>NW_026526821.1:6342258-7542258 GCF_024362965.1 Panthera pardus | reverse complement strand
AATTACATGAACACAGCTGAATCTCATTTATTATTTCAATAGAAGGTACTTTTGTGTGTTCTGGGAAGCCAGGAATATGTTGTTCTTAATAAAACCCCATTACCTATGGGGAGGATGTGTTACATTCTGGATGGGATGTTCTGTTACAGGCAGGTCCTAGAGCAAATGTTACCGTAGATTATTTACGGACAAGGTTATATTTTGTTCCTTCTGTCTTTCACCAGTGAGCTTGTGACTCTCGGAGATATTCACCCTTTATCATCATATTCATTTGTTCTTTCGTGAATTTTAACATTACCCATTTGTATTCAAGCCTCTGTTTGAGTATAACCAAATATGTCTTGATCTTGTCAGGTTCTCCTCCGTATTTCTGCTGTAGCCATTATGAGTCTTTCGTTGCTGTGTTATAGCTTTAAAGATACCTATCAGCAGCATAAGACATTTTGTCTAATATGACCTGATCCTCTTTAAGGGCTTTCTTTATATTTCTTCCTCTTTAGGGAAGAGTAGTATACAAAATGGCCAAGAGCATGCATGAATAAGTTATGTTGTTAAAATCTTAGTGGAGTGCCATGAATGTAACCTTACGCTCCCATTAGACTTCAGAGAAAGCTTGTATCTTGAACATGGTTTTTGCAACATTTTCTTCCTAAATATCCTATGATTTGTAAGTAAGTGAACACTGCTTCCTATTATGCTGAACCAACAGCATTTTCTTTATTATTTTTATTTTTTAATAAAATGCCCTGTCCCTTAAACAGTTGTGAAAGAAAAATGAAAATCTGATAGGTAGGCAGGCTAATGTAGCATTATTTAAAATGTAATCATCAATAACGATGAATATTAATGCAAGTGTTCTTTTTTTTTTTAACATTGGGTGAAGTTTGCTCTCTCTTTCTCTCTGTCGAAATAAATGGTGGGGCGCCTGGGTGGCTCAGTCAGTTACGCAACTGACTTTGGCTCAGGTCATGATCTCACGGTTCGTGGGTTCGAGCCCTGTGTCAGGCTCTGTGCTGACAGCTCAGAGCCTGGAGCCTGCTTTGGATTCTGTGTCTCCCTCTCTCTCTGTCCCTCCCCTGCTCATTCTCTGTCTCTCTCTGTCTCTCAAAAATAAATAAACGTTTAAAAAAAAGAAAGAAAGAAATACTTTAAAAAAAAAAAAAAACAAACCAGAGCACCTGGGGGGCTCAGTCTGTTTAATGTCTGACTCTTGATGTCAGGTCGCTGTCCTGAGATCAAGCCCCATCTTGGGGTCCGTGCTGAGTGTGGAGCCTGCTTGGGAATTCTCTTTCCCTTTCTCTCTGCCCCTCTCCCTTCTCCAAATAAATAACATTTTTTTTAAAGTTTTGGGTGAAGTTTTGTCATTTAACGTAAGCCTTCCATTCTTTTTCTTTTGCTGACAAATCCCAAATTAAAGCTCTGGAAATTCATTCCCATCTGGTTTCAAACTCCCAGGTGATTCTAAAGTACACCTAAATTGCTATCAGCACCTGTAAGCCTCTCAACTGTATAAAATTTTACTCTAAGGAAAGGATTATTAGGATACTAAGTTTCATCATGGCCTGGAGACACCCTCCAGGTGAACAGAGCATCCATTCTCAATCCCTTCTCTCCCGTGGGCATCCCAAATAGGCCCAGACACCTTCTTCGTAGCCAGATATGGGTTTTGAATTGGTATAGAGTATGGTATGTGGTATGGAGTAAGGATTTCAGGAAAGCAGTTAAGATGGTTTGAGGTTGAGTTTGAGATTCTGACCGTGATTCCAGCTAAAAGATCATGGTGGCTTGGGTCAAGGCAACTGCAGTGCAGGTGGGGAGAAGAGATGCACTTGAGGGATATTTAGGAGTTTTACTTGACGGGAATTGAAGACTGTAAATCAAGTTGGCGGCATAAGAAGGTGTCAAGAAGGACTCAGGTTTCTGACTGTAGCAACTCAACAGATAAAGGTTTACTGGGATCTGAAATGTTGATGGAAGACACCTGGGACTCCCCAGCAATGGAGTGATTGAGATAAGCAGAGGAGTACAGAATTAAAGGAGATACGGCGTCCAGGATGGGACTCTGAAGATGGACAGGAAGAGAAGCTAGGGAAGTCAACAGATTATTGAGGAGAAAAACCAAGAGCATGCAGTGTAACAGTAGCAGAGAGAAAAAACAGTATTTTAAAGTGATCAGTGAGGTCAAGAAAAGGACTGAAATGGACCAATGGATTTAATAGCTTGGGAGACTCATAAGATCAGATGAGCTGGAGAGGATTATGCCAAACCTTGATATGTTTATGAATTCATGTGTAAACATAAAGTACTATATAAATGTTAGCTACTTTCCCTCATCAAATCATAAACTCACTGAAGATACAGATACTTATATTAATTTTGAATCAATAGCACCCACCTCATCTCTTGCCTCAAACCTATGATTATTAAATATTTGGTGGCATAACGAATGAACACACCGTGACACATTAGGATCGTTAGAACACTCTGTAATTTGTTTTAAAGGAATTTCTTTAGAAGTTATTTTTGTCTCTGACTTTACGAACCCAATTTTAATCCACCCCTTTAAACTTCCAATTGGGGAAAGTCTATCCTAGGCCATAAGATTTTCCTGATTTCAGTTATAGTTTCCAGAATTTGGGAATTTATAATTCCAAATAGAGGCGAACTTGAAAATATGAGTTTGTGTTTCACTGGCCTCATCTAGAAATGATGACTTTAAGTTTGGTTGTTACCAGTTTACAAATTTATGTGTCCACTTTAGAGTATTCTTTGCTTTAATGGAGACAAATTCTGTGTTATCAACTGTTCTCATCAGCTTTCTATTCTTTTATGTAAACATTATCAGAATAAAAAATATAAAGATGTTACCCATTATAAAAATACAACACCATATACTTGGTAATTTTATTATTTCAGGGGATTTTATTATGTTCCTAGTTTCTGGACATTACATATGATAAAAAAAAGTGTAATAATATTTTCATTATAAGAATATATATGAGGGGCGCCTGGGTGGCTCAGTTGGTTGAGCGTCTGACTTCGGCCCAGGTCATGATCTCGCGGTCTGTGGGTTCGAGCCCCGCTTCGGGCTCTGTGCAGACAGCTCAGAGCCTAGAGCCTGTTTCGGATTCTATGCCTCCCTCTTCCTCTGACCCTCCCCTGTTCATGCTCTCTCTCTCTGTGTCTCAAAAATAAATAAATGTTAAAAAAAAATTTAAAAAAAGAATATATATGATAGCATTGGTGGAAAATATGTAACAGGATAAAAAAATACAGATACTCATTCTGTTCTTTGTATTCTAGTACAGATGCTTTTCGTTTTGTTTTTTTTTTTTCAAAATATTTATGTCATAAAAAATTCCACTATGCTTCACAACCTGTTTTATAAATGTATTTAATTCATTTTTTCTTGGTCATTATGTTGAGACCATTTTCCAAGCCAAGTGATCTTCTGTGAAACACAATACAGCACACACACACACACACACACACACACACACACAAAGTCTATTGCATGGGTGAATCCAAACTCAGTTAAAGAGCTTCCAATAGTTAGACATTTAGATAATTTCCTATTTTTCAATATTATAAACAACATTTCTGGGCATGTTTTTAAAGCTAAATCTTTGCATACAGCTTTGATTTTATCTCAGAATACATTTCTGGAATTAAGACAGCAAAGAATAAAATGTAGACATATATAAGTTACTGATAAGTAATGCAAAATTTGGAGGCATTAAAAATGTTGCATACATACTGAATGTAGAAAAAGTGGGAAAAGAATAAAATAAGAATGGCTTTTAATCTCACTCACCTGAGATGGAATTTATTGTATAATCTTATAGATTGTGTTTATTAAACATGCCAAACTCTCTTCCTATCTTCATTTTTTGGTAGCTAATATATCTTTCTTGACATATTATATAGCATAGCACATAACTTATAGCATATAATATGTTATATGATGTATAATATGTGATATGTGATGTATAATATATAATGGCCTCACTAATGATTTGTCATTTTCTATACTGAGATCCTACATACTGATCCTTTGTTCATTTTCATTTTTATTTTTATTTTGAGAGAGAGAGAGTGCAGCATGAGCAGGGGAGGGGCAAAGAGAGAGGGAGAGAGAGAATCCAAAGCAGGGCCCGTGCTCTTCGCGCAGAGCCCAATGTGGGGCTCCAGTCTCCAAACCACAAGATCATGACCTGAGCTGAAGCCAAGAGTCAGATGCTTAACCGACTGAGCCACCCAGGTGTCCCCATTTTTATTGATTGATTTAAAAAAATTTTTTTTAACGTTTATTCATTTTTGAGACAGAGAGAGACAGAGCATGAAAGCGGGAGGGTCAGAGAGAGAGGGAGACACAGAATCTGAAACAGGCTCCAGGCTCTGAGCTGTCAGCACAGAGGCCAACGCGGGGCTCGAACTCACGGACCGTGAGATCATGACCTGAGCCGAAGTCGGATGCCCAACCGACTGAGCCACCCAGGCGCCCCCCCATTTTTATTTTTAAACATGATTTCATGTTCCCTTCTTTATCATGGTAGGTGGGTCATTTTATTTACTCTAGATAAATATTGCTACTACATAAGTAAGCTATTGATTCCAAATATTTCATTTGTAACAGGTCAATGTACTAAACTCTCTTAAAACTTTCAATGATTTTTTCAGATAGTTTTTGTGGATTATCTAGACAAAATAACTTTCCCTTCTTAAAAAAATAGGGTAATTTACTTTCATCATCTCCGAGGTATATTATTTTTCCTTCTGTCCTGCCTTCTCTCAGTTCATCCTTCCTTCCTCCCTTCCTTCTTTCCTTTCTTTCTTCCTTTTTGTCTATTGCTTTGATTACAGTTTGATGAAGAATATAATGTACTGATTATGATTATGCCTCTTTTCTCCGTTAGTTCTAAGGGGTAATGTCTGTTGCATTTTCATTAAGTGCCAGGTGAGATTGACTGAGAGAGTTTAAGATTTTTTTTATAGTTTAACCACGGTGTCTGCAGTGCATCTGGCATTAATATACTAATATTTAATTTATAATTTGGTTCTAAGTTTCTAAGTGAGATAGGACTATGAGTTTGTGTGTGTGTGTGTGTGTGTGTGTGTGTGTGTACGCGTGCACACGTGCATCTGTGTGCATGCATGTGTGTACTATTTCAGATTTGGCGATACAGAAATATGAGCCTTCCTAGTTGAATTGGAAAATGTGGAATTTTCTTCTGGGCTTTAAAAAAGTTTAAACAACCTGGAACTTACTTTTTTTAGAGTGTGAATGTACAGTTCATGCTTTGACCCTTGTCCAAGCACCTCCATAATCTCTTGTCTGGACCGACTTGATGTCCCAGGTTCCACCCCTACCTTCCCTTTGGTATGGTGTTTAGCAAGCAGCCAGAAGGAACCTTATATTTGTCAGCACATGTCCCTTCTCTGCTGAGAACTCTCCAGAACTTCCTGTGACACCCTTAAGACTATAATCCAGCCTCACTCACCCTTCTCTGCCCTTCTCCCTTCGCTCTCCCCAGCCCTTTGGAGTTCTCTTTGTTGTTTCTACAATGAAACAGGATACATCCCAGATCGCCCCCAGCGGTCTTCTTCGCTTCTTTCAGGGATTCAACTATGATCTCTTATCAGAAGCGCTTTCCCGGCACACTAAGAACCCCACCACCACCCCCATTTGTTTATTATATACCAGGCACTCTTCTAAAGATTTCCCATATTAACTCACTGAATCTTCACCAGGACACTGTGGGGTAAAAAGTATGAATCCCACTTTATAGACGAGAAGCATGAGGCACGGTGCTTGTGGTAACCTATGCACGTTCACGACAGCTGCTTGGTAGGGTAGTGGGGATCCCAGCTGGGCAGACAGATGCCCCCACGGCCAATCATCCTTTCTACAACACCCAGTCCTTGCCCTGATTTGTCCCCATGTCATCCTTTACCACCACCGGATATCCTAGATCTCTTCAGCAGTTACCTTGTTAGAACTGGGGATTTGCCCACAGCTGGATTCCTGCTGGGTTCTTTCTTGGGCCCTAGAGCAACATCTGGCAAGTCACAGGCTCCCAATAATACACATATTTTTCAGTAATAAATTCACTCAAAGAATCAGGAAAATAGGGGTGCCTGGGTGGCTCAATCGGTTAAGCATCCAACTTCAGCTCAGGTCATGATCTTGCGGTTTGTGGGTTCAAGCCCCGTGTCGGGCTCTGTGCTGACAACTCAGAGTCTGGAGCCTGCTTCTGATTCTGTGTCTCCCTCTCTCTCTCTGGCCCTCCCTCACTCACGCTCTGTCTCTCTCAAGAATAAATAAATATTAAAAAAAAAAAAAAAAAGAATCAGGAGAATAAGCTAAGTGTAATTTTTTTTTTTTAGGGAGTAATTCTTTGATAGCTTTTAAAAGCTTTCAGGATAATTCTTTTCTTTTTCTCTTTTTATTTATTTTTGAGGGAGAGAGAGAGACACAGAGTGTGAGTGAGAGAGAGGCAGAGAGAGAGGGAGACACAGAATCCAAAGCAGGCTTCAGGCTCCGAGCTGTCAGCACAGAGCCCAGCGCAGGGCTCAAACTCACAAACCCTGAGATCACGTCCTAAGCCAGAGTCGGACGCTTTACCGACTGAGCTACCCAGGCGTCCCAGGATAATTCTTGTTCTACTGGACTGTGTACCTCCTGAGTCACGGGTCATTTTTTTTCCCCTAGGAAATTAGTTTTCCAGATGCCCTGCTACCAATTGTATCCATAGAAAGCTACCATATTAAACATTCTCTATTCATATGAAAGACAATCTCCCTCATTAGCCTTAATATTGTGCTTTGTGATTTATCTCTTGTTTTTCCTCAACCATTCTGTTAAGGCTGTTGTAAACACACTGAGTTAGTAACTGTAAAGAACTTGTTCCTACACATAATCAACAGCTCCATTGCTTTTCTGATTTCTCTTTTTGTCTGCATTCTATTTTTCTGTTGATTCATTCTTTCTTTCATTAATTTCCATTGTCATTATTTTTCACCTTATTTTACTTATTGTCATTCTCCCATATGTACTGATGGAATTAACTGATGCTGAATTGGCCTGCATTGCAGATTGGGGCCACACCCTCTCGTGCTGGTGTTTTGTTCTTTTATTTTCTGAATAACCTCTGGCTGCAATTTTAATTACTTCTTTTACTCAATAGCGAATTAAGCATTTTTTGTTTTCCCAAAGGCTGATAAACTTTAGATATTTAATCTTTTATATTAGCTGCTATGTTTGTTGCATGATAATTACATAATATGGCTGACACAATTTATACTTGTGGGGAAATTGCTGAGGCTTTTGCTTAAGGCTACAGAAATGGTATCAATTCATTATGCTTTTTTCAAGGAAAATATGAAAATAATACATATCATTGTTCTCTTCGGGTTCACACATCAATACGTATATTTTTCATCTGATGATATTCATTGTATGGTTTATTTCTTATACTAAATGTACTATGATATTAATTATGAGACAAATTATTCTTACTAATAATAAATGTTATGAAAGTTTGGAATATTGACCACTAAATATATAAAATACTGTATATATTGTCTTACTCATTTTTTCTTCAACCCAGTCATGTGTAAACTCATTGATGAGTAAACATGAGGCTTGGAGTGGCTAATTAATAAAGATTCAAACACAGATCTGGCCGAATTTAAAGCTTTTATTTTATTTTATTTTATTTTATTTTATTTTATTTTATTTTATTTTATTTTATTTAAAAATGTTTTTTAGGGGTGCCTGCGTGACTCAGTTGGTTAAGTGTCAACTTTGGCTTGGGTCATGATCTCACAGTTCATGGTTTCAACTCCCGTGTCGGGCAATGTCCTGACAGCTCAGAGCCTGGAGCCTGCTTTGAATTCTGTATCTCCTTCTCTCTCTGCCCCCACTTGCTCACGCTCGCTCTCTTTCTATCAAAAATAAACATTTAAAAAAATCCTTAATTTTGTTTAACGTTCATTTATTTTTGAGAGAGAAAGACAGAGTGTGAGCAGAGGAGGGGCAGAGAGAGGGAGACATAGAATACCAAGCAGGCTCCAGGCTCTGAGCTGTTAGCACAGAGCGTGACGTGGGGCTCGAACCCAGAAACCGTGAGATCATGACCTGAACCGAAGTCAGATACTTAACAGACTGAGCCACCCAGGTGTCCCTCAACGCCTACAGTTTTAATCATTGTCATATACTGAGAGCATTATCCATCTTGTGTGCTATATATGGGATCAGTTGATAGGTTAATAGATGCTTGTGTACTCCTTAAAAAGGAACTACCCATTTTCGAAGCAATTAATTATTGAAAGCAATATGAATATTTTCCCCATGACATGAGTTAGTTTATACATTATGTTAAAATTATATAATATTCCATTTTATTAATGCTCCACAACTTAACCAATCCCTATAATTTATTCATGCTAAATATTTCCAGTATTTTTGTTATTATTCACAGCCTTACTTAATAGGTAAGGTTTATCCTCATCTAAAACTATTTCCATGAAATAAAATATTAGAAGTGAAAAAGCAGGATCAAAATTCATATACCCTACCCCAAAGACACAGCAGTTGCACTACTAGGTATTTATCCAAAAGATACAAAAATACTGATTCGAAGGGGCACATGCAATCCAATGTTTAAGCAACACTATCAAAAATAGCCAAAGTATGGAAAGAGCCCAAAAGTCCACTGACTGATGAACAGATAAAGAAGAAATGGTATATATATACAATGGGATATTACTCAGCCATCAAAAAGAATGAAATCTTGCCATTTGTAATGACCTGGATAGAACTAGAGTGTATTATGTTAAGTGAAAAAAGTCAGGCAGAAAAAGATAAATATCATATGATTTCACTCATATGTGGAATTTAAGAAGCAAAACAGATGAACGTAAGGAAAGGGAAGGAAAAATAAAATAAGATAAAAACAGAGAGGGAGGCAAATCATAAGAGACTCTTAATGGTAGAGACCAAACTGAGGGTTGCTGGAGGGGTGTTAGGTAGGGGGATGGGCTAAATGGGTGACGGCTATTAAGAAGGGCACTTGTGATGAGCACTGGGTGTCATATGTAAGTGTCGAAGCACAAAATTCTACTCCTGAACCCGTTACAACACGATATACTAGCTAACTTGAACTGAAATAAAATCTTGGCAAGAAAAAAAATAAATTACCAAAAGGAAAAAAATTCATATATGTTATAAAGGCCTTGGATCTATATTTTTAAACTTCTCTCCTATGCTGCCGTGAGACCTTTTTTCTTGCATTTCACTCATTTTTCTGATTTTAAACAGGTTTCAATAATTTTGTATGTAAAGCATTAATCTTTCTTACAATACAATTGTATTTCTTAAAATACAATAATTTTGTATGTAAAGCATTTAATCTTTCTTTCGTAGATTAAAATGTTTCCTGGCTCACACTGCCCACTGATATTCAGAGTTGAATGGGACAATCATTTTCTCATTTATCCAATTTTTGTGTACTCTCCACAGTAAAGATTTGGTGAAGTCCGTGCAAATAGGTTCAGCAGATGTAGGGTTAATATTATCTCTAGGTATTTCACTTGTGTTAGTGCGTTTAAAGGAAATTTGTGGGGCTTTTTCTTCCATCAGCCCTTCCTGGTTATTATTAATAGAGATTATTGCTATTTTGTACTTATTTTTGAGTTCTTCAAAATTATTGAAGCTCCTATTTTTAAAATGATTTTTCAGTTGACTCTCCCTTGTGTTTTTATTTTTATCTAGGCTAATACTATCTTCTGTAAATAACGATGATTTTGTCTCATCTTGGTAATCACTGTGCTTAAAATTTTTTGGTGTTGTTCTATAATTGTTTTGACTAGGATTTCAGAACATTATTACATTAAAATGGTGAGAACAGAAATGAGATGCTTATAGCTTAGTCAGAATGCCTCTGTGTTTTGTCTCTTTGTACAAGATTGGCTATTGGTTTCATGTGGATTTTCTTTATCTTAAGTAATTTTTAAATTCCTAGTTTACTGATTTGATTTATTATTAGAGATGGATGTTAAATGTTATGAAATGCTTTTATTCATTTATAGGCTCTGTGGATTATATAGTATGGCTTTCTAATGTCATAAAATAGATTCGTGGATTTCATATTTATGTTTATATATCTAGAGAGAGATGATGTTAATATATGTAATTTCTGTTCTGTTGTGTTGATTCTGTAGACTAATAATTACTCAGAAATATTTTTTTCTGTAGTTATAAAAGAGGTAGTACTTTGATGTATGTGTGTGTGTATACATGTGTTTGAGATTTTTTTCAGATTTTGCTGTAAAAGATGTACTATGAATTATGTAATAGGGATCATTCTATCTATAGGATTTTTTTCCCCTTTTTGTTATGCTGTAAAAAAATAGGTATCTTCTGTCCTTTTACTTAAAACAATTCATCCTATAAGCACACCTATACTTGGCATGACAAAATAAACCCAATAGATTGGGATAGAAAGCCATAAAACATAGACACATATATGTGAACTTTATGTATTACACAGCCTCCATTTCAGGTCCCTGTAGGAATGATGAGCTATTTAATAAATTATGCTGGGTCAATTCTATATAGAAACATATAAAATTGAATCTCAGGCTCACACTAGCCACAGAAATCAATTTCAGGTGGATTTATGCTTTAAATATGAAAGATAATACATTAATTTTTAAAAGAAAACTTAGAAGAATATCTTATAACATTGAAATAGGGAATTTTGAATTATAAATATGACACAAATGAGAAATCATAAAGAAAATATTAATATGTTGAATTATATTAAAGATAGATTTTTACCAAAAAAATATTATGAAGCTGAAAAGACAAACCACATAATGGGAAAAGGTATTTTTAAGATCCATAACCAAGCGTTAGCATCTGGAAAATATAAACAGCATCTACAAATCAATGATAAAAAGAAAACTCACTTTGCTAAAGATGTGAGAAAAGTAAACAGGAATGACGAGTAAACAGTAATACATTCTCAAAATCGTTGGTAGTCATGCATGCAAATCAAAACCACAATGAGATGCCATTTTACACATATTATATTAGCAAAAATTAAAGAGTCAGACAATATCAAGTGATTTATTTCCTTGGGAGGTCCATAACTACTTTGAAAAGGGAGGTGGCATTATTCAGTGAAGTTAAAGATGTGCACATGTACATTTCAAAATTTCAATTCCTAGGAATATACTTAGAGAGCCTCTCGCATATTTTCACAAGGAGACACATGGAGGTATATTCAGAGTAGAATTTTCTATAATAGCTAAAAATTTGGAAACAGCCCACATATCTATCTGCAGTAGAACAGATAAATCGAATGGATAGATACATTTTTAATATTTAGACAATGGAACACTATGGAAGAATGTCAATGAATGAATGTGGGATGAGACTCAAAAACTTTATGTTTATCTGGGTTGGGGGAGGGGATGGAATTCACAGAATTCTTGGAATATAACTCCATTTCTATCAAGGTTACGCGTGGCAAAGCCATGGAGTACAATATATTGTTAGAGATGTGTGTGAATATGTTAATACTATTTTTAAAAAGGCAAAGGAAGGATTTTCAAGGGAAATGATATGCAAAAATCACAACAGATATTTCCTCTGAGAACTAGCATTGATGAAAGAGTGTACTGAGGCTTTCAAATCATTTTTCTATTTCTTAAGCTTATTCATGGATAAGTGGGTGTTAATTTTAGTTTTCTTTAAAACTTTCATACATATGAACTGTTCTCTAGAATATATATATCACAGCAATTAAAATATGCAAATGTGCTATCTTTTTTCAGCTTAGGTATACGTAACTTTAGTTTCTTCCATGTTTTTTGATTTACTTATTTCCTTCACTTTTTTGAGTCAAATAACATGTTTGTATTCTTTCTAGAAAATTTCCATTTTTAGGAGATTTTAAAATGTATACTCTATATAGCTTATTTTTAGCAGTTACTTGACATTAAATTATACTTTCTTTGAATACAGCTTTGCATATTATCTTCAGACATTAGTATGTACTAATAGAATCCTCATGATTATTTTCATAATAATCATTTATGGTAGCTTCTGTTTTCTTTCAGAACTTGGAATTGTTTTCAGCCTTCCAAGGTTTTTATTTGGTTTGAGTCATTGACCTTTTGCTTCTCGTTCACAGATTTATTGCAAGATGTTCAGAGAATTTACAAATAGTCCTTTGTTGCTACATACAATGTGCCTTTTCTCAAAAATATTTTCCATTGTAAAATATAAAACAAATGCAGAAAAGCACACAAAACCAATGTGATTATGATGTGACTTCCCTTTTACCTGTCACCTACATCAGGAGCTAAACTTTCCCCATGACCCTTTCATCGGATACATCCCATTCTTCAACACATATAACCGTTGTCTATAAAAAAAGAATCTCATTTCTCCTGTAGAGTTTCTCATGGTGTGGATTTTGTGGATTGTTATCTCTCTAACATCTCTCTATCATCTCTATCTCTCTCTGTCATGTATATCTATCTATCTATCTATCGATCGATCGATCTATCATATATCTATCTATATCTATGTATCATCTATATTTATCAATCTATCTCTATCATCTATATCTATCTTTCTTTATCATCTATATCTATCTATCTATCATCTATCATCTATATCATCTATCAATCTATCATCTATCTATATCTATCATATCTATCTATCTATTGTCTATCTACCTATTTACCAATCTATCTATCTATCTATCTATCTACCTACCTATCTATATGTGTTTCTGACAAAAAAATTATTTATGGCTATGTGCATTCTTTGTTAAGAGACAGATAACTTTCACACCCACTGAACTATTTTTGAAAAAATATCGACAACAAAAGTTGGTGAGGATTTGGGCACCCTGAAGTCTAACACATCATTGGCAGAGATGTAAAAGAGCACAATTCCTTTGAGAAAAGTTCTGGCAGCTTCTAATAAAATTAAACATACATTTCCCTGGGGTCCAGCCATGCCACTCTTAAGGTGTTTACCCAAGACTGAAAAGAAAACATATGTTCACAAAAGGACTTGTGCAGGAATATTTACAGAAGCTTTATTTAATAGCCCAAACCTGGAAATATCCCGGATGACCATTAATGGGAGAAAGAATAAACAAACTTTGCAACATTTATACAAATGAATGCTCTTCAGCAATTACTGAATTGATCTGACCATACACACAAGACTAGGGTAGAGTCTGAAAACACTGTGCTCAGAGCAAGGAATCTCATAAAGCAGTCATTCTGTGTGATTCTGTTTACATGAACTTCTTTTATGTTTTCCTATTTCTGTTTCCAAATGCTTTTTGTGTCTGTTTTGGGTTTCTTTTTCTATTTTATTTAGGGATTTGAAACTTGACTCATTCTATTTTCTGATAGTCTTTGCTTTCAATATAAAACAACATAAAATCATCATGATTAAACCATGATCAATTAGCTGTCTTCAAAAATGAAAAGTTTAAGGTATTTTTGTTATCTATTATCACCACAATATTATCAGAGTTTTCTTATCTTTTTTTTAAGTTTATTTATTTATTTTGAGAGAGAGAGAAAGCACAAGTCAGGGAGGGGCAGAGAGAGAGAAAGAGAGAGAGAGAGAGAGAGAGAGAGACATAAGCAGGCTCTGCACTGATACATGGAGCCTGATGTGGGGGCTGGGGATCCATGAACTGTGATATCATGACCTGGGCCAAAATCAAGAGTCAGATGCTTAACCTACTGAGCCACCCAGATGCCCCATCATAGTTTTCTTTTATTTTTTTAAGGCAATCTTTTTTTTAAGTGTATTTATTTGTTTTGAGAGAGAGAGAGAGAGAGAGGGAGAATGAGAGAGAGGGAAACAGAGCACTATCGGGGGGGAGAGGCGGGGGGGGGGGGGAGAGAGAATCACAAGCAGGCCCCACACTGTCAAAACAGAGCCTGATGAGGGGCTCAAACCCACAAACCATGAGATCATGACCTGAGCTGAAGTTAAGAGTCCAACGCTTAGCCGACTGAGCCACCCAGGTGCCCCATAGTTTGCTTTAAATATCTTTCTTTTGGGGCACCTGCATGCCTCAGTCAGTTAAGCGTCAGACTTCGGCTCAGATCATGATCTCCCACTTCATGGGTTTGAGCCCCGCTTCAGGCTCTGTGCTGACAGCTGGGAGACTGGAGCCTGAAGCCTGTTTCAGATTCTGTCTCCCTCTCTCTCTGCCCCTCCCCCACTTGCACTGTGTCTCTCTCTCAAAAATAAACATTAAGGGGCACCTGGGTGGCTCAGTCGGTTAAGCGGCCGGCTTCAGCTCAGGTCATGATCTCGCGGTCCGTGAGTTCGAGCCCTGCATCGGGCTCTGTGCTGACAGCTCAGAGCCTGGAGCCTGTTTCAGATTCTGTGTCTCCCTCTCTCTGACCCTCCCCCATTCATGCTCTGTCTCTCTCTGTCTCAAAAATAAATAAATGTTAAAAAAATAAAATAAAAATAAACATTAAAAAATTTTTAAATCTTTTCTTTTAATAAATATTTTAATATTTCAGTGCATTTTAAACCTTGGGAACAATAACTGAGGCAATCTGTCTTTCATGATTTATTTTGTTACATGTCTTATAATTCCATTTTTTAAATTTGTATTTCTTTATCTCTGACTAAAATAATTATTTGGAAGGTCTTTTTTTCAGGAAGGATATTAATATAATGCTTTCTGAGAACTTACACATTAGAAATACATTTCAATTGCATTTGCAAATAGTATCCAAATACTCAAAGACCCCCTGGGTATTGCTTTTAACATGTGAAAATATAAGATATGTCAGTCTCTCTCTCTCTCTCTCTCTCTCTCTCTCTCTCTCTCCCTCCCTCTCTTCCTCCCTAACTCTGTCTCCCTCTCCCTCTTTTCTTTTATTGCTGGCTTTTTTTTTCTTTGATCAGATCACTGGTAGTTTTTTTTTTTTTTAACTTATCCTAAAATTTCAGAAATGTCTTCAGGACATGTCTAGGTATTGTTGGCTTCTGAAAAACATTGCTTCCTTCTTGAAGGAAATTAGAATATGTCAGAAAATCAGAGACAAGTTCAGAAATAAAAACAGAGAATTCAGAGCCATTAAATTAAGGATGATGTTCAATTCGTGGAATTTAATGGGATCCAAGAGAGGAAAGAAGAGGTTTAGGAGGAAGACCAAAAAACCTACAATTCTGCAAGTAGGGTAGAAATGGGGCAGAAAGCAATGAGGACCCAGATGATGAGGAAGGAGAACGACAGAAGTGGTTGTCACAGAAGCCGTGAGTCACAAAAGAAAGAAAAAAATCCACTCCTTAGAGGGTGGCTCTAGTGTGAAGTTGTATTTAGGGAAAGAGCATCACATCGCTAAGAGAGTAACTGTTTAAAAAACAAAACAAAACAAGGAAACACTGACCCTGTATGCATTTTAGGGGTATTTGCCATTTTATATTTTGTTTTATTGTTACATATGTCCAATTTGTTAATAGTATGTTCAATACATACAAGTACATACAGAATAACGAAATAAGCAGCACTTTCTCCATCCCCTGTTTACATTTATGAAATTCTCTTGCAGTCACTTGTATATTTTTCCGGTATCTAACTCACCTAACGCTATGGATATTTCCAAAGAGATACTGCTGAGCTTCTTTATTGTAGCTATAATATCTGTTTAATTAACTCAGTCTCCCTTCTCTATTAATTTACATTCTTTTTTCTTATTTCAGCAATGTAAGACTGTATGTTTTCTTCTAATTTTTTTCTTTATGGCATCCCCTGAGTTTTAATTATTTGCTGTTGCTTCTGTAAATATTCTCTATAGACCTGAAAAAATAATGTGTACTGTTTAATAGTTGGGTCCAGGATTCAATATATGTCCATACATCAGGTTTGGTCAGGCAGGTGTAGTTTTTGTAGCTTTTTCATACTTTTTGAAGCTATGTGTTTAGAGACATACAGTTTTCAACTTCTTTTGTGTCCTTGAAAAGTTGAAAATTTTTATTGTAGTGTGCTGGTACAGTTTGTCTTAATGGTTTTTGCCCGAAGGTCAACTTCATTTGGTATATTGCCACCAAATTGTTTGGTTGATAGTATATTAACCAATATATATATACATGTATATAATATGTGTATAATCCTTACTTATATATAATATGTGTATAATATTTATTATTATACCTTTTCTCACTATTACTCTTATGTTTTTGTCTATCTTGTGTTAACTGTATATACTTGGATTTTTTTAAATTACAGTTAAACAATCATTGTCTTTTAAGCAGATAAATTGACATATATTGTGATTACTGATATACATGGATTTGTTTCTCAGTCACCTTCTATTATTTTAATTTCCCTTGTTTTACATTTTAAAACATTTATATTTACATTTTGGTTGTTCCTTCCTTTCATCACACTGGATTATCTTATTTTTGTTGCGATTATAACACTTTTGCTTCTAATGCTTTAGAAGTTAACATCTTTCTATTCACTTTGGTTTTATCCTTGAAAAAAATTTTTAAAGTTTATTTGTTTATTTTGAGAGAGACGGAGAGAGCGCAAGTTGGGGAGGAGCAGACAGAGAGAGAGAGAGAGAGAGAGAGAGAGAATCCCAAGCAGGCTCCACACTCAGCACAGAGCCTGACCTGAGGCTCAATGTCACAACCATGAGATCATGACCTGAGCTGAAGTCAAGAGTCAGATGCTTAACCAACTGAGCCACCCAGGCACCGTATCCTTGAAATTTTAACAGGCATGTAGAATCAACTCTAAAATCAATCCTCCTTCTGTGCTCGTAAAGTCACTGGAGTTCCATAATTCTGACGACTCCCTTCTCAGAGCATAAGTTGCTATTCAGTGTTTTAGTCCATAATGTTTTTCATACAAATTATACATTATTACTGTTGTTGTATGCAGACAGTTTTACTCAGAGGTGGATTTGCCTGTAGGTTTAGCAGTATCTTTTTCCCCTCCTCCCTTCTGCCCCTCAGAGCTTTCTTCTTAGGTGGAATTCTTTGTTTGTAAAGGATATCCTTTGGAAGTGATAGTCTATGTTAGTAAATCCTTTCAGTTTTTATTTTAGAATTTTTTTTTTAATTTTACCCTCATTCTTCAAAGATTATTTCACAGAGTATAAATTCTGAATTGATGCTATTTTTTGTTATCTGAAGATATTATTTATGTGTCATCTGGCTCCCATTGTAGCTGTGGAAAAATCAGCTGTTGATTTACAATCTTGCTTTGTCGGTAGTTTTCTATGCATTCTGACTGTTCTTGTGGTTTTCTTTTAGTGCTTGGTGTTCTGCACTTTAACTATAATGGTCTAATGATTTATATCTGTCATGACATCTGGAAGATTCTCAGTCATTCTCTCTTCTTATATCCCTTCTCTAAATCTCTCCATTTTTTTCCCTTCTGGGACTCTGGTTAAACATATAAAACTTTTCTTGCCTTGCATGCTCTTAACTTTTGCCATAGTTTTCCATTGCTTTGACGTTCTGGGCATTGGTAAGACGTTTATATCTCTCAGTTCTCCCAACTCTTTCTTCATCTTTCAGATTTGCTGTTAACCCATACATTTGTTGTTTTTTTTTTTTTAATTTCAACTAAAATGAAATCTATTATTCATTAGAGAAGTATTCTTTTATTTTTTTAAATATATGAACAATTTTCTTATTCCTCCTTAATGTTTTCAAGTTGCCCTTTTATTTCTTCAAGCATATGCAATACATTTATTTCATAGTCTACATTTGATACTTTCAATATCTAAAATATTGTGGACTTCATACTGCTGTTTGCTGCTTCTGCTGTTTTTCCCTCATTTTCCCTCGTTTTCCCATGTTTTGTGATGTTCAGTATGATTCCATGCTTGCTAAAACTTGATCTCTGGGAATTCTGCGAAAACTACTTTAGGATTTACATTTCTTAGTTTGAACATCTGGACACTCTACTATACCAAAACCACTTTAAAAGATTTTCTGGGACTGAATTTCTTTATATTACACAGATAGTGAATTTGAACCCTAGATCCATGTAAAGGCTAGTTGTAGATCATACATTTCAAGATGAACAAATTTTCTTTTGCAGATAGAGTAAAAACATACAGCGAATGTCTTTGACTACTGCTTTATGTAAAATGGGATGCATTATTCTTCAGGTTAGCTTATCACTGAAGATACTACCATTGCAGATTCTAGATAACGCAGGCATCTCTCCTCCAATATGTTGCCTTCCAGGGGACTAAGGCCAGTCTCCCATCTTCCTCAGGACTCTCAACTGAATGCCCTTTAGATAGCTTCCTGCCTCCATGCCCTCTGGGATGAATATTCTCCTTTGTATCACAGCTATGTGTTTAAAGCGTTATTTTAAATGTATCTTTCAGAGTTTTAGACATTTTGTAGCAGGAGGGATTTAAATATATATGGTCTACTATGTTTTTGGAAATGAGGGTCAATCCATTCATACTAGAACCAAAGTAGGGCATTAGGTTTTGAAACGAATCTACTGTTTACTATACTTAGAAGTGACCAAGTGACTACATGCTGTCAATTAAAAACTAAAGACAGAGGCAAACTACCTGACATCTTCTCAAGAGCTAGATTTTTGCCTCTTGGTTGTTTGCTCTTTTGGTGAGCTCCTAGGATGAGAGCACATTCTTGTGAGAATTCGATTTGCTACAGTTACATTTTGATGTAATGTTGGAGAAAAACAAAGCTCAATTAGAGAGGCTCTTCAACTTGAGAAAGGAAACACAGTAGGGGAAGGACACTGGGGTTTTGGAAAACTAACAAAGTCATACAGAACTCCAGGTACTTTTTAAGGAAGAGAAATTACAAGAGACTAAGGGACACATGAAAAGGACATGGTGCGAAAAGATGGCAATTGCATATTTCCAAATTTAATGGATGCTGACTGCTCAAATACCTGTATTAAGAATTTTTTAAATGCTCTCTCTCATTAATACCTAAATTTACTTGTGTGTATCAGATAATTATTTAAAACTGTCAAATTCTGCGTCTTTATTGTTTGAATCACAAAATTGATTGGACACATTTTTGTTTTCATGAGCTGTGTAATTTTGATTTGTTGGTTTTTAGAAGAAAATATCCAGGCCGCTGCTTTGGGATTATGTTGACCCTACTTTCAATTCGTATACTGGATTGAATTTCAAAAAGGGAAATTGGTAATTTTACAAAGATAATACAGTTCTCATCTGTGATAGGCTATGTCTACATATTCAATTAAAAAACTAAGAACAATTATCTAATAATTTTAGGTAAACATGAGGCCCCCAAACTCTGAAAATCTAATTTTTTACCATTCATATTCCATTATAAATATATGCACCAAAGGCAGACGTGGTTGTTTCCACCCCCCCCCCCCCCACACACACACTTCTGTTATTCAGTCAGACCTGAACTTTCAGTCAGATTCAATTGCTTCCCACTCAACTCCTGCAGATTGTAAATCCTCCCTGTTGAGTTGCATAGCAACTGACACTCAACCTCACCTGCAAAAGGTTAGTCCAACATCTTTCATTTTTCCTATTTTTTTTTTGACTCTAGAAATAAGCAAGCCAGCTGGTAGCATTCTAAACAGAGCTGCTCAGATCTGCGTTTTAAGTACAACACTATTGTTTTCCCAATTGTTGCAAGTGAAGGGCAATGATAGAAAAAAAAGAAACCTGGACGTATACCTGCCTGTAGCTGGCCATTTGAGAATAACATCTCTCTTCCCCTTTCTTGACCTTCGTTTTCTCTTTTGTATAACGAAGTAGTTAAATGAAGTGGTCATTGGATTGTTTCTAGGTCTGACGTTCTGGCAATCACACAAAGAAAAATATTTGTAAGTGCACTGATCTAGGTGACCTTAAATACATCTTTACGGCTGCCCCATTATGCAGTTCTTGGTTTCAGTAGTCAGTCTATTCAAAATAAATGGTGTCTCTTGGAGGACTTCCTAGGAGCTGTTTACATGGATTAAAATGGGCAACTCAGCTTCTCTCTATGTTCGAGTTAAATACTCATAGAAATGCAAGGCAAGATTCTGGTGTCTGTGCTTTCTTCATGGGGGATCTAATGTTCAGAGTGATTGAATCCATTACTCAGGGTTTTATGCTAAGTGGTAGCCTTAGAATTTGAATGTTAGGCAGCCAGACTCCATAAGCAGTGCCTCTGTAATCAGGCTTTAAGGTTATCTTTCATTAGACTGTGTCTGATGATAGATACATAGATAGATAGATAGATAGATAGATAGATAGATAGATAGATAGATGAAAGAAAGAAAGAAAGAAAGGAAGAAAGAAAGAAAGAAAGAAAAAAAGGAAGGAAACAGAGAGGAGGCCATAAGAGACTCTTGAATATGGAGAAGAAACTGAGGGTTGATGGGAGGTGGGGGAAAGAGGAGGGAGTAAATGGGTGATGGGCATTAAGGAGGGCACTTGTTGGGATGAGCACTGGGTATTATATGTAAGCGATGAATCACAGGAATCTATCCCCAAATCCAAGAGCATACTGTATACACTGTATGTTAGCTAACTTGACAATAAATTATATATATAATTTAAAAATTTTTTAAAAGACAGTATTTTTCAGGACTCAATTGCTAATGGCAGAAAGATAGAAACTCATTTCAATCAAGCTTAAAAAGTACAAAAGAATTAATTAATTAGCAAATTTAGTCGAACTGAATAAAAAGCCCAGACATACGTTATATCAAGCTTGGGGTCAAAATTTTCTCTCTCCACCTCTGAACTGTGCCCTCTGTTGTATTAGCTTTGTTTTGAGACAAACACACCCCATCTGGTAATGCAATGACAGCTAAATTCCAATCCCCACTGTCTTAGAAACCCCAGTGGAAAGGCAAATGCTCTTTCCCAAGAGCTCCTGTTGAAGTCATAATTTGGAAGCTCTTTGGTGCCAGCCTGGGTCATCTGCCTAGGGTCCCCGTGCCCAGTGGATTGAATACTCTGTCCCCAGGTCTGAGAGACCCACTCAGTGCTGAGCTATATGAAGGAAATGTCAGTCTCACTGAATCACAAGGATGGAAACAATGTCAGACATGGGCTCTGAGAAGAAAATCATGGTGCCAGAAGTGAGGATGGGTAGATAATGGGTGAACAAAATACAATGTTTACCCTGTACCCATGTTTTCACTTACTGAAATTGAACTGTCATTGCCAGACCCAGGAATGAATGCAGTAAGAGAGGAAATTCTGTGTTTTGGAGTATTGTATTCTCTATGTAATATTTTTCAGTTAAGCCAACTTTCATTATATTGAGACACCTGTCTGTTGCGAGGTTGTAGCTCTGGTTGACAGAAGAAAAATATTATTTTATATGTATCTTCTCTTCTTTTGCCCTTTATGCTGTAGCTTTGACATTGTCTAGAAACGGAGCTGGACAAAAGGAGACAATATTATTGGTAGGTAGTAATTTGGAAGGAAACCCACCAATTCTTCCAATAGTATTTCCTTTAAAATATCCTCAATCTGACTTTTAATGTCTCACACAACAATCTCAGGAACTTGGTATTCTCCTGTGACAGAGAGTGTTATTTTACCTCATAGACATGAGCAGAATGGTGACTTTGAGCATTCTATTATTTCCAGAGATTATTAATATGTCATATTTCCCATGATATGAAGTTTTTAGAAATATCCAGTGTTCTCTCAGATGAGTTTTCAAGACAATCTCTTGAATGCTTCCACAAGAGAAAAAAAAAAGATCAAATGATCGGTTGATAATTTGAAAAGACAGTTCTATTCAATGAACCAAGCTTACTGGAAAACATGCTGACTCTACAGATTTGTTTTTAAATGGGAATGGTACATTCTCAAGAGCAGAATCTGTGCCTTTTATTTCTCTTGCGGCTCCCTTAGCAAACAACAGGTGCATGCTTTGTGTTCGTTGCAAGAAGAACCTCAACAAATTAGGCTTCAACATGAGCCAGTGACACTGCAAACATTTCCGATTTGCTAATGTATTTGTCGCATGCATGAAATGATATAAAACTGATGTTGAAAGAAGGAAGTACACACTGCATTACCAGTATGGAAGATACAACTATCCCATTAGACCCTTCCTGTTCTATGAATTGGGTATAAATTCCTTAGTATTTCCTTTCCTTATAGTTCTTCTTGAGGAAAGCTCCTGGGGCCCTTTCACCATGATCTCCATTGGAACAGCATTTGCTTTGTTTCTAACTCTCCTTCTTAGCCTGCAACATGATGCCTCCTCACACACATTACTTAATAAAAATTGGTCGAATGAATTAATGAGTGTGAATGTATCTTTATTTTGAATTTCATAACTTGATTAGTCTTGTAGACTTGAGAAACAACTTATGGGATAGAGAAAGTCTCTACATTTTCTGTGAGTCGAAATTCTTTTGACAGGAGCTTGAATGCATAGGCACCTCTTGAAAGAAAAACACATAATTTTCTGTTTGAAGCCTGTTGACTTGGTTTTTTAAATAAAAGGAATCGAGTAAAAGAAGCCTCAACTCCTTCCTAGTAGTGAAACATATTTTCCATTGAGTAATAGCAGGTAACATTTAATTTATGAATCATAATGAGTATCCCTGTCTCAGAAACTAATTGAATTTGACCCCGGTACAGATTTGTAATATGAAATGAACAAGAGGCCATAAGAAAATGCAAAATAGAGCTTAACACGATGACCGTATCACATTAATATTTTCAGGCCATGGAGACTCCAGCTCTCCTAAATGATCTATGCAACAGCATAATTATAGCACTATCGCGGCAAATGGAAGTTTGATGTGTACAAAATAATGCCTGATTAAGTGTCATCAGAAGGGCACCAGTGGATCAGCAGCCTAAATAATGTCATGTTGAAGATTAAAACAATGACGGATTAGTTGTTCATTGTGTCATTAAAGAAAAAAAACCCCACCGCAACAATGATACCTAGCATGGTCAATTGCCATTTCAATTACAAATGTCCATTCTTCCCTTGTTATACACGGAGAATAAACAGGTAGGGTTTTTTTTAAATTGATTTTCCTTGGCATCTGGATAGGGATTGTCAGTCAGAGCGTAATTTAAGATCTAAATCATCCTGACCAGATCTTAGTGGGTTTAGAGTAAATTATGGTGGCTGGCACATCAACTCCTCTCAGTATACACACACACTCCCCGGAAAGTGCCTTCATATGAGCAGGATTTGTTTAAACGCTATGGGATTTGCTTTGTGCTGGGCAATCACCCAGCTGTTCTAAAGACGGGAAAGACTTGGCTTCCTTTGAAGGCTGTAGCTCCTTCATACATAATCCTTCAAAGATAATCATAGAGCAAACGGAGACTATGGCCTCCTCTTTATCAAGTAAGAGAGACGTGTCACGACGTCCCGATTCTATGTCCATGGTGTTTACATGAGCAGACACTGACCAGTTCCAGTTGGTCCTTCTTGTGCCTCAGACTAGCCATCTGCCCTGTTGCACACTTCCAAGTTCTCATGCCATTGATGTTTGAGAAGTTGAGTGTGATCTTCAACCCAATCAGGTCACTAGCTCCCTTGGCCTAGTAACTGTTTCGGGGTTTTGCTCATTTTTCTCTCTGTCTGGATCTCTGCTCCAATAATTCCTTGTATCATTCAGAACTCTTCATTATCAATGATAGGTTATTCTAACTAATATCCTCGAATATATCATTTAAATACCTACTGCACCTTTTAAAATATCCCAGCTCAACCTCGGTGTTAAACAGTTTCCTAATCAGAGCAAAGAACTGTAACCAACTGAAGGCTTTATCCTTGTACCTCCTTACGACAGACACGATGGAAGCCCCATTTACCATTATTTTATTTGGACACATTTTGTGTTCTCTAAACTTTTGCCTACCTCAAGTTTGCAAAGACTGTCTCCTATATTTTCATGTAGAACCTTTCCAGTGTTAGGCTTTACATTTTGAATTAATTTTTGTGGATGATGTGAGGAAAAGGTCAATGTTCAGTGTTTTCCTTATGGAATATCTAGGTGATCCAGCTCGTTTGTTTAAAAAGAATTTTTCTCCCTCAATTACATTGGTTTGGCATCTTTGTCAAAATCAAGTAATCATATATATGTGAATCCGTGTCTGACCTCTCTTTTCCATTCCGCCGATATATAATTCTATCTTTTCATGGTGCCAGATGATTTTAATTACTGTAGCTTTTATAATAAGTCATTAAATTAGGTGGCCAAATCTTCCTACTTCCTCTTTTTAAAAATCACTTCGGTTATTCTAAGTCCTTTCATAGAAATTGTGGAACCTTCCCAGCACTATACAATGCTCCAGATTCATCTTGTATATTTTCCCCATTCCTAGAATCAACTATTTCTGTGAGGATCCCTGGTTTCTTTTACTAGCTAATGGTATTAGAAACCAAGATCTGTATGCTGATATGCTCAATGCTACTGGGATGTCAATTCGCTTAACCAGTAGAGCAAGGACATACTTGTGTGTGTATTAACAATGTATACACACAGATCTATTAAAAATTTTATAGATAACCTTCTCTATCTATATTAAACTAAACATGAGTTCATACTGCTATCCCCTATTCTGATCTATTAAGCCCCATGGATCATTCTAGTCTTTTACTCTTGTTTATTGGTAACCTCTTATTCCAACAGTGGGAAATCTGGTTCCCACCACCCACTATCTATTTCTTTATTGTTCAATTACAATAACCATGTATAGTAAAATCACAATTGTTAATCCAAACACCACAGTAAACCACAGTGCTTACATATAGTTTCTTTGCCTTAAAGACTTTGCTTATTTGCGTTGGGTCAGCACTTTTTTCTCCCGTCCTCTTCAGTGAATTCTTTCATACATTTGTAATACAATTAAATTATTTTGTCACTTTCAGCATTCCATCTGGGGATCCTCTGACCTCCTAAATGATGTTTAAATTTGCATACATTAAGATTTACTCTTCATGCTGTAAAACTCTGTGGGTTTTAACAAGTGCATAGTATCTTATATTCACAGCTACAACGTCGTATCATACAGAATAGTTTCATTGCCACAAATAATTCCTTGTGCTTAGCTTATTCAACCCCTCCCTACCTCCAGCTGGACCTCTGGCAACCCAATAATCTTATATTCACTATAGTTTTGCCTTTTCCAGAATGTTGTAAAGTGGGATCAGACAGTACATACCTTTTCAGACTAACTTCTTTCACTTAACAATGTGCATTTCTGATTCATCCATGTATTTTTGTGGTAATTTTCTCTTGCTGCTTATGGATTTTCTACTTATCTCTATTGATTTCAAATGATCTTTTTTGAGTATGATACATCTAGATGACTTTTTTTTCCTGCTTATGCTACTGAGATTTTCTTTACCTTCCTGAACCTATAGAGTAATATTTTTCACTAAATTTCACCAAATTCACTAAATAATGGGACTTTCCCACCATTATTTCTTCAAATAATTTTTCTGCCCTTTTTTGGTCTCTTTTTGGACTCCAATCATATGAATGTTGGGATGTGTAATATTGTCCTACATGTCTCTGAGGCTCTGTTTATTTTTCTTCAATATGTTTTATCTGACATTTTGTTGTAAAATTTCTATTGTTTTATATTCCAGTCCCTGATTTTTTTTTCTGCTTTGTCAAATGTGCTCTGGCACTCATCTAGTAAGCTTTCCATTTTTATTATTTGCAAGTCTTACTTTTTTTGTTTTTTTCTTTTTGATAGTTTCCTCCTCTCTGGCACAATTCCCCATTTATTCACTTATTATTGGCATATCTCCCATTGATTATTTAAACATACTTTCCTTTAATCACTTGAGTACATTTATAATATATGTATTGAAGTATTCATCTACTCAATCCCAAATGTGTTCCAACTCAGTGTCTGTTTCTATTGTCTTCTTGTTTCCAGAGCACAGGTAAGACTTTCTGTTTTCTTTTAAAATGTCTTTCTATTAAAATGTCTTAATAATTTTCGGTTTAAAACTGCACATCATTGCTGATGCCTTGTAGCAACTCTGGATTCAATTTCTTCCTCCAAATGTTGTTCATGTTTTTATTTTGCACGCACATAATTTGCCTGGGCTCCAGCTGTAAAATCTGTCTCCCTCACTCAGAGCAGCCACAGATACCTATGCTGAAGTTTTATTTGTTTGTTCGGTCTCCATCTCCCCAATTACCATCCTTTTGATAGTGTAATTAGCAGTCAGCCAATGATTTATCTGCTGCCCAGATTTTATGTGGAACTCATTTCGATGTGCCATTGATTTAAAGTTACTCAGGCTTATAAAAAAACGAAATCTTGCCATTTGCAATGATGTGGTTGGAGCTAGAGAGTAGTATTATGCTAAGTGAAATGCATGATTTCAGGCATATGTGGAATTTAAGAAACAAAACAGATGAACGTAGGGGGAGAAAGAAAAAAAGAGGGGCAAACCAGAAAACAGACTCTTAACTATAGAGAACAAACTGAGGGCTTCTGGAGGGAGGTGGGCAGGGGGAAGGGTTAAGCGGGTGATAGATACGAAGGAGGGTGCCTCTTGTGGTGAGCACTGGGTGTTGTAGATAGGGGATGAATCACTAAATTCTACACCTAAAACTAGTATTGCACTGTATGTTAACTCACTGGAAGTTAAATGAAAACTTGAAAAAATAGATAAATAAAGTTTCTCTGGGCTTTCTATTTTTTCTAGATTCATCCTCTCCCCTGCACACAGTTGAAAAGTCAGCTAGAAATGTGCCAAGAATATATCCTCTCAGCTCTTCCAAAGGCCTTCTATTCTCATTATCTTCCATTTAAATTCCTAACTGTTTTGCCACCTGCCCAAACTGAGGCTACCACCTCTGGCTAATCAGACTTTGGGTTTTTTATCGCTTGAGCTGGGAGAGATGGACATGCCTCCAAGCAAGAAGTTTTAGAAATTCGCCATCCTTATTTGAAACAGTAGAGTTGCCCATGAGTAAACACTTCTCAAGTTGGTGCCTGTGTTTGGTCATTTTCAGTTGTTTTAAAAATAATTTTGTACGGTTTTATGCTTGTTTACTATGGAGGGGAATTGTCTGAACGTCTCATGCTGCTATACCAATAACAGAAATGAATGCTTGAAAACAAAAAAGTAATACCTTCACATGATTGAAAATGCAGTGAACGTATGTTGCGATGAAAACTCCCCTCTTCAAATCTGTCTCTTCCAGCTACCCTGGAAGGGAATCAATAAATGTCAGTAAATTATTATGCATCCTTTGAGAGATATCTTATGTATATATTAGCAGGTGTAGACATATATTAATTTTCTTTTTTTCATAAATTTTTTTGCATACTTATTTTGTTAGAATATTTTACATCCACATATAAAGATACTTCTTAATTTTATGCCTGTCCACTGTTTCACTGAATATCTGTATATTAAATTTTGTAGATTCAATACTTACAAACACTGAGATTTTTTTAAACCTTTTGCTATTCTAAACATACTACAATTAATAAAATAATAGGGAGCTATGTTGGACATACAGTCCTGTGTAATAACTTACCCCGGATTTCCCAAGTGAAAACAGCTTCTGTAAGTCAGCAATTCAGGAGCATTTGGCTTGCATGGTTCTGGTTCAGAATCTGTAGAGCTAGCAGTCAGGGGGCTGAAGTCAACTGAAGGTTTGACCAAGGTTGGAGAATCTGCTTCCAAGATGGCTCATTGACATAGCCATAACCGTAGTCAGTTTCACACTAGATGTTGGGAGGGAGGGGGTCTCATTTCCATACTAAATCAATCTTTTCTTAGGGTTGCTTTAGTGTCTTTGTGACATGGCAGCTGTCTTCCTCCAAAGTGTGAGATCCAGGAGAGAGAGTAAAGTGGGAACCACAATGTCTTTTATGATCTAAGCTGGGAAGTTACGCTTCATCATTTCTAATCAGGTGCTATAGGTTAAGTGGGTCAACCTCATTCAGTGTGGGAGGGGACTACACCGGGTCATAAATACCACAAGGTGATAATCATCATTAGAAACCATGTTGGAAGCTAGCTAAAATAATATTTATATATATTTTTCTATATCTCCATCTCTTCATCTATTGCTATGTGTATTTCATATCTATCCATCTCTGTAAAATATTTCATTCATATATAAGGATAAATTCCTTGATATAGAATGGCTACATCAAATGGTATATGCATTCGTAATTTTGTTGGACATTGTCAAAAAGCTCTCCATGGGATCTGATTCATAATGAGTAGTCTTGCTTAAATTTCTAGTCACTTAACTTTATTGGATTGTTTCACACTAATGCAGTTTGTCAAGCATATACTTCCTATTGAAGTATTGAGGTTTCTAAATTTGTGACTGTTAGATTTAAAGGCAAAAACTTACATTATGAAGCAAAGTGTAAATATCAGCAGCTTTGTGAGCAATATAAAGCCTCTAAATAAATAATGGTTTGCATTTTGATCAAAGGAAAATTTAATCCATTTTCATCGGTACATTCCCCTAGACTGGTCTTCTAAGGCTGCAGTTCCCAAAGTTTGCAGAACACGTGTCCTCAGAGAGTTTCCATAAGTAGAAGACAGAAAACATGTGTAGGAAGTGCAGACATTCACAAAGCACATCAGTAAACTCTGTGATGTCTTTCAGAAATGAAATCTACTTCATTCAGTATTCCTCAAACTGAGTTGACCGTGAGACCTTTTATTTTATAACATAACACTGCAACAATCTGACATAATATTGGGCATGGGTTCCAGCGGCACATGCAGTGTGGAGTTTTTTTGCCAAGGCATTCATTTCTTTTTCTTTTCCTTTTTTTATTGCAATGTAATTCACATACTCTAGAATTCATGGGTCTTTGTATAATCACAAAGCTGTGCAATCGTAACTGATCCAGAATATTTTCATCACCCCCCAAAGAAACTCCATACCTATTAGCAACCACAGTCTACCCCTGACTACCCCTTACCCCCACCAGCCTCTGGAAACCACTAATCTACTTTGTATCTCTATGATTTTGCCTTTTCTGGATAAGTCATATACATGGAATTATATACTATGTGGCCTGTAGAGTCTGGCTTCTTTTGTTTTTCATGTTTTTAAGGTTCATTCATGTATAAGTACTTAATTCCTTTATGGGGCTGAATAATATTCTGTTTTATGAATATTATCACTTTTGTTGATTCCCTCATCAGTTAACAGACATAGTATTATTTCTACTTTTTGTCTAATATGAATAATGTTACTATGATATAATTGTGTGACAGTTTATTTGTGTGAGTATGGACATATATTTTCAATTCACTTGGATATATACCTAGGAGTGGGATCGCCCGGTCATGTGGTAATTCAATATTTAAACCTTTTGAGAAGTGATACTAATTTCTATACCTTGCTGTATTAACACCACCAACTGTTTTCAAGTCCATGGGAGTATGGAAACCATTGCAACACTAGGGAAGTTTATATAGAGCAAGCAAGTTGCCATTCTTTTTGCCCACAGTTTACTTCTTTTAGTTTACCCAATAACCGTTCAAGAAATGGAACTGAAGAGAGAAAAACTAAAAACTGAGCATCATGTGTTTTACATATCGCATACACTGATAAATACAGGGGAATTAATAATTGCCCTCCAGTTTTCAGATAAATTTCTGTGAATGAGGAATTCAGTGACTTATTTTCTCTCAGTTATAGATAGTGAGTGCCTTCTCTTTGTGACATTCTTTGGATGTAGCAACTCAATTGTATTCTATTATTTTTGAGAATGGTGGCAATCTGCTCTTGTTGGAAAGAAAACCGATTGTTCTTGCAATAAGAAAAAGCAAAGAACATTGAATTTGGTATTGTTCTTTTGACTTTCTGTGTTTTTCTTGTTGGGTATGTGTTAAAGAAAACTGTTACTCTATTTGGAAAGCTTTGCTATTTTGCATCAAGCCTACTGATACTTCATCACACAAATCAGAATTGTGTATAAAACAGTGATTTTCTACGACTTTTGGCACCAGGTTTGTGTTGAAAAACTTCATCTTCATTTTGACTCAGAGCTTTTGTGCTTTTTGGTGGTTGTTCCTTCACATATGTGGTTTAGGTACAAAATGTTTGCAGATGTTCCAAGCTTGATTTATTAAAATGGTTTCAGCACAAATCCCTTATGCAATTAAATGCCTATTCATGTGTTCTTTTCACAATGAAATGTTGTTAACAAATAGCTTTAATATAATAGCATAACAGTTAAGGGAAAACTTGGGAGCAAGTGCTTAATAGATACGAGCTTGTGTAATTTTACCAAAAAAAATAGCACTTATGTTTTCAGTTTGACTTAAAAGTAGTGTATGCACTTGATGGGGAATTTGAAAAGGACACAAAGGTACAAGGAATACATAGGACTTTTGATTCCAACACCCCAAAATAAGCACTCTTAATGGTTTATTATTTGTTTTTCCAAAGTTGTTTATATTGCTATTAATCTTGAAGTTCAGGAATTTCACCCTGAGTTGTGTCTTTCTCTATGAACTTTTCTCAGGTATCTTTTTTTTTTTTTTCTTGAAGGAGAGAGAGAGACAGAGCATGAGCAGGGGAGGAGCAGAGAGAGAGGGAGATACAGAATCATAGCAGGTTCCACGCTCTAAGCTGTCAGCACAGAGCCCGAAGTGGGGCTCAAACTCACGAACCACGAGATCATGATCTGTGCTGAAGTCAGATGCTTAACTGACTGAGCCACCCAGGCACCCCCCCTCAGATACCTTTTTCTTAGTACCTTCCTACCACACTCAGAAAAAAAATCTGTAGGACCAGTAGGAGTGTGTTTCCCTACTTGTTTTGCTTTACATAAATAATTTGAGTTAAAATGTTGACATTCATTTATTTAAATTTGTATTTCATCTTTGAATTTTAAGAGACAATTTTAATATTTTAAAACAAATAACTTTTAAAACATGGAAAAATTAATTGCATTTTATTTTTATCATTTACTTCATGTACTTTGCATAACCATTTTTTTAATGTTTTAGCTCATTGTTATCAATAGGGCACAAATGTGAAAATCTTGATGATAATATAATTTGTGATTTTGCTGAAATGAAAACTGGAAAATTATATTACATGTTATAAATTTAAAGCATTTTATGAATGATCTGTTTCATTTCTTATCAACAGAGACATCTGTAATAGTTACATTTAGTACCTTTTGATAGTTGGCCAACCTTCAGTCATATAAAAGTCTTACATTTACATATTTTTTTATTTTTTTAATTTTTTTATTTTTTTAAATTTAATTTAATTTTATTTTTTTTTCAGTATATGAAATTTATTGTCAAAATGGTTTCCATACAACACCCAGTGCTCATCCCAAAAGGTGCCCTCCTCAATATCCATCACCCACCTTCCCCTCCCTCCCACCCCCCATCAACCCTCAGTTTGTTCTCAGTTTTTAAGAGTCTCTCATGCTTTGGCTCTCTCCCACTCTAACCTCTTTTTTTTTTTCCTTCCCCTCCCCCATGGGTTTCTTTTTTTTTTTTTTTTTTTTTCTTTTTTAATATATGAAATTTACTGTCAAATTGGTTTCCATACAACACCCAGTGCTCATCCCAAAAGGTGCCCTCCTCAATACCCATCACCCACCCTGCCCTCCCTCCCACCCCCCATCAACCCTCAGTTTGTTCTCAGTTTTTAACAGTCTCTTATGCTTTGGCTCTCTCCCACTCTAACCTCTTTTTTTTTTTTTTTTTTTTTTTTCCTTCCCCTCCCCCATGGGTTTCTGTCAAGTTTCTCAGGATCCACATAAGAGTGAAAACATATGGTATCTGTCTTTCTCTGTATGGCTTATTTCACTTAGCATCACACTCTCCAGTTCCATCCACGTTGCTACAAATGGCCATATTTCGTTCTTTCTCATTGCCCTGTAGTACTCCATTGTGTATATAAACCACAATTTCTTTATCCATTCATCAGTTGATGGACATTAGGCTCTTTCCATAATTTGGCTATTACTGAGAGTGCTGCTACAAACATTGGGGTCCAAGTGCCCCTATGCATCAGTACTCCTGTATCCCTTGCGTAAATTCCTAGCAGTGCTATTGCTGGGTCATAGGGTAGGTCTATTTTTAATTTTCTGAGGAACCTCCACACTGTTTTCCAGAGTGCCCCACCAATTTGCATTCCACCAACAGTGCAAGAGGGTTCCCGTTTCTCCACATCCTCTCCAGCATCTATAGTCTCCTGATTTGTTCATTTTGGCAACTCTGACTGGCGTGAGGTGATATCTGAGTGTGGTTTTGATTTGTATTTCCCTGATAAGGAGCGACGTTGAGCATCTTTTCATGTGCCTGTTGGCCATCCGGATGTCTTCTTTAGAGAAGTGTCTATTCATGTTTTCTGCCCCATTTCTTCACTGGGTTATTTGTTTTTCGGGTGTGGAGTTTGGTGAGCTCTTTATAGATTTTGGATACTAGCCCTTTGTCCGATGTGTCATTTGCAAATATCTTTTCCCATTCCGTTGGTTGCCTTTTAGTTTTGTTGGTTGTTTCCTTTGCTGTGCAGAAGCTTTTTATCTTCATAAGGTCCCAGTAATTCACTTTTGCTTTTAATTCCCTTGCCTTTGGGGATGTGCCGAGTAAGAGATTGCTACGGCTGAGGTCAGAGAGGTCTTTTCCTGCTTTCTCCTCTAAGGTTTTGATGGTTTCCTGTCTCACATTCAGGTCCTTTATCCATTTTGAGTTTATTTTTGTGAATGGTGTGAGAAAGTGGTCTAGTTTCAACCTTCTGCATGTTGCTGTCCAGTTCTCCCAGCACCATTTGTTAAAGAGACTGTCTTTTTTCCATTGGATGTTCTTTCCTGCTTTGTCAAAGATGAGTTGGCCATACGTTTGTGGGTCTAGTTCTGGGGTTTCTATTCTATTGCATTGGTCTATGTGTCTGTTTTTGTGCCAACATTTACATATTTTTAAGAATTGTCATCATGACCATATACTTGCCAAAACATGAAGATAGGATATATGTTATGGAGTAAGTGATGTCTTTGTGTGTGTGTATGTGTGTGTGTGTGCGTGTGTGTGTGTGTGTGTGTGTGTGTATGGTGGTGGAGGGGGGGTGAACCCGTGATTCTGTTTGGTGTTCTTTTACTCCTTTTCCAAAATAGAAATGGTGCGTGGTGCCCAAAGTACTTGCGTATCAGTAATTCTCATTCACTGTTCCAAACATGGCTACAGCTTTGCATCTCTTTGTGTATTTTACTAAACGTGTGGGGAGACACATGAGGACTGTGACAAAATCCTCCACTTGGACACTGCCATCTTCAGCTGGAGAAGTCTTTCCTAATTCAGTTTTCATTATCCCCACACTCATGACATTATATTTCGTTGGTTCAGCTGTTTCTTTATTCTGTGTTACCCGCGCCTTCTCTGGTCTGAGCTGGAAAGATTGCACCATAAGTGACTAGTTATAGATTCGGCTTTAAATGAACACAAACAATTAGCTATCGTAATGACAATTATGCTGAAAGTGCACTTCCATTATGTTCTCATCTGTCTAATGGCAGTTTTCAAAATCTAAATATGTTTAAGGGGCATTTACATAGCATGTTCGATTAATTTTATTTTAATAGCAATTATCATAATTTAAACAAATCTATGAATCTGTGCTAGATGACTTTCTGAGAGGTTATCGAAGGTTCTTTACACGCAAATTTAAAGCGTGTTTCATGCTATTGGGGTCAATGTTTTATCTTTTTGACGTAGTGTCTGCATATGACAGTCCTAGGACACTTGTCGTTTCTGTGTATCCAATCCAGACTCCTCCATTTTTAACTGATGTGCCTTTCAAATTTGCAACTGTAGTCTCTGTTCATTAATCGACCAATGAACTGATACCTTCAATCATAGTTTTGCACATTAATAATTTTATTTTATAAAATCATTTATTTGTTCAGTGAATACTTGTGGCAAACTGCTGTGCCGGGTGTCAGGGATGCTATATGGCTTCTGCCTTCATTGTACTTCAAATCTGATGATGGAAATTAGCAATACACAACAAGATACCGTCATCCAATGAAAACACGTCTTTTTTTCTTAATGTTTATTTATTTTTGAGAGAGAGAGAGAGAGTGCACGCAGGGGAGGTGCAGAGACAGAGGGAGACACAGAATCCGAAGCAGGCTCCGGGCTCCGAGCTGCCAGCACAGAGCCCGACGCGGGGCTCGAACTAACAGACTGCGAGATTGTGACCTGAGCTGAACTCAGCCACTTAACCAACTGAGCCACCCAGGCACTTGTTTTTTGTGTGTATGTGTGTATTTATTTATTTGAGGTGGGTGAGGAGCAGGTGTGGGGGGAGGGGCAGAGAGGGAGAGAGAGAATCCCAAGGAGGTTCCAGGCTGACAGCGTAGAGTCCAATGTGGGGCTCAGTCTCAACAAGCATGAGATCATGACCTGAGTGGAAACTAAGGGTCAGAGGCTTAACTGACACAGCCACCCAGATACCCCAAAACAGGTCTTAAGTGAATACAGTGAAACCTTGGATTGTGAGTAACTTGTTCTGTGACTGTTCTGCGGGATGAGCAAACATTTCTGATAAATTTTAACTTGATAAATAAGCAGTGTTTTGCAATACGCGTCGTGTGTGATGCTGAAGGTCACATGATCACAACTGAGCCAATGGTTCTCCCTCTCTCTCTCTGTCTCATGCGCGCACGCTCTCTCTCACTGTGGGATTGTAGGTAATTATCTCTCATGCTCAGATGCTCAGACTCAGGCCACGGTGTTTGGCAGAAATCAGTGATTTTTCAGAACATTGGAAGGTGCCCACAACTGGCACTATTGTATTTTTTGTCACTTCCAAGCACCTGTGGACAGTCCTTTGCTTTTCCAGACAAGAGTGAACCTAGGAATGCTTTGCTTCATTCTAGGTGAGGCTGCCTGTGGATCTAGACCCTTTCCTCTGCTGCCTTATTGCCAGAAATGCTCAAAAGAAAGCAAAATCAAGTGTCATTGGGGAGGTTCCTTGTTAAAGTTGCATGAAAAGGAAAAGACTTCATTGAGCCAGTAGGTAGAAGCGATACCGTTAGTGATCGTGAAAGTCGTCCTACACAACAACCCTCCTTTTTCTTGTCTCCCTTACACCAGCCACAAAGATTACAAGGGTAAATTCAGGTTAATTTGTTCATTTTTCCTCATAATTCGAATTCTCTTTATCATTTTATATTATATGACAGTATTGTAATCATTGTTACATGAATATTTTTGGGTTGTGAAACAAATCATCTGAGTTTCTGTTATTTATTATGGGGAAATTCACTTTGATATACAAGTGATTTGGATTAGAAGCATGTTTCCGGAACGAATTATGCTCGCACACCAAGGTTTTACTGTACTCAGAAAGCTCTTATTCTAGAACTTGGAAGTCAATATACGTTTTTTAGAAAAATAAATATCCAAGTGGATGTCTGACTGATGGGTGAAAGTTAGTCAAGTAAGGAGCACGGAGGAGGTGGCAAGGGAGGAAGGACGGGAGCTATGAGCAGAGGGCAGGGGCTGACTGCAAGATATGCGAGTTAGGTGGGAGTTGTGATGGAACTGACCTGGGACAGGGTCTTCATTCCAGCTTTCTACACGAGGATGGAAGTTGAATGGATTCCAGAACTATTCACGAATCAGAATATGTAGGATTTTAAAAATTGATTTAATTGAGGAGAGAGAAAAGTACAGTGTTTTCCAAGCCTGTCTGATTAGAAGAATCAATCGAAATGACTATTCAACCCAGATTCTCAGCCAACTCCGGGTTTCCTGCATCCGCATTTCAGGGTAGGGATCTGGGAATCCGTGTGTAACACCCAGCACAGGTGATGCTGAGGATCAGAAAAGCTTGGCAAAGCGGGAATAGAGGATGATGGCCCCAGTTTTCACTTGAGCAACTGAGTAATGCTATTCACTAGTTCAGTGATGCCACGTGGAGTCGCTATTATAAAGGAGGTAGCACAGATAAAATGATTTAATAGATTTTTGTATGCACGGGGTTTCAGAGGCCCACGGGACTTCAGAAGAGAGCTGACTCACAGGCAGCTGGATAGGACGTGCCGAACTCAGGGGAGTGGTCAGATTCGAAGGTGCAGCCTTGGGAAGCCAGCAGGTCATAAAGGGTGGCTATAGCTGTGAATGTAGCTGAGGCTGTCCATGGAGAGCACGCAGAGTGAGAATGGAAGACGCCTACAGCCATGTAAGTAAAGTGTAGGAAAAAGGAAACTCCTGCAAACAGACTGGGGGAAAAATAAGATTGGTGAACCAAGTAAGCTAGTTACAGAGAACCTAATGGAGGCTCAGGTTACCATCGATGGTGACAAGTATCCAGAACAGACAGGAAGGAGAGTAACGTATTCAGCAGTTAAGAAGATGTTGATGCCAGGAATTGAGTTCTGGGTAGTATAGCTACTTTGACATGGGTTAAGGAGCTTTCTGAAGAGTATTATAAACTAACCAGCTGTCTGCTCAAGACAATCAGAAGCTAACTTGGATTATTTATATTTTCCATGGGATCCAATTCTCATCATTACCTAATATTAAAGCTTTATGATTCGGGTCAGGAACAAAAGGAATTTCTTGGGGTTTTTTTTGTTTGTTTGTTTGTGTCATTTATCTAATCTAATCTAAAATATCTTCAAGTAATAAAAGCTTTGTCTGGCATGTTGATTACATTTCCATTTGGTGTTACAGTGACAGAGGGTCCTTTGCTGTGTTGCCCACCATGTTGCTCCCCAGCCACTGACTGTTAGTATTTAAGGAAAGGGGTTTACAATCTGTTCCTTGGCAAAAATCTCAAGAAGTTAAAATCTTCTAACAGAAGGTTAAAATCTACTAACAGAAATTGAATAACGCTAGTGAGTCACTAAATAAACTACCTCACCCTTCAGTCTCTCTGATGACTCAAAATGGTTGGGCAAACATCAGTCGGGTGCCTTTCAGTGTCTAAACAACCAGTTTTAAATAATCAATTTTTGCCATTTCTCACATCCTAGGAATGGTCTAGGAAGATCCCTTTGCTCATAAGTCAGATTCCAGGTAGACTTTTTTTTTTAAGTTTATGTATTTATTTTTGCGGGGGGTGGAGAGAGAGAGAGAGAGAGAGAGAGAGAGAGAATCCCAAGCAGGCTCCAAACTAATAGTGTGGAGCCTGACATGGGGCTCAAACCCACGACCCGTGAGATCATGCCCTGAGTTGAAATCTAGAGCAGATGCTCAACCGACTGAGCCACCCAGGAGCCCCTCCAGGTAGACTTTTAATTGTGTCTTTATATCTCCATTTCTAGTGTCCAAGTTTAGTTGTAGAGCCAAGACTTAAAACAAGTTCTGTCTAAATTCAGAGCCTGGACTCTTCTACATGACATTTCCTCTTCCTCCCTACTTTCTTCCTCCTTTTCTCCCTCCCTCCTCCTTTCCTCCTTAATCACTCTCTGTCTTCATTCTTTCTTTCCACAGACCTGGGTCTGAAGACACACAGTACATTTTATGAGTAGAACCTCTATAGAAATTGTCACACCTCTGATCGTTGTGTAACACAATTAAATGGATTCTAGACATGGGAGCTTTTGTTCCAACATTCACAAAGGAAGAAGGGCAAATGGAGAAAGAGAAGGGAAACAGCCATTGCCTAAATTAGACTCTCACCCAAGAGAAATGCACACATCTTTGAAATTTCAAGGGAAAGCCACTACCAATGAAAAACCCTCCTACACAATAAACTGGTAGAAGAGATTGATGAAATTAGGCACCCACGATTCATCGCCCTTAGCGATTTAGGTCCCAGCTTTGCATTCACTGAGAAACACTTCTCTAGTTGAGGATGTGCTGAGTCAGCTGGCACTTGCCCACACAGCATGCTGAGAACGATCCATGAAAAATGAACTGTCTGGACGTCCCATTAGTAATGTGGAGAACAAGCCTGGTAGAAGAAAGAAGAAGCAAACCATCTCCTAAAGTCATTTTGTTGCCAGTTGAAATACACACTTCCACAGCGCTGAATGGAGAAAAGCTTTGGCTTAAAGAGGACAATGGGTGGGGACGCAGACAGCAGCATCCGAGGATCTGAGGACGGGGTTACTCCAGGGGCCCAGGAAGGCTACACACGATCTCACCGATGCCCTATTCAAGAGAAGTGGGAGTTTCACAGACAGCAGAGCGAAGACTGGAAGCTGTTCAGGACGACATTTGTCAGCCTGTAAGACACACATGTGTACGATGGAAAGGGCTCTCTTTGGAAAAAGTAATATTAAAATCCTTTTTATCATATAGGTTGTAGAATTATTTAAAACTACTTTATATGTGCTGGAATGTGATAAGAAATCATAAGCCAAAGATTGGTAATGACATGCTGCCACCCTTGGAAAAATCTGTAGTGACAGAGCAAAAAAGAAAGAGTTGGTACGACTGATACCGATGAAAGTAGGAATACATTTGTGTTCTAAACTGTTAAAATTGTGGTGTGAGATACAGTTCTCCGTTTTATCAGCTGTATTGCCTGTAGCTTCTCATCTTTGTCAGGAGACCGCCGTGAGGATATTACAGTCTTATACATATTGTTTAGTCTCGTGTTCTACCAAGAGGACTGGATCAGAAATCCTTATTGGATGTTATGGGCTTTAGGCTTCCATTGGTAATTTAAACACCGGGTATTTGTGTGTGTGCATGTGTGTGCATTTTATTGTACATATACAGTACACACACATGCACACACAGTCCCACACTTGAGTTTTTAAGTGTGATGGATTCATACAACTCTCATTTTCCCATTGGGTCTCTTAATTGATGTCAGATATTATCTAATCTTTAATGATTCTACGTGGGACATCTATCTCCAAGCTACGTAATCTTCATCATTACTTTAGTAATAATAATAACAGCAGAAATCGCTCTAAAGCTTATTAAGAGTCAAGAACTGTGCAGTGCATTTTATATTCATTCTATCACTTAAATACTCAATGCATTTCTTATGTGTTACACTGTGCATATTCTCACCATATTCACAGAGGAGAAAAACAGTAAAGGCTGTCAATAGATAAGCTATAAATAGATAATCAATATTTATAGCTTATAAAACCTTTAAAGTTCCACCTGCAATACACATAGTCATCCGTTTTGCTGATAAATATCAACTTTTAAACAAAGCATAAAACAGGAACTTAATTTTCACACAGGTTTGAATATTAATTTATGAGCACCTTCAAATAACGGCAACAGCCTATCCGAGCCTCTCCTATCTCTGCAAAGAAGCTGTGCTTAAATTGCAAATCATTTTTATCAACCCATTAAAACAGACCCTCCATTAAGCAACGCTTGGCCTGCTTTCATTCAGTTGGTCCATGTACTTGAACATTAAAGAATTATAGAAATAAACCTATCTGTATGACTTCATAAAGTTTCTCAATATAATGGGAGGAAAGGGACTATTTTTAAAGTTAAGGTTGAAGGTTAGGCTAAAAGTAGAACGGGAGTCTTCTTATTACAAAGAGAATTTGTTGGGGGAAAATACTTTGATGGACATGTTGGTTATGAAAATGAGCCCTACTCTGAGGAAAAAGTTATATTAAAATTTAGGAAAAGATGGGGTGCCTGGGTGGTTCAGTGGGTTAAGAGTCTGGCTCTTGATTTCAGCTCAGGTCATAATGTCAGGGTTGCTCAGCAGGGAGCGTGCTTACGATTCTTTCTGTCCCTCTTCCTCTCTCTCCCTCCCTTCCTCTATAAATTAACTAACTAAATATATATATATATATATATATATATATATATATATATATATGGCATTTAAAAATTAAAAAATAAAATTTAGGAGAAGACATTTAGACAAAAAGAATGTAGTTATCTATTGCCGTTTGCCTCAGTAGAACCATCCCTCATTTTTCTGACAGTATCCCCAAATTTTGTGGTCCTCCTTAATTATTCATTTCTGTGATCTTGTTGGTACCTCCCTGGGGTTGAAGTGGTGACCCTGGCCTAAGCCATGGCCAGCATGGTTGTTTGAGTTGGCCACGACCAGTCCAATAAGAATAAACTTTAGGACTCTTAGAGGGCTACAGGAGAAGGCATTCTCCCTTTCCCACTGCACTTGAACATAACACTGTAGGGCTTGATGCCGCTGTCCTCACATGGAACCTAAAAGTGGAGTGAGCACAGAGGAACCGGGACCAAGCCATGGAGAAGGAGGCCTAGTCCTGGTCGCTGCTTGAAACTTCGTGCTCAGTTCTGTTTGAAACCAGCTGTGCTCTGGGACTTGGTGATGCGATACAGTCTGTTCCCGTTTTGTTTTTTGCTTTTGGGGGTTTTTTTGCTTGTTTTGGGCATTTTGTCACTTGCAAATGATAACTCTGTGCATTAAAGTAGATGGGATTTTGCATCTTTGTCTTAGTGGATGGGGGGGGGCGCAGAATTTGGAGGCTTAAAAATGTTGGGAAGAGAAAAATGAAAAAGGAGAACAGTCTCAGTAGGAAGAGAAGGGTCAAGTGACATAGCTCGGGGTGGTAACTAGAAAAATGGAAGATGTCTGATGGCCTAAGAAGAGTATGGACAAACACATCCTTGTAATATATCATGTGCTCTGGGCTCTCTCCCCTCACTACTCCAAATCTTCAATGAAATCTGATGACACCTAACAGCTTTAGATTTACCCAAAATGGCATATATATATATATATATATATATATATATATATGACTTATAAATGCACAGTCCAGGAAGTAAACTGGCACTGAAGCAATTGAGAATTCAGTGGAGTCAGGCATTCATCCTGAAAAGCATATAGAAGACACACAAAGCACGCAGGACATGTTGGGTCTTGTGTGAACCTCCAGTCCTATTTAAGAGGAGGAAAGCTGAAGCCATGTTGTTCGAAAACAGACTATATCGATATTGCAGAAAAAGCTTGTAATTTCACTTTTTCAATATAAAAGTGAGCTTAAACAGTTATTTGATTTCATCAAGGAAGAAAAAAGAAGTTAAATATATTTTTTAAACATTTAAGTAACTTTTTTAGACTCTGTCAACTATTGCTATGATATTGAGTAACAAACAGCATTTTTTAAAGGGAAAAGACTATGTTAACTGTATGTTAACTAATTTGACTTAAAATAAAAGTAAAATAAAATAAAATAAAATAAAATAAAATAAAATAAAATAAAATGGATCAGTTCATTCTGAGTTCAGAATTGGGTGGGTTTAAAGGCATCTGAAGTGTCATCAATTTTTTACATAGTTAGGAATCTAAAGAATGGACCCAGGCAAGCATATGCCCTAGAAGCCACTGGAGACTCTCATCTCAGGGCAATAGAGAATACTGTGGAGTCCTGGCAATCAATTGAACCCATCTAAACTCCATTTTCTCAAACTATCAGATTGGGATTATAATAGTACCTTCAGAATATTAGAAGAAATGAGACACATCACGCTTAACATGCTGTACCATGCAGGGCACATAGAGAACACATTTTCGTGATTGTACTTACAGCTTTCTGTTACTATTATTCCTCCCTTTCTGCACTTAATTTAGGTATAAGTTTAGAAGTTGGGGATTTTGAAAATCTGGATTCCATCTCAAGTTGTATTATTAGCTTAGCCATGTGACTTTTGGTCTTTCGGCCCGCAATCTCCTTGCCTCTACAATGAGGCCTACTAGACAGTCTCTCCTATGTGCCTTTTGGGTCTGAAATATCCAGGGTGTTTCACAATGTCTGTATGTGTCTGGGCTCATGCTTCGTTATGTCTCTGTTAATGTATAGTCCCTACTCTATAAATATATAGAATAAAGACAATCAAATTGATAACTACCTAGTGTATTTTCCTCCCGAGCGTGTTCTGTGTAGGCAGTGAACTTCGTTCCACATATTTTACACAGATATGGGAGAAGCTAACATCTTCCAACCAATACTGTGGAAGAAGCACAGCCTTGATTCCGAGGCCCCAGTTGCCACGAAACTGAAATGCCTGTTTCTGTGTTTAGTAGCTATTTATCTGTGTTCTGCATATACGCTCCCACTTTCCCTCTTGCCTCCTCTAATAATTAAAAAAATGCTTTAGGCATGTGAAGGGGACAGAAAGAAAGAGGAAGGTAGCAGGAAAGACTGGAAATGCCAGGTTTGTGTTAAATTAACGTTTGAAGAAAGCCTTCTCCTTCGGAACCCCATCAATTGTGCATCTTCCTCCCCCAGCCCCACCTCCACCAATCCCCAGGCTTTAAGTGGGATGAAGGGTTAAACCTTTTACTGGTGAAGAAGTATTTATGAGTATTTACGTGCGTTTAGTGAAGAGAGAAAATATTTTATTAGCAGACTGCTGCGAGGGAAAATTGATCTGTCTGCTTTATGTGAGAAAGTAAATGTGTCCCTTTAACCTAAAATTGGTGCATCAAACTCTACAAACTCCAATTATCTTGACAAAAATGATTTAACCAACCACAGAACAACAGGGAGACCAAGAAAGAGGACTCTAGAGGAAGAAAAAGATACTGCCAGACCTAAGCCTTAGGCACCTCTCCATGAGAAACTTCCGAAGTGGAACTGGCTATCACCCCAGAGGGTGGAATACTCTGGGAGATTTGTGTGCAAGAGAATGCTGTGTTTCACATTTAATAATAATATGTGGTCTTGCAGTTTCTGCTGAGCAAAGTCCTAGTTTTGTTTTCAGTTAGGTCATTTCAGTTTGCTTGCAAAGATGAAATGAGATCCCACATTTAACAACAAACAAACATAAACTCTTCTACCGTCCCCATATTTCCTCAACGGTGTCTGGGAACCCCATCAATCGTTACTGAATGAGACAAAAACCAATACTATAAATCTGTGAAAAAGTTTACTAGAATGTGGCTTAAAAGCCAATTTATACTCTTCCTTCTTTTGATATGGTCCCCCACCTATTTGAGAAGTAGCACTGGTCTCAACAGTATTTACTTAACCATAGACCAGGCATGACTTTGTCCTTCCTTCTTTGAGGAGATGGGAACCCGATCTGCTGGGGTTGCAGACCAACCTGAAATCTGGCCTGAGGATATGGCAACGGTTTGAAAGTTTGAATTCGTTTTCAGCAGGAAAACTCAGAAAATTCCATGCATATGGCCTGATTTTTTGACTTATCATAAAGAAACAGGTCCCCCAATACTGGGAGGTGCATTATGGCAAGGCAAGAGAGTATTGCACTGAGTAGAGATTGCCTTCTATATACAGGCCATGGAGTTACAGGTCTCCATACCAGATTCATAGTACTAATTTGTTTTATCTACCTGGGCTCTATAGACGCTGAATTTGCCCTCGTTGATCTACTGGATTACGCCAAGTGGAGGCATCATTTGTTTGAATCCATTTTGATAAACTCCTTAGCTAATTCCATGAAACAGACAAGCCTGATGGTGGAGGCTGCATGTGGACTTTTAGAGTCTGGATGAAATTTCAACAGGAATACAATTTTAGTATTAAATCTGTCTCTATCGGAAAAGACTGGACTTGGGCATACACCATTCCTCCCCACCCCACCCCCCCACGCACAAACACACACACACCTGTCTGCTAACAAACGACAGAATGCTAAATCAACAGAACAGCAAAGTCTTGGTGACTCTGCTATAAACAGTTTCCATGCATTGTCTCCATGGTGATGCCTGCTTTTATGGAGTGTGCTTTGTAAATTAATATACCTAAGAGGAAGAAGAAAAGCATACCCACTAACAGAAAGATTAAAAGGATTTTGTTGGGTTTTATTTTCCAACAGATCCCGCTCTTTGGTAACATTGCTCTAAACCTTGGTGTCTCCTTTAAAAGAAAGCAACCAAGTTCATCTCTCCGCCTTGGGACTTTACAATTACATCTGCTTATCGCAGCTACCAGTGCCACTGAGACTTTCATCATATTTTTACCTGTGTTAAAATTACCTATGATTTCAACAGAGCCGTATTGGGAGCTTTTGATTGTTAATGTTCGTTAGTTCAGAAAATTACCTTTCTTTTCTCATTTTTGAGTGGAAAGTCCAATAAATGAATTGCATGATAACATCAGGAAGTGTACTTTGACTCCTTACTTGTAGCAGGTGATAGTTTTGAAGTTCCGAGATGATAAGATTGTTTCATGTGACTCCTAAATACACTTCATATTGAGCTTATGTATGTATGTTGATCTGTCGCTTTGTTTGATTTCATGACAATGGGACCGTTTTTCAAAAATTGCTCTCCAGTTACCCGTACATCAGGAGCTTCTCTCTTTCCTTTCTCCAAGCAATCAACATTTAGTCCTTCTCGTCATTTTCCTCAGGTTCCATGGTTTTTAGAGCTCACTGTTTATAAGATGTTTGGAGCTGGGTTTCTCAAAAAGACAATATATGTTACTCAATACATTCCCCCAACATGAACAAGACCTAAAATACGGATAGTTTCATTATGGTTATATCTCCAGAGTTCGTGTTTTAAAAATATTCGTCAAAGAGTTTTACATAAGCACGTGCCAAAGGAAAAAAAGGAAGATAAGTACAACAATTATTGTTTTGCATGAGAATAAATTCATGTTAAAATGTCTGTGCCCTTCATAGAATAGTTCCAGTTGGAAAGCTACTCTTTTTTAGCGTTTTAAAACTCCATAGACTACCCCTTGCTCTCAGACGCCTGTGGGTATATTTATAATAACGGGAGAAGGGAAAGTATTCTTTGAAAAGCGGACTTTCTTCTCCTGGAGCTTGAGTTTTGTTAAGCAATGCCAGCAGCCTCTCCTACAATGATGATTTGCACTTAAGCCATTAGCTTTATAGACTCCCCCAAACACCTCTGAGACAGAAGCCCCAGTTTCCCATGCAGTGTTGTGCTGACATTCTTATGCAAAATGCTTATTAAAAGCATTGTCATGCATTTCCAAGGGACCTTAAAAAATAATAAATCTGAACCATCTTGCTACTATTTTCATGAATAAATGCCAGTGTCTGACCTTATCTTTTGGCTCTGCCTGGCAGTAACTTCCCTGTACCTCTGCACTATGGGTATTGTCAGAGAAAAAGGCTGCAAGGTTTTATTATTTAGAGAATTATTCCATCTTCCTCAGACCTTTTCTAGGATGAATAATTCTACATGGGGATAAATAGAGACTGATAGAAAATGGGTCACTTCATCATGCAGGGTTTTTTTTTTCCCAAGAAAGGCCAGAAAACAAATTGGGGACACTGTAAACCCTGAACTCGACATAAGTCAGTAAGAGGATGTTATAAAAGGGAGGTCAACCTCGGGTATAAATGATTGCCTGAAATAGAAGTGAGAATATCATTATGGTAAGAGCATTGCCCATAGCCTTTAGAAGTTCTGCCGTTTCTTTATAGTGTGGATCTGTAAAGTTTGCCTGGTTTTTGTGGCCACTCTAAATATGAACCTATTGTTCATGATAGTTAAAGTTTTCAAGTCTGTGAATGATTTGTGTACTAGAAGTAATAAATCAAGTCCCGCCACAGTTGCTAATGCCGTCTGCCTCATGTGCATTCAGTGAAGAAATGAATGCATTCATAAATGACTGTGGACCGTCTCTTCCAGGTAGGTTTGATTGTTAAATAGCCTCCATCTTTATGAAAACAGAGACCCCCCGCTCATTCCTGCTACTGATTGATTCTAACTCTTCTTCAAAACACTGTCACTATTGTCTACAAGTCTTCACTTTACACACATCAACCATTTGATCTTGTGTATACCGAGGATTTAAAATGTATAAATTTGAATCAGGTCTGCATTAACTCTCAGGTGCTATTCATCTTTACCACAAACTAAGCATTCTTTTTTTTTCAACGTTTTTTATTTATTTTTGGGACAGAGAGAGACAGAGCATGAACGGGGGAGGGACAGAGAGAGAGGGAGACACAGAATCGGAAACAGGCTCCAGGCTCCGAGCCATCAGCCCAGAGCCTGACGCGGGGCTCGAACTCACAGACCGCGAGATCGTGACCTGGTGAAGTCGGACGCTTAACCGACTGCGCCACCCAGGTGCCCCCACAAACTAAGCATTCTTAACCAGGACGATGGAGAATTGTTTCCGTCTCTTGTTTTTGCCTGCTCTGTATCCTTCCTTTATGCACACTCCTCACTTACTCCATATGGTCCTGGTGAAACCCATGGGAGTTACTCAGTGACCACAGGCTAGGCAATCATACGACCACGTCTTTTGGGGCAAGTAACACAACCAGACCAATCTGTCTTTATCCAGAATATTAAAAACCAGAATTTCAGAGATAAATCTCTGTGTTCTTGTATCATGTGTCAGAAGCATGTGTGCTTGGGGTTACTGTGGCCATCTTTCCAGACTAATGGAGAAAGCTTCCTATAAGGAGAGAGTAGAACCAAAATATCCAAAGAAGCAAAGAATCACAGCTAAAAGAGAATGAGAGGGGAGAAATATATATAATTTTGAGGTATTGGAGGTGGTCGTGCTTGAGGTGGACACCCCAGTTATGTGATTTACTAAGTTCGAATTTTTGCTGAAACAAGTTTGAGGTTAGTTTCTGTCACCTGTAGCCAAGAGAGGGTGGACGCTGAATACATTGTACGTGACTTAGAGTCTGAGGGTTATATTTAGCTCAATTTCAAGCCCATCTGTTGCACTTAGAGTGAAAATTTTTGTCGGCTTTTCTCCTCCCCTAATGATCCTGTTGTGGTTACCTTATGAGCTGATGGTCACAGTGACAGTTGTATCTTTGGGTCTGTTTTCTAATCCAAATTACCATCAACTAGAGAACAACCTTCCTTCCACCTGGCCTTTCATACCACTGGTCCCTCCCTGGTAGAGGCTAAGGACTGTCTGTTCTTTGGTCTGATGAAATTCACCCCCACTCCTTTACATCCAAAGCAGAAAGATGTTATGTAGGGCTTCTGTCGTTCACCTTTCAAAATTCACTCAGGGTGTAAGTTATTTTGCATCAACTATGTGAAGTTTCTACAATTGTCTTTGTCTCACTAAAGTAAGTCTCAATATATATAACTAACATATATGCATTTTACACACATACACACACACACACACACACATACACATACATAGGTATATTTTATATATTATGTCTATTTTTAAAATACAATTATTTCAACCACAAATGTACAACTTCAACAGAGTAGGGTCCTTAGATTGAGGTGCCTAGAATTTGGGATAAATGATGAGCTTATGGATACAATGGTTCAAGTGTTGTTTCCCAAAGGCTAATCTTTAAAATGGTTGCATTTGCATGGTTTTGAAAAACTAGCTGAAATACACATCCCAGGAACTGTCTGCTAAGTGTGGTCCTTAGGTAGATTTGGATTGGATTCTGAATCCATAGATTTTTTTTTAAACTTTCTTCGTTCTTTGAAGTGCTTCCTTCCAAGATTTGGAAACATTACTTTTGAGGTAAGGAAAGCCGATAGTACTTAGGTCAGATCATTGAGTCCTTTGGGGGGGGGGGGGGAGTATAATAAATATAATAAATAAGAATTTAAAATGGAGAAGAAACAAGTTAGGGTTGATTAGTAATTGGTAGGTGAATTCACTATGCTAAGATCACATCTTTCATCTGCGAGAGCTCCCAGTATGGGCAGTGGTTTGGCTTAGTCACAGAGGCAACCTGAGGTGACGTGACATGGTGCAATGCTGGGTCTCGAGTTAGGGACTGGTTTAGCTCCAGTCAAGCATGTGATTCTGAGTAAGCCACTTAACTTCTCTGAACCTCAATTTCTCATCTGTAAAGCCGCGTGATGATAATAACTTTTTCATAGTATTTTTATGGGAACGCGAATAAATCATGCAAGGAAATGTGCTTTGAAAACTGCCAGTAAGTTATAGAAGTTCAAGTTCTGACTACTAAGAAGTAGCTGGTTATAAGGACCACTTGATGTTAAAGAAGATTGAAGTGAAGTCAGGGAACAGGCACCTTACTTTCTCTTTAGAACAATGTTGCTGTTGTTCCTATTTATTTGGGGTCATGGATCTCTTGGAGAATACGATTGCAGACACAGATCCTCTTTCTGAACATTGCCCAAGTATATTAAAAAAAATGGAAAAGTTTCAGAGTTTTCAAAGACTGTTGGTGCTTATGATGGCTTAGTTTAGGAACACTGTCTTCTCTTTTAATGTGCTGCTTTCTTGATTTGTTTCCCTGAATCACTTGACTGTGAGCTTCCTGAGTTCATGGACACAGACAGCTGTGCTCTCTGCTTCAGGAGTAGCACTGATAACAGTGTCTTGTCCATTGAAATAGGAGCTCCATAAGCCAAGTTAACACATCCCCTGGTGACTAGACCACCTCCTGGAGGGCGGCTACAGGCAGATACACACACAACTGCTAAGAAGCATCGGTAAGATGTGTGCCCAAAGTGAAGCATGCTGCCCCCTGGAAACATTAAGGGGAAATGGTTGGGGGGGGGGGGTGACCTTCGAGCAGGGTCTTGAGAATGCATTTCAAATGTAGGAGTCAGAGAGTAAATTTGAGAGTTACGGAATGGCTCGAGAGAAGTATAGAAAAGATTCATAATATGTCAGAAGTTAAAAAACAGCTACTTTTAACTAGGGTTGGCTCACGCCCATGCTTTGTTGAACTTCCGCGCCATGTTTTTAAAATGAAAAATTTTACTTAAAAATAGGAAGCTCTGCCTTTTCTTGAGGAGCGAGATGTGGTGACCAAGGCTGACCCCATTGATGAGGGAGAACAGTAGCTGAGCCCTTGGATGAGGTCTGTGATATGCCAGCCCCCTGCCACGTTGTCACTCATTTGTGGGATAGCTTGGTCTACCCAGTCACTGAGTTCTGTACCCGGGTTCAGGGTCCTACAGCCCACCGGACCTTGGATGCCTGCACCTTTATGACAGGGACATCTACGAAAAGACTCCTGTGGTAGAAAAATCAGCAGGTAGAGTCTTTGTGTGTTGGAAGCTTGCCATTGAAGACCAATAGTGCTGAAGTAGGTGAATTTAGAACGGATATATTTTTAAAAAGATCACATGATGGAAAAACACTTCTGTGTAATTAGTACGAATGATTAGGAATTCAATGGTGGTGGGGGAGGCGGACATGATCGTTGTAGGTGAACACTAGAAAGGGGGTGCTGCAAATTATGTTCAGGTGGTTGCATTGAGAACATTGTTGTTTTCTTGTTTTAGGAATTTTATTTGGTTCTTTTAAAGTTTATTTATTTTGAAAGAGAGAGAGAGAGAGAGACCAGAGTAGGGGCAAAGAAAGAGAGAGAAATAGATTCCTAGACAGGCTCCACGTTGTCAGCATGGGGCTCAACGCGGGGCTCAAACTCAAGAACCATGAGATCATGACCTGAGCCGAAACCAAGAGATGATGCTTAACTGACTGAGCCACCCAGGCGCCCCATGTTTTAGGAATTTTAATCCTTCAATTCAATAATTGTGTTCATCTCTCATGGACTCACAATTTCTGATACATCAATCACATTAATTGTCTTCATCATCATCAAAAAAAAAAAAAAAAAAAAGTTCTGGTGAGGCTCATCGCCCAGCCCCAAGCAAGAGAGAAGACAAGACACAGGAGAAAGATTGAAAACCTGAGCAGCCAGGGCTAGCGGAAGAGAAAGTAATTTGCTTTGACCCAGGCGATAAATCCCCCGGGCAGTAATGACCATCTCTTGACACAGGTAGTGACGTTGATAAAGTGCCCTGTCCCAGGCTGTTTCCCCCTTTCCCCCGAACCACAAAGCTCTCCTGATTGTTCGTGTCACTATTTATGAACAAGTGTCAGAGAGCAGAGATAAAGGGATGATAAAGGGACAATGGCCTCTTTAAGTTAATGTGAGCCCGATTGAAATCATCACAGATGCCACTCTGCAGACCAAGCGAGGGCACTCTTTTCTGTTTATGTTATTTTTTTTTTTTTTTTTACCTGTGGAAGTGTTCCCAGAACTTGATATTCAGACAATTGCCAAGTTCTCATTGGAACAAAGGAAAATAAGAGAAGATCAAAAGGTTTATGCAGCTCCCACGGGTGATTCAGCTGCGTGGGAGTGGTCACAGGGCCATGATTCATTTTCCTCATTTGGAAACTTTAGGGCAAAGTTTTAAAACATGAAGTGAAGCAGGGTTTTTGGGTTTTTTTTTCCCCTCCCATCCTGATTTATTATAAGTCTTCTTTACGGAAGTTGTTGGATGCCCTATCTCTGATTTTTGACCCTGTTGCATTTTGCTTTTGTCACTTAAAATTAACATGACATTTCATAAAATACTTTTTAACCTACATTTTAAGTTGCTGTGAATTATTTAATATGTACAAGAGTTTATTTTGCTTTATTTGATTTTACTTTTTTACAGCTGGCTAGTTAAAAATGTTTTTTTCCTCTCACATTTTTAAATTGTTATATTTTATTTTATTTTATTTTTTGCCAGTTCTTTTTTTTTTAAATCCAAGTTAGTTAACATATAGTGTAATAATGATTGTGGGGATAGAATTTAGTGATTCATCACTTACATACAACATCCAGGACTCATTCCAACAAGTGTCCTCCTTAATGCCCAACAACCATTTAGCCCATTCCCCACCTGCCTCCCCTCCAGCAACCCTCAGTTTGTTCTCTGTATTTAAGAGTCTCTTATGGTTTGCCTCCCTCTCTGTTTTTATCTTGTTTTTGCTTCTTTTCCTCTATGTTCATCTGTTTTTTTCTTAAATTCCACATATGAGTGAAATCATATGATATTTGCCTTAAATTGTTATACTTTAAATAATTATGTAAATATAATAGCTATACAAGTACCTACAGAATATCCTCAAATGTGCGTCTTGGCCTGCAAAGCTTAAAACATTTCCTTCCTAGCTCTTTAAGAAAGTTTGCTGACCCATGCTCCAGGCCGTTAATCACATTGTAAGAATTTTCTTTTTTTGTAAAATATCTAGTCTCAATTGATTGTTTCTATTTGTTTTCTGTTATAAACACCACAGTATAAACACTTTGGAACAGTCCTTTGGTGCGCAAGTTTCCTCGTAAGTATAGGTCAGAATGTAAGTTGTGTGCATCCTCAGTTTTGTCACACAGTCACCATATTGTTTTCCAAAATGCTCGTCCCGATTTATGGCCCCACTGGCACTACCATGATCCCAGGTAAAAGGAGGCATTGGTCTGTTTTCTCCACTTCCCTTTTCAAATGTTGCCTTACATAGCTCCCTGTTTGGGTGTAGAGCAGAAACATCAAGATAAATAAAATCTCCAATAACTGTCCTAAGATATTTGCACAAAACTTTTAAAAGTAAGTCTCAGGGTGCCTGGGTGGCTCAGTCGGTTAAGCATCTGACTCTTGGTTTTGGCTCAGATCATGATCTCATGGTTTGTGACTTCAAGCCCTCATTTGGGCTCCGTGCTGACAGTGCAGACAGAGCCTGCTTGGGATTCTGTCTCTCTCCACCCCTCCCTCAGTCATGGTCTCTCTTGTCTCTCGAAGTAAATAAATAAACTTTAAAAATTTATTTTAAAAAAAGTAAGTCTGCTAATAAGCTATCATAACACTTGATAGATGCTGCTTTATTAAGCTATAATAATAATCTATTAATTTATCTTGATAATTTTATTCAAAATTGTACAAATATTTTGAATTTTATGTTCGTGATATATATATATATATATATATATTCATAATATCCAAATGTTAATATCTTTGTTGGTGTATGTATTTAAAAAAATCAAAGAGATATTTTCTAATTGTTGCCAATGTATATGAAATTTCAAGCTACAAAATGAGGTTTCAACAGAAATAGGAATAATAACAGCAGTCTGTGCCGAATGAAATGTGATTTTTGTGTGTCTCAGAATGTTCAAGGAGACAAGAAAGTCTGACAATCGGGTTGCAACCTCTAAAGGTTGTTTGTTCTGTGAGTTGATTTCCAGGACCATATTCTCACTCTCAGAGAAATTGTACTTCATCATGGAAATGTGAGCCCATCCATCTTGGGGAACAGTGCTTATGTAGATAGCTCTATTTAGAAATACTATTATAAAGCTAACCCAGGAAGTTCAATTTCCCTCCCCAACCAGCGTATCTCTGGAATTATTTTCCTTGCAGATCAATGGAACAGAGAATTGAATTGGCTTCTCTTTGTCGGCATTCATACCTCAGGTACCCCCAAGTGCTTTGTGTAATGAAAAACAGCAATGTTGATGCCTTTAATAAAACATTGACAATAATGCTTTCTTTTTCCCTGGCATTACTGCAGAAATGGAACTGATTTGGAGTCAAACAGCATGAGAAAAGACACATTCTCTTAAGTTAATATATCTGAAAATCATACGTAATTTTAGATGTGTCAAAGTTCTGAATCAGTGAACTTCCTGTTATCCAGAGTGATTCAGAAAGTGAAACATCCTTGTTTCTTTTCAGTTATGTATCTATCTCCACCGCATATACTATGAATAATTGAGGATAGGGACTATTGCCCTTGTCTCTATATTAATTGGCACATAGATGCCTAATAAATTTTTACTGAAAAAATACATGGATAACTGCAATAAAGTGGTCTCCTAAATTCCGTGAAATAACGATGATATCAACAATTATTTACAACACGTTACCAACTTCCTAAAATGTGCTAGATACCATATCAATACAGAAAGGAGTAGTCTCCAATATTTATATCAAAACAAGAGCAAACATGATCCTATTAGTCATTAACAATGTGGATTTCAAAGTATGTCAGTGTCTTCTAGCCATTGCTCTGAACATTATTTTATTTACACACACACACACAGACATACACACACACACACACACACACACACACACACACACACACACACACACACATTTGGTGCCAGTACTGGCTTTGTAATTTTATAATTTAACTCACTGAAAATATAACTGCCTACCTACTACATCCCCTCACTCTGTAACCATTGTTGAAAATAGCAAATAAGGAATGTTCAGTCCCTAAATCTAAAAAATGTACAAAAATGTTGACAAGGAAGGTGAGTCTTGACTGCTTGAAACAATCCCCCCCCAAATATTACTAAATTAAATCTGTTGCTGCACTAGATGATATAGGCTCAAGTGGTAAGGGATGAACCAAGGAAAAGACAGAGCAGTGAGCATCTGGGTCATCAGGGGAGGACAAGAGGACACCTGACAAGACACTGAAGAATTGAGAGACCACAAAGTACGGAGGTTTCATGGCATCCATCCTGACCTGTGCAGTCTTACACCTAGCTAGAATCATTAATGACAGTGGAACCAGGAAGTTGCTGTAGGAAGAGGTGAACCAGTCGTTTATTCCTTCTGGTTGGTTGGATGGTGGAAGATGATTATGTGTCTTGCTCTCTCCTGATTGCTGCTCTTGTACGAGCCAGGGTGCTGACGGTAAAAGCAGGACTGAAGGAAGCAACCTGGCCTCTGAATGTACCATGTACGTCAAACTCCTTTCCAAACCCCAATACTGGTGTGTCACTTCTAAAACCGTAGTAGGCAGAACTGCATTAGCACTATACCCCATCACCACAGGGTACACTTCCTTCACGTTATGTCCCTCCCCTCCCCTTCCTGCCCATTTGCTCCCATTCTCTTCCCTTCTTGCAAGCCAAAAACCCCGATATCAAATATTTGAATATTTGAATGCAAAGATAGACAGAACCTGACTAGAGAGACTCTAGAACTCTAGATAGACCTGTATGTTGTTAGTTGAGCTCTGATGCATACACTTTGTGGCATCACAGGTAATTTATTTAATTTCCCTGAACCTCACCTTCATCAACTGTAAAATGAAATTGGGAATACCTATATTGCAGAAGTACTTTGAATTTGAAATGACCTAGCACATATGATACCCAATTTATTGCCTGGCCCTATATTAATTGCTCAGAATATTTGACTCTTATTAGTACAACTTTCTTTTTTTTAGGACAGAAACAGGGCAAAATACTTTTCTTAGGAGCTCCCATGTGTCAGACGGTCCATACACAATAATATCTTCATTTTCTGAACCAATAGTTAAGCCTGTGGTCAGGCAACTATTTCCCTTATGAATGAAATACCTACAGCTCAGGGAGGTTAAGTGACTTACCTAAAGTCACAGAGCCAGTGACATTGCTGGGATTTAAACTTGGATATGTCTGGGGCACCTGAGTGGCTCAGTCGGTTAAGTGTCTGACTTCCGCTCAGGTCACGATCTCACGGTCCGTGAGTTCGAGCCCCGCGTCGGGCTCTGGGCTGATGGCCCAGAGCCTGGAGCCTGCTTCCGATTCTGTGTCTCCCTCTCTCTCTGCTCCTCCCCCGTTCATGCTCTGTCTCTCTCTGTCTCAAAAATAAATAAACGTTAAAAAAATTTTTTTAAAAATAAACCTGGATGTGTCTGGCTCTGAAAACATGCTGTCGTAAAGTATACCGTGCTGCCTTCATGATATGGAAAGTTGGATACAGGTTCCAACTGGTCAAATGTTTTGCCTGCAGTCACTCAGTTAGTTAGCAGCAGGGTCTAAATTGGAACACCAATGATCATCAAGTAACAGTTGACGAACACTATCATCAGCCAACAGGATTATAGATTAGTCAGTTCAACAGCTAGTTGGATTGTAGTTAGCTTGTTCTTTGGCTCAGAGGATTGACAGATGAGGGGCCATCCAAATACTCATCCACAACATGAGTCTGTTGGTTGTGTTTTGGATTATCCTGTGGAATTTCATTTTGAAGGCACCAGAGTTAATATTTGGCAGGGACTAGAGCTATTAAGATGAATAATTGCTTGAATGGCTCTACTTGGGTGAGAAATGTCTAACTGTCCACTATAGTAACATGTTCAGCTTGGGACGTGTTCAGCTATGGGAGAAACGAGGAGTTCTCTTTTCTAAACTTGAGGGATACTCCATGTCCCTTACTGGATGATGGTGTCTCTGCTGAGTGGCAAGATTCCCCCTTTGAGAGCTACAGTCAGCCAAGATGCTCAAGTCTAGTTCCTCTTCCTGTTCTTCCCGTCGCCTCCTGGCCACCTCCTTCCTCCTTTCTCCCTCTCGCCACCTCTGCACCCTTCTCTCTCTCCTCTTCTCTTCTATCCCCTTTCCTTCTCCTCCTTCCTTTTTCCTTCCCTTTCTTCTTTCACCAGCTCTTCTGTATGCTCTTCCTCTACTGTCTCCTCCCCTCCTTCTTCTTCCTTCTTTCCTTCTCTATTTTCCCTCCCCACTTCTTTCCTTCCTCGCTGCCTTCCCTCCTCCCTAACCCATATATTTCACTTCTCATTCATTTTTGATTGGAAGGCCTATTCAGATAATTGCAGATGTGCATGCGACCGTAAGAAATAAGGTAAGGAGACCTCAGGACACTTTGTTTAGTTTCCTCAATAGTAATGTTTTGCAAAAATATACTATTATATCACAACCAGGATACTGACATCGATACAATCCATCAGCCTTATTTAGATATCCTTGGTTTTACTTACCCATCAGTGTTTGTGTGTGAATGTATCTGCTTGTATTTAGTTCCATATAGTTTTATCCCCTATGTAGTTTTGTGTATTCACTGTAGTCAAGATACCGAGCAGATCCAACCCCATGAAGATCCTTCATGTTTTCCTTTTATAAACAAAACCATCTTGCTGTGGCCCCAATCCCCGACTTCTGGCAACCACTAATGTGCTCTCCAATACTAAAATTGGGTCATTTCCAAAAATACTCTGTAACATAAATGATTCAGCCGCCATGAAATTACAAATAGTAAGGACCATGATAAGAGGGACATCAGATATTTGAGCTTCCAGACAAGATCCAGGAAATCTGGAGTAGCCAAAGGTGAGGGCAGCATGGACAGGATGAGACTTAGGAAAGCATTCAAGGCAGCGCATTTGATGGGCCAGAGAAGCTGGTGTGCTGTCAGGTGGGAAATGGTTAAACAGGGTGGACTTCTCCTGTCCAGGGGACCATTGATGGTGGTCTGTAGGACCTGGCATGGAGCTGGACAATGGGAGAGTCTATTTTTAACAAGGATGCCTATAGGAGATTGAATATACTAGTAAAAAAATGAGTTGAATTGTCCTCCATTCTCTGAGTGAAAAGAAAGCAACTCTTGAAGGCAATTAGGTAAGAGCAGTAGCTATAGAGCCTAACAAATGCACTAAGGTCACCTTACTGGGTTCACAGTTACTCTGGCATTTTGCAGTGTGTGTTGGAAGAAAGCGAACCTTTCATAGACTTCAACTGAAAAAATTGAAGCTAAAGTGAACTCTGAGGAATGGAAGTAATAGGGGTCTAAGAAGCAGCAGCATATAATCATATATTCTCCCAAAAAAGAAATCAACCAGTCCCGGGGCAGGTGGCATGGAGGGACATGTCAGGCGAGGTCCACAGAGTCGGCTTTCAGAAGAGACTAGACCAGATCTGACCCCGTGACGGCAGAGAACATTTTCTTAGCCCAGATTCTCAGGAGAACACAGAAATCGACACCAGACACTCCCAAACATTATGTACAATTGTGCATGCTCAGCCTTCAAGCCATTTACAGATAAACAGTGTAGCTGAACATATTGAAGCCTCATTGCCGAGTGGAGGCCCATTCATTCTAAACATTTTTCCTTCCCCCGCCCCTGCTCCCATGAAGTCAGGAGTTAATGAGCCACTCCAAGTATTGTTCATCGATTTAACTGCTTCCCCACGGCCAAGGACCGTTTCTTATGTGTTTCCCATTTACCCTCAAGGTCCAGGATAATTTATTTATTCCACAAATATTTATTAAACACCTAACTCCATGCCAGGCAGTGAGGATACCATCAAGGCACAGAGCAAAAGAGACCTCATCCTCTCTTTTGTCAGAACTTAGAGTCTGGTGGGAATAATTCATTTAATCAACCAACAAGTATTTGGTGGCCATCTACCATGAACCAAACTCTGGTCTAGATGCTAGAGGTAGAGCCAACCATAACAAAAGGAAGGGAAAGTAACCAAGCTGATCATTAAGGATGTGGGCAGATGGGTGATACCTGGACTAGAAATGCACAGGGAGATAACTAGCAAGCATGGTGTCATAGAGCATGGCTGAATGTCCATGGAGACCGGAAGTCAAGCCTCCCAGAAGCAATGACGTGTGAGCTGACATCTGCCTGGCAGCAGTGAATCAGCCATGAAAATCCTGGGCATGGAGAATTCCAGGCTGATTAAGACTTCAACAAATAATTGGGGCACCTGGGTGGCTCAGTTGGTTAAGTGTCCAACTTCGGCTCAGGTCATGATCTCACAGTTCGTGGGTTCGAGCCCCGAGTCGGGCTCTGCGCTGACAGCTCAGAGCCTGGAGCCTGCTTCTGATTCTGCGTCTCCATCTCTCTCTGCCCCTCCCCCACTCATGCCCCCTCTCTCTCTGTCTCTGTCTCTGTCTCTTTCTCTCAAAAATAAATGAAAATTTATTTTAAAAAACTTCCACAAATAATTAAATATAATTATTTAATCACCATTATTCTAAGCACCGTAACGATTTTTATAACCTGCATTTCTCCCTCTTTGAATTCATATTACTGTCATCTTATCTCCCTCTAGTTCTAAGGTTCTGAAACCGCACAAATGAAAAAACTCTACCAGATTTCCCTCTCCACAGAAACTGTTTCTTATGTGGCTGGCAACTTTTGATAGCTCTCCCTCCTAATTCAGGGTAGTTATTGACAGCATTTTGGGGCTACGGCTTGACTTTTACCTCTGGCTTGGGGCAAGAGATACTGCTTTTTGCAAAGCTGGTTTTAAATTTCTCTAGATTCAAGATACCAAGAAGCAGTGGAATAACAAACAACAGAAAAAATATTCAGCAATTGACATTCAATCATTGTTTCAAAAAAAAATTAAAAGCTATGCTAAATGGATCATAACATGCTCAAATACATGAAAAAATTGCTTCAAAACACAGCTGGGGAAAGATGTTTGTTTTTATTAAAAGTTGCTCAGAGGCATCATCATAACGACAGATTCTTTAAACATCCACAAACACAAAGGCCTGAAAAATAACTCTTCATTGATTTTTTTTAACCTGCTGTATTTCATATATTCTGAAGCTATTGGTAGTCTTTTAACAAGGCTTCCTCATATCTGTGGGATTTTATGAATGATCATTTTCTGCTGACTCAATGTGGGAAAATCCCTTCTGCTGAGACAATCCCTAATGGCCACTTTTTAAGTCTCCTTACTGGTTTTATTACCCAAGGGGACTTCCGACTTCTCCAGTCTAAGCACAGCGGATCTGAACAACAAAAATACCTATTCTTGGGGCGCCTGGGTGGCTCAGTCGGTTGAGCATCCTTCGGTTCAGGTCATGATCTCACAGTTCATGAGTTTGAGCCCCGCGTCGGGCTCTGTGCTAACAGCTCGGAGCCTGGAGCCTTCTTCGGATTCTGTGTCTCGCTCCCTCTCTGCCCTCTCCTGCTGGTTCTCTCTCTCTCTCTCTCTCTCTCTCTCTCTCTCTCTCTCTCTCAGAAGTAAACATTAAAAACAGTTTAAAAAATGCCTATTGTTGGATTTTCCTGCTATAGTCAATATGGATTTTTAGATCTTAGAGTTCAAAGAGATTTTCTGGTTCATGTCATGAGAACTGGATCACGTAGACACAATATCAGTAGATTGTTGCTTCATGAGGAACAGAACTCTACCATCTGGTGTTTTGCTTGTGTTCATCATGGGTCCATCCAAAAACCCCCGTGTAGAATTCAGAGCTTCTAGTCTCTATGCTTAGGCGTGGATTGAAATGATCACAATGGGACTTAGATCAGGGTTTCTGGATACAGTATCTGAGACAGATTCTGATTCATTGAGGGGGTGCGCTCAGGAGAAAACTACAAGGATATGAAGGAAGCAGAATAGGGCAGAAGGAAAAGGGGAAATAAGATGTGGTTTTGGATGCTGTCTTTCCCCAGTCTGACCCCACAGGGAACTCCGGAAGCATACACAGTTCCACAAAGCATCCCAGCTTGAGGCAAGAGGACTGGGCTTTTATGCCACTTAACACCAGCCATTGGCAGTGGGCCGTCCCAGAGGGAAGGAGGTGACCTGTCAGGTTATTTCCAGGTGAATTGGTTCCTATCAGGCCCAGGGAAGATCTCTTGAGAAGGGTGGAGCGACGGGCTGTGAGCACTCAACCGTCCTAGTAACTAGGAGATGGGAGCACCAGTCTCGTAAAGGGGATCCAAGCAGGGAATCAACAATGTCTTTTATACAACCGTAACACCTTGCCTTTGTTGTTCTTGTTTTGTTTTTCCTGGCATCAGCCATCCTGGGCCGTGAGGCCAGCCATGTTTCCAAAGCCGTTTTCCCTTCAGAGTGAACAGTTACCAATTTGTAACTGATTCGTTTTAATTCGCTGCTAAACTAGCTCAGTCTGAACTTGCAACATCAAGAATCTCCCAACAAAAGGCATAATTACTGAGGTTGGCAATGTCATTGATGACTTACTGTCTGTGGGGTTACCGGTCATGATTCCCTGAAGTGGCACATTGTGTTTGTCAGCTAAGAGAACATTTAAAACAGCAAGGCAGAGTTTCCCGTTAGGGAACCAAACATTGTTTTAAAGTCTCATGCTTCAATTGAGTTCCTCCCTGCCAGCCCTTGGGGGAAATGCACGTGCTCCGAAAAGTACTTAGAAAGCAAACCAATGGCAAGAACTCTGAATGGTGTACAATTAGGTGTAATGCTTAGACCCAAACTTTCAATTCAACTGTGAAAGGCCAATTTAAGGATGCCTCACTTGGCATCGAAATTAGAAAGTCACTCAATCTTCCAATCTTCTTGAGATAAGTAGGGCAGCCACTGTTGATAAACTGCGGAACTCAAAGAATACGGATTATAAAACAACAGACTCAACTGTTGCCATGGCTACCATTTAATGCCTGTTTCTGTACAATTTAGACACTGTCCTAAGAAGATGATATATCTCACTTAATAAGAAAGAACCCCTGTGAAGCATATATCATTATTCTTGTTTTATAGATGAGTCGGCTGAGCGCAAAGCATTCCTATTACGCGCACGTTGCTGTATGTATAGTGGACAGTTCTGCTCCCCTGCAGCTAACTCTGAAATGAAGGTAAGATCCCAGCTGTGAAAAATGAGGCAATGAAGACTTAACAGCATTTTAAACCAACAAGGAATAAAAAGAATTTTGATCTAATAAAACCACGGACAAAAATTTATTTTTAAAAAAATTATGAGCTCCCGCAATACAGGTATGTGATTAAGTCGTGTAGGTTTAAGAAGACTTCCCTGAGATAAAGAGCAGGAGAAAATATTCTAGGCAGGGGGAGTAGGTGCAAATACTCTGTGGCCAAAGAGAGCATGCTCCACATGGCTGGCTGGAGTGAGGGCTGACCTGGAGGGAGTCACAGCAGAAAGGTAGGCAGGCTCCAGACCAGGCAGGACGTGTTGCCCTATTAAGGGGATTTTCCTTATCATTATGAGCCACTGAAGCGGTGGGAGAAGCATGAATTTCCTGTAACGTGAAACTAAGGGCAGGGGTGCATACTTGCCTGACATTCGTTTGGTTTTTAAAAGAGCCTTCCGGTTGTAGAACGAATAGTGCATTCGAAGGAGGAAAACGTGAAAATACCAATCAACACTTATCGCAGGGGGAACCTGGGTGGCTTAGTCAGCTGAGCGTCTGACTTTAGCTTAGGTCATGATTTCATTGCTTGTGAGTTGGAGCCCTGCCCCAGGCTGTCTGCTTTCAGCACAGAGCCCACTTCAGTCCCTGTTTTCCTCTCCCTCTCTGCCTCTCCCCAGCGTGTGCTTTCTCTCTGTCTCAAAAATAAATAAAAACATCAAACAAATTTCTTAAAAAATGTTCCAGAAATATCTTGCCAACAAATTGACAGGAATTGGTATGGATTGAATGGGGGGAGGTACCACAAAGGAGATGCTAAAATGTATTCCTGGCTGCTGACATACAGCTATGAGAAGAGTTGTGTCATTTACTGAGGATAGAAACATTGCATGCTTCTCAAACCCCAGTCAAGTTTGTTGAGAAGACCATGGGTTTAACCCTGGATGTGTTGAATTTGAGGTGCTTTTGGGAAAAACAAACAAACAAACAGGAGAGGACAAGCAGATAAATAACAAATCCAGAGTAGAACTGTAGGGGTGCCTGGGTGGCTCAGCCAGGTAAGCGTCTGACTCTCGATTTGGGCTCAGGTCATGATCTCACGGTTCATGAGATTGAGCCCCGGTGGGCTCCGTGATGATGGTGTGGAGCCTGCTTGGAATTCTCTCTCTCTCCCTCTCCCTCTGCCTCTCCCTTGCTAATGTCCTCTCTCAGTGTCTGTCTCTTTCTCTCTCTTTCAGAATAAATAAATAAAGTTAAAAAAATAGAACTCTAGACTAGAGATGGTTATTTTATCATGAGGATGGATGACATTTCCCTACAAGTATTATAAAGTGAAAGAAAAAGACACAGAAACTGGCCTGACTGCTCCGATATGTAATGCGTGGGTAGATAAGCCTTAGCAGATCATAAAATTTGTGGAATGGAAAATTCATTAATGAGTGGAATACATGATAAACTGAGTTTGTAGTTGGGGCAGGATCAGCATCTGGCAAAATTATCACACACAGGCTGTTTCTCTTTAACTTCTCTCTTGGAAAAGATCACCAAAGTGAGAGAGCACAAGAATTTGTTTTATTCCAAAAGCAAAGGAATTATGTTTAAGAGCAAACAAAATTGTTTGCCTTCTTTTTGTTCTCTTTTAAAACTTCTTTTTTCCCCCATGCTCGTGCTGAAACACAAATTCTCATCAAGCCTCAGTACCAGCCCGTCAACCTCACATCGGAGGACACTCTGTGTCTTATGATGACCAACCTCTGACCAATCGCTGCCCAAGAAGCCCAGGACACAGCTGAAGAGCGTAATTGAAAACTCTAACTACAGGATGGCTCTGGGGTTAACTATTAAAACGGAAGAACTAAGGAGTGAGCTTACTAAATTCTCTTTGAGAGCAGGCAAGCAAGCATCTGGACAAACATGTCACCTGAAATACACAGCAGCCTGAGGCTGCCTGAAAAAGAGAAGAAATCCAAGAACAAAACTACCAAGAGCATCTCTGGCTTAACTTAGTGATTGTGATTAATCCATCACCAGAAACCTTTTCCAGGTATGAGCTGTCTTTCTGCGGCTGTCCTTGAGTAACCTTGCCTCTGTCTCACCCTATCAGCTGAGACACATCAGCTTCTGGAGATTCCTTTCCTGCTCGTTTACTTTTTTCATTGCAAATAAATAAAGTGGCAAAGTTGCAATTCACTGAAAATAATACTTGGCAGATTAAATCTATTGCACATTTGCTTTCTTCCAGATAAGCTTGAGAATATGGTGCTTTTTTATTATTTTATTTTTTTGAATAAACATGACTAAAAGCTGGAATTTTCTCAGCAGAGGCTAAAGCGTATGGATGGAAATCCTAGGTCAGGGGAGGAAAACCAGTCTTGTCTGGTTGGCCAGCCAGTTCAGCCATATTCCACCTTATGGGATGGCTTCCACGATGTGTACTCATGTCCATTTGTCCCTCTGGATGACTCTTTAGTCTTTATTATTAACCCTGCTGTGTCCCTCAGGAGGCTAATTGGTATGGAAATTATCACCAAGCTCCCTTGCCTCCTGACTTGGGAGTTGAGTCCACTAACGGAAAGTGACTAGCAGATCAGAAAGAGAGAAGGGAGTAAGTTTGAATTATTTATTCCATTTCTCTGGTCATCGGGTTCCTGTGGGCTGATGTATTGTTCTGTCACAGGTAAGCATCCCTCCCCCCATGGCCATCTTTGTCTCCAGGGATGGGAATTGGCTTCCTCCTATCACCCCTTCAAGCCTCTATAATGATAATGGAGCCCTGTTACCAATCCCATAGTGCTCCACCGTCCCCTGTGGTTTCCCTACACTCAGCCTACATCTTTGTATGAAGTCCCTTTATAAAATTGCATTCTCCGTGAGTCCCTATCCCACATGGGGTAACATATACTGCAGACGCATCACTCTGTACCCCAAACCAGGGACTGAAAATAAGAAGCTATAGAGACAAAGAAAAACGCATTGGAAGGATGCTTATGGACAGCAGCTAACTCAAGTTATAGTCACTGGTAAAGGTATCTTCCCAATTCACAATGTTCTTCCTTCCAGAGCACTGGCCCCCCGTTGACTGGGATGTATTTTAGGCAGATATGTCTAATTTTTCTCTCTTTAAAAATATGTTTGTTTACTTATTTGAGAGAGAGAGACAGAGACAGTGCAAGCAGGGAAGGGGCAGAGAGAGAGGAGGATAAAGAATCCATTGAGCCTGATGTGGGACTTGATCCCATGATCGTGGCATCATGACCTGAGCCAAAATCAAGAGCCAGACACTAAACCAAGTGAGCCACCAAGGTGCCTGCAGCAGGTATACCTATATAGTACCCCCCCATATGTAGACTACCTCCCCAGTCTACCTCTCGTATCCAAACTTATAAGAGGACCAAGGGCAGTCAAATGACCCAGTAAGGGTGAGTTGCATCCTTTTCATGAAAACTTGGAATGTGGCCAGCCAATGAACTGTGAGATTAATCACAAGAACAATGGGAGAATGAAGTAAAGGAACAGAAGGCAGAGATCTGGATCCCTGGAGAGTGGTTCCAGATTGCAATACCTTCCCAAAACTTGGCCCCATCTCTCCCTTGAACAGTTATCACTGTATCTTTAAAATAAAACCCTCCATTTTTATTTGTGAGCTAGAGTGATTTCTGTTATCTGCAACTAAAAGAGTCCTAAATGATCCATTAAACAACAAATGATGCTTTTTATCCAGCAATAATGTGGCGGGTACCTATGGCTCTATTCCAGCACAGTCCAGTAGAACTTTCTGTAATGGTAGGATGTTCTATAAACTCTGCACTGCTCAATGCACTAGCCACTGACCACATGTGGATATTGAGCATTTGAAGTGTAGGCAGTGTGATTAAGGAAATGATTTCTTAATTTTAATTTTAATTGAATTGAATTGAAATAGCCATATGTGGCTAAAAGTCATCATAGTAGATAGCCCAGCTCTAGACTTCTGGCTTTTTCCTGTTTGATGCTTTTGTTTCTTCTCTATTAGTTGGTTTGGGGCCTTCTGGGTATCTGCTAAAGGTACTCAGTTAAGCTGGCACATCATTGTAAATAATCATCTATAATTAGATGGTTACTCCTATTCTTTCAGTTTTTAGCATTTTCTCCAGATAGCTATACGTGAGAAACTAAGAAACTTGACACTTGGTCCTTTATGATCAGATTACTGCTTAATTGTCCAGCCCAACTCTTGTCATTCTTCAGTCCTAACCATTGAGTCCTGTCATACTAAACTTAGCGCTAAGTTTCCATAGTTTTTGTGCTCTGTCACACTTTCATGTGTTTGTGTAAGTGGTACCCTCACTATATGTGTTTTATTTATTTATTCTTTCTTTTATTCACCCACCCATTTATCCATTCATCCATTCACCCGGACCATCCAAAAAATATTTGTTAAACAAGACAGATTCGGTATCAGAAAGACAGCTACAAATGGCATATTTGTATGTGGAATGGATTTTTTTTTTAATCGGTGTTGTGAACTTGTGTAACCAGATGACCCACAAAAAGAGGAGATTTTAGCAAAAGACGGTTTGTGTGCAACACACATCAAATTGCCCGGGATGCATTACAGCAGAGTGGTTGGGAGTATAAATAATATTTTGCTTCATTCAATGTTTTTTAATTAACTCTGTAAAATACTAGAAAGAGTATCTGTTGAGTAAGTGTGCAGTAAATTTTAGACAGCGATGGCATTTGCTCTAAGTTTTTCCACTATTGCACTCCCGATTCTGTCACCAAAACTTGCTCGTCCTGTACTGTCTTCCCCATTCGGTAAATGGTGGCTCTATCTTTTGCAGACTGAGTATTTTCTGGGGCGCAAACCCTGAGATGGAAATTACTGTGTGGGAAGTTTAATCAGAGAGTGCTCTCAAAAATCAATGAGTGTGGGGAAAGGGAAGGAAGTGAGATGGGCAAAGGGAGAAGCTGGGGTAAGACACAGCCTCAGCTGAGCTCTCCAGAATGCTGAAGTTGGAATAGATTTCCTGAGTCATCTTTAGAAGGATCCGGTGAGTCAGGCTCTTATCTCCCAACCCCCATATCAGCCAGCTGTTGGATGCACACTGCCGGCAATGGGGAGTGACCTTCAGCAAGGGAATTCTGGTCAGCTGAAATCGATTTCCAGCGACGCCTGGGAGTTGAGGGCTCCCTGCTTGGTGACATATCCTGCAACTGGGGAGATCAGTCAGCCAACCCAACGGAGGGATCTCTGTGGTCTATCAGAGCATCTAAGATGACATCGTTTCAGTTCAGACTAAAAAAAGTTATCTTTCATTTCTCTCTTTACGTTTTATCCCAGTTCTACCTCAAAATACGACCTCTACTGCTGCGATGATTCACACCACTGTCGCCTCTAATTTGCATTATTTAAGTAACATTCTTACTGGTCATCCTGTTTTTGCCTTTACTCCTAGTTTATACTCAATACAATAGACAGTGTGATCATTTTCAAACATGTGTCGGGGGCGCCTGGCTGGCTCAGTCAGTTAAGCGTCAGATTCTTGATTTCAGCTCAGGGCATGACCTCACAGTTTGCAAGTTTGAGTCCTGCATCTGGCTCCACTCTGACGGTGCAGAGCTTGCTTGGGATTCTCCCTCTCTTCCTCTCTCCCTGTCCCTCCCTTGCTCATGCTCTCTTTCTCTCTCAAAAATAAATACGCTTAAAAAAAACCCCATAAAACGTATGTCAAGTCACTGCTCTAAACTCCAAGGGTTCCCCATCTCAGAGTTTTCTATAGGGTCATCTGTCTGTCCACTGCATTTCTAACATGATTTCTTTTTTTTTTTTAATTTTTTAATGATTTATTTATTTTTGAGAGAGAGAGAGAGAGTGAGAGAGAGAGAGAGAGAGAGAGAGAGTGGGAGTGGGGGGAGGGGCAGAGAGAGAGGGAGACACAGAATCCAAATCAGACTCCAGGCTCTGAGCTGTCAGCACAGAGCCTGATATGGGGCACGAATTTATGCACCAAGAAATCATGACCTGAGCCGAAGTTGGATGCTTTACCAACTGGGCCACCCAGGTGCACCCTGACATGATTTCTTACCACTTACTCCTATGACCACTCAGCTTCAGCTTTGTTCTACGTCAAACACCCCAGGCATCCTCCTGAGATTTTGAATGTTACTCTTTGCTCAGCCTAGAAAACATAGTCCCCATTTCCCCTTGTGGCCTCCTCCCATTCTTCCCGGTCTCTACCCTTATGTCACCTTATCAGCAAGGCCTTCTCAAACTACCTCCGATAAAACAGGGGTCCCCAATCCCTTGACATTTCTTATCATTTCACCTATTTTATTTTGCTCCAAGTCCTTTTCATCCTCTCACATATTATCTATTTGTTTTCTTGTCTGTCTCACTGTCAAAATGGAAGCTCCACGAAGCAGGGCCCTTCTTTCATTGTTCTATGTCGGCCTGGTGTCGGAACAGTGTGGCAGGCAGCAGGTTCCTGGCTACTTGTCGACTAAAGCTTTCACATTTTGGCCAAATTTAGTCGGATAAAAAGACGTCTTCTGTACCTTGCAACGCTGAGGAATAAAAAAAGACAAGTTTGGAATGGGGCGTACTTATTGGTTACAGTACAGGCAGAGTTCTAGAGCCTGCTTCCATCACCAAGATTACCATCCCCCGTTGGTCAATCAAAACTAACCTAGTTACTGCGGTGAAGGGGCTTGGCAGATGGAATTAATGCTCCGGACCTTCATGGAAATGCCCTGGGTCCTCCAGGTGGGCCCTGTATAATCACTTGAGTCTTTAAAGGCAGAGAATGTTCTCTGGCTGGAATCAGACCGGGTGAGTGAGGGGACTACAAGAGGTTCAAAGTGTAAAAAGGGTTCAACCCGTCGCTGCTCGGTCTGAAGTTGCAGCAAGGAATTCACAAGCCAAGAAGTGCAGGCAGTCTCTAGAAGCTGAGAATAACCCAACAAGGACTCGAGGACCTCAGTCCTACGATGGCATGCAAATGAATTCTGCCAACAGCCTCAAAGCAGAGTAGCCAGTCGGCTTTGCTGGTGGACTCGGGAACGGTGAGCGAATGAGTATTGTTTTAAACTACAAACTTTGTGGTAATTTGTTACAGCAGCATAGAAAATGAATACTTAAAAAAAAATACATGCTTTGTTCTCAGATAAACACTATCTTAGTAAGCAATCTGCATATAAAGAAAAGGAATAACAAACTAAGCTTCCGGCTTCTAGTTATTCTACTTTTTACTCAATAACTAAAGACCAGTAATGGGAATCATCATCGAAGTGAACTGTGGTTTTACTAATAGAATCATGATTCTGTACTGCTAATCCAATTAGTATATATTTTGCTTGTCAGAGCCTAAGAGGGGGGCTATCGTTTTATTCAACAAGGATCCTGGGAAGGTTCCTTGTGTGTGTTAGTGAGCTTCTCTGTGTTAGTTTGTGCCCCAGGCAGTTAATTCAAGAGAATAATCCCATAAGGCAAACAGTACCCACAGTTTCAATTACAAATACCAGCACTTTTGACTTGGAAACAATAAAGACTCTCACCAACTAGTCTGTTGAATCATGATTATTCTGGCAGTTAAGAGCCTTTACAGTTATTTACATGGATTTTAGCGAATCCATTAACTAGTTCTCTTTTCTCATTCTCCTGCAACCTCCAGGAATTGCTCTAAAGATGTGACTGTAGGTGCAAAAGGCTTTTTGCAAAAGTTACAGGGTTTAAACTAGTGTTAAGTAACGAATATTATTGATGACCTTGTTCAGTTGAGTTTCTGCTCCTTGTGGTTGAGTTATTTCTGAAGTTTAATGATCTCCAGAGCAATTCCTTCTCTAGTCTTAAGGTCTCCTTTGGGATGCCTGCATGGCTCAGTTGGTAAAGTGTTTGACTCTTGATTACCTCCCAGGTCATGATCTCACGGTTCATGAGTTAGAGCCCCACATCCGGCTCTGCACTGGCAGCGCAAAGCCTGCTTGGGATTCTCTCTTCCTCTGTCTCTGCCCCTCCAACTCTCTCTCTCTCTCTCTCTCTCTCTCTCTCTCTCTCTCTCCTAATAAATAAATATTTAAAGATTTTCCTTTGGCAAATTTTGTGACCTTCCTTGAACTTTCTAGTTTTCAGTGGTACAAAGTGGTTAGCATAAGGCCATTCACTGTAGCATAAGTTCTAACAACATGAGTGGAAATAGTCCAAATGCCCATTAATAGGGACTTGTTCAGTAACTTAAGGTATATCTACAAAATTGAGTACTACATAGCTGTAAAAAAACAAAAGATATCCTGCTATTTCTAGGTACCCAAATGATTGAGAGAAGATTCTCTTAATAGAGTGTTTTGACTAATGAATGAATACAGAATTATGCCACTAGAATATCATTTTATAACACCTAATGAATTAAAGGATCTAGACAAGAATTATCAAGCAGTAGCCAGGTATTTTGTGCTCCCAACTGTGAATTAATTTTGCATTCACCACTCTCCAATTGTATTTGAATCTAATAAATCTTTCAGATCTAAATACCAAATTTCCAGGAAATCCTGGGGATATGTGGACTTTAGAAACACCATCAGTGACATAATCATTTAAATTCAGACTCTGAGGAGCTCTACAAAAAATCATTATATTAAATATTTTAAGTGGAAAGAGGGGAGAGAGTGAGACTATATGGACCAACAGACCTCTGGTTCTGCCAGGAGTGAATAGCCCTATTTCCTCCCAAGATCCCCTCCTTACAGATAATAAGGCACAGTTCAAACCTAACAAGCATCAGAGAGGTGAAGGCAAGAAGATGGATGGCCTAGAGGTGAGTTCTCAGGATTTCCTTCTCTCATTTGTACAGACAGGATGCTGCAGAAATCTCCAACCTGGAACTTCCAACAGGAATAGACAAGGGGGTGGGGGAAGCGTTCAAGGAAAGCCTATCTCCACCTAGCCAGAAGTCTGAGGGGAAAAATTGGCCTAATGAAAGAAAAATGTTCTGGCAATAACAGCCCTACTCAAGCTGAACACCAGTGATAAAACCCTTCTCCCCTACCCCACCTCCTCAGTTTTAGCCTGGTCTTCTGGTTTATTGGCTGCCCCACAGAAACAGAGTTTAAGACCTAATTCCACCTCGCATAGTGTTGACTGGTCAACAGGGAAGTCTAACTTCCATCTTTGTTCTAAGGGAAAAATACGGGCTCCAATTTTACAGGTGGTATCGGAAGGCTGAACTGAGGTGGTCTTCCATTTTCCATGTTGAGGAAGCAGGCAACTGTGATCAGATCAGATTCTCCTGCTGGGGTAGAGTCCATGAGATCCACTTGAACTTCCGTCCCCTTCCTTGGGTGATGCCTCGATAACCATGACAGGGCAGTATTGTTTGGGCCGAGTGGTGAGGTGATCTTCCTGGAGGAGCAAATTCAGCAGCGAGCGGAGCCTCTACCCTCACCTGTAGCAACTAAACTTAAAGAAGCAGTGTGAGGTCAGGCTAGGGACCATTCAGCTTTACCCCTCCCTCGGGTCAGCTGGACACCAGTAGGGAGGAGCTGAGTCTGCACCCTGACCTGGCATCAGTGAAGCAGAATTAGGTGGTACGAGATGGGGCAGGGTAGTGGGTAACCTGCTTTCTCTTTCTCCATGTCAGTTGGTCCCAGGGGAAGCTAAGCCTCTACCTGACTCTGCATCAGTGAGGCGGAATGAGGTGGAGGGAGGCTGGGCTGCCTGGCTTTCACCTCTCTCCCTCCCCTACACTGGTATCAGCAGGATCTAATGAGAAGCTCCTCATACAGTCCCACATGAAGACAATTAAACACGTGGGAGGTATCCACTAAGCTGAAGGGCTGGGGGTGCTAAACTTTTGCCTCCCCATCTTCAGTGAGTCTGGGATCCAGTGTTCCACTTCTGTTAGAGTGTTACTGGCAAGGTCCAGCGGGAAGCTGAACACACACATTAGTGTATCCCTTGTGCCATACCTCAGTGGAGGGACTGTCTGCTGACAGTAGAATAGCAAATAGGATTCAGAATCTCCTCAAAAAATTTGTGGATGCAATTAAAAATCACTCATACCAAGAAAATAGTATAAAATTAAGTCACCTGGTGCCAATACTGGTATGAGTCAGATATTGACTATTTTTAACAAATGAATAGAAATAGGCCAAATATCCAGTACAAGAAACCTCTGGGTGATGATCATTTTATTAGAACATGCTACCGACCATTTAAAGAAGTATCCATATGACTTCTGTACGATCTCTTTCAAATAGAAGAGGAGGGAACATTTTCAACTCATTTTATGAGGCTAGCCTTGCCCTGATAGCAAAAACAAAACAAATCCTCAAAATATTGGCGACAAGAATTAAGCAATATGTAAAAAGAATTCTATACTGTACAAAATTGGATTTATTCCATATGTGGAATCTGGCTCAACATCTGAAAAGCAGTCAAGCTGGCATTTTAAAATTAGGAGTTAAATTTCATTAATAGTCCTATAGCAATTTAAATGATCTATATCCTATTAGGAGGGATATCCTAGTTTGTGCTTTATGATGAATTGGTCCATTTCACCTAAATCCTAAAATCTTACTACACTAATTCCCTTATCTTTACCATAGTTACAGAAGCTGTTGTGATAGCACTTGTTTCATGTTTGCTATTGGTAATTTGTGTCCCTTGACTTTGTATCTTTGTCAGGTTTGTCAAAGACCCCCCTTTTATTTTTCCTGAAGAACCAACTTTTTGCTCTCTTGACTTTGTTTTTCTGTTTTTAAGTTCACTTCTCTTTCTTGCAATTGTTCTGGATTTTGGTCTTGTTTTTCTAGTTTCTTGAATTAGAAACTTAGATTATTAACTTGAGGCTCCTCTTTACTAAGGGAAACATGTAGTACTATGATTTTCCCTCTCAGCACTGTGTTAGCTGCATCCCACATATCTTGATACATTTAATTTTCTTTTCTATATTGTTTTCGAGAGTTCCTGTCAGATCCATAGGTTGTTGATCTAATGGTTAGGTAAGGGGTGTCATATTTGGGATCATTAACACAAATGCACATTAAACAAATATTCTTTCCGTGCTGGTGAATTCACTTCAAGTATAGCTTGAAACTATTGGTAAACAATGAAATGACAGAAGTCAACTACTGCTCAGTGGAAATAAACTCCACACCAACAAGAAAGTGAAATATTCAGTATGTTGTGTAAATGTAGTTTTTAATTATTCATAATACATTATAGCCATTGCCTAAGTCCATCAAATACCCTATGAGGAGACTGACATATTGCAATAATGACATTGTATTACAAAAAAATTTTGAAAAAATATAAAGCAGCAAGTAAAATAAAGAAACATCATTTGATCTACCAAAGTTATAGCTAAACCCTAAGCCTATAATTCTTATTTATGACCTCCTCTAGCTAACCAACAAATTTAACACTAGTTATTTTTTTACTTATCTCTAACTAGAACTGGGTGGGTTTCATGAGGGGGAAAAACAGTTAAACCAATTAAATGATGTTAACATTTCTTAAATTCTGGTTTGATCTTAATTTTTTTCATCTGATTTGTACTCAGGTAAATAGTTTCTAAATATTGCATGTAGTAAAACAAACAAACAAACTTTTAAAAAGTAGGAAGTTAAAATGTTAATAAAAATAGAATCACATTTTAAAAGTTATTTTCCTTTCAGGTAATACCTTGATCATCATGGTATCTGGGATTTTCTGTTTTGATAGAAACACAATTTTCATAGATAGTGTTAATATAAAGAATGAGATGTAACACCTAAAAGTTGTATTTTTACCTGTTTATACTTTTGGCTTTTAATTTGTTATACTGAAGACAGTAAAGAAAAAAAAAAGTTCTTTAAAAACAACAATCAGGGGCTCCCGGGTGGCTCAGTCGGTTCAGCGTCCGACTTCGGCTCAGGTCATGATCTTGCGGTTCATGAGTTTGAGCCCTGCGTCGGGCTCTGTGTTGACAGCTCGGAGCCGGGAGCCTGCTTCGGATTCTGTGTCTCCCTCTCTCTCTGGCCCTGTCTCCCTCCCTCCCTGTCTCTCTCTCTCTGTGTCTCTCACTCTCTCAAAAAAAAAAAAAAAAACAAATAAACATTAAAAAATTAAAAAAAAACCAACAAATTTCTTTACCTAATATAGTGTTAAGATGCAACTGGCAGTGAGTTTAATACAAAGCTGTCTGCTCGTAAGATACTCTAATACATGAGAAATGAGACTCTACAATAATTCTAGTAAATTAAAGCACTTGCAGACTCTAGGACATTGTGTTATAGCTTAGTTTAATTTTACTTCAAAGGACCATTAGGGGTAGTGTAGAAAGCTCATCTTTATGAGTTGTTTTATGAATAAGACATAAATAGATGAGCAAAAGTCTAAGCTTTAAGTGGTGTGTGAACGTATTTAAATAAAAGCAAGAGAAATCTTAGTTTACTTTGGTTTGGTTTGTTGATCTCCTGTGTCATCTGAATGTACAAGATTTCTTAGAGTTATAACAAGCCTAAAATCTAAATGTGTGAGGTATTTTTATCCCACACTGATGCCACAAGCTTCTAAAATAAAACAAATTTATGCATTAGTCTTTGAAAATGAAAACCTACATTCCAATGTCCCATACAATTTTAACATGAGTATATTTTAAAGGAAATCACATTAGTAGAATCCATTTCCTGGCTGGGAAAGAGGATGCTGAAGTAATTACAATACAGCTCAAGTGCCCAAAGATATGGAATACTAGAGAAAGAAGGTGATAGAAATGGAAAAATGGGATAGAAGAGACTGGCTTGTCAGAATCCTCCTAGGACAAGGTAAATTCAAACTATGGTTATTTCCTGATTATTGGAGACAAGCATCCAATTTATATACTACACGGGCCAGGCCGAGGGTGTGGAGGGCCGCTGGTACATTGCTTTGGGTGAAACTCCACTCACGAGCCTTTTTATATAGCAAAATCACATTAATATGAAAGCAAAAAAGCTCAGAAGAAGAAAAGACAAAGGTCCATAGTCTTGGAGAGAAGAATGAATGAGGTGGAAAATTAGAGGCACATGCTAAGTTAAAGGCAGATGTGGTTGGCAGGGAAAAGAGCTGGCCACCTCCTGTTTAAATGTAATCCCTCGGGGCGCCTGGGTGGCTCGGTCGGTTAAGGGTCCGACTTCGGCTCAGGTCACGATCTCGCGGTCCGTGGGTTCGAGCCCCGCGTCAGGCTCTGTGCTGACAGCTCAGAGCCTGGAGCCTGTTTCGGATTCTGTGTCTCCCTCTCTCTGTGACCCTCCCCCGTTCATGCTCTGTCTCTCTCTGTCTCAAAAATAAATAAATGTTAAAAAAAAAAAATTAAAAAAAAAAAATGTAATCCCTGTAAGCCACTGGTCCATTCTATAACCATCACAAAGATTCACGTGCATTCTTTCCAGTCTTCCCCTATATCAGCTGAACACTTACGTAATTTTTCAGGCTAGATGTTGGTTTTCTTCTACAAGATCTATGTATTCATCTGATGCATTAAACACATACTGTGCCATCTATCCTATGCAGTATGGATATAGCAATGAAGACAAATATTGGTGGCTTTTATCTGCTGGGGGAGAAAGCTAATAAAACCGAAGCAAATTGTATAGCGTATTCTGTATAGCAGAGTAAATAGTGAGGAGAAAAATCAGGAAAGGTGGGTTGGAAATTTGGGGAGTGAGGAGAGGACTAGGGCTGATATCAATGACCAGTAAGCTTTGAAGAGCTGGAGGATGAGTGGGAGGGGCTATGCAGATATCCATGCATGGACTTGCTGCAGAGCATATATGGAATGTTCCAGAACAACAAGGGAGCCATCCTGTGGCTGGCACACAGCTCCAGGGAAGGGATGACAAGTAGTGTGATACGCAGTTATGAAAATGCCAGGGGCCTTCCTTGGGCTTTTTGTTTCTTTTTTTTTTGTTTTTGTTTTTCTCTTTGCACGATCCATGAAGCCTTTGGATGGTTTCAAGCACAGGGCTGACATGATGGGATCTAGGTGTTGGCTCTGGCCGCCATGCTGAGAGGCCCCGGATGGCGGAAGCACAGATACCAGTTCTGCCATTTTCGACAAACTTCCATCACCTCCTTGCGCCTCTGTTTCCTCATCCACAAACTAAGGATAGTAGGACCTACTTCAGACGGTTGGTGTGTGAAATAAATGAAATATTATATGTAAAGTACATAGAACCATGCCTGGCCTATATTATATGGTCACCTATTTGTCACTATTATCATCATGGTGATGGTATGGACAAAATGTGATACAAGCTTGGAGATAAGTGGTAAGATTCTGGATACACACTTGAAGGTTGAGCAAGCAGGACCATTTACCATTTTTCTGTAGCTTGCAATTATGAGTAAGTGTCATCAGTCTTACTAGCCTGATACTTGAAGTCACTTTGCATTACCCAAAGTATGTCTATTTCTGGAGTCATTAGCCTGGGCTTTAATGGCGTCTTCTGTGGGCCAGAACTGGGGAACTGTTCATGTTCACTTAGTGGCAAATGAGGAAAGCATCTTGTTTTGGTCTGGCTCTGTCCCTTCTCCACCCATAGGTGTAGAAATATAATATGTAATATATAACAGTTAAAATCTTTTGGGTGTCTCTTATGTCTCATAGGCTGTGCTCTGCATTCTCCATATTCATATAAGGAAGGTGAGTCCAGAAGAGTCTAGAATCTTGCCCATATACACAGGTAGGGAATAGTAGAGTTGGGTTTGAAACCAAGCTTGCTGACTGCCTAGCCCACGCAGCAGACCCCACTCCGCCTGGACCACCTGCCCCGATTCTGGGGTTTCTGTCTCTCATTCTTCCTTCCCAACTGTCCTTTCCAGAAGAGATGAGAGCGTACAGAAACACTGGTAACACTTAAACCAGTTTTCTCAACTTCAGGGATGCTTTTAGTGCTTCAGCAAGGAGCAGTGGCCACCTAGATAAAGTGGGCAGGGATAAAACTAATAGTGGACTGAGGTCTCCGAATTATCTGTGGATTTTAGCTTCCTGGGACCTCCACTCAACAGAGTGTTCTTTCCAGGGGCCAGTAGTAAAGGGATTGCATAAAGCTTTATAATTCCCTCTTTAAAAACAACTGATTTGTTTCTTGGACTTCACAGCCTGTCACCTCTCCCAGGAATCAAACCCCTTAAGATGAGGATTGGAAATGAGAACTGGAAACATGTGAAAGCCCAGACACAACCCTAATCCACTTGAAAAAAAAAAAAAAAGTGACAACTTTCTTTCTTTTGGATTAAATTTCTGGTGTATATTTTTTTATGGAGATAAGTCTTATTACTGATGTTTGGAGGCAGGGTTGCAGGAGGTTTTAAATATCTTCAGGAGAGGGGAACACTTTTTTTCTATCAGGGTCACTTGAAATGATTTACTAAATGATTTAGCTCAGCTCCTTTTAGAAAGAAACAAAAGATTTGCAATCCTTTGGCTGTTCTCACTGATAATACTCACCGCACCAGACAACAACATGTATTTCGTTCATCTAAGTGAAGAGCAATTCTCTTGCCTTGAATGTCAGGGTGACCACTGAGATTTGAATTAATGTTAAAAACAAAGTCTGATATTCTGAGTTAACCATTTCTGAGAAATACACATGAGAGTGACTGATACTGTTTAACTGTATGAGTTATTTTGTATGCGTGGATGGGTGGACAGGTGGCCGGGTAGATAGATGCTACTTTTAATTATAGAACGGAAGAATCATTTTGGTTACTTTTTTCTTTTTCTGGAATGTTTTGTTATTGCATAAACTTTAGCAAATACAGACATGTACAAAGATGAAAATATCACCTTTAAAAAGACCTCTGCCTTTTTTCCCCGTTGGTTACCAGTGTCCAAACCCACATTTCAAAGGAAGAATGAAGACTTTGGTGGAGAGGAAGGCCCTCCCCGCTTCAGAAGTCTAAAGGGAACAAATACATATATGTTTTTTCTCCTCCCCAGATGCTAAGCTGTGGGCATGTGAGTTAGGCCCGTGCACATGGAGGCTCCCTGTTGGGATTCTGAATTTTGAGCCCGTGATGCAAAAGTGGCAGGACCTTTGGATTTCATTCAGGGCCGTGCTGTTTCAGGAGGTGACAGCCAATGTGAGGCCAGTGGCTGTGGTGTCCTTCTGCGGTGGTGACAGTGGGGCCCAGGAGCAGCATGCTGACAGGGCTCTTTGTGCAACTTGGCCTTGGCTGCTTACTGACTCCAGCACCTTTCAAGCCCTGTTCCCTGGCTTCCTGTCTCTCTTGTGAGCCGGCCAGTAGCCCACATGCACCTGCCTTCTACTTAAGTAGCCGGGAGATGGTTCCTGTAGCCTACAACTCAGAACCTAATGGATAAAGCATCTGTAGATATTTACTTTAAAACTATTTTTTGGTGGTCAAAACAACCCATGCTAAATTGTAGAGAAGAAGAAAATATCTAAGCAAAAAAGTACCCCCCCCAAAAAAGTCCAGCTATAATCTCACCACCCAGAAACAACAGATTTTAGTATGTTGGTGTAGATCCTTCCCATACTATTTTTCACATACAAAAATAAGATTACATTAGGTCTGCTAGCCTACTGCCTGCTCTTTGCTCAATGGTTTATAATCAAAAACCTTATCCAGCAGCACTGCTCTTACAAAAGGAGCAGAAGGGAAGTGGGATTTATTGGGAAACCCTGATTTTAACTCCAGTTCAATATCTCTTTTTCTTTTTTCTTTATTGAAATATCATCAGCAGACAAAAATTGTGTATCACCATGTATTCATGTACGTGGACGTGTACATACAATTATATCTCGGTGGTTCTCCACTGGGAGGGATTTCATACTCAGGGGAGTATTGACCATGTCTGGAGCCATTTGGGGCTGTTACAACTGGTGGGGATGCTACTGACATCAGCGGGGAGAGATTGGGGATGCTGCCAAAGTCTAGAATGCACAGGCCAGCCTCCACAAGACAGCGCAAGAATTGGTAAGTGTGTACACCTAAATTTGCTACCTGATTCTTTATTGTAGGATACTTAGTTGGTTTCCAGATTGCAGTGTTATGATTAGTGCTGTTTGTGAATACCCTTGTGTATGCACATGCACGTCTTGGCACACATTCCTAATTATTCCCTTTAGGTAAACATCGAAACTAGAACTGCCAAGACAATAGATATAATGATTTTTAGAGCTCTTTATAAACACACCAAGATTACCTTTTTGAAGAGTCATCCCACTTAATCCTCTGAGAATCCGCTGGGTATCCTTCACCACAACTAGTGTGAATACGGGCACCTGGGTGGCGCCATCGGTTGAGCATCTGACTCTTGGTTTTGGCTCAGGTCATGATCTCCTGGACTGTGAGTTCGAGCTCCACGTTGGGCTCAGTGCTGCTGGTGCGTTGCCTGCTTGGGATTCTCTCCCTCTTTCTCTCTGCCCGTCCCCTGCTATCGCTCTCAAAATAAATAAAAAATAAGCTTAAAAACACTAGCGTGGCTAATTTTTAAAAATATTTGCTGGGCAAAAATAGAATGTAATTTTATACGTGTTTCTTTCGTTACTGGCGCAAAACTAAAATAATAGTTAAAATTGGCTTCCTCCACTTTAATTATAGTGCTCTCTCATTATAATGATGTTGACTGTTGATTTCAGATAGTTTTCTTTTTTCTTAATGTTTAAGAAAATGTTTAACTCCATTTAAGAAAATGGAAGTTGGTGTTGACCATTTGTCAAATGATCTTGTTGTGAATGAATTAATCTCTCATTATTTGAATCAATGTCAAAGCTATGTGACCTTGAGCAAGCTACTAAATCTCTCAAGGACTGTGTGAGGTTCTGCACAGATGAAAAGATCAGGGAAAAGTGGAGATTGAATTTAGAGTTAATTTTCTCAGTTCGGATACCTGGGAGGATTTGGAAGGAGCCAAGCAGCGGGCAGTCAGACTGAATTTGCTTCCGCAGTAAAGCATTTTTCTTCTTATCTGTTTCGGCAGCCTGGGGTCTGTCTTAGAAGCAGCCCCAATCTAACCATACCTGCTGAAGGTAAGAAGAGAAAAAGCGATATTGGCACAGCCATCATGGTGGCCGCTGCTACCTGGTGCACACGGCAGAGGAGTGGGTGCAATCCAGATGTTCCCTCCCAATGCCAGGTGACCACCCACCCTCTTTTCCTCTTTAAAATCCCAGATGCTTTTTTCTTTACTCCCCCAAATGGAATGCATGTGTTCATATCCAGGACAAATGGAGACTCTTTTCAGTCCCAGTTTTGTATGTACTTCTTCAAAGCCAGTATTCCCAGTTTCTGTTAAGTGAGTAGCCCTTTGCCTTGTATATAGCGCTGTTACCAATTTTTCGGTTTTCCATTGGGCATTTCAATGGGATCTGAGAGAAGAGGTGGATGTTCGTGTTCAGATACTACTCCCGAGTCTCATTACTTGGCTGAGTTCATGCCTTTGCTGGCTTCTGTTTTCTTGTTTTAGGATTACTGTGGATTTATCTTCATGTTTATTTCAAACATCTTACTGAACTCTAAGATATTTAAAAGGATTATTTTGGTTATTTCATTCTTGACTTTCTAGAAACCACCTCTCAAAGTACTAAGGTTCATGTTTTCTCTTCCTGATTGGCTTTATTGTTTGATTAAGTTTTATTTATTGAGAGAAAGAGAGAGAGAGCATGCACGCACGCACGTACAAGCCTGGGAGGGGCAGTGAGAACGAGAGACAGAATTCCCAGCAGTCTCCACGCCATCGGCACAGAACATGATGTGAGGCTGGAACTCACAAACCCTGATGTGGGGCTCAAACTGAGATCTTGACCTGAGCCGAGATCAAGAGCCAACGCTTAACTGACTATGCCACCCAGGCACCCCCTGATTGGCTTTAATTGGCTATATATAGTTAAGTTTCTTTTTCTAATTATTTATCTTTAAGAAGGAGAGATCTGTAACAAAATTGTATCTAACACCTAAGTATTTCAATGGCTATTGGGTCTACCCACTAACATTTGAACAATGTCACTTTTTTTTTTTTTTTTTTTTTTTTTTTTTTTTTTTTTTACCAATGCATTCTTGGAAATAAGACTCTGGTAATTCTATCCAAACAGCAAATTGTCCAAGTAGCACATAATATTTTTTTATGAAAAGGGAGCAGAACACGTGGGTCACTACAAAGGATGGTTTTGTCCTCCGTGTGCATTTCTTGACAACACACCCGGGCTCTCAAAACATGGGAAAATGGTTTCTGTGCCTAGTAGTTTGGCCAAGTCTAGAATCCTGTTCACTTAATATTTTAATTGTGGGCTAATCTTTTCCTATGCCCACTATAAACCAGTAGAGTGTGTTAACAAACAATCTCTATCACATGTTTTATATCCCAAGTGTTTTCATTTCTTGAGATATATTTTATGGCATACAAACTTTTCGATTTTTGTAGCAGAATGATGACAAGAATGAAAGATAACAGGTATTGAACACACAATGGTTCAGTTAACTATTACCATGTAACTAAACACGTCAACATTTATTGGATTAGATACCAAATTGGATTAAAGATAGAAGTCTGTGGGTTGGTTAAGAATTTCTACAAATTAGGGTTACCCATGGCTGATTTGGGGCTGGCTGGCTCATACATGTGCTTGTATAGCCTTTTCAAGGTAAGCTAACTGCAGGCAAATGGAAGTCTTGGCTGGGACCCATCTCCTCATCTCTCTTCTGTGTGGTCTCTCATTATCTACCAGGATAGATTGGGCTTATTTTCATGGTGGAGGCATGGTTCCAAGAGAAAATAAAAGTATCCCGGACCTCTTGAGACCTTGGCTTGGAACTAGTAAACCATTACTCCTGCCACATTCTGTTGGACAAAGCAAGTCAAAAGGCCAGGCCAGGCCAGGCCAGATTCACAGAAGGGAGAAATCACCTCCACCCCTTGATGGAAGGAGCTACAAAGCCATATGGGGAAAGATGATGAACTGAGGCCATTTATGCAATCATTTTATCATAGCTTACCTATGTGTCAGTCTCTGTTTTAAATACTGCATATATGTTTCATTTAATTACCACAATATATAAGGTCAACATAATATTAGTGTTTCTATCTGAAGGCAAATAGCATGTAGGTGTGGTTGGGAAAGCAAGGGAATAGTACTCAGGCATTTGAAGAAACAGTCTTTGTAGAGAATAGAAAGGGAGCTTTCTCTTTTATTTCCATCCTGTGTATTTCTAAACCAGAGAGAAGAGAAAGGGAGAGTGAAAGCAGCTTTTATGATGGTAAGTTTTCTCTTTATCAGATGGTTAAGTATGTGTTAGAAAACTAATGATGCAATAGATTGGTTGGAATTATGAGTTTTTATTTCCAAATTTGTATCAATATTTCAGTATAATTTTGGAACAGGCTTACGTGAGGACTGTTTATCAGATTCTGTTTAGAATCCTAGAAATTTCTTTGAAATAGACCTTAGTCTTGGCTAACCCTCTATTCCAGAATGCTTCACTGAGTCCAGCTCACTTTCTGGTGAGTCTAAGTAACTTGTGGCCAGACAGCTCTTGCTGGGATTGTTAAGGAGTGCCTTTTTTTTTTTTTTAGGTTTATTTTTTGAGAGAAAGCTTGTGTACGGGGTGGGGGAGGGGCAAAGAGAGAGGGAGAGCGAGAATCCCAAGCAGGCTCCCCACTGTCAGCACAGAGCCTGACACAGGGCTAGATCCCATGAACCAGGAGATCATGACCTGAGCTGAAATCAAGAGTTGGGACGCTTAACCAACTGAGCCACCCAGGTGCCCCTAATGAATGCTTTCCTAAGTTGAGGCAAAAATCTGCTTTAATTTTATTCATTGGTCACCTCTGTGAATATCCTATGTGGTTAAACATTGCCCCATCATTTTCTATTCCCTTGTTTTAGTTTTTTTTCCCCCACAGTACTTTATATTTCCTTATTTGATTGTACTCATTTTGGTTTATTTGTATATTCTTCCTACCAGAATGTGGACTCCATGAAATCAGGAACTTGATTTTGTTCATTGTGTATAAAGTTTCTAGAATAAGGCCTAACACATAGTAGGCATTCAAGAAACCTTGCTGACCAAATGAATGCCCTTTTTGAGTACTTCTTATTCTATCTCACCGTTCAATGTGTGTGAGTTCCACAAATGTGAGAATTCTGACTTCTGTGCATTTACCAACATTTCTGAAAGAATGTTGAATAAGTTAGTTATATAAGAAACAATATGGAAGGCATAGAAGCTTCTACCACTGAGATATTAGGCAAAATCAACATTATATGGGTCATCACTCAAAGTTATGAATCTCTTCCTTTAAGCTATATTCTCCTGTAACCAAAATAGCATCTAGATCAGATAAAACATGGTTAAAGATAGTAATACTATATGTAGAAAGAAGGAATGTATCCATGAAAAGGAGTAGTAGGCAACCATGAGATTAACAGAATGAGAACATGCACAGAAGGAAATCCAGAGATACCCATCCCTGGGAGAGGATGGGAGCATCTTTGTGTCTAAAAAGCTGTGTCTCTATTAGGGAGGTATATGAACCATCGGACTCTGTGAGCCATTAAACATGCAAATGGATATTTATCAACTCCACTTAATCCGGTACTACAAAACTAAATAACCCTCTGATAATTTTGCTTTTGTCACAGCTGGCCTACAGGGAAGGAATGTGCAGTCAAGCTGATGCTAGTATCCTGTTTACTTGATAATTTTATTTCTCATTTGAATTCAGTGGTTGCCATTTTGGCAAAGCCCATCAGTCTCTTTGAGTTTTATTAGTATGATTCAGTCTTCCCGAGTCCAATCAGATCCAGGACAATGACGTGACCGTGTATTTGAGCTTGGAGGGCTGAGAGACAGGTCCTGGACTGGGTTGAATTCATCAGTCTGGACAGCCAAGTAGCCTATCCTAGTCAGAGATACTAATACTTATGTTGGGTGTGCAATATTTTGAATGTCTAGATTATTCAAATCAGGAATCACTTTATACACATTCCCAAAGTAAACCTTTGGGGTAGTTCCATCGAGGAGTCTGACTTTTTTCCCCCCAAACAAACACATGTAAAAAAAAAAAAAAACAGTGATTGAAAAACTCAGCACAGAGTATGTGCCTTAGTCCCAGGATATCTCCCAAATTTACTTCCAAAAAATATCTGATGTATTCATAAGAGGAGTCATAAATATTTCTCTCTAATTTTTCTGTGTTTCTATTTATGGAATATTTCTTGGGATTTCAAAGTGCTATTACCCAATTAGTGAACTAATTAGTGAACTTAATGCATACTTATTACCTGTTGTGAAATCTGACTCCCAAACCCTTCATGTGCGGTACAAACATCCTTTTGTTTCTTCCTTTTTTTTTCTTACTTTTCTTTCCCTTGTATCAAGTGACACAAAAGAGTTGTGATCTGCTGCTCTGGGGAAATGAACACGTTACTTGATGCAATGCACAAGCTTAAACTTTAATGGATTCTTCAAGAAAGACCAGTCTGCAGCCAGAATTCTTTTATCCTGTAATGGTGACAGGGAAAGAGGAACCAGGAATTTTCAACAGTGAAGAATAAGAAATATGGGAACTTTTTCAAAGGGTAAGATGATGTACAAGTTCCAAAAATACTCCATTTGCATTTAAGATATGCCCTTCTAGTCTACAAAGAATACAATTTTTTGTTAGATTTTAGATAATTACACTGACATACTGGTGCTTTTAAAAGTCACCAGCCATCTATTATTTAGAAGAAAATAGAGTAGATTTAGGTGTAAAAACATGCTAGAGTGTATTCAACACAGTGAGAAATATTAGTCATTTTTTTCCTTAGGCTTTGGGTTGAATAATAACAGCACACTGGGCTATTTTTATAGCTTATTTAAAAATTAGTATTTCTAGTGCTGAAGTAAAGAGTTTTTTCACCACTAATTCTAGTCTGCCCTTATTCCACAACTAATTCCAGTACAGTTAACTTATATTTTCTTTCATCTGTACACATGTCTGTGTAAGCTAAGCCAATAAATAAATAAGCAAATAATGCATAATCAGATATTTATGTGCTTAGTATGGCTAGAAGATGTGGATGAAAAAGCAAAAAAAAAAAATGAAGTTTATAGTCTGAGCATTGCATTTGAGAAATTTGTAATTCACTTGTTCCTAGCAAAGCTTGGGCTTTGGGTTCCATAGGAAGGATTTGAGGAAGATGAGACTGGGCTCTGCCATTTATTGGTAGGTGGCTTGATCTTGCACTGGTGATAGTGCCAGTCTGAAGACTGGTTTTTCCTCTGTGAAGTGGGGTTTCCATATTTGTTGAGGCTAAATTAATATTTAGGAATCTGGCTCCGTTTCTGGCGTATATAACCACTCAGAAATATGAGTAATGACCTGTTATCTACCCATCTTTCCATCCATTAATAGACATATACCAGGACAATGTTTTTAGGTACTGGGGATGCAGAGATGAATTGCCCCCTGCCCTCAGTGGATCTACAACAAAATGAGGGAATCCAATAACATTGTCCGTAGGGTAAATTTTCACTCAAGTGCACAGTCATACTCAACTTTTACTCTGTTTCATATGTCATACGTCTGTCATAGAGTGATTAGAAAAATAGGAGAATGATTAAAATAGAAGCTAACAATGGCTGATTGCATATTGTGTGGCAAAGGTTTGCAATACCTGATCTCAAATATTATCTTAAATAACAACGCACGACAAATCACTGTGAAGTGCGTGTAAAACCCCTGTTTTACAAACTGGGAAATGGAGGCTTATCGATCAGAAAAATAAATGGCTGCGTCTGGAGCATTAACACAGTTGTCTTTGACAGGAATGCTGTGAAACTTATAATTGTGTGGCAATCATTAAATTTTAGAGAATTCTGATGGAAGCATGGATACATGTGCAACGGACATGGTTCCATCATCTTTTGGTGATGGATCTTGATAAGGCACTATGCCAACCCACTCTCCATGGTACCACTAGGTAGCTATGACATTATGTTCCTCGCCCAGTCCCCTCCTTCTGCTAAGTACCCTTTTTCAGGCCCCAACCACATGGTTCCCATGTGTAGTAGTAGAGCATCTTCTACTAATTCCCAGATACTATTTGGTGTTCATTCACTATGCCCACGCAGTAACTTGTATGTGGATGGTCATAGCAGAATTATTCAGAACAACATCGCAAGTACCTATCCACTGATGCATGCATAAATAAATGTAGTATCGTCGTGCAATTGATCACTATCAATAAAAAGGAATGGTACGTGCTGCAACATACATGAACATAAGAATACTAGGTTAAGTGAAAAAAGACCATATAAGGTATGATTCCATTTATGTGATGGCCACACTATAGGCAAAGCTATAGAGACCGATAGTAGAATAGTAGTTCCCTAGGGCTAATGGCAATTGGAAGATGGAAGACGGGGCGTTAACTGCTAGCAGGGGCAAAGTTTCTTTTTTGGGTAATGCAAATGTTATAAAATTAGAGTATGGTGGTCGTTCTACAACCCTGAAAATATACTAAAAACCTTTAAATTGTACACTTGAAATAAGGTGAGATTTGTAGTATGTAAATTATATCTCAGTAAAGCTGGGGTTTTTTGTTTTTTTTTTAAAGAGTGAGAAATACTTTTAACCCTAGTTTAGAAATTAAGAAATGAGAGGGGCACCTGGGTGGCTCAGTTGGCTGAGCGACCAACTTCAGCTCAGGGCATGATCTCACAGCTTGTGAGTTCAAGCCCCGCATCGGGCTCTGTGCTGACAGCTCGGAGCCTGGAGCCTGCTTCGGATTCTGTGTCTCCCTCTTTCTCTCTCCTCCCCCACTTATGCTCTGTCTCTCTCTTCTCAAAAATAAATAAAAAATTAAAAAAAATTTTTTTTTAAAGAAATGAGAGCCCCAAGTGATACCTCTAGGAAGCAATAGATTCAGACTTGATCCAGATTGCCTGCTTCACTTCAGTGCCTGTGTTTCATTTGGGGTTTTTTGTTAGCCACAGAATCCAGCTGACTAATTTAACCTTACCTTCCTACAAAAGGAGACACATAAAAGTGTTTGTTAGAAAGCTACTCGATAGTTTACAGGATTGAAATGCTGAAAAAGACCTCATGAGAGAGAAGAATCAGTAAAATCAGGAGACCTTAGTCACGAGATCACAGGGCTGATTTCTTTTCAGTGCTGTCACAAACTGCCTCTCGTCCCAGAAATATAGGAATGTCCTGTGGGCCTTGTTGGTCTACCCTTATGATAAGGGAATATAGACCCAAATACTGGCAACTCCTTGGATCCACATGGAATAATGGATGGGGTCTTTACCAAGGGAAAGAATATTAAAGGACTCCTCCATTGTGCTCAGCCTTTAATAAATCCCCACTTGCTTTGTGCTGCTTTCGTTCTTTGAGCCCTAGGATAGCCATGTGTGTAAAAATAATAATAATTTTTCAAATCAACTGATGGACTGAAATTGTTGAGATTTGCTAGTGTTTGTGTAACTCAGACCTATCAGAACTATTATGTTGAAGGTAATAGTATTTGTGTATTGATGTTTACCTTGGGTGGGGACCATGTTAATCCATGTTGAAAGCTTCCTAATTTGCATACTCTTAGGATAAGATTCCTGAATTCAGGAAGTAAAGAGTGTCTACAATCCCCAGTTTTCCACTATCACGTGCAACTGAACGTGTAAACACCAGTGATGGCATTCTGTAAAAATCACCTTGGCAGATTGAAGCAAGTGAAGCTAGTCCAGAACAGAAAGAGCCGGAAAGATTCTGTAGCAGTCACATCCTGAAACTGCAGGGCTCAGAAAAGCAGAGGCACATCAAAATTAAATAAATCCTTTAAGAAGTCTGGTCTCACCACTCTGTTTTTTCAGTGCTAAGGCCTGACAGTCTTTAAATAAAATGAAATAGTGGGTGAGATCTTGCTGCTTTCAGAATTCAGAGATTTAAACCTGGAAATAGGGGCACCTGGGTGGCTTAGTTGGTTAAGCATCTGTCTTCAGCTCAGGTCATGATCTCAGGGCTTGAGAGTTCGAGTTCGAGCCCCATGTTGAGTCAGGAGCCTGCTTCAGGTTCTCTCTCTCTCTCTCTCTCTCTCTCTCTCTCTCTCTCTGCCCCTCCCCTGCTCATGCTCTGTCTCTGTATTTCTCTCAAAAATAAACATTAAAAATATTTTTAAAAATTAATCCTGGAAATAATTGCTATATTTTGGTGACCTTAAGTCACATTTGAAATCATCTCCTATGTCACATTGGCATCTCAAAAGGTCTATACAAGTCAGAGTGTATGCTACGGGCACTGCTGATAAAAACAAATTTGATTTAAATATATTTATCCTCTAATTGAATTAGTTCATAAATACTTACTTGACTTTGTTCCTTTTTTTAAATTTTTATTTATTTTTGATAGAGAGCGCAAGTCAGGGAGGAGCAGGGGTTTGCAGAGGATGTGAAGCAGGCTCTGTAATGACAGCAGAGAGCCCAAAGCAGGGCTTGAACTCCTAAACCATGAGATCATGACCTGGACCGAAGTTGGACGCTTAACCAACTGAGCCACCCAGGCGTCCCGCTCCATTTTTCAAATGTACTTAACATGTTCCCCTTTCTTCTCTCTCCAGCGTCTTTTTCCATTCTTTTATTTACTCATTTAACAAATATTTATGTATGAGACCCTATTCTGGGCCTCAGAATAGGGAGGAGCCTTTCAATAATCTCTGTACGGATGAATTTTTAGTTGGAAGGAGAAAGACCATCAGATGAGCAAATGCACACATTTATAGATACATAATTATAACAAAAAAGTATAGTTTGTTGTGAAAGTGTAATCCGGGCTACCTGATCGAGGCTGCATATCCAGGAAGGCTGTTGGAGGAAGAGGCTCTTTTGCTGAGATCTGAAGTATGAAGAGTAGTTAAGTAGGCAAGTGTGATGCTTGCCCCCATGGGCAGAGATGGAAGGGCATTGCAAACAGAGGGAACAGCATGTACTAAGAGGCTGATGCCAAAGAGAGCAAGCTTTGGGGAAAAAAAAGAATAGACGAAGATGAATTTGGGAAGGGAGGCCAGGAGAGAGGTCATGAGAGCACTAACATGCCCTGGAATATTTTAAACAGGGAAGGGGAAAGATCAAAGTGGTACTTTTAAAAGCGCTAACTACTTGATGAAGAATACTTTGAAAGAACTCAGGAGCAAATGCAAAGCAGTTTGGTGGCAATGGTAGTAGGCTCGGTGACAGATGACAGGGATTTGGGTTCCAATTTGACTCCACTCTAAAACCCTTCCTTCAATTTGCTTGATTGTGTAGAACTTCATTTTTCTTATCTGTAAAATGGGAATAAAAATAATACTTCTCCAATAAAGTGTCTCTGAAGGTGGACGTGTAAGTTATGGAAAGTGTTTACCATGATGAATAGTGTAAGTGTTTTATCACTCTGAAGTATTACTTTTTTTTTATCTCTAGTAATATTCTTTGTTCTGAAGTCTGCTTTGATATCAATACAGTGATTTCTTTCCTTTTGATCAGTGTATATGTAGTGTATCTTTTTCCTTTTTTTTCTTTCTTTCTTTCTCTCTCTCTCTCTCTCTCTCTCTCTCCCTTTCTTTCTTGTTTTTCTTCTCTCTTTCCGTTTGTGTATGTCTTGGTGTTTAGAATGAGTTTCCTGTCAATTTCTGTTTGGCTTTCTCCCGCTCAGTACCTGTGGGCAGAAAATTGCCTCCAGGTAAAAAGTCAAGACAATCACAGAGTGTACCTCCTCTGTTTTTTTCTCCCCTGAATCACAGTCCTCCACTGCCTGTTATCCAGTAGCATGAAACAGTAGTTTCCTGAATTTTTTCCAGTTTTCTAGCAGAAGGTTAAGTCCTGTCCTTGTTACCCCATTGAATCTGGGAATGGAAGTAATGTGGCAGAGATTTGAATGATGATTTATCTTCTCTTTTAACTCATTATAACCAGTATTTTTTTTACTTCAAATTTCTACAATGTCTTGAGTACCTATTAATAGCTAACAATGTAACTCAAGTTATCTTCTAAGTAAGCTTCTGATCCCATCTAGTACCGTCCATTTGATATTGACATGACATTCTCTAAATGGCTTCAGATTTCTGAAACTTCTAAACGTCATAAAACAAAATGGTTATTCTGGTGGAAAAAAATATCCCATAAAAACCTTAAAGTAGAATATTAACTGAGGATTTAAAAAGTCAATGTGTGGGCCCCAAATACATAAAATTGATATCGGAGGAAGCATCAAAATCTGCTTGGAAGACATTAAGTTATTTACAAAGCACTTTATTAACCTCACTTGCTACTTGATGCTTAATAACCCAGTCCCTCAAATATTCTATATCACTAAAATTAATGTCAGTGGAAAATAGTTACTGAGTAGTATGCAGTCTTTCCCTGTTTCTATTTTATTCTATTTCTGTAACTCCTTGAGAGAAGCTCAAAATCCTTGGTTGGAGCAAGGCTAGAGAGAGCAGTTTAAGCAGCAGTCTTGTGAAATAGCCAGCACCCCCGACTTGTTCACGTTGGCAATCCAGAGATGGAGACCTACCGTCTGCCAGTTGAGGTTCCCCAGACAGAACGGGCACACCACTGTGAGTTGTAAAACCCACATTTACCTATGTTCTGACTAGAGGAGCCACGGCTGGCTCTCAGGAATCCGTTGAGCAGACACCCTCAGTAGAATTTCTTTTCCATCTAAATCCATCCTCTTGTAATTGCATCTTTATTCAATGGGACGAACTCTTCGCCAAACTCGTTCTGGTCCTCTCCTCCACATGGAACCGACTATCTCACGTGTCGTTTTGTCCTTGATGAGTGTGTATTTCATAGTGATGTAGTTTTTCCCATTTTGGCATCTTGAACCTAAAGAGACTCTGTGACCAGAGCAGATAGAAACCGCAAATGGTGGAGGCTTTGGTTTCTCCTGGCCAAGCTCTGCCTGTGCTCTTGACAGGGTCGCTCTGGTCTTCACAAACATGGAGACGTCATCAGACATCCTTCCTTCCTAACTCACTGCTTTGAAATAAATGTGAAAAGTCTTCAGGTTTGGCTTGATGGCCAGAGAAATTCAACAAAGCATCGTGTGTTTGTTTTCTGTAGTTGCCGTAACAAAGTCCCACAAATGGGAAGGTTTAAAACAACGAAATCTGTTTTGTCGTAGTTCTGGAGGACAGAGGTCGGAACTCAAGGTGCTGGCAGGATCATGCTCTCTGAAGGCTCTAGGTGGGGATGCTTCCTTGCCCCTTCCAGCTGTTGGTGGTCGTGGCAATATGTTATGTGTCTCTGTTTGCAGCTGGACAACTGCACTTTCTGCTTGTTACCGGGCGTTGTTTTCTATGTATCTGTCTTGATGTTGCTCTCCTGCTTCCTATAGGGACACAAGTCTGATTGGATTAAGGATTCACTCTACTCCTGTGTTGGCCTCATCTTAACTGAGTCTGTACTGACCCTGTTTCCAAATAAGGTAACAGTCTGAGGTCCCGGGGGTTAGGAGCTCAAGATACCTTTTTTTTTTTGGCAATGCTGTTCAACGTGTATCACATGTAAAATCTTCCAAACTCTGATATGTGTGCTCCTGTCATCATCTTTCTGTAACGTTTCTTTTCCCCCCAAATGCAAATGTTAATTATCATCCTATATACATAAGCATGCATCTACCTGTAAGCCACTATTTTTCTCATGCTAACCTATTCAGTTTCACTTATTCCAAACAGGTTCAGTGTGGGTTATGAGATGGACAACCTCAAGGAATTCTGTCTTTTCAAAGAGCTGTTTTCATTCATAACTGGCTAAAGCTCTGTAGTTCTTTTTCTTCTTTTCTCCTCTTCTGTTCTCTCAAATCTCTCATTAGGAGCTCAATTCTGATTTTCTGCCATTGTCCATGTTCAGGCACTTCCCTTATTTCCCTCTAACAATTTTCCAGTGAGACTGTACCTTTTAAATGTGTGCCTGTCCAACACTTTTGAGGCAGATAAAGCTAGAATTTGTGTGATCGTGATAAGACAAGGTCTTTCCCAAGTCTCTTTTGCAACATCTTATCTAGGCAAGAAATTATCCTGCCTGGGGTTATTATTCACCTTGTACTTTAACACAGATCCTTTCTTTATCCTATACTGAATATCTTATTTCTACTCCCTTAAAGCCAAGACTTATGTCCACAATGGCCATCTGGATGTTAGTCTGTAGTAGAAGTAAAACAGGACAATGTGAGCATATAAACATTTCTTTTTGTGAAGCGTCTTAGCTTCGGCCTTTTGCTTTGTGTTTTTGTGGGCATTTTGTTTTGTTCTGTCAGTGAATAATTTGTGGCCATAGGAAATCGAGTCCCGAATTCGAACAGGATAAGCCAGAACTGAAGCTTTTACAACAAGGCAATTTCTCTTGGAGGGGATATCTCAAGCTGGACTTCAAACTTCACCTCTAACACTGCATGGGGAACATTAGCAAAGTGTGACAGGGGAGAGGAAATAACTGATGGTGTTCCCTTCTTCTTTGGTTGTTGCTTTTTGACCGCCCCACTGACTAGTGTCTGTCTCCTCCTTGGAGTTCTCCGCTTCTCTCCTTCTATTCGGGAGCCCAAACCCCTCTTTCTTGAGAGTTTTATGACCTAGGTCAAATATCCCACGCAGCCCCCGCTGTCAACCATGTTGCTCTCCAACCATGTTCCCCTTGCATGTTTCATTGGTTTCCTTCGCTTCTCCCTCAGAATACAAGCCAACAGAGAGCGGGGACTTTGTGCGGCCCATGGACCGCTGTACTGTCTCAGCGCTGAGCTCAATGTGTGTACTTAATGGGTTCTCAAACGTATGTTCCTTGAAAGGTCAAATGTGCTGCCCCCTCCCCACTCCCCATCTCAATGAGGAATGAGGCAGTTCGCACCCATGTGTGAGCAGCAGAGTACAATGAAAACTTTCCCAGTAAGACCTGGAATACAGTTCTTCCTCACTTTGCTTTACGTCCATCTTAGAATATGAAAAAGGCAGTGGAAAAGGAGCGACAGACCTCTGCCCAGTGAGGCCAGTGGGCCTAGGATGCAGAACTTAAAGAGGTTCTTACTCCTGGGGCTGCCTGAGTGGTGATTCTGCCACTGAGTGACCCTGATAGTGAGGACCTCCTTAGATTGTGTGCCCTGACACCCCACGTACTTACACCTGTGTCTTTACCAAGTGTTCTTTGGGAGCTGAAAATATCTTCCTACATAGTGTCGGGGTGCTTTTTCTTGCTTTAGAAGTAGGATTGCCTGATAAAAAAAAAAAAACAAACAGCCCAGTTGCATTTGACTTTCAAATAAACAACAAATATTGTTTTTAGTATGAATAGGTCCTGAATATTGCATGGGACATGGTTCTGCTAAAATAATTTTTGTGTGTTTTTCTGAAACTCAAATTGAACTATGCATCCTGTATTTTTATTTGCTAAATCTGACCACACCTACCTGGAGGTAATAATCTTTCTGGGGGTAATAATCTTATGACAGTCATGTTATGGCGGATTTCACCTCAACAATAATTTCATGGAGGGGAGGTCTCATCTGTCCTATGAAGTAACGTCCAAATAATGAAATTATGCCAGATTGGTAGTCTCAGAACTCACAGCTACCTGTTATCATCTTTCCAGCCCTCTCATGTTTCTGTGCAATGAGAACAGATCAGGTAAACATTACCACTCAAGTGTTCATAAAATATTGAGCATTTAATTTGAGTTTCTCAAAGCAGCTAAGCCTGCTTTAACTGTTTGAAAATGTTGTATATTTACTGGTAACACATTGGCAAGGGGTCTGTGCTGTATAGCCCGGGAGAGCAATGAGCAGCCCCTTCCTCCACTACATTCTTTCCAAGGAGGTTAAATCTACACCACATATGCAGCTTGTTAATAAAGCCCCCTTTAACACAGATTGCATTTCAGTCCCTGGAAAGAGAACAAGTGCCTTTTTGGCTTGAAAGAGAGGATTTCAGTTGGAAAAAGATACTTTGTTCATTTTCTTCTTAGACTCTCACCTTACTGAACCTTCCTCAGAGCAAAAAATGAGCATGTAAAGGGGGAGGAATCCAATTCAGCAACATCAGATAGGAGGATACATCCAGGGTAATTGAATATCCACAAGAAGAATTATCTATGATAGGAGAGGAGAAGGAATGTATCAAAAGACAATGTGTTAACCAAATCTAAATAACAGAACCAGTAATCTAGTATCTTGTAGTTAAGAATGAAACCACTGGTTCTCCTCCTAGGATGAACAAAGTAACACATTTATAAGGAAGATAGAAATGTCCTAGATATATAATCATCTGTAGGATCACCTATCTGAATATTACAGAGATGGCTGTACTATCAAGTAGGGGCTTACACTAGTTTAGTGGTTTCAAACCTTGCCGAAATATCAGACCCAACTGATATATTGAAGTCAACTCTCCTGGGCTTTAGCTCTGGAAGTCTGTATTTCAAGTCTTCCTAAGGAATTCAGATAGGACACACTTGGGGATACAGCCACACTTATGTATTCACTGATTCAACAAATAACAGAATGCTTATTAGGTACCAAAGGTATTCTAGGTTTTCTTTTTCCCGCCAGGTTCCAGCTCTCATAAACTTACCTTCTATCGGGGAGAGAAAAAACAAACAGGCAAAATAAAAACTAAATAAGCAATATGTCAAATAGTGATAGATACTATAAAGGAAAATAAAAGGAAACAGTAAGAAAGGAGAGCGTGTGCCTGGTGGAGACAGGTGGATGCTATCTTAAATGTAGTGATAGTGAAAAGCTCAGAAATGAGACCATAACAAGCGCAATTCACACACAGAACATTCTGTACCCTCTAAAGCAGGAAAGAATTGGAGGAAGTTTCATGGAGGAGCAGGCAGGCCAGTGTGGCTGGAAAGGCAGTGAGCAAGGAAGGGGAGGGTCGAAAAGGATGTCTAAGAGGCAACAATGGATCAGATACCCAGGACCATTCAGACTGTCATAGCAAGACTGGACCTTACTCTTCGGATGACAGAAAGCCGTTGAAGCATTCAGGGCAGGGAAGTTAGATGATCAGATTTTATTCTAAAGCCTTCCTATGGTTGTGGAAAGTAGGGTACCAGTTACATGCGGACTCAAGACCTATTTTTCAAGGTCAGGAGTCAGTAGAATTTACTGATTAATTGGGTGTGGATTGTAAGAGAAAGGCAAGATCCCCAAATGACTTTAAATCTTTGGCATGATAATTTGATCGATGGAAATACCAGTTATTAGGATGGAGAACACTCTGGAAGAAGAGAGTGTGGGTGTTGAGATCTAGAGTTACTTTTGGAAATAATCAGTTTGAAGTGCCTCTTAGACACCCAAGGGAAGCTCTGAACTAGGCAGTTGAATCACTGAGAGTCTGTTTTGAGGGAAGACTTCAAGACTGGAGATCCAAATTTGGGGAACATCAACATACAGATAGTATTTCATCCATGAGATTAGTTGAGTCACTAAGATCAAGTCTTGCAGTGGCAAAAAGAGCCAAAATTACTGTAACAGCTTCTCAAGAGATACTATTTGCATTTGGGGTTGAATAATACCTTGCCATGTAAAACAGATGTAAGGATTCTAGGATGTTTCCCATCCCTGGATCCACCCACTAAATTCCAATGCCACCTTCCAATCATTATGACAGTAAATAGAGCCCCCACATATTTACAAACTACTCCACAGGTGAATCCTTGTAGAAAACCCTTGACTATGTGGTTATTGAAATCACTAACTGCCTTCAGATATCTACTCCATCATAAGATTTTACTTTAGGGGTTCTGAGTTTCAATTACACTTGGATTAGAAACGTAAAGGGTTATGGTATTAGAGGACATGACAAATTGTTTGCCAACAGTCTCTTAGAGCCAAGAAAATAGAGCAAGCTCAACAAATCGGTAAATCTACTCTTAGCATTTTGCCACTTAACCAGAATTAACTGATTAACTGATTCTCATAATGTCCTTTGTAAAGCATTCCAAGCCTAATGGATGCTGGGTTAATACACTAATTCTGGTAATCTAGCACACTTCTCAGCACCTCGTTCCCACCCTGGAATTATATGCTCTGGTGTTTTTGCTCCCAAATTTGTTTATGTAAATTGTCCACAATGTTGTAAATGCACTTTTTAATTTGAGATTACACACAAACAAAATAGATGATATATCGTGCACTGTTTCAAAATCACAATATTGTGGAGTACTAGTTACATGAAATTATATCCATTCATTCTTTCCGGGGGTGGTGATAAAATATATCTTCACATGAATTGCATCATCCAGTATGTGTTCTTTTGTGGAAGACTAATTTCACTCAAGGTGATGTTTTTGAGATTTATGGGTGAAGTGTTAAGATCCATTCAGTGTGTCAGTAGTTTATTACTTCTTATTGCTGAGTAGTACTTCATTGCGTGTATCAACCACAATTTCTTTATCCATTCTATTGTTGGACATCTAAGTGGTTTCCAGTTTGGGGCTATTATAAATAAACCTGCTGGTGCTGAAGGAAGATGGCGGCTTAGGAGGACGCTGGGCTCACCGTGTCCTGCTGATCACTTAGATTCCACCCTCATCGGCCTAAATAACCCAGAAAACCACCGGAAGACTAGCAGAAGGGACTCTCTGGAGCCAAGTGTAGACAAGAGGCCCACAGAAGAGGGTAGGAAGGGCGGAGAGGCAGTATGCACTACACGGACTGGCAGGAGGGAGCCAGGGCCATGGAGGGGCAGCCAGCCCACCCGGCAAGGCAGAGCCCCCAAGTCTGGCTTGCGAAAGCGGAGGGGCCAGACTCCATGAGTTCTGACAGCCAGCAGGACTTAACATCTGGAATGTTAAAAGTCAACAGCTCTGCTCTCGGAGAGTGGGGAGGACAAAAGGACACTGAGTCCTCCCTCTAAAAAGACTGCGGGGATACTTGCTGGAGCCACAGTTTGAAAAATGCCTGGGGCCTATGAGAGGGGGAGTTGTTGAATCCCAGAAGGACAGAGCTCGACAGAGAAACAAAGGCGCTGGCAAGCACCATTTCCCTCTCCCATCCCTCAGCCGAAATTCCAAAGGGAACCAGTTCCCGCCACCGAACTTGCTTGCACCAGGCAAATGCCCAACGCTGTGCTTCTGTGGATCCAGCCCTCCGACGGGCCGGCCTCCCTCCCAGTGCTGCAGGGCCCCTCCCGCAGGGGACCACCGACAGCAAAGCTAGCTAAGCCTACCCCTTCTACCCCTGTGTACCTTGCGGATCCGCCCCATCTATTATGCCCTTGGCCAGATCCCATCTAAGCAGCACCACAAGCCTGGCGGTGTGCGAGCAGCCCAGACAGGGGCCAACCACTCCACAGTGAGTCCTGCCCCTGGGAGAGGGGAAGATAAGGGACACACCAGTCTGACTGTGTCCCCAGAGGTGGGCTGCGGGCAGATATCTGGTCTGACTGCAACCCCGCCCACCAACACAAGTTTCTCCGGACAGAACAGGGGAAGTGCTGTGCAGTTTGGAGCTACCGCAGGGCTAGAAAACTAACCAAAATGACAAAACTGAAGAATTCTCCTCAAAAGAAACTCCAGGAAGTAGCGACAGCTAACAAATTGATCAAAACCAATTTAAGCAATATAATGGAACAAGAATTTAGAATAATAGTCATAAAATTAATTGCTGGGTTTGCAAAAAGCATAGAGGACAGCAGAGAATCTATTGCTACAGAGATCAAGGAACTAAAAAATAGTCATGATGAATTTAAAAATGCTATAAATGAGGTACAAAATAAAATGGAGGCGGCCATAGCATGGGTTGAAGAGTCAGAGGAGAGAATAGGTGAATTAGAAGATAAAATTATGGAAAAAGATGAAGCTGAGAAAAAGAGAGATTAAAAAGTCCAGGAGTATGAGGGGAGAATTAGAGAACTAAGTGATGCAATCAAATGGAACAATATCTGTGTCATAGGAATTCCAGAAGAAGAGAGAAAGGGGCTGAAGGTGTACTTGAACAAATCATAGCTCAGAACTTCCCTGATCTGGGGAAGGAAACAGGCATTGAAACCTAAGAGGCACAGAGAACTCCCTTCAGACGGAACTTGAATCGATCTTCGTACGACACATCATAATGAAACTGGCAAAATGCAAGGATAAAGAGAGAATCCTGAAAGCAACTAGGGATAAATGGGCCCTAACATACAAAGGTAGACACATAAGGGTAGTAGAAGACCTATCTACTGAAAGTTGGCAGGCCAAAAAGGAATGGCAGGAAATCTTCAATGTGATGAACAGAAAAAAGATGCAGCCAAGAATCCTTTATCCAGCCAGTCTGTCATTCAGAATAGAAGGAGAGATAAAGGTTTTCCCAAACAAACAAAAACTGCAGGAATTCATCACCACTAAACCAGCCCTACAAGAGATCGTAAGGGGGACTCTGTGAGTGAAATGTTGCAAGGACCACAAAGTACCAGAGACATCACTACAAGCATGAAACCTACAGATATCACAATGACTCTAAACCCATATCTTTCAATAATAACACTGAATGTAAATGGACTAAATGCTCCAACCAAAAGACATAGGGTATCAGAATGGATTAAAAAAACAAGACCCATCTATTTGCTGTCTACAAGAGACTCATTTTAGACCTGAGGACACCTTCAGACTGAAAGTGAGGGGATGGAGAATTATCTATCATGCTACTGGAACTCAAAAGAAAGCTGGACTACCATACTTATATCAGACAAACTAGACTTTAAATTAAAGGCTGTAACAAGAGATGAAGAAGGGCATTGTATAATAATTACAGGGTCTATCCATCAGGAAGAGCTAACAATTATAAATGTCTATGCACTGAATACAGAAGCTCCCAAATATATAAAACAATTAATCACAAACATAAGCAACCTTATTGATAAGAATGTGATAATTGCAGGAGACTTTAATACTCCACTTACAACAATGGATAGAACATCTAGACAGAGCATAAATAAAGAAACAAGGGCCTTGAATGATATGTTGGATCAGATGGACTTGACAGATATATTTAGACTCTGCATCCCAAAGCAATAGAATATAGTTTCTTCTCGAGTGCACATGGAACATTCTCCAAGATAGATCACATACTGGGTCACAAAACAGCCCTTCATAAGTATAAAAGAATTGAGATCATACCATGCACACTTTCAGATCACAATGCTATGAAACTTGAAATCAACCACCGGAAAAAGTCTGGAAAACCTCCAAAAGCATGGAGGTTAAAGAACACCCTACTAAAGAATGAATGGGTCAACCAGGCAGTTAGAGAAGAAGTTAAAAAATATATGGAAACAAATGAAAATGAAAATACAGCAATCCAAGTGCTTTGGGATGCAGCGAAGGCAGTCATGAGAGGAAAATACATTGCAATCCAGGCCTATCTCAAGAAACAAGAAAAATCCCAAATACAAAATCTAACAGCATACCTAAAGGAAATAGAAGCAGAACAACAAGGACACCCCAAACCCAGGAGAAGAAGAGAAATAATAAAGATCAGAGAAGAAATAAACAATATAGAATCTAAAAAAACTGTAGAGCAGATCAACAAAACCAAGAGTTGGTTTTTTGAAAAAATAAACAAAATTGATAAACCTCTAGCCAGGCTTCTCAAAAAGAAAAGGGAGATTACCCAAGTAGATAAAATCATGAATTAAAATGGAATTATTACAACCAATCCCTCAGAAATATAAGCAAATATCAGGGGATACTATGAAAAATTATATTCCAACAAACTGGACAATCTGGAAGAAATGGACAAATTCCTAAGCACCCACACCCTTCCAAAACTCAAACATGAAGAAATAGAAAACTTGAACAGACCCATAACCAGTGAAGAAATTGAATCAGTTATCAAAAATCTCCCAACAAGTAAGAGTCCAGGACCAGATGTCTTCCCTGGGGAATTCTACCAGACATTTAAAGCAGAGATAATACCTATCCTTCTCAAGCTGCTCCAAAAAATAGGAAGGGAAGGAACACTTCCAGACTTATTCTATGAAGCCGGCATTACTTTGATTCCCAAACCAGACAGAGACCCAGCAAAAAAAGAGAACTATAGGCCAGTATCCCTGATGAATATGGATGCAAAAATCCTCAACAAGATACTAGCAAATTGAATTAAATAGCATATAAAAAGAATAATTCACCATGACCAATTGGGATTCATTCCTGGGCTTCAGGGCTGGTTCAATATTCACAAATCAATCAATGTGATACATCACATTAATAAAAGGAAAGATAAGAACCACATGATCCTGCCAATCGGTGTAGAAAAAGCATTTGACAAAATTCAGCATCCATTCTTAATAAAGACCCTTGAGAAAGTTGGGATAGAAGGAACATACTTAAACATCATAAAAGCCATTTATGAAAAGCTGACAGCTAATATCATCCTCAATGGATAAAAACTGAGAGCTTTCCCCCTGAGATCAGGAACACGACAGGGATGTCCACTCTCACCGCTGTTGTTTAACATCGTGTTGGAAGTACTAGCATCAGCAATCAGACAACAAAAGGAAATCAAAGGCATCAAAATTGGCAAAGATGAAGTCAAGCTTTCACTTTTTGCAGGTGACATGATATTATACATGGAAAACTTGAAAGACTCCACCAAAAGTCTGCTAGAACTGATACATGAATTCAGCAAAGTCGCAGGATACAAAATTAATGTACAGAAATCAGTTGCATTCTTATACACAAATAATGAAGCAACAGAAAGACAAAGAAACTGATCCCATTCACAATTGCACCAAGAATCATAAAATACCTAGGAATAAACCTAACCAAAGATGTAAAAGATCTGTATGCTGAAAACTATAGAAAGCTTATGAAGGAAATTGAAGAAGATACAAAGAAATGGAAAAACATTCTATGCTCATGGATTGGAAGAATAAATATTGTTAAAATGTCAATACTACCCAAGACAATCTACACATTCAGTGCAATCCCAATCAAAATTGCACCAGCATTCTTCTCGAAGCTAGAATAAGCAATCCTAAAATTTGTGTGGAACCACAAAAGACCCCAGATAGCCAAAGTAATATTGAAGAAGAAGACCAAAGCAGGAGGCATCACAATCTCAGACCTTAGCCTCTACTACAAAGCTGTCATCATCAAGACAGCATGGTATTGGCACAAAAACAGACACATAGACCAATGGAATAGAATAGAGATTCCAGAATTGGACCCACAAAAGTACAGCCAACTAATCTTTGACAAAGCAGGAAAGAATATCCAATGGAAAAAAGACAGTCTCTTTAACAAATGGTGCTGGGAGAACTGGACAGCAACATGCAGAAGAATGAAACTAGACCACTTTCTTACACCATTCACAAAAATAAACTCAAAATGGATGAAGGACCTGAGTGTGAGACAGGAAACCATCAAAACCCTAGAGGAGAAAGCAGGAAAAAACCTCTCTGAACTCAGCCACAGCAATTTCTTACTTGACACATCCCCAAAGGCAAGGGAATTAAAAACAAAAATGAACTATTGGGACCTCATGAAGACAAAAAGCTTCTGCATTGCAAAGGAAACATTCAACAAAACTAAAAGGCAATGGACGGAATGGGAAAAGCTATTTGCAAATGACATATCAGACAAAGGGCTAGTATCCAAAATCTATAAAGAACTCGCCAAACTCCACACCCGAAAAACAAATAATCTGGTGAAGAAATGGGCAGAAGACATAAATAGGCACTTCCCTTAAGAAGACATTCCAGATGGCCAACAGGCACATGAAAAGATGCTCAACATCACTCCCCATCAGGGAAATACAAATCAAAACCACACTGAGATATCACCTCATGCCGGTCAGGGTGACTAAAATGAACAAATCAGGAGGCTATAGATGTTGGAGAGGATGTGGAGAAATGGGAACCCTCTGGCACTGTTGGTGGAATGCAAACTGGTGCAGCCACTCTGGAAAACAGTGTGGAGCTTCCTCAAAAAATTAAAACTAGATCTACCCTATGACCCAGCAATAGCACTGCTAGGAATTGACCCAAGGGATACAGGAGTGCTGATGCATAGGGACACTTGGACCCCAGTGTTTATAGCAGGACTTCCACAATAGCCAAAGTATGGAAAGAGCCTAAATGTCCATCAGTTGATGAATGGATAAAGAAGTTGTGGTTTATATATACAATGGAATACTACTTGGCAATGAGAAAGAATGAAATATGGCCTTTTGTAGCAACATGGATAGAACTGGACAGTATTATGCTGAGTGAAATAAGTCATACAGAGAAAGACAGATAGCATATGTTTTCACTCTTATGTGCATCCTGAGAAACTTAACAGAAGACCATGGGGGAGAGGAAGGGGAAAAAAAAAAGTTACAGAGAGGGAAGAAGGCAAACCATAAAGAGACTCTTAAAAACTGAGAATAAGCTGAGGTTTGATGAGGAATGGGAGGGAGGGGAAAGTGGGTGATGGGCAGTGAGGAGGGCACCTGTTGGGATGAGCACTGGGTGTTGTATGGAAACCAATTTGACAATAAATTTCACATTATAAATAAACAAACCTGCTGTAGGCCCTTCTTCACATTTCTCTGTGAACATATATTTTCATTTCTCTTTGGAAAATGCCCAGTTGACTTTTTGACCCATAGGGTAGGTATATATTTACTTTATAAGAAACTACCAGAGTCTCTCCCAAAATGATTGTATTATGTTGCATATCCATCTAAAATGTGGGAAAGTTCTGACTGTTCCACGGCCTTACCCATACTTGATGTTATCAGTATTTTCAATTTTAGCCATTTCATTGGATGTGCAGTGGTCTTTCATTGTGGGTTTTATTTGCATTTTCCCAGTAAGTGCTGATGTTGAATACGTTTTCAAATGCTCATTGGTCATTCATATACCTTTTTTTATGAAACGTCTATTAAAAAAGTTTTCCCACAGAAATCTCTTCAGCTATTTAAATACTGAGCTGCTATAATAAACTCACCTTGCAATAGTTCCTCATCAGCCAATATTGAAGGAAGTTTGTATCTGCAATACCCAGTAGTCTAGGTGAAAGTTCTATGGTATGTGTTTAATAATAATTCTATATAATTTCATATATACTTTTTTCTCTATTGACTAAATTAAGCGGGTTTTAAGTAAACATTAATTAGTTTCCTTCTAGAGAATAATATTGATATTAGTCAATACTTGTAATTTGTATCGTGAAAAATATAGAAACCCAAAATCACTAATAATAACATGCTATGTAAGTACACTAGGCTGTTAAAATGTTTCCTTTTTCTGCTATTACTGATTTTAAAAATTTGAATTTTGTTTGAGACAACATCTAGCATAGTTTGTTCTGATAAAATACTTTAAGTCTGATTTGGTTTGTTTCATTCACCAAATTAAAAATATAAATGACCAGTGATGGTGAAAATTTCATGTGAAGGTCATTTTATACTAAACACATAGCTGGGTATGTTCCTGAGTGAGTTATATATTGTTTTAAGTTCATTGTGTGTGTGTGTGTGTGTGTGTGTGTGTGTGTGTGAGAGAGAGAGAGAGAGAGAGAGAGAGAGAGAGAGAGAGGCAGGGGGTGTGGGGAGGTTGAGGGGAGGGGCAGAGAGAAGGAGAAAGAGAATCCCAAGCAGGCTCCACACCATCAGTGCAGAGCCAAATGGGGGGCTCAAACCCACAAACTATGTGATCATGACCTGAGCCCCAGTTGGACGCTTAACTGACTGAGCCACGCAGGTGCCCCAACATTGTACTTTTAATTACAGGGAAAAGAGACTGAAAAAGAATGTCAAGAATCGATCTGTCTCTACTGTATAGTCAGATCACTAAATGGCCTTCTGCTTCAAAGGACCTAAGGTAATACATAAAATACATACTCAGATAAGAAACCAGAACCCAGTTTGCTTACACTCATAGAACAAATAAACATAGTCTCTGAATTTCGATTTTCAGTGGTCATCAGAGAGTTTTACTTCTGTAAATAAATTTTTTAACCTGAAGGTAACCTTAACATAATTCAAAGGAATAAAGGACAAAACAAGGTATTCAACTTAAACTTTGGTCAGCAACCATTTATCCACAAGCCTTTCCAGACAATGAAATAGTAACTTGTAAAATGCTGTGGTTTCAGCATTGGATTCATATATTTTTAAAAAAGCATTTTCATAATCCTCCTGGACGGTCTGTTCTCACAGTGAACCTCCCGTCAGCTGCCTCAGGCACACAGTTTGAACAAAATGACTCACTACAACTCCAAACAGTTCTCCACTCTACATAATAACACCATTTTGCAACTGGCATTTACTATAGTAAATATAACTTAGAACAGTTAACTTGTCAGTGTTGAGAGAAGGCCTTGCCTGGCAGTCAAAGAGAGTAGGCTCCTTACAGTGTGAGATTGGAAATCTTTTATGAGACTTTTTAATCAATATTCTAACATGTACTAAAAGGGGCTTATGCTGAAGCAAAATAGGTTATTGGTGGTGGTGGTTTGGTGTGTTTCCATGTGTTTTGTTGCAGTTTTTGGTAGAGGGTAGAGTGGACCTTGATTTTTCCAAAAATGTAATGAGATAGTTATAGAACAGAGGAGTTTTATAGTCTAGAGATAATAAACTATTACAATGAACTTAGGACACTTTAATGTCATTTTTTTCTATGTGTATTTAAGTGACGATATTTGGCCATCTGTTCATCTATGGGTTTATGAGAAATTCCATTGTTTAGGTTTCTTTCTCATTATTCTGTGCATACTCTGCTCTTCTGACATTGCTAACTGGTTGGTCAGCCTGTAGGTCACACAGGGACAAATGCCATTATTATGTAGGGTGGGGTCAACTAACTATGATCCTCAGGCCAATCTGGCCTCTGAGCCACTTGTTTTTGTAAATAAATTTTCATTGGAATGTAGCCCTACCCATCTGTTCTCTCATTGTGGCTTCTTTTGTGCTATAAGAGCAGAGTTGAACAGTTGAAAGAGAGCCCCTCTGACCCACAAACTCTAAAAGATTTACTTTCAAGCCCTTTGCAGAAAAACGTTTATTGACTTTTGCTATAGGGTGATAACATTTCTCCCTTTAGGTGGATTATATTCCAGTAGTGCCTTCCAATGAAGATGTCCATGAAACCAACGTCAGGAAGGGGAGATCTATGTGAAAATGAATACATTTTATCTATTGGGAGAGGGGCCAATTACTTTAGACACTTCTAGGCTTCCCCACCGCCCTACCTCCCAATTTGCATTAATAAAAACTGCGAGTTCCCTACATGCACAGTCTTAGTTGGGAATATGACTGTTGAGAAATAAATACCCAACCTGTCTTATAGTTCAATTTGACCAAAGGATATAAGCACACATCATGGATGCAACTTCTGCTAAGTTGGGTGTATGCCTTTCTCTTTTCCTTGTATTTTTTTCTACTGGTTGGAACATGGACATTTTGGTGAATCTAGTAACCACTTGGATCTTGATGACAAGGAACACACCATCATGAAGATGAGGTCAAAATCTGTGAGCTTCTTGGATATTTAGCAAGCAGAGATTGCCATAGCAGCTCTGCATGATTGATTCCAGACTTTTTTTTAATATAACAGGCTAAAGCCATGTGGATTTAAGCCATTTCTCATTTGGATTTTTAATTCCATGCTGCCATTCCCAATACTTGCATCAATTAAAAAAAAAAAAACAAAACAAAACTAGTGCCTAGAAGAGAGTTCTTACTACGTGTAGTGGACACGTATCCAATGTATACTTGGGCCTTCCCTTTATGATACTTGTTGTCTCTTTCGTCTTTATCTACATACAGACAGCAGTAGCTTTTACAATTATAAACAAGAGATTTCCCCTTGCTTGCCAGAGTTGATTGGACCAAAAGGCCCTAATGGGGCCAAACCATCACTTGTCTGCGAATTGTTTCTACTGGGGATCTGGGAAGCCTCTGATGACCATATTTTATGGTACGTGGGTTTGGGGGTTTCATAAAAAGTCTTTATGAAAACACAGAATGAAAAAAGATGTAACTGGCAGAGTGTGAGTGAAAAATTCACGAGAACTTGGAATCCCTGATTGCCATCCATTCATCCCCTTTCTTTGTTATGGTAACATGAGACAAGCCCATCTCCAATGGGTGAAATTGTTCATTTGCCAAGTCAGAATTGAGATGTAACTCTCTGTATTGTTTTCTTAGGCCTAAAATTCTGTTTTCAGGCCCCTTCCTGCCAGGTTGTAGAAACTTAATTTCAAACGATGCAAGGTTTCTCAATTCTTTTTCTCACTTCTTGGAGTTTTCTGTAGCGCAAGGAGTTGGAGACTGCTTCATCAGCCAACATCTTCTCCCCACATTGAAATAGGACTAAGCAGCACCATTCTTTTTTTTTAATTTATTTTGAGAGAGATAGAGACAGCACAAGTGGGGAAGGGGCAGAGAGAGAGAGAGGGAGAGAGAGAGAATCCCAAGCAGGCTCTGCACTGCCTGCACAGAGCCCAACGTGCAGCCCCAACCCACGAAACTGTGAGATGATGATCTGAGCTGAAACCAAGAGTCGGTCGCTTAACCAACTGAGACACCCAGGTGCCCCTAAGCAGCACCATTCTTAAATTTAAGGGTTGGTGATATCAGTTGCCCCAGAGCCCCTTTGTAGCAAATTGTATATCCATCATCACTGAGTTGACCAAACCTATCATTTTTTAATCCTAGGATAATCAGCACTATATATGTTCTAAAACATTACTTCGTAAATTCTGATGGGCATGTGAATCATCTTGGAATCTTGTGAAAGTATAGAATCTCATTCAGTAATTATAGGGTGGGGCTGAATTCCTGTATTTCTAACAAGCTCCCAGGTCACCCTCATTTTGTTTGTGGCCCCATTGGAACAGCAATGTTATAACCCAGGTATAAACATAAAATTTCCTTTTGTTCTCTGCCTTGTTATATACCTCTTTCTTTGGGCTTCTTAATTAACACTTCTCAGTTCATCTATATAAACCATGCAATTTTTTCAAATTCTAACTTTTGGACTTATTTTTGCTTACAAGTTGAAAGCATCTATAAGTAGTGCATTTTTAAATCTTATTTGCCATGCTTTATGATGTCTTTTGGCAGACAGAACATTGCCCTTAGTCCAGATGAATATCTTCAAGTATACACCCTCCCATACTTGAAATATGTCCTTGAGTCAAATTTTCTTCGAGTCCTTTTTCTGCTTATCAGAAGTAACCTCTGCCCCGTTTACTCCCACAGCCTTGTGAGGTTAGAAAGGGGAATCATAGGTGCACGAATGTGCATTCCAAAAAAACAAAAAACAAAAAACACGCCACTGAATAATTCTTGGTGATGCTTTTCGGCACTTGGCGGATACCATTCCCAGTCATTTTCATCGTTCCTTTGACCCCAGAGTGTTGGAAATCTCAGGAAAATGCCTGAGCTACATCTTCCTTTGTGACTTCAGTCACCGCTGATATCTTATTTAAATAAGCCCCGGTTTGTGTAGACAGCCCAATAAATAGTTTATTTATTCTGAATCCTTCCTCTGGGAATTTTCTTTTGAACTGCAGCATCACATCATTTCAAAGGGAGCAAGGAAAACATCAGCTGCTGAAAGGCACTGCGTTTTTTATGTACAGCTTAAAAACATTGCATCTGGTGTGTATAGAAACACATCTGTCCGTGCAACTGTCAAAGTTGGGTCATGCCCTTTCCATGCAGAAATAGCTTCACTTACGTAGCATCCATGTGGCACCTCCTGGTATTCCCAGGGCTTGGGAAACACAGCCGCGGATGCTCTTTCTTTTACAGGATCTGCCTTTTGATGATAAAGATTCTGTATTAAAGTAAAGCAAATGTAGGTTTGTATAGCCTTGTTTCCAAGTCAGCTAATGCTACTCGTGTCTGATAAGCCACACTTGCAAAGCCAGGCCAAGCAGATAAATAAAGCAACAGCAAACCTGCAGATACACTCTCTTCTGCCTGCCACATTAGAAAGTAGCGCGGCTAAAGCCCTTCTGAGAGGTGTGGTTCCATTTTAAAGGTGTCGCTTTCTCAGCGCTGTTAGAAGACAGAGATGAGAAAATGTCATCTGATCCAGAAACTAGAGTAATAGCTACATTTTTTGATCAAGAATGAAGAGAGAGAAGGGCCTCTGGGGTGGGGTTCAGTAACACAGAGAATAGTCTTTTTCAGCACTAAATGCCCTACAGCTGCAGCCGGCAATGCCTTGGGCAAGGCGAGCCATCTGGCATTCTGCTGCTGCTGCCTCTTTGCAGGAAGCCACTGCATCCATCCTTCCTAATCCAGGAAGTCACAAACTCGCCAGGACTCACAAAAGATCCTTTAGAGGTGTTCATCAGTGTCTTTAATTATGTGCTAACACCCCTGCCATTGATCTTTTCTTGTTCTCAAAATATGATCTATGCAGGTAGATTTAGATTTCACACTAGCCATTGTTATAGGAGTTCCATGCATTCTTAATTTGCTCATTCACTTATTCAAAGAATATCCATTGAGAGCCAATATTCCTGTATTTGTTGATAGTGATACTACAGATGCCAAATATATGGAGATAAAACAGGTTACCTGCCTAAAGCAGAGGGTGTGTGTGTGTGTGTGTGTGTGTGTGTGTGGTGGGAGGGTTGCATTCCCCGGGATATATACGAATACATATATATCCCGGGCAATGCAACCCTCCCTCCAGGGTGGTCTTTTCAGGCAGAGCTGACCACTTCTTTTCTCTGGACCAGACATAAGGTTGTGAGTGTTCCATTTGAAGCCCAGCCTGCAACTGGTATCTCAAATTCTGTAGGCGTGTGGGCTCTTTGAAGCCTCTGCCCATATATCTTAAAGATATTTTCAATCCTTTCTCTACCTGATGATCCAATATGTACCGTGGGACCCCTGCAGTGCAGAACCATTTGTGCAAGAAACCCCAGGGATCTTTAAAAAAATTTTTTAATGTTTATTTTAATTTTGAGAGACAGCATGAGTGAGGGAGGGGTAGAGAGAGAGAGAGAGAGAGGGAGACACAGAATCCAAAGCAGGCTGCAGGCTCTGAGCTGTCAGCATAGAGCCCAACGTGGAGCTTGAACCCACAGACTGCGAGATCATGACCTGAGCTGAAGTCAGACGCCCAACTGATTGAGCCACCCAGGCGCCCCGAAACCCCAGGGATCTTTAAAAGACCAATGCCAGGTGTGCATCCAGACTATTCCCATCCCTACTCCTTTGTCCATGGCAGACATTGGTAATAGTTTAGTGTTTACCTTCTCACTGACCTTTAGCCCTGCCTTTGACCCAGTATACTGGTGCAGATGGCCAAATAAATTAGTACTGACCCAAGAGATCAAATCGATTTGTTATCCTTGTTTGGAAGGTGCTAGGTCTACTCCTACTCCTTGGATGGGCCCATTGACTTGCATCTGTAGCTAAGTATTCATGATGCCCATAGATGCAAAGCCCCATAAGATCACTCAGGCCTTAGCAGCAGCAGCACCTATTGACATCGTTTTTGGATCAATCCAGTCTCTGTAAACTCCATCCATAGCCTCAACCTTCAGAATCCCCTAGTCTTTTTAAACAATGGTCTTACACGAACACCTGGGAATCTCCAGCCTTCATCACTTAAAATGTGCTAGCTGATCAAACAAATATCACCAAATTAGTTCCATTATTATTCATATGTTAACTGTGATAATACAGGTTAATAAGATGTGTTGGGGGGGTGGTATCTACTCCATAGGATCATTGAGACCCAGGCCCTTCAACCAAAAAGCATTATTTTCCAGGGTCTCTAGGTCATCTACCAGACCCCCCCCCCCCATTAAGCCAGTGATGAAAGATAATGAATTTGGGGAATCACACATATTATTGCTTAAGCTTGAGGCCCGGAAGTGGCTGTATCATGTCTGTCATGTTCCATGCACTTAACTGCAAGAGACACTAAGAAGTAGTATCTAATAATTAGACTAGACTGGTTACACTAGGTGATGAATAGATACATATGTTCTTTTTTAAACAAAATATATTTATTTGAGAGAGAGAGTGCAAGTGGAGGAGGGACAGAGAATCCCAAGCAGGTTCTGAACTGGCAACACAGAGCCTGACGTGGGGCTTGAACTCATGAACCATGAGATTGTGACCTGAGCCGAAACCAAGAGTTGGACACTTCACCGACTGAGCCACCCAGGGGCCCCAGATCCACAGGTTCTTGACATAAGTTTCCCATTTGCAGAAATTCTAATGCATTTGGGTCAATGCAAAAACGGCTTGAGTAATTCTCTAGGGTATATTGCTTCCATGGAGAGGCCTAGAATCCAGGATGCTTTCATCCTGTCTGCTTTATGGATTCCATGATTACTCCCAAAGGGAAAGAGAACGTCAAGATACACACCAGGTTTGAATGCCTCAAACTGAGAAGCAAAACACATCAAGAATTTTGGCTATAGTCCTGTGACTCCGCCTAACTGCACAAGGGCTTGGGAGGAAGTCTTCCCAGGTACTCAGAAGGATATGAGACCAGGCATGGTGGTCCCTACCCATCTCTGCCACCTGTGGTCCAAATGTGTCTGTTGGAGGAGATAGAAGTAGAATGTGGTAAATGCACAGCATTGCCCCAGGTATTCCTCTTCCCCTCTTAGAATGTCCTAGATGACCTTGGGTGCTCTGTCATTCAATAAATTGAATAAGGATGAAGTGCTGGTTGAAAATGAATTAGAATGTAATTTCTTTCAGAAACTGATATCGTGTGATTTTTCAAAAAGTAGCTTTATTTTTAAGCACCTCCTGGTTTCAGACGTTGCAGTTTGAAGGTATGAATCAGAGAGGAATTTCTTGGTCAAAAATGAGAGGTCTATCTTAACAGTCATAAGCCAACAAAGGGATTTTATTGGCTCACATAGCTGAACAATGTTGGCATGACTGGATCCAGGTGCGTAAATGATATCATCAAGACTTACCGTCTTCCAGCCTGTTTTCCGTTTGCAGGCTTCATTCTCAAATAGGCTGGTCTCAAGTTGTGGCAAGACAGCTGCCAGCGGCTCCAGGCAGCACCCAGGGGAAAGAGAATATGCCAGTCCCATTGATTGTAGTGAAAGCGGGGAGAGGTATTCACCGGATTGCAGTGGGGTAGTTGCTCATTCATTTAACCAGTTCAAAGGCATGATGGGGTTGGCTAGGTTTGACATCAGGGTTTATGCCATCCCAATTTAAACTGCAAAATAAGGATGGGAGATGAGTAGTTTCCCAAAGGAAAACCTGATTGTTGTTACCAGAAAGTAGAACCAAAATTGCCCACACGGTTTCCTACCATGCGATACAGACAGAAGATCGTTTGCTGCCTAATTAGGGCCTCATGGTGACTTGACCTAAAAGAGTCACTGTGGCCCAGAGTCTGTGAGATTTGCATATCTAAAAATCTCATTTGTTATTGTAGCAGGAGGCGTTTGGTCTCTGGGATAATAGCTTATGCCCACCCAACTCATAGGGACTGATAACGGAAACCAGAACTCTCGCTTATTAATTGTTCATACGAAATACAACTTCTTAGTTGACTAGAAAATTTGAGCCACGCTGACCAGCTCCTTGTATAAAACCTCATGGAAGATGAATTAAAACCAAATAGAGTAGTAGTTCAACATGAAATCTTATTCAGGGGAATTAATTATATAAGGACATGCTGTGGCTCATAACTATTATTACTCAATATTTGCATCCCTTTTTTAAAGTTTTTATTTAAATTCTAGTTAGTTAACACATAGTGTAATGTTGGTTTCAGGAGTACAATTTAGTTGGTTTCAGGAGTACAGGAGTACTGTACAGGAGTACAGTGACTTACATATAACACTCAGTGCTCATCACAACAAGCACCCTCCTTAATGCCCATCACCCATTTAGCTCATCCCCTTCCCGCCTCCCCTCCAGCAGCCCTCAGTTAGTTCTCTACAGTCAAGAGTCTCTTATGTTTGCCTCCCTCTCTCCTTTTGCCTTCCCATATGTTCATCTATTTTGTTTCTTGAATTACACATAGGAATGAAATATAACATGATATTTGTTTTTCTCTAACTTATTTCACTTGGCATAATACTCTCCAGCTCCATTCATGTCATTGCAAATGGCAAAATTTCATAATTTTTGATGGTTGAGTAATATGCCAGTGTATGTATATACATATATATACTACATCTGCTTTATCCATTAATCAGTCGATGGGCATTTGGGCTCTCTCCATACTGTGGCTATTGTTGATAGTGCTACTATAAACATTGGGGTGCACGTGCCCCCTTTGAATCAGTAATTTTGTATCCTTTGGATAAATACCTAGTAGCACAATTGCTGGGTCATAGTGTATTTCTAGCCTTATTAGTTCTAACAATCTTTTGGTGAAGTCTTTTGGGTTTTCTATACAGAGTGTCATGTCATCTGCCAATAGTGAAAGTTTGACTTCTTCCTTGCCAATTTGGATATTTTTATTTATTTTTGTTATCTGATTGCTAAGACTAGGACTTCCAGTATGTTATGTTAAATAACAATGGTGAGAGTGGACATCCCTGTCTTGTTCCTGACCTTAGGGGGAAAGCTCTCAGTTTTTCCCAATTGAGGATGATATTAGCTGTAGGTCTCTCTTATATGGCCTTTATGATGTTGAGAAATGTTCCCTCTAGCCCTACTTTGTTGAGAGTTTTTACCAAGAATGGATGCCATATATTGTCAAATGCTTTTTCTGTGTCTGTTGAGAGGATCATAGTATTCTTATCCTTTCTTTCATTTTTGTGGTATACCATGTTGATCGATTTGCAAATATTGAGCCACCCTTGTAGCCCAGGAATAAATCACACTTGATCATAGTGAATAATTCTTTTAATGTACTGTTGGATTTGATTTGCTAGTACATATCAGGTTGAGAATTTTTGCATCCATGTTTGTCAGGGGTAATAATCTGTAATTCTCCTTTTTAGTGGAATCTTTGCTTTTGGAATCGAGGTAATGCTGGCCTCATAGAAGGAGTTTAGAAGTTTTCCTTTCATTTCTGGTTTTTGAATAGTGTGAGAATAATACGTGTTAAGTATTCTTTAAATTTTGGGTAGAATTTTCCTGGCTTCCCAGGGACTTTTGTTTGTGGAGATTTTTGATAACTGATTCAATTTATTTGCTGGTTATGGGTCTGCTCAAATTTTCTATTTCTTCTTGTTTCAGTTTTGATAGTTTATATATTTCTAGGAATGTTTTTAACGTTTATTTATTATTGAGAGACAGAGAAACACAGAGCATGAGCAGGGGAGGGGTAGAGAGAGGGGAGACACAGAATTTGAAGTAGGCTCCAGGCTCTGAGCTGTCAGCACAGAGCCCGACATGGGGCTCAAACTCACAAACTGTGAGATCACGACCTGAGCCACCCAGGTGCCCCTATTTCTAGGAATTTATACATTTCTTCCAGATTGCCCCATTTGTTGGCATATAATTTATCATAATATTCTCTTACAATTCTTTGTATTTCTGTGGTGTTGGCTGTGATCTCTCCTCTGTTGTTTGTGATTTTATTTATTTGGGTCCTTTGTCTTTCCTTTTTGATAAGTCTGGCTAGAAGTTTATCAATTTTATTTTTTCAAGGAACCGGCTCCTAATTCCATTGATATGTTCCTCTGTTGTTTTGTTTGTTTCTTTGTTTCTAAATCACTTATTTCTACTCTAATCTTTATTATTTCCCTTCTTCTGCTGGCTTTAGGCTTTATTTGCTGCTCCTTTTCTAGCTCCTTTAGGTGTAAGGTTAGGTTATGTATTTGGAACTTTTCATGCTTCTTGAGATAAGCCTATATCCTATGTATTTCCCTCTTACGACAACTTTTGCTGAATCCCAAAGATCTTAGGCGGTGATGTTTTCATTTTCATTTGCTTCCATGTATTGTTTTCATTTCTTCTTTAATTTTCTGGCTATCTCATCTATTCTTAAAATCTTTTTCTTTTAATGTTTATTTTTATTTTTGAGAAAGAGAGATAGGGTGCTAGCAGGGCAGAGAGAGAGGGAGACACAGAATCTGAAGCAGGCTCCAGGCTCTGAGCTATAAGCATAGAGCCCAATGTGGGGTTCCAACCCATGAACCACAAGATAATGACCTGATCCCAAGTCAGATGCTCAACCAACTGAGCTAGCACACTCTCCCCCCCACCCCACCGCATTCCATTCTTTAGTAGGATGTTTAACCTCCATGTATTTGAGGTTTTTCCAAATTTTTCTTGTGATTGACTTCAAGTTTCATAGCATTGTGGTCTGAAAATATGCATGGTATGATTCCTATGCTTTTGCACTTGTTGAGGCCTGATTTGTGACCCAGTATGTAATCTATTCAGGAGAATGTTCCATGTACATTTGAAAAGAATGTGTATTCTGCTTTAGGATGGAATGTTATAAATACATCTGTTAATTCCATCTGGTCCAGTGTGTCCCTCAAAGCCATTGTTTCCTTTTTGATTTGCTGCTTAGATGATCTATCCATTGCTATAAATGAGGTGTTAAAGTCCTTTACTATTATTGTATTATTATCAATGAGTTATTTCATGTTTGTTATTAATTTATTTATATATTTGTATTCTTCCAAGTTGGGGGCATAAATATTTACAATTGTTAAATCTTCTTGTTTGAATGACATCTTTATTATGATATAGTGCCCTTCTTCATCTCTTGTTATAGTCTTTGGTTTAAAATCTAGTTTGTCAGCATAAGAGACTCTTAAAAACTGAGAACAAACTGAGGGTTGATGGGGGGTGGGAGGGCGGGGAGGGTGGGTGATGGGTATTGAGGAGGGCACCTTTTGGGATGAGCACTGGATGTTGTATGGAAACCAATTTGACAATAAACTTCATATATTGAAAAATAAAATAAAATAAAATAAAATAAAATAAAATAAAATCTAGTTTGTCTTATATAAGTATGGCTACTCCAGCTTTTTTTTTTATATCCATTAGCATAATAAATGGTTTTCCATTCCCTCATTTTCAATCTGTGGGTGTGTTTAAGTCTAAAATGAGTCTCTTGTAGGCAGCATATAGATGGATCTTGTTTTTGTTTTTGTTTTTGTTTTATCTACTCTGATACCCTCTGTATTTTTATTGGATCATTTAGTCCATTTACATTCAGAGGGTATTGATAGGTATCTATAAATGCCATTATGTTACCTGTAAAGTCCATGTTTCTGGAGATTTTCTCTGTTCCTTTCTAGTCTTTTTTGCTTTTGGTTTTTCGGTTCCATTCAGAGTCTCCTTTAATATTTCTTGCAGGGCTGGTTTAGTGGTCATGGACTCCTTTAGCTTTTGCTATCTAGGAAACTCTTTATCTCTCCCATTCTGAGTGAGAGCCTTGCTGGATAAAGTGTTCTTGGGTGCATGTTTTTCCCATTTAGCACATTGAATATGTCATGCCACTCCCTTCTGGCCTGCAAGTTTCTGTGGAGAGACTGTCTAACCTGATTTGTCTTCCCTTGTATACTAGGGATTTCTTTCCCCTTGCTGCTTTCAGGATTCTTGCCTTATGTCTGTATTTTTTCAAATTTTGCTACATTATGTCTCAGTGTTGGCTTGCTTTTGTTGACTTTGAAGTTCTCTGTGACTCCTGGGTTTGGATGTCTGTTTCTTTCCCCAAATTAGGGAAGTTTTCAGCTATAATTTGCTCAAATAAACCTTCTGCCCTGTTTCCCTCTCTTCTTCTGGGACTCCTACGATACAAATGTTATTATGCTTTATAGAGTCACTAAGTTCCCTTTATGATCCAGTATTTTTCTTTCCCTCTTCTTTCCAGCTTCATTATTTTCCATAATTTTATCTTCTATGTCATATTATTCATTCCTCTACTTCTTCCATCCTTGTGGTCATTACATTCAGTCAGTTACAACATTTTTTATTTCAGCCTGGCTAGTTTTTAGGTCTTTTATCTCTGGAAAGGGACTCCCTGGTGTCTGCTATGCTTTTCTCAAGCCCAGCTCGTATCTTTATGATTGTTGTTTTAAATTCTGGTCCGAGCATATTACCTACATCTGTTTTGATTAGATCCCTGGCCACGACCTCTTCTTGTTCTTTCTTTTGTCATGAATTCCTCCATCTTGGCACTTTGTCTAGGTCTCTGTCTTCTGTGTGTTAGGGAAGCCCATTATGTTTCCTGCTGCTGAGAATGATGGCTATATTAAGAAGAGGTCCTATACTATCCAGGGCCTGGTGCTTCAGGAAGTGTTTCTGGTGTATACTGTATGCACTCTGCTATTTTGTTTTGGCTGCTCTTTCCCTCAGGTCAGTCCTCTGCAGAGTTTCTTCTTGCCTGCAGTAGGGAATGTTTGGACCTTTCCCACTGTGTAGTGAGTTTTAACTAGGTGTTTTTTGGTCTGCTTGTTAAAAGAGGCTAGATCCTATTTCTCCTAGAGCTGAAACTTTGTAGCCCTCTATGGTCAGTAGATTTGGTGTATGTGGGGAGTTTGTGCTGGTCTTCTGAGGGAGGGGCCCACTACTCTGACTCTCAGGCATACTTGCCCTAGTTCAGAAGCACCTGCAGACTGCAGGGGGACAGGGCATGGTGTAAGTAGCCCAAGCCTCCACCGTGGGTGCTGTGCTGCTCACTGAAGTCTCCCCATACTGATGGGCAGGGCAAAAATGGCATCAGTCGGCTGTCTCATCCCCAGAGAGGGGAGTTCATGACCACTGCTGCTCAGGAAGCCCTCACAGAAGAGCAAACAACCTCCCCTCATTTGTTCCAGGCTTCCCTCAGATCTCTGCCTTCACCCTGTGTATGTCTGAGTCATTTGCCCACCCAGTGGTACAGTGCTCCTATGCTTTATCTCAGGCAGGCTAGCTGGGTTTCAAAAGTCCAAATTCTAGGGGCTGGCATGGCATGGACACATACTGATCCTCTGGGGGAGGGTCTCACCACACCGTGGCAGGTGCCAGTTTGTCCCAGAGGGGCAATTGCATGAACGCACAGGGGCTTGAAGTTTACGGTAAAGCATAGCAAAAAGCCAGTGTCCAGGTTAGTTGCCCTCAGTGGGAAGCTCTGCTCAAATGCTAAGAAACAGGGCTTCTCAGTGGTGTCCACCACCTCTTTGTCCCTGGAGAGGCAAGGACAGATAGAGACGGACAGATACTGACAGTGTATCTCCCAGATACACTCCAAGAATGGGAACTGTCTCTCCCAGTGTGACCCAAGGGATCCTCAGAGCACCCTGTCTGCTCCAGAGCCTTCTCCACGGGAGCACCTCTGTGCCCACCAGGCTCTACCTGGCAATGGCACAGACTTCTAAAATTTCAGACTCGGAGTTCCACTACTTATAAAAGTTTGCAGTACTCGACCCCTTTTGTTTGCCCCATCAATGGTGTTGGGAAAGTGTTTTTTTGTGTGTAATGCCCTGTGCTCTGTTTGTTCTCACTCTCTCTCTCTCTCTTTCTCTCTCTCTCTCTTCCTCTCCATCTCACTCCCTCTTTCTCTCCTCTCTCCCTGATCAGGGCTCTTTCCCTTCTGTATCACCAGGGATTCTTTTCTCCCTCAAATCACATCTCTGCAGCTCCTACCTTCCACAAAGCAGCCTCTAGCTTTTTTTTTTTCTTTTCATTTCTCCCTCTAGCTGTGCAATTTGTTCTCTCTGTTCTCAGATTGATATTTCAATAAATGCATTCCAATAGTAGTGGTATACCTGCTTAGAAGGCTGTCATTCAATAGGCTCATGTACACCCTCCTCTCCATACCCACAGTGCATTCTGGGTGACTATTGCTAAATGTTGCCCTCTGATATTCTGATTCCTGTCACTGTATTTTCATAGGGATCATTTCCTTACATTGACATCTTATTTACCAGAATTGTCTTCATTTGCTTTTCGATTAGGTAACAGACCATTAATGATTACTGGATCTTGATCTAATTGATCTAATTAGAATATCAGAAATCTCAGCCTGTGTATTGCTTATTACAAGTGTTTAAATAGACACTTATTAGAACATTCCAGGGGCACCTGGGTGGCTCAGTCAGTTGAGCATCTGACTTCGGCTCAGGTCTTGATCTCACGGTTTATGGGTTCGAGCCCGAGTCCAGCTCTGTGCTGACAGCTCAGAGCCTGGAACCTGATTCAGATTCTGTGTCTCTCCCCCTCTCTGCCCCTCCCATCCTCATGTTCCATCTCTCAATAATAAATAAACGTTAAAAATTAAAAAAAATAACATCCCAAATAATTGCCAAGCATTATTATAAGTTAAGCTATTTAAAGTCAATATGATAAGCGGGAAATATTTCCAGGTTTCCATATTATCAGAATCTTACCCTTCTTCTTGGAGTTTTATACAACACATTGGTGAAAATTTTCAATTAATATTTTTCTCTTTTTTATATTAAAACAAGTTAAGAATGAATTTATAAAACATTATCATGTTCTGTGAGACCTTATTTTGATATAATTTCAGACTTACATAAAACCACAAGAATAGTGCAAGCAATTTTCCCTTCTCCTTCAGCCAGATTCATCAATTATTTATATTTTTCCTCATTAGCTCTATATTTCCTCTTTACAAGGAAACTTGAAGACATTGTGCCCTTTTCCCTAGGTTCTACAGTGTATGTCCTAAAAACAAAGACATTTCTTATAGAGCAATGAGCAAAATCAGGAAATTTAACATTGAAATAATGCTCTTAAGAAATCAATAGTTTGTTTAATTTCTTTTTAAATTGCCCCAATGATGTTACTTTTAAACTATGTTTTCTTTCATTCAGATTATATACAATACCATGCATTGGATTTAGTTATTTTTGGACTTCTTTATCACTGTATATTTTCATTGTGTTTCTCTGTCACTTCTGACCTTGACATTTTTTCAGAATATCAACTAGTTATTTTGTAGAATATTCCTCAATTTGAATTATTCTTTTTATTGCATGATTAAATTCAGATTATGTACTTTTTGTGCATTGTCTTTTGTCCTTTTCACTGTATCTTCTTAGGATGCCCATGATGTTGGTTTTCCCAATTTTGGTGGCAACATTGATCCCTACCTTAACATTGGTTAGGGTGGTACCAAGGTTGAGATAGTGCCCACCAGGTTTCTCCACTGTGAGGTTATTTTTCTTTTGTTTTCAGTTTGTCGTTAATAAGTAATTTGGGGAGAGGATTTTCTTTGTTTTTTTGGAATGTTTATTTATTTTTGAGAGAGACAGAGCATGAGTGGGGGAGGGGCAGAGAGAGGGAGACACAGAATCCAAAGCAGGCTCCAGGCTCTGAGCTGTTAGCACAGAGCCCGATGCAGGCTTGAACTCACGAGCCGTAGGATCATGACCTGAGCAGAAGTCGGACGCTCAACTGACTGAGCCACCCAGGCGCCCCGAGAGGATTTTCTGAGATTACATGTACAGCTTGTTTCCAATATCTGCTCTCTTCCAGTAACTTGTATCAAATAAACGCATATATCCTTAGCCCATTTGACCTCTGAATGAACAGAAACAAATGGGTTGATTGAATTGTCGTAGAACCTACTGGATTTGGGGTTAGAACCCAGTTTTTGCTTTCTTGTTTCAAGTTCTTTATATGATATTTCCCTCATTTCCTTTTTTTTTTGTGCAAAATCTTGGTAACAGTTTTTTAAACACATAGTATCTCATATTTGGAGCAACTTTGGAGGAACAGGTAAATCTGGGAAGGAGGCTGACTCTGTCATTTGTGGGTTGTGTCATCTTTGGAAAGTTGTTTAAAGTTTCTGGATCTCAACTTCTTTCTCTATTAAAGGGGTATAATGTTACTCAAATTTCAAGGTTTCTTTGAGATTACGCATTTCATTTCTCATGCACTAACATAGTATCTATAAGATAGTAAGTTGTCAATAAATGCAGATTCTTTCCCCTCCTTATCCCTTCAGGTTTTTTCCCTTGTTTTTGTTGGTTTATTTGTTTGTTTGTTTTCAAATGAGGCTAGTATTTGCCAGGATCTGTCTACACACTAGGGATACAGCCATGAGAAAACCCAGTATATGCTGAAATGAAAAGACAGAGAACATTCACTGGAAGACTGGTGTTTTGAGACTTATAGGTATCTGGGAGAAGACAGTCCCAGGTAGGGGAACAACCATACGGAGGGCCTGAAATTGTCATGTGACTGAAATGTTTGAGGAAAAATAAGGAAGTCAGTATGGCTGGAGCCGAGTAAGTGGGCTGAGAATGGGAAGGAGAAGTTCAAAGAAAGAGTCAGGGGCCAGATTATATAGACCAATGCCAGCGCTGGAGACTTAATCCTTAGGGAGATGACAGACATTGTGGACTTTGAGGCAGAGGAAGGACGTGTTCTTTCCTCTGTTTTAAGTGAATCACTCTTACATGTTGAATTATGTCACCAAAAAGATATGTTCAAGTCCTAGTCCCCAGTATTTGGAAATATGGTCTTTGCAGATGCAATCAAGTTAAGATGAGGTCATACTAGATTAGAGTGGGCCCTAATCTAATATGACCAGTGTCCTTGTGAGAAGAGGGAAATCTGAAAGCGGAGAAGAAATTCACGTAAAGAATGAGGCAGGGGTTGGAATGATGCATCTAGGGGCCAAGGACCATCCAGGATTGCTGGTTACCACTAGATTCTTTCTTGGAGCCCTCAGAGGGACCACAATCTTGCCAAAACTTTGATTTTGGAGTTCAAGCCTACAGAACTGTGAGAGACTAAATTTCTGCTGTTTTATGCCACCCAGTTCGTGGTAATTTGTTATTCTGGCCCTAGGAAATGAACATAGTTGCTTCAGATGTTATGTGAGGACTATAGAGCACACGTGGAAGCAGGAGGCTATCCTGTCATCTGCATGAAAGACGGTGGGGACCTGGACAAAGGCAGCAGTGATGGGGATGTAGCTGCTGTTAATAATTATGTGAGGACAACAGGCAGAACCTAAGGTGTAAGTTTAGTGTACTGACCAAGTGAATGTAAAAATATGAAAGAGCGGGGGCGCCTGGGTGGCTTGGTGAGTTAAGCGTCCAAGTTAATTTCGGCTCAGGTCATGATCTCACGGTTGTGGGATTGAGTCTTGGGCTCCACACTGGGCATGGAGCCTGCTGAAAATCGTCTCTCCCGCTCTCTCTGGCCATCCCCTGCTCACACTCTCTCTTTCTCTCAAAAACAAAGCAAAACAAAACAGAACAAAAAGTAAATAAACCAAAAAAAAAAAAAACAAACCCCTATGAATAAGGGAAATCAACAATGCCTCTAGGAGTTTGGCCTAAGGTACTGGATGAATAGAGTTACGCCCTTGTGAGGTGAGGAGGACCATAGGAGGAGCAGGTGTGGAGGAAACATCCTCAATTCAGTTGAGGTCTGTTAAAATTTGACCTGTTAAGCACACAAAGGGAGATTCAAGTGGGCAGTCGGATGAAAGAAGCTAGCATCCAAAGGGAAGAGTTTGGTCTAGATATGTAAATTTGTGTTGTCACTTGGTAAAGACATTTAAAGCCATGGGGCTGTGTGAGATCAAATGAGAACAGACAAGGGGATGAATGAGTCCCACTATATTGTCCTAATAATTACTAAATTGCCCAGCAGTGGTAGGTGCTTGTGCTTATATTTGTTCAAGGATGAGAACCTAAAAATTGTTCTGATACATTGAATCACATGTTTGAAATGGTGAGAAATTGGTTTATTTAAATCAGTAATGCTCAGTGTTAGGGGGCTGAGGAATTATTCCAGATAAATGCTAAACACTGGATTGTTGTGGTTCAATCCCACAGATCCTGCTCCCCCCGCAACTCTGAGAAAGGCCCAGAATCCGAACTTTGAGACGAACACGGTAAGAATTTGTGCTGGAGGGATTCACAGGCCACATGTTTAGAGACAATCCTCTGACAGGTCTCTCTGGTTAACTTTTCTCTTGTAGTATTCACAGCCAATTTGTGCATTTCCTGTGTTCAAATTTTTGTGTTATCTGATTTTTTAAAATTGTGCCACAGCTGTCTGAATCCCATCCACGACCTCAGATGACAAATGCATGTGGAGATGACGTCGGTGTTTCTGAGTCTGTAAATCATGTCTCGAACAGGAAAGCTGTTGGGGAATAGATGAGCCATGTTGTGTTGGGTGGAAAAGAGTCAGGAGGATGAGGCCCACCCACTGCCTGTGCTTAGTATCAGACACCCCTTGTGTCCCCTCCGCACAGCCTGGAATGTGGCTTAGAATGGCCCAGCCTGGAGGGGCGCCTGGGTGGCTCAGTCCTTTGAGTGTCCGACTTCGGTTCAGGTCATGATCTCGCGGTTTGTGAGTTCGAGCCCCGCATCCGGCTCTGTGCTGACAGCTCCGGAGCCTGGAGCCTGCTTCCGATTCTGTCTCCTCCTCTCTCTGCCCCTCCCCTGCTCATGCTCTCTCTGCCTCTCAATAATAAATAAACGTAAAAAAAAAAAAAAAAAAAAAGGATGGCCCAGCCTGGAAACACAGGAGCCCACATCTCTTACTTCTGATTTCCTTCTTCCATCTGCTTCTTGTGCCACTTTGAGAGGTGTTGGCTCTGTTTTACCTACAGCTCTCCTAATTCTAGATTGATCCCTAATCAGGAAGGCAGCATGACTTCCCCCAAGCTCTGCCTATCCCTAATTGACTCTTTTTATGTTAATATAAATACCTATGAAAAATATATTAGAAATGTCTTACACTAACAGCAGAGTATCTACAACATCAATTACTTTAAAATGCTCTTAATGCTTTCAATTAGTTAATTACAGTGTGTGCATGATTGGAGGAATGGTAGAGGTGAAAATACCTTTTAAACAAGGTGGAGGTACCAGAGAAAATGGGAGCATATCTGATGAGAGTTTAGAATTGTGCTCTGCTCTTGCAAAAATAATTGTAGAACTAGCATTTTTTTTTCAAAAAGAAGGACAATTTAAAAAGGGGAGAGTGAAAACAAGTTAAGGAGAACAAACCTCTTTTAACTAAAATATTTTTGGGTAAAAAAATACTTAAATAGTTTTTATGAAAAAATATCTACAAGTATTTTTATTTTTATAACATTTTGGTATGTTTTATCCAAAACTGCTAGCAGTTATACTTAATGCTTGACCAGAGATTCTTTTTTTTTTTAATTTGTTTATGACTTTATTAAGGTCTGACAAATTAAAATGATTGATTCTTAAGGTAGAAAACATGATTTCGTATACATATACATGGTGACGTGATTACCACAGTCAAGTTAATTAATACACCCATCACCTCATGTGGTTGATTATTTATTTATTTATTGGATGGTAAGAACACTTAATATCTATCTTAGCAAATTTCAAGTGCACAATACAGTTTTATTAATTATGGTCATCATGCCGTGTCTGCTGAAGAGTCTCAGGTTTGGAAGTCCCCAAAGAGAGAAAACACTGCCTTGGTGACTCTCATTTTGTCTTAATTACACATGAAGTCATAAGCCGTAACTCATTCACTCATTCATTCGTTATTCCAATGAGCATGTACTATGCTGCAGGTACTAATCAAAAGATAGGTGTTTGAAAAACTACATATGGCCCCTGCCTTCCTAAGATCACATTAGAGTTTTTTGGGATCTTCACATTTCAAGCATTTCAGAAAGGCAAGGGTTGGAAAAGTGGACTGGGAAATCCGTGGGGAACAACCGATATCCACTACACCAGATCTTCTCAGACTTTTGAATTCTCTTAGAGCATTTTGTAAGAGGTATATATACTCGTCAGGGTTCTACAGAGAATCAGAACCAGTCTGTTACATATATAGACTGATTATAAAGAATTGGCTCATGTGCTTATGGAGGCTGAGAATTCCCACGATCCATTCTTTGCAAGCTGGAGGCCCAGGAAGGCTAATGCTATAGTTCCAGTCCAAACCTGATGGTCTGCAAATGAGAGCAGCCAATGCTATAAATCTTAGTCTGAATCTGAAGGTCTGAGAACCCAAAGAGCCAATGTCCAAGGACAGAAGAAGATGGAGGTCCCAATGCAAATAGAGAGCAAATTTGTCCTTCCTCCACCTTTTTGTTCTATTGGCCCTCATTGAACTAACTGGACGATGTCCACCCATGTTGGTGAGTCTGTTTTCTTTAGTCAGTCTACCAATGCTAATCTCTTTCTGATACACACTCTCTCTCTATCCCTCCCTCCCTCTCTCTCTCTCTTTCTCTCTCTCTCTCTCTCTCTTCTCTCTCTCTCTCTCTCTCTCTCTCTCTCTCTCTCTCTCTTAGACACACACACACAGACACACACACACACACACACACACACACACACACACACAGAAGGAAAGAAATAATGTTTTCCCACCTATCTGGGCATTCCTTAGACTAATGAAGTTGGCACATAAAATGAAGTATCACAAATGCTGAATAAATATATTTTTTCATATATGTATTTGCTATCCACATATCATCTTTGGTGAAGTGTCTGTTCAAGTCTGTTGCCCATTTTCTAACTGGGCTGTTTGTTTTATTACTGTTTAGAGAATTCTTTACATATGCTAGGATGTGTGATTTGCAAATATTTTTCCCATTCTGTGCCCTTCCTTTTTTGTTGTAACAAAGTCTTTTGCATAAAACGTTTTAATTGTGAAGAGGTCCAATTTGTTAGTTTTCCCTTTTAAGGATCATGACATTGGTGTCAAGTCTAAGAACTCTGCTTAGTCCTTGGTCATGAAGACTATCTTCTGTTTTTCCCCACAAGTTTGATAATTCTCTTCATATTTAGATCTATAGTCTATTCAAGTTCATATTTTTTAGGTGTGAGCGTCAGTTCCAGGTTCTTTTTTCGTTTTGCCTATAAATGTCTAGGTGTTCAAGCACGACTTTTTGAAATGACTCTGCTTTCTCTGTTGAATCACTTTTGCACCTATGTCAAAACCTATACTTTATGTGGGACTATTTCTGAGCTCTCTATTCTGTTTCATCAATCCATGTGTCTAATTTCTTGATATTACCACGTTGTCTTGATTACTATAGCTATACTATCAGTCTTAAATTGCAGGTAGTATGAGTCCTCCAACTTTATTCTTTCTCAAAAATAATTGTGCAGTTCTAATTCCTTTGCCTTTCCATATAAATTTTAGAATCAACTTATCTATAGCTACAAGGAATCCTCCTAGGATTTTGGCAGTAATTATGTTAAAGCTATAGATCAATTTGGGGGAGAATTGATATCTTTACTATGTTGAGTCTTCCATTTTGTCAACATGGAATGTCTCTATTCAGGTCTTCATTGATTTCTTTCATTAGCATTTTGTGGTTTTCAGCACACAGATCCTATACATATTTGTTAGATTTATATCTAATATTCTTTTATGCTTTTAGGAGTGATTGCAAATGGTAACAAAAAATATTTTAGTGCCAAATATTGAGTATACATATCTTTGAAAACTATATGGATTTCTTCTTACTTTTCCCATTTTGCAGATAAATGCCATACAAGCACGAGTGTTTAGAATTTATTGTTCTAAACACACACTCCAAATATGCAGGATTGAGTCTCTTTCACTGACTTACAATAGGGTCTGATATGTAGTAGGCGTTATCACTTTGTTAAAACATTTTCAAATGTTTTAATTATTTTTCAATTGATGTGGATGTGACTGTGAATCACACATAATACCCACAAATCCACATGCATATGATGGTTCAATTTATTTACAGAGTGGGACATGCCTCAGCAAGGCTTATCCAAATATCCGGGAAAACAAATATGGGCTGAAATTCTTTAACACTTTTAAGCTCTGTGAGGGCCTAAAATACAGGTTTCTTGTTCACTGATTGTGTCTACGGTACTCCAGAAGACAGAACAAGAAGCTCAATGGATATTTTTGAATAATTAAAGAGATGTATAACTAAGGGAAGGAATAATTAAGATAATGAAAAAAATATGACCTCTGACTGCTAAACATGGTTTATATCCTTCCAAACCTTCCCTGTACCTAGAGATATGGTTTCTATTTTTCAAACTTGGATCATTCTATGTTCAGTATTTTTTAAATTAAACTGATGAGTACATGTATTTCCTAAGTTATTAAAAATTCTTTTAATATATTAATGGGTGGGCGATATCCATTGATAGGATCTTTCTAGATCATGTTCTGATATGAATGTTCTACCATTTAAAAAATCTTTTTATCATTCAATGCCTATCTTATATTCTAATTTTTCACATGTGTGATTAGCAGCTACATACATAAAATGCAGATATATTTATGAATTTGATTATTTCCTTAGGGTACATTGGCAGAAGAACCCGACCCTATATGCACACATAATTTAAGACACATGATACATGTGCAAAATGTCTTTTTTAAAAAAGAGTATTCTTTAACTCTTTGGGGTCTTTTGTGGTTCCATACAAATTTTGGAATTGTTTATTCTAGTTCTGGGAAAAGTGCTGTTGGTATTAAGGGGTGCACTTGTCGTGATGAGCACTAGGTAATGTATGGAAGTGTTGAATCCCTATATTGTACACATGAAACTAATACAATACAGTAAAAAAATATGTAAAGTTATGCTTACACACACACACACACACACACACACACACACACACGCAAGAAAACCCTCAGAGTTTTCTAATTAATTCTTGCTAAGCAATATTGGGTACTCTTTACACAAAACTTTAGCTAATACTGAGGATAATTTTATTTTGTCTGTTTGATAGTTGAAAATAAATTTTATTGTTTTCATTTTTATTTCACTGGTAACTTGGAAGGCTAAATATTTTCTTCTAAGTTTACTTGCCATAAATATATGCTATTGTTTTTATGGTTTGTATGTCACCTTAATTCCGCTTCCTCATGCTTGTCTCTAAGAGCAGTATCTGCAAATTGGCAATTGCATGGATTTTCCTTCCCCCCCTCTTCTCCTATTGAATCTTAAGATGAGGGATGTGGTTGCACATATCCCTTAGAAAACTTTCTGGAGTTGATGTGGCGATGCACCTGCCATAGATATAGAAAGGTGATGGCAAGTTGGCTGAGCCATTGGTTGAGGGGAAGGGGAAGAGTAGACAGGGCAGGGAGTGAATGTGCAAAATTATATTTAGAATAGCAAATGCTAAGGAACTGTAATAAATTTGTATTTCTGTCTCATGGTCTGTGTCCTAAGGAGTAGGTAGAGATAAGTAGATGTGATATCTTATTTTACGTTTAAAAAATATTTAAATCTAAAAAAAGTATTTGGATCTAACATTTCTGGCTTAACAATATAAATATATTGGGGTGCCTGGGTGGCTCAGTTCATTAAGCATCCAACTCTTGATTTCAGCTCAGGTCATGATCTCATGGTTTATGGGTTTGAGCCCCACACTGGGCTTTTATGTATGTATATGTGTGTGTGTGTGTATATATATATATATACACACACACACACATATATATATATAGTGTGTGTGTGTATCTCTATATATAGATATAGATATATTGATATATAAAAGAGCCATCTTATACAGATTTAGGACTGGCTATTCATTTTGGAAACTCATTTAACTTCCTCTTATTAGTTTTGGATTTTCTATAAACATGTATATATATATATATAACTTTTTCTATAAACATGTATATATATAACTTTTAGATGCAATCAAGGTTAAAACTGATACCAAAATACTAGGAAATTTCCCTTAAGATGGGGAGAAACTATTAACTTAGGAAATGATGGGGTTTGCTTTCAATAAATAAAATTCAGAAACCTTAAAAACCAAATAATCTTTTGGATGAGTCCTACAGAAAATACCTATTAATATAGTACATAAAAATAAATACAAGTGTGTGTGTGATATTTATATCATTTATTTATTCATTCATCCATTGAGATATGAACTATTTAAGAACCATACTAGCCTTGCATCGAAAGAGCAATTTTCAGGAGGCATTTATATCCTAGAAATGGGAACAGAATTATAATTCTAGAAATAAAAGAAAATGAACAGAATACAAAACCTATGTCAGGGTGAGGCCAAAGCCTTTATTCTAGGGAAGTCCTAAAGCACTTAAATGCCATGGTGAGCCTATGATAGTTATCAATTTCTACATTATTATTCCTTCCCCAACCACTTTTCTTTCTTCTGTATATTTTCCACCTTCCTCATTCACTTATTTCAACTCTTCTCTCTTCCTTGGATCTCTGTATGTCTACCCTTCTTCATAATGTAGGCCTCAGCCACCCAGACCTACCTGGCGCCACTGATGCTCCTAAAAGTTGCCACTTCTAGCAACTTTAAGACTGGGTTTACCAATTTGACAATGATACCATTAATACCATTAAAATTCCAAATGTGGAGACATTCACAGCTGAAAATATAACATCAAGAATAAAAAAGGCAACATAGTTTCTGTGGTAGAAAAGAATATTGAACTGGAGCATTAGAAATGTTCTTTGTAAACCAAGATAGTTATTTTTTTTATTAGTGAACGTTGCTTGCATGAATGTAATGTTTCCTGCTACTTCAGATCCTAAATGCTCTTGGAGAGGTAAGAGGAAATGAGGTGATGGAGATGATGTTTGCAATATTAAAGTGTCTGATGAAGAGAGAGAACCAAAATTATGTAAACAGGCCAGAGATAATGATAGGAGGTGAGATTTCTTGGATAAAGAAGTCAGGTTTACATTAAAAGCAAGTTATGTAAAGGACGGGAAAACTATGTAACATCTCAATCATCTAAACATCTCTTTAGTTAGCTGATGTTTACTGAATGCCTCCAATGAATAAGTGAATTACAGTATTATAATGGAATTGAATAATAATTGAATTGAGGTTGAAAACTGAATAATTTTTCATTCCTATACATGACTTTTTTTCTATGCATACTATGTTGTTCTATTATGATCTGGCTGTCTTTCCTAGAATAAAAACCTGGACACCCCTGTGAGTAGTAGATGATACCTTCCTTGCAGAGAAGGAACAATTCCCGCTATCAGTCTCCTAGGGAGGGTAAGTCAGGTCCTCAGAGTAGACAGTATAACTTGAAATGCAAGCCCCATTTTTTCCCTGTGGTTTTTGTTCTCATAGGTCTATACTTTGAGAAGTATTCCCAAGTGATAGCAAGAAATGTCCTTAGGTGGGGACATTGTCAGGGAGGCAGGATCCTGTGACTACAAGCTTAAAGGAGATAAACTGTTAGAGCAGAAATCAATAAAATTGAACACAGGAAATCAATGGAGAAATCAATGAAACCAAAGCAGGTTCTTTGAAAAGATCAATAAAATTGATAAGCCTCTAGCCAGGCTGGCTATGATAAAGAGAGAGAACATAAATTATTAACATCAGAAATGAAAGAAGGGATATCAGTATAGATCCCATGGACATTAAAAGGAACATAAAGGAATATTATGAACAATACTTTACCCACAAATTTGATGACCTAGATGAAATGGACCAATTCCTTAAAAGACACAATCTGCCAAAACTCACATAAGAAGATATAAATAATCTGAATAGACCTATATCTGTTTAAAATTAAATCAACTATTAATAACCTTACAGAATAGGAGTTACCAGACCCAGATGGTTCACTGGTGAACTCCACCAAACATCTAAGGAAGAAATTATACCAAATCTCTATCATCTCTTTCAGAGGATAGAAGCAGAGGGAATACTTCCTGACTCATTCTATGAAGCCAGCATTACCCTAATACCAAAATGAGGAGGCTATTATAAGAAAACTGCAGACCAGTATCTCTCATGAACATAGATGCAAAAATCCCCAACAAAATCTTTTTCTTTAGTTTTTTTAATGTTTTTATTTATTTTTGAGACAGAGACAGCACGAGCAGGGGAGAGGCAGAGAGAGAGAGGGAGACAGAACCTGAAGCAGGCTCCAGGCTCTGAGCTCTCAGCACAGAGTCTGACTCAGGGCTCAAACTCACGGACTGTGAGATCATGACCTGAGCTGAAGTCAGAGGCTTAACCGACTGAGCCACCCAGGCGCCCCAACAAAATCTTAACCAGTTGAATCCACAGTGTTTTTAAAAAAGTATATATCATGATATCATGATTAGGTAGGATTTATTCCAGGTATGCATATATCATGATTAGGTAGGATTTATTCCAGATATGCAAGGCTGAATTATATTCAGAATCAGTTGATTTGATCCATCACATCAATAGAGTAAAAAAGGAAAAAGCACCTGATCATGTCGATAGAGGCAGAACAAAAGCATTTGATAAAATCTAATACCCATTCAGGATAAAAACTTTCAGTAAATTAGGAATAAAGAGAACCTTTTTCAACTTGATTAGGAATCTCTGCAAAAAAAAAAAAAAAACCCTATAGCTGTAATCATATTTAATGGTGAGAAACTAGAAGCATCCACTAAAATCAGGAACAAGGGATGGATGTCCCCTGTTACCTCTCCTATTCAACAGTGTACTGGAAGTCTTAGCTAATGCAATAGGATAAGAAAAGAAAATTAAAAGTGTGCTGTTTGAGGAGGAAGAAATAAAACCATATTTGTTCATAGATTACACAATCATCTGTATAGAAAATCAGAAAGAATCAACAACAAAAACTCCTGGAACTAATAAGCAATCATATCAAGTCGCAGGATTTGGAGTTAATACATGAAGGTCAATTACTTCACTATATACCAGCAATGAACTAGTGGAATTTAAATTTAAAAACATAAGACCATTTATACTACCCACCCCCAAAATGAAATACTTAGATAGTAATCCAACAAAATATGTACAAGATCTACATGAGGAGGGGCTATATGAGGGTGGCTCAATCAGTTAAATGTCCGACTCTTGATTTCAGGTCAGGTCATGATCTGATGGTTTGTGGGTTCAAGTTCCCCATTGGGCTCTGCGCTGACAACGTGGATCCTGCTTGGGATTCTCTCTCCCCCTCTCTTTCTGCCCCACCCCTGAACTTGCTCACTCTCTCTCTCAAAAACAAATAAACATTGTTTAAAAGATCTATATGAAGAGAACTACAAAACTCTGATGAAAGAAATCAAAGAGCTAAATTAAATGGAGAAATATTCCATGTTGATGGATAGGAATATTCAATATTGCCAAGTTGTCTGTTCATACCAACTTGCTCTGTAGATTTAATGCAATCCTAATCAAAATCTAAGCAAGTTATTTTATAGATGTCAATAAACTGATTCTAAAATTTATATGGAGAGTCAAAAAACCTAGCATAGCCAACACAATGTTGAAGGAGAAAAACAAAGTTGGAGGACTGATGGCCCCCAAATTCAACACATACCTGAAAGCTACAGTAATCAAGACAAATGATATTAGCAAAATGATAGACCAGTAGATCAATGAGACAAAATAGAGAACCCAGAGATTGATCTATTTAAATACAGTCAATTGATCTTTGACAAAGGAGAAAAGATAGTGCAATGCAGCAGAGATCGTTTTTTGGATAAACAGTGCTAGAATAACTGGATATCCACATGTAAAAAAAAATCAATAGACAGACCTTACACTACTCACAAAAATTAAATCAGAATTGATTACAGATCTAAACATAAAATGCAAAACTATAAAACTCATAGAAGATAAACATAAGAGAAAATGTAGATGGCCTTGGGTATTGCAGTGACTTTTTATATATATTGCCAAAGGCACAGTTCATAAAGTAAATAATTGAAGAGGTGGTGTACTTTATTAAAATTAAAAGCTTCAGTTCTGCAAAAAACAATACCAGGGGAATAAAAAAGACATAAATTAGGAGAGAATATTTGCAAAAGACTTATCAGGTAAAGAGCTCTTATCCAAAATATACAAGGAATTCTTAAGACTTAACAATAAAGAAAACAATCCAGTTTTAAAATGGGCCAAACCCCATAATAGACACCTCATCAAAGAATATGTAGAGATGGCAAGTCAACATATGAGAAAATGCTCCGTATCATATATCATTAGGAAAATACTACATACCTAATTTAATGGTCAAAATCCCAAATACTGACAGCTCCAAATGCTGGCAAGGATGTGTCACAGTAAGATCTCTTATTCATTGCTGGGGGGATGTAAAATGGCATAGCTACTTTAGAAGAGATGGGTGTTTTTGTTTTATAAAACTAAACATATCTTACCATATGATCAGCAATCATGCTCCTAGATATTTAGCCAAAGGAGCTGAAAACTTTTATCTATACAAAAAGTGGATGTTTATAACAACTTTACTCATAATTGCCAAAATTTGGAAGCAACCATATTGTTCTTCAGTAAGTGAATAGTCTATAGTGTATCTAGCCAATGGAAGATTACTGAACACTAAAAGGAAATGAGCTATCAAGCCGAAACAACATGGAAGAAACTTTAATGGATATTACCAAGTAAAAGAAGCCAATTTTAAACATCTATATACTATATTATTCCATCTATATAACATTCTGGAAAAGGCAAAACTGTGGAGACAATGGTCATCATAGGTCACTTGTTGTCACAAAAAGGTCAGTGGTCACCAGTGATTAGGGAATGAGAGAAGGATGAGTAGGGTGACCAGAGAGGATTTTTAGGGCAGTGAAACTATCTGTATGATGCTTTGGTGAAGGGTATGTGTCATTAGACATTTGTTCAAACCCATAGAATGGATAACACAAGGAGTGAACTCTAATGTAAACTATGGACTTTGGGCGATAATGATATGTCAATGTAGTTTCATCAGTTGTAACAAATACCCATTTTGATGGGTGATGTTGACAATTGGAGAAGCTATGCATGTGTAATAATAGAAGCTTTCACAGTGGTTTGATGATATGGCCCAGCCTCATATTGAAGCTAAAGAGATTCATATGGTTCTAAATTTGGACTGGAATAGTGCCACCATGAGCCAGCATAGGGTGGTATATCCACAAAGAGATGATGAAATGTCAGAAACAAAAGTTGGGGGGAATAAGGCAAGACTCAGCTACCCCTCTCCACAATGTCATTTTCTTTCCTTGTCAACTAGCATATTTCTGGACAACATTTAATTTTGAGGCCCTTTTTCATTAAACCATTCATTCCCTTACCTCATATTCAGCATGTATCTATTGAGTAAGTAATACATGTGTGACATTAATACATTCAACAAGTATCAATTGATCATCATTATGTGTTAGATACAACAAGGACCAGGACTATTTCCCACCCTCAAGGTATATTTTATTTTAGTATAGTTGTGTACATATCCATAAATATAAGTGAATGTCCAAATATATCACAACTACAAGTAAAGTGATACAGATGTTCATTAAAGAATTATGTTTTTTCAATGACCGTAGGCGTCTAGAAAGAATTAAAGAGAAAGGCTGACTTTTGATTGGGTCTTCAAAGATGAATAAACAAGTTAGGAATCAGGAGACAGAGAATCTTTTAGTAAGGGGAAAAGACAGTAAGTCATGCAGAAACAGAAGGGCAGAGGAGTACAGAAAAGAATATTAATTGAGATTGATTGGGGTTAAATTACAGGATAGAGCCATGGTGACTGTGAATCTTAAGAAAACAAGGAAAAACATTAACAGTGAAGACTGGGATAAAGGCTAAAATGGTCTTAATGAGATTTCTGTTGCATCTCTTATGGCTAAAAAGGATACGTGAAAATAATCATTTTGGATGTACAGCAAACCTAGAGAAAGCATTATCACAAAAGATCATTTCTGAAATTGAGACTATTAAGTATAAAGAAGATAATCCCCACTTATGAAGAAGTGGCAGAAAAATAGGTACAATTGGACCAAGGTAGGAATATTTATTTTCATACTTACATTTTACATTAAGAGTTCTTGAAATGTGACGTATAAAGAAAGGAATAGAATCAGATTGAAATAGAAAATTGGCTATGCAGTAGCAATGCAAAGGGAAGAATGGATTTTACTGTAAATAATGTAATTTCAAATTTTTAAGGAACCTATATGAATCTTACATTGCTGCCCCTACCCACCCCATCATTAGAGTATCGTTTCATAAAAGAAGAAGAACAAGAAGGAGGAGGAGGAGGAGGAGGAGGAGGAGGGGGAATAATAGTTTGGGAGAGTAATTGAGTTAATATCAAAGGGAAGTGCTTTCAGCTGGTAAGAAAAGCACTCTACAACACCAACCTATTATTACTAATGATCGTAATCATAATGACAAAGAACTACACTGGTAGAGAGTCTGCACCTTGTCTTTGAAAGGGAGTAGAAAAGAAAGAGTCTGTGTGTTAACATTGCCTATGGCACTATAGGATATGCAGCCAAATGCAGGTAGGGAAGCAATTTTTCCCAGTAACTGGAATTTACTTCTTGGATCTTTAGACACAGAGGGTCATCAGATAACTGTTAACCAAAAAGTAGTGAGAGGAATCCAAGTGCCCATTGAATGTAAAGTCTTAGCATTGTGCTGGGACACAAGTGTCAGTATTAGACATGCTGTTATAATAATGGACCTTATTTGGCACGCACCTATGCCACCCACCTGTTGGCTGTTTGCAGGATTAGAGCGATAGTGGGCGGATTTCCTTCCTGTTCAAAGCAAGAGCAGTTTGTCGTTCCTCATTTAGGATTTAATGTGTGTTTTAGGGAAATTGCTCCAGTAGAAAATGATAAGAAAGAGGAGAGAGAGCATCTCCTGTTAATACTCATGTTTGAAGAATTCTAGGATGAACCTTGCTTCACATCGGGGTTAGAAAAATAATACAGACTAAGTTTTTTGTGAGGATATGTTTATTTTGTTGATACAGTTGGAGTCTGGCACAAAGATGCTTGATTAGTAGTTTCCTTTTTATCACCTCTCCTTAATTCTATTTGTATCATGAACCAGATAAAGCTCAGATATAGGTCCTGGAGAATGTTGTTATCAGATCTGGTGGATTCTGATTTCTTAATATCTACTTGACCAGCCACTCTAAGTGCTTATTATTTCTGTATTCCTCTCTGCTCATTAGACTGTGTACTCATTGAAAGCAGGGATGTATTCATCTTAGTATTCATGAACGTGGAACATCCACCGTGGAGGAGATAAAGGCAAATATTTAAAGAATAGCAAGAGAGATTAAGGGTGCTATTGTAGCCCCAGCCCATGTCTATGATCAGGTCTACCATGTCCAGTCACCTGGGATGACAACAAAAGTGATGGGAATCCTTGGGAATGCAAGAGAAAATCTCATGGCTCTCAATGAAACCACACGGTAGCTACCAAGTGAGTAAGTGTGTGTGTTACCAGGGGGTAAGAGGCTTCCTATCAGCACCATAAGGTGGCCAGAAGATTACAAACGTCCAAATGTTACTTGACTGATTGGTATCGATCTCATGGCCAGAAACAACCAAAAAAAACCACCGATGATTCTTGAGTTTGTGAATTTTGAATAAGATATAAATCTGTTTCAGGACAGGGCATCTCCATCAGTCTGCCATTGGAGACAATTAAGGATCTGGTCCACAGATTTCTAAGAGACCTAGATATTCTTTATACTAACTCATCATCCACCAGGACTGAAAGCAGGATACAAATTGATGAAAAGTGGTAGGACTACAACCCCCTGATCCATAACTGTTGATTGGCATTCTGGTACCAAACCCTTGAAATTTTTCTTCCATCTCCATAAACAGCACCTATACACTTAGCAGAGTAATGTTTGTATCTTCCCAGAGATAATTATCATGAAGTATTTCTTCCATGGAAACTTTTTTGGCAAAAGTTTTGACTTGACAGCACTTCACCATAAGTTGTAATTTCTCCTGGATTTGCTGTGCCTGTTGGTGCCTCTTCTGGAGGGCTCTTCCCTCTGCAGTGGTGGTGGCTGAGGTGAAAGTGTCTGAAGCCCCACTGCTGCTGACAATACAAACTTTTACCTCACAAGGAGAAGCTCATGCTCTTGAACCCGCCAAACTCTGAGATACCCCTAGCTAAGGAGGAAGGCTTTTTATATCTTCCTTATCCTAGAGGGCCAGGGACGTCCCTTCTGTCCTTCAGCTTCTTTTTGTATACTATTTAGCTCCCTTAAACATTCAACAAACATGTCTTGAGTTTCTACGAAGTACTATAACCCTTGCCTCCAACCTTTTAAGGAAGAATAACTTGTCTCCCAGATATTCTACACATAAGAGTATACCTTCTCCACCCTCCTTCATCTAGCCTGAGGATTGGGTTCTATTTTGTGGGAAAAGAGGGAAAAAAAACAAAGACAAAAGAAAAGAATATATGAACAAATAAATCATCAGTTATTTTCCATTCTTATTATGATCTTTCATGGACTGGATAATTATCCATCCATCTGTATTTTCAATAAAAATTTTATTGAGTGTATAGTATGAGCACACACTGCCCAAAGGGATGGAGATACAGAAACATTTTAATGGAAGAAAGAGATATTAACATGTAAATAATAAATAGACTGATCAGGGCTAATCTGCCTCCTGGGAAAGGAATTTGCCCCTATTTTATCTCTAAAAGGAGAGTCCTGCTAAACCCTTTAATCATTTGCTTGATTCCTTGTAGAGAATACTTTTTTTCCCCCTAAGCAAAAGACTTGACTAGAATAAAAATAGATACACTAGCCTTAGTATCATTTGTATTTAGGTGTGGCCAAGTGACTAAGTTTTGATGGTCAGGGTATCAGTCAAAATGATCAGGCGTTCTTTCAAAGGGAGAAAGTATTCTCTTCTTATGTTCTGGAATGTGGACATAGAGGTGCATCATTTTGGATTATGGGCATGACCGTAAGACCCTAAGATAGAAGGAGCCTGGTTCTCTGACAGGGAGACCATATCATCTTTTTCTGTATCATCATATGTGAGAGAAACAGTCTCTTGCTTAAGCTACTGGTATTTTGAATTTCCAATATGCAGTTGAACACACCCCAACTAACTTACAAACTCTTGTCCTGCATGACTACTTCACGACACTCTTTTCAGTGTTCGTGAAATCATGAACTATTCAAGGTGGAGAAGATCTTACAATCACTAGTTTATGGTTTTCAGCGAATGGACCCAGAAGTATATTGTCTCCAAAGCTGAGCATTGTCTCCAAAGTTGATTATGTAGAACCCATTTTCTCTCAATCTCTATTTCCACCTACGTTTTGATTTATTTAACTTCATGCCAACTCTACCCGCGTGAGTTATCCATCTGTTTATGCCACTCCTCTTCTTCACATGAGTAACTTGTGTGTATCTGAAATAATTGTGATCACCAAAATCACCCCGAAACATACTGAAGAGCAGCCTAGATATGTTGACCAGGAAAAGAGTAAGTTTGCTAAATCTAAAAATTCGGAAATACAAAATTTATCCTTGATTCTTCTCCCTCATGCTCAACATCAAATCCATCAGCAAGACCTTTGGTTATACCCTTAAATATATTCTGAATCAACCTTCTTTTCTGCATCTGCACCACCCATTCTTGTTCAAGCCACCATCATATCCACTATGGATGACTGCAGGGGTGTCTTCAGTGATCCACCTGCTTTCCTGCTCTGTCCTTCTATAGTCCTTTCCCACAAAGTTGTAAGACTAATTGTACGGTAATTTAAATTTGTGCAACTTTCCTGCATAAAATGTTTCATTGGTTTTTCATTTCCTTATACTCATTACACAACTCGAGCCTTTTGTCATGACCCATAAAGCTCGTAAGATCTGGCTTCTCCCTAGCTCTCCACCTTATTCCGTACCAGTTTTTTAATTATAAAATAAACAGAAAAATTGAAGAATAGTACAAAAGAACACCCACATACTACTTATTTTTTAGATCATTCCGTTCCAACCACACTGGGCACTTTACTTGAGTTTTTCGTGTTCCTAACCATCTTACAGACTTTGAATTTGCTCTGATTGTCTCCGATTGTAAATCTTTCCCTTAGGTCATTGCATGGCTGCCTCCTTATCTTTCAGACCTCAGCTCTTCTAAGAGACACCTTCATTGACACCGTCTAAAGTGCCCTTTCAACTCTAGTCACTATCATGAATCCGGATTTACTTTTCTTCTAATGATTACCATGATAATTTACATGTTGTCTGTCTGTACTAACTGGAATGTGTTACCTTTGGGGGTGAAGTCATACCCATCTTGTTCCTATCTATAATCTTCAGTATCTAGAGGAGAGACTCCCACCACCACAGAATAAGGGGTCAATAAATGTGTGTTGGCTTTTTTTAAAATGAAATAATTAATAAAAGAACAGTAACCTGAGATAGATGGGCACTCCCAGATCCTTAACCTTGAGACAACTTCTTCTGTGTCACTGGCTGGCTAATACACAACAACAAGCAATGAAGCTAATCAAACAAAACAAGCAAAAACCAATTGAAAGTGTTTTAGCTAACTACTGCAGATAAACGCACACCCCCAAAAAAATCATCAAACACCAAAGATCGATAGCCACTGATTTTATTTAATTTAATTAATATTTGCTTTTCCTGTTGCCAGACCCAAGCTTTTCCTGGACTGAGGGGCATCTTCAACTCTTTATGCCACCACTAGCTTTTCTCAGATGATCCATTTAGCTGTTTCTTCCATCCAGAGTAACTCTCTCCCACCACAGGCTTCTAGTAGACTTATCTGTGACACACAGAGGAATGATTACAGCCCTTCGTCTTCCAACAGTAAGATTAACCGTGTTCTCACAAGGGGCCCCAGCGCTTCCAAGATGGTATCTTTTTTCGTTTCCAGAGGTGTGAATGCAATCTCAGGCACACAGAAGTGGTGCCAATAAAGTCTATTCTTGTCAGCTTCACAAACAGCCTCATTACTTGGTAACTGCAAACATGAGTTTGGAGTTGCTGCTCCTGCCAGGCTGAAGTCTATGGATGCTGAGGTCGAGTGATTGAAAATTCCAGATTACAGGCAGAAGGGGACGAAGAGTTGTTTATAGCCCTTGCTCATCTGCTAAAAGCCTCTGGCCAGAAACAGTTCTCCGTTTGAAGGAAAGTAAATGTCTTCCACAGCTGAAAATAAGTGTTTTTTGAGAGAAGTCTAGGCAGGACTTGTGGCAGGGAGCATGGCTTGCAGGCCTGGCGAAGGCACAGGGAGTGATAACTAGCAATCGTTCCTCAAACCAGGGAGGTCCTGGGCAGAAATCAGGCAAGGCTGGGAGCATTAAGATTTAGCTTTTCTCTAAATGTGAAATGGCATTCGTTATGCCACTGCAGAAACAGACCTGTCTTGGTTGAATTTGGCTATAATTGATAATCGTATCATATTTGATGTAAGGACTCTGTTCTCCCTGACTCGTTGAAAGGCTGAACCACACACCATTGGAACCAGCAGTGCCAAGATTCTGATCCAATATCCAGGGACATAGAGACCTTAGCAATCTCTTTATCTCGGATTGTCTTCAATACCAGACTGTTCCTCTATTACAGCTTCAAGTAAGAATTAAAAGCAGGAATACATTTCCTCTATTCTCTGTTTCTCCCAACATTCAACATCTACACACATATTCATTCAATTGTTAGAAATTATGAATTGAACTCTTTCTGTGCACCAGACACATCTTAGGTATCAGTTATGCACACTGTCTAGAGCAATTCGATGGCATGGCCCCTGCCTCAAATTTCCACTGGAAAACATACATTAAGTAAATAACCATGATGTAGTGTGATGCGTCCAATAAGACAGGTAGATATCAAGGATCAGGAAGCTCAATCACTGGAGGGATTTGTCACCTTCAGTTTGGGAGAGGACTTCTTGATGTTGGAAACCACAGAAGTTAAAGAGAATGAGATTTCCAGGTCTTGCCGGGAAATAGAAGAATTAGACAAGGAATTTGTTTTCAAAACAAATAGAAATATCCTCAGAGATTAATGGCTGTAGATGAAGTTGTGGGCAGACCCTTGGAAGAATGTAATGAAATTTATAGACTTTCTCCCTCAAGAGTATAATGCCCATAAACGAATACACAAATTCTTTAATGCAGTTTCAGAGAGATCTCCCAGAAGTCCCTATAATGGGGGCAGGTTAATAATCTAGGAAAACTTTAGTCTAAACTCCTTTCATTCGTTTTTACCTTTATTTTTTATTTTTTTGTTTATTTTTGAGAGAGACAGAGACAGAGCGTGAGTGAGGGTGGGGTAGAGAGAGAGAGAGAGAGAGAGGGAGACACAGAATCTGAAGCAGGCTCCAGGCTCTGAGCTGTCAGCACAGAGCCCAACCTGCGGCTTGAACCCATGAACCGTCAGATCATGACCTGAGCTGAGGTAGGACACTTAACCAACTGAGCCACCAGGTGCCCCTTGTTTTTACCTTTAAAGCAATGTTTCTCAAAGTAAGGGCTTGGGTCAATTGCATTAGAAACACCTGAGATGTTTGCTTAAAATGCAGATTCCTAGGGCTCTATCTGTGATCTATATAAAAAAAAAGTCACTCTAATGTGGAGTCCAGGTCTCTGCTTTTTAAGAACTACATGTGTGTGATTCTGTGCAGTGAAATCTTAAGAGCTCCTGGGAGATTCTGGTATATACACCCAAAACCCCAGGGCATTTCCTGTTTATTTGGACTCGCTTTGACCCCTCCCTCTTAAATGAGAGGTGTTTCAGGGCTGTATCCGCTGAGAGGCATAAAGGACTTCTCTCACAGAAACTTCCGGAGTTAGAACACACCCCTCCTATGTATTCCATAGAGTAAAGTCAAGATTTTGACAGCAAGCTCTGTTCATACCCACTTTGTTCCCATCGGTTTGTCTTCTCTGCCCAAGGAGCTTGCAAATTCTCGGACTTGGTAGGTCCTAGCTTCTCATCTCGTATCCCTCAGATCGCTGGGCACGTGTGTGTGCCTCAGAAGTATTTATTGGTTATGGAACCAATGTTCTTTCTTCTTCTTCCTTTCACACAGCTGGCCAGCCTCCCTGTCATTACATCAGAATCCAAAGGTTTTGTTGTCTTTCGCATTTTGTTTTAGGCTGTTCCCACGCTCCTGTGTCTACATCATCCAGGCTATTTTATCGAAAAATGTTTTGTTAGATTTATCCTCAGCTTTGCCTCTTCCTGCCCAGCCCTTTCATAGAAAGTCCTTTGTGTCGAGCAGACAGTCTCTAATCTGCACATCTTCCTCTGAGCTCCAACAGGGCTTCCAGGTGAGCATCCTGACCCCAGCCTGGAACATCTGCTCAAGTGGTCCAGAGCAGCGGGCAGTGATTGTGTATACAGCGCTCTTGTCTGATGGGCCCTGGGTCCAGCACGCTCAGGGAGGAAGCCATGAGCACAAATGTTTGCCTTGCCGGCTGGAAGTCCTGAAAGCAGCTGCCTGCTGATTGATGATAACTTGCATAATGACATTGAGTGTTCACATGCTGCCAGGCATGAGTGAGACCCTGCGAGCTCCCCTGTGCAAGCCCTTGCCGGTTGGCCAAATCCTTATCTTCCAGCATGCAGGCAACCGAAACAGCAAGAGCCAGAAGGGATCAGATCCAAAGATGCCCATTACAACCCCAATGGTTTTAACACATGAAGGGGGTAAGGGGGGGGAAGACTTGATGTCTTCCACTTGCAAATTTACAAAGAAAACTACACACAAGGGGCTCAAAGCAGACATGACACCTGTGTATTGGAATATCAGGATAGGATACATTAGTATTTTTATGTTTTATGGATAAAAATGGAGTCTCCTATAGAGCTCATAGAACTGGCTTCTAGAAACATTTCTTTAAAAAATTCCTCTTCTAGTGAGGCCAGATTCTAAGCCAGCCACAATACTTAATGTTTATCGCCTTCCTATAGAATTCTCTTCACTGCTGTGAAAAAATGGAGTCTTTGAAATTAAGATGGCCTGTCAAAGTGGTTAAAAATGCCATTGTATAATGGAAGATTAGCAATATGCAATAACTTGCATTAATATTTCTCAAATCACTCTATTTCACCCATTTTCGTTGCCACTGATTTAGTTGAAGCCCTCACCACTTCTGTTATTGACTCTAGTGGATCCTAAATGATTGGCTTGCCTGCTGTCTTACCCTACGCATGCCCTCCGCCACATGACAGAGAGATTTCCCAAAGTCACAGGCAGTCAGGTTATTCTCAGTAACTCTCTCTAATTGCCTTTGGAGGGTAGTGTCCAAACTCTCTGTTGTAGATGAGAGGCTCTGTCGTGACTCCCCACTTCTCTCCAAATGCAGATAAACCTACTCAGCGAAGGGATCTATGAACTTCAACATGGCCAGGCTTCTACTTCTTCATGTACAGACAACACGTCATGCTCTATCCCTAAATTTCTGTCCGCCCTAATTGGCCTGCCTTTCCTATTGGTCGGCCATGGCACTTACCATGTTGAGTTCTGCAGAATGTTAGTCTTGAAAGATGTTATCTGGGCCTGTTAAAAAAGACTTGGCCAAAGAAACTTGAGAAACTGATGGAGATTATTAAAGCACACTACCATACTAGAGTCTCTGAGATATCCTATTATAAAAAAGAAAGTGATTTTGCTGGTTTAACCAGTCATTTCCCAAACATAGCTGAACTCGGAATACATTTTTTGGAAATACCTCTCAGTGTGTTTCATGGGTCCACAGTCTAGACAATTTACTTATTTTTTTTTTCCTCCAACCAGATTTATTGAACACAACAAAACTCTGTGTACAAAATGACCTAGATCTGCTCCTTCAAAAACATGATCCTTTCTTACTAATATTTTGATAAGTCAGTCCATTGAGTGTCAAAATGCAGCCTACTCTATAATTAATAGCAAAGTGTCCAATGCACACTAAATAATTGGCCTAACCACTGGAACTTTAATAGTTCTGCAAGATAATTAGCATCGGTAGGCTTGAGCCCCTGTGACAGGCTGCTGGAGAACTCATGTCGAGGCCATTTTGCGCACTGCCACTGTGATGCCATCGTGTTTCTGGATCATGATGTTCCCATTATCTGATTCTAGATACACCATAGGGATATCAGTGGGGTCTGAGGTTAGCTGAGCCGCTGGATGGGCTGGAACTGACATCACCCCAGCATGTCCTCTGACTGGGTCCCCTGGCCAGATTAAGTTCTTGTGAATCTGTGTATAAGACTCCAACGATGGATAGATTCTACACTGTGTCCTCCAAGTGCTGCTTCAAGGTCTCCTCGATCCCACTTGCTGTCTGCCCAGCCCCAGATCCCGCAACACATCACATCCTTTTCCACCCCAGGCCCAGATATAGATATATAGATATAAATAAATAGATGGATAGATAGATAGATAGAGGCACCTGAGTGGCTCAGTCAGTTAAGTGTCTGACTTCGGCTTAGGTCATGATCTCACAATTTGTGGGTCCAAGCCCCGCGTCAGGCTCCGTGCTGACAGCTCAGAGCCCGGAGCCTACTTCAAATTCTGTGTCTCCCTCTCTCTCTCTGCCCCTCCCCTGCACGCACTCACTCTCTCTCTCTCTCTCTCTCAAAAATAAATAATAAAATGAAAAAAAAATGTATATATATTGTGTAATGTATTATGCAAATGTATAAAATTCGGTAAGTTCTTTTGTTTTACTTACGGCATACGTTCACCTCCCTTAGCAAAGTGTTCTATGACGTCGGCCAAGTTACTGATCATTTTCAAATTAGTCAAGATTCCTTAGGTTATAATTTACAGAAACCAAATTCAGATTAGTTTAAGCAAATGAAGATTATAGCTCGAATAATTGGCAAGCACAGTGGTAATGATAGTCTTCATCGTAACTCGGTGGTTCTCAATAGAGGGTGATTTTGCCCTTCCTCATCCCACTCCCCAGGAGAAATTTGGCAAAGTCTGAAGGCATCCTTGTCCCAACTGCAGGAAAGTGGGTGCTTCTGGCATCTAGTGCCAGGTAGAGGTCAGCACAAGAGGCTGAGACTCTTCCCCCAATGAGGAAATATTTAGCCCAAAATGTCAGTGGTGCCAAAATTGAGAAACTCTGAGTATAATTAGGTCCAGACACTCCAAGTCATTAGGAATTCTTTAGTATTCTCCCCTCATGTCTTCGATCAAAGCTGGGTTTTCTCTTTGTCTGAATAGCAGGAAATATGGCTGCTGTCTACATCACGTTCACTTACGTCCAATTCTATGACCTGATTAGAAGAAAAGTCTTCCTTACCAGTTTCAATCGGAAAAGTACCAGAGAATTCATTGGATTGGTCCAAGTTCGATTGATCTTGTGATCATTACAAAATCACTCCTGTAGATGTTACAATGTTCCCAGCATGGGCCATGTCCCCATCTTCAAGGTGAGGGGTGGCAAAACTCTGTTAGTCAGACAAAAGCAACATTTATCACACTTTCTTGGAATTCACTTGCTTATTTTAAAATAGAAACAATAATTTATCTCATAAACTGTCGTGAGGCTTCTTTTTAATGCATGTAAAAAGTCTGACCGAATATTTGAAATATGGGAGATGTTTAATGGCAGATAATATGATTGATAGATATACTTTTTAAATACTTTTATTGTGGCAAGAACACTTAACATGAGATCTACCCTCTTGACATATTTCTAAGTACACAATACAGTATTATTTACCATTGGCACAATGTTGAGTAGTAGATCTCGAGAATTTATTCATCTCACATGACTGAGATTTGATGCCCTTTGAACAACAGCTCCCTTTTTCCCTCTCCTTCATCCCTGGTAACCACCATTCTGCTGTTTCTATAAGCTCGCCTATTTTAAAGACCTCGCATAAGTAACTTATACAGTATTTGTTATTCTGTGTCTGCCTATTTTACTTAGCACAGCGTCTTCCAGGTTTATCCTAATTGTCAGAATTTCCTTTGTTTTAAGCCTGAATAATTACTTACGTATATACTGTAGTTTCTTTCTTTATCTGCCAACGAGCATTTAGGTTGTTTCTGTACCTCGGCTAGCGTGAACAATGCTTGCAATGAACATCAGAGTGCATATGTTTCCTCTAAATGCTGATTTCAGAGTTTTTTGGATATATGCTCAGAAGCAGGATTGCTGGCTCATGTGGTCTATTTTTAATTTTGTGTGGAACCTCCAGACAGTTTTCCAGAGTGGCTGCACCAGTTGGCATTCCTACCCACCGTGCATGAGGGTTCCAGTTTCTCCCACATCCTCACCAACAGGTTTTGTGTTTTATTTGGTTTTGTTTTGCTTTGAAAATAGCCATTCTAACATGTGAGATGATAGCTCTTTGTGGTTTTGATATGGGTTTCTCCAGAGATTAGTTATACTGAGGACCTTTGCATATACCTCTTGGCCATTTGTATTTCTTCTTTGGAGAAATATCCATTGCCCAGTTTTTAATGGTGATTGGATTTTTTTTTTCTCTTGAGTTGTAGGAGTTTCCTTATATATTTTGGATGTTAATCAGATGTATGGTTGGCAACTATTTTCTCTCAGGCTATAGGTTGCCTTTCACTCTGTTGATGGTTTTCTTTGCTGCCCAGAAGCTTTTTAATGTTGTCACACTTGTCTAATTTTGCTTTTGTTGCTTGTGGTTTTGGTGTCCTATTGATTGGTAGATATTTAATGATTATGCAGATTAAAAGGCAGGTAAGAAAGCAATATAGTCCATCTTTGATATGAAAAAAAAAATCAGTATCCTATGCAGTCCAGAAATCAGAAAATACATTATTTCTATTTCAGTTTTGATTTTTATTTTCAAATATCAGCAATTGGGCATTTACATTTGCTCGCTTATGGAAATATACCACAGGCTGATAAACTCTATCTTGCAGTTGTAGTCTTAGGAGTCCACTTAAAGTTGTGAAATAGACACAGTTTGAAATGTTTGGTGTTAAGGCAGCTTTTAAATCCTCAGACCAATTAAGCCTAATTATTGAGTGAATAGTAATACTTTTCTTCAACAGTGTGAAGGTTGAATTAAAATTCATTTTCAAATTAGAAGGTAACACCTACTAACTGTCAATCAGTCAAGTGTTTATTTGAGGATCGCATTAGAAAAAAAAGAGATTAAAAATACTAAGTCAGGTCTTTCTTTTATTATGAGCATTATACTTAGATAATGAAAAAATCTTACATTTTTTTACCAGTACCATAGCAAGCCTAAGACAGACCTTTCTGAAACTCATAACCACGGTCCAGTGAAGGTTTCAAGCATATGTGAATTGGAGGTAACATATGGGCTTAGAATCCCAGAAACATCCCATCAATTGTTGGGTGACTAATATCAAATCTCACTATTCTTCCTAGCTATATTAAAAATACATAGTATTTATTTTGTTTGACATGAGCTTTTGTGAGGAGCTACAAAACATAAATAGATAAGCACCTGGGTATAGAGATTTGTAGAGAGGAAGAAAACCTTATAATGGCAGTCAACAAAGAAAACCATCTTATTGGGTATAAAAACCACTGAGTAAGTACACACAGAGAACAATATATGAATAATATTCCAAGCTTCTGTGCTACAGAAATACTGAGCTCAAATTTTGCTCACTGGGGGATAGATGAGGATGGAGAGGTGCCATGCAGTGTGGCCAATATTAACCACATTTTCTGATGATCACTAAATAGGGAACAGGCTCAATTTTATACTCAATTATATTTTTAATAAAGGCAGGCAACAAATTATAAAGAATAATACAACAGTACTTATAGGTTCTACCATCCCACCTCATTACTCACATGGATAGAATCACCTTGGGTTGTCCTCTCCAACTATACCATCTCCCTGCCCTTGCTCTTGACTCAACATAGTGTTTCCAAGACTTATTCATCTTAATATATGTAGCTTTAATTCAAACAATCTATGACTTCTTTTATAGAAAAGAGAGTCATTAATATCTCTGTACCAACTGTCTGTATACCAGTCTGTGCTAAGCCATTTTGCTTTTGTCTAATTTATATAAATTGCAATAAGCTTGAAAAATTGATATTATCTTTCACATTTTCCTTTCTTGCACATTTAGAAAAAATGAGTCTTACAGCATATAAACAACTTTCTAAGTTCATAGGACATAATTCCAAGCAACATATCAAGTGTTAATGTTCAAGAAGATACTCAGTTTTGGAGGATATATATGGGCTGTTCTTTTCGTTACAAAATGGACTATACAAATATTTCTATTTTTCTAGGAAACAGAAGAAATAGTTGAATATTAGGAATTTCCATTTCAAACACTGAAGTTTTCAGGTTTAAAGAATCAGAAAGACTCTATTGTTATATGTTGCATATAAGAATTCCATCATAGCAGTCTTATACACAAAGTGAAGTAGAAAATAGAGCATATTACTTGACTATTCCACTCTACAAAATATTCAAATTGGCTGTCTACATGTGAGTTTGTGAATCCTGTGTATTCAAGCCCATAATGAAGGGGTATCATTTACCATTTAAAATCTGCTTTATTTAACACAAAAGAACATAATATGGCAACTGCTCCCACCCCCTAATATAGCCCATTAATACATTTTGATGGTGACTTCCTATGTCCATAATAGTCACTTTTTAACAATTCACATGTCTAGATTGTGTATGATAAAATGTTTTAAAATGAATAATGACCACGGTGACAGCAAAATAAATAAAAATGATTAAATTCCTCCAAGTGTAAATGTAAGAGATTGTAGCAAACTTGTTTTGGGTTGTGTTTTTTTATTCTTACCCTCCCCCCCCTTCCTTCCAAAAAGTAATTTTCGGGCTGAGATTTGGGTACATATGTCTACCACGCCACGTATTAATAAATGGTTCACTTTTGGTATCCTATCTGTGTTCATAACATGTGGGTGCAGTTCACATCCAGCTGCTTAATTTTCACTATGTCCTCTGTAAATTATCCATCCCCTTTCTAGGTCAAACAAAAAATATTTTCAAAGTGTATATGAAATAAGCTTTCTTCATAAAAAAAAGAAAAATTTAAAACATTGATTTTTACATTCAGGTCAATACTTGCTCTTTTTCTGAAGGAAATTTTTAAAAAGTCACAGCAATAAGGAGAAAGCGGTCTGGAGCTAGTTTTCCTGCAATGAAACTATATTTAGCCCCCATAATCTTCAAACAGCACCCCCACTATCAGGATCATAATCTGGGGTGCTAACTGCAAATCAAATGATGGGCATTAAGATAAGTGGAGTTCTTCTTACATCCCTGTGCTCAGTCACCTTCCCAATTTATTCTTTGGTGCCTGACATTCTATTATTTAATATTCTGACTTTCAGTCAAAGAAGAGGTTCTAACTGGCAGCCTCTGGACCTCAAATCTTGGCGGAAGTAGCAAAGGGGAGCAGAGTTCTTAGCAAAGTGACGAAGCATATTAAGGCTTCTACACAGGGAGACTAAATTAAAAGTGTATTTGTTTTCGCTAGAAGTATATTGTCTCAAAGTAGAGCCACGTGTCTAAACCTTGGCACTATTGACATTTTGGACCAGATCCTTTTTTGTCTTGGGAGGCTACCCTGTACCTGAGAGGACATCAGCAGCATCCCTGGCCTGTACCCACTGGCTATCAGTAGCAACCCTAGCTGCCCCCTGGTAAGTTGTGACCACAAAAAATCTTTCCGGCCCTTGCCAAATGTCCGCTGCAAGACACATCACTCTTGGAGGGCAGACCACCCTGAGAATCGCTGACGTAGTCTTCACAAGAAACATGGACTAGAAAGACTTCCTCACTAGAACAATAGCGTCTGGTGGGCAAGGGGTTTGTCTGTTTTGTCTAGACCATATCCCCGGCCCTTAGAACAGTGTCTGCTACGTAGCAAGAAGTCAGGAAATATTTGGGAAAGACATGAATAATTGAAACATTCGACCCAAATGATGCTCCGTTCATGAAAGAGAATACTATCCAGCTGTTTCAAAGTGAGGGTGTCAATGTTTATTAATATGGTTGGGTGCTCGTGAAATATTAAGTGAAAAAAAAGCCAATTACAAAGGTAGGCCTAATTTATTCCCATTCTACACTATGCAAAAATATATATCTTGAGGTATATACAAAAATTGTGGCTATACTAGGTGGCAGGATTGCAGACTATTTGTGTTTTCTTCTTATGCTTAATTATACTTTATTACGTGCAATACGTTTATAATACAAAGTTCGGTTGTTAGTTTACAGACGACATAATAAAGAGCAGAGTAGGCCAAACACTCCGCAGAAAGTCCTTTCCTAACTCTAAATTGTGCATAATGAGGTTTCTGAAAACTAAACACACGAGGTGCCTGGCCTGAGAGGAATTAACTGTTCTCTGAACAAGCTGCTCTAGATACTGCCTGTTTCTAAAAATCGCTATCTCTGTGCCCAGAATTGTCTTGGGTACTGTGGAGACCCAGGAAAAAGTTCAGAATCTAATTGGGGGAAGGAAATAAGACCTAGACACAGGATACGATCAAAACAAAATGAAACAATATATAGCAATACGTTAAATTGTGTGCTATGAACCCTGCTTCAGGATTTCATGGAGGAGAAATGGGACTTCATTTGAATTATCAAGGATGAGTAGACTCAGCTAAAAAACAAGGAGGGGCATTCTGGTGAGGGGCGAAGTGACAAATACACTGAATGAGGGCACAAGGAGAAAAGGTGAGTACAGGTAGAAGGCATCAAAGATGCCGATCTCCCTGGAACAGAGAGGTGTAACGACCACCTGCCAACAGAGATTCAACTGGCATCTTGGGAGGGACAATCCTCTGTTAAGGAGAAACGTTCCAGGCATTACTAGAGCTTTGTGTACCTGTGAACCCTAGCGCCAATGGCAGAAACACCCATTCTCAGCAAAGACAATTGTACACAGGCCATAGATGCCCTTCGAGACGTTGGCCCAGCAATTTTTGCCCATTTATTCTGTTTCTTCGTGACCGTGACTACCACCCAGTCATTATAACAAGGAGATGTGGACATCTTCTAATGTGCTCTCTAGAGGGTGATACCACCCCAGTCGAGAATTGCCAAGGGTCGATGACCTATGTTAGGAGGTTTTAGGCCGGTTGTGTGCTCCCTCCACTTGCTACCCAATTTCATGTGATTTCTATGCAAGTTGCAAGCCTCATTGTGGGGGAAGAGACCCTTCAGTCAAATCCACGGGATTGGAATTTAGGCTGCCTTTCATGCTGTGCATACAATTTTAGGCAAATTATTCTATCCAATTCTCTATTTTCTCATATATAAGACAGGGATCAAATGAATGAGCATGTTATGGGTTGCACACTGCATTGCCCAAAAAAAGATATGTTGAAGTCTTAATCCTCTAACGAGGTGACTTCTGAGCCAAGACCTGGTGAGGAAGAACCATCAATGCTAAGATCAGGAAGCAAGGTGTACCAGGCTTGGGTGGGGGCAGCTAGTGCTAAGAGGGAAAGAGCTTGGGACTCAGGAGGACAGATACAAGTCCATTGTGACTTTTGTCCAGGGAGCACATGTAGACTAGCATGTAACTAATTGAGAATTAGTGATATTATGAAAGACTTGGGGCAGGGCTCATTTGACACAGGTTGGATTAAATGTGTCATGTAATGAAAGGCATTTGGATGGTCTTCAGGTGAAGGAAAGGAAAATAAGAGAGCCTAAGGGGGGGGGGGGTAAAAAATGAAAATTCCAAGGAGAGGACTCGTTTCTAGGGATATTTAACCTTACAAATTGTTATAAATAATTTTTCAAACAATTCAGTTGCCTGCACGGATCTAACATACATCATTGGTGGAGGTTGTAAAACACAGCAGCTAAAAGCAAAGGATGCAGAATCGGGGGACCAGATATTAACCTCATGTCTGTCATGTAAAAGAGCGTGGCCTTGGGCAAGTTCCTCATATTTAAGCTTCAGTTTCCCAGTCTCTAAAATGAGGCTTTCCTGAGATACCTCATAGCCTCAAACCCAATAAACACTTGAAATGTTAGTGATTTTTATCAACCCTCGCTATGGACATCAACCTATAGAATCTATCACAGAGGGTTTTGCACATGGTACTTGCAAATCTAGATTGTTTGGGGGTGATTGGGACCACATCTGTCATTCATCACCGTTTTTTCCAGTCTGGGCCATAGGAGGCCATCAATTTTGCACTCAGTAGACCATCAATAAATACTTCTTAAACTAATGAAAGAAGCTGGTATTCATAATTGATGAATTACTCAGCTGAACCATTTACCTGCTGATTTCCAGGGATCGGTAGCCCATACATGCTATGTCCTTTCATATTTATTCTCAATTAGATGATGATCTTCAAAAGGCCCTCTGAATTAAACCATTATTGTTTGCATCAAATTTGAACATTCTGTGAATGAGAAGCTTCAGGGTAAAAGGGGAGCTGTAGTCTGTCATGTATAGGTTTTGTATCTCTCTGAGTGAGACAATATATTTTTGATAGAAGGCATCTACTTCTATAGAGCCATGGCTGGGTTGTGTAAAGTATCCATGCATATTTCATATTCTCTATAATCTGAGGCTTAGAAATGAAAAATGAAGGTTGTGCTGTCAAACTCAGAATTTGGCTAGACGTTTTGACACAAAAGCTGTCGACAAAGAGAATTAATGTACCCAGAGTGAAGTAGACATAGCAGCAGTTCAAAGGTACCTTCAGAAAGAACGTCCATAACTCAACAATGTCTTACACGTAGTAGGTAGCCATTAAAAGAACTTCCGTGTCAAAGGTAACAAACAATAATATTACATAGTATTGAAACAAGTGTGTCTTGAGAATAAGGTAATTCAGACTATTCATTTTCCAAGCTATGTTTCTTTGAGCCAGATACTTACTCTGTAGACAATCTCAGGGTTCATGTCTCCACCAAGACTTGTCTTGTGGGACTGTTGTTAGTATTGCATTAGAGAATGTGGAGCACATACATAGTAGGTACTCCATGCGCTTTTGGTTCTATTATTGTCATGGTTATTTTTATTATTAAATGTTCACCAATTTAATCATAAACATTATATTTCACTCAGAAGAGTGGGTAACAGATTTCTGATTCAACCATAACAGAATAATGTGTCTCATCCCCCTTTCCCCACCAAACAGAACAATAAAACTGGATAAAATATGTGAGGGCTTCAATTCAATTCAGCCATTGACATAGAATCATCAAAAGCATTGAACAGGGGCGCCTGGGTGGCGCAGTCGGTTAAGCATCCGACTTCAGCCAGGTCACGATCTCGCGGTCCGTGAGTTCGAGCCCCGCGTTGGGCTCTGGGTTGATGGCTCGGAGCCTGGAGCCTGTTTCCGATTCTGTGTCTCCCTCTCTCTCTGACCCTCCCCCGTTCATGCTCTGTCTCTCTCTGTCCCAAAAATAAATTAAAAACGTTGAAAAAAAAAATTAAAAAAAAAAAAAAAGCATTGAGCAAAATCAGAGACTTCCTCAATCTGTTAAATTTCCTGAGGGGGATATATGAAAAATACACAAGCACCATTGTAAAGATCTCTCTCAAAGATCTATCATGAAAGACAGAACAAGTTTTCCGTAATATTGAGAACACCCCAATTTTATTCATCTTGCTACTGGAGGTACCAGTAAGTGTGATAATGCCTAAGTAAATAAATACATATGCAAATACGTGAAAAAAAAAGTAATAAAAGAAAGGAACGCTATAAACATTAAAAATAAGTAAAATTGGGGCACCTGGGTGGCTCAGTTGGTTAAGTGTCTGACTTCAGCTCAAGTCATGATCTCACCGTTTATGGGTTCAAGCCCCACATCGGGCTCTGTGCTGACAGCTCACAGCCTGGAACCTGCTTCAGATTCTGTGTCTTCCTCTCTCTCTTCCCCTCCCTCACTCCTGCTCTGTCTCTCAAAAATAAATAAAACATTAAAAGAAATTTTTAAATTATCTTTATTTACGGATGACATAATTGTTTATGTAGGGGCACCGGACTGGCTCAGTCAGAAGAGGATGTGACTCTTGATCTCAGGGTTGTGAATGCTAGGCTCATGTTGGGTATAGAGATTACTTTAAAATAAATAGTAATTTTTTATGTATATATTTCTAAGGCTACTGAATCTAATAAGGGGATTTAACAAGATTGCAAGATCCAGTGTTAATATATGAAAAGAAAACGTATTTCTATATACTTGCCCAAAATTGGAATTTATTTTTAAATACTAATTACAATAGCATCAATATAATAAAATAGTGATAAATTTTATGAAAGATGTGCAAGAATCCTCTACTGAAAACTACAAAGTATTGCTAAGAATAAAATTAATATCTAAGTAAATAGACATATCTGTATGTTAAGACCCTGTATTGTTAACTGTCAACTTTATCTAGAGAATAAATGCAATCCTAATCATAATCTCAGTATTTTTATGGTGGTTGTTAATTTGACAGATTCTAAAATTTAAAAAAAAAAATTGATGTTTATTTATTTTTGAGAGAGAGACAGAATGCGAGAGGATTAGGGGCAGAAGAGAGGGAGACACAGAATCTGAAGCAGACTCCAGGCTCTGAGCTGTCAGCACAGAGCCCCACATGGGGCTCGAACCTCACGAGCTGTGATATCATGACCTGAGCTGAAGTCGGGTGCTCAACCGATTGAGCCACCCAGGCGCCCCATCAGATTCTAAAATTTATATAGAAATGCTTAAGGTCTAGACCTTAACCTAGACTGAGACCAAAAAGAAAAAATTATAAACATAGCAAAGATTGGGGCCTGGATGGCTCAGTTAAGCAATCGACTCTCGGTTTTGGCTTAGGTCATGATCTCATGGTTGCGTGATTGAATCCTGCATCCGGCTCCACATTAAGTGTGGAGCCTGCTTGGGATTCTCTCTCTCCCTTTCTGTCTCTGTCCCTACCCTGCCCGTGTTCTCTCTCACGCATGTGTGCGCTCTCTCTCAAAATAAACTTAAAAAAATAGCAAAGACTTTCCCTTACCTGATTTTAAGACTTGCCATAATTCTACAGTAATTAACTTAGCATGGCATTGGTACAAAAATAGATAAATGAATCAAGAGATCTGAATAGAGAAACCAGAAATAGATATGTGTGTATGGTTAATCGATTATTTTAGCAAAACTACCAAAACATTTCAATGCAGAAAAGAGCATCTGTTCAATGAATGATGCTGTGACAATTGGAGATATAGATGGAACAAAAGATCAACCTTGATGCTTTCTTCACTTCCTATGCAAAATTTAAGTCAAGATAAACATAGACTTAATATATGAGCTAAAACTCATATATATATATATATATATATATATATATATATATATATATGAGCTAATATATATATATATAAACTCATATACATAAACTGTATATATATAACTTTATATATATAACTTTATAAGTTATATATAAATTATAAGATATATATAACTTTATATATATATAAAGTTATATATATATATATATGAGCTAAAACTGTAACACTTTTAAAATAAAGCATAATAAATATCTTTATGACCTTGGTTTAGGCAAAAATTTCTTAGGACACAGAAACACTAAGCCTCCAGGCAAAAATCTGATAAATTTGACTTCTGTTCATTAGACATTATTAAGAAAATTAACACACATGCCATGGCTAGGAGAACATATGCAAAACAAATGAAGAAATCCTACAACAATAATAAAGAAGGAAAAAAGCCAATAATAAATACAATATCAGGTATTTCACAAAGGAAGACAAGAACAATGGTCAATATATACATGAAAAAAATGCTCATGGCACTGGGTGTTGTATGGAAACCAATTTGACAGTAAATTTCATACATTAAAAAATAAAAAATAAAAAATAAAAAAAAATGCTCATGTCATTAGTCATCAGGGAAAAATGCAAACTAAAGCTACAATGAGACACCACTGTATATGCACTTGATAGACTGACACACCAATCTAACCACTAGATGTTGGCAAGGGTCCAAAGCAACTGAAACTCTCATACATTTTTGGAAGGAGTGTAAAAATGTACAACCGTCTTGAGAACAGTTGGCACTTTCTTATAAATAAACCGTACACCAATTCTGTGACCTTGCAACTCCACGCTTAGGTATTTACCTGAGTAAATAATTTCACCTAGTGAATATTCAAGAATGTTCATAGCAATTTTGCTTATATCCCCAGATTGGAAATACTCCATACATCCATCATCAGAAGAATGGAATTATTTTTAAGTGTCATATCCATGCTACTTAGCAATAAAAGGAGCAAAGTAATATACGTTACAACATGAATATACCCCCCACCACCACCACCACCAAATAGAGTATTGAATGAGAAATGCCAGATCCAAGTGAATACATGCTGGATAATCCCAGTATATAAAGTACTAGAATAGTTAAATATTAGTCCACTTTTGTAAAAATAGAACAATGGCTGCTTCTGGATTAGTGGTCAAGAATGGACTGGAAAGGCACAAGGGAATCCTTCAGGATGACAAAAATGTTCTGTATCTCTATAGAGATATGCATTACATGTATATGCATTTATCAACTCTTACTGAATTTGTGGTACTGTGAGTTATGGTCTTTGTCCTAGTTCTGACACAGAGCTCCTCAAACCTTTGGAATATCCTGAGCGGTTGGGAGCAAAGTGTCTTTTGTTGTGTTAATGATAGCTTTGGATTGCACCTAAGGATGGAGGCTGGTTGCTAGAGAAGCCACTTTCAGCCTCCCTTTTCGTCACTTTTCAGTACCACCTCAGAGCCTCTGTGGAGAAGAGGGGGGGTAAAAGTTCAATCAATCACCAAAGACCAGTGACTTAATCAATCATGCCTATGCAATGAAGCCTCCCTCTAAACCCAAAAGGACCAGAGTCAGAGGGTTTCTGTGTTGGTAAACACTTGGAGATTTGGGGACAGTGGCAGGCATGGAGACAGTATGGCAGCACTGTGCCCTTTCCCCTTACTTTGCCTTATGTTTCTCCTCCATCTGGCTTTTCTGGGCTATTTGCTTTTATTATAAACTGGTAATAGAGTGAGTAAAATGTTTCTCTGAGTTCCATGAGCTGCTACTCTAGCAAAGTAATCATACCCAAGGGGAGGGTCATCAGGACATCTGATCTATGTAGCTGGTTGGCCAGAAACACAGGTGATAACCTGGACTTGAAGTGATGTCTGGTGTCTTAAGAGAAGTGGGGGGGGGGGGGGGGGGGCGGTCAGTGTTATAGGACTGATGCTACCTCTGGTAGACAGTGTTTGAATTGAATTGAATTGTAGGACACCCAGCTGGTGATAGAATTGAATTGTAGGGCACCCAGCCAGCCGCATACTATAAAGACATTAACATGGCCCATGAAAAGCCCACTTGAAGAGGAATGGAGACCCCTGGCCATAGCCAGCATTAGCGGGAGTCTGCCTCCCCATGTCAACTTGTTGGAAGTGGGTTCAAAATCTCAGAATTACACACTGAAGATGTGTGTATTTCACTCTGTAAATTTGCATCTAAAAATGGATAGAAAAGTATTATACTTAAGACATTATTATTTAATTCCAAATAAGACATTTTATAGACCATCCTGAAATTCAGTACTGTTGTCCACAGAGAGGATGAGAGTTATGTTTACATTTTGTGGTTACTCCTGGATTTCAGATGTCTTTAGAATTCATGTATTCTGTTGAAAGGCCACACTTCACACCCAAGATTAGTTATTATTCCCATTTGTCTTTGGTATGAAAATAGAGGGCAACCTGCTGTGGGTATTCATTCCATTTATCCTATATTACTATGTTCTCTAGGAGAAGCTAAAAGTAAATATTGCTAGAATGATAGACTTAATAGAAATGTTAATAGACATAATGAAATATTTGAAATAAACATTTACTCAGAATTATTATATACGTGAGAGTTATTTTGCCTAAATGAATTTTCACGATAATATAAAGTTCGCCCTTAAATGTGCCAAAATATGTTTTTTATTAACCTTTATTTAGAATAATCACACTAAGTGCCAGGCGATAACCTCTACTGCTTCATTTCCCAGTAACCTGTGGATTTACAGTATTAGCCACACTCTCTTCTGCCATCACTTTGCAAATGAGGAAGCTGGGGCCCTTGACCACTAGGCTGTACAGAGACTGAGTTTATGATTTAGACTGGTTCTCAGTACCTGCTTATACATCTAAGTGACTAGTACTCCAAGATAAATCAAATTTAGGAGTGTTTTATAGACATAGATTGCTGTTTTCCAAGGCCTGTGGGCATGGAATGAAGGAGAGATGTGTTCTTGACTTCTTGAAAAACAAAGGATTGGCAAAGGTGATGTTTTTCTTTATAAAGTTAAGCAATTCAGAGAATTGGCAAAGGTGATGTTTTTCTTTATAAAGTTAAGCAATTCCAAGTGTATAGGTTTCTTGGGTTCAAATTACGACCCTAAGCAACTCTTTATGGCATTCCCAAGAGGATGCATTGCGGTTTTTTTTTTTCCAGATGATGACAGGAAAAATCTTCTTTTGAAATACCAGAAAAGGCAGAGTTAATAAAATATCAGGAGCACTAAAATTTATTAATTAATTAGGGAAGAAAGAAAAGAAAAACAGCAATTCACAGACATTACCTCATTTATCCTGTGTTGGAACTCAGTTCAGACAATTGTGGCTCAGTGGGTGAAAATACCTGCAAAAAATCACTCATATACTAAGAGGTGAAATCAGGATTTGAACTTACATCATTTTGACCCCATGTCCTGTGTTTGTATATTCGCCATTTAAAATATTTTAATAGGAGCGCCTGGGTGGCTCAGTTGGTTAAGCATCTAACTTTGTCTCAGGTCATGATCTCTCAGTTCATGAGTTCGAGCCCCCAAGTTGGGCTCTGTGCTGAAAGCTCGGAACCTGGAGCCTGCTTCAGATTCTGTGTCTCCCTCTCTCTCTGCCCCTCCCCTGCTTGCTCTCTCTCTCTCTCTCTCTCTCTCTCTCTCTCTCAAAAATAAATAAACATTAAAAAATATTTTATCAAACTCACTTGATTGCCATTCTCTCATAAGCTTAAGAATTACTTGATATTAACCTCTTTACCTTTTATTCTTCCTGACACAATATTATTTTTAAACATGGAAGGGAGAATAAAATGCACACCAAAGAGCCAAAGTTATTAAGTCTAGTTAACCCTATGATTTTTGTCCTCCACAGCTTTGTATTCTTCAGAAGACAGCTCAATGAGTTGAAAAATTCCTACCGATAAAATAGAAGCTGTTAATAATGGCATTTAACATTAAGCTTTAGCTTTTCACATTTGAGTTGTTGGACATCAAGATTCCAGTCTAGTCCCTAATCTCCCTCTCTCTGCTTTCCCTGGGTGACCTCACTCAGGTCCATAGGCCATGTTGTTATATACATGCCACTTGATTTCAAATCCTACCCCCCCCCCCATTTGTCTTCTTGGTGCTCCAGTTCCTTGACTCTAACCATTTCTTCGTTCAGAAATGTTACTAGTGTCTAGAATTCAACAAGTCCAGAAATGAACTCAGTCACCTCTCTGCAAAACATACGTTATAAATTTGGTAAAGAAAGAATTCGAAGACAGTGAAAGAGGGAGAGAGATAAGGGGGGAAAGGGGAGGGAAGGGAAGGGAGAAGGGAGGGAGGAAGGAAAGACCAATTTCACATTCCATGTTTCTCTTTTCATTGAAGAACACCATCAGCCATCCTGTGGCCAGCATTTGACGATTTCTCATTCCATGTAGCCAATTAATCACCAATACCTACTGACCACATTCTATATGTTTCTCCAATATTTATCCTTTTCCCCACGGCCTTTGCCACTAATATACAGTCTCTGGCATCTATCTTCAGGAATCAGTCCACCAGCTTTCTAAAGAGGTTTCTATTTTTTCTTGTCCACTTGTCCAAACCTAGCTCCATGCTGTAAAGCAAGTGAATATTCAAAAATGAAAATCTGGGGTGCCTGGGTGGCTCAGTCGGTTAAGTGTCTGACTCTTGATTTTGGCTCAGGTTGTGAACTCATGGTTCATCAGATTGGGCCCAGCATCAGAGTCTGTGCTAATGGTGCGGAGTCTGCTTGGAATCCTCTCTCTCCCTACCTCTCTGCCCCTCCCCAGCTCGTGCATGCTCGCGCATGCTCTCTCTCTCTCTCTCTCTCTCTCTCTCTCTCTCTCAAAAATAAATACATAAACATTAAAAGAAAATGAAAATCTGAACATGCCATTCCCTTGTTCCTGGTATGGCATGGGGTTTATGGCAGGGACTATGGAGACAGACTACTTGGGTGTGATCCTGGCTGTCATGACCTTGAGGAAGTTAGTTAACCTCTCCATGCATCAATTTTCTTTTCTGTAAAATGGGGGTAATGATAATCATACCTACCTCATATAGCTGTTATGAGATTGAATAAGTTAATACTTGAAAAGCATACTATTTAAGAACTATATAGATGTTAATTCTTTATTATTATTATTATTATTATTATTATTATTATTATTATTACTTAAAACCCTCAATAAAGCCCAAACTCTATTACAGGCCTTACCAGGTTCTTTGTGGTCTGACCACCATGTACCTCGCTAATCTAATTCTCTTACCTCTGGCTGTTCCTTTATTTCTGGAACATGCTTTTCTTACCATCTACCTCCTCTTCTTGGTAGAAGTCTCAGTATAGATATTCTTTCCTCCTAGTAACTGTTCTTGAACCCCTAGTCTGGGTCAGATGCCCAGTGATACTGTGACACTGCATATTCTACAGAACATGCAACTGATCATTTACATGCCTGTTGTTACCACTAAATGGGTAAATACCATGAGGATGGGCATCCCGCCTTCCTTGTATTCGTTTGCATAATATCTGTTACAAAGTAAGTTGTTAATAAATATTTATTGAATTTGGTAAATGAATGGACTTTGTGTATTTTCTGACTGCACAGATGTTCACACCCAAATATGCTCCGTACTATGTCTGGTTTCTAGTGGAAAATATAAAGAAAATAAACAGATCCCTTAATAGTCAAGTTGGTAGGTTGTGAAGGTGGGACACCTTCTCCCTACCCCCAACAACTTGCTTTTGGTTCCAGATTTCTGGACTCATGGTGAGAAACTAGCCAAAGTCATAATCTTGATTAGATTTTCTCTCATTCACACTGGAGAATCATTCTGACTGTTGATTTCCCCAAAGTTAATAAAATCACTGTATCTCATAACCATTTTGTTGTAGATTATCACAGTCTCAAGACTCAGAGATTACTGAGAAATTATAATTTGAAGAGCCATGATTTATCAGTTATATCAGTTTTACTTAAATAAACAAGAGAAACATGTAAGATTCCCCTTAAATTAATTTACAATTCCAAAGAAATTTCCACAGATATGTGTGAGGAACAGTCATAATCATTTAATTATGCTTCCGGTATATTAAAACCACTGTTAATGTTTGCTTGAATCATTTTCTCTTCTTGAATTGCCAGTGGTGATACAAACCCAATACCACATTATATGTGAAAGTACGGGGAGAATTTTTCTTCAGTGGTCCCAGTGGTAGTGAATTAAACTGCTAAAAAGTATAATCAGTACTTCTGAGTTATAGCAACATTTTCTGAGCTAATTTTCAAGATATGAAGTTACTGCAATTTTTTTTTGCTGAAACAAAGGAAAATAAAAAGAATAGAATTGGATATGAACTGTTATAAAATATGATCTGATCAAGAATAGGAAAATTTTGGGGCGCCTGGGTGGCGCAGTCGGTTAAGCGTCCGGCTTCAGCCAGGTCACGATCTCGCGGTCCGTGAGTTCGAGCCCCGCGTCGGGCTCTGGGCTGATGGCTCGGAGCCTGGAGCCTGTTTCCGATTCTGTGTCTCCCTCTCTCTCTGCCCCTCCCCCGTTCATGCTCTGTCTCTCTCTGTCCCAAAAATAAATTAAAAAAAAAAAAAAAAAAAGTTGAAAAAAAAAAAAAAAAGAATAGGAAAATTTTAAATGCAAAAAAGATTCCCCCACAGTCTCCACACTGTCTGCAAAGATAAGTAGTGAGAGAAGATTCCATAAATTTTTCTAAACACATCTCCCAGTTTTCTGTCAATTGAATGGACAAATTAAAAAAAAAAAAAAAAAGACCTGGAATAACAAACCATCTTTTTCCTTTCTTCCGTACTGTCCCTGAGGCCACTTTAATCCTGTATGTGTTAAGAATAGCCCCCCAAATGAGTAAGAATTTTCCAAGGAGGAATCTTATTTCAGTTTTCTTCATTCAATGCCTATCTCCATATCATCCTGATTCTCATCTTACAAAATTATTTTATGTCTTTCTTAATAACAGCACATTGGTGATTTTGATAACCAACCTGCCTACCTACGTTCCTTCCTTCCTTCCTTCCATCCATCCATCCATCCATCTATCCATCTTTGGCACAGCCTGGTACTATGCTACCAATTTGTTTATGACCCTTAATTTCCCCTCAGTGAATCACGGTTCACACCAGGGGAGCCTAAGTGTGGTGATGTTTCTCTCCATCTGTTGTTTGTCATGTTAAATTTAGATATCTCTGGCAGTGCCCAGATCTGATAATGATAGGTGAGGGCGTGTTATATATGTGCTAACAGAAAGGTATTTTATAATTCCTGCCTGCAATGAGTAATTTTCTTCCCACTTCAGTTGTTCTTGCTTGCAATAAACCTTAACTACAAAATGCTCAGCTGGAATTACTAACAAAATAACCTTTTCAAGTGATGTCTTTTTTCTTTTCTGGTATCATTTGAAGCATGATGCCCAGTGAGACAGAACTTTGCTCTTTTTTCTTTTCTTCTCTTTTCTTCCTTTCTCCTTCCTTTCTCCCTCCCTCCCTCCCTCCCTCCCTCCCTTCCTCCCTCCCTGCCTTCCTTCCTTCTTTCCTTCCTTCCTTCCCTCCTTCCCTCCCTCCCTCCCTCCCTCCTTTCCTTTCTTTCCTCTTTCTTTCTATCTACCTACCTCCCTACCTACCTATCTCTCTATCAAAGAACTTACACTTAAAAAGTCCTTGCTTATTTCCATTTCTAGAGATAATGCCATCCATTTATCTTGGTGTAAAATTTCTTTTTTCCCACCTTATAGTTTAAGGAGAAAGTAGACAAATTGTATATGGAGCCCAGGGAAAGGATAATGATCCAGATTTTCTTCCCTTGAGTTTCCATGTTATTAAACATGTCAGAAGGAAGTATGACTAGGACCCACTGGCAGGAGACAAAACACAAATCCCTAAAGGGTTCTAGCCATAATGAACTAGACTGAATGTCCCAGAAAAGACACCAACCTATAAGTTTTCCTGTCGGGACATACAACAGGTGAGTTATACTTGTTCTCTTCCCATCCCAGTTACTCAGGCACATTGAGTGTGGTTGGGAGAAGACCGATGTGTCATCTGTTTTATATCTGAAACTAGATGGCTGGCCTGCCTGATGGGGAACAATGACACACAGAGGCAGTAGCAGCAGCAGTGGAGAATGGAATCTCACCTCCCTTCTGTGACCACCATTAGCACACCAAAGCTGCTGGGTCCTAAGAGAGAGTCCTTGAGAAAGAGTGGAATTACCTAGATCAGTGAGAGGATGGCTCAAAAGGCATTTAATCTGAGTACAGATCTTCCTTGACTTAAGTTGGGGATACCTACCTCTCGGTTAACCATTTGTAAGTTGAAAATATTTTAAACATTTATTTTTTAATTTTTTGATGTTTTTAAAGTTTATTTTGAGAGAGAGAGTGAGAGAGAGTGGGGGGAGGGGCAGAGAGAGAGGGAGGGAGAGAGAGAATCCCAAGCAGGCTCCATGCTGGCAGTGCAGAGCCCGACGTGGGGCTCAATCTCATGATGTGTGAGATCATGACCTGAGCCGATACCAAGAGTCGGACGCTTAACCGACTGAGCCACTCAGGTGCCCCAAGTTGAAAATACTTTAAGTGGAAAATGCATTTAATACACCTACCGACCATCATAGCTTCACCTCACCCGTCTCACCCCTGCTCAGAACACTTCCATTAGCCTACAGTTAGGCAAACTCATCTAACATAAAACCTATGTGGTAATAAAGTGTGGAATATCTCATGTAAAGTACTCAATACTCTACTGAAAGCGAGGCAGAACGTCTCGATGGGTAGGATTGTTGTCAGTGTATTTGTTGTTGACCCCCATGATCACTTGGCTGACTGGGAACTACCCCTTCCGGCATCACCAGAGAGGGTTAGACCACATATCACTAGCCTGGGGAAAGAATCCAATTCCACATTCCAAGTACTGTTTCTCCCGAATGAATATTGCTTTTGCCCCATTGTAAAGGTTGAAAAATCAGAAGTTGTACCATTTTAAGTGAGAGACCATCTGTCTATAAGTAAACTGGGCCCCTGTTGTGTAACTCAAGCTGGAGAACTGATACTATCTGGTGATAGAATTTATAAGGCCTTTCATTATTTTATCCTAATTGACTGATCTCAGTACTATTGAGTGACCTTTGTACTATTTTTAAAGCCAGGAAAGAAACAACATAGAACTTATGCTAAAGGAGATTTATGCCTTACCTCAAGTTGGTTTATATATTTGAATTTCTTGAAGAATTTCCGGTGCGGAAGTTCGGCCTCGGGGTACCTGCGGTGGCTTTGTGTGGGCCCGTGTGGCCAGGCTGAGCTAGGCCCTCTCAGAATCCCCTTCCCTGGAGGTGTGTGGTCAGGGGGATTCTGGTGTGAGCTTTGGGGGGGGGGGGGGGCGGGGGGTGAAGCCCCAGCGCTTTTGTGGCTTAGGCCCGTTGTCGCTCATCTGCCGGTTCGCCTCATTTGCCTGAGGCGACGTCCAGGTCAGCTAATGATCCCCTTTTGCTGGTTCCACTTTCGGCTTCTCCCACTCCCGGGCCGGGTGTGTGTTCAGCTCTGTGATGAAGGGTCCGGCGTGTAGGACGCTCGGCTCATTATGAGCGGAGGAGACAAGATCCGAGGGAGCCATCTGCCCCTTCTTGTGTGTTCAGCGTATCCTCACTTCCCCACACTGTGTATCAGTCTCCCCTGCCAACCCCAACCTCCTGTCCAGCAGATTTGAGCTCCAACATCAGAGACGGAGACAGCAGCCTTAGAGAGACTACATATCCAGCTTCCGCAATTACCAGGCGGCCCTATGCACATATCCCGTCTAGGGTTCCTGCTTCTCTGACTGAATGCTGACTGATACGCTGTCACCCGGCACCAAGAAGACTGAAGTGCCACCTGCCTGCCTTGTCCTTTCCCGGGCACTCCTGCCAAGACCACCTTGCAGTGAGTCTTTTAAAGGTGTATACACTTATGCAACTGTTTCCCTCACTCTTCCAATTTGAAGAGACCATTTTCACCAAGGGAAGGCTCATTCTCCTGGCAAAAGTGATCCCACTTCTCCCCCTCCACCCCCTTGTTAAGGTACCGTCTGCCTCCATCTTTTCCCACCTTTGTGACATAAAAAGGATCAGTACGAAAGGTTAGAATCTGAAGTTCTAAAAAGCTAGAGCGTCTGTCTCTCAGAAGATTGGATGTGGGGCTTTTATCACATTATTTTTAGATGGCTGCCTCTGTAATAAATCCCTAATGCACATGCAAGGGCCACTCGATTTGGGTTTTTTTGGTTGTACGCGGTTTTAAGCCTCAAAGACACCGGCGCGTGGAAATCAACATGCACCGTGACTGTTCGACATCATCTCCATCAGGAACTTGGCATGAAAAGAGAGACAATATCTAAAAAGATAAGAATGAAAATAGAACTTGATTGATCTGTTAAAAGATTATCAGCACACATATTAAGGCTTTTCTGGGTTAGACTCATCTCTCCTTTTACTTTGTAAAATTACTCTTAATCATTAAATTCCTCCAGAGGGACAAAAGCCATAGCCATCTTTCAAACACATGTAGGAAATTAACTCATAAGGAAAAGGTAAAAATCATTTGTTAAGGAACTTAATTCCTAGTAAAGTTCTCATTAATGGTAAATCTATTGAGGGGCAGTAACAATTTATTATAAGATAAACAGAGCAACGTATTGATGCTGGGAACCCGAGTACAAACAAATGTTCTCATTATAGCTTTTGACAGGGTGATTTCAACAAAAGTTGCAATTAAATGCACAAAGTGTCGTATTATAAAATATGCTTTGTGCATTTAATATATGTAAATATATATTTTACATATATAATTTAATATACGAACAAAACTATTGTTTAGTTCTTTGTAAAGTTTAGAAATACAGTTTTGAAAATAGTAATTTCCCAAGTATAATGGAAATTAGAAGCACATGTGAAGTTGGGCAGAGAAGTGCATTTGTGATGTAAAGTGAGTCAAGGCCCTCGGGAAACAACAGGAGTGCGAATCACTCATTTTACAGATGAGGAAACTGACAATCAAGGACACAGAGACCTGTAGCGGTCACTGCGGGTCAGGGGTCCAGGGTCTCCCGACTTCCGATCCAAATGCTGACTCCACACCCCAGCTCCTTGGTGAGCATCGGCTGGGTCTCTAGGTGGGGGTGAGACCAAGGAGATGTGGTCTAGCTCCGAGATCACAGCACAGCCCCAATTGCAAATAAAGCACATCTTCCCCCTCTTACAAAACAAAATCCACACACTAAGAATATCTCTGTTGTTGGTGTGAAGGGAGTGATTTCACATGTCACAAAATGACGCAAAGTCAGGCAGGCGTTGCTGGTGCCTGCTACCTGCGGGCTCTGGCACTCCTCCAAGTCCAAATCCAGCTGCATATCTAATTTTTAAGCTCATACAACCACCTTCCACCAACAAGAGTCATACTTACTCTTTTGATTTTTTTTTAAGTTAAAATAGGAGTGCAAGGGGGAGAATAAAGCAGATGAGCAAATCGCGGGGCGAGCTTGTCACCACGCTCAGTTGTAGGCTGGGAGTCACTATTTCACTCTTACAGTTGTCAGAAAGCGTTGCATGGCAAGAGCAGTGAGACTCGGGGCCCTGGCCTCTGTGGAGCTGCCATTTTAAAAGTTGCTTCAGCAGTTTATATAGTTCTTTTCACAGTCACTGGACACCTACTAATCTGGTTCTCCTGCTTGCTAGCTGTGTGTCCTTGGACCTGTTGACGTCCTTGTGCCTCAGTTTCCTAATCTTTAACATTAGAGCTTAATAGCGTCTACCTCATAGAGTTACGTTAAGGATTAAGTAGGGGGAGGACGTTAAGGGATTTCTTTCTTAATATCACTGGCAATAGCCAGCTGTGATTATCATTAGTATATGCTAATATCATTAGCTATGATGGTCATTAGTATATGCTAATCATGTTCATATTTAGTCCTCAAAAATTCTCTGCAAGGTAGGTGTGAATCAAAGAAGAAACCGAAGTCCAAAACTTTTAAATAAACAGCCCGTAGCCACACATGTGATGAATGTCAGAGGCTGTTCAGCATCATGATTAAAAGCTTAGACTTTGGTAACTAAAAGGTAACTAGAATCCAATCCCGCTGCTCTTTATTGGCCGTGCGACTTTGGGCAAGTGTTCAGCCCCTCCCTGCCTCAGTCACCTCATAGGACTGTTAGGAGATTATAAAATGGGGCTCATACAATTGTTAGGAGAAGTAAATGTAATGAGTGAATACTAGCAAGCTCCTTGGAACAGAGTCTGGAACACAGGGAGGGCTGTCTAAGCGTTGCCTGTCATTGTTACTGAACCCAGGTCTGACTCCTGACTTCATCCTGTTTCTGTGTTAATAATTCAATCCTGAGGACCTGCCCAGTCCTAAGAATCACCTAAGGGTGCCTATTAAAGCATGGACCCTCAGGTCCTTGCTTTAGATATTTTGATTCAGCAAGTCTAGAGATCACAGGAGCATATAGTTTTATGATCCTGAGGTTCCGCTCTCCAGCCAGTCAAGTATTTTTATGATGCAGCCAGTATAGGAGACTCTAGACCAGATGTCAAACTTAGGTGCTTGTGTGGAATAATCTATAGATTTCTGCTACGTCTACATGCTTAAGCCTCACCCGTGGAGGGTATAATATAAATGAATGACACCTGCCATTTTTTTTAGATTCAGTGATCCCCATTGGTTTTGCCAGTTGGGAACATGTCACTATACCTACCCAGTAACATTCAGTACATGTTAACCTTCAGTCTGACTCACAGGAGCTGGGGCCTCAGAATCATGGCCAATATTCAGAAAATAACGTCAAGGTTAATCCAAATACAGTCAGCATTTGATCATGGAGATCAATGGGAAGGTGGTATCAGAACCAAACACTCCACCCGTAGACTGATTGGCCTAGGTTAGAATTCTGGGAATATCCCTCACACAGTGGGCAAGGTTGAGTAAGACCCTTGACCTTTCTGCCATCTCTTTCTGTTCTGCCCCCTCTCCATAAAGACTATGAAGACTGAAAGGGTATGATACCTAAAGACCTATAGATATGGGAGGGGTGGTTAGAATGTTCCATCTACAAGGTTGCTACCCTCAGTGGTGCGCTCTCCAAATACCAGCTCTGGTGCCAAGTTCATCCCTATGACAGTCAGCTTAAGACCCTTTCACCCTATGGTTGTGAACCAATACCCCACAACCCAGCCTTGGAAATTAGGTAATAACCAAGACTATCTTATGATGGTTTCAAAATAGTCAGTGACAGAAACCCATTTCAAGTAAGCTGAACACTCACTCACTCAACTCACTCATGTAATCAGAACATCCAGGGGTTGGATCCAGGAATTCAGGGCATGCTGTCATGTCTGTCTTGCATGCATTTCCCGTTATCCAGAGTGCCTTCGTGATGTCTTCAACATAGTAAGTTCTCAATGAATAATTATTGAGTGACGGTTTAATCTACTATACATGTCTTCTGACATATTTTGTAAAGAGCATGAATATTTTAAATTCTGGATAAGATGTCTATCTAGTTTTTTTATGCTTTAGAAAATTACTTTTCTTTCTTTTGTTAAAATATGTTCTGTTGAGCCCTGGGAATTTATTCTTCATTGTAGAAGTACCGAACCAAATAAAAAATACATTCTCAGCCTTTCCGATCAGATATTTTAGACATCCTGGCCTCATTTTAGAGTGAGAACATTGAAGTTTTCAGAACTTTAAAGTTACAATATTTTTGTACGTCTGACCTTTAAGGTAACTGAAAGATGAGAAACACTTTCTTTGTATCCTTTCTCCTCCAAGGTTGTGGATCATTCATATGGGATAAATTGAGAAAAACAAAGGGCAGTATTTGCCCTAAAATTTGTCTTAAAGTACCTAAAATTTTGAGTTAATAATTGACTAAACTTATAACCACTAGCAAGGATTTCCTTAAGTTAAACTCAGCCTCTTCATTCCAAGCCTACCTTCTTTCATTTATCTCTTCATTCATTCGTTCATTCAACAAATATGCACTTGAGCATGAGATTAAGGTACTGGGAGTATCGAGTTGAATGAAACAAATGAGGAAAGGGAACATCAGATCTCAAGTATGCTGGGGCAGACCTGATTAATTCAGCCAATATTTATTGAGACTCTCCTGATCGTCAGCATTATGCTAGGCTCTGGAGACATAGCTGTAAACAAGAAAGACAGAAGCAATATCCTTATAGTGCTTAAAGGATAATGAGACAGAAACAAGCTGAATAAACTGGTAAATAACCATAATCAATCAATAATTTCTATCGAGTCATACATGGGGTAATGTGATAGAAAGTAGTTGGTGGTTATTTTCAGTAGATGGAGTAGTTAGAGACTTCTGAAAAGTCACATGTGGTCTGAGAATGGAAGGAACTGAAACATAGGGACAAGCCAGCCCTTGTGAAAAGATGGGAAGACTGTTCCAGGGTCTGCAAAGATCCCGTTACATGTATGGTGGTACAGAAAGACCCCGTTACATGCATGGTGTGACATGAATGGTGGCACCCTGAGGGTGGATAAAATGGTAAAACAAGATGGGGAGCAGGAGATGGGCTAAGTAAGGTAGTAAATGTGAAGATATGGTAACATGTGTGCTGTTTACTTAGATTAGAACCATGATAGTAATGGCTGACTAGAATACATCCCAAAGCCTTGTTGTATAAGGGATCGGAGCAACAGGAGAGAACAGATGCATGAAATTGTAGAAGATACAGAAAGAATTTCAAACGGACAGCTAAGTTGAGAGTAGAGTGTCCAGAACTCCTATATACATCCTTTGAAGAAAAAGAATACAACACAGGATCAGGCATAGCACCCAGCAGTTGTCAGCTCTGTCCTCTCCTCCAGTCTGGGACAGGCTCCTAATCCTCTCTTGATACTCATTTTCAAAATTTACAGATTTCTTCCACAGCTGGTGGTGCTGACCCTGATCACTTAATTAAGATGGAATTTACCTAGTACAGTTGCATCTACAAAAGTACCTCCTCCCCTCATTCACAAAATAATAGTTTATGAAGAAATAATTTGAGACTAAGTAAAACTTCTCAGTGTTACTATAAGTTTTACTTGGCTATTTTTTCACTCTACTCCAATACCCTCTTCAGATGAACCACTACTGCCCTCCAGACTGACTGAAGAGAGAAAGAAAAAGGAAGAAAGAAAGAAAGAAAGAAAGAAAGAAAGAAAGAAAGAAAGAAAGAAAGAAAGGGAGACATGAAGTTGTCATTTAATGAATGGATTTATTGATCCCACAATGAGATGATTTCTACTGAACTCATTTTATTTCAGGATGATTCCGTTTACAAACCATATCCAGCCTCTCTTAATCTAAAATTGTTAGTCAACGACAGTGTCTCCTTCTTGGGTCTTTTGGACATCAACATCACTAAGGTAGCCAATGGCTACACGTATCTTCTTTTTAGAAACGACCATGCCAAGCACCTTTTTTTTTTTTTTTTTTTTAGTTCAAAGCACAGTGGAGAAGATTGAAGTTTTTTTTTTTGTTTTTTTTTTTTTTAATTTTTTTTTAATTTTTTAATATATGAATTTTACTGCCAAGCACCTTATTTGGGCAAAGCTCAGGTACCGGGAAGGGGTTATAAAAATGTATGTCACAGTTTTTCAACCAAAAATGAAGGACTGCCCTCTGGCAGAAAGGGTAAGTCAATGACTATATCTCAGAAAAGACTGTCATAAATGTCAAAAGTATAAACTGTATCAAAAGTATGAAGGAGGGGAAATTGATATCTAACGGAAACATCAGCAGTGTTCTCACCAGTTTGTATTCTACCTCAATCTTACTTGGAGAACAAATAAATACCTAAGAAAAGATAAAACTGTTAGATATAATAGAATTTTCAGAAGACCTTAAACTAAACACATTGAACAACACCAAAATAAAATCGATGATGGAAATGTCAATTTCCTCAACAGCCTACTCTATTTTGTTTTCTGATGCCAGATACAAATTCACTATAAATTCTATCACAGGGATTTTAAAAGCACGTGTTTGAGACATTGACAATTGTTCAGTAGTGGATTTTAAAAGACTACCGGTTTGCAGAAACGCCCAAGAGAGGAAATGTATGATTTGTGCTGAAGTGTGCCTCAGTGACTAATTTGCCAGACTTCTTTTATCACCAAAGGCAAACTTCTGACCCCAAATCCCCGTTATTAATGTGTCCTATCTACTTGTCTGTCCCATTACTTTATTTTTATTTTTGTACGAAGAATCCACCTACTCAGTCGGTCACTTATTCCACAAATACCAATAATTTCCTTCTATTTGCAAAGGCAAACAGATGATTATGAGATTCGTATATTTATTCCCAAATCTTCACTGAATACTTACTATATAACAGGAATTATTCTTCGTGCTGTGGACGACACAGGGAACAAACCAAACAAAGTTTTGTTCTCATGCAATCTATGGGAGATTGGCAATACATTAATGAGTACTTTCTAGAGTATGCTAGATGTACGAAGACAATGAAACAACGAAAACTCTGTCACATCAGAGTGTTGAGGAGTGCTACTTTCAATCTGACGGTCAAGGAAAAGGCATCCCTGAAGAAGTGTGACTGGATCTAAATGATGAGAAAAACCTCCATCTGAAAAGATTTTGAGAACAGTATTTGCAGCAGCGATAGACCATTCCTTTTTGAAGAGAGTACAATGCAAACTGAAAATTCCACTAATAAGATGATAAGTGCTTTGAGGGAAGTATTTACAGTGAGTTTAGGCTCATGGAAAGTAGTACATTAATGGAGGCTGGGAGGAGGAGTCAATGGGAATTGGAGAAGGCATCACAGAAGGGGAATATTTCAGAAGACTTGATGATATATCAGAGCTTCTTACGCAGGTACAAAGGAGAAAGATGTGTAGTTGAATCATCATGGGCAAAGGCTGAGGCCACACAGTATGTTCAGGCAATGGATAGTGATGGATACACTTAGAGCTTATCGTGTAAATGCCGGCGTCAATGGAGACGAGCATGGAAATGTAGGCAAAAGGAGACTTGTGTTTTTTAAGTTCTGCATTGAGAACTTAACACTCAATTGAACTAGAATTTGCTGGCTCAGACATTTTTTTAAAAAAGCAAATGATCCTTACAAACCACCTAGATATATATGTTTCTCACAGTGTCTTAAAATCTTTAAGAGAGCCTCAAAGGTTTATGCTAAGGGATATGGGGAGGGCTAAATAAAAAGACATTGAGTCTTCAGGCTCCTGATTGTTTTTATGTTTGGGGAATTCTGTTTTACAATGTTTTTTGTTTGTTTTGGGTTTTTTTTTTTTTGAACAGTGAATTGCACTCTTAAAAATAAAAACCAGGGGCACCTGGGTGGCTCAGTCGGTTGAGCGACTGACTTTGGCTCAGGTTGTAATCTCACAGTTCGTGAGTTCGAGCCCCATGCCGGCCTCTGTGCTGACAGCTCAGAGCCTGGAGCCTGCTTCGGATTCTGTCTCCCTCTCTCTCTGCCCCTCCCCTGCTCATGCTCTGTCTCTCTCTGTCTCAGAAATAAATAAACATAAAAAGAATTTTTAAAAAAATAATAAAATAAAAACCAGGCAAAATTACACAAATCTAAGTTTTCCTTCTGGCTGTGGCAGAAAGGCTCTGTCAGATCATTCTCCCCCTTCCCACCCTACTGCCTTGTCTTCATCCCCATAGAGCGCAATTATAATGCCGGGGGAAAGAATCCTTTGAAAACCCTGGGCAGTGACCAAGAGAGTCTCGACTTTATCATAGATGATTAAAGATTGGGGCCACTAAATATTCCATTGGAGAAATATTTTCCCCCTTTTCCCTTTGGTCCTACTTTGGCTTTAAGTAGGAACCTCCCCCTTTTAGAAGTAGCGGGATCCTCAGTACCTGATCTGTTTCCTAAATCTACACTCATTGGATTGGTGCCATTTGGATCTGAGCATGGCTGATTCAGCGCGTTTTTCGTTCTTCCCCGGACATGGCTGTGGGGTGGTGTTTTTGCTTCCATATTGTAAGGACCCTTGGGTGAAGGATCAGATCTGTGTGTGCCCACTGAGGGCAAAGAAAGTGATTCTGGGTATCTGGAAAAGTATCTGCTTTGCTCTTGAGGCACGAACTTCTTGGAATGGACCACAGATTCAGCTCAGGAAGCGTTACAGAGCTTGACCATAGCAGCACATTGAAATGAAACTCTTCAGACTAAAGTCCATTCATGTAAAAGCCTAATAAAAAGGCTAAAGTTTTGATTTCCATCTGCCTGACTCTTCTCTTTACTTTTGAGCTTATTCAGAACTCAGAGGAGAAGAGAAGGGTCATGGTTCACTGCCTCTCAGATCTCAACACACAATGCAAATTAATAAACAATTGATGCCATACCTCTGGGAGGAGAAATCTCCTGAGAGGGGCATTCCTCCTTCCCTGCCTTGCATTCCACAGTCCTGCTCTAGACCCAGAGAAAATGGGTTCTCTCACAGGATTGATCTCAGCAATTGTTACTGAGTCTCTTCAGTTGGCCAAGGCTTGAGCTGTGTGAGTGAACTAAAGTGGAATCATCCACTTTGGCTTACAACGAGACCATTCTTGACTTCCCTTTTATACATCAGCCTCAACTCTGGCCCCATTTTCCCCCACTCACTTTCTCGCTATCACATTATCCTATTGGCTTCCCTACACTTGTCACGATGAATATCTGAGTTGCCTTGTTTATGTCATTGTATTTTAATCCATTAGATTAGGTGTGGAGGTCTCAAATGTTAGCTGTAGAAGGCCTTACAACACTGCCTGTTCTGGTTGCCACTATATCCTTCCATACTAGGCTATGGTAGTTTCTCAGTAAATGTGTTTACTATTGAAAGATTACACATTAATGGTAGAGTATCACTTTATAAGAGAGTCATTGGTTAAGGTATGCTCCAATTTACTCCTTGGAGCATCAGGAAAGGCTTGCAACTAGGCTTGAATGGGCTCTGGACTGGGGGATGGCAGAGAGGGAGGCATTCTGGGTTATAACAGCCTAAGTACAAATATGGCATGTAGAACCTTCAAGGTGTATTTTGATTCAGTGAATGCTAGGATAATGACTAACCTTTGTATCTTACCGACTTGTACATATTTTCAGTGGTATGAATCTTGCTAGTCCTTTCCAGTCATACAAAGAAATTTTAAAATACAGTCAAATTCTCTCCTTGGGTTCATACAGAGAAAACTCACTGTGCCAAAGGTTTATTTTTTTTTTCCTTTTTTGTATAAGAAGCTTTGTGTCTGACACTGAAGTGAGTCTATCCCAGCTGTAAGATTGTGGGTCAAGTTTGAGCAACAGTTCACTGAACAATAATTTCCTTCAATTGAATCTTGCTTTTGCTGGAAAATTCTCCCCACACCGACAGTACTGAGCGCCCCAGAGTAAGTGTTATCTGTCTTGTGCTTTCCACGTCAAGTCTGTTGTCACCACTAAAAATCATTCATGAAGCACCTAATCATTTAGATATGGCCGTGGCTTTATCTTTGGACAAAACGACATAAATGGATGTCCTTCTTTCTGTCACCTGTGAACAAGTTCTCTCATGGTGTCTTTTTAACATTTTATCATCTGTGATTCATTTTTAAGCTTGACTTCCCCATGAGATAACATGCCTTTGATGAGTGTCTTACTCTCCTTATATCCCTGGTGCCTGGCACCCAGAAGGGTTCTGAATAGTTGCTGAACTAACAGGTTTTATAAACGATACGTGAATAAATAGAAGGCTATGCAAATCACCATAAATACTGAACAAAGTGTATTGTGTATATATCTGCATGATTTCTCAAGACTAAGTAAGAAATTTTTAATGTCCATCATAAAGATGTCTATTAAAACTCTTATTTAGGTTTCCCATTTAAAACTGCTCTATGTTAGAATTAGAGGAATATAGGATTAGAGTTGGAAAATTTGCAGGTTGGGGAATAGGGAAGGAATGTGACCACAGATTCCCTGGTTCCATTGGATTTTCACTGCCTGGTACCAAATGCAAATTCAGTAACTATAAAAGTATTTTAATTTATTTTCATATATTGGTTTAATTTCTTAGAATTCTTACACAATTGATATTTCCCCCTGATAATATGTATTATGATAAGTGATTCAGTGATCAAATAATGCCAAACATTTTTTTAAACTATTAAGCACCAACTAAGCGATATACTATTCTGACAGCGGGTGATACCACAAGAATAAGGTAGATATACGCTTATCGCTAAGTAGCCTAATGTAGTTAAGTCTTAAGACACTGAATAAGTAATAATTAGTGTGGTACTTATACAAAGAAGTTTGCAATTAGCAGACATTGGAAATGGGAGATCAGACCTGAATTTCTCTTCTGTATTGAGTCATTGTGAACTTAAATTCTATTTTTGATTTTCAAAAAGTGTATGGAGCTTATATTATTGTTATTGATTTAATATAGCCCAACCAGAACCGTTCTGTCTGAGGCCCAGACAATCTCTGTGATGACTGCCCGAGGGCACAGATATTTCTCTAGGGACATAGAGCAGAAGTTTTCTGGCAGGTCTCTCAACGGGCTACCTGAGGCTCTCCACACTTTCCCCCTTCCTCTTTTCCCAAGAATATGCGAAGCCAAGCCAAAGTGTTCTCTGAGGTCAGAAGGCAATATTAGGTTCTTTAGCCCTGGATAAGAAATGATCAACGTCTCTCAGATGATGAAGACTGTGTTTTGAAGATTTCAGATTTCAAGCAACAAAAACTATCTGAGCCAGGTGAAGCTGAAAGGTGTCTCTTCTAGGTGGCTCTAGAGATGTATGAAGGAACCAAGGGTGTAAGACAACTGGGAGTCAAGGAGATGATAGAGTCAGGAAGTCGCCCCAAAGATAATCTTTAATTTCCTCATTTCTGACCCTTTTCTCCTATTGACTTCACGAATTTTTGTTTCCCTCACCCACTCCACAGGTTGGGTATAGGATTGATACCCCATATTTTTTCTGAGACAGTCTCTCTCTCTCTCTATCTCTCTGTCTCTCTATTTCTCTGTCTCTCTCACTAGTTGTTCTTCCCTCCTTCCCCAGTACTCGATCCCCGATCTATCATTGGGGCACATGGCAGACTGAAGTGTCTACCTACCTCCACCTCTGCTGCGGCAACCTATGGCATGTGGCTAAGTTCTGACAGATGGGACATAAGAAGAAGGAACAAGTGCCATTTGCAGGAAGTCTTCCAAAAGGGAATTACATGGAATAGAGTCTTCACCTGTCTTCACTCCACCTTGTCGCAGGCTTGACTGGAACTGAAGCAACTATAGGGTAACAAGGACCATGGAGAAAGACAGTCAAATGTAAAAAGAACCATGGGCTAAGATAGTAAATGAACAAGAGAGTAGTAGCCTAGGGCCCTGAAACCATGCAGCATTTAACAACCTTACAGTGCCAATTCTCGGGTAATGATGTGATACGTAAATTCCATTTTTAAGGGATAGGGTTTTTTTTTTCTGTATTAATTTCTTCATTTAATCCGAACAGATAGATACACCTTCACTTCCCCTATTTCTCTATTTCTCTCTTATATTTTTCCTACCCTCTCACTATTTTCAAGTTCCTTGGGAAAGTCCCTTGTCTCTGCTGTTATTGACTTGTCACGAAGCTCCTTCATATTAAAATGAAATGGCTGTCCCTCCAGCCCTCACTTTGTGAGAGAATCAGTTAGGAGGTCTTTGTGAAACGGGGGCGGGCTTTCCAAAGATTCCAGCGGAGTGCAAATGAGGGAGGGGAGGCTGAGCATTCAGAGAGGAGACTTGGAGTCGTTCACTGCACCTCAGGGAACATTCCTAGAAGCCTGAGAAGGATATTCTGCCAGGACAGATAAACCCATGCACAGGGTATTGCGCTTAGAGAACTCATCACCCCATGAAGTCAAAGTACTTCTAAATGTCAACGGGTTCTGGTGAATATTTCTGATGTGGTCAACAGGACATTTTAAGGGCTATCTGTGTGCAACCTTCATCTTGAAGTTGAGGGCAAGCGATGGAGACAGGCACTCCCACGGTGTATCTTTTACAGTTGCCACAAAGGACAGATTCCTGGGATCAGAGGGCCAAGAATTTAGCCAATAAAGACACTTAAATCCTTATCACAACTTTTATTATTATTTATTTTATTATATTTAGTTCTATTTTTATTTTTTATATATATATACACATGTGTGTGCATATATATGTATATGTATATATATGTGTATGTATATATGTATATATGTACATATGTATATATGTGTACATATATGTATATATACATACACATATATATACATATACATATATATATAATTTATTGTCAAGTTAGCTAACATACAGTGTATACAGTGTACTCTTCATTTTCGAGGTAGATTCCCATGATACGTTGCTTACCTACACAATGTTTATTATTTTTATCACACTTCTAAAAACAAAGAAAACGGCTGCTTGTTTTGTAGTGCTCATATTCTTCAAAAGCATGACACTGTAACCTGAGTACCTCTCCCAGGTAGATCAGGTTAGACTGCGAGCCCAGCTGTTGCTGCCGCGAGAATCAGGGACGGTCTTAGCCCTGCCATGTTTGGTGGGGCCAGAAGGGGGCGAAACCACTAGCGTGTTTGTCCTGTCATTCAACCACAGCCCCCGCCGGTTCCCTTCGTCAGCCACCTTCTATATTATTCTACTGGAGATAGTTTCTTTGGTTCACCGATAATCGGGATACTGGCCCTCTTTGCTGGTCTGTAAATTTGGCAGTTGCTACATTTATGGCTGTGTCGGTCTGACACAATATTTGAGCCATGAGAACTGCTGCAGGAGCAGATTTGTTGAGGTAAGGCAAACATTTAGAATATCATACATGATCTGGGATGGGGAAAATATGTATTTTCACACTGCCCACGTCTGCATTACTGCTCCAACATATCAGTTATCGGGGACAAGTTGATATGCATGAAAGAAAGAAGTATCTCAGAGCCATTCTTATATGAAGCCTGCCTCAGAGAAAGAAGCATGTGGACCTCAGAAAGTGGTGGCCTTGAGTTTAATCCCGCCTCTGTTACTTAATACGCTACTCACTAGTTACTAGGTTACTTACATGTAAGAATCTCATTGACTGATCTCTATGTGTGTGATATAATTTTGGGCTCTTATCTTCTCTCATATTTTTAGTTGATAATTTATTGGTCAATATTCAGAAAAACAGGTCAACATAGTTGCTAAGGTCAGTGGGCTTGGAAATCAGACTGACTTCATTTAAACCCAGTTCCACCACTCTCGGCTCATGGTCATTGGCAAGATTCTTAAATTCTTTAAACCACAGTGTCTTTTGTGCAATACAGTGATAGCAACTCTAGTACCTGTCTCATAAATCTGCTGGGAGAATTAACCGAAATCGTGCCAGTTAACTGCTCTGTGAATGCAAACTATCCTTGTTACCCATTACAGACTATAATTGTGGCATCTCTCTTGATTGGGCAGTATTCTGGGAAATCCTGCAAAAAAACGTATTCACCAGCTCACATGAATAAAACCCTGCTAAACCTGATAGAAGCCTGGGGAGTGTGACTGACACAAGCCTTTCAGTGGTCTGCCTTTTCCAGCCAGCCACGGCCTCTACAAATTAGGTTGAAGTATAAATAAATAATATGTAAAATAGACACAAACTTGTAAGGGGAACATTACATTATTACAAGGCAAAAACCATCTCAGTTCTTCATCTTCTGGTAAAGTATATTCCTATGGCTCACTTGTCTTTGCTAAGGCATTGTGGACTCCTGACTGATCGGATACAAGTTAAAGACAGACCGCCATGCACATAAATATTCTATTGTCTACAGTGGATGCATTTGTGTGTTTTCTGTTACACTTTTATTTCCATTGAATTTCTATTCCGGAGGGAAAAAAAGCAGTCACTAAAGAGGTCCAAAACATTCCCTTATCATTTTCTTTCAATTTGCTATAAGTATTCACCCATATATTCACTTGTCTATCCATTTCCCTCGTAAACATTGCTTAAGGAATTCATCATTGGTACTGTGCCACATGGGGGATACAGCAACGGGTAATGTAACTGGTCTTCGTTCTCCTGTAGCTCAGTGTTTAGTGAGATTTGCAGATGAGTTCATCAACCTTATGTAATGGGATAAATATTTAATGATGACAGGCAAAGGATTCTCCCAAGAGCACAGAAGAGGGTCTCCTCCCTCTACCTAGGGGAACAGGGGAAAACAACACAGGGTGAAGACTAAGTCCTGAATTGCAAAGGATGCAGTACAGACAGAGGACAATCCAGTCAAGGAGTCCAAGAGAGACAGCTAGTTCTGGACTTCGGCTTCTCCTTTGCTTTTTCCCTGTGTGACAAAAAACCCAAATTCTTCTTCCCTCAGCACCTTATTTTTCTCGTCTCTACCATAGAGACCACTAATATGCAGAATCTCAACTCAGAATCACCCACGTGGAGCTGCTAAAAAAGTAGCTGTCCAAACCCTGTCTCAGACATACTATTTATCCATTCATTAATTCAGCATATTTTTATTGAGCACCTGTTTACTAAGCACTTCATATGTACCAGATACTCTGCTAGGAGCTGGGGGAGTAAAAATTAAATGTTATTGAGAGGATACTAGTGGAGACAAACATAACAAGTCATCATTATAAGAAAAATAAAATAAATATTTCAAAGGAGCACTTATAATAGTGGTCTTTAACTTACTGAAATCAGGCGATTAGGCAAATTCCTAGAGTAAGGAAAAGATGAACTAAGATGTTAAAGATGAGGCAAAAGAGGAGCCAATTAACTAAATAAAAGGGAAGGGCCATGCCTGGAAAAGAAATGATGTGTCACAACCAGGCTCTCAGTAGGTGGGGCCAACAGAAAAAGATTTAAAACTCTGCAGGTGATTTGGATGTTCACTCAGGGTTGAGAAGCTCTTCCTAATCCCCGATCCTCGTGTTTCATAGGGCTGTTTGGGGAGCAAATAAAAAGAGGCTTGTAAAAGTCCTTTGAAAAGTAAAAAATGCTTTACACAGGCAGAGTGGTGTATACAATAGCCCCCAATGATCATCAAATAAGAATTGTACTCAGGATATTAAAATGGATGAGCCCTTGATATGACCATAAATTTAGGAGACTACTCATATTTCACATGAAGATCGGCATTTTATGTCACTTTAGCCATAGTGATGTGACTCTTACACTATTTATCTACAGCTTCTACATTTTCCATCGAAGAGGTTTTGTACCTCAGTGTGAGCACAATGGTGCATAAGGGTTGATGGTGAGGAGAAAAGGGAGTGTGCCAGATAAGCAAAAAAAGCTGGGAATTAAGGGTGAAGCTCTGGCTACTTGCCAAAAGAAATTGGAGCTTGCGGTCATGGATCGGACGTCTAGAGAAAACAAATACATCATATTGTCCTATACGTTCTGTCTCAGACCTGAAGGTCATACTACTGTGTGAAATAGGTGAGCATTTCTTGCCAATTAAAACAAGGAAGTCCGAAAAAGTTAGCATGCAGCAGCTTAATAAAGCTATGATTTTGGGGTGCCTGGGGGACTTAGTTGGTTAAGCGTCTGACTCTTGGTTTCAGCTCAGGTCATGATCTCATGGTTCGGTGGGTTCAAGCCCTGTGTTGGGCTCTCTGCTGGCAGCGTGGAGCCTGCTTGGGATTCTCTGTCTTCTTCTCTCTCTGCCCCTCCCCTGAGTACATGGACTCTCTGTCTGTCTCTCAAAAAATAAATAAATAAACTTTAAAAATAAAGCTATGGTTTCCACCATGATATTTAGACCTCTAGCTTTAAATACTCAACCAAACCAACTAGTCTCTGAGGTAACTTCAACCCTAACCGTTAATTATGACACCAAACCATGTAGCTGAGTCTTTTCAGGGTGGTTTAATATAATAAAGGGATATGCAACATCCTGAGAAGCTCAAGTGAGGTATCACGAGAGAAATGCCAACATTAGATCGAGAAGGAGATTCACAGTCACCTGCCATTTCTGGGGGTGTGGGACATTCTTTACCTGACAGAAATCAGACAAGTTATGGAGGTAAAGAACCAAAGTAGATGGTCCCTGGTATAATTCATATGAGCACAGAAGTGTACTATAATGGGAATTGGAGTCCCAGACTACAATATAAGTGCATCTTGATTTGTGACTGTGGTGAGTAACTTAACCTATTCAGTGCCTACGCTTTCTCATGTTACATGGGGTAATAGAATTATGATGAGGATATGAGACATTGAAGTTAAAATGCTTGGCACCTTCACCAAATTCCAAATAATTGATGCAGATGCTCTCTTCCTCTACCAAGGAGGTGGAACATAACTCCCTACCTTTAACTGGGAACTGCCTATAGTGACTTCTATGCAAAGAATACAGTACCAGAAAGCAGGGAAATGAAGAGTAACTTAACAGTGCAGAACACTGACAAACACTGCCTAAGCCATATATGATCAAGGTCAGCATCAACAGCAATAAATCATGTAGATTGTACATAGTCTTGATTGGCTAGGATAAGAATGACACTTCACTCCTTTGGTCTTCCTAAAAACCTGTAACCTGAGTCTAATGATGAGAAGAACATTAAATATGCTTAGAGCAAATGAAAAAATAGAAAGCCTCAATACAGAAATAGAAAATCTCAACAAACATAGCTCAGTTGAGCCCAATAGCAGAAAGGAAAGGACAGATGAAAGAGTCAGAAGCCTGGAAAATATGACAAGAGAAATCTCACAGTCTGAACAACAGGGAAAAATTTAACTGAAAAAAAAATGAAGAGAGCCTCATGGAGCTGCAGGACTATAACCAAAGACCTAACACTTGTTCCATGGGAGTCATGGAAGGAGAGGGGAAAGAAAGGAGGGCTGAAAAGTACTAAAATAATGGTCAAGGTTACCCCCAGTTTGGCTAAAGACTTAACTTCCAGATTCAATAAGTTGAGCCAACCCCAAGAACAGAAATCCATGCCAATGTACCACACAAATCTTCTGAAAAGTAGAGGCAAGAAAATTTGTATGAGAGACAGAGAGAGAGAGAGAGAGAAATAACACCTTACCTAGAAGGAGAAACTATACACATGACAGCAGATTTTTCATTATACAGCATGGATGTCAGAAGGAAGTCACACAACATTTTTCTATTACTGAAAGTGAAGAACTGTCAATGCAGAATTTTATATCCAGCAAAAGTATTCTTTAGAAATGAAGGGGAAATCAAGACATCCACAGATGAAGAAAAATGAAGAGAATTTGTCACCAGCAGATCTACTTTAAAAGAATGGCTAAAGGAATTTCTCCAAACAGAAAGAAAATGACCAAAGAAAGAATCTTAGCACACCAGGAAGAAAAAAAATCAATAAACAAAAATATACATAAATGCAGTAGACTTTCCTTTTCCTTTCAGCTTTCTAAATTATGTTTCATGATGAAAGCTAAAATAACAGTCTGATGTGGTTCTAAATGTATATAGAGAAACTGTTTTAGATAACTATCTTATAAATGGGGGAGGAGAAAATGTTATAAAGGTAGTTAAGTGTAAATATAGATAGCTAGAAGATATAATTTAATTGAACTGATAAAATGATGACACCTATATATTGTGTTAAGTATATATTATGTGATACCTAAAGACATTACTAAAATTCTATACAAAAAGATATACTGAAAAACACTATTGATAAATAAAAATGAAATTCTAACACATGTTCAACTAAGCCACAGGAAGTCAGCAAAAAGAAAACAGAGGAACAAAAAAGAGAACAAACATAAAACAAAAACTAAAATGACAGACGTAAGTTTTAACAACGCTATAATTAAATTAAAGGCAAATGGTCTAAATATAACAAAAGAAAGACATTGACAGAGTGGATTAAAGAACATGAACCAATTACATGCTGCCTACAAAAAGAGTCATTTCAAGTAAGAAGATATAAGCAGGTCGAATATAAACAAACGGAACACGATATATTGTGCAAACATTCATCACAAGGAAATAGGAGAGCCTATATTAATATTAAATCAATGTCAGAGCAAAGAAAATTACCAGAGATAGGAAAGGACATTATATAATAATACAGGATCAATCCACAAAGAAGTCATAGAGATCGTAAATGTGCATGCAATCAGACTGCAGAGCCAAAAAGTATGTGAAGCAAAAAGAAGGTATAACTAAAAGGAAAAGAAGGAAAACCCATAATTATGGCTGGAGGCTTCATCATCCCTCCTTGAACAACTGATAAAACTACTAGACAGAAAACCAGCAAGGATATAGAAGAACTCGACTACACCACCAACCAACAGGATCTACTTGACATTTATAGGACACTTCACCTAAAACCAGCAGAATACACATTCTTTTCAATTGCCCATGGAACATATGCCAAGATAGACCGTATCATGGGCCACAACACAAATCTTAACAAATTTAACAGAACTGAAATCATATAGTTTATTGACTACCATGGAATCAAACTAGAAATCAATAACAGGTAACAGGGAAATGTCCAAATACTTGGAAACTAAATAACACACTACTAAATAATCCATTGATCACTACAGACCCTCTGGACAGTCCTGATGACGTTAAAGAATAATAAATGAATTCTGTAAAGAACCCCACATGTAAATTAAACTTACATGAAATGGATCAATTCCTTGAAAAATACAACTTAGTACAACTCACTTTATATGAAATAATTTGAATCCTCTTATAACTATTAAGAAATTAAATTCATAATTTAAAAGCTTTCCCAAAAAGACATCTTCAAGCCAGAATAATTCAATGAAAATTCTACCAAATGTTAAAAGAATTAACACCAATTCTAGACGGTTTCTTCCAGAATATAGAAGTGGGAAAACTTTCCATTATATTTTATGAAGCTTATACTCCTTTCTTTTAAAAAAAAAAAAAAAAAAAAGAATTATAACTACAGACCCATATTCTTCATGAATAGAAACACAAATGTCCTTAACAAAATATTTGCAAGTAGTATTCAGCAATACATAAAGAGAATTATAAACTATGACCAAGTGAGGTTTGTTTCAGAGATGCAAAGCTGATTCAATGTTTGAAAATCAATTAGTGTAATTCACAATGTTGGCAGAATAAAAAAGAAGAACCTTGTGATTATATCAGTTGATAAAAAAACATCTGACAGAATTCAAAAGCCACTCATGATAAAAGCTCTCACAAAAATAGGAATAAAGACTTCCTCAACTCAATAAACAGCATCTTTAAAAAACCAATAGTGAAGATATATTTAATGGTGAAAGACTGAATGCTTTCCCCTTTAAGACTGGGAACAAAACAATGATGTCTGCTCTAATGGTACTAATTCAATATAGTGCTGGAAGTTATAGCTGGTCAAAAACACAAGAAAAGGAAATAAAAAGAATACATATCAAAAGAAAGAAGTAATTACAGTCCATATTTTCAGATAACATGGTTGTCTGTATGGAAAACCACAAGATGTCTACAAAAAAAAAAGGCTTCTATAATATATAAGTAAGTTCAGCAAGGTCACAAGATAAATATACAAAGAATCTATTGTATTTCTTTGTACTAGTAATGAGCATGTGTACACAGAAATTAAAAACACAATGCCATTTATAATTGTTCAAAAAGAGAAAACTTAGGTGTACATCTAACTAAACATGCATAGGACTTGTATACTGAAAAACACAATATGCTAATGAGGGAAATCAAAGATTAAAACAGTTCTACTGTTTGCGTGTATTGGGAGATTCAACATAGTAAAGATGTTAATGCTTTCCAAATTCGTACACTGTTTTAACGCAGTTCCTATCAAAATCCCAGCAAGATTTTTTGTAGATATACACAAAATTATTCTAAAATTTTGATGGAAAGTCAAATAAATTAGAATAGGTAAAACAGTCTTGAAAAAGAAGATAAGACAAATGAGTTTACCTAATTTCAAGAGTTATATAGCTACAGTAATCAAGACTGTATGGTATTGGCAGAGAGATAGACACATAGGTCAATGGAACAGAATAGACTCCAGTAATAGACTCACTTACATGTGCTCAAATGATGTTGAACAAAGGTGCAAAACCAATTCAGTAGAGAAAAGATCGCCTTTTCAATAAACATTACTGGAGTTTTTTTTAATAGCCACAGGCAAGAAAGAAAAAAAGAAACTTGATCTATGTCGCATACCTTATATAAAAACTAACTCAAAATAGATCATGGTTGAAAATGTATAACTTGAAACTATAAAACTTAGGGGGAAAAAGAAAATCTTAAAGGTCTGGAGCTAGCAGAAAGTTGTTAGACTTTACACTGAGCACGCAACCCATAAAAGGGAAAATCAATACACTGGACCTCATCTAAATTCAAAAATTTTATTCTTGAAAAGAATCTTTTAAAAGGATGAGAAGCAAGCAACAGATGGGAAGAAAATATTTGCAAGCTACATATCTGATGAAAGCTGAAGAATATATAATTAATGTTCAAATCTCAACATTAAAAAAATCTATTTAGGCACATCTGGGTGGCTCCAGTCAGTTAAGCGTCCGACTCTTGGTTTCGGCTCAGGTCATGATTTCATGGTTCATGAGTTCCAACCCCATGTCTGGCTCTGTACTGACAGTGCAAATCCTGCCTGGGATTCTCTCTCTCCCTCTCCCTCTCTCTCTGCCCCTCCCCTGCTCGTTCTCTCTCTCTCTCAAAATAAACTTAAAAAAAACTATTTAGAAAGTGGGAAAAAGACATAGAGACATTTTGCCGAAGAGGATGTACAAATAGCAAAGAAACACATAAAAATATGTTTAACATTATTAGCCATCAAGAATGTAAAAATTAAAACCACAATATGATGTCACCCACACACATGTTACGATGGCTAAAATAAAAAATAGTGACAAAACCAAATGCGGGCAAGGATGCAGAAAAATCAGATCACTCATTTATTCCTGGAAGGATGTCTCTTGAGTAACTAAACATGGGACTGCCAGACGACACAGCAGTTGCACCACTGAGCATTTATCCCAGAGAAGAGAAAATCTGTGTTCACAAAGAAACTTGTGTGTGAATGTTTATAGCAGCTTTATTTATGACAGCCCCAAACGGAACATAACCCAGATGTCTTTTAATGGGTGAATGGTTAGCTAAACGGTGTAAGCCTATGGAAAACTACTCAGCAATAAAAAGGAATGAGCTATTGGTGTATGCATCACCTACATGAATTTCCAGAAAACACGCCAAGTGAAAAATGCCAATCCTAGAAAGGTATACGTTAGACGATCTCAATGATACAACCTTCTTGAGATGAATGACAAAAAGTACAGAAATAGATAGCAGACTAGTAGTTGCCAGGAATTCCAGAAGGTTACGGTTGTGGGAAGGAAGAGTGTGTGGCTATGAAAAGGCAACAGGAGTGAAACCAGTCGCGATGGAAGTGTGCTGTATCTTCACCGTATCAATGTCAGTATCCTGGTTGTGATGCTGTCCTCTAGTTGTATGAGATGTTACCATGGGCGAAAGTGGGCAGAGAGTACAGGAGATGCCTTCATATTATTTCTTCCAACTGTGTACAAATCTAACATGAGGGCAAATAAAAAGGTAAATTTGAAAACGATTATACTACCTTGAATCCTGATACATCATTTGTGCATTAAATTAATTGAAATCCCCTAGTTTATTGACCCTAGTGACCCTAGTTTAGGCGTTGCGGGGGGCCCAGCAGTATGCCTGCAGTCTGATACAAAATTATAAGAGCAGATTATGGAAGACCTGTTGCATTGACTTGGTAGCAAAATGTTGGTAGAGCTGAGGGCATTCTGGTCTCTTCCTCAGGCCTGCTGCAACCATCAGTCAGCCCCATTGGCAGAGGGACTCCCATGCACTGTGAGACTTAGGTGTTTGCGGATGACTCTTGGTCAGCCCCAAGATACAGATACAGAGGATGTGAACCTATAGAATTATAACCCCCAGTTAACTTATTAAGGATATGGGAACTTTAGCTTCGTTTTGTTGAGAAATCGCATAAAGTGATTGAGTGATTAACAACGGAGACCTGTCAGAGCCCAAGAGTGACTGATTCAGACCCTGGCGGGGCTATTGCCCCGCTTTGCGACTTGGAGGCTGATACTTACCCTCTCTGTCCCTTTCTTTCCCCATTTGTAGCATAAGAATGAAAATAAATGTTACCTACAAAAGTCGGGTTGAGCGATGAATTAATGAATATTTGTAAAGCCCAACAGTGTTTGTAAAATGTACTCACTCTCTCAATTTCTCGTGTAGTTTCTTCTGACTCTAGTTAATGAAATGAAAAAAAAAATTCACTCCCATTTTTATAACTCTTAGTCTGAATTACATGCTTTACAGAATTATAACACTTACAGAATTATATGCCTAACTGCAAATGAGACCAAAGAATTTCAGTACTTTTATAAGAAAAAAATGAAGTTAAAATACTACTGTACCTCCTTTAAAACACGATTTAAATGCTTCCATGTGTCAAAATGTTGTTCTTCATTTAAACATTTAGCAATTCGGTTTTGTTTTTCTAGTTTCAATCCACACATTTCAAGATGAAACCCTGCAGGCTATATTTTATTATAATTATTTTGTCAGTGTCAAGAATGCAGAAGCCTGGATTTGATCTATCTGTTGAGCATAATCTGACTGATTTCCAGGACCCCCACTCTGCACTACTTTCTGGACCAGTAACTCCCTGGGGCATATCAATCAAAATATCAGCTATGTTGTATTTAAGCAGGGAAATGGGATAACGATATAAAAAATAATAATACAATTACTCATAGCTCTAGATATGACATTAGTCCTGGTGATTTGCTGAACAGCACAGTTGATAACCAGAAAATTTGGACCCCCTCACTATCAACTGAGAACACTATCATTTCTCAGAGTGACAGCAGAATGGACGCTTAAAGATAATAAATTCATTAATCTTACCCTCATAACATTTCAAAGGAATAATGAGATGTGAATAAGGGACTCGAAAAGATAAAAAGAACTCACCACCAGATGTCTCCACTTTGCAAGGCAGTTAATAAAACAAAACCACACACACAAAAAGGAGATTCAAAGGAGGGTTGATTTAGGGCAGTGCTCTTGTCGGGGGGGATGGGGGGGGATTTTGCATCCCCAGGTAACATTTGGCAACGCTGGAGATGTTTTTGATCGTTACAGCTAGAAGGAGGGACATCACTGGCATCTACTAGGTAGAAGCCTGGGTGCTGTTGAACATCCTCCCTGCACAGAGCAACTCTCCTCGACAAAGAATCATCTATCGTAAAATGTCCATAGTGCCAAGGTTGAGAAAACCCTTAAAAGGACTTCTGCTTTGCTCGACTGGCATTATACTTTTCTCGTCCTCCGTTACACTTTTTTTCCACGCAATTTCCACGCAAAGCAAAAAGGCAGTAAACGGTGATAAGAAAAATGGATGTGAAACTAACCAATGCTTCCTTCCAGCTGTCCGCAAATATCTCTATTGCAGGCCCTATACCATAATACCTTTGCAGTGTAATTTCCTTTTGCCTTAACCGTCCCCCTCATGACATGATATCTTGCTGAGGGCCTGGCCAAGATCATTTCGTTCTCTGTGTGCCTAGCGCTTAGAGTGTGTGGCATGTCGTACACGTTCAAAAGTTTGCCCTATGAATGATTTCGCGAGTTCGTCGCAACAGAGGATAGGCTCTAAAAGGAGCCTGAGGAAAATCGGCAGTTAAGGAAGGTATGCTTCAGAATCAATCAGTCCTAGGTTTTCATGGAAGACTGTGGCATTAGCAAGCGGGCAAGATATGGTGGGAACAGGTGGTGTAGGCTGTTAAGAAGAAAATTGAAATGTTAACAAAGCTTTGAAGGTATCAGACAAGACATTCTACGTGATCGAGAAGTTATTGGAGTAGAAAGGCATTGGGCCAACTTTCTCCGTCTGAAATGCCTAGGCATTCCTCCTTGAAAACACACTTGGCAATCCAGCCATTTAAGATTTTAATCTAAATAAAGAACTTCAGATAGAGGATTGGCAAAAGGATTCACTGGTGGCAAGCAGTGACAGTGATGTGTGTACACGTCTACATTAACCATGCACACAGAAGTGTGTGTGCTAACTCAGATATAAACACCAAATTAATGACCAACAACTATAGACATTATGCTTCGAGTGTGTATATGGTAAACCTGAAAGAGTAAAAATACTATAATGAATGAGTAACAAACCCGAGGTGGCAGAGGGTATTAAAAAGAAGTGTTAGAGTCCTTATTTATACGACTGACTAGATCAAAACTGTAAAGCTCCAGCTTAAAAAAAAAAAAGACTCCTGATCCCCATTGTTATTAATAAATTTTTTCTAAATTTTACAGATAATAGAGGATCTATTATTTTGGGGTAGAATCACATATTTGCATTTTACTACTTTTGTATATGTAAAGTTTATTTCTTCAGTTACATTTAACAAAATATTTAATATCTTGTATTTTTAAGCCATCCGTAATATCACATTTCTCTAGAGCATTGCCCTTTCCTCTTCCATCGATCTCTGCATCCATCCATTCATCCATCTATCCATGCAGGTTTGTGGGAAGATGGCTGGAAAGATGTTTATGCAAATCACTTATGCTATTTCTGCATAAGTGAGTTGGATTTGGAGCTGATTTAAATTTTTTTTTTTTTTAACGTTTATTTATTTTTGAGACTGAGAGAGACAGAGCATGGACGGGGGAGGGTCAGAGAGAGAGGGAAACACAGAATCGGAAGCAGGCTCCAGGCTCTGGGCCATCATCAGCCCAGAGCCCGACGCGGGGCTCGAACTCACGGACCGTGAGATCGTGACCTGAGCTGAAGTCGGACGCTTCACCGACTGAGCCACCCAGGCGCCCCTGGAGCTGATTTTAAATTTCGCCTTTTTCGCTTTTCTTCATTAATCATATCTTTGTAATAAGCATCATTATTTTAGGAAAAACAGTTTTTCCTCTAGTTTTACTGAAATGAGGTAGACATGCATTATATCATTATGCTGCACTTAATACAGTGCTGTGTGTTCAAGCTTTACTTTTTCAATGCAGTAAAATTGTTTTCTTCTTTAGCGTACAATTCTATGAAAGTTAACACACACGTAGATCTATGTAACCACCATCGCGATCAAGGTAAACACCAGCTCCATAACCCCCGAAACTTCCCCACATTATCCACGGGGGCAACGTCCTTCCCCTGGGTCTCTGAAGCCCTTTCAGCGACTCTTCTCCTTATCACTATCGTCGTGGCTTTTTTGCAAATGTCTTATCAATGGAATCACAGTGTTTATCAGAGGATAGACCCAATAGGATATGTGTATAGATATATATAAAGACAAAGAGAAAGAGACAGAGAAGAGGAGTGAGAGAGAGAGGGAAAGAATTGGCTCACATGATCAGAGAGGCTGAGAGTCTGAGAAATCTCAAGAGCTGCACGTAGCAAGCTGGAGGTTAGGAGTCAGTGATGTGGTTCCCACTGGAAGGCAGGAAGAGACCGACATCCCAGATCCAATCAGCCAGCCGTGAGGGGTTCCCTGTTACCAGCAGAAGGGGCTCTGTTTTTGTTCTCTTCAGATCTTTAACTGATTGGGAAGGGCCACCTACATTGGGAAGGGCCGTGTGCTTTCTGAACATTGGGACCTTATTCCTATCCTCCAGCTAGATTATGACGCGGGAGGGGCAGTTGCCTGAAGCCCTCTTTTGGAGACTGAGGCCAGCTTTTTGGGCTTTGGGTTACAACGTTTCAAGTCCTAGATATACCAGAAGGAAAAAATACATATATGTATTATATATTTTATATTATAAATAACTATATTATATTATAAGCAATTATCACACTCGATTATTATATTAATTATAGGATTAGTCATATATATAATAATCATATACTTAATGTAATTAATATAGTAATTGATTATAATATAATACAATTGTACGTAAATATATATATATTCCCAATGGTACTTGAAACTTTTCAAGGTTCTTCTAAAAACACTGTTCTGTGTATTCTATCCAGGTTTTACAGCTGCATCCAGTGGGATAGACATGATCAAGTGTCCTTGCACCATCTTACCTAGAACTGGAACCCTGTCACTTCTTAAAAAGATTTTGAGCACATATAGGACAAGACAGTAGCGGTGGTTAATTATGAGTAGCAGTGGTATGAGTGGTATTTCTTCCTTACACTCTTTTGTATAGTTTATTTTTAAAAAGTTAAATTTTCCAAGGGGGGAAACTTTTCAGTAGATCATTCTACAGTCTGTGTGTAGAAAGACAGGAAGTACTTCTGTGATTCATCTAAAAGACAACCTTAAGGGGCACCTGGGTGGCTCAGTTGGCTGAACGTCTGACTTCAGCTTAGGTCATGATCTAATGGTTCACAAGATCAAGCCCTGTGTTGGGCTCTGTGCTGACAGCTCAGAGCCTAGAGCCTGCTTCACATTCTGTGCCTCCTCTCTCTCTGCCCCTCCCTGCTTGTGCTCTGTCTCTCAAAAATTAATAAACATTAAAAAAAATTTAAATAAATAAAAGACAAATACAGAAAACACTGAGGAAACACTGAACATAGACCTTCTACATTCCCGTTTATCTCCTCTTTGACTAAATCCCAGACAGGCAGCTCTGGTGATATCAGCCTGCGCAACCAATGTTTTCCATAATTGTGCTCCCTCTTTAACTCTTGGGCTAAGAAAAACTATAATTGACCCTTGAACAATGATGGGTTTGAACTATGCAGAGCAATATATATAGTATTGTAAGTGTATTTTGTCTTATAATTTTCTTAACATGTTCTTTTCTTTAGTTTACTGTAACAATAAAGTAAATAATACATTTTACATTACAAAATGTGTGTTAATCGACAGTTATCAGTAAGGCTTCCAGTCCATGGCAGGCCAGGAGTCGTTAGATGTTAGGGGAATCGGAAGTTATGTGAGAATTTTCAACTGTTCAGAGATTGGTGCTCCTAACCCCCAGAGTGTCCAAGAGTCAACTGAAGAGTCAGAGGTTTTGGGGAGAAAACATTTTACTTTTCCCTTTAAGATTCTTCTTGCTGGTCTGAGGCTTAAATTGACATGAGACAGATTAACAGGAGAAAAACAAATCCATATAAACATGAGATTCCAAAGACAGGCAAAATAAGGTATATAAGTCATCTTGAGCTAAGGGGGTGGGAGTGGGGGCTCAGAACTTCAAAGAGAAGGAAAACAATTCATAGGAAGATGAAAAAGAGTAAATGTTTGGTAAACGCACTGCCATACAGAAGCAATGGAACATAGAGAGGAATTTTAATGAGCAGACTTTACCGAATTCCTCCTTATCATGCCTAGCTCATAGTATACTACAATTATCTGCAGTGAGAGCTCTCTTCCTGAAGTAGGTCCTCTATCTAGGCAATTCTAGGGCAGGGTCAAAGTTTCTTCCTGAGACTTTGGGCCTTGATGATTTTCAACGCAAAATAATCTGCCTGTCAAAGTAGCACATCTTGGGGCAACTTGTTCTGAACCCCTACAAAGGAACCTGACTTAGAGCCAAAGCCAAGGGAAACCATAAAAGTAAATACACTTTCTTAAACTTCATCTGTCACAAAGGAAGAAAACAAAGCTTGCAAACTTTGGAGTGATTGAGAGGCACCAGACTTTATGCTGAGCTCAGTCATTTCTCTCCACTATTAAATATTGTCATGTATCACTGTGCTCTCTCTCCTGCCTCTAAATGAACTTCCTTCACTCCCTTTAGATTCATTTATTATGCAGTGAGATGTTATTTAAAAAAAAAAATTCTCTGGAAGAAATGACTAATATACTTGCACAGACCAGCTTTTGTGCTAACTGGGTTTATTTGTCTGCGTCAGTGCAAACTTACTAAGACTCCCTCACGAAGAGGCAAAAATCTACAGGCAGGACGCTTACTCACAAAATTACTGCATGTTACAAACTTGAACTCCATAGACTGTCTAAGGCAAAGACTTTAGCAACTAACTTGGAGACAGAACTACTGAAAACTTTCGTTCTTGAGGACATCAATTTAGATTGACTATAAAATAATACTGAAGGAACTTATCAAGTTTATTGAGAATAAAAAGAAAAGAATCAAGTTGCCTCTTTTCGGTAAATAACTATAGTATCGGAGTTAAATGGATACTTGCAGAATTCTTTTCACCGAAAGAGATGTGACCTTGTTACTTTTAGACTTAAAGTCCTTTGCAGGGTGCCGATGTAAACTTGTTCTCAATGCTCTCCTGTAGACCAGGAGGGTCCCTTCCTAACAGGGCCATTGCTGGTACAGGGTGAGGTGAGGGAACTGAGGACAATGGAAGGAGCTTCTCATAAAGTTATCTTTTGTTCAATGTAATGTATTTGTGAAGTGCAGAATAATGCCTGCTGGAGATCCTCTTCCTAATCCCCAGAACCTGTGATTATGTCACTTTACATGGCAAAAAGGACTTGGCAGAAGTGAAAGATATTGAGACTGAGAGTTGATCCTAAATGATCCAGGTGTGCCCAGTGTAATCACTCGAATCTTTGAGAATGAAGAACCCCCCTCAGTTTTGAAGTGAAAGCACTCAACCGATCATTGCTGGCTTAAAAGACAGAGAGAGGGATTATGATCTGATGCATGTGAGCAGCCTCTAGGAGCTGGAAAAGGCCAGGAAAGAGATTTCCCCTAGAGCTTTCTGAAAGGAGTGTTGCCCCACCAGCAGCTTGACCTTAGCCTGGTAAGATCCATTTCGGACCTCTGAACTATAGAACTGTAAAGTTGTTCTACCAAGTTTGTGGTGATGTTTTATGGCAGCACAGAAAGTGAGTACAATATTTTTATTACTTTTTGTGAGATCCTATCTTTTGGCTTTTGGGTATTTAAAACATTCTTTTATTTTGAACGAAATAATAGAATGGTAGTGTGTATTTTTTTTCAGAGGGTTTACTCTCTTCCTGGCCAAAATAAAATATAATTAACCTTTGTTAGTTCTCTCCATTCCCTCTGTTCCCTACCACTTCCTCTCTTCTGTCCTTCGTTCCTCATTTAAACTGTGTCATGAAGTTGAATCGTTGGCATACAAAGTCCACGTGTGACCATATGCATGTTCTGTACCCGGCCTTTTCAATCCCGTCCATGTCTGCAGTTGCCCACCTCCCCATCCCTGTTCTCCTTTGTCTTCTAGAACAGTGGATCCTAGTCTTCCTAGGAATCACAATTCCTCAGGGGTACTGACCATATGTACATCACCTCCCACCATGTGCCTACTGAATAAGCATCTCCGAGGGAGGGGTCTGATAGTCTGCATTGTTGGCAAGGAATACAGTCGTTGGTGAATTTGAGAAACACTATTCTAGCAGCACCAGCCTGTTGATATTCCTTGCACTTATTACTCCGTGCCCAACCCCCACCTTCCACCCGCTCAGTCCCCTAATCCAATGCCCATCTGCCTACAATTCCCTCTCCCCACTCTGGTCCCTGCCCCAACTTCACCTGGGCAAAAGCCCCTCCTCTTACTTTCATTGCTATCACTGGATTCCAATCCTCACTTTCCATCAAAGAGCTCCCTAGCTGACCTGCACTCCTCAAATCCTACGGAGCATTTGCATCAATTACTATGACGGCACTTACCTTATCAATCTGTAGTCATCTGTCTGCCTTCATCAGAGAGATTCGGTCCTTGAACATGGGGATTGTTCCTCATTCATGTTGCTTCCCCAAGGCTCAGCACAGTGCTGGAGAGGCATTCGATGCTACATAAATGCCTCTAAAATGAATGTGTGGAAGAAGGAATGCATGAATGAATGAAATAGAGGCATCACGTCATGAGGTAATTCTCTGCTTTCTCTCTTTTAATTTTCTTTAACGTTTATTTACTTTTGAGACAGAGAGAGACAGAGCACGAACGGGGGAAGGTCAGAAAGAGAGAGGGAGACACAGAATCCGAAGCAGGCTCCAGGCTCTGAGCTGTCAGCACAGAGCCCGACGCGGGGCTCGAACTCACGAGCCGTGAGATCATGACCTGAGCTGAAGTCGGACGCTTAACCGACTGAGCCACCCAGGCGCCCCTCTGCTTTCTCTCTTTTAAACGTCATGCTCATCTTCAGTTAATTGCCAAGGGGACCCACACTAGAATATGCATCACAGATGTCTGGGTGAGCCTCACTCTGGTCCAAGTCTCTGCCTCCTCTGTGGTCTCCCTGTAGTTTCTCCAATATGATAAGTGCACGGGCTTTTGCACTCACTATTCCCTCCGCCTGAGATAATCGTTACATATCCTGGTGTATGCATCTTGGCTCAGTCCCTCCCAGAAAGGCTTTGTCTGACCGACCTACCTAAAATATGGCTCCTATCAAACTGTTAATTTACCCTGCTTTATTCTTTCTTTTATGGCAGTACTTACATAAAATGTCTATTGTATATTTGTGTTTAACCTGTCTCGACCCTTAGAATATAATTTCCATAAACAGAAATTTTGTTTGTTTTATCTACTGCTGTATCTCCAGTACCTAGAATATAGTTCACCATATACAGTGGGTAGTTAATACATGTGTGCTGAATGTTGCACATGACTGTGGCAGAATACATATCCTATGATAACTAAGCAGGCTAGCACAAGGCACAATGCAGCCATGGACTCACTGAGGACACATCGGGTACCTTAAAGCAACATTTTAAATGCACCTCAATCTACGCCTGCAATTGCTAACAATCAAGGATTGGATGCATGGTTTGTTTCTCAGCTGCATATGGTTATTACCTAGGAAAGCACGTGAGGGTTTTCCTGGGGCTGTTTTTTCCCTTATGAAAATGGCCCCCTGACTTCCCGTCTGCTGCAGCCCGGAGGAACACGGCTGGGTTTGCGTGGGCGATGATGTTCCTGGACTTAGGTCCAGTTTAGCTTTTCCTGTTCCTCTGGCGATGCTGCTGAGGTCCAATTAAACACCAAATAAGCTAAGGGTTAGAAGTGTGCCCAGAGACAGTGCCAGCCCCAGAAACCTTGCTTACTTTTGCAAGAGAGCCACATGCTCTGTTTGTGGTTTCCTCCTGAACACCGTCTTTGTTTTGAATTCCTGGAGTGGATTGAGCTGCCCAACTATCGGATTTGATCCTAGGAGTTTTGATTTTTGATTTTTTTAGCTGCATGGTAACTGGAGTATCGGGCCCAGAACGTTGTTAGCTTCCGGCCGTTGTTGCCAGTATCATTATCTTCCTAGGTAGGAGTCTCTTGCTTCATTTTACTGATGCCCTGAGGGAACTCTGATCGGTTTCCTTTCCTTACCTTGCAGCGTTTTCCTTTTTTCCACCTTCTGGACTATAAATGTAGCAACTGCAGTCTTATCTCTTCAACTATGACTTCAAATCTTTGCCTTCTTCAGTTTTCCTTCCTGTCTTTGATGGCTCAAGTGATTTCCTAATTGCAAGAGTAAAAACTATACTCCAGGGACCAGTGTCCAAGGATGTACAGTTTCCCGTTTTGAGTTATATCTGTGTCACTTCTGTCACTGACTCTCTACATCTCCATGGCCCAGATGCCATAATAGTCATACCAGGGTGCCATGGGCATCTCGTTCACTCGCTGGGCATGAACAGCTCTTGGACAGTGCATTTGATAACTTTTCAGAGAATCAGCCTTGCCTTTGAAATTACATTTTAAAAGCTCTTAGATGTCTGGGTCCACATTTCTTTGCCGGAAGGGGGATAAAAGGGAAGAAGGGATATGTTGGATGTATCAAAGGGCAACACTTCTTTCTTCCCTGGTCCATCATTCCCATCTCCAAGGGCACTGTCCACAGGGACACAGTACGGGCATAGGCTTTGAACTTCAAGGTAAGAAAGAGAGGAAGAGGGAAGGAAGCATGATCCTATGTGAGATGTTGGTTATCATAGGGTGCTAGTTAGGTGAGTCTAGGCTATCAGAAAATTCCAAAGTCAGTAGGGGCTAATCTAAGGTAACCAACTTGTTCTAGTTTTTCTGGGACTTTCTTGGTTTTAACACTGAAAATCAAAGTCTGGGACAAATGGGACAGTTGGTCCCTACAAGATTACTCAAACACCACTTTGAGTGTCTACTATTTGCCAGTGTGTTTCTTACGGGGACTCCAGGTTTGGTCAGCCAGCCCTTTAGCCTGTCTTCATCTGCATTTTCTTCCGTTTCCATAAAACCTTGAAGGCTGCCCCTTTGTTAACAATTTCACATTCACGTCTGGCCTTCGTTGTCCTGAATGCTTGACCCTGCTAATTTGATTTTAGTCTCTGACATGACCTTGGTCTTCCATAGATCCAAAATGAAAATGCTGTTCGGAGTGGCAATGAAAATTGAGTGTGGGCAAATCCCAGGGAAGACAATAACTCACAGTGGAAGAGAAGTATAGAACACAGGGCAGCAAGGTAGGGCTGTGCCCTCCCACAGCACACAGAATATGCCCATGGATTTGTTAAAATGTCAAAAGCAGGTGTTTCTTTTTTCTTCAGTCTGAGCTTCAAGCTAACATGGGCATTCAGCGTAATCCCTCCCAGGTGCTAAAACAGTATGTGGTTCAGGATTTCAGAGGTAATTATTGCTGAATGCAATGTATGGCCAGTGCACCTGCCAGGTAGATGTTATGAAAGAATGTGCCGAGGGGTGCACCGAAAGAATTTGGGGGACAATTTCTCCATCCTACCTTTTATAAGGCCTATTAAGGCCATCAAAAACTAGCCATGGAGCTAAACAGATTCACAGTGTGGTTAACAACACAAAAGATGTAGCAGGGACCAAAAATCCTAACAAGATCAAGCAGAGGTTCTAGGTCAGAGAAAATGCCAGCACTACCCTGAGAAATTCAAGCTTCGTGGCAGCAGTCCAGTCCTGCAACTGACGCACAGTGAGTTATCTTGTAGGAAAGTTGAATACACAGACATTTAGATTTGGATATTTAGATCCTGGCTTAGGCACCCAAGGGAAATACTTAGTCTGCTTGTCTCAAATGAAAGGGAGAGAGAGTGGTTCAATATGGTCATTTATTCCTTGAAAGGTGAGTGTTTCCTGGCATTGGACAATGTCCTTGAAACAGAATAGAGGACAATCACAGAACCAACCAACCAACCAACCAACCAACCAAAAACAAAACAAAAAAAAAAAAAAAACCATTCAGTTTCCCTGCCCTGATGGAGCTCAAGATCCGGTGGGAGAGTCAAAAATTAATCAAAGAATGACCCAGGTTAATAAAAAATCACCACTGTGGTAGCTCCATGAAGGAGAGGTACCAGGTTTTCTGAAAGCTTGGAAGAGGGGGATTTGAACCAGTTGGGTGGCTTCTCTGAGACACTGAAAACTGGGCTGAGATAAAAAATGCGCTGGCTTGTTTGGTGCTTAATTTGTGCTGGGCACTGCTAACAGCTTTATCACCTTGTGTTGATTTTCACGCATCAAAGTTTGGAAGTGGGCATTATCCCTCACTGATCTAGGAAGAGAATCCCACCATTCTCTATCAGCTTAGGAAGAAGCTTCCATCATTATCGATAACCTAAGGAAGAACATTCCATTAAGATCCCCTAGAATGGAGGCTCCCTGGGCTTCCGTTTTGTACCTCTGTCCCTACCGTCTGGAGCTATTGCAAAAGTCCGAGTCCTGCACAGGATACCAGCTCACATGCTCGCAGGGTGAGTTGATGTATTCCCATTATGCAGATTAGAAAATTTGGCCCAGGGGGTTGGGTAGAGTGTGTGGAGCCATATGGCTAGTGGGAAGCAGAGCCTCTATGAGACGCCAAGCTCCGTGTCTCCAGGCAAAGGAGGAAGTGGGAATACGTTGGGATCAGGGGGAACAGCAAGTGTCAAGGCACATTGGTGCAGAGCTCAAGGGTCTGCTTCCCCTCTCGTACACCCTGGACCAGAAGGACCTGCAGATCCTCCTGTGGGTCACGCTGTGTTCCCCAGAAGCAGGATCCAGGCAGTGTCTTATGCCTTCACAGGCAGGAGAAACGTGTATCACTGATGGTGGAGGGGGGATGCGGTGCTTTGAAACGCGGTCCCTCAAGATCACCTGTCTTGCTGCTAACGCTACAAATAAGTATGTCCAGATTCCCGTCTCGAGGATGAGATCCCTGTCTCAGGCTTGCTTGCCTGCTGACAGCTCCTCTCGGAAAAGCTTGCAAGCACCTTTTGAAAGGCACACGACGCGGAAAAGCTCCCATCTAGCACAAACACAAAAGCTTGAAACCTTGAGGCTTCGCCCACACGGATTAAATAAAATGCTTTCAGTGACTTTGCGGCTACTTATAAAAAACAATTTACATAAACGGATGTGCTGTTCAAGGAGGGTGGAGAGGGTGGCTCGAATGTTTTTAAAACTTGCTTTTTCCCTTTAGTTTAATAGCTCCAGAGGCCTCAAAGAAGCAACTCTTTTTCATAAAACGGGCTTGTAAATTTATTGAGACAGACTCCAGTTGGCCCTATTTCAGGCAGCTCTCTGGGGCCTCCCACATACAGCGCCTGAGTCCTGGGGCCTCGGATTGCAAGTTGCTAGAGGAGCCCATCCTCCACGACTCAGGCTTCCTGGGCCTGAGATGCCTCCGCTCACTCCAGCGTATTTAACTGCTGCAAGTATCCGAGGTTTGCCAAAGGTCTAGGCAAGAACTTACAGGTTTTACCCTGCCCGACTCTCATGAAAATGGATCCCAGAACAGAGATGCCAGCATCTCACAGCAATAATACACACACACGCACACACACACACAAATGCATACACAGACACACACACAGACAACTATTAGGCTCATCGTTGTTGCCCATATGGAAAAGATGCTGAAAATGTACAACTGTTGTTTAATTGATGGTTGTGTATATTCGTTTTCTCTAGCTTGATTTTCTTGTATTTTTGGAAGAGATGATATGGGCGTTTGGTCGATATTCCAAACAGATTACATGTCTTTTTTTCAAACTTGGACCAGTTCTCCTTTCCTCCCTCCCATGTCACCCAGTCAGAAATATGTGTTCTAAGCGCAGGCATCTACTTCCCATCCCCTGCCATGTGCTTTTTTATACATTGAGAGCAGCGTGTGGACATAATTATGCATGTTGGCTTTTATTTAATACTCTATCTTTGAGGTAGTCGACCTCAGTAGTGATGATGATGGTGATGTGACAGCAAACAGACATGTGTGTGGTACGTGTTCTCATCCCAACACTGTTCTGAGTTCTTTCTGCGTGATCCTTCCCACATCCTACGGGACATGTGCTAGCATCACCCAGCTGGGGAGAGAGGGAAACGGAGGTATGGAGCAGTTCAGTGACTTGCCCAAAGTCTCACAGTGGGAATTGGAATGTGATCCGAACTAGACTCCACGCCCCAAACCACAGTGCCGCATTACCTCTCAGGACGAAATCACTGCCTCTCATTTATTCGTTTTGAGAGCCGCATACCATTTCTTTGAATGAATGAATCATGTTAATGTAGCCTGCCCACTGTTAATGATGTCTTGGGTTTTCTTCCTGCATTTTGCTACTGCAAGCAGTGTTTCAAACTTCTGATATTTCACTACCTATCTTTGTACTGGTGCTTTGTGTATACGTGCTTTGTGCACGTGTTTGTAATATCAAGTAATCAAGTCATAATAGTAGATTTGCTGGGGTTCGAACACTGACGCTCATTTTCTTCTTGCTGTGAGGAGACATGGAGAGGGGCTTATGGACATGGGACCTCTGAAGCGTCCCTGCTCTCGCAGCCAACTCAAAATGGTCCCTTCAAAGTGCAAATGCTCAATAAACATTAAAGAAAGACTTCAATCACAAAAGCTGCCATGTTTGGGACAATTACAATGTAGAACATATTTTGATTCATTGGATCTGATTAAATTGATATGAACCAATCAAACATCATCCTCATACTGTCGCCCAGGAAGTGGGAGCCCCTGATTTGAAGTCACCAAAGACAGGAAGCGTCACAGTCCTCTCTGAACTTCAGCTCTTTGGAATCCAAACCTATATACTATGTGCTCTTGGTCTTACATCAGCAGGTTCGACCCAGAGCTTGGCCCCACTTTGTTTCCACTTGAATAGGATTAATGCCAACTTGCAGGAGAAGATATCAGATAAAATAAGCAGTGAACATAAAACGACACCTAACATGCAGGGTGCTTGTTACATGGGCCACGTTTGAGATGAACACTTGGCATTTCCTTACCTCCCGTACCATTGACGGTCACCCCAGGAGTCTCTTTGTATCGCTGGTGCCATTTTGCAGGTTAGAAAAACCCAACAGAAGCTAAGCACAATCTGGTAACTTGCCCGATGTCATGAGAATGGGTCAGTGATCACGGAAGACTCAAATTCAGATGTGGCTATCTCCAAGGACCAAAGCCTCCAATGCTGCTTCTCTACTGAATGTTGAAATACATACGATGCTGATACCCTTTTAAGACCTTGAATGTGTTGTGTGTGGGTTGTGCTATATCCTGAGTGCACGTCTGTTTCCTGGGGTTTCCTGTACTTTATTTTCAGAAATCTTCACTACAGCTCTTGAAGAATCTGTCTCAGCTTCTATTATAACGAGACCTATCATATAGCAAATATTCACTTATTTAATAAATAACTGCGTATTTTTAAAATGACAAACTCACCAGAATTGGCCTTTACTTAATAATCACAAACACCAAGCTTATGAATATTTCATGCTCACTCATTTCTGCGGAGAGTGTAAGCATCCTGCATTTCTATAGCTCCAGATTATGCAGGGAACAATGGAAAACATATGTTTTGTGTGTTTTCTTTAACAATTTGATGATGGAAGAACACCTGGAAGTGTTGGAGATAATGTAAGAAACGGTCGCCTTTTGTTATTCGAGTGCTCGAAATAAAAATCTCAAATGGCAAGTTGTAATCCAAACCACAGTAATTATAGAAGACTGTATAAAAAGGTATGCATTTTAAATTCATAAATCTAAATGAGTCTATCTGCAAGTTAGTAAACTTTATTCAATTTTTTACGGCAACTACCCCATCAACACCATCACCCAAAATACTGTACCACTCAGATATTAGAAGGTTTCAGTTTGGGGCTCGACGGATTCTTTGTTCTTCCCTGTTTTCCTTATTTTATTTTTTTTAATGTTTATTTATTTGTGTGAGAGAGAGAGACAGAATGTGAGCAGGGAAGGGGCAGAGAGAAAGGGAGGCACAGAATCTGAAGCAGGCTCCAGGCCCTGAGCTGTCAACACAGAGCCCAACACGGGGCTCGAACTCACGAACTGCGAGACCATGACCTGAGCTGAAGTTGGACGCTTAACCGATGGAGCCACCCAGGCGCAGCTCCCCAGTCTTCTTAAAATCATTACATATTAGAGTGTTCTAAGTGATCTGAAGGAGAAGCACACAGTTCACTAAGAGTGCAAAACAGGGAATTCAGATGCAAGATGTGGACACAGGAAAGGCTTCCTCCAAGAAGGAGCATTTAAACCTAAAAGATGGGATCCTTAGGAGTTTACCTGGCAGAAGGGCAGCATGTGCAGGAGGTTACGGGGATTGGAAGAGCCCATGGAAGAAGCAGGGAACTTTCTGGAATCTGGAGAAAGCCAGTGTGGCGTAGCAGAGTGACTGGGAGAAGCAGCAGCAGTGTGGCTTTGGCAGGGACCCCATCGTGTAGGGCCAAGAAATCCATGATAACAAAAAGTTGGGACATGTGCCCAAGATGGCCTCAAGCCACTGAAGGGTGTGGCACCAGAGAGAGACATGATTGGAGTCACGCTCATTCTGGCTGCTGAGTGCTGAGTGGGAAATGGAGGGAGAGAGACAGAGAGAATTTAGGACATAAATGCAGTGGTCTAGATAGAGATGATGCTGGAGGCGTGGATCGGGAGTGAGGAAGTGAGCTGGAGAGAGATGACCTGAGAGGCACCATGGCAGTGACACACACAGACGAGAGTGATGGATGGGATGTCGGCACGAAAAAGAGCAGAGTGTCAAGAGCAACATTGAGATGAATGAGTTGGCCAACTGGGGAGATGGTGGGTTCCATTCTGGAGTCTCGAAATTCTCTATTTTATTTCCTGGGAATTCGTAGCAAGATGAAAAAAGCGTATATGTACAAGGACCACTTCCTAACTGTGCTTCACGATGTCAAGACGTTTGTTCACATCCTCACAGCGAGGACCCCTTTTTTTCTGTGGGGTTCACCACTCTATTCTCAGAGCCTGCCCTGACGCAGGGGCAAAGAGCAGGTGCCCACTAATGTGTTTGTTACAGCACATGAGCGGTGTTCCCGCCCGGACCGTAAGAACCTTGTGGTGGGAGCCTGTCCTTTCTCTGTCCTTCCTTTTCCCCATCATTCTTGCCTAACTTTTACCTACATTTCTCATTTATGAGCTATTTTAAGGAGTTAGGCAAGTTGATACTAAAGTTCACCTGGAAAAACAAACATATAAGAATAGCAAGGGAAAAATAATTGAAAAGAAAAACTCTGAGGGGGGTCTAGCCCCAGCAGACATTAAAACATCCAGTATAAAGCCTCTATAATTAAACCAGTGTGAAACAGGGACATGTATAGACTAACACACCAGTGAAATAGAAGGTAAGGCCTAGAAATAGTTCCAAGTACTTAAGGCAATTTAGTGCATAATGAAGGTGACATCTCAAAGCACTGGGGTAGAGAAGAACTTTTTAATAAATGGTGTTGGGACAACTGGGTAGCCATTTGGAAAAAAGATAAAATTGGATCCATATTTCACACTGTGTATGAGAACACACTCCAAGCAGATTAGGGTTCTAAATGTAAACACATGAAACGATGCCAGTACCAGAGGAAAACGCGGGTGAACTCTACTTCGTGCGTAGTGCACAGAAAGCCTTCTAATGATGGCTTCAGATCCGAAAGTAATGCGAGGAAAGACGGATACGTTTCATTACAATAAAAAAAGAAGTCACGGTGCAATGAAGTTATGTTCACTCAGCAACATAAACGAAGTCAAAAGACAACTAAAAGCTGGGGTGCCTGCGTGGCTTAGCCGATTGAGCGTCCGACTCTGAGTTTTTGCTCAGGTCATGATCTCACAGTTCTCCTGGGATCGAGGCCCGCATTGTGTGCTGAACTAAGAGCATGGAGCCTGCTTCAGATTCTCTCTCTCTCTCTCTCTCTCTCTCTCCCCCTGCCCCTGCCCCTGCCCCTGCCCATGCATGCCCACACATGTATGTGCACCCTCTCCATCTCTCTCTCTAGATATAAACATAAAAAAAATTTTTTAATGACAAATGAAAACTGAGAGAAAATATGTACAACATATGCCACAATCAGTCAACCAATGCCCCCGGTAGATTGGGGCACAAGAGCCCAACAGCAGATTTTTTAAAATGGGGAAAGCGGGGGCACCTGGGTGGCTCCGTCGGTTAAGTGTCCAACTCTCGATTTTGGCTTGGGTCATGATTTTACAGTTCATGGGCTCAGCCCCGTGGAGGTTTGCGCTGATAGCATGGAGCCTGCTTGGGATTCTCTGTCTCCTTCTTTCTCTACCCCTCCCCCAGTCATGCATATACTCCCTCTCTCTCTCTCTCCTTCTGTTTTTCTCTTTCTCAAAATGAAAAAATGAAAACTTTTTTTTTTAATTGGGAAAGACAGGAACAATTCACAAAAGGAAATGTAAAAATGGCCCTTCGATACATAGAGAACCAATCATTCCTCATTGGAGAAATGAAAATTAAAAATTAAAACAGGGACACAGAATCACCTATCGGACTGGCAGAAAATAGACATTGTGATGCCTGGTTCTGTTGATGAGGCTGTGGCAAGACAAGCACTCTTTCTCATGTTGCTGTGGAAGGATGCTGAAAGGGATAGGCCCTCAGGAGGGGAGTCTGGCCAAATCTAACCAAACTGCTCTTGCCTTTTGTCATGCAGTTCCATATCTATGAATCTACCCTGAGGACACGTTCCTGATGGTATGAGAATACATATGCATAAGGTCATCCACGGCAGCCATATGCATAAGGTCATCCTCGGCAGCCATATGCATAAGGTCGTCCACAGCAGCATCGTTAGTAATTGCAAAGCTTGGGAGAAAACCTAAATGCCAATCCACAGGACAGGAGTGGCAGAGAGGTTGGTGCATCCACAAAATGGTGCTGTGCAGCTGGCAGAATGAGGATGAGGTCCAGAAATTGATTTGGAGTGATTTCTAGAGCAGCTGCTATGTGAAAATAGCTCAGTGCGGAAAAGTAGCTAGAGCATATTCTCCTTCATGTAAGGCAAAGGGGCTACAGAAAAGATACATGTATCTACTCATGTGTGCAAAAGAAATGCAGGATACATAAATGAGAAACAAAATAGATCAGTGACCTCCATGGGGTGGGTGGGGAAAGGGTGGAAAACAGTGGAGAATTGGAACAGAGTACAGGGAAAGGAAGGGGAGACTTCTGAGTAAACAGTATTGTAGCACTTTGAGTCTTAGAAACAAAGTAATGGGGGGGAAAACACAGAAAATAAACATATATGCAAAATATGTGTATATATGAAATAAAGCAGGATGGGAGGGGAACCCAATGTGGGATATAAACAATAAAAAATGAACCTAATCGTATCACAAATGAATAATAGAACTTCCCTGAAAGGGGAGAGGAAGAAGTAACCTCAGTAAATTTGGAAGATTGACTAGATACTCTAAGGCTTAAGGCATATGAGAATCCTTTAAAAATAATGGGCTTGGGGTGCCTGGGTGGCTCAGTGGGTTCAGTGTCTGACTTTGGCTCATGTTACGATCTCAAAGTTTGGGAGATCTAGCCCCACATCAGGCTCTGTGGTGACAGCATGGAGCCCACGTGGGAGCCTCTGTCCTGCTGTCTCTCTGCCCCTCCCCTGCTCGTGCACCTGCTCTCTCTCTCTCTCAAAAATTAACATTTAAAAAAAATAATAAACAAAAATACCAGGCTTTCGTTTGTAAATCTGTTTCTCATAGAGGAATGGGGAAGCAATTCCAAAATGATTTCACGTGTAAATGAGCATTAAATAAATAAGTAAATGTGTTATAGTATCAAAAATTAGTATAAAAGTTGCTGGGCATACAGAGAAACGGAAAAAGAAATTTTAGAAAATTTAGAAAAGATTCTAAAGCCATTATTGTCACAAGCTTAGGGGCAAAACTTAGCCATTTTACCAGACACTGCAGTGAGGAGAAAATTTGCAAATTATAGGAAAGTAACCTCCACACAGACAACAAATAAACAGAAAAGAACAAAGTCAAGTACCCCTTGTAACTAACCTTGAAGAGATCAACTCTTTGATGGATTAAGCAGCCTGCCTAGAGTATGTGTCTGTCTGGCAATGATTAACTACTGGTTTGAAAATGAATTTATGTGAAGTTTAAGATGCCCATTTGTAAGAGCAACATATATTAAAACTTTGATGGAAAAACACTTTATATGAAAGTCAAATAAGGAAAACCTTTGCTTCTCTTCAATGAAGTCAGTGAGGATCATGCCAGATCATTAGAACACTTGCCTTGTTTCAAAATCATTTGAACGGTTTAAAAATTACTTTGTAAACACCAAATGTGAGAAAATATTGTCTACAATTCAATTTCCCTACTATTCAACTGACTACACAGTGTCTGGGCAATGTTCATCTCTTTGTTTTATGCATGTAAAATATTATATAGTTATGATAATAGCTATCATAAATAAGTTTGTATTCTGCATTCTCTTACTGTATCACAAACATTCTTTGGCTGCTACACTGTCTTCATTGTTACCTTTTTTATGAGAACTGAATAGTCCATATCAATATTACATGAGTGTTCATTTTTGTGTTTTTTTCATAATTTTGCTTTTTTAAAATTTTCTTAATGTTTATTTCTGAGAGAGAGAGAGAGAGAGAGAGAGAGAGAGAGAGAGAGAGTGTGTGTGTGTGTGTGTGTGTGTGTGTGTGTGTGTGAGCGAGAGGGGGAGGGGCAGAGAGAGAGGGAGACACAGAATCAGAAGCAGGCTCCAGGCTCTGAGCTGTCAGCACAGAGCCGGGTGCGGGGTCCAAACTCATGAACCGTGAGATCATGACCTGAGCCGAAGTCGGACGCTCAACCAATGGAGCCACCCAGACACCCCTAATTTCTTTACTAAACTATTATTGAAGTGTTTACATTGTTTTTGAAGGGAAAAGATTTAAAATTTATTGTTTTATTACAGACTAGTTTGAAAATAATATCAAGACAAGAAGGGAATTACCCACAGATGTCATTCTGAAAACATCAATTTTTTATTTATGTACATCTTCGATTTCACATCATAAAAAAACCAGTATGAATAGAATGTTATATTCTATACTTTCCATTAACATTATGCCCCACATATGCTGTTTTTCTTCAGTGATTTTTTTGGTAGCTTCTCTATGCTTTCTGTAGCTCATGTTATTCTGTGTTGTTTTCTCTAGGTAATTTACCATTCTCTGAAATCAGTCCCTCTGTCTCCTCCCATCAGAAGTGTAAGTATCATGAGGGCAAGGATGGCCTCATGGCCTGTCCTGCCCCATTCAGTCTGTTCATGGCCTGGAGTGGTGCTAGACATCAATAATTATGGACAAATGATTGAGATTCAGGCTAGTCGTGGTTGAGCCACATTTTGAATCCTGGGGCTCTGACCCCAGAACTGTCCGTGTGGTGGCAACAGCGAGTATATAAAGAGCTATAACTTCTTACTATTGCAAGGGACTCATGGTAAACCTTTCCAGCTCCTCCAGAAACAGGGATGGATTGATTCCCAAGATCCAGGAATAAACTAAGAGCAACCTAGGGATGTTTAGTTGTTCTCAACTGTAAATATTCTGACATCCTATTTTAATGCACTGTTTTATAATATTTTAGTGTAGTAAAAGGGATGTGAACTTTGAAGGCATTTTGGCACATGACATAATCTTAATTCTACTAATTACCACCTGCATGAGGTACTTGGTCTCCTCTGCCTGGGTTTCTTCTTCTGCAAAAGGGGAGAAAATAATAACGCCGTTTTAGATAGTTGTGGTGAGGACTAAGAAAGTAAATCGATATAGAAATCAACTATGCATCAACATGTATATATAATATTTGATGTGGTTCTTTGTAAGTAGGAAACATTCCATAAATATTAGCTGCCATCATCCACATCATGGCCATTGTTTTGTAAGCCCCGGGTAACTTTTCCCTTACAGAATTAAAATTCCAGAGTTTAAAAGTATTCTGTTAAACAAATAGGACACATTCAAGGCTATACCTTGAATATCCCTCTTCTTTATTTGCATTGCAATGTGCTCTCTTGACTGGTGTAGAAAAGGAAGAATGGCCAACTTTTGCTGGAAATGGTGTATAAGCGTGAGTTTGAACACGCAAATCCATCATTCATGTGAATGTCATTCATCATGTGTGTTCAGGGTGGAGAGAAATGTTAAGTGCCGCTGCTTTTGACTATAAAAATCCCAGGGGTCAAATTATGTAAATTCTCATGGAACTCAGGAGAGCGTCCTGCCATCCAGTGGACATAATAAATGCTGTTGATGTTATAAAGAAGATACTTCAGTTTCTGATAAAATGGCTTCTTTCTTCAGGCGATTGCTTTAGGACCAAAGACTTTGCTTGAAGGTGAAGGGGATTTATTTTTTTACCTAGATTCATAAATTGAGTGAAAACAGTCCTTTCTGAGGCAAAGAAGGACTCTCCCACACGTAGGGGCACTCAGAGGCTCTAGCACATTCTGTCTCAGATGCGGCACCTGCTGGAAATCTACAGTAAGAGACACAACTTACTATACTGACTCTCCTCGTATCTTCTCAAAACAAACAAACTTTTTTCTTCCAAATACTTGTTAAATGATGATGAGCTGTAAAATATGAACACATATTAGGAACACGTGATCATGGTCAGGAAGATACTCCATTTTGTATGGCTGTAATCCCAGGCCATCGATCAACAATGTCACCCACGGTAGCTTCGTTATGGATAAAGTAGTCAATATCAGCTACGCTATACTACACTAATATCTTCCATAATCTCAGCAAATTAACCATAGGAGTTTTTTCCCTATTCATGCAAATTCCATGGCACTCTTGTTGCCCTTCAAAGCCACTTTCTTAAAATGCTTAGACATCCAGAACTTTCCTATTTTTAACCTCAACGTCTCATTATTCCCCCACTGGGATCACCCCTAGCAGGAAAGAGAGCCGTAGAACTCATATCCATTCTGTTTTGCTTTGATTTGCTTAAGACCACAGGCCAAAACTAGTCAGAGCACCCCTCCTAACCACAAGGAAAATAGAAAAGGTTCAAGGGTCACATAGATACTCAGTGAGCAATAGAATGTAAAGATACAATTATATCCTGAGAAATAGTCATACTATAAGATAGGCTACAGGAAAATGCAGAAGGTTAGGGGCATCCGGTTAACTATAACACTATTGATATATGTCCTGTTAAATTCCCCACTTGGAAATTCTCAATACACATTAGCCCATTTTCTCAGTTGTGAGAAACCATTCTACAAATAAGCGTGATTATCTTGGTTTAATCTGGTTGTTTTTATTTTTATTTTTTGTAAAGTTGATAGAATAATTCCCTTCCAGAACACCCATGAACCTCATATTCCATTAACTCACATTAGAGAAATATTGCATTAGGACATCTTGAAATACTAAAGAGAAAAACATAATGGACACTTAATAGATATTTATTGGCGGAACATTAAATAAATGAATGAGAAGTCACTTTTCACATCCACGGACACCTGTTTGATCAGAATTGGAGGGACCAAAATCCCATACAACACCTGCATTAATGTTGAAAAATGAAAATCCTAGGTCCAACAGCTAGCTTTTGCTTGCAAGATGCTATCTACCAATTTTGGTGGGATTTTGTTGTTGTTGTTGTTGTTTCGCCTATGCTGACTTGAGTGGTTTTTTGATGTCATTAGCTACATCTCATCTGCTTACGATTTCACAGTGGAATTCATCAGGGTGCAACGCTCAGCTTATACAACTCATCCCACACTTCCTTCCGCACAGGAATTTAGGAATGGAAACCAAATATGGCATTATGATAGAGAGAATCAAAATTACATGTTGTATAAGCCATGCTTTAGATGGTGTTCCATGCTAAAAATCTCAAAAACTCATTGTAGGGAGACTCAGCAAAAGGCACAGTGCTACTTGTACGTTCCGTAAAAAAATCCGACTCAGTGAGGCCTTGAGCAATAATCAGGCTTCGTAGCAATAGCTTACGGTTTGCCTTGGGTCCAGAGAGTGGCTAATTGTTGGCAGAGAACCACAGAAACCGGGAGGAGAAAACAATACGGAAGCAATATTATTTGCCATCTAATTCTCTGTAATCCTGAAGGGTGGTTATGCTGAATGATAACACACAGAGGAAAGATTAAATATAATAACATAATGTTCATGCTCTGCACCAGAAGTTATTACTTTTGGCACCATAGAGGCAGATGGTTGGCACTGGCCATTGCCAGGAGGTGTTGAGTGCGCAAGAGGTACTGAGGAATTGAGTCATCTGTGGGGAAAATGACAGTAATGAACTGCTTGTAATGCTGTGAAAATTCAATGAATTTGATTAAACGCAGATTGCAAAACTGTTTCCTGGACGACCATTGGACACAGTCATTGATGCTGAAATGTGCTCTCTCCAATGACAAGTCGGACAGGGAAACCACTGTTTGTGAGGCCAGTTTGTTGAGCTTCTTGATGAAAGGGGTGGCCAAGGAGATGAGCAGAGCCCTGCCCTCCCAGCCTCCTGCAGCCCCCGGGTCCGCAGGCACCAGGTTGTCTGACTGCTGGGGAACTTTCTAGAAGAGGCACAGTTAGCCTAATAACACATCATCTTGGCCCCCAGGGAGCAAACTTACGGAAACTTTTTGTTAGATCTTTATTTCATATCTTCCACGACCACACTACCTGTATTGGAGTAAGGTGCATACGGTACAGTTTATGGCATGTGATTTGGACAGATGGCAACAACAGAGTGGTGACAGAGCAGTTTCATGTGGGGTCTACAAGCTCATGTCAAGAGTACAGGGAGAAGCGAGAACGGGGATCGTAGGTAAGGGTGGCACGCCACCGAGTGTGGCCCCAGGACCCACAAAAGCATGCCGCCCCTTCCTTACTTTTCGTGATGTGATAAATGCAGAAACAGAGAGTAAGATGGGGCACCTGGGTGGCTCGGTTGGTTCAGCATCCGACTTTGGCTCAGGTCATGATCTCGTGGTTCATGAGTTCGAGCCCCGCATTGGGCTCTATGCTGACAGCTCGGAGCCTGGACCCTGCTTCAGATTCTGTCTGTCTGTCTGTCTGTCTCCATCTGTCCCTCCCTCGCTCACACTTTGTCTCTCTCAAAAATAAACATTAAAAAATTAAAAAAAAAAACAGAGTAAGCACTTAGCAATGTTTAACAATTCAACAATTCCATCAGTTCTGATACTAAACAGGTGGATTTTGCAGGGTTTGCACCTATTAGAATTTTATTTTTCTGGTGATTCATTTTATAAAAGTTCTGTAATGGGTTGGAAGTTCTACTGCAGATAGTTTGAGAATCAATGAACTGGGGTTGCAGAGGCAGACGTAGTCTGCATTTCCTACAACATACATGGCTTTAAGCAAATGACTGACCTATCTACATTTTGGTTTGTTCAGTATTTGATACTTACTAGATTATGTCATTATTAAATAATTGGATTCGCCAAGAACCACTCGCATGAACAACGGAAAAATTACTAAAATATTTAGATAATCCACACCTACTCATTTGAACAATGCACAAGTCAAACGATCAATTAAGTTCAATGGTTTGGAAGAATGAGTGGATCTAATAGCACACACACTTGCTTCACTCAACTGTTCGGTTCCTGCAACAAATATTTTTGCGCATCTGCCTTGTTCCAGACATGGTTCTAATTGCTGAGGGTGTGCAAGTGAATAAAAATTGCAAAGATTCCTGCACATGGGGAGTTTGTTCTGGAAGGGGCTATGGTTGGCACAGAATAGCTGTACTTAATCAGTAAACTGTACAATCTACTTGGGATTAAAAATTGCTATGGGAAAATAAAGGAAGCATTGCAGGGCAAGGAAATAGGGAAATTTGTAAGGAGATCGCATTTCAACAAAGACACAAAGGAGGTGAAGTTCGCCATGTGGATACGTGGAGGAGGGGCATTCTGAGTAGAGGTAACAGCCAGTGCAAATGTCCTGTGTTGGCATATATCTAGTGTATTTGAGAAGCAGCATGGAGGCCAGAGTGGATGAAGGAGAGAGAACAAGGGAAACGTGGATAGATGAGGACAAAGAGGTAATTCAAGTCTAAACGGACCATGTGAAAACTTGGTTTTCCACTCCAAGATAGGAAGCATTGAAAGTTTGGAAAGAGAACTGACATGGCTTTCCTTCCATGTTAAAGGATGATAAGGCTATTTCAGCAATGCAGGTAAAGGAGATGGTGGGATGCCAGCAAGACGGTAGCAGTAGAGGTGAGAAATGGTCAGATTCCTGGTATATTTGAAAGGCAGAATCAATAGAATTTCCTGATATTGGGTATAAGGTATGAGATTGTGAGAGGGAAAGATAAATCAAGGAAATTTCAAAGTTCTTTGCCTGCGCAACCGGAAAATCTGGGATGCTGCAGGCTGTGGGTAGAAGAGATTATATGGCATTGGGGGTGCATGATGAGTTTTGTTTGGGACACGTTAAGTCATACTTGTCTGTTATGGGCAGCTAAGTGTCTTTAAATGTCAAATATGCAATTAGAGTCCAGAGCTTGTGGAAGACATTAAGTGTGGATGTTGCTGGGAATAAATCACTTTGAAGCTAGAAAACTGGATGAGGTTACCAAACAAGAGAGTGCAGACAGAGACAAGGGCTACTGACTGATCAGATCAGAGACCCTGGGGCACGAAGAAGTTATGGAGAAGAAGAGGGACAATGAAGGAGAGTTAGCAGGAGTGACCAATGGGACAGGAGGACCATCGATAGAGGGTAGGACTTGGGAAACCAAGTGGAGAAAGTGTTTCAGGAAGAACTCATCGAGGGTGTGAAATGCTGCTGGTAGCCACGTAAGGCAAGGACAGAAACCTCTGGATGCAGAAATGTGAAGTTCCTTCATAACCACGTAAAGATGCAATGGTTTGTAGAATGATAAAACAAGAGTCATATGGAAGGAATTTTGAAGGGAAGGACCAGAGGTGAATCGGACACAGAATAGAAACAAGTCTCGTAAGGAGTTTCTAGCACGAGGGAGCAGACCCATGAAGCAATATTCGGTAGCAGAAGTGGGGTCAAGAGAGAGATTTTATGTGACTTTTCAAGGGTGCTTCTTTTGGGGAAGACCTCAAGCAATTAATAGCACAGGTCATAAAGTGTGAGGACCCTGAGGTGTACCGAAATGAGCAAATTTTGGAGACGAAGTTAGAAGCCATCAGAAGTGAACGCAGTCACAACAGAGAACACCTCCAAGGCAAGAGCAGGAGGCACTGTAAGAAACGCTTGTTTGATTTCAAGGGCTACGCTTTTTAAATGCTGTGAGTGGTACTTACCAGGCAAATGGCACAGGCATTTGTTTGCAAACGCAAACTCCTTTGTAATCATCATGGAGCAATTTGTACAATCACACATTTCTTCAAACAAGTAATTAATACTGATACTTAAATACTAAATTGATAGGCTTTCTTGCTCTCTTGCTTGCAAGCTATTCACATTCTAGCTGTGATTAAGAATCAGCAGAGACAGTCCCTTAAGGTAATAGGTGCAAGAAATTTTCTGTAGTCTCCACTGTCTCCAGTTTTACATTGATGTGTATTAAGTAAAAGTAGAAGGAAAAGCAACAATGCCCTTTGTCTTCTTGTTTTTTGTCTTTCAAACTTTTTTCCCTAACAAAGGGGAAGCAAAATATATCATATATGTATGTGTGTATGTGTGTATATATTTATATTAAATACACATACACACACCTCTTTGGCATATATATATATATATATATATATATATATATATACATATATATATATATATATATAATATGTTGTATTTTATAACATTTCTTTTACTGGTATTTTGTAAATTTGTGTTCAGATTCCATTCTTCCTTCTTGTGATCGCCTTCCTTCAGAGTCATGGAGAAAGCATATCTTCTTACCTACTTTGGCCTGGAAGGGACATATATCCTTCCATTTGTGAAAATAAGTCATGACATAGGGAGACCTGGAGAATGCAGCCCATCTTTATTTCAGTCTCCCCTTCCAACATAACTCTGTACTATGCAAGGAAACCATGGCACTTTGGTGGCCAACCAGCTGTCTGCTACAGGGAATGGGCATTTCAAGGTCAAAGGCAATCGTGCTCTTTGCCCAAGGGATATTTGAAAGAATTTAGAGTTCTATATAGAGAAAGGCAAAGGAAAGATATACGAGAATGTTCTAATATGACTTAATCTTTGATAAATTAGAGCCCTCTGGATATCAACATAAGAATGTTTGGGTTTTGTTTGTTTGTTTGTTTTGTTTTATAGGAATTAGCTGCTTTGGAAATCTGAAAATGGACTATGAATCTTGTCATAGCCTATACCTCACAACTAGCATCAATTACATATTTGGACCACGTGGCATTTATTGCTTTCTTATTTACAAGATCACATTAGTAACCAGTGGCAATGATAAAGAACAGTCAACATCGATGCCATCCAAAAGAATAATAACAAGAAAAAATAATTCCCTGGGACAGCAACTAAAATCAAACTTGGATTGAAGTCTAGGAAAATGATCATTTTTCATCATAATTGTAATCACATAAAATATTAAATATTTTCTTCATTTTGACATTTTAATCACACCCTATATTCTTCATGTAGAGATACTTCTTCGAATTCTTTTGTGATTTCTTTAGTTTTTATAAATACACATATAAAGTATATTTGTGCATCCACACATCTGTATATAAAACCCAATATTAGGCTTGTGTTTTTCATTTTCGGGTGGGTTGGTGAGTTTTTCCCTTATTTAATAGTGTGACATTTGGGGGTACCTGGGTAGCTCAGTCAGTTTAGTGGCCAACTCTTGACTTTAGCTCAAATCATGATCTTGTAGTAACGGGATTGAGCCCTGGTTGGGCTCCCTGCTGAGCTTGGAGCCTACTTAGGATTTTCTCTCTCTCTCTCCCTCCCTCTCTCTCTCTCTCTCTCTCTCTCTCTCTCTCAAAATAAGTAAATATATATTCCACATACAGAGATGGAGAAAAAAATAGATTAAGAGTCTGCTCTCTGGTTGTCCCCAATATTCTGACATTCTGAGGTCAGTATTGATCTTTTGCATTCCTTTCAGTGAACTGTGCATTCCTTCTAGTGAGTCCTGTCCAATATCACCAAAATGTGTACTGTTTGTATCGCTGAAGGGAACAAGCCCTCTGGTTAGACTCCTGGGTTGAATCCTGACTTCGTTTCTGACTCAGTCTGTGGGCTTAAAATGCTTAATGTTTCTGTGCCTCAGTGTGTTCGCCTGTACAATGGGGCCATGTGATTACCTACATAGCTCTGTCATGTAACTGAATTAAGTCTTCCGAAAGCAACTTTCCTAGCATAACTAATAAAGGTTAGATAATATTGTATTTGCTGTTTCTGCTCCCATTTAATTACATACCCCTGTTCTCATATCACTTTCTACATCTGTTTTTCTCTTCTTGCCCATGCAGCCCCACACAGACTATTATCATAACTGTTGTAGCTGAAGTGTTGAAGTAAATTGAGGAAGGCAACAGCACCGTGCGAAACAGTATGCGTATCAGTTTACCTTTAAATGAGAGGTATCCTCATGCTGAGGTTTCCTGGCCATCTCTTCTGTGAGGCATTTTTTTTTTATGTTTATTCATTTCTGAGAGACAGAGCATGGGGGGGGGGAGGGGCAGAGAGAGAGGGAGGCACAGAATCCCAAGCAGGCTCCAAGCTGTCAGCACAGAGCCTGATGCGGGACTTGAACTCATGAACTGTGAGATCATGCCCTGAGCCGAGGTCGGACGCTTAACCCACCGAGCCACTAGGCGCCCCTTGGCCATGAGGCATTTGTAAAAGCTGTAACCATCTCACCCAGGACCTGCCCCACTACTGATAACCATCTTCTCAAATCTGTGCTAGTCTCTATCTTCTGGGCCTAGAGACATGGCAACATGAAGCAGAGGGAGGCTAAATAAATTGTCTCAGTTTTAAAAAATTAGTCAATGAAATAGAAATTGGCAATTAGCATCAGAACTGCAATCAATTCTGGAATATAAAAATGGAATCCTCCATGCATACAAAAGTATATTGTAAATGATAATAGTTACACCCACTGATCTTGAAAATAGTTTGCCACGATTTAAAATATCCATCAACAGTTTAAAAGTCCCTTCCCTATTCCTCCAACTAAGTGGAACCAAAATTGTTCTCTCCCACTGAAAGATTTGAATATGATATAAAACAGAGGTAGCACATGATTGCCCGGACCTTCTGTCTACAACTGGGTTTTGTTTGTATGTGTGCGTTCTGCAAGTGGTTAAGCGTTAGCCACTGTTACCAACATGGGTTTTCTCATTTGTTTGTTTTAATACCTGCCAGGATCTGTGGCCATTTGAATGTGTACCTTAGTAGACACCAAAGGCACATTTCTATTGTCTTTACTAGATTTTATATATCCGCGGAACTTAGGACAACTGACTTTTCCAAATTCAAACTTAGACAATTAACTTTTTTCAAAAATACTAAAAACTCATCTTAACACTTTTTATTGGTGATATGTTGTCAATGATGTTTTATTCCCCTATGTTTCCAGTGTCAAAAATACTGTCATTTTTCATTTATAAGTGTGGGACGCAAAGGACATGCCCCAGGAAAAGGAACGTGAAATCCTTTTGTTTTGTGGCCCACTTCCTAAATATATGCAACGTTTATTTGTCAATCATACCTCAGTAAAGCTGAGGAAAAAGGGACTCGGGGCTTTCAGCAACCCCAGTTGCTTATATACCCCTATTCGTGTCAAAGGCATATTTTCATAAACACTCACTCGCTGTAAATTTTGGAGGAGCGGGATATTAACTAGTTTTATTTTTTTCTAATCACTGGCTCATTTAACATGAAAAAGTAAATGACATCCTAGCTTATTTCACTTATTTTTTTATATTGCTTCTTTACTAAAACCGTAAAAGAAAAAGGCCTTAGGTACCATAATGTGGAAGCGCGAATGGTTAGCTGAATGCAAATGCTCAGTTAATCACTCAGGAACACCATTTTGGGGTCTACATGACCTTCTTTACAGTGGCAATAAAGACTGGGGGATGTTTTGGCATTAATTTTTCACATAAAGTGTTAACGAGATGCACGATTGATGACTATTCTTTCACTTCTGGATTTTAAAAGATGGGCTGGGCCATAGTTCTATTTACCCTAAGAAGGATTCCTTAAGTAGTAGGATCCTAAAGATGTCCTAATAGCCGTTTTCACAGTTCTGATAGATATTTGTTTCCCAGGTGGCTAAGAGAACAACCAAACAACAAGTCAATAGCTGAACTGTCATCATTTGTCAGTGCACGGGGCTCTACAGTTTACAAAGCACCTGTACATCTGTGATCTCAGGTTGAGCTCCTAGACAGACAGATTCTGAGACTGAGACAGGCAGGAAGGAGACTGAGTGCAGCGCCTTCTGGGGAAGGAAGAGGGAGGAGCAGGACTGGGGAGAGGGGGAGAGTTGTGTGATGCAGTGGTCCTTCCGGGATGTCCTGAGTTGGGGTGAGGTTGGTGGGCTTTTATGGCTCCCTGTTGACCAATCAATGCAGTAGGGGTCACCCCAAAAAGGGAGCTTGACATGGGGACTGGCAGATCATTTCAGCCGGGGCGCTCCTGACAGCCCGTGAACATTTGAGTGTTTGCCTCTCCCCTTCCCAATGTTTTTTACCCAGATCCCTTGGGAAGATGACTGGAGGAATCATTACCATGTGATGGGGTAGGGTCCCTCCTCCCAGCCACCTAGTCTCTCCTTCACTCCAAGATTTCTGGTCTGAACCCTGGCTTTGCTGCCGAAACTAGGGCAAGACCGTAACATGTTATTGAGGCCCCTTTCTCTAGCCTCCGAATCCTCTGTGCTGAATTTCTTTTGATTTTACAGGTGTAGCCGTATACTTGGTGGGTATCCATCAATTTGGCCCCGAGGATAAGTTCTGTTAATCATCTCCACAATTCTCTGGGTCTGGCCCTCTGGTTGTGATGCCAACCTTGCCACTCATTGCAGTGCTCATGTTCACCAGACTTCTGCTGGTTAAGCTCTGCCACCAGCTTCTGTAGTTTCCAGGTTCCATTATCCGTGTTGTTATTAACCCAGCTGAGTAGTGGCATCTCCTACGATTAGCCCTGAAGACAGCCACCACTAGGCATCTTCATGATGCACTGTTTCTCTCAGCTGCAGGTTTCCTATAGCTTTGGTAAAGGGCTGATCTTTCGGGCCCCCTTGGTACTTGGTTATCTGGTGGGTTTTCCCAAACTAACAAAACATACCTGCTGCTCCTTCCCAAGCCTTTTATTCCCCTCTTCTCCTACTTGCCCTGGCATGTGGCATTCCTACCTCACTTGCCATCAGCCACTCTCCCACTTCCAGGAACCTATTCATCTGTGCAGAACAAATTTAGCAGCTTAAAAAAGAAGGTATCCATTGGCCCACCCCATTTGATCAACTCCTTGAGAGTCACTTTAACAACAAGGCTGCTGGGTGTGACCATCGCCCCCTTCTCCAAGTTGCGTGAACTCCGCCACCCCCATGGCCTGTCCCATCTGGAAAAACCTGCATGCCTACCAAGCAGAGATAGGCTGGGAGCAGACCCGTGTGGATAAAAGCAGACTCTATCCAAAGTTCAGCAGATTTTTCAAGAGCAAACACTTCTCAAGTGCCCGGGTGGCTCAGTTGGTTAGGCATCTGACTTTGGCTCAGGCCATGATCTCACAGTTTGCGAGTTGAGTCCCACATCTGTGAGCTTGAGCCCTGCTTCGGGTGGCTTGCACTTGCTTTGGGTAAACACGAGCCCAGCTTCAGGTGAGCCCCACTTCTCTCTCCTGCCCTCTCTTTCCCCCCACCCCTCTACCCCTCATGGAATTCTCCCTCTCTCTCTGCCGCTCGCTCACTTGCAACCTCCCCTCTCAAAAAAAAAAAAAAAAAAAAAAAAAATCAAACAAACGCTTCTCAGATTGTTGTATAGAACCGGTCAATTTCCAGAGTGTTTAAGTGGTTGTGTTTCTTTGTCCATTTGTGTCGCTGTTCTTTGGGGAGAGGTTTTGCCTGTCTTCTTGCTTAGCTGTGATTCAGCTTTTGGAAACTTCTTTCGGAATCTGTGAGTTATCCCATATTCTCCCCAAAATTAAGTTAGAGCTACTTTTAGTTGCCATAAAGCAAAGAGCCCTAATAAATAAAACTAGATTTGGGGGCTTATTTTGTGAGTCAGCATTTCAGAAATGCGCTTTGCTTTGTTCATTTTATAATGTTACAAAGTACTTTACATGAAGGAATTGTGCTTTCTTTTAAAATGCGTTTTCCTTTTCCTGTGAAGGTAAATTCTTGACTAAAAAAATCTGGAAAATCGTAGAGGAAACTCCACAGTGAAATTAAGCAATTGCTTCGTAAAAGAAGCAACATTCACCTACATCTTCAGTGTTCATTGTTCACCTACATTGTTGACTTGTGGTTCTATTTCTGTCCGCAAAAGCTTGCAAAGTGACTCCATTGAGTTTGGTTAAAGACTCTTAGCTTAGCAGTGGAAACCAGACACCAATACCAGGCCAAACGTAGTATTGGGAGACCTATTTGAAAGGCTAATTTAGGAGAATTCTTAACTCTGGAAGCAAGGATATAGTTGGAAACTTCTCTGTAACTATGTTACTTTTAATGAGAAGGGAGGAGAAGTCTTTCTGAAAAGCAGTTGAGAACGATGGGGCACCCATTTCCCCAAACCACTGGAAGCAGGGTTCTGAGATTGATTTGAGACTCTACAAAGGCTCATGCTGTGATGCGGGCAGCTGTCTCCTAGCAGAATGCAGGCCACTTGTGTATCCCTTCAGACCTGTAACTAGCTATCAGCCCTGTTGCTAACAGCTAGGAGGCAGGCCGGACTTGGACTGGGCTTCAATGGCAATGACCTTCCTGCAGAATTACATCTCCATTTACCAGGGCATTCAAAAGGCAAATGCGAAGGATCTAAAATAATTTTACTTGAGCTTCTTCTTTTCCTTTAGCAAATTAAGCACAATTATGTGGCTAGACATAACGGGAAACATTCTTTCTTGAATTGTATCAGAGCTCTGATGCCCTTGAAGGTCAACCAGAAGTTCCTTTGCTTTGCTAGGAAGGTCAACATGTGTAGAAGAATCATTTTTTAATGGTTATGATGAAAAAAAGTAAGTGGTTCTGCTCTGAAGCTAAACAAGATTCTTCCTCAGAATAATAATCACCAAGAGGTCAGAATATTTCCTGGCTGCCCTTTAATGATCCATACAAGAGGACTCTTCAAAGAAACCCCTCTCAGCAACTGCGGTTTCAGTTGGTTTCCTAGTCTTGAGCAAAGTGGGTAGATGTAGTCCTCATGCCCCAACACGCTTCCAGTTTTAGAAGGAAAACTAGTGCTCGCTTGGGCAGCACATATACTAGAAGGAAAACTAGCCTTTGTTGGCACATTCCTAAAGTCGAATTTAATAAATACTTGGGTTTGCGGATAGAGCAAATTGTAATGGTAGTAAACAAACATCTTATTCTTATCTTTCCTTTTTTAAATTTTTTTTAAAGATTTTAAGTAATCTCAACACCCGATACGGGGCTCGAACCCACAACCCTGAGACTGAGAGGTGCATGCCCCACTGACCGAGCCAGCCAAGTGCCCCTATTCTTATCGTTCTTCTCTTTTCTCCCAGATATACTCCCCCCTCTATATTTCTAATAACTGTGGATCAAATTTTGCCCCCAGCCTACCCAGCCATACTTACAAATGAGCGAATGTTTCCTGTGACTATTGTTGGAAAGGAGAGGAGCTTCCTCTTAAAAACTGGTGCTGAAGGGCACGGTTTATTTTGATGGGTATAGACAGAAGTGTGTGTGCATGCGCTTGTGTGGGTGACAGGAGATGGTTAAGTTCTAGTCAGTAGATAAGGCACACGTCTTGTGCAATCCCAATTGGCCTTAAAAATTTATCTGCAGAAATCCAGCACAGCCACGTTTTCCTTCAGTGTTGGAACACTTGCTATTTCTTTGGGTGAACATCAGATGAAGCAGGTGACTTGTGTTTAGGGACCAAACAAACAACAAGCAACCCGACTTCACACATTAGAATCATCGGCGCACAAGGAGAGGGACATAAGATTGAGACCCGAGTAGGGAGAGCAAGATTCATGCCTTCCATTTCCTGCTCGTCCCAAGGCTGCCAGGAGCAAACAGCCAGCACTGTTAAAGTTAGCCCTTCGTCTCATTTTAATTATTATTTTAAAATTAGCTGCTAGGCGCATATAGATGGATTGTACTGGCTTCAATGTGTGTGCTGTACCTACATGATATATTTATACTAAGCACATATGTACTTTGGAACAGTGATGATATGTTATTTTCCAAATTCTCCTATTTTCCCCCGTGTGCTGTGTCAAAAACAAACAAACAAACAAAAACAAAAACAAAAAAACAAAAAACTGACTGGCTGAGATGTCTCCAGAATCTTCCTCTACTAATCATGCAACTCTAAAGTTTTCCTCTATTAAACCAAGTTCAGGGACACCTGGGTGGCTCAGTCGGTTGAGCGTCCAACTTCGGCTCAGGTCATGAACTCGCGGTTCACGGGTTCAAGCCCCACATCTGGCTCCATGCTGACAGCTCAGAGCCTGGAGCCTGCTTCAGAGTCTGTGTCTCCTTCTCTCTCTGTCCCTCCCCTGCTTGCTCTCTCTCTCTCTCTCTCTCTCTCTTTCTCTCAAAAATAAACATTGAAAAAGAAAACAAGTTTGATAACGGAATGCTGTCAAGAGTCCTGCCATCAGTTAGATACGCCTTCCCTGTCCCTTACGTTATCCTGATTATTTGAATGGTTTGACTTCCACAAGATTTGTGATTGCATATTTTAAAAAGGGAGGTCGCAGGGCGCCTGGGTGGCTCAGTCGGTTGAGCTTCTGACTTTAGCTCAGGTCATGCTCTCGCGGTTCATGAGTTCGAGCCCCGCATCGGGCTCTGTGCTGACAGCTCAGAGCCTGGAGCCTGCTTCAGATTCTGTGTCCCCCTCTCTCTCCACCCCATCCCGGCTTGTGCTGTGTCTCTCTCTGTCTTTCAAAACTGAATAAACATAAAAAAAAAAATTTAAAAATAAAAAAATAAAAATAAGAAAGGGAGGTGGGGAAAACACTAGGAAAAAGTTAGGAACACTTTCAGATGCCAGTGAAAAGCCCTGATAGACTCCCTCAAGTAATCAACCACATTTGTTTGGAGCACAATTGATCTTGTCAGGGCTAAACACCCATTTGCCGTTGATATCCTCAACAAGGAAGAATAATTAGAAAATTCCTTAATTAGTGTTCCATTTAATCTTCCATTGTCAAGGTAAATACTTTGATTAAAATAAGTAGTACACAGGAGTAACTACACACCTATTTTGAATTTCCATAAACTTATTAAATGATCCTCCCCATTCGCCATCTCGGCCAATACTGCCCTTCCCGAGACTCACAATAATGGGGAAGGATTTTAAGCGAAGCGAATGAAGGCTTGGTTTTCACCAAGATCCAAATCCTGAGGAGCATCAGCCTTTCTTTTCTGCTGGAGAGACACATGAGTCCGTAAGCTGTTTTCAAGCTGTCCACGTTTCCAAGGTCAGCCTGCAGTGATTGTGATGCTTTTGCTAATGAGTCACACAGTTTAACCTACTCAAGGGTCACCGAGGCCCATTCCTGGGCCCACTCTCAGGTTTTACTTCTGTGATTGGTGGATGGTAGAATTCAGGTATTTGAAGCGTTATCAGTCTCCCCAGGGGTTCTAAAGCTGAAGTCCTACTTTCTCTGTCCCTCCTGTGACCTCCCATGTACCTTATGACTACTCTAATTACTGTTGGTACAGTTTGAGCAAGCCATCATTAGGACTCAGCTGTCTCTGCTAGGAAGCTCTCTAACTGGGGAAGTCTCCCTAATGTTATCTTTTACTTGCTTTCCTCCTTTGTTTTAACCCTTATTCATTCATTCATTTATGAAACAAGTATTTTTTTGAGCACTTACTTTGTGCAAAAAAGTTTTAGGTGCTTGAGATGTTGTAGTGAAAACAAACACAATTTATACCACCGAGGAGCCTGTATTCTCATGAAGGGAGACAGAGGAGGGAGAATTACTCAAGTATTTAGAATTCTAGTACTGATGAACACCATAGAGAAAATTAAAGCTGGGGCAGGGGGAAGGTATGGGAGGTGGGTTCTATTTTAAACTGGTCAACATGAAAGCTCAGGCTCATAAGCTGGAGTTTGAATGAGCCAGCCTTGTGGTTAGTTGGGAATTCTCTTGTCTGTTATACCTCACCCTCTGCCCGCGAATGAGGCCAACACAGAAGAAAGCAGAGAAAGAAAGAAACTGGTTCAGGCAACCTTGCTGCCGACCCTCAATCCAGCCATATCTCTATTTTTTGGTAAGACATTAAGTAAAATAAACTATGAAATTCACTCTGTTCTCTAGTAAGGCCAAACAATAAATTCTGTTTTAGATTAAGTAAGGAATACACTGTGTTTGCCCTTGTGCCACCAAAGATTCCAATATGTACTCCAATAACCTTTATTTTTTTAAAAAAGAAAATCTATCGTGTTTTCTCACTACATGGGAATATTATAGAAAATTTGGAAAATACAGAAAGGCAAAGACTAAAAAAATAAATCTTAGGACATCATTTTAAGGGTTTTGCTGAGTATCTGTTGTGGCTTAACTACTGAACAAAAACTCTACTCTTGTGTATTTAAATTGTTTAGGGGGGCCCAACTTCACCTCAGGTCATGATCTCATGGTCCATGAGTTCGAACCCTGCTGTGCTGACAGCTCAGAGCTGGAGCCTACTTTGGATTCTGTGTCTCCCTCTCTCTGCCCCTCCCCTGCTCATGCTCTGTCTCTCTGTCTCTCTCTCAAAAATAAATAAACATAAATAAATAAATAAATAAATTAATTAATTAATTAATATTGTTTATCCTTGTTATTCGTAACGATTCCCAACAAAATTTTAAGAAGCATCTTTGAGGTGAATTCTTTCCCATCCATAATTATTTCCATAGGATATATTTCCAGAAGTGGAATCGAAGGCTCCAAGGGTGTGCACGTGTTTGTGGCCTTTGAAATGAAAGTGCCCATTTGCCCTCCGAATTGTATGAGTTTTCATCACCATGGCAAGTAGATGAACGTGCTTACTTCTTTACATATTCACTAACACCCAAAGCAGAAAAAGAAAGTTTTAATTTCTTTTCTTATCCAATCATTATTATATACGGTATATGTATATTTTATTCTTGGTGAGATTCCATTTTTACCATATTAAGAATTTAACATATTTCTCCTTCTGAGAATTGCCAGCTCCTTGATTCTAACACCTTTAAAAGATTTAGGTGTCTATCGTTTTCTTATTGATTTTTACTAATGCTTTACATATTAAATGTATTCCTTCATATGCCATTAAATTTTCCCATTTTAATAATATGAACTATATAAAGCTTTTCTCTTAGCTATGCACCATGCAAGCAATTTACCTAACAAAAGATGAAATTGCAGATAGAGGGATAAATGTGTTTGAGATCACACAGGTACGCAATAGAGCTGGCATTTAAAGTCAGGTCTGCTTGAATCCAGACCTATGTTTAAATATGATGCTAAGTTACTGATGATTTTTATTTCCTCTCTATCCCATAGTTCAGGGGTCAGCAAAATGCCATGCATGGGGAAAATCTGGCCTGCTACCTATTTTGTAAATAAAGTTTTATTGGAACACAACCGCATTCATTACTTTCATGCACAAGGGCATACTTGAGTGGTGACAGAGACCATATGGCCTGCAGAGCCTTCAAATATTTACTGTCTGGTCCTTTATAGGAAAAGTTTATTGACCCTTGCAGTAGGTTCCCATTACCTAGAAACTATATTGACATTGCATTTCCTGGATCTATCCATTATCTCCCCATATCTTACTTTTCCCTCAACATTTCTATGTAGTATTAAATAAACTACTGTCATGCTTTTGTGTTAATGTACACTATTCAAGAATGTAATTCATTGCCTCTACTGGTATTTTAATTAAAAAATATTGTATTCTATTTTCAAATATCCTATTATCAGTCCCTCTTGTTTCTTAGCATCTTGTATTGTTGGAATGACACAGCATCTTCTTGGATTTCAGTAAGAATAATATTTAACTTGTAGAGGTATCTGGATGTCTCAGTTGGTTAGGTGTCCAACTTGATTTCAGCTCAGGTCCTGATCTCATGGTTTAAGATTCATGAGTTTGAGGCCCCGTCAGCTTTCAGCACAGAGCCTGCTTGGGATTCTCTCTCTCTGCCCCTTCCCATGCTTCTCTCTCTCTCTCTCTCTCTCTCTCTCTCTCTCTCTCTCTAAGAAAAAGAAAAAAAGGAGGAATATTTAGCTTTTAAAGAAGTTATTTGGAATAAAAGCTGTTTCACTCATGGGGGGGGCGCGTTTTGGTCTTTTAATCAGGTGTTTATGTGGATTTGTCATTTCTGGAAGCCACTGTGGACCTCTCTCAACAAATGTGAATGCCCACTTAAAAACCCAGAAAGTCTTTTCTTCCAGTGCCCTCTCAGTTTGCCCTTGCATGTAGTAGAGTTCAGTGTATTGTCCACATGCTCTGTCAAGCTCTGCCCCTGAATACTGTCAGTAGGAAAACGGACTGTGTATGTGTGCATGCATGTGTTTGCACACACACACATGATTGGGGGTGGGTCGAAACGTCTATTCTCCAAATGCTTCTGCCCCTTACCTTCTCTGATATGGGTGAAATTCCTCTGGGTTTTCACTGCCGTGTAAATTCAATGTGTTTCAGAACAGGAATAGATATTTCCTTTCATTTGAACATAATGGAATATATTCTGGAAAATAGTCTTTGGTATTTATAGAATGAGGTTGGGCCCTTCCTAATAGCCAAGGCAGGTAAAACTCTGTTCTCTTTTTTCCCTTCTTTGTGTTTAATAGGAATAAATGTGTAAGATCATTTCAGTGTAAAGAATGCATTACACAAAAACTGATCGTTCTTAATAATCTGTAGTATTTTATAGGAAGCTCAATAGAACTTATTAGTAAGACTCATCTGCTACATTAGCTAAAGGAACAAATAGGCTGCAAAACTGGAACATGGTATGCAAATCAATAATAATAAAGGAGCCATCATATTGTGTGCTGCTCAGATGATACTGAAAAAATTCATTCCCAACCTGCCAACACATTTTGAAGGGGATGTTGACAAGCCCCTCTACATCAAAAAAAAAAAGAAGAGAGAAAGAAAGAAAGAGAAAGAAAGAAAGAAAGAAAGAAAGAAAACAAAAGAAAAAGAAAATGGCGACCATGATAGAGAATAGTCTAGAAATGATGTCACCTTGTTTAAGATTGTCTTTCAAATTTTGCCTTGACTTCCAGATGGAAGAGGGAACAATATTATGAGAGGCTCTACTCAGCAGGAAAAAATACATATTAAGAATGAAAAGTTATAGGGAATCATTATTTGATTTAAAGGAAGAAATAGCTTCTAATTTAGAAGATATTAGTCACCTTCTGAAAAAATGTTAGATCATTGTATTCAAAAGCTTAATTTTGAGATTAAAATAACTGCGTGACCTGGAGCAAATTGCTAAACTCCTCTGAGCCACGAGTTCTCAATTCTCAAAGTGATTTTCATCGCAATGATTGGTTTCTCAGGTAAATTTAAAGTTGAGCTAAGATTCTATTCTATATTCATAACACAGCATTGTTATCAAAATAGAACAGTATTATAATGAGATGTTCTTAGAACAGCACTCATCCTCAATAAATGCAGCTATGTTGCCCTTGATGTGATGTGGTGAGTGCCCCATCCCCCAGGTATATTAAGGTAGTAGTATCCGGACGTTCTTGGAAACGTTTGTATGAGATTGCAGTGTTGAATTGGAGGTTGGAATAGATTGTTTGGTCAAGTCAGTTTTGATCATCACATATGAACTTACTCTGCTTTGCATATCCTTCTGATTTATTTATTTATGCCAACCAATATTTATTGACTGCCCTTACTTATGAAGATCACGTTAGGTGTTACAATTCCAGCTGACAAAGAAGGTAAGATAAATTCTTGATCCCATAGAGCTTATATTCCAATGGGAGAAGGGGATAAGAAGTAAAGCTTAAAGATCAAGAAAACATTAAATAATGGCAAAAACTCTACTTCCTTTTAAAGGAGGATAAAGTAGCAGGGAGTGACTGAAAAGGTATCTCTGAAAAGGTGGCATTTGCCAAGAGTGACAAGCAGGGACCCCCTTCGTGAGAAACACAGGAAAGAGCCTTCCTCCTGGATTGGGTGTTTGTTCCCATTATTTTCTATACATGGAATGCTTTATTGCACTACAGAAGAGCTGGTACAAAGATCCTAAGATAGAAATAATCTTGGAGTATTCCAGAAATAGAATGAAGGTCAGCGTGACTGGAGCACAGAGGGAGACGAGGTGTGATACCCGTCAGTATCCATTTCTCCTTTTGTTCTGGGCACACAGAGAGCATGCATTGCTTGGTTCCCTTGCACTTAGAGACATCTGACTTTTCTGTCCATTGAAATGCAAAGATCAATGGTGCATGTTTTTCCCCAAGGAAGCGGTAGAAAGCTATTTGTGGTTCTCCAGTCTCTCTTTCTCTGTAAGAGTGAATGTGGGAGGTCTGTGCTCAAATGGCTCATTCATCAAATGGAAAACGATGGATGTCTGGGTATCGCCCATCTCAGGAAGAAACTATAGGAACAAGGAATAAGCTTCTCTTATGTTAAGCCACTGAAATGGTGGAGTTGTTTGTTAAAGCATTACAACCTAACATTGTAACGATGAATTTCCTGATGAATTCAGGGAATGACTAACAGTAGAGGGTATGGTAGCAGGGCCAGATACTGTGGGTTTGTAGGCGGGGATAGAGTGGGCATTTGTGAACAAACGTAACGAGCAGCCCCTGGGTAGCAGATACGTCATGTGATCTGTCAGCTACTGATTCACAACATTGCCATCACTCTAGAATTCTTATACCCAGATTTCTCAAAATTGACATCATCTTCTGAGGTTCTACCTCCCCAGCCTATAGAAGCTACATTATGAAATGAGAAGGTCAACTAAATATATTTTATGGAGTTGAGGGCAAACGAAAAAGAAATAAAACCACAAATAGGTGTAATACGTTTTCTAAGAATATCTAGATACTCTTTACCTTCTTAACCATTTTCTCTCGGCGAAAACCCTTTTTACTTTGTTTTTGTTTTGTTTTCAGGCTTTTTGCTAAGCAGTCTGCCAAAAGTACTTATCAAATGAAGAATTAATTTATAAATATTTGTTGTAATTTTGTTTTTCTGTTTTTGCATTTCCTTTTAAAGAAAGAAAGATTGCCAGGTTCCAAGTTTAATTAAATGCACACCTGTCTAAGGAGTGCTAAAACCGAGTCATCTTCAACAACACTTGTAAGGGAAATAAGCCAGGCACCGTATTCCTTTTTTGCCAACAGTCAAATCAATTTTGTGCCATGTGTAGACATCCCTGACTGCATGGCCACGTGTTTAGTATTAGTTTTAAAACGTCTTTGTTATGATGATATTGACTAACCTTAGTAAGTTAGATTTAGTTAGATTTAGCACTGATATATACAAGGCAGAATCATAAGCCCCGTGTATGTACGATATCGTTCAGTCTTCGCAAGGGCACCTAAGGTAGATTTTATGGCTATGTCATTTTATAGGCGAGGAAACTGAAGCTCGGGAAAAGTTAATACGTAGTTTAAGTTCACACAACGAGTAAGTGGTGGAGCTGATATTGAATCAAGGCAATATGACCAAGGATCCTACATTTTTCATTGTTAGGAAAATTGTGTGATCACATAAGAAAGCTAGTGAGGAAGGCATTTACTTGAAGTAAAGAAGGCAACATACTTACAGAGTGACGGCCCTGTGATTTGAGGCAGATACATGATGACATTTTCTCTATCCTGAGATGGAAAGTCAGCTTTGGCACTGGAGACAGATGTGTCATGTGAAATAGGTTATTTAATCTCTTCGAATCTCAACACTCTTATCTGCAAAATGGGGCTGATAATACCTACCATAGAGATTCATGGTAAAGATGAAAGGAGATGGTGTGTACACAGGGCAAGGAGTAGGCATTCAATAAGTAACAGTTATTTTACCCAATCAGCTCTTCATTTCCTCCCATCCCTCAGTGAGATATTAGGGATTGCTGGTACCGATCTATAAATGATCTTATAATCTGTGAATGAAAGATACTGGATACATGTAATGTCTATAGTCCCTTCTAGAATCAAGAAAGATTAAAAAAAAAAAAACTCTTTTGATTTCTTGTGAAGGAAAATGCCATGTGTGCTAAAGGTGATTGATAGCAGTTCCTCTATGTTTGTGTCTCTCCCCACATGCCCGTACTCAGTGGCTTTTGTACATGCCATATGTCTAAGTTTCACGTAGGACCATTCTTTGATGGAAAGTACATCTAGCTTTCTTAAGTACAAATAACAAGTTGATAAGTGGGTGATTGATAGTTAAATGATAGATATTTGTATATGTGTAAATTTACATGTATCTGTAGTTATAGATACAGATATACATGTAAACACATATACATATAGTATAGATATAGTGATGTATATAGTATCTGTATGTGTAGAGATATAGTGACATAGTGTTGTGTATAGATACAGATGAGATACACAGATATACATATACATATGCATGTGAACATGGACCTGAACATGACATGGACACGGATGTGGAGATAAAAAGCTATCAAAGGCCAGGAGGTCGTGTGAGTGCAAACACAGCCGGGTTTTGCTTAGGAAGGAATGTTCTTTGGAAATAAGTTCTTGAGCCAAGGCAGACGTCTCATTATGCTGATTTTGACGAAAAGGAAGAATGGTGTGTGAGGACCCTCCAAAATCTTTTTTGGCTTCCCGGGGAGTGGGCAGGCGCCTGCATGTCCCCGCCCACTCTCCAATGAAGGAGGGACAAGTTCCCCCAAGAAAAAACCAGGTCGCCATTAGGAAGACAAGCAGATACTTGGCTGCCTAAAAACAAATGTTCATTGTGTCTTTGCTTTAGTGTCTTTCCAAATAATCTTCCAAACTAGGCAAGACGATCATTACTGTCTACATAGTAATGGTAGTTCCTTGAGATTAAGCAGCCTTTCCAAGTTCATTGTGTCTTTGCTTTAGTGTCTTTCCAAATAATCTTCCAAACTAAGCAAGACGATCATTACTGTCTACATAGTAATGGTAGTTCCTTGAGATTAAGCAGCCTTTCCAAGTTCACAGAGCTGGTAAGTAAAAGAGCAAAGCTACAGGCGACATCCTTGCCTTCTTTTCCAGTAGCTTCCTGACTACATCCCTCTAAAAGGATACTAATTTATTATTTGGTTTCTCTCAACTACAAATCACCTTATTTTTCCTTTTTCCCCTAAATCATTTCAGTGGGCAGCAAGCTACAGAGAAAGTCTGTGTATCACTGTCAAATTGCCTTTTGGACAATATCACCCTGCCATGTTTCTGTCTAAATGAATCTGCAACATTGACAGGAGAAAAAATATATAGAGTAAAAGTCCTCATTGTTCATTCAGGGATAGTCTGGGCTGGAGGTGGCGTCACCAGTGCATACTGGCTGTAATTAGGAGATCCTGGCCCCCTCTCTGTGTTCCCGGGCACTTGTGTCATCACTTAAAAAGGGCAATTTTGCTTTTCTTTGTCTCGGCTCTAATTCCACTCCTGCGGCTCATAGCCATGACAGACCCTGAACACAATTTTATATATTATGTGTGGACGCTGTCTGTGACATGTTGACCTTGCCTAGGTTATGGGAGCCAGAAGCTCTTTCTTCTAAGCATAGGGAAACAAGCCGTGCTGGTGTGTACTAACATGGAAGGAAGGACCTCAGAAGGTGTTTGCAGGATTTCCTGAAAATCAGGGGGATTTAGCTACAGTTGAGATGTTTCACATTCTTTTTGTAACTGATTTGAATCTGCCCTGTAAAATATTGATCCAAGAAAAATCTATCTCATAACACCTACTCACACAGCTCTTTGGTGAATAGGGAGGAACATCTCCTCTCTTCCCTGGCTCAGATCCAGGGTTTACCAGGAATACAGGGGATGGGGGTGGACTATGGTGTATGCTAATCATTATGGTTATCATCGATCCATCTGTCAAATGATACTGAAATAGTATCTGACAAGAAGGCTAGCACTTACTTCCATGAGTTTTTGAGATATGCCAAGTCTCAGAAACTGTTCAGATGGGTGTGTGTTTCTACCTGACAAAATTCTATCAGGATCCCAGTGGTAAGATAAAGGAAAGGGCAGAAATGCACAGTTTCTTTTTTTAAGTTTATTTATTTTTATTTGGAGAGAGACAGAGACAGACAGAGAATCCCAAGCAGGTTCCATGCTGTCAGCGTGGAGCCCCTGAGATGGTGACCTGAGCTGAAACCAAAAGTCAAATGCTTAACCGACTGAGCCACTCAGAACCCCTAAAAATGCATAGTTTCTGAAAATATTTTAGGAGTCATTTTATGAGAATCAGCCATAGTCAGAACCTTCTAAGCACAAGTCTTGACTTGAGGGATAAAGATGGGAATTTATCTTAAATATGGAGGATGGCAAAGTAAAGATTTCTTGTCTACAGAGAAAAATAAAAAATGGAGAGTCCACAGCCAGAGTGAATTTGGATAGATTTAACCAGGTATTTGGCTTTGGACCCTTGTAAGACTGCCGGCCTCAATACTGACTCTTCCCCTGCAAACTCACCTCATCCCACTGTGTAGGTGAAGATCTGAAACATATTTAACAAAGTTCTTAGAACTGGGAGGTGGGCAACTGAAGTCACCAGTCATCCTAATGGACTGCTGTTTGGCCTCTGTGACAGCTTTATTGTAGTTGGTTGATTTCATTTCTCATGCTTATAATGTAAGATTCACTCTACGGACATGGTTTTGTGTGGGTTTTAACAAATGTGTAGAATCACGTATCCACCACTACAGTCATGATCCAGAAAATTTCCATCACCCAAAAATTTCCTTTGTGTTTCTCTTTTGTAGTCAATCCTCCCCTCCACCATCAAGCCATACGATCACTAATCTGTTTCTCATCCTATGGTTTTTCCTTTATAAGTGGAATCATTTTTAAGTCCCCCTTTTTTCATGCTGCCTAATGCATTAGACATTCATCCATGCTGTCCCAGTGTGTTAATAGTTAGTTCTTTATTATTATTAAATTTGTTTATTTCTTTTGTGAGAGAGAGGAAGCATGAGCAGGGGAGGGGCAGAAAGAGAGGGAGAGAGAGGATCCCAATCAGGCTTGAGCTGTCAGCACTGAGTCCGATGCGGGATTCAAAGTCACAAACTGTGAGATCATGACCTGAGCTGAAACCGAGAGTTGAACCCTTACCCAACTGAGCCACCCAGGCGCCCTAACTCTTTTTTGTTGCCGAGCATTCCTCCACTTCTATGAAGTGACCACAGTTTTCTATCCATTCTCCAGTTGAAGGACAGTTTCTCGTTTTTAGAAATTATGGATAAAACCGCCATAAAATTTCTGTATAGGTTTTGGTGTGACCATGATTTTTCATATCACTTCAATAAATACCTAGGATGGGAACTGTTGGGTCAGATGGTAAGTGAATGTTTAATGTTATAAGAAACTGCTAAAATGTTTTTCAACACGGATGTGTCTGACCCGTATTGTAGTTCTGCCAGCAATGAATACACATTCCAGTGGCTTCATCTTGGAAATGTCAGGTTGGTTCTTTTTCCTTTTTCCTTTTTTCCATTGTATTATGTGTGGAAGAGCATCTGACTGAGGACGTAACGTGTGTTTCTCTGATCACTAGTGATCATGAACCGTGTTTCATGTGCTTCTTTTCCATCCTTATATCTTCTTGAATGAAACGTCTGTTAAGTATTTTGCCCATTTTCTAACTGAATTCTTTGTTTTCTTGCTGTTAGCTTTTGAGATTTCTTTACACATTCTTCCAAGAAGTCCTTGATTAGATGGAGTTTTGCAAATATTTTCTCATCATTGTATCATTGTGGCTTGCCTTTTAATTCCCCTAACTTTGTCTTTTGAAGAGCAAAATGTCTCTATTTTGGTGAAGTCCAATTTATCTATTTTTTTTTAAATTTATGGGTCATGCTTTGGTGTCATATCTAAGAAATCTTTGCCTAACTCAAGGTCACAGAGAAGTTCTCTTGTGTGTGTGTTTTTTCTTTTTTTCCTAGAAGTATTAGGGTTTTGGGCTTTTAGGTCTATGATCCATTTTGAGTTGATTTTTGTATAGGGTGCAAAATATGGGTTGGGTTCTTCTTTTTTTTTTTTTAGTATATGTTAGCATAATTTGTTGAAAAGACTATCCTGTCTCCATTCAATTGCTTTTGCATGTTTTCGAAAATCAATCAACCCTAAGGTGTAGGTCTGTTGCTGGACTTTCTAATCTGTTCTATTGATCTATCTGCCTCTCCTCTCTTCAGGACCATACCCTTTACCCTTATCACTTGGCACCTTTCTGCGTGGATATTTTACTTCATTGGAAAGTCAAATGCCACTTTTCATTAAAAATCCATTTCTTTCACCATTTTACTGCATGTATTTTTAAGACTATTCTACTTTCCTTTCCCCTGTTTCCTTAATTTTTGCCTTCAAAATTCATAGGCCATCTAATATTAAAAACCAAGATACTCTATATTTCCATTTATATGACATTCTGGAAAAGGCAAAACTATAGAGACGATAAATAGATTAGTGATTGGCAGAGGTGGAAAGGAGGTCTGATGGAACAGGTGAAGAACAGTGGATTTGGGGAGGTGGAGGGAGGTGAACCTGTTCTATATGATGCTGCAATGGTAGATACTAGCAGTAACTAGCAGTATGTGTTTGTAAAGATCCCTTAGAACTTTATAGCATGGATTGAACTTGAATGTATGCTAATCGAAAATGAAGCATTTAAGAGATTGAGGGATCCTAGGATGGAATACAGACCATGACCAAAGAATCTAACTGTATTACAAATATATGAAGTAAACTCACTGAAAGGGATGGGAGGGAGAGGTACTGATCTCCATACCTGGAAATGAGCAAGCGTAAGACTAAAGGCAAAGGGATTTTGCATAAGCACTGTAGTTGATAAAGGTGTTTCCCACAGGGGTGGCAGTTAATAATTCCGAAACCACTGTGCACGGACACTGGAATTGAATAATTAAGTAAATGGATGGCAGATGGGGGGACCAGATATCACACCGTTGTGGTGGAAAGTTACAGACAAGCAAGGAAAAGGCTGTGGTAAAGATTAGAGTTGGAGTCATTAGCAGGAACTCTTTTTTAGCTTAATGTAGATACGGATACATATATTTAGAAATTTTTATAGATATACGTGTATACACAGATTAGTATATGTACATATATTAGAATCAGCAATGCACTTGCAGCAATGAGCACATCTAGAGCCCAGAGTTTGGTTTCTAATTACATTCTTCAATAAAAGGAACTATATCTTCTTTAAAAAAAATGGTTTATTCTAGGGCTGGGCAGGAAATGTGCAAAATGAGCTAGAGGAGTCTTGTGCCAGAAAGTAAGGAAGTACTCACAAAAACAAAAACAAAACAAAACACAAAACCACATTGATGGGAGTATGTCAAGGGAACATAGGATCCAACTGAAAGAGCTTCCAATGGCCAAAGCTGAAATATAAGCAACAAAATATTGGACATAACCTAAAACATAAATCACTAGTTATGATATGTACTGGTATAAATAAATTATTGCATAAATAAACAAATTGGGGAGAACAGGCAAATCTTCTGTGCAGAAAAAATTCCAATAATTTATTTGCCCTTAAAGAGATGAAGCTTGGGGTGCCTGGGTGGCTCGATCGGTTAAGCGTCCGACTTCAGCTCAGGTCACGATCTCGTGGCTGACTAGTTCGAACCCCACATCAGGGTCTGGGCTGACGGCTCAGAGCCTGGAGCCTGTTTCAGATTCTGTGTCTCCCTCTCTCTGCCCCTTCCCTACTCACACTCTGTCTTTCTGTCTCAAAAATAAATACAACATTTTTTAAAAAATCTAAAAAGAGATGTAGCTTAGTTACCCATGCCTGAAGTGTGGGCTGCACATCGCAACTTCTTTCCAAACAGAATGCTATGGAAAGGAGGAAAAAAGAATAACTTTGCTACGTGGAAACCTGACAGTACTTCAGCCAGGTGATCCGGGTCAACAACAGAGATAAACCGTGTTCATACGGCACACTCTTCATATAATGTGATAGGAATGCCATGGTACCTCTGTTGGTCTTCCTATCAGGAAACCATAACCCTGGTCTAATTGTGAGAAAGCCATTAGATGAATCCCAGTTGAGGGATATTCTAAGAAAGTTCTGACAAGTACACCTTGAAACTGCCAAGGTCATCAAAAACAAGGAAAATCTTAGAAACTGTCACAGCCCAGAGGACCCCAAAGAGACATGACAACTAAGTGTCACGGAACATTCATATGGGATCCTTGGATGGGATCTTGGAACAACAACAACAAAAGATATTAATTAAAAACTAAGGAAATCTGAATAATGTATATGGACTTTAGTTAATAACACTTTATCAATATTGGTTCTTTGTGAAGAAGGTACTATACTAATATAAGACATAAGAAATGGGTGAGGGCTATATGGACACTATCCTACTTGTGCAACTTTTCTATAAATCTAAATCTCTTCTAAAACCCCAAATTCTTTTAAGTAAAAAAAAGTCACAAGCTTTTCTGCCTCAACCTTAAACATGATATTCTAAAGAGGCTTTGTCTCATTTTCCTTCACCAATCTAAAATTCCTACAATTATTTTTAAGCAGGATTACGGGGCTTGGTCTCAGCTCAAGGACAATAATGCCACATCTTCCATGGCCTTGGGCAAAGGAGTGGCTGGTCTGCCATTGTTGGTGCAGAAGAGGGTAGACACACTTTCAGATGGCCACACTTTCTTTGTGATTCGTCCTCTTAAGAGGTGGAGGCCCCCAGTTTTTAATCTGTACTATTCTGCCAAATTCTGTGGCATGAATGACATTCTGGGACTGTTGAGAACAGGATCCAATAGCTTTCAAACCTGCTGGAATCCCTTGAAACAGACAATCTTGGGATATTATCTTGGGGAACTGAAGTGCCTTGCAGTGAGAAGCCCAATCCTCATGGAAAGCACAGGTATAAATTCTCTGTTGGAAGTCTCAGCTGAGCTCCCAGCCAGTAGCCAGCGATTCCAGACATTTGTGCGAGCCATATGGGACATCTGTCGTAATCGAGAGAGGTGGCTCTTCGAGATGATGCCTGGCCTGATCATCATCTAATGGCAAGTGCATGAAACAATCAGAGTGGGAACTGGGCAGCTGAGCCCAGTCAATTCATAGACCATGCAGGGTACCAATAAATGGTCATTGTAAAGCACTGATTTTAGGATGGTTTATTTTGTAGCAATACATATCTTGAACGCTCTGTTAAATGTTGTAGCTTAAAACTCAATTTTCTAGGAGCATTTCCTGTACAAACAAACAACTACACAAAAGCAAACATTTACTATGTGCCTCTGATTAGCAAGGCATGGTCCAGCATCTGAAATTTCAAGCCTCAGCGATATCACATGGCAAGATAAAAAAGCATTTCAAGTTGTCATTGTGACATATCTTGAAGGAAACACCAGCCATACGATTTATGTCTTCCTTTAAAAGCTTCCTTACTGCTTAAAGACAACCTACTGCTTATTCTCAGTTGTTTCAGAAGTTTGACTAGTTAGAGTTTATCAGGAACCTCTGAGGAGATAAACATATCTGATAAACCCCTGAATCCAGGTAAATTGAGAGATCCTCAACATTATCCTCCCCAAATAGCAATACTCTAGATTAGTTTATATTTAATAGATTACTAAGATTAGACCTCTGAAGCAACATGGCATTTCCAAAATCTCTTTTATAGAAAAAGTTTGTTATCAATATGCCAAGACTCCATAATGTTTTAAAGTCTTGAGTAAAAGTTAAAGCCTCCTCAATTGATCATCAATACCTCTGTGGATTTATTATTATTAGGATATTACGAAATGCAGTTGAAGCAAAGAACTGTTTGTTGCTTGCTTAGAATGATTTTATTGACATCTTTTCTTCCTGTTATATTACTTTTGGTTCTCTCTTTTTTTTTTAATAGGAGAGAAATAAATGGCTGACCCTTGAAAAACACAGGTTTGAACCATGGAGGTCCGCTTATGTGTGGATTTTTCTAATAGGACAGTACTGTAAATGTATTTTCTCTTCCTCGTGATTTACTTAGTAATGTTTTCTCTAGCTTACTTTATTATAAGAATGCAGTATATAATGCATATGCAAAATATATGTTAATCAACTATTTATGTTATCAGTAAGGCTTCTGGTCAACAGCGGGCTGTTAAGAGTTAAGTCTTGGGGGAGTCCAAAGTTATGTGTGGATTTTCAACTTCCCCTGTGTTGTTCAAGGATCAACTGTAATCATGTGCAATCTATACCAGTAATAGAAGAGAAGAGGTAGGATGATGTACGGACATAAGCCAGCAAGGTGACAGGTGCCTTAACCCTGTCCCAGGTAAACTGGGAGCTAAACATGGAGGGAAACAGTATGGTACAGCAGTGAAAAGTTCTTGTCATCGAAGGAAAAGTACAGTCTCACCACTCACCAAATTTGCCACCTAAGGGTTTCAAACTATTAGAGAATCATTTTAAAAATATTCATAAAACACTTGCCTCAGAGACTTGGGAGAGTTGAAATATGATTAAGATTTGAAAATGTTTAGCAGAGTCTGGCATGTATGAAGCAGTGGTAAACATTGGCTTCTCGCTTTAGTAATAAATTGAGAACAAAATTATCTTGAATGTCTCCATCAGATGCTGTGTCTGGGCTTCTCCTTCTATTTCTTTCTCTGAGTAGAAGACACCAGTGGTCCCAGATATAATTCCAGCTCAATAAAGAGAATATTCCTTCTGACCCCTCTGCTTTTGGAAACCAAAATTGTTGTCAGAACGGTGACTTGGGGGAACAGTTGTAGGGCTTTGTGATGCTGGGAAAGTTATTTAACCTGTCTGTGCCTCAGTTTTTTCATCTGTAAAATAGGGATGATACAGTACCCACTATATATGGCAAATATGAAAAGCAAATAAGATAATAAAGTGCCTAAAACAGTGCCTGTCACAAAAAAAACATTCACTTTGTTATTGTTATGTTTTAACAATTATGATCAGTGTAAAAAATTATCATGAGGCATATACTTAGTACCCTGGTATCCTGGTTTCCTTGTCATTAGTCTTTTCCCTAACTAGTCTGTCTTTCTTTCTTTCTTTCTTTCTTTCTTTCTTTCTTTCTTTCTTTCTTTTTCTTTCTTTCTTTCTTTCTTTCTTTCCTTTCTTTCTTTCTTTCTTTCTTTCTTTCTTTCTTTCTTTCTTTCTTTCTTTCTTTCTTTCTTTCTTTCTTATGCCTGAGTGACATAAGATACAAGCAATATTATTATGGTTATTAGAAATATTAGAAAGGATATTGCTTTACCTATAAAGTTTTTTAAAGCCACATGGAGTGTTGGGTGAAACATTGAGAATCTGGCTAATAGACCTCAAGCACAGCTGAGATGTTAAGTGCCTCGTTTAAGAGATCAAGAAGAATATCCCTGAAAGGGAGGAGGAGAGAGGTCAGAAAGGTCAAGAGGAGGGGATAACAGAGAATTGACAGGTGTGTGAGATTGCAGGATGGGAACTAGTGTGGAGTGGATAAGAAGTTTCTAAGAATATGCGTGTTCCTGTGTAAGGCATTTACTTTATTGAAAGCTTCTCCTCTTTCTACCAGCTCCACTCCTATGATGAGAAAGTCTATGTTGGATCTGTAGGGACTTTCCTGTGAAGACATTAATACCCCCTGTCTGGGGTGATGGATTGTGGGCAGAACATGGCTCCTGCATAGAGAAAGGAATTCAGAAGGAGGGAATCATTCTACTTCACTCCTTACCCAATGCAGAATTGCGGAGAAAATGTTGGGTGTTTCAAATGTTGAGTGTTTCACAAGGCATGGGATGAAAGGCTCACATTGTCTTAAACATACATTATTTATTCAGTTTAATTTTTCATTAATACTTCACATTTACCATGCACTGTCCCAGGTAGATAACGTTGCCCTCATGGATCTTTCATGTTAGGCGGAAGAAACAGAATATACATACCTGTGACAAATGGAATAATTTCACCAAGGGCTATGAAGAGTATTAAGGGGGGTGTTTGGCTAGGGAGGGTCTTGGCAAGGAGTTGGATAGGGAAGCCACTTAAGAAAGGGTTTTGGGTGGAGATATGAATGATGAGAATTAGCCATGGGATAATTTGGGGGTAAAAGCTGTCCAGCACTGTGATAAGGATGGGGTTGAGGAGAAAAAGGGTGAGTGCACTGGATTGAATGGATTTGGGGAACGGTAGTGCAAGGTGAGTTGAAAGATGTGAAGAGATATCCATGAAGAGTTGGTTTCATTTTGAAAGCATTGGGAAGCCTTCATGGGGTTTAGACAGGAATGATGCAATCTCATTACTGGGAGTATTATTTTCCAATAGACGATGCCCATCTTATCTATATCTCATTTGTCCATCACCACAAACATGGACTATAAGCTTTTCATACCGCATCTTACGAGAACACAACCAATGCTCAGAGAAGACATTTGCTTTTTCTAAGGTCATTTGGGTAAAAGGAAACAATGAGGATTTCACAGCAGTGCAAGCGAGAATTGGCTGCTTCTCAACTGGAGCTCTGTGTTTAATAATTGATGGAAGGGAAAGGGACGGTTCTAAAGTCGCTGCTAAAAGACACAATGTGGTACCATGATTTTTTTCAATTCTCTTTGCAAAGTAAGCTAAAATTCGTCTTTCAAAGGAAACACTAGTATAATGCTGTTCCTTATTTTTCTTCCAAGTCTTTTACCCACGTCTTTGCTGAGTCTGCATCCGCACCATCCATGCCAACTCGTAAAGCTTAGCTGATGATCTGCAATCTGGGGGAAAGATCAGGAGAGATTAGAGCTGAAGGAATGTAGGTCACAGAGGGAAGGGGCGATCCCCACAGTGGGTTTCAGACAGTCTGGCTCAACAATGCCAGAGTGTATAAAAAGGATTTTGTGATGTTTAGACTTTTATGAAATGAAATAATGTGCCTTGATGCAACATTTACTAGTTTCCAGAATAGTCCAAGTCAACACTTTTAAAGTTAGCATCCATATGACTGATTAATATTTTTGGTTAATGTCAATTTCATTCCTGTGATAATGTATAGTATATGTGTTTAAGACATTTCATTAAATTTTGTGCTGCTTAATGGAAGTCTTAATGTAATGCCCTGAATCATATATGAACTCTGAAAACAAACCTTTACTTCATCTATTCATAAAGCATTGTTGGTCTTTCTTATAACTCAGGATTTGGTAATTTATTCCAAAGCTTACATTGAAAGCAAACACAATAAAAACTCTTTAAAACCCTGGTAGCATTAAAACACTAAGGATATTTTGATTTAAAAAAAAATCAATGAACCAAATAGAATAGAGGAGATCTAAATTGAATAAGGAAAGGATTGCACTCCCTCTTGTCCTCACCCCTGCAACTCATTCATTCAACTTTCGGTGAACAAATATTTGTTAAGCTTCTTCTAGGCACCAAACAATATGGTAGCTGGTGTGTAGGCAATGGTGAGAAAAACACCATTGACTCTACGGGGACAAAGGACAATATATAGACAATACACAGAGATTTATAAATAAATGAATATATGACTACAAGTTACATTGAGTGCCAGAACACAGTAATAAAAAAACAGCAATACCAGAACAAGGGGATGGCAGACCCTGTGTATTGCCATCCAATTTCCCCTTTTTCCCTTAGCAATCAAACTGCTGTTTTTGTAGTTGTTGTTTTTTCAGGGAGTGAGGGCTTTATGCTCTGCTCATAAGAACTACGTTTCCCAGAATCCTTTTCCACTAGAGCAGCCCAGTAAGAGAGAGATCTGACCAGATGAAAAGAGACATGGCTTCCAAAGAGGACTGTCTGCTCAATACCGCGAGTCTTTTAGTCCGGAATTTGGACAACATTCTGAGGTGGAAAGTGGTCATCTTGTGACCTTGAGGCAAGAAGCACAAGACTGTGTGTAAAGACAAAGGGAGCTTGGGTTCCTACCTATGGGTTTCCCAATATAGGAGAGAAAAACAACACCACATTTATGGGGAAATGTATATTTGCTCATAGGCAAATGTAAGTCCTAATTAAGCATGGGAAGTGTTGAGGACTTACTTGCTTAGGAAAAGAGGTGGACCCTCTGGAATAGAATTAAGTATAGAAGTGTCAGTTGGCTCAATGGTTGGTTCTGTCTATACAAACACATGCTTAAGAAAAACTGAAATTTTAGAAAACACATACAATCTCTACACTTTCAAATATTTAATAAAAAGATACTCTATGTGGCCAACACCCATATTCATACAATAAGTTTAGCCACTTACTTACATCTCTTGACATGCAGACCTATACATTTAGTGAGCTGAATGGAAATACGCATTCCTTAGGTTTACTTTTGACTAAATTAACAGTTCTCAACTTTGGTTTGCAATATTATCTAGGGAGCTTTTGAAGTAGTGCCCAGCCCCTCACCCCAGACCAAACGAACCTTCGAAACTCTGAGTTCATAGTTCTGGGTGCCCTAAGAGGAGCCAGGACGTTGGCCTATTTAGAAAGCCCCCAGCTGATTCTACTATACGGCCAGTGTTGAAAATCACTGGAATATTACTCAGCTATAAAAAGGACGAAATCTTGCCATTTGCAACAACATGGATGGAGCTAAAGAGTATGACATTAAGTGAAATAAGTCAGAGAAAGACAAATACCATACGACTTCCCTCGTATGTGGATACTAAGAAACAAAACAAATCAACAAAGGAAGAAAAGGCAAACCAAAACATAGACTCTTAACTGTAGGGAAAAACCAGTGGTTTCCAGAGGGGAGGTGGGTTGGGGGGAAGGGTGAAATATGTGATAGAGATTAAAGAGTATCCTTATCTTGATGAGCGCTGAGTAATGTACAGAATTATGAGTCACCATATTATACACCTGAAACTAATATAACACTATGTTAACTATATTGGAATTAAAATGACAAACAAAAAAGAAACGAAAAGACAAAGAAAATCACTGAGAGAGAAGTGAACTCTAGTCTGGCCGTCCACATGCCTGAATCGCCTGAGCAGGAAGGACAGTCAGGCAGAACAAGAGTGACAAAGAACCTCCTCTTTTTTGTCAGAAGAAGATCTCAGTTCAGGTTCTAGCTTCACTAGCAAATAGTAGAGTGATCTGGAGAAAATCATCGGGTCTTTCCAACTTTACATTTCTTCACTGATGACTTCATAAATAATGGCTGCCATGCACTTACCAATAAAATACTAGCATCGTGCAATCTAGTTAAGATCTGCATCAGGACAGTTAAGTTTCTGCATCCAACATAATTCCAGGAAGATGACCGACTTTCTGTGACCTGGAAGATATTTGGGGGAGGTCTCACTGAAAATGCAGACAATGGGAGATGCCAAAATGTGCTTTATGTGCCCCACAGAGACACTCGAAGACAGCAACAACCAGCACACCTGAAACTGAATCCAGAAAGAAACCTTTGTGAATGCATTTGGAGGAAGCACGTCAGATTCATTAAGGTGCTGTTAAAAACAAATAAAAACAAAATTCAAAGGCAGCAATTTCAAATATGAGCCTCCCAATAAAAACTCTCTAGGGCAGGCCCACCCAGTTGTAGGCTCCGATTTGCAAGCTGTGGCTCCGTGCAGGACAAGCCTGTGTAGCTGCTCCGCGGTGGGTCACAGCAGGAATGTTATTGACTAGACCATGGGTAATGGTTTTTCAGAGCAACCCCAGGGAAGCAAGCTTCTTCATTATGATAATAGTATTCTAGTCTTTGAGTTAAAGCAAACACTTAAGGCCATCTACCCTGACCTGTTTATTTCAGAGATTTAAAATCCATAGCGCATAGGTTAAGGGTCTTGGTTAACCCATTCTAAATGGTTGGTGGCAGGCAATCACAAACCCCTAGGCTTCTGATGTCAATTCTAGGGCCCTTAATATTTCTCTTAGAACTGTGCTTTCCAGTACAACAGCGCTATGCACATACTGGCTTTTGAGTTCTTGAAATGTGGAGAGTTTGAGTGGAGATGTGCTGCCTCAGTCCCTTTGGACTGCTAGAACAAAGTACCATAAGACTAGGTGGCTTATAAACAGCAGAAATTTATTTCTCACAGTTCTGGAGGTTGGGAAGTCTGAGGTCAAGGTACCAGTATGTCTGGCTCTAGTGAAAGCCTTTTTCTGGATTTCAGACTACTGGTTGCTCACTATGACAGAGAGAGAGTGAGAAAGCCCTGGTGTGTGTGTGGGGGGAGGGGGTCACTTTTATAAGGACACTGATCCCATTCATGAGTGCTGCACTCTCATGACCTAATCACCTTCCAAAGGCCCCACTCCTTCATACCATTACACTGGGGGTTAGGATTTCAACATATGAATTGGGGAGGGGGGGCAGACATAAACATTCAGTCCATTGTGTGTGCTCTAAGTGTAACATATACACTGGATTTTAAAGACTTAGTATGAAAAAATAAAGCACAATATTAATTCTTAAGCTTACAGGTTGAAATGATAATATTGAGAAATCTTTGGTTAAATAAAATAGATTATTAAATTAATTTTTTAATTAGTTTTTTAATTGTGGCTCTTAGAAAAATCTAAAATTACATATGGTGGGCAGGGGGAGGGGCATCTGGCTGGATCAGTCAGTGGAGCATGGGACTCTGGATCTCAGGGTTGTGAGTTCAAGCCCCACATTGGATACAGAGCCCACTTTAAATAATTAATTAATTAATTAATTGAAAATAAATACATAAAATTACTCATGTGGCTCACTTTATATTTCTGTCAGACAGCTCTGTCTCAGATCCCCTGCACCAGGGTGAGTTAAAGGAGTCAGGAGGCACAATTAAAAAGATCGATGGTCGTTTAAAAGTTACAAGGACATGGTCAGAAATAAAGGAAGAAAGGCTTCATGGAATACAGGGGGTTCAGATCTATGTTGTCGGGTATGAAATTCTAGATGTGTTTTTCAAAGGACTCATCTAGAAACATGGAAACATCATTCAATGAAAGAAAATGGGAGGGTATCATTCAGTGTTTTCAGAGGCAAAACTTATTGACATTTAGGGGCCCCCAGTTATTCTCCTTTCATTGGGTCTTTCTCATTGAAGAGGGGGAAAAGTTGCATCTAGATCATGACCCTTGAGCCGCATGCTTCTTCAGATCATTGACAAACAGATTCTAACATGGCTCGTGGAGAAAATTTAATACAAATAAGTTATTTTTACCTGAAAACACACCTAACAGAAGTAGATTTTCTCTTTTTAATTTATTTTCTTAAATTATTGTACAATAAATTGATTTTTCTATGTTTGTAATACACACTTTTGTAGCAAACAGCAGTAGATTCCATAAATACCCTACTATAAATTAAACCATTGTTCAACAGAGGGGTTAGAATTGGGTATCTATCTATCTGGTGTTCTTTCTTCTTTGCTTTCTCTCTCTCTCTTTCTCTCTGGAGATTTATTTCCATCAGGTTTAAGATGGAAATGGAAACTTGTACCATTATTAATTTTTGTATCACAATAAATATGCTTCATTGCCGGCAAAAGCTTTAATTTCTTTGTGGAAATATGTTCCTTCCTGGTTAATTCCACCTCTTCCTCATTTTTAAACTGCAGAAGATTTGCTTCAAAACCCAAAGTTCAGGTATATTTCATTCTTTATTGAGCAGGTAACAAAAGAAAATACATTCATATTATTCAGAAAGTAATCATGGAGATACTTTATAGCTCATTTATATCAATATCAAACTAATTCAATGACAAGTCAAACATGGTACCCTTTAATCATGGAAAACTGTAGGTATTTCAGCTGAATAAATTAAGGGCAATTAACTAAAAAATGAGCTACACACATGAAGCTCATTATTTTTAGGTTGAAGGATCCTTTTAATTTACTAGAATTGTTTTCTTTGATATGCCAGATGCCTGTTTTGCCCAACAAAAATCAAAACACCTCAAAGCATAAAAGTATGCACCCCATGTGTTATATAAACTTGACTTGATAATTAACATTAACCATGTCCTTTGCATCCATTATCTTGATGAAAAATAAATACTCCTTGTCTAAAGGAAACATGCAAATTTAGAACTCTAAAAACACCTTAAATAATAAAATAAACACAAATTGAATTCAATTGTACAATTCATGCTGGAAAATCAGCTGCAATTAGGAAGACAGAGGTTGGACATTGGCCACAAATTTCCATTAAAAGGCACAGACAAACCACATGCTGGTTGACTTCTCTAAATGTGGATGAGACAAAGAGGATGTGTTTTGTATAAATGCCTGTTTTGAGCCCAGATGTTTGTGAACACATGTCATTTACCGGAAACTTTTAACAAAGTATGCAAATATTTAGTAACACTGCCTTAGTGTTCTAATGGTTCTTCCAATAATGTTAAATGTTGGTTCTTAAGGAGCCCATGTTAAAGGAAATTTAGTCAAGTATGACTTATTTTTCCTGGTGGATGCTGATGAATGGTGTCAATACCATAGATATTCAAAAACAGTGGATGAATTTAAAAGTAAGTTGAGTTCTACAACTTACTCCATGAAGAATACCATGCTCTCTGCTGTTTGTTGATTCAGTATGTCTAGACATTAGACTTTTTGTATGTTCATATCAAAAGGCTTGCATTTCCTGAAAATGTGGCAACTATTGTAAGGGCAAAAACCTCAAAAAAGTATTGGGTGATTGATGTGAATTTGCCAAGGATTATGATTTTCAAAAAATATTCTTTGAGCCTCTTTTACCATTCTAGGTGTTCAGGATATAGGAGTGATTAAAATAAAGACCTTGTGCATATTCTATCCAGAAGGTACAGCAGATAAAGTTATAAATAAACATAATACTGATGTTATAATGAAGGTTCTGTAAAGTAAATAATGGAATAGATGGTGTGAGGCAGGGATAACTTCAGCCACATGGTTCAGCCTCTCTCAGGAGGTAATATTGTTTTTCTTTAACTGTTTATTTTGAAAACACATCAAGCCTACAGAAATGTTGCAAAAATAGTATAATTAACTCTGTATTTCCTTCACGTTGCTGAACCAGTTGCTAACACATTGCCATATTTGCTATATATATCTCTTTATGTTGTTCTGACCCAATTAAGAATTGCAGGCACCTTAACCCTCCACTTTTAAATACTTCAGTGTGTCTCTACTAAGAACAATGTCATTATAGAGACCACCATAACAACATCCTATTGAGGATACTTAACACAAAAAAATAGAATCTAAAATAGAGTGCATATTTGCAATTTTCCAACTGGCCCCAAACTATCTTTTCTTTCTTTGTTTTTTTGAATGTTTATTTATTTATTTTGTGAGAGAGAGTGAGAGAGCGAGCACGCAAGCTGGAAAGGGGCAGAGAGAGATAGAATCCCCAGCAGGCTCCACACTGTCAGCACAGAGCCCCATGCAGGGCTTGATCCCACAAACCATAAGAGCATGACCTAAGCTGAAATCAAGAGTCAGATGCTTAACCAACTGAGCCACCCAGGCACCACCCCCCCCAAACTGTCTTTTCTAATATCAGGAAGTGACATTGACCAATAGCTAAATGATGGGCCAGATACAGCCACACAAAAGGGGTTTCCAGGATTAAAGATGGAAGGAACAGAAAATCCGAAGACACTTATATAATATTTGTGTATAAAATTTCTTTTAAAAATGACATGTATAGTCAATACTCTAGGGATTATAATATTAATACATAAAATCTAGTTTTAAATATGCTAATTGCATGGTTACATTTTATGTCAAATTCTATGTAATAAGCCATCTTTGCAAAATTGATAGTCATATTGTTTCTACTTGGCTTTCTTCTATTTTACCCATGCACTCTTCACCTGATCCTCGATATAGTCAATTGAAGTAATCTGCCATGTAGCTCCATGAGTGAGATTTAGGGAAATCATTGCCTGCAGAATTTCAAATATGGATATGAGGCATTTGGAAGCAATTTCTGATAAGAGAGTACTATAAATTGCCACCCCAAGGTACATCTTGCACATTACCCAACCAAATGTTTTTCTTTAAACAAGATTCAGAGGGAGGAGGGATGTATTAGCCACAAAACTTAATGGACTAAGGTGCCATTACTTACTAAATAGAACCGTTTATATGAAAAATGAACATTTAATGTATACATGTAGATAATGTAATCCATTTCATCTTATCCACATACACAGAAGATTCCGATTATAATGGATCTGGTGGTCCCTTTTTGCTCATTTCATTTGCTTGAGTACTGTGTCTGGATTAATAAAAAGAGTCTATTTCCCCAAATGAACATACAGAAAAGCAAACTGGCCCTCTCCCAAGGACAGCGGTATCCCTCCAGGACGTTCAGAGGGACCGAAGGTCACTTGGCTCTCACTGGGACCATGGAAAAGTTTGTAACATCTTTCATGTCCAGCAGGGGAGCAGCCTGGAATGTCTGCTTCTTTCTAACCTTTGAAAATCATAAAATAGATCCAAAGCATCATAGACCATCTGGTACTTACAACGCAATATCTACAGATAAGTCTGAGCAAAGGGCAGACATATTACCCCCAGTGGGAGAGAGTTTCGGTTAAATCTCATCTACTTTACTTGTCTGATCATTGCCACAGACATCATAAAAACCTCTTCCTTCTATACAGTCCCCTTGCTTCACTCTTGGATTAATTGCTAGTCTTAATGTCTAGATTTTATATTTTTGAAAAGTGCCAAAATATAAGCAGGAGGGATGGGAACCCTAAACAAGAAAATGTCACACACACATTTCTACGTCTTATTATTGACATTTATTGCGACTATATAAAAACCAAAACACGGCCTGAAACACCAGGTAAGGCTAGAATGATGAAACAAATTACCTAATAAATATTAACTATATCAGCCACATTAAAAAGGACTGTAGGCCATACATACCCATGCCAAAGGAGGGCCATGATGTATGGTGGAGGAAAGAACAAGATAAAAGAGAGCTGAGAAAGCTGATTGCAGAATTATACTTAAGGATGGCCCCTTTTTTCAAAGGCAGTCAAGCACCGTGTATGCATATATGTGCCACTAGATGTTTACCTGTGTGTATGTGTGCATGTGCGTGTCTGTGTACCTGTACCTGTGTGTACACATGTATGTGCGTGTGTGGGTGTGTATGTGTGTGTGTGATGGGAGAGGTGTGCCTTTTCACATTTATACTAATTTTATTTTTATTTATATTGAGCCTGAATATTGTCACTAAAAAATAATTACAAGAATTTAATCAAAAAGTGGTAGAGATAAGTGTCAGTTTAGCAAATATCCAATTTAGCCCGATATTCTTTTTTTTTAATATATGAAGTTTATTGTCAAATTGGTTTCCATACAACACCCAGTGCTCATCCCAACAGGTGCCCTCCTCAATACCCATCACCCACCCCCCTTCCCTCCCACCCCCCAGCCCGATATTCTTTAAACATATCCCATATTAAACAGGCAGTGAAAATTGAATGCAGCCCAAGTTCCCTAAATCCTGAAGAAGGCAAGTTAGGCAATTATTTGTTTAACTTAAATAAAACCAAACAATGCAATGGCACCTACTTTCCTTTTAAACATTTGGACAGTTCAGCACAGAGAATCTTGGATGATTTCAATGGTTAATTTTCATGTCACAAACCATTTAAAACTAGGTGATAATCATTGACATACTAGTTTGGAGTTATTCAGAGCTATGTTTTCATCAATTTCCATTTATGGGTGGTAATTTGAGAAAATTTTCAAAATGTCTCATGAAGTAGGTTTTCATAGAACTAATTTTTTTATGTTTGTTTATTTTGGAGAGAGAGAGAGAGAGAGAGAGAGAGAGAGAACGAGTTGGGGAGGGGCAGAGAGAGAGGGAGAAAGACAATCCCAAGCAGGCCCTGCATTGTCCGTGGAGAGCCTTACGTGGGGCTTGAACTCACTAACCATGAGATCATGACCTGAGCTGAAGCTGGATGCTTAACCCACTGAGTCACCCAGGTACCCCTTCATGGAACTAATTTTAAGGTGAAAGCTGGAGTGTGCTTTATCGTTGGGTGGTTAGAGCATAGAGTAAAGTGATATAAAGACATTGACTGGTTTATAACCATAACATTCAGTTTTTGCCTTTTTTCTATGTAACCATGCAAGGTTAAATACGACTTTTTCTGATGCCCTCCTGCTGTTTTATAAAGCTTACAACAGGGCAAGAGAAGTCCAATTCTCTGCCCCCATAAGTAAGGGCTTGCCCAGGACTGTGACCTCGGGGGTCCTGCTAGCAATGGCGTCTTGCCCGCCCAGCAGCTCCATTAAATAGACTAAAGGGCCAATCTGGGGGCTATTTGTGGGGAAGAAGTAGTTCTGTGGTGTATGCCATAACTGTATCTCACAGTGGGGAAATACATAGGTGTTTCTTTCTTGTTTTAAGCCAAGCAAAAGGGCGATTTTTTAAAGAACCATTTGAGAGCTAGACCTGTGTCCTCCTTGAGTTTGGGGAGCATAGGAATCAGCCCCCGGTGCTTGATGGTGGAAAGAGGGGAGGGCTGCATGGAAAACTGACTGTACCTTAACTACGTATAGAGCAAGGATGTGCACTGCTCAAGGACTGGACGTGGGTGCAGCTGAAGGGAGCTGTCCTACAATTGTCTCAAAAGAGAGTCACCCAAGAGGGACCCATAGATCTTGTGACACCCACAGAGAGGTGGACACCTGGAGGTCCAGTAGCTGAGATAGAAGGCATTGTTCTTTTCAAGGGAACATAGTTGGAGATTCCCAGCAGGACCTCTCTTAGGAACCCGAGAATGTTCCCCATGAGAGAAGGAGCCAAAAATGGGTCCTCCACTCTGCTGGGAAGGTCCAAAGTCAGACAACAACTGTTCCACTGAGGTAAAAGCTTTCTGTTCCCTACTGCTTCCTTTTCCCCCGTGCACTGAACCCTATAGCCATTGTACGTAGCAGCTGGTGAGGAGGAAGGGACGGCAACAAGGAAGACAGAAGAAGCCAATGCATAGGTCAGGGGAGAGAGAAACAAGCAATACAATGGCTGAAAGACGGGTGGTTTTTGTGCAGCGTGAATGGATCTTTATAACTATCAGAATGTTCTTCTAAATGGAAGATCATGAAAAACTATGTGCCTCGCTCAAGACTGCACCCTGGGTAAAAAAAAAAAAAAAAAAAAAAAAAAAAAAAAAAAAAAAAAAAAAAAAAAAAGGAGCTTTGCAGAGAGGTAGTTTGAAAGAGCAGGAGAAAGAATAAAATTATTTTCTGTTCACATCCTGCCAAGTTCAACTGGTTCAATCCATAGGTTATATATTACTGCTTTAAATAAGTTCCTGAATGCTGATTTGAAATTCTTTATTCTACCTCATACATTTATAAAAACCACTCTGAGGAAAATCTTCCGTTCCTTAAAGTATTGTGGAATCTCTCAGAAAGATGTCTTCCGTAGTCCTTTGGGGAACAATAGCTTAGTGTCATTCAGAGAGCCTCTTCTACAAGGGAAAGTCATGTTAGGAAAGGGGCTTTGTCAGCAGAGATTCAGGGCGCTATTAAACCCCTAATTCCTGTCACTGTGAAGAGGAATTATGTGTGAACATCAAAAGGAAAATGAGCTCTGCCTTGCATGCCGTCATTTGCTATTAAGAGATTCTGGACTTTAATCAGAACCGTGGCACCGATGCATTCAAACCATTCAGAAAGAGGAGTCTTGGTTTGGGCCATTCAAGAAAGAGTTGGAAATGGTACTTGCTTTGTTTGAAAGAAGCCCACAAAAGAGCCCCCGATGAGCAAACATTTCATCTTGCATGTTAGTACAGGTATTTATGGCTTTGCACATTTCCCTGAGAGTAAGTCACGTCTATGCCCATGCCAGAGTTTGCAAACTCACAGCCCAGGGGCCCCTGTGTATTGCCAGCCAGGTGTTTATTTTTTTTTAAACCCGTATTGTTGTTTTGTTGATTACTAGTAGCTTTATGGGGAAATAATTGACACTCGATACCAGACATATTTAAAGGGTGTAATTTTATAGAATCCTGTGTACATTTATACCCGTAAAAACATCATCACAATCAAGATCGCGGACCTAACCATTATCTCTAAATGCTTTCCTGTGTCCCACGTATTAACTCCCTCCTGCCCCTCTCCTCCTGCCACCTCTATACAACCTCACTCTGCTTTCTGTTGCTATAGGTTACAATATAGATTGAACATTTACCTTCACCCAAAATGCTTGTGTTGTAACCTAAGCGCCCATGTAATGATATTAGCAGGTGGGGCCTTTGGGAGGTCTCCCCTGATTAGATCATCGGGGTGAAGCCCACATGAATGGAATGAGTGTGCCTTCCTGAAAGAGATCCCAGAGAGACCTTCCATCGTGTGAAGACAGAGTGAGAGAAAAAAAAATTGTCTGTGAACTAGGAAGCAGACTCTCACCAGACACCAGATCTTGGTCTTGACCCTTCCAGCCTCCAGAACTGTGAGGAGTAAATTTCTATTCTTTATAAGCTTCCCAGTCTATGGTATTTCTGATATAGCGGCCCGGATGCACTTAAACAGATTAGTTTGCATTTTCTGGATCTTTATAAAAAATTCGTATGGCATATATCCTTTTGGTGGGTGCATACATAGGTTTTTTAAGAAATTACCAAACTATGTTTATGAAGTGATTGTAATCTTTTAATTTCCAACCATTAGTTTATTAGCATTCTAATTCTTTCACATATTTTCCATCACCTAGTGTTCTCAGTCTTATAAATAAATTTAAGACATTTTAATGGGTTGTACTGGTATCACACTGGAGTGTCAATTTGCATTTCCCTAATGATTATTAACATGGAGTTTCTTTTGATGTGCTAATTTGCCATCTGTACATCTTCCGTCCAAATCTTGTCTGTTTTGGGTGATTCGTTTTCTTACTATTGAGTTTTGAGAGCTCTTTACATATTCTGGACACACGTACTTCACCAGATACGTGCTTTGCAAATATTTTCTTCCAATATTTTTATTCTTTTAACATTGTCTTTTGACGAGCGGAAGTTTTTAATTTGGATGAAGTCAAATTATCAGTTTTTTTTCTTTTATAGATTTTCTCCTGTGCTTCCTCTTTCTCAGGGATCATTGTCCTTCATAATGTGCATTCAGAGATTTGAAAAACATGATTTTAAGTATTGTGTCTGTTTTGGTCTTTGTTTTTCGAGGGGAACAGTAAATCCAGTCCCTGTTATTCCATTTTGGCAAGAACCAAGAGCCTGATATGTTACTTTAAATTTATTTTATGGCCAATATATAACAATCTAGAGACTTCAAATAATCACCTACATATTTGGATTCCCTTGAAATTACCTGGCCACACCGTGGTTACATTCCTGCATGGAACAATAGGCAGGAGTCCTGTGGCCTTTGGTTTGTAGATTTCACCAGTTACTCAATTCAAAAAATATTGATGACTGTGAGGTTACGGAGCTTCCATACGTACCCCAATATAACCATTTCTCTAGGTTATAAATTGGAAGGGCAGAGAGTTTTAGCCATTCAATGAATAGCCATCCCTTCCTATTAAATATAGAAAATGCACATCTGATTGAAACTATTATTTTTTTATAATTTTTTTAACGTTTATTTATTCTTCAGATAGAGACAGAGCGTGAACAGGGGAGGGGCAGAGAGAGAGGGAGACACAGAATCCAAAACAGGCTCCAGGCTCTGAGTTGTCAGCACAGAGCCCGACACGGGGCTCAAACCCATGAACTGTGAGATCATGACCTGAGCCGAAGTCGGACGCTCCACCAACTGAGCCACCCAGGCGCCCCTGAAACCATTATTTTATTTGCAAGGGAGAAATGGACATTTTTAGTGCCACTCCATCAGGCATTTTAACATACAACATTCAGTTAAATCAATGAATTCAAGTCCTAAAGCAACACTATGATTAATTCATTCAAATACATATTTATTAGCACTCAGTGCAGATGAGGCACCGACAACTGAGATTGGTGCAGAGTGTTCAGATATCATGCCTATCTCCTAGGACAGCCTGCTGGCCAGCCTTCTTGCAGGCTCCGTTCCTCCAGGTTTGGGGGCTGGCTAATTTATTACAAAAAATATAATTACTCTTATCAATGAGAAGTACCTGAGGGTGACCCAGGTTAGGCATAGCACACCTCGTTCTAATTTGGAAGTGTTGCAAGTATTATCTGGGTGCTTCAGAGACGGGTTCACACTCTCTCCTGTGGATATGTGGATAGAAATGCCTTCTCCGATTCTCTCCCTGGGAGGTGGTTTTGTAACTTCTCCCAGGTGCATCTTTCAGTCTGGTTACTGTGCATGACTGAAGAGAACCCAGGCGGCCCCACAAAGATCAGTCCCACCTGGACTTACAGCCTGGCCCCAGAGGAAGAAAAAGGATTCATGTTCCATGAAACAAACTTGAGAGGACCTCCACTTCCGAGATATGGACTCCTTGCCTCTGATGGCCAATGTTCTCTTCCCTGTCCTACCAGCCTGTTTTAGGGTCAGATTTGAAAAGGATTGCAAAGGCAGTGTCTGAAATTAAAAACAGTATCAAATGCAGGAGACGATCTGTCATCATAATGTCAATAATCAGGATAGATAACCTTACCGAGTGTTTATGGAATACAAAGCATTGCCCTGAGCACTTCACAATTAGGGGTTCAGTTAGCCCTCACAGTACCTTTGTGATGCCAGCTACTACTATTATCTTATTTTACAGGTGGAAAAACTAGACATGAACTATCTAAGGAACTTGTCCAAAGTCACTGGTCGACTGGAGGGTGACAGAAATGGAACTGTGCCCAGGCAGGAGACTCTGGGTCTGTGTTCTTAATACCAACACCCTGCTTCCCTCAATATGAGCTCTGCATTGTCCAAAATGAATATTAGAAAGCAATTTGTTTAATGGGAAAAAATCAAGTTAGGAGTTAAAGGGCTTTAGAATTCCATCTTAACAAAGTTTTTTTTTTTCCTTTTTTTTTTCCCTTACAGGAATTTTCATAATAAGAGGTTTTCTTGATAGAAAACAAAATTGCAGAACAAAAGTATCATATCAGATTTTAATTATCTGCTTAAATTTGTCTCCCAGTATACCATGATCACCTTTAGAAAAAAATGTGGGTTTTTTTTTTTTTGTATGTTTGTTTTTCTCTACTCAAAAACCAAAAGAATTAACAAAAGCTTATAATGGGTCCTCAGCAGGTACTTGATGAATAGATTTAAAAATGCATTTTTAAGTTGGTTTGGTGAAAAAGAAACATTTTGATATGGTATTTCCACTGAAGATAGATATAAGATTATAATCAACATCCATAAATTACCTGGAGGGTTTCTTCTGCCTTTGCTATTTAAATGAGATTATAACTAAAGAATTAAAGCAGAAAAAGTTATATTTTTAAAAGTATACAAGTAAGTCTTTGTAAAACCTATTTCTAGCTGATACGGGTATTTAAGTAATCATAGGCTCCACAGGTTAATTTAAAGGACAGAAAGCACTGTAAAAACTCAAAATCATTTTGGCAACAGCAATGGCATAACCAATTCAAATCATGCTTCACTTGAGGTCATAGGTCCCAAACCTAACTGTCAGGTTTCATATCAATCAACCACTCTAATACTAGTGATGTGAAACACGATCATGAAACACTGTAAGTGGATATTAGGAGGAAAACATGGAAAGGAAATATACATCATGGGAGACGTCTCCTGGGTAGGTCCAGACATATGCTTCTCCCACAGTTGAGCTTTATAGGTCACGCTCAGGATTGGTAAGCGGCGGAAATATGCCCAACTTAATTTTTTTTTCCCATCTAGATAAAGTGTGTCAGTTTTCATCCCGAAAGCATGCTGTTCTGTTTTGATTTTTGTAGCATGAAACTGTACCACTCACTAACCAAGCAAATGCCTCAGAAGCCAAACTTAGTAAAGCTAAGAGAAAACGCGTCTACAATATTTTGGGATCAATATTTCTCGGGATTCTTGGCAGGAAAAGAAATCCCAATTTCTGGGCTCCTTTATATGCAGAGTTGATGCTACTTAGCATGAAATCTGGCCAAAGCTGTAGTGCAACATCTGGCAGCTGTTCAAGAGCCATGTTGTTAAACCAGAGATAAAAATGAGAAAATCTGAGCAAAGGACGCAAACGTGAAAAAATACGTGAAGTCACAATAAACTAGAATTAGGCTTCGCGGGCTTTTTGGAACTGAATGGGTTCTTTGTACAGGCACAGAATTATACAGATCAAGGAGCTAATTTAACGTGAAAAAGATAGGTCTTCGCATTCATTGTTGGCCTTGTATGTGTTGGCCAACAGCCTGTTCCTCATCTCACCAGTCCATTTCCAATACAGGGGCAGCTCATTCTGGGCCTCAAAAATGGTAAGGACTGTGTTTTATCCTAAAGTAATGCGAAGCCATGGGTGGTGGTGCATGGATGTGACTCGATCAGTCTGGGGTCTTTAAAACATCCCCCTGACTGCATGCGTAAAGAGATTAATCTTGTAGAAAGGGCAGTGAGGAGCCCTAAGTAAGAGAATTCATGTACAAGGCCTGCCATATTTTTTGTTTGTAACCTTGACCCCAAACTCATCACACTTTTAAATATGTGAGCATTTATGTCTTTGCTTCTTTCACAAGACTGCGGTTCCATGAGAACAAGGAATGTGTCTAACTCAGCTGACACTGAAATCTATGTGCCTCGCTCAGAGAAGGAAATGAGTCAATAGCACCTCAATGAATGAATGGATGGATAAGTGGCTCTATGTGAAGTTCTAGAAAACACTCCTGCTGAGAAGCTCAATGCATTCCCCTCGGGTTGTAGATTTCTATCCATGTGAACATTTGATTAACGTCTAGATCCTGCACTTGACCAGAGCTCCATAAAGGCAGCCATTGTTTTCACTTCTCACCATCTAGTAGTCTCTGGTGCACAGCCCTTAAACATAAGCAGTTGTAGAGTCAGTTAACGTAGTGAGTCCCACTGTTAGGGCAGAGGACGTGCATAGAATCTTGTCAATGGCTATTCATGTGTTCCTTTCATCATGTGGGTTTCCTCCTCTGGCATGTAAGCTCCCTGAGGGTGGGATACGTGTGTCTTCACCCACCCCCTCCAGTGCCCAGTGGAATGCCTGTATCATAGCAAGTACTCAGTACTTAGCATTGACTGGATGACATAGTTCCCCCACTAGATGTAAGTAATGTGCCCAATTAATTTCATCCTCGGGAAGTTTTGAAAAGAACTCCAGTTCCATTGTCCATTTAATTTTTGTTGTATTTTATTTGTTTTGAAGAAAAAAAAATCTGAAGAATCTGGAGGCTTCAAAAAATGTTATTTCTTTTAAATCCATGCTTTGGAAAATCTCAAGAGGCTCTCCCTTCCCCTTGGTATTAAACAAGGCCAATGATATTACCAAGCTGGAGCTAAACTGGCATGAATTATTCAGAGCAGCAGGAAAAGCAGCTGCTCATCCTCTCCGTCCCTAATTGTGAAGGGTGGAGAATTGGAGGGCAGTGGTGACAACACCAGGGGGGAAAGAAAGATAAATTGGTGCCCTAAACCTCATAAGCTCTAACATCTGCAGCACCGCGTTTCATTTGCTGGCGCTGGCCACAGTGCCTGCCGTAGGGAACAAGGGCAGGAAACAGGAGGAAGCCTCTGATGCCCTGCATGGACAGAGAGAGATAGGACAGGAGAAGGGAAGGGAAAGGGAAGGAGGAGGTACGCAGGGGAGAGAGATGGGAAGGGGGAGAGAAAGACAGATGATTCCAACACTAAAAGGCAGGGGGCAGATTGTGGTTGAGGAAGAATACAGGGCTGAAAAAAAAACTATCTTCCCATCCAGAAAATAACTCAAGGGAAATATAAAATGTAGAAATGTGCATTAAAAACTAATTGCTGGGGCGCCTGGGTGGCCTAGTCAGTTGAGCGTCTGACTTCGGCTCAGGTCATGATCTCACAGTTCATGGGTTCAAGCCCCACGTCAGGCTCTGTGCTGTCAGCTCAGAGCCTCAAGCCTGCTTCAGATTCTGTCTCTGTCGCTTTCTGCTACTCTCCTGCTCTCAATCTCTCTCTCTCTCTCTCTCTCTCAAATACAAATGAACATTAAAAAAAAATTTTTAATGTAATTACAAATTAAAACATGTGATATCATCAAAATAAAAAGACCCTGCCTTTCAACTGAAGAGAGTCCCTGCCTTCTGGATAATTTTTACTTCTTTAACTCAGAGGCTATTTTGGAATATTTTTAATTTCTTGGGGTGCAGGATGAGGCACACAGAAAGCTAGTATGAGAGAGAGGAAAGGGTAGGGAGGTTGTGGTTATAAATATGGATACTGGAATCATAAAATCTTAGAATTTTAGAACTGGGGAGCACTTTAGAGTTCCTACCATATGGTCTTGGGTTGTAGAATTTGAGACCTGTCCAATTTTCTTCTCATTTGAAATGACTTTAAGATGATGGGGGGCTCCAAGCTGGCTTAGTCAGTGAAGCATCCAACTCTTGGTTTCTGCTTAGGTCATGATCCCAGGGTCATGAGATTGAGCCCCAAGTCGGGCTCTGTGCTGACAGCTTGGAGCCTGCTTGGGATTCTCCCTCTTCCTCTCTCTCTGCCCCTCCTCTGCTCATTCTCTCTCTCTCTCTCTCTCTCTCTCTCTCTCTGAAAAATAAATGAATAAACTCTCTCAAAAATAAATGAATAAAAAGATGATGGATGTATTGATGGGTGGAAAGCTATCTTGAATCTATAAAGTTTTATTTAAAATCACCCTGAAGACTTTCTGACCAAATCAGCTGCTCACTAATTTGACAATCAAGAGCTTGAGTCAGATGGGAAGTGAGCCCAACTTGCAATCTGATGCCTTTTTGTGAAAGTCAGGCAGACAGTCAGTGTCCAGACTGTCTGAGGTTAAGAAACTAAGTGAGGCCATCTAGCCTTTCATAAAAGAAAAAGCAGAATAAAAATAGGGACTGCAGAGCATGGATCTTATGACATTTTTTGAAGGAGATTTAAAAATCATAACTAAGAACACGGCCTTCTCGACAATCACACATACATGCCCACACACATACATGCACACACACATGCATATGTACCCATAGAGAATTGTTGGATTCTCCCCTTACTTAGAGCAGTGGTTCTCAGTAAGGAATGATTCTCCCACGCCACAAACCAGAGACATTTGACCAAGTCTGAAGACGCTCTGTTGTCACAACTGAGTGAGGGGAGGTGCTATTGACATCTAATGGGTAGAGGTCAGGGATGCTGTTGAACATCCTACAATGCACAGACAGGCCCCTTACACAAAATTATCTAGCCCACAATGTCAACAGCAGAGAAGTTGAGAGACAAACCAGGTGGAGGAATAATAGAGAAATTCTCTTCCTAAAAATAGCAAAAGCTGTCATTGTGCCAGGCCTTGTAACTAATTATTTATAACCTTTATTATTAATCCTCAAAATATCCCCAAAAGGTCATTGTTAGTGTTTGCTTAAGAGAAAAGGGAAGCTTGGAGAAATTCAGTACATTATCCAACGTTACTTGACTTTTAAGGAGGAAAGAGGGGGCAGCAGGTCAGCTTGGTTGAACTTGTACAGCTGGTCCCCAGATTACCCTTAAGAAAAGTACTGTCTTCATAAGGAAAATTACTTTGATAGAACAGATGAATATTAAAAGACCACAGGGAAACTTATGGGAGAGGGGAGTCAATAGAAAACATAATGAACTTGGGGCACCTGGGTGGCTCAATTGGTTAAGCTGCCAACTCGATTTCAGCTCCGATCATGATTTCACGGTCCGTGGGTTCGAGCCCTGCATCAGGCTCTGCACTTACAGTGCAGAGCCTGCTTGGGATTTTCTTTCTCCTTCTCTCTCTGCCCCTCCCCTTCTCACACACTCATGTACTCTCTCTCTCAAGAATAAATAAATAAATATAAAAAAAAACATAAAGAATTTGATTTGCACACAGGAAAATAAGTAATACTTTTCTAGTAAAAATGTATTATAATTGGATTCTTCCTACCTCTAGTTTGGCTGAAGCAATGATACAACATTGAAACTACTCTTGTATTTTCAAGCAATGTGCTGAAGCCAAACTTACAAAGGCAATAGACAGGACCCACTTTTGTGACCTTCAACTGGTCACCCCCCCCCCCCCCCCCGCCCCCAGCCATAAGGAAAGGTCTAGTGGCTGAGAGAGATGAATGGGGAGGAAAAACAGAGTTTGGAGAGAGCCAGAGGAGTGCTGTGAACCTTCGCACTCTAAATGGGGAGGCAATGAAATACTTTTGCTCACCCCAGTCTTAGTTGGGGTGGGAGATGCTTCAGGGTTTTTTTTGAGCTTATGGGACAAACAGTACAGATGTCGTGACTGTATCTGAGAAATCTACAGGTTGATGTCTGTGTACAGCTAGCCACTTGGCCTGATGGATAGGCCAAGGATGATGACCTTCAGTCCCCAAGGTCATTGCAATAAGAGATGCATGAATGTGTTATGGTCAACATGAGCACCATTCCAGAGAAAGAGAAGGACCTTGAGTTGTTTTCTGTCCCAACCAAAAGAGTGACCTGGATGGAAGAAGCATTCTCAGCAGAAATTTTGGATGCCCGAAGGTTGAGGGATACTTCCTGATATGGCCACATATATAGGTATGATGTACTTATATCCCCATTAGAGGAAGAGGCAGCCCCCACACCACCCAGAAGCACAGAGAAGAGAGGACAACGCTAGGTCTCCTTGATGAGATCTCAGAGAAGACCTCTCCTGCTTCTTCCTGTGCCCCGTGACCCCTGCTGCAGGATAAGGTCAGAAGAAAAGAAGTACAAGGCAGAGACACAAAGAAGCAGTGCAAGGACAGTTCTACCAAAATACTTAACAATGAGTTAAACCCCTCAGCCTGTGCGGTTAAAACCCTGTGCCTGCTCAGATAAGGACTAGCTATAAAGCACTGGTGTGGCTGCCCTGGGGGACTGTGGCTGAGCCCCCCTCCCCCTTCTCTGCAAACAGTCCCAAACTAACTTCAGTGGTGGGAGTAGATGCCTTAACTCTAAAAGAGTTTGCAGGATTTCTATTATTATTGTCATTATTATTACTTTGTATGGAATGCGTTAATTGCTGAACCCAGACTGTTGATTCATATGGAAGTGTACTGATTAGTCATTTAAAACAAACCATAAGAGACTCTTAAATACAGAGAACAAACTGAGGGTTGCTGGCCAGGTGTTGGGTGGGGAGAAGGGCTAAATGGGTGGGGAGCATTAAGGAAGGTACTTGTTGGGATGAGCACTGGGTGTTGTATGTAAGTGATGAATCACTAAATTCTATTCCTGAAATCATTATTACGCTATATGTTAACTAACTTGGATTTCAATTAAAAAACCATGTCATTATGAATAATTATTAGGTAATTAAACTTGCTAATTATTAGACCAGTGATTCTCAAACTTTATGTGCATGAGAGTAACCTGGTTAAAACAGATTTTTGGGTCTCATCCCCAGAGTTTCTGATTCATTAGGTCTGAGGCAGGGCATAATTTGCATTTCCAGCAATTCCCAGGTGATGTTATGATGCCAATCTAGGGCTCACTTATTCAAAACCACTTACTAGGTGATGATTTTACCTATGTTCTCCTGAAGTCCTATGGTTTCAAGAGATGAATAGCTTCTGCACCATTTCATACCTGTTCTTTCTCTTCTTGCCTTAAAAAAAAAATAGAAACCAACCACAATTATTTTTTTTTAAAAATACTATTCTTATTTTTGGAAGGAAATGCTTTGTCTGGAACAAGAAGGTAAGGGCTTGTGATTAGTTGCTAGATTGAACACCACGTTTTTTTTTTCTTCACAGGAAAGGGTGTATTCACTAGAATTTCTGCCAAAAAAAAAGTTATACCTCAATCTCCGTTTGTGAACTCACACAAAAAAACCGTTAAAATTCTCAGCGCTCTACCTGTTAAGACTGAGGAAGGAAAAAGTTCAGTTTCCCTTGGATGGGGGTTTTTCAGCTAATCTTTCTTAGCTCACTGTATAAACTTGTCTTAGAATAGAGTTGTAAAATGTTTTTCTTTAAGGGCCAGGTAGTAAGCATTTTAGACCTGCAGTCCACGCTGTTGTAGCAAAAAAGCAGACTTAGGCAATACGTAAATGAATGAGCATTGCTGTGTTCCAATAAAACTTTATTCACCAGCAAGGAATACGGCTGGGTTTAGTCTGTTGACTGTAGTTGTGCATCAGTATCTTGGAGTGAGAGACTCCCATCTGATGAACCTGATACCCAATCCAGGTATCCAAGCCTAAGTAGTCATGTGAGGAACTTTGAAAAATGCCCATGCCCAGGACTCATGCCCAGAGATTCTTGTTTAATTTGTCTGAGGGAAGGGTCACCTGGGTGGCTCAGTGGGTTATGCTTCTGACTTCAGCTCAGGTCATGACTTCGCCATCTGTGGGTTTGAGCCCCGTGTCGGGCTCTATGCTGACAGCTCAGAGCCTGGAACCTGCTTTGGATTCTGTGTCTCCCTCTCTCTCTGCCCCTCCCCTGCTCATGCTCTGTCTCTGTCTCTCTCAAAAAATAAATTAACATTAAATAAATTTTTTTAACTTAAAAAAATAACAGTTTGTCTGAGGGGTGACCTGAGTATTTGCCCATAGGCTTCCAAGAACTGGGAACCTAGGTTCTGGTTGTTCTCTCAGGATCAGGGGAGAGGTTCAAAAACTCACTCATTGACCAACCAAAGCCTTATCCATGCAGAGGTGCTCTATTTTAATACAAATTGACTTCCTCTTGATTGCTCTAGAGATTCATTCATTTTTGGTCCTGTCTCTCCCTCTGCAACACACTGCATAGAGATGCCCCTGGAAGAAGCAACTCAACGGAAATGACCAACTTTAACCAGAGTCTCTGCCGTCCTGACTGCCAACTTGGGGCTGATTTTTCAAACCTCTGTTCGGGTGCCCCGGGTATCTTAATGGATACAGCAAATCTCCCCTGATGAGAATCGCATAGGCTGTTAGCGCAGGACTTCTCAAAATTTAATGTGAACACAAATCACCAACAGATCATGCTAACATACAGGTCCTGATTCAGCAATTATGACCCCAGCCCACAATTTTGCATTTCAAACAAGCTTCAAAATGCTGCCGATGCAGCTGGTTTGCAGGCAATGCTTTGAACACTGGGGTCTTAGTGGACAACTCTCTGATTTGTTCTGGAGGATGACTGCTATAACCTTGGCATGCCCTCCCACCACCATGTACCACCAAATATATTTGGAAATGCCACAACCCTGTATTTAAGTCAGAGTATTATGAATATGGTGAGAGTCCACACGGAGTTGATTTTTTGTATTTTTCTTTCTTTCTGGAGTGGGGTAATGAACAAAGAAAGGCAAGATAATTTATTTATGTATACAAAGTGTTTCACAATGATTTGTAAACAGTCAACCATGATTAATGAGGTTATATTGGATAAAATGACTTTTTCCATATCTCATTGTGGTATGCTAGCCTGTATGTGTCTGTGCTTTTACTGAACGTCCATAATCAGTAGACATTTTTGCCAATAGTACAAGATGAGGGGGGTCTGCCTTTGCTTTCTATGGAGAAGGCTTGAGTCCTTAACAAGGCGATACATGCTTCTGTTCGTAAGTCTACAGCGGTGTTGTAGAAAGAAAATTGACTTTGTAGCTGTATAAGTTTTTTTTTAATACTGTGAAATAAATTACCACAAAATGAGTGGCTTAAAGTAACAATTATTTATCATCTCCCAGTTGTGGTGCCTAAGTAGTTCAGGTGCAGCTTGGCTGGGCTCTCTGATTCAGGATCTCCCCTCACTGCAATCCAGGTATCAGCCAGGGCTGCACCTCATCAGAGGCTTGACCAAGGAATGACCCAGTTCAGAGCTTCCTCAGGTGGTTGGCAGAATGCATTGCACTGTGGCTGTAGGGAAAAGGTCTCCTTTTTTTTTTTTCCTGGCAGTCCGCCAAGGACCACCCTGAAATCTGTAGTTCCTAGAGTCCATTCACAATTTCTTGCCAGGTTGGCTTCTTCACTTTGACTGCTCACTTAATCAAGCCAGCAAGGAGAATCTTTTGCTCCGTTCTCATGAGGTGGAGTCTTATATGATATATTCTAATCAAAGAAATAACATCCTGTTATTTTTGCCATGTAATTCAGTCTAATCCAAGGAATGATAGTTCATGACCTTGCCATAATGTGTTGGTTAGAAACAAGTCACAGTTTCATCTATATTCAACGGGAGAGAATTACACAAAAGTGTGGATTCTGGGCAAAAAGGATTTTTGGAGGACATCCTAGCATCTGTCAGTCAACTTGTTGGAAGACTTGGCTTTTGTATGTCTTGAACAAGCCAGAGATTCAACCACTTTGGGGGCATTTTGTACTTATTATAAATGGGCATAAACACAAAACCTAACTGATAGAGCTCTAAGAAACAAGATGAGGTAATATCTAGCATCATTGTAAAGTTTTACATAAAATGCTGGGGGTTTTTTTCTGTTATATCCCCTACAAGCTTCAGAGCTAAAGAAGCACTAAAATGTATAGGCTTATGGAAATAATAAAATGAAGCCATTACACCTTCTTATCGGAGCTGATAGATCAATGGCGGTATTTTAAGAATCATTTTCAGCGATAACATTTGGATTAATTCTTATGGGTATCAACCACATAAGGATTAAGTGGTGTGGGCTGTAGGACCTTCTAATATACCCAAGAATCTCCTTCAAGCCCACTCTTTCTCAGACAACAGCTATACATTCTGGGGAAATAGAGAAACAACCGATCAAGGACCCTGGAGAGTTAGCAAAAGCAGGCTGGAATGGGAGGGAAGTCAACATATGGGGAAAAGGAGTAGGGCTGAGCGAGTTCCTCATTTTTAAATGGCTTTTATCCCAGGGGCATGCTCAGTCTATGTTATGCAGTGTAGTTCAATCTATAACATAAAGCCTTTAGTTTTACTGGTGAGAATAGTTAGAGAGTAGGGTATGAGGTAATCTTAGCTGTTGAAAAGTGAAATGGTAGAAGTAACAGAAAAAACAAAGCCAGAAAGAGGATGCACCAAATTCTGTCTGTCAACTCTGCCCCAATCACTGATGGACTCTATTACCATTCACGCATGGAGCAAAGTCCAGAGGGCCACTGCAGCATAGAAGGACTGAACTGATATAAGCCATCTAAAGCAGGAGAGGCAGAATTTTGTAATTTGAGTTTAACCAAATTAACTACCTGTTTAAAAACAAACAAACAAACAAAAGCAAACAACAGCAACAACAAAACTACACTCTTCAGAGGAGCATAACAGAATCTAAAATTTCTATAGCATATTATTCACAATACAAAGCTGTAACTGCAATTGTTTATTATTCCACGATACAGGGGAATATAACTTACTCTCAAGAGAAAAGAAAATCAATGAAGATTAATCCTGAGTTGGCCCAGATAATGGAATTAGCAGACAGATATTTTAAATAGCTCTTATAACTAGGCTGAAAACATAAAGAAAAGTATGCTTGAAATAAATGACAAGATTAGAGCTCTTAGCAGATATGGGGAATTATTTCAAAATAAAACAAATAAGAATTCTAAGATTTTAGATATAATATTGGAAATTTGAAAATTTCACTATATGGGATTAGTCACATAAATGATGTAACAAAGAAAAGAGCCAGTGGAACTTTGATCAATAAAAATTATCCAATCTGAAAAATTAAGAGGGGGAAAAAAGTGAAAAAAAAATTAAGAGTCTCAGAAATCTGTAGGGCAATATCAAGAGATCTGATGTATGTGTAATTGGAATCTCAGAAGAAGAGAGACAATGGAGGAAAGGAAAGGAAAGGAAAGGAGAGGAGAGGAGAGGGGAGGGCGGCAGGGGAGGGGAGGAGAGGGGAGGGGAAGGAGAAGGGAATGGAAGGAAAGGGAAGGTCAAATATTTTTCAAATTTGGTGAGAAACATTAATTCATAAATGTAAGAACCTCAGCAAACACAAAGCAGGATTAATACAAAAAAAACCCAACAACAACAACAACCCACATCTGGGCACATTATGGTTAATCTGATGAAAATCAAAGAGAAAAAGAAAATCTTGAAAGTAGCCAGAGAAAAGTAATATACTGTATACAGAGTAACAATGACTTATCTATCCACTCATTTCTTATCAGAAACAATGGAGACCAGAAAATAGTACAAAACATCTTTAATATTCTGATCGTATGGTTGCATCAGACAACATGATTTACAGTTGTATCTCCACCACTTAATATCTGTGTAGCCTTGAATAAACTGTTTGATAGTCCATATCTCAACATGTTTCCCATTTAACTAGTAATATTAAAAGTTTTCTCTCATTGGGTTATTGAGAAGATTGCATGAGTTACTAATACATGTATAGTACTTAACATTTCATACGTTATACAAGCAAGATCAACGTTTGCTATTATTATCAAGTGTTAATATTTATGCTCAATTTAAATACTTCTACTTAACTTTAAATTTTCATAAATAATGCCATATGTATAAAGAAAAGAAACACATTTTTTAATCCAAAAAAATAAGAGTAATTAATTCAAATTACCAATAGCAGCAGGAGTTTGCTAAAGAAAGAATGATTTCCAAGGGGACAATTATTCAGACATCCTCTGCGGCAGGAGTTAAACAATTTCACAGCAAGGGAGACCCAGTTCTCTTGAGCAGTTCCTGGTTGACTCTAACAAAATTTCTCACTTTCTCACCTCAGGCTTCTGCCTGTACTTATTCCCCAGTGCAGGTAATTAGCAATCAAATTCTTAATTACTCAATTAGTCCAGCCCACGAGGCTATCCAAATAAATCAATTAATACACCTCTCACAGAAGAGCTCATGTTTACAACGTAACACGATATTGTCCTGGCAAATCAGGACTGAGCCATACCGACTCAGAGTTTGATCATCATGGCCCCAGTCCATTGTGGAATCTACACGGAGCTTGACAGAAGCAGACGTAGGACTCAAAACCTATAGTTCCCTCCGTACTTTTTCTCATATAAAAGGCATTCAGGGAAGTGGGAATCAAATGGATGAGTGGCCTGATCACCTGATCTTGGATACTGATTTTTAAATTTATCCTTAGTTTATAAAATGTTTAAGGTTATCCCTCATTTTATTTGACACATGTGTATCTTGAGCTTTATGTCATCAGCTTCTCAGGTAGACCCTTTGGGGTGTATATAGAAGCCTCTTACTGAGGGTAGGTCTTCAGGGTTCTCACAAAAAGAAAGAAGAGAGGGAAATTGGTAGCTATGTAAGGCAACAGATATGTTAATTAGCTTTATTGTAGTGATCATCTCATATGAAATCATCACTTTGTATACCTTAGACATATACAATTTTTATCGTCAATTATTACTCAATAAGGCTGAGGAAAAAATACGCCCCTTACTATGTAACTCTTTAAGCCTCAGTTTCTGCCAAGTGCATCCATGCTTGTTAAACTTCAATATGCAAAGGCACATCCCCGGGATCTTGGGAAAAGGCAGTTTCAAACTCCATAGAGGTGACATGGGCCCACACGTCCTGTAGGTCTCACTAACTTGTAGGTGATGCTGGTGCCATTAATTTAGGGGACGGACTCTGAGCACCAAGAGTGTAGAGTAAACATTATTATCGTGCTCACTTCATGGAATCATTGAAGTTGTTGGCTATGAGATCTTGGTATAGCAATGCAGGTAACAAACTTAGCAAGCACTAATCAAATTGCAGAGTTTATTGCAAGGCACATGCCTAGAAGGACCAGAGTCTTATGAGGAAAGAGGAGATCAAAGATAAACTAGGACGGAGATCTATAGGAGAGATTAATAATAGACAAGCCTCAGGAGAGTCAGGTTCTAGAACTGGATTTACTACTAATAAATTTTGAAAGCTTGATGACAGAATCACTTAACCCCTTTGGACAGCTCTTCCTTATCCATTAAAACAAATCATTGGTGCGCTGCCTTCAAAACTTTTGTCACAGGTGCTAAATTGCCTTTTATTTTTGATTGACTTTAAATCAAACCAGGTTTGAAATGTAGTCTTATACTCAGCAATGCTTTTTAGAAAGCCTAGGTGAGTACTAGTAGCTGTAGGTAAGTATTTTTCTAACAGATTAACATAAATGTATAACTAGTATAGTAAGAACAACTACTCCAGAGAGTCCCTAAGATATCATCTCATATTCCACCAACCATAGGCATTCTGTGGGAAATAATGGATTATTTTTGTAAGTTTATTTATTTTGAGAGAGAGAGAGAGAGAGTATGAGTGGGTGAGGGCAGAGAGAGAGGGAGAGAGAACCCCAAACAGGCTCTGTGCTGATACAGCACGGAGCCCGGCTCGGGGCTCGAACCCACGAACCATGAGATCGTGACCTGAGCTGAAATCAACACTTGGATACTTAACTGACTGACCCACCCAGGAACCCCAATAATGGATTATTTCACTCCCACAATTCTTTGAGGAATCAAGAATTATAGATTTATGCTCCCAGGTGATCTGGCTACCAGGTAGGAGGAGAGGGACTTTGCACAAGAGGTACCATGTAAGCTGAACCTTGAAGGATAAGTAGGCTTTAAGCTTAGATAATTGGCAACTAGAATTTGGGGGATGTGTTCGGAAGAGAGGGAGTTGCTGTGTAAGGAGAGAAAGAAGAGCGTTCAGGATACAGGCAGCACCAAGGATTAGATCAAAGCATGGAACTACCGATACACTAAACAGGCTTCCGTAGAGAAAAAGGGACCTCTGGCTTTATGATTGGAGAGATAGCTTGAATGGTAATATCAAGGTTAGAGAAAAACACACTGGAGTCCATAATGGGTTGTGTCATTATCAAACCCTTTTAGGATTCTGTTGAAAATTCTGGACGCTCTCCCAGGAAAAATACCTGCACAGAAAGCATGCACAAACACACACACACACACACACACACACACACACACACCACACGTACATGTATGTACATATACACTTACAATATTTTGCCCACGATATCAGGAAGTATTTATCTCTAAGGCCAATAAATGAAAAATCTAGAGATTTGGTAGACCAGATGTCTGACGGTAGCAGCTTTTGGAAAAGCACAACTTAAAAGATTTGAAATTCTACCCAGGGATGTCATGTCATGTGACTCCATCCAACTTACATAGCTGCTTTATGATGAGTGACAAAAAACACAACTCAAGCTGGCTTTAGCAAAAGAAAACATGAAACTAACATGTAAGAGTAGATTTAATTTCAGATGAAGCTCCAAATACTGTCACAAGAATTAGTTTTTCTCTAGACCCTGTTAGCCTCAAATTCAGGTTATACTCGGGAGCAAGATGCTACATAGAAGCTCCAAACCTGAATTCTCTCTGCTTCAGGCTATCTTGAGACAATAGTTCTGAATATTCTTGAAGGTCTATCCATCCTCTACTGGGTGCACGTTATTTCTGTGAAGGTGACTCTGCTCAGTCTCAAATGTGTCATGTTCCTCAGTCTTGGCTAATCTGAGACCAATTCCTCTGGCCACATAGATTGGCTTAGATGTGATTAGGGGACCTATAAGAGTTTTTGAGATAGCATGAGGATTTGCTGAAACTTCTCAGAGAGTCGACACTTTCTCTCTGGATGGGAACAGATGATGTAAAGGCTAGAGCTGCTACAGCCACCATGCAATCTTGAGGAAAGGTTATCTAACTGAGCTTGGAACCAACATGTAGGAGTGTTGGGGCTCCTGGGTGGCTCAGTCAGTTAAGCAACATGTAGGAGTATAAATGAGAAGAAGGAGACAAGGAAAGAGAGAGGGAATATGCTCGTGACATAATTTTAACCTCTGATCAAGTTGTGCCTGGAGCTTAATAGCTCTGATGATTCTAGTTATATAACCTATTTAATCTCCCTTTTGTTTCAAGCAGCTTGGATAAGACTTGTACATAAAAGATGTGTTCCTGGCACCCACTGACTGTCACAGACTGTCAAAAATATTCTCATGTTTACAAGTGTCCCAAAATAAAGTATTTCAAAAGCCGCCCCCCCCCCCAGCACCAAATTTTGTTGTAACACACGTGGTGAGATGTCTGTTTAAAGCTTGGAGGTGTCCCAAGGATCGGTCCCCTGTTTTGTAGTTAATACTGTTGTCCTAAAGCCGACCTTACTGAATGTATCAGAAAGTAAATGAGACCTTTAAGATCTGTATCTGTGATTCACTCAGACACTGTAATTGTGGACTCCCAGGTTTAATTTGGGAGCTAAAAATAACTTAGGGCTTTACTTTTTATAGGATGCTCATTTGAGAGCAATCTCTGATGCTTTTTTTTTTTTTAATTTAAAAAACTATTTGTTGAGGGGTGCTTGGGTGACTCAGTCGGTTAAGCGTCCGACTTCAGACTCAGGTCATGATCTTGCGGTTCATGAGTTTGAGCCCCAAATCGGACTCTGTGCTGACAGCTCAGATCCTGGACCCTGCTTCGGATTCTGAGTCTTCTTTCTCTGCTCCTCCCCCATTCACACTCTGTCTGTCTCTCTCTCTCTCTCTCTCTCTCTCTCAAAAATAAACACTAAAAACAAAAACAAGTATGATTCTCCTTATAAACAACAACAACAACATTTGTTGAGGGGTGCTTGGGTGGCTCAGTCGGTTAAGCGTCTGACTTCAGCTCGGGTCATGATCTCACAGCTCGTGGGTTTGAGCCCCGCAGTGGGCTCTGCGCTGACAGCTCGGAGCTTGGATCCTGCTTTGGATTCTGTGTCTCCCTCTCTCTGCCCCTCCCCCCTCATCAAAAATAAGTCAACATTAAGAAATGTTTTAAAAAGTATATTTTTTGAGTACACACAAATAAATTCCCCATGCTTCTATATTGGAATGAGCTGAAAAGCATCCAAATTCATGGACACTGAGACCATAAAATGAAATACAAATCAAGGAATGATTTAGACAGTGCATTAGCTCAGGAAGAGTTAGACCAGGTGAGTCATCGGGGTCTAAGAATGAATTTGCGGCCTGGAGTCCACAGGAAGTTCCTTAGGTGGTTAGGTTCTCAGTGGGATTTAGCCTGATTTCTTCACCGGGTGAGCGCTCGGCGGGTGGAGACAGCAAGATGATGGCACCAGGGTAAAAAACTAGCACCTCTCTGCCACCCCATCTTCCACTCCTTCCCTCAGTCCCTACTGCACAATTATTTCTTTTCCTCTGAGCCCTGGCACTTAGCAATTTTTCCTATCAATTCTAATCTTTTTCTTTCTGTAGAAAATTAGCTTTTTCTTTTTAGAAGAAGGAAACTTGTTTTTTTCCTTATTTGTCTTTACATGCCCCGACTTCTGTGTCTGAGAATGCGTGCCTTGTTTTCTTCAGCTGAGTCTGTTTCCTTGGGCCTGATGTGTTTCAAAAATGACCCATCTTCTGTTTGCTTTGGTCTGGCCTGAGATGGCTGTGATGTTGTCACTGAAATGGAAGGGAGGCACATTGAGACATGAAAAGCAGTCTATGCTGCGATCAGGATGCCTGGGAACCAGTCCCCGACTTTTCTGTGAACTGATGATGTGATTTCTTTCCCTCCGTGCTTCAGCCTTCTCTCACATACATGAGAAACTACCCAGATCAAGTGTCCCTGCCCCACAGAAATGTTGAATGAAAACTGAACACACTTGAGTGCATACCAGGCCCGTAACACCGGAGGAAGGTATAAACTGCCATTATTCACACACCTAGAGAAAATATAGGGGCTGCCAAAGGAGAAAAAGGTTCCGTTCAGCCACTTTCCTTGGGCCATTTTAATAAAACTCAAGGTGGGAACCAAGACTGCGCATCCTTGGAATGTTGGGCCGTTCTTTACATACTTTCTAAAATGGACTTTGTACCTAATTTCGGAGACCTTTTCCTGCTTACTAAATTCCATGCTTAAGTTCCCATGTGAATTTCATACAAACCCCAGAAGGCTCCAGTCAAACCCCATACCAACCAAAGTGGAAATTATGAGGCCGTGGAAGAGTCTGGAGAGGCACGTTCTGTGTCAGTGTGGCTTCTCTGCCTCCTCTTAATCATGCTGCCTTTCAGGGAGAGATGTCAGGAGAGATCGCTTCTCCCATAACGCATGGCGCCTTTTCTTATCAATACCACTCAATATCGCTGTCTCTGGGAAGCTCCCCGATTCACTCTCCTCGCAGAAGTGAGCATCTCCGTTTAATTTGATCCTGGGGACAGAGGTTGTGGATGGAGGCAATTTACGAGGAAAGGAGAAGGTTGAGGGCCACACGTAGATTTATTGGTGTGAAGAATAAAGCAAGTCCAGATGTGACTCGTTTTTGAGACGCGCCGTAAATACGCCTGATTTGTTTCATTTATAACAAAGGAAGATGCGAGCCTACACCAGAGTTCTTTTTCTGAAGTGTGTTACTCAACTTCCCTCTCCTCTTTCAGGGGAGACCTAAAGCTAGAGTTTAGGGGTGATTGATGGGAGTTTGAATATTGTGGTTCCTTCAATGCCCCGTTGGTTTTGTAAATTACTGCCTCTGCACAAGCTAATCATTTCTCACCCTGGCCTCCTACAAAGTTTTACGTGTCGGTAACTATTTCTTGCCTTTGCCATTTTTTAAGGCCAATATTTAACATAGAGGGATTGATGACGTTTGTAAATCCTTGTAGTGCTATTGCTTAAAATATTGAAAGCAACCCATGAAAAAAAAATCCTGCTTCTTTTAGTTACTGCTGCATTGGAGAGGACTATTAACCACGTGGGATGTCCGGGGCCTTCTGAAAAGCATCTTTATGTGTGTGTGAAGTGTGTGCGCGTGAAGTGTGTATATTGGTACACACACACGCAGATACAGCTTAGCTCCTTGACAGTCAGGGTAGGGTCTGTGGGCCAGGAATACTGGCCTCCCCTGGAAACTTGTTACAGAGTCTCAGGCCCTCAGGAGTCTCCAAAATGCAGAATCTTCATTTTAACAAGATTTCCACGTGATTTGTGTTCACATTAGAGTTGAGGAAGCACTGCCTTTGAAGTGTTATGACAATCATGTTGATAATAAAATGAGAGTCTTCAGGGTGAAGAACCCACCTTTCCCGTAATAAACTGGACTGTGTATGTTCAGCTCTGGATTTGGTCTCTATTGTGATGATATCACAGCAAAATGTGCCCATTGGGACATACATAGTGCACATTGTCACTCTTTCATTACTCTGTCATTCTTTTTTTTCTTTTAATTTTTTTTAACATTTATTTATTTTTGAGAGAGAGAGAGAGAGCATGAGCAGGGGAGGGGCAGAGAGAGAGAGGGAGACACAGAATCCGAAGCAGGTTCCAGGCTCTGCTCTGGCAGCACAGAGCCCGTTGCAGGGCTTGAACCCCGAGCTGTGAGATCATGACCTGAGCTGAAGTCGCATGCTTAACCGACTGAGCCACCCAGGGGCCCCCACTCTGTCATTTTTTTTAAGCCGACCGTGGGAACATATCTTATGAAGCATGACGTAGCTGTCTCCAATTAGCTGATGAAGAATGACATCTGTGCCAGTGGGGTCTGGACCATTCATGACAGCCACGTGCTCTGGCCCCACTCCTTAGGTGTCCTCACCAGCAAAGCCCCGGCTTATAAACTAGATGTGAACACTCTCCTCCAATGAGCGAATACTAGTTCCCCATCCACCAAGCATCACTCATTGTCCTTTTCTTCTGAGTCAAAGGAAACTGCTTAATTCCAACGCATTCAATTTCCGAAAACCGAGGGAAAAAAATAGATAGAAACGTGAAAACAGAACACTTTTTTACCAAGGCATCATTGTTGATTCAGGTGGGTGTGATGTTTCGGAAGTAAGCCCCTCCAAGGAAAATAAAGGCTGCATCCCTCTAAAGTGGGCAACAGTTTGAAACTCCCCATGTTCTATATTTTTTGAAAGAAACAAAAATGGAAGTTACTATATTTAAGTTGACATCCAATTTACCTGAGTCAACATCATTCCATTAAAATATCTTTGAAAAGATAGAAAAAGGGGGGCACCTGGGTGGCTGTTGGTTAAGCGTCCGACTTCCACTCAGGTCATGATCTTGCAGTTTGTGAGCTTGAGTCCTGCGTCGGGCTCTGTGTGGACAGCTGGGAGCCTGGAGCCTGCTTCCAATTCTGTGTCTCCCTCTCTCTCTGCCCCTCCCCCACTCATGCTCTGTCTCTCTCTTTCTCTCTCAAAAATAAATAGACTTAAAAAAACAAAACAAAACAAAAGATAGATAAAGAAGAAAACCTGCATTACAACCACAAATGGTCCTTCTCACCAGAAGAACCTATTGCCAGGCCCTGCGAGAAAATTCAGCCGCCATGACATGTATGGGGCAAGATCAGGGAATGAGGGGACTAGACTAGTCTGCCTTGCATTTAAGTTCTAGGGTCTGGCCTTCGTTTCATAAAACACAGAAGATGAGGCAATTTTCTGTCCCTGCTCACCTTCTCTGTCTGCTTAGAGTAGCCCCTCACAGGAGACAACAGAGCAGAAGGTGGGGGTGTGGTGGGGCAGAGGAGCCATTGCCCTAAGAGGAGAATAATCCCCCCAAAGGACTGCATTGATAACAAGAATCTCTGTAGTCACGGCTTGCTAGAGACAGTAGATGTTTTGGTTTTTTTCTTTTTTTTCTTTAGTTTCAAAAACCTCATTCATTTAATTAGATTTAAACACCGTGGGTAGAGGAAGACTTTACATTCAACGGGGATCATTTTCCCGGTCGCTATTTGTGAAACCTTCCTGCTTTCCTATTTTTCCCTCCCTTCTTCCCATAGAGTAGAGGCCAATAATTTAGCTGATGCATGGGGGGCTGGGTGGTCTCTGATTTGTGATTGACTGGAGCCCCCCTTCTCCACCAGAGAGCTAGAGGTGGAAGGCAGACGAGTGGGTGGACTGTATGGGTTGTATGATTGGCTCTCCTACAGTTAGAATCTTCAGCCTAGATATTTTCAGTAATAAAAGTCACGGTTGCTCTCCCAACTGCTGACTATTTTGTCTCATCCCATGGTTGGTTCAGAACTTGAACAGGAAGCAGTAGTGATGTGTTTGTGCCCCAAGGAGTACAGCAAGACATAGTAATAAACACTGAAAGTGAATAATTAGGTTAAAATAAATATATTAGGTTAAAATGAATATATTAGGTTAAATATATTTGGTTAATGTTATGGGTGCATTCATTCAAGGTGTATATCTGCAAAAGAGACTTGACTGAGGAACTCTCATTGAAGGATGTGAAGAAAGACATTTATATAAAATTCACAAAGAACCAAATAGTTATGCATTTTTCTCAGCGCGGTTATACATGCAGTTACTTTCCTGTGTGTACATATTACAAAGTAGTTATTTGTTAGATCTAAACATTTTTTATAATGTTTTTTACTTATTTTTGAGACAGAGACAGAGAGTGAGTGGGGGAGGGTCGGAAAGAAAGGGAGACAAAATCTGAAGCAGGCTCCAGGTTCTGAGCTGTCAACACAGAGCCTGACCCGAGACTCAAACTTACGAACCGCAAGATCATGACCTGAGCCAAAGCCGGACACTTAACCGACTGAGCCACCCAGGCGCCCCAAATCTAAACATTTTAAATACACCACAACATTTGTATATTTTATAGGGACTTTTTTTTTCAGTTTTAAATATACTGGAAGCCTGCAAAAATAAAGTGGTCTGGTCTCTCTTGATCTGTAAAAGAGCTTGATAGGACCCTTTTGACACAGCTAGAGAGCTAGGCCAAAGACCATTCCCAATTCAGAGAGGCCTCAGCTCACTCAGATAGGAGCAAAGAGGAAAACAGAGTGTTGTCTAGAAAAAAAAATCTACAAAAACTATAGATGGGGAAAATGGCCCTGAAATATCATAAAGACTATACCTCTGGAAATTATTTGTGCAGGAACTAGCAGAAATTTGCATGAATGTGTTTATTGTCCTCAATAAAATGCAAAAAGGACATTCTCTGAAACAGAAGCAGGAAGTCAAGCGGTAAAAAAGGCACAGAGCAGTTCATTTATATCAGAAGAGATAGATGAGATTAGGGAACAGTTTAAGGAAATTCAAAATGGAGAAGCAGAATTATAATCCACATTGCAGGCACTGAGGAAGAGTCCCCTCTGCAGCAAAACACATCTTTGACACAAAGGATAAATGTGAAAAGTTTCCTAGGAACATAGAAAAAGGAGTCGCTAACATGAAATCGATGTAGAGATACGGAATGAAGATTTAAGATATCTGTGCTCAGGGTTCCGAAGAAAAGACCAGAACAGAATGAACAGGAAGGGTGGGAAAATATAGCATCTACTTATAATGACAACAGCAATCTCTCAGATTGTAGCAAAATATAAAAACGAAAACTGAAAAAATGCACTGTGTTCTCAGGAACACCAGAGAGAAGGGAACTGCGACCAGGTACACTTGGCTGTAATTTTTAAATTACATGGAGGAAGTAAAATAGCACCCAAGGATCCTAGCGAAGAAACTATAAAGTTCCCTAATAAGGGAGGACAAAGCAGGCTGGCTTCTGAATTATCTACAACACTCCGAGTTATACAACAGAAGGCCAGCTGCACAGTTTAAAAAGGATATGGGGTCAATCCAAAAATTAATGGCCTACCACATTTGCTCATGGATGAAGGTAATTTTCAGGTAATCCAGGGCTCAGAAAGTATTGCATTCCTGGAGAAAAAAAAAATCATGAAATGTGAATATACACCTCATTTATTGAAGGATAAAGCAAAATTAAGAGCTTGAGAACAGGGAAATCTTTAGTATAAAAGTATTAGAGGCAAACACTTAAACCATGAGAAGAGTATATATGTAATAGTAAAAAACAGATAATAATCTGTGCTTTGAAAAAAGTGTGCAATAGAAAAACTAAGCATGCAATTCCCTCTCGGCTAAAAGAGTTGGTCTAAATTCAGGTTATCACAGCACTGTTGTTACTAATGACAGAAATAAAGGTTGAAGAACACGCACACATGTGTATACTTACACATGTATGTAAAAGTCTAACATGATGCCATTAATAGAATTTCATAAGCCTATTATACATAGTCAACATCAACAACTCAGACCACTCGAATTGCAGAAAAAGTGATAGAAAGAAGGCACAAAACTAATGACATGTTAGCCCAAACATATATGTTATAGTAATAAATGAAACGAAAGCTATAAGGAGAGAATTGATTCACTAAAACAGTCTGCCACAAGGTATTTACAAGACGTAAAGTAAATGATTTCAAGAGGTTCTAAATAAAAGGATAGGCCAAGAAACACCAGTTCACTGTAGAACTAAAGAGAGCTGAGGTTTCAATATTAATGTAGGATGAAGTAACATTCAAGTGGATAAACCACCATGGTCAACAGGATCATTTGTTTATTGACGAGAGGTAAGATCCTCAACACAAAAAGAGCAAACATGAAACTTTAAGAATTGATAGTAACGTTCATTGTTTTGGAAAGACAAAAAAAAAAAAAAAAAAAGAGACATGGCTCCCAAACTTAAAAATATATAGTTGAGAGGACAGGAAAATATTGAAGCAAATAATTATAATTCCAAATGCTTAACTCATCCATCCATCCATTCATTCAACAAATATTATTTCAGGTACTTTGTATGTGAGGCAATTTCAGCATTGAGAACACAGCGGTGCATGGGCAGGAACAGTCCCTGACTTATTCGAGACGCCAGTTGACGTTGTACAAAAGGCAAGGATAATACAGAACAATGGCCAGGCATGGGGAGGAAGCGAGGAAGGTTTTGGTGAGGAAAACGTGAAGCAAAATCACTTATTTCACATCAGGTTGGTGGAAACTGCTTTCAAGGGTGTGTCCTGCTATGTTCAAAGAAGCATATTCGAAAGTGGACACCAAATTTAAAACTAAACACACAAGAAGATGGCTGTTTACATTATTATTTAAGAATATGGCACAAGAATGGCTCCCTTCCAGATCCTGGGCCCAGAAATTTGTCCAGGCTTCCCTTGGTTCCCAGGGCAGGTTTGCAGAAAGAGTGAAGCTGTTCTGAGACTGGGCGTTCAAGGCTCTGTCGCTTGTGTCTGCATCTTTGGCCTCAGACGACACACAGGAAAGGATGCTTAACCATTCTCCATGCTCATCAAATGCGAACCTCCCTTCCTTTGGTGTCTGTGGTCCCTTCCTTTGGTCCTGGTGTCTGTGGTCCCTTCCTTTGGTCCTGGCTCCCCAGCCCCACTTCCTGAAAACATTGGACAGAAGAGAACATCCTTTTCTTGCATTAACTAAAATAAGTGATTTCAGAGTAACAAAGCGTGGACTTGGGCTTTAAGCACCTGGACCGTCTGAACAGAATTAGACGTGTGGTGACGCATTTTCTGTTGTGACACCTATCTTGCCGCGTGAGGTGACGACAAACAGCGTCTACGCTGAGACAGAGATCAGCTCTGTGCTTCGTTCGCTGTCCTGCTCTTACTCCTGATTTCCTCTACATGGACTCTTGCAGAATATGAACACGGTTCCTTTGTTGATTTCTCTTTGGGCCTTCCACAGGCATTTAACCATTTTCAGGTCATGAGGGAGCTTGATTACAGTCACTCATATCCAGGTGAGACTTCGGGAGAAATGGTTCACCGTGTTCCCGTGAAACAGGTGCTAAGGGGGAATGTGCTGTGCGTGCCGCCTGATCTGTGACATCACTGGTGGTCAAGAGATCGTAAATTGCACATCACTCTCTTCTTCCAAGCTGTGAAATGGTCTACTTTCCAAGTCTGGGTTTCATTTTATTTTATTTTAGGGAAGGGAATTTTGAAAAGAGTTCTCTTTGTTCCATTACAGTAATTTTCGGAGCTCTCTTCATCTCTTATTAAGTCGTTCCGTGCCTTCTCTCAGAGCACAGTGTGACTGAAGCATTAATTAGCCTTCAGAGATCCTCAGACATGCTTCTCTCAGCAAAGATCTGACATTTGGGGACTGTCAGTCACTGGGAGTTATACTGAATAAAAAATCCATATTAAACATTGCATTGAGGAGTTTATGCACACTGGGGGAGGGAAGTGGGGATTGGGAGGGTAGAAGGAAGTCAGATTAACTTACTTTATATATTAGACAACACGGGGTAAGTGACATTTGGAATTAATGAAGCATATAATCATAATTACATGGCTGGTTCATCATCCTACCTCCCAAATTGTGCCTGAAATCAGCTAATGGCATAACACATGTATGAAATCAGTTAATGGCATATAACACACGTACAATCAGGTGCCTACCTCGCTTGGAGTAAGTGTTGGATAGCTTACCCATCACTGTCGATAACAAGTTAGCCGTTGGCAGAAAACAAATCAGTCCCTGATCAACGAGGTTACAGCATTGTGATGGAGAAAAATGGCACATTGCCTTCTGTTCCTGACTCCGCAGTTTGAGGAAGGTGGGGTGACATGGAGGAAAGTTGATTTCATAGAAGCACAAAGTCCTCCCCATGGTCTTCCTCTGGCTAAAAGTAACATTCATTAATGCAAATGAAGGAGAAAGGAAGCTAGTATTTATTAAACAGCTACCATGTGCCAGCAACCATGCTAACCCCGATTGTATCAGAAGAAGCAGAGTATTCCACATAAAATAGATGCCCAAGGGACACTTGAGTGGCTCAGTCCAACTCTTGATTTCAGGTCAAGCCACGATCCCAGAGTCATGGGATCAAGCCCCATGTCAGGCTCCAAGCTGAGCATGGAGACTCCTTGAGATTCTCTCTCTGCCCCTGCCCTGCTCACGTGCGCGTTTGCTCTCTCTCTCTCCAAAAAAAAAAAAAAAAAAAAAAGATGCTCAATAAATATTCAAACAAATGAGTAAATGTATGATGTATGAGTTTAACATATATGTATGTACACATATCTATGTGTGTCCGTATGAAGTATAGAGTGGCTGTAAAAAGCATTAAATTTTGCCTTCAGTGGACTTACACTCATGACCAGGCATCCCATAATTAAATATACAGAAGTATAACAAATATATAAAAATAAATGAATGAATGGAACTATGATGAACTTTGTCACGACTTTTCCATTTCACTGCGGGTAAAATTCTTCTCACCATCCCATAACTCCTACTTCACTATAGTAATCCCCAAGGAAGAAGACCTTATCATTTCCCTGAAAAAAGCCACATCAGGGCAGGAGCTCCCCAGATGCAGATCCATATGGAATCGCCATGCATTGCAATATTTGGTCTAGATCCCTTATGATGATAGTGGTGTATTTTCTCTGCCTATGGAAGGGATGTTTGGCAAGAATGCTCATGGTGTACAAACAGCCAAGATGACCTACAGGATACCATCCAGGGCCTCATTCCTCTAACAGGAAACCCAGTAATGCGTGGCTGGCCCATTCTCATGTTATCCGTGAGAATGGACAGCAGTTCTCTACTCATATGCATTTACACCCTTGATTTATTACATCATTTTGGGTTCTGAATATCTCAGCATTCCACAGACTAGCTCTGTAAACACTATGTATATGGTGTGATGTCACAGAGAGAGCATGAACTAATCCTCTCCCCAGCTCTATATCCAATCCTAAGGATCCAGTCCTGGTATTTCCTCTTTCCCATAAAAAAAAAAAAAAAAAAAAGAATACTTGTGTATCACTATTCAGAGTTCTAGCAGGAACTAATGGCACACTCCATAGATTCAAAGCACCCATAGAGGGTTGTGAAGCCTGCAGGAATTAACAACAGTGAGTGAGGAGACAAAAATGGTGGCGGGGAGAGGGTTTCTAGAACCTAGCATGCATGGACATGATGGAAGAGGCACCAATGGGGAGGATTTGTACCCAGAGAAGAGCGAAATTCCCACCCAAACTGGCTAGACAGAGAGGGAGCAGAGGGGAATAAATACCCTAGCTTCTTTGTTCTTTGAGCATTTTATTTATTTATTTATCTATTGATTGATTGATTGATTGATTGATAGATATGTAATGTTTATTTATTTTTGAGAGAGACAGAGCATGAGCAGGGGAGGAGCAGAGACAGAAGGAGACACAGAATCTGAAACAGGCTCCAGGCTCCAAGCTGTCAGCACAGAGCCCGACGCGGGGCTCTAACTTACCAGCCATGAGATTATGACCTGAGCCAAAGTCGGACACTTAACCACCTGAGCCACCCCCGTGCCCCAGTTCTCTGAGCCTTTGCTGGGACTCCCCAGTCGGTTGATCACTGCTGGATCCAATGGCACAGAGGCTTGGGCAGAGAGTGGGCAGAGAAGAAAGTAAGCCTGGGGGAAGAGGCCAACAAAACATGAGTGGCACAGTTTTGTCTTCTCCCACCCCGGTTTCCCTCCAGTTCCTTCCCTCCCTCGTCTCATTTTTACAAACTTCTAGCAAGCATGCTACCGTCATTTGCTTGCCTCCACCTGCACGTTAACCCAGTGAATCCAGCATCTGTTTCCACCGCTGCTCGGAAGCTCCCGTCAGCACAGTCACAGCCCCCTTCTTGCTGCTCTACCCAGTTACAAGTGTGCAGTTCTCAAGTTAAAAATCTGCCTCCACCTTGTGCACTCTTCTCTTCCTCCTTCGTGGCTTTTTGCACTCACCATAAAAACCATATTAACAACAAAACAAGCCAGACTACAAACACCACCCAAGACCAAAACAGTGGCTCACCATACCATCCTGCATTCTATTTCAGATTTGTATTTGTTCATCTTCTACTTCTTACTGGATTTCCACCTGTTTCTCACTCCTACCAACCCTCTTCCCCTTCCCTTCCCACCTCATGCAACTAAGGCCAACATTAGCAGCCTGGTGTGTGTTTCTCTGGATCTTTCTCCATGACCCATAAAGGCTTTTGCAAAAATACATAATACACTCATCTAGGGCGATTTTAATGTGATGGGTCTTTTTATGCAAAAAATCATCACAAATATAACACGATATGGGGTTCTCTGCAACTGGTTTTTCTCCATTCCCAGTATAGAGAGTGAATTCTTCTTAGTTGATATATATGGTTAGAACTTGTGTTGTATTATATAATTGCATGATATTTTACTTTATGGCTGTCCAGATGATCCTCAGGGTTAATAATGCTGATCTGGCTGCTAGATAGGTGCCCCCCCCCCACTCCTTTAGTTCAATATGAGCTCTTCGTTAGTCAAAAGCAAAGAACCTTTAAAAGATCTACCAAATACCTTCTCTCCTGTGGTTTCTGACGTCTCTCTCCTCCAGTTTTCTTCCTTCCCCCACTTAATGCTAAATCTTCTTTCTCAGTTCCTCTCCTTTCTTTGCATTTATGTATCAATCAACTTTTTCTGTGATAACACCTCATCATGAACAACCCTAGAATTTTAGGGGCTTATGGTCACAGCATTTATCAGAAAAGACTGGTTTTACTTCTCTAATGCATCTCTGGTAGGTAGCTTTGCCTGGAGTCAAATTTTATCTATATTTTTGTGTGTTACTTTGTGTCATGCAAATTCTTCTTTATGTTTTAATTTGCCTGGAGCTTTTCTTAAAGTCCTTCTATGCAAACAACAACAAAAACTATCTGTACATATAAAGATATGTTGTTGTTGTTCCTGGAAACCAGCGTAAGGTTCTGTGATGAGGAACAAACAGGAAGCAAACTTTATCTTTCTTCAAACCATCATAAGGAGTTCAGAGATGGATGAGCCCCCTCTATCGTGGTCCTAGACTTTTCCATCTCCACAGTCAATTTTAATTCTTCAATAAATAAAAGCACCGTGTTTTGCTAACATTGAATTTTATCATATGAAAACTGACCTATATTATATCTCACTTGAGCCTGCAAAAGAACTAAAACAAATGAATTAGAGTGTATTGAGATAATACATAGACACAGGATTCAATTTATGTACTTTTGGTGAGATGTATTTAAATCTGCACCATGATGATGAATATGGTGGGCGATGCTCATTCATGGAAAAGTCAGGTTGCCCAAGTTTTAGGGGCAAAAAGAGGAGTTAGTAGGATTCCAGCTGTGGAGTGGGGGATTCCTATGGTAGAAAATATCAGGAGCTAGAGTGGTAGAAAAAATACAAGAAAATAGAAGGAAAACCAAGTCCTGGTACCAAGGAGAGTATATAAAATCCCAAGTCAATTGGCAGCCAGAATAGGGGGTTAAGGCAGAAGTTACAAAGGCAAGAATTGAGAACTCTGGGTAGAGGAAAGGCAGGTTGATTAGCAAAGGTCTAATCTTCCAGAAATGCCCTCATATGCCAGGGTGTCTCAGAGAACGATAAAGGTCCTGGCCATTTTCATCTTTTGAATATTGCAGTATTTTAAGCATTGTAATAAATTCCCAATCAGAAGTCTAAAAATTATGATGTAGTTTGATATTCACTTTTAAGTGACAAGTTTCCAAGTGATGGATTCCATGTTGGAGGATTATTTTTCCTTCCGTCTACTGCAATCAAATTTCTTCCCTCCAACGCCCAGTTCCCTAAGTTGTCCTTACAAAACAATAAACGCACCTGTTGAAATAGAAAGAGCTAAGTCACAGTCATGGCCCTTTCCCAGTCATTACACGTAGAGGTGGCCCAGGACAGTGTCACGAGGAAAAGCCCCCTGAAGGTGTAATCAACCCTATCTTAACAAAAGCTTTCCAATGCATGTAAGTGTGCCATTCACAAGACAGAACATTTCTGATTAAGGAAAAAACCGAAACAAAACAGTAATTTCTGGAGCACTGGGTTTGCCCAGTTTGGGGAATCAAGTTTAAAGTTTAATGCTGTATCTTCTTGCAGTTTTGTCCGTGTTGCTCTAACTGAGTACATAATCTCATTTTTATGCCCATGTTTGGGCCTCTAAGGTATGTGAAGCCTGGCCCAAGGCTGTATCTCGTCACCTCTGTCCATCCCAGGAAAGATCTTATAAATCCAAGCTGGTAACCCGTCTTTATTAGCATGATGAGTTTGGCTGACCTCAAGGGTTAGGATCACCACTATGAATCTATAGAGCCCTGAAAAAAAACCCAACAGATTTAATATTTCCGGTGCATTTCTGGTTCTATTGCCTTAGAGACATGTTTTATTTATGCTTTTGTTTGTTGGCCTCTTTCACTCTTTTGCATGCAAATTCTTCTTTATGTTTTAATTTGCCTGAACTTGTTTTCATGACCACAGCAAGTCTTAAAAGGGAGACTTTGACAAGTGCCTCTTCAAGTTGATGGTTAGAGACAGATAATCTGAATAACTTGTGTTAAGTGTATTAATTATCCGATGAGGCAGCCTAATCCATTTCTCCAGGAGGTGGCCAATGTTATCCCTTGTTTTCTGTTTGAAAGTCACAGCCAGAATCATTTTCAGGAGCTGCAAAGCACAGAACATTAGGGACACACCAATGTTAGCAGAGTGAATGGTAACGTATGATTTGCAGAATTTCTCTCTTGAAATTTTATTTAATATTTTGTATGTATTGTTTTGTAAGGACAGCTTAAGTAACTGGGCATTGGAGGGAAGAGATTGGACTGCAGTAGACAGGAGGAAAAATAATCCTCCAACATGGAATCCGTCTCTTGGAAACCCCACAATATATAATTTTTAGCATTTTTAAATTACTTTGAACGTATATGTACTTAAAGTGCTGTGTTTAAATTAGTTCCGATAATAACATACATTTCAACAGAGCTTTTGAAGGACACTTTTAAGTTCCTACAATAGCTACATGTAATTCAAATCCAGTGGTTCAAGAATGTGTTCCTAATCAACACAAATGATAGGAATCCTCACCACGCACACAACCTACCTGGGCCGTTCGGGGTACTTACCCCTTTTATCATGTACTATTCTTATTTATTTGCATCTTGTCTACCAGAATTTAATCTCCATAAGGACGTGTATTAAAAAGGATGCTTAAAGCTGTAAGTGACAGAAACCATTTTCTGCTGACTTAATTAAACAAGGACTATATTGACTCATGTAACTGGAAACCCAGGGATATACTATCTGGAAGAACTTGGGGGAAATTACTGCATGGGCTTCCCTATTCTCTGATGTAAACTGGGGATAATAACATAGGAATGTTTAAGAGAAAGAGATAAGAAAATGAATGTAAATTACATAGTCCAGATCTTTATATAAAAAAGAGAAAAGATCAGGCATACACTGCCCACTAAAATATTATCCCATCAGCATTAAAATTGTCATGTAAATCTAATTTTTTGAAGTTAATGCGTTGCTATGAAAACCTAATTGATCATTCACAGGATAAAATAATATAATTTAATATTCATTGATTTGGGTTCAAGTCTGTAATATAATTTTTAATTCCACATCTGTGTTTTTCACAAAATGAAATTGAAAAGCGTTATTCACGATAATTCCATACTTGATCTATTTTTTTATAAAAATATGCAATCCTTTAATGTTAGGAATGGGTTGATAACTCTGTCACTTGGTGTTAAGTTTTTAAAGGAGGGAGAAAAAGAACAATTTCCTTTCTATTTACCCCTGACTCCAGAGAATTTAAAGGTAATATTGTGGTAGCACTATCATTTGTAAGTATAATATCAAAAACGAATAAATATTAAATCACTTCCTTCCCTTTTCTTCTCCTTTATGTCTCTCTCTATTTCCCCAGAAGTGTCAATTCTGATATGTTTGCTATTACACCACCCCCAGGAAGGTAAAAGGGATTGGCATGCTGACCTAAGGAAACTACCTATTGACAATATTTTTGTTGTGATTTCAAGGGATAGAACAAGCCTATAAACAAGTCTAATTCTTCATAGTTGACTTCACAATAAATTTCTTCATGCACAGCATTTGTTTTTATACCTTCATAAAAATGAGATTGCAGAATGCCATTCCGCTTATGAGCTGGTGAAAAAAATTAGTCCTAGCCCAGTACTTTGGCATGTTCCTCCATCAAAACTAATTCTGGCAGTTATTAAATAAAGAAAGACTGTTGCAGAAATAGTCTGGACAACCCCAAACTTATCTCTTTGTAGGCTTTGGAAGAACCAAGGATGGAAGGGGGGAGAAAGCCCCAGGGTATTCTGGAAAAAGCTAAAATGTATGCTTCCTGGAAGAAGTAACACCTGCCAAGTGAGATATTCAAACAGGAGGCAATGAGCCAGGGCACTATCATGGCCCTTTTCCTGTCATTAACATGGAGGTGGCCCAGGTTTGTGTCACCAGAAAAAGTTCCCTGAAGGTGTGATCAATGCTATCTTAAGTAATCTTCCCAAACTTTGTCTAGCTTTGTCTATTTCCATACTTTTAAACATTCCTAAACATGCCTCTAACGATAGAGGCATGTGGAAATTAGCCCAAAGTCACGACACACCCTTTAAGCTTTACGTTTGATATTAACAAGTCACTTATATGTACATGTTAAATATATACATTTTTATTTGCCAACTGTGCTTCATTAAAGCTGGAAGAATGTAATTTACATATTGGCTTTTGCACAAAAGAAAAAATGTGCTTTTCTTAATGTAAAAGACAATGTGAAAATATTTACTTGAGTCTATTCCCATTTAACCACGTTCCACCAAACTTTTAAGTAAAAATTCATGCTGTGGCTAGATTTGTGTGAGTCTCATTTTGATATGTAGTTCACAGCACTACTCCATGAGTACCGAGAGAACAGGACCTATGATGCATTTCTTCCTTGCTGGATCCCCTGGGCTGAGGCAGTACCTGACACAGAGTAAATACTTCATCGGTGTTTGTTGAGTGAATGAAAGAATTAAGTCATTGATATGCCATGTTTATCCCTCGGCTTCGCATTTTCTCAGCTCATAACCCCCGAAGGATGTGCACTAGCACTTGAAAAGCCCTGCTCAATAGGACGCAAACTGAAGCCAAGATTCAGAATTCACAGACACAAATTAATAGAACAATTTTCTTTTCACTTCTGTGATTTTATTAGCTGAATTATGGGTGCGGCTCATTTCATGGATCAGATGACCGAGTCTTCTAGGTCTGTGGACTCAGTACTCAGCAATTATCCAGTTAATATGATTAATGGAGACAGTGAAAATGAGCATCCGCCTGGTCACGGGGGTCTCGTGTTTCTGAGACTAGGAAGCCGCATCAAAAATCTGTGGAAGAAATGTTCTTCTGAAGGAATTAAACTCGGGAGGATACCTTGTTCCTCTCCATTGCCTCCATATGTCTTCTGCCCTCATGTTCCGCCTCCTGCTCTGGGGGTCGATCAATATTTTTGCAGATCTTCATTTTTGGTCATATGGCAGATAATGCTGTCAGTCTGAATTACTTCTAATTTCTTGGCATTTGAAAGATGAGGCTAATGTTACTGGTAAAACCTGATGACCAAGTACTGACTAAACAGGCAGCATGATGACCCGTGATCAGAGCAGAAAGAAAAGAATCGCTGATTTAAAATATCCTTTTGCTTCAGAAATGCTCACTTTTACATGAAAGTTGCCTTAAAGAAATTCCACACCAAAATCAAATCAAATACATACAATACAGTGCAATACGCTGTATAATACAAAATACAAAATAAAATAAACTAACAGCTAAGGGAGCTTTTGCTTCCTTTCTCTGAGCACATCTTAGGTGCTAAGCGATTGATAACGTTAACCTTTTTACCCCTCACACCAACCTGGGGAGGGGAGTCATTTGATCTCTGTACTGAAGAGGGGACGGAAGGGTTGGAACAGTTAAGCCTCTTGCTCAACATAACAGGTAAACCTGTGCCAGGTAAAGCCTTCGCAGAACCAAGGTCTCAGTGTACACCTGGCTGGCTCTAAAGCTTGAGTATACTAATCGTATACTCATTGTGGCTCTGTGTAGCAAGTCAAATAAGACGAGATGGTCGAGACCTAGAGCCATCACCTGCATGGGAGACTCTGGCATAAAGAGAAGATGAACATTCTTATAAATGTGGTCAGGTGGAAATGGCCAATTTGAATCATGCGGAAACCAGATCCAATCATCTGAATAGTGATGATTCACAAAGTGAAGAACTACCTAGACATCTTGGCCGAGTCTTAATATCTCCAAATGCCACAGCTAGTCTCTCGCTGTACTAGAAAAACTTGTTATTGAAATAATATGGCATGAAAGTTTCAGCTGCAAGCCCCCATTCTAAATACCCACCAACATGACTGGTTTGTCAACTTGGGTGAAATTTCACTAGTAGGTTAAGACTCCTTTTCATTTTTTCAATGTTTATGTATTTATTTTTAGAAAGAGAAGGAGTGAGTGGTGGAGGAGCAGAGAGAGAGGGAGACAGAGAATCCCAAGCAGGCTCTGTGCTGTCAGCACAGAGCTCCATGCGGGGCTCGGACTCATGAGCTCTGAGCTCATGACCTGAGCCGAAATCAAGAGTCAAGACATTTAACCGACTGAGCCACCCAGGCACCCCTAGACTCCTTTTCAATTTAAATCTCTCTTCATAATGCAAAAATTTCCCATGAACGGTAAGGCATAATTCTTAAAATACTGTGTTCCCATTTTAAACCAAGCCTTTTGGGGGTGATGTCTATGTGCCAAGAATCCTCATTATTTATACAACCTCAAGTAAATTTTTATCATTTCTATTTGCATAAAGGTAAAGAGATTTCCTCCAGGACACACAGATAAGATGTGATAGAACTTGGATGTGAACCCAGGTCCTCAGCTTTTTCCATTATAAATTGTCATGCCATATAAGGGAATTTAGAAGCAAATACTCCCAATACAGCCTTAGAAAATGGGACACTGAATAGTAAACTGTGATAAGATTTATCAGTAAAAGATGGACACCCGACAAGGGTATGTGTTACGGCAAAGTCACAGGGGCAACATGAAGATCTTAAGGGCTAACATCAAATGAGAAGCCAACTCTAATTGTATCTCAGATTTGCACCCCCCAAATCCAACTATAAGGTTTGGTGACAGTGAGGTGATAATTGCACTACAGTTGACCCTTGAACAACACAGGTTTGAATTGTGCAGTCCACTTATATGTGGATTTTTTTTTTATAAATACAATACTCTAAATGTATTTTCTCTTCCTTATGATTTGTTTAATATCATTTTCCTTTCTGTAGCTTGCTTTATTGTAGGAGTATAGTTTAGAATACATATAACATGTTAATCCACTGTTTATGCTATCGGTAAGGCTTTCGGTCAACGATAGGCTATTGATAGTTAAGTTTTGGGGGAATCAAAGGTGTTATGTGGACTTCTGATTGGCGGGTGGGGCTCCGTGTCCCTGACCCCTGTGTTGTTCAAAGGCCAACTGCATATTGAACAAAATGTGTTATCGGCAAAGATATCTTCCATTTTGAGCAATTCAATTTCAAAAAGTTAGTGTTCCATTCAAGAGGGGAATGCATGGAAGACGTTGTCTAAGAAGAGTGAGAGAAGAGAGGATTACATAAAATAATTATGTAAAACATAATATTATGTGCCAGTGTGATTCAAAGAGCTGTGTGCTTGCGAGGTGGGTGAGGGGAAAGTGTGGTATGATCCACAGTGCAGTGACAGCTACGTACATGCGGGGGTTGAGAGCTGTGCAGGGGCTGGAAGGACAGTGGCCACCTGAGATACAGACATTGGGAAGAATGAGAAGGACTCACAGGAGATAGAGTGAGAATGGCCAGGTACTTCAGGACAAGTTCCAAGATTGCGTTCAGTCATCAAAGCACTGGTGTGAAGGTGTCGACAGAGGTCATGAATACATTGAGACTGGCCAGCTGGTCAGACCTTCAGAATGAGAACTAATCACAGTTCGGGACAATTTTAACAAAAACAATAGAAGAGGAAGTACCTTTCAAGTTATACACTGGAACTCCATTTCAGCGACTTTCCTTTGAATGTGGAGATGCTCCGACTTCAAGTAAACAATCTGTATTCTTGTTCGTGCAACCTTCCGAAGCCATCTACAGAGTGTTGAACGATGATGTTTTCCCCAAACATGATTAAGAGGCAATTTCCCTATGCGGTGGATGCCCGCTGAACTTTGTCACCTCCCCTCCTGTTCCCCGCTCCCTTCTCCTGACTTTTTACAAGCACAGACTTGAACATCTTCCGTTCTCTTCACCTCTCCAAAGGCCCTATTTTGTTTCTCAGCAGCTACTGTTTCTGAGGATATGAAGTTCCCTTTCAAAGCTGAACTTCAGGCTGCACTTTGACCACTATTACTGCCACTCTGAGCTCCTAGTCAGCATTTAAGGCAGCCTAACCAGAGGCCTACTTCCTCAGCCTATACTTTGGGAGGAAAAAGTAGAGTGTAGCAGGAAGGATTTGCCTTGGATCATATGTCACTGCTCACATGAAGCCAGAAGGTACTTTTTCTTTTCGTGGAATCCACATCAACACTTTCTTCTACTCTTTCCTTCCTTTGCTCTTATAAGGTCAAACCGCAGAGAGAAGCCAAAACATAAATAGTGACAAAAAGAAAGGTTATGATGGTTGGTCTTTATCTTATTCTTTTCCTCCTCTTGGTGATTTTCCCCCCTTTCTTTTTGAAAATTCCTCCTCTAAAATTTGCCCCAAAATTGAACTTGATGGATGGTAGCGTTACTGATTTATTATTCCCTGGCAAAAGAACATTTTTCCTTTCAGATGTGTGTCTTTAGAAGTCCTATTTTAATGTCCATAGGCACCCCACAGATAGATTGAGAAAGAGAATATCTCCAAATGCCCAGTTAGACAATTTTGTGTGATCAAAAGAGTTCAAAGGCAAATCAGGGTCCTCAGGAAAGGAAGAGGGGAAGTGATAAAGACCAAAGCTTGTTCTACTCAACCAAGTGGAGGGCAGAGGCTTTGAGGATAAGGGACAGGGAGGAAGAAACCAAGAAATGAAAAGATCAGCTCATGACTGTGCTAGAAAAACTAACATCTGGAAAGGAGGCGGCAATTTAGAGATTTCTGAATAAGACTGATGAAAACAATTATCCAGATCTCTCCCATCCCTCCACTGAAATGCATAAAGGCACATTAAAATGTGGGGAAGCCACTTTTAGAGCTGGAGGCTTTAGAAGGAGACCCCCAGCAGGTAAGGAATTTTGAGTTTTCCCAGTAAAATTATAGAAAGAACTAGAAAGGAGAAGGAAGACACAGCGGGCAAACTCCACCTACATTACTCCACCAACTCTAAGAAATATCTTTAGGATGAAAGCATAGAGGACTGTGGCACAAGCCTGTTAATATCGCCTAACTTGGAGAAAGAAGGGCTGGAGCCCAAATGAGGGCATGTTCTGTGAATTCCCCTTGAAATTACAACGGCAGAAAGTAGACAGGGTGTCTACATCCGGGTTACACCCAGTGCCACGGCTGTAGCAGGGGAAAAGAATGCAATCGATGCATTTTGGGGCTCCAGTTCCTCACCTCTCTCTGTTTTCACCCCCTTTGCCATGTAACATTGCAGCTTCCCTCCCACGCCCACCCCTTCACGGACAGAATAAATCACTCTGCTTCCCGACATGTGGAGCAGAGCCAACTCTCCTCAACTAGACTGCAGCGTCAGTCAGCCAATGCATAGGTTCAAAAGGTAAATAAATACTTTTTGTTGTATGCTATTGATATTTTGTAGTAGTTTGCCACACAGCAATAGGAGACCAATGCAATACACAGGGGTTTCTCTGTAAGCCAGCGAGAATCAGAACCAGAGACCTCAGTGGCCTAAACTTGTGACAGGGCAAAATATGTGACTGAAGAACTTGAGAACAAGTACTCTCAGCAAGTAAATGCATCAAAACCAGAGAATTCCGTCCCAGAGAAGATGAAGGGGGTTCAGAATGGATTTCCTTCCCTTTGCTCTGGACGGATGGAAGGCTGATTCACTAATTAATGCATATTTATGTCAACAGTATTTATGTGTTTATTTTCTCTGGACTAATTTCACTGACATGGCTCCCACAAATATGTTTTAATACACCTACCAGGTATCAACAGTGGTGAGTGCTTTGGAGAAAACACTGAGTAGCAAACAGAAATGGTCCTGGCCTTCAAAAAGGTTCATGCCCATCAACTCAAAAAGCATGCATTGTGTGTTGGGAGTGTTTTGCCAGTCACCATCCGTAGAGGACAATGGAGTAAATTTCATACAATTAGGATAGCAAGTAACATCGCACAAGAATTGTCTAGAGAAACAATATATTTTGCATTTGTGAAGGCAATAAGGAATTTTCAGTACAGCAAAAATCAGAAGGTCATACCACTCGTGTTTTCTTCCTTACCAAAAAAATCCCAAATTACTTGAATATCTACTGTAGCCAAACAAGAATAAGGAATGCGTGGAAAAATTTAAGATTAGCATTAAGGCCATTCAAGCCTAGAAGATTATCTAAATAATTGGATTGCTAAATATATAAAAATAAACACTGAAATTTTAATTTATTTCCAAAAATATAAAAATAAGAAATAGGAAAACAAGTATAGGATGTGACCCGTTATACGAAATTTTGCTGACCTTTACTGTACATTAATGAATTGTACAGCTCTTAGATTGGAATTGGAATTAGATAATGAATTGGAAGCTCTTAGATGAATGGATGATATTCTCAGAAAATACAAATTTCTGAAATTTATCCAAGGGAAAAACAAAAGGAAAGCAATGGGTGGTAAAGCAGTTGCATAAATGAATCCATCTCTGGAGGGCTTTGTGACTAATTTAGTCAAATTCCCAATGCTGTACAATCTGCTCTAGAGCACAGCAAAAGAACAAAGATATTTCTAATTAATTTTATGAAGCATAAGTTTGAAGTTGAAACTTAACAAAGCTATGTATGAGAAGACGCAAGATATCAATCTCACATGTTGATATTGACAAAAATATTAGTCAATTCAGCTCCATGACTGTATAAGAAACATACCATCAAGGAAGGTTGATTTCGAGAATTTACAAAGCCTCTATTTTATATTACTTAAACTAATTGATTGATTGAGTGAGTGAGTGATTGGTTGAAATGCCTAAAAAGATACATTAAGATGTGGGGAAACCATTTTTATAGCTGGAGACTTCAAAGATGCCATCAATGGGTGAGAAATTATGAAGAATTTCTGTCAGTAAAATTATGGAGAGAACCAGAATTCAAGAAGTAATGCTCACTAACTAGGAAAGACTAGAGGGACTGCTTTTACCACTTCAGCACGTTGTTAGGAAGAAAGTGGGATGGGGGGAGGGATGAAGGGAAAAATCATATAATTAAATCTACTGCTAAAGAAAAGGCATTTGGTAAAATTTAACATCATTATCGTTTTTAAATAGGCACGCTTTCTTAACAAGACAAACAATATCAGACTCAATGTGGGCATTATCACTAAAATTAGAAACAAATCAAGGAACCACTATTACACAAAACGGTTCTGGAAGTTCCAGCCAAGGCAGTAAGACAGGATACAAAGTGAGACTTCCTGATACATTGTACAGGTATTGCTATTAGTAATGGACTGTTTTCATCTCTGATCCAGGAGTCTCATATCTTCTGGTAGCTAACTGTCTTCCAAAGTGGACTGCATCATCTTGCATTCCCACCAGCAGTGAATGAGAGGTCCTATTTTTCCACATCCTCATCAGCATTCAGTATTATCCATGTGCTGGATTTGGCCATTCAAATAGTTGTGTTATGGTGTCTCATTGTTTTCATTTGCATATCTCTGGTTGACATATGTTAAAGAGCGTCCTGTCATATGCTTATTGACTGTCTATATATCTTCTTTGGTGATGTGTCTGTCAAAGTCTTTGGCCCATTTTTTAACCAAGTTGCTTTTCTTATTGTTGAGATTTTGTTCTTTTATCGTATATGTCTTTTGCAAACATTTTCTGCCAGTCTCTTCCTTGACTTTTTATTTTCTTCACAGTGTCTTTCTCAGGGCAGAAGTTTTTCATTGCAATGAAATCCAGCTTATAAATTCTTTCTTGGATCATGACTTTTGTGTTGTATCTAAAAAGTCATTACCAAACCCCAAATCGTCTATATTTTCTTCTACATTATCTTCTAAGAATTTTGTAATTTTGTGTTTTACATTTAGGTCTGTTAGTCACTTTGAGTTAATTTTTGTGATGGGTGTAATGTCTGTGTCTAGATTATTATTTTTTTTTGCATGTGGATGTCTGATTGTTTCCAATCTTACTATTTTTAAATAAAATTTAACAGAAAAATAATACATGGAAAATAAGTAACACATCCATGTAAATATCATCTAGATTTTATATATGTAAACATGTTACTCTAAGGGCATTCTCTCTCTCTCTCTCTCTCTCTCTCTCTCTCTCAATAAGCATTATATATACACTAATAGATCCATTTCTTCCTAATTTCCTCTTCACCTTCTCTCGCTGAAAGCAAGATTGTCTTCCCTTTTGTGCTTACCATTCCCATGCATTTTTTTTTACTTTTACTATATATGTGTATATCCACAAACAATATTCAATTTTGCGTTGTGTGTTTGCAAAATTTGCATAATAGTAACCCTGTAAAGTATCTTTTTTGCAATTTGCCTTCTGTTGCGCAACATTATGCTTTTGAGAGTTACCTAGGTTGATACATGTAGATCTAGTTCATTCATTTTATCTACAGAAAAGTATTCTATGAACAGACTACAACCTATTTCTCTACTTTCCAATCAAGGGACAGTTAGGTTGTTTCCACAAATACTAGTGTCATTTTCCAAATGGAGAAAATTAGACTCAGATACAGCATAGACATTAAAAGGTAGTAAGAAAATTTCTGCTTTGCACTTTGCAGGCAAAGAACGATATGGTCATTTGGATTGACGACAGTGGTTAACTACGTCTTTGAGATTTTTTCACAACAAACTAAATTTACCTCCTCGTTATTATCTCCCTTGGAAGTTAATAGAAGGTCAATTACACTATAACAGTGTAATTGATGAAGGTTGGCAGTATTTAACATTTTTCCCTTTGTTTTTTCGTATGCGAGATTGAGTTGTTTCCTTTGTGAGATTCAAAAATCCCACTGAAGCTAGTTTCTTTCCATTCTCCCCTGTGTCCTTGCACATGTAGGAAAAGGAAGACCATTTTTTCCAAACCCAACCTTGAGGTATTTATTAAGTAATGATAGGCAATTGTTGGAGTGTTCTGAGTATTTCACTTACCGTGAATATTATCAGTTAATATACAGCAATGGTTCTCAACTGGGGGGGGGGCAATTTCCCCCCATCCCGACCCCCAAGAACATTTGGCAATGTCTGGATGCATTTTTGTCTGTCATTACTGGGGTGGGGAGGAGGCTACTGGAATCCAGTGAGTAAAAGCCAAGGATCTACTATGTATCGTGCAGTGTGTAAGACAGTTTCCCTAACAGAGAACCATCCTCCCTCAAATGTCAATAATGCTGAGATTGAGAAATTCTGATTTAAAGATTCAGAAACTAAAATTATATGCTTCAGCTGCTGTCTTTATTCCAGAACTGCCGGATTAAGTCCTGACTTGGCACCGAATTTCATGGAGGAAATATATTGTCGTAAGGCAAATGGAATGTTCTTTCCGTTACCTTCCTACCCCTGCCTAGTTATTCTTCGCAGACCACTTTAAATCCCCTCTTACCTCCTTGTTACGTAACTTCAGCTTCCTTTGAAAGCTCCTTCAGCTCGAAGTCTATGTATGCTTTGGAGATGAAGCCTCCTCAGCTTTTTTCAGATGCACAAGTCAGCATACTTCACCGTTTTGAATTTATTTTTTCCCCCGAGGCTGTTCTCTCCAGCCACTGAACTAACCTCCAGGCAGCAGCTACACCTGGCTGATTTCATAGGAAGTGAACAGGAAAGACTTTGTGCTTTGCAGTGAGGATTCAGGGTGTCCTTTCCAGACCAGTTGACCAGTCTGGTCAAGTCTGACTTACTTGATTAACTCCGACCTTCCAGGAAGGTGGCACTAGAACTGATAGCATTAACTGTAAACCCAAAAACATGTCCAGAAACACCTGGTGATAAGAATTAGAAGCAGAGCATCATGAAAAGGCAAGAAGATTCTTGACCTGTGCTGGATTCTCCTACTAACTAGCTGTGTGACCTTGGGCAAGTCACTGCCAATGTAAGACGAATCACAAAGGAGACAATAGGAAGTACCCAAAGGCACTCAAAAAGGGGGGGGACGAAGAAGCTCACCTTTGATGTACTTCACAACCTGGTGTCCTAAAAAAAAAAGCTGTTTTCGGGGCGCCTGGGTGGCTCAGTCGGTTAAGCGTCCGACTTTGGCTCAGGTCATGATCTCACGGTCCTTGAGCCCCGCCTCGGGCTCTGGGCTGACGGCTCGGAGCCTGGAGCCTGCTTCGGATTCTGTGTCTCCCTCTCTCTCTGACCCTCCCCCGTTCATGCTCTGTCTCTCTCTGTCTCAAAAATAAATAAACATTAAAAAAAAAGCTGTTTTGATTTCAGTCTTCATATCAGTTTTACTTTAATTTTTAAATGGCACGATATTTTCAGTGTTTAGGATTTCTAAAGGTCTTAATCTAGCCTTGGCTGTGAAAGAGTCCAGATTTCTAGACTCCAGAGTTCTGTCTTCAACCATCTCAGCATGCATATAATTCTCGAGACTGGAGAATTTTGACCTATCCCTTCCTTAAAGAAACAATAGTACTAATTTTCAGTATCCATTAGGTACCAAGCACTGAGCTAGATCCTGGAATTTACAGAAATTACTAATACAACAAAGCACACACCTATCATCCAAAAATATTATCATACATCTCTTGAACCCCATTCTGGGTCACACAATACATGTATCAGTCAACCGAGAAGAATTTTTGCCTTCGAAGATGTCACAGTCTAGCAGTAGGGACAGATGGGTGAATATCCAGGAATAACACAATCTTAGAAAGAGGCATAGGGTATTGTGGAACTACAGAGCAGGAACAAATATAACCCCTTCAGTAAAAGAGCCTTCTGGAGGAGACGGCATCTGATTTCTGGAAAAAATAAACTATATCAAAGTTTAATGGAATTCCATACTTGCTTGTTTGCTTTGATCCTTTCACTGAATATTTATGGAGTGCCTGCTGTGTCATAGGCACTATGAAAAGTTTCAGGGATTCAGAGGACAGATAGACATAGTCTCTACCTTCACAAAACTTATCACATGCAAGGTCTTATTGGTTTTTACAATTCAAGGCTCTCTCTTAGATTTTTATGCATTTTCTATTCTGCATGTAGAAATAGTCCACATAAGTCTTTTCAGTGGCAATTGCCAGAATGGGAAGCCACACCTCCTGGTTTACCATTGAGCAATTTTCTACCGCATCATGTTGAATTCCAGACTGGCTTGGATGCTCCAAAGGAGTTCTGTTTTGAGGACTCCAACCATTCCTTGAGGATGGCTGGCATTCTGGCTTTCACCAAGTCTATCCTGCTGCCCTTTTATGTAACCATAAACTCCCAGAAAAGTGATTCTTTCGGGTTCTACAAGGGTGTATTCTCCTGTGAGCTACTCGTACAATGCGTGTGCTTTCTCAGTCACTGAGGGGATTTGTCAGGTGACATGGTTCTAATGACCTTTGGTCTTTAGTCTTCAGTAATTTAGAAATTATCAGACCATTCATTGCAGCAATTGTTTTCAACATTATATTTTCCTTAGTGATATTCTCTGATATTCTCCTTTGGTTTCATATCACTTTTTTTGTTTTCAGTTGGGTACTTTAGATCATTTTTCGTAGGCCCCTCAACACCCTCAACAACTGACAGTTGCTATTATTAAAATCGCTTCTCCTTTAATGCATGTGTCTATGCAAATGTTAGGAAGAAGTAACTAATTCCAAATAGAGCATCGGGGCAAAAATCAAAGACTTCTCAACCATAAGTACTTATTCATGACTTACCATGTGAAGTGCCAGGCACAGCATTGGGTGCTGAGATTACAGACGTGCTGGGGACACAGAGTGAAGAAGCCAAGGTTCTCATGCTCATAAGCTCACATTCTTTCTGGGAGCAAAGACTCTAACCAAGCAAACCACTGGATACATTAGATTATTTCAATGAAAAAATTGCCAAGTACAACTAATTAGTAGTATAATATGACAGATAGTGACTGAGGGACACATAGCACTGCCTTAGAGAAGGAGGGTAGGTCTCTGAAGAGATCATCTTAAGACAGAACCTGAACGGTGGTAATGCCCTCCTCTTGGAGAAGATGATTCCAGACAGAAGGAATGGCCACAGCCAGAGCCCTGAGGTGGCAGCAAGTCCCCAAACATTAGGGAAACAGAAAGAATAAGTCTGAAAGCAAGGATAGATCGAATGCAGAGATGGTTAGGAGTTGAGTTTTGAGGGGCAAGCAGGGGCATGGTTCTGACCCTATTAGATCAGGGCACAGGTTTTAGGGGCTGTTTCTTTTCTTTCCTTCCTTCTTTTGACTTTGTCTTCTTTTTCAGGCTAGATAATCCTTTTTTTTTTAACAACTCTTTTCCAAATGACCTATTTTCTATCCCTTTAACCATTTTTATTATTCTCCTTTATTCGTCATTTGGAGGACAAAATAGAGTACTTTAGAGCCTGGCAATTGTGAAATATATTGAAAGAATCTGTCCCCAGCCCTTACGCGTCAGAATTCCATTACAATGGCCTAAAATTAATTAGCTTTTTTTTCCAGCCTTATTGAGGTATAACAGACATACAGCACTATATAGTTTTAGGGTATACAGTCCAATCATTCAACTTACCCATATGGATCTTGTTCAATTTAATGATAGGGTTACATCCCAATAGACCCATCATAAGCTGAAAATACCATAAGTCAAAAACGCATTTAATACATCTAACTTACCAAACGTCATAGCTTAGTTTAGTCTACCTTAAATGTGCTCAGAACAATCCATTAGCCTACGGTTGGACAAAATCATCCAACACAAACCTATTTTAAAACCAAGTTTTGACTATCTGATGTAATTTATTGAATACTACATGGAAAGATGGAATGGCTGTATGGGGACAGAAAGGTGGTGAGTGTACCGGCTATTTACCATGGTGATCCTGTGGCTGACTGGGAGCTGCCATTGGCCAGCATCATGGGAGAGGATTGGACTCCACATCACTAGCCAGGAGATCCAAATTCAAAACTTGAAGTCTAATTTCTACTGAATGCATATGGCTTTCACATCATTATAAAGTCAAAAAATTAAGTTGAACCATCGCCTCTAACTTGAGACCATCTGTGTTGTGAAATGATCACTACAGTAATTTAGCTAACATCCATCATCCCATATAAAACAAGAAGGAGGAGGAGGAAGAAGAAGAAAATGGAAATAATCTTTTTCTTTGAGAACTCTTTGGTTCTACTCTAACAACTTTCCAGCTTGCAACAGCAGCGTTAACTACAGTCTCATCATCTTTGTGCAGTACATCCCTGGTACTTTTTTACCTTGCAACTAAGTCTGTACTTTTTGGCCACCATCATCTACTTCCTCCTCCCCACTCCCCTGCCTCTGGTGCCATAAATCTGATCTTTTTTTTTCCTATGACTTTTGTTTTTCCTTTTAAGCAGGGGAATGATGTGTTCTGACTTCGATTTATTTTTGTGTTTTGTTTGTTTATGATCCTGATGCTGGGTGCTAAAGAAACAAGGGACCGTTGAAAGGCAGGGCTGGAAACATATAGGCCACTAGTCATCACTGGGGATGAGAGGGTTGCCTCAACAAAGGAGTTGGAAGTAAAAATGCAGAGAAGCGGGCAGATCCAGGCCATATTTTGGAAGAAGAGATGATAGTGCTGAAGAGAAGAGACCTAAGGAAAGGAGCAGAATCAGGGATGAATCTAAGGTTTCTTACTTGACTACGTCATCATTAACTGACAAGTGGATGCTAAAAAGAAAACAGGTTTGGTCTGATCTTGAACATGCTAAGCTTGGTGCCTCATAAGTATCTTCATGCGTGTGCCATCAAAGGCAGTTAAATATAAAAGTCTGGGCTCTGGAGAGGACTCAGGACTTGAGACAGAATTTTTTTTTTAATTTTTTAACATTTATTTATTTTTGAGAAACAGTGAAAGACTAAGCATGAGCAGGGGAGGGGCAGAGAGAGAGGGAGACACAGAAACTGAAGTAGGCTCCAGGCTCTGAGCTGTGAACACAGAGCCCGATGCAAGGCTCGAACCCACGAACCACAAGATCATGACCTGAGCCGAAGTTGGACACTGAACCGACTGAACCACCCAGGCGCCCTTGAATAGAATTTCTAAACCAAGAAAAAATTAGGAAATGCATTAAAAAATGTAAATTTGGGATGCCTGGGTGGCTCAGGTCATGATCTCACGGCTCATGAGTTCAAGCCCTGCGTCTAGCTCTGTGCTGACAGCTCAGAGCCCGGAGCCTGCTTCGGATTCTGTGTCTCCCTCTCTCTCTGTCCCTCCCCTACTTGCACTCTTGTCTCTCTCTCTCTCAAAAATAAACATTAAAACACTAAAAAACATAAAAATGTAAACTCATGAGGCCCTTCCCAATAGCAACAACTGCCAGGCAGTGGGGCTGTTGTCAAGAAAGAAAAAAAAAAATCCTTTCCACCTGAGTCCGTTCCGTGCCACAAAAGCCAAAACTGGGGTCTGTTCTGTGCCGAGAGATTCTGACAATACAGAATTCCAACAATGCCTGCGCTTTCAGCAAGACTGCGTGTGTTTAACATTTGTTGTGAATGGAGCCCTAAAATTTTACCACCTTCCATAAACATTTATTGTTTTCCTGGGTTTCCGACTCCAAGCTGAAAGTACGAGTGCTCTATCATCTGTTCCTTGAAGTATGTCAATGCCAAAGACATAGACCATATTAAGCATGTGAGCCAAGGTATGTAGGTCCCGAGAGAGAAGAGGAAGGAAAGAAAAAAAAGAGAAAGAAAAAAAAAAGAGAAAGAGGAAGGAGCCATTGTTCCCTACAACTATTTTTATCCCTCAGCTAGTGGAGTTTTCACCAGCCTTATCACATTTTTCTATTCAGCTTCAACAAGCTTTGCAGACCACGTAGTTAATACAAATTCTAGCAACATATTTTGCTTCCCCTTTTATCATACAGCTCAAACCTTATTTCTTGTTCATTGTACTGCCGTCGGGATTTAGATTTTTATAACCATTTTCTCAAATGTTGGGCACTTTATAAATTTATGACTTTTATTGCGAATCAATAAATTTTATTCACCTATTATTCAGCAGGGGACATACCTTGCTGAATAAACTAGGCTATTACCGTTAACTTTTCAATCCAGGGAAAATTTTAAATTAAAAAAATTCCTAGTATATGTCAGGAATGAAGGGAAAGAGGATGGGGAGGTGGGATTCAGGAGTAAAGCAGAAAGAGTCATGCATACAACAAGATTTTGCTTCTTCAGCAATGTATCAAATTGTATGAATCAGCCGGGCTCTCTATTTCTTTCAAGTTATTGGAATGGTTTGGTTATTGGAATGGTGTTTTTCAACCGGGATGATTTTTCCTTCCTTGCCAGGAGATTCTTGGCAATGTCTGGAGACACTTTTGATTGTCACAACTGAGGAGGAGGAAGTTTTACTGGCATCTAGAAGGACGAGGCCAGGGGTGCGGCCAAACCTCCTGCAAGGCACAGGACAGCCCCCACCGCAGAGAATGATCCAGCCCAAATGTCAGTAGCACCAACGTGGAGAAACCTGGGTTCAAAACGTGGGACTTAATGATTTTGCCCCTGTTCCCCTTAGGTTGTATCCCTAAAAAGAGTCTAAACTTTTTTGTATATTTATGCTTTTTTTTCTCAAATTTTAAATAAATTATTAAAGATGTTTTGATATAGTTGCAAAATGGTTAATAATATTATCTAACTATTGGGGAACACGAATAACCTAGTAAGACTGATTCATCAAAATGCCAACGACTGGTCAAAGTTGACTTCACTAGACATAGCTTATAAACTGATTAGGGGACTCAACTTTAACCCTTCAAAATAGTCTTACGTGAGGCACATGAGGATGAATTTGTTGATGCAGTATGTATGTAACCTTGGTTTCTTCATAAACAAATGACTGGCTGATTGACCAGCAAAGAGTTTTGTTAGGTTAGCAAATGGAATTGCAAATCGTTAATTTATTTATTGCTTTCCCCTCGCAGATCTCTCCCATTTTTATTTAATTTGGCCAACCCCTTGCACATCACTTTAGGGCAATCGCCTACTACTTGTGCTTTAAATTATACATCACATTTTGTGTTTTATGTATTTTATCAATGCCTAGCTCTGATGCTAAGTTTAGAAAGTGAATGAATAGTTTGCCTGGAACAGATATTCGAGGATGAGGCTCTTCAAACTCTCTTAAATAACAGGAAGAATGTAAGTGACTGGAGGTATCGATGGACTAGATCAGTGTCACCGACATACTGGCTAAACAGTCCTGAGGTCTGCAGAGTATTTGCAAGAGGTCTTTGATACACGCACATCATACACAACCATTTAAGAGTCATGGCAAATGGATTATCACTAACACCTATTGAGCAACAGTTATGTCCTAAGATTTTTAAAGGCATCAAACGATTTAACCTGCAAAGCCTCCCTAGTAGGCTGACACTCTTTTCCTCCCATCATGAAGACGAGGAGCATGGGCATCGCTCAGTGAGGTGAATACCTTACGCTTGGTCACATAGCTGGTATGAAGCAGACCTATATCTTACTCAGCCTGAGTCCTTCACCAATCTGCTACACAGAGATGCTTTTGCGATTATTAAATGTACCAATTTGAAAAGCATCGCTAACCATAGACTACTCTTTCTGTCACTATGACCTCTCTCAACGTATTGAAAAATAAGACTCTATGCAAAGTTTTAACTCTATAAAGACTGAGCCCCAGGATAATAAATCTTCTCTGCTCACATTTATTTGTGCTTATCAATTATTAATGTGGCATGTGGTGTTATAAATGGTTGATGAGATCCTCAACTCATACAAGCACATTCAGTAACTTAATCATTGATCATCAAACAGCACACAGACTATTCTACCTTTTGTCTGTAGCTTCAAGTTTCTACTTCAATTAATACTGTTTCCAGACACATTACTGTACCTATTGAAAAATAAGTAATTGTTTTTTGCAGGGCTGTGTGATTTAATTGAACTAGGTTATGTGTCTTCCTTGCAGACTAATTAGGTTCTCAACTCCTCTTCTGTGTGAGGAGAATATTAGGGCTCCAAATAGAAAAAAAATCACCCACATGGTTAGTTGAGAAGTCTGGGGAAGGAACAAGGTGCACTGGTAGTTCTGGGAGGTGGAGCGTGGTGATAGAAAGGAATGTAATGGACATATTTTCCACTGTTGGAATTTCCCATAATACTTGTGCCATGTGGTCACTCAGCATATGTTTAAAAAGAACCAGTGTAATTCACTTCATTTCCTACCTAGCTTTCTATCTATCCTGAGACTGCTTTTAGCTTTTAATTATTCTCACATTGAGCAGAAACCTGACTCTTGAGGCTGTTTACTCTTTGACTAAAAGCTGGGTGGAAGCCACTTGATTAGACTGGAACTAAATAATTTATTAACTTCTTCCCTAGCCTTTGAGCTGACCCTGCTGGCCCCAAAGAACACAAAGACAAGTGTCCGCTTCTAAGGCCTGCCCAATGGCAGAGGCTTGAGCAAAGACAGTTGTCTCTGGTTCAAGCCACTAAGTTTTGGGGGTGGTTTGTTGTACAGCAATAGTTAACTAAAACAATTAAACTAACTTTTTAAAAGTCAACCATTTATGGGCATCCCAGCTGGCTCAGTCGGTGGAGCGTGTGACTCTTGATCTCAGGGTCGTGAGTTCAAGCCCCACGTTGAGTGTAGAGATCACTTAAAATCACCCATTTATTCATCCATTTAGCAATTATTTATCGTGTACCTAGTAAGTGTCAGCGCTGTTTTAGTTGCTGGGTATTTAGCTGTGAGGAAGACAAATCTTCCCCGTGGAGATGATATTATAGTGGGCATAGATAAAAAATATACAGAGAGACAGAGACAGCATAAAACATAAATATCAACCATTAATGCTGGAAGGAAAAACAAAAAGCAGAGGGGTAGACATTGCCAGAGGTGAGGGAGGGGTACTATTTTTGCATAGGCTTGTTTGGGGCAGAGGCTTTGGTGAAATCAAGGAGGAATTCAAGTTGATATCTGGGACTAGAGTGTTTCAGGCAGAAGGGAAGCAAGTGTGCACATCCTGAGGCAGGCACAGGTCTGGGATATCCCAGGGAAGACAAGGAGGCTGGGGTGACTAAAGTGCAGTGGGCACAAGGGAGAAATAGTAAGGGACTGGGTCAGAATGAATATTGGAGGCCAAGTTACAGAAGTCTTGAAGAGTGCATTGTCTTGCACATGGGATGGGAAGCCATGGAGGTTTTGAACAGAGTAGTGACTTGGTAGGACTTACATTTAGAAAGATTACTAATGAGGACCAAGGGTAGAGTCAGGACTTATGTTTAGAAGGATGCCTAATGGTCCTACATTTAGAAAGACCAAAGGTAGAGTCAAGAAGACCTTTTAGGAAGTCACTGCCAAGAGTAGAGGGGAGAGTGTCTATAGACAGTTCCCAATCTAGGGAAATAAGGGAACTGGTTTGACTTAGGATTGTTGTCCTTTACCATGGTGTAAAAGCCCTAGGCATTAAGTAGAAACCATATCTTGAATTTTGAGTATGTGGTCTGATCCTCTCGCGTGATACTGGGGAGTGGCAGCTCCCAGTCAGACACGTGATCATGAGAGTCAACAACTGGTACAGGGATCACCATCTTGCACCCATACAGCCATTCTGTCTCTCACTTCCAGTGCAGTACTTGATAAATTACATGAGACAGTCAACACCTGATTATAAAATCGGCTTATAGTCAAAGATTTTGTCCAACTGTAGGCTAACGTAAGTGTTCCAAACGTGTCTGAGGGAGGCAAGGCCATGGTTAGGTGGATTAAATGTATTTTCAATTTACTGTAGTTTCAACGTACGGGTTTATGGGAATATAACCCCATCAAGTCGAGGAAGATCTGTATATATATACATATATCTTTTTGTCTCTCCCCACTCAATAAATAAGGTTAAGTTTCAAACATAGACTTCCCAACTTTATGTCTATTATATTTTAGTAGATAAATAGATAATATTGCTTTCCCGATTTACAATTCATGCTTATTGCATTATCAGTATTCAAAAAAATGCACAACAATTATAATGAAATAACTCACAATCCTGTTACTCTGAGATATCATAGTTGGCATTTTGATGTGTCCTTATGCTATAGTTTTACTTCCTTTACATATTCTGGAATATACTATATATACTGTTTAATAAGCAAGAATTCTTTTTTTGTTTTAAACAGAGAAAGAGAGAGCATGTGTGCATGTGTGTGAGTGGGAAAGGAGCGGGGGGGCGGGGGAGGGGGCGGGGCGGGAGAGAGAGAGAGAGAGAACGAATCCCAAGCAGCCTCCATGCCCAGTGTAGAGCCTGACTCGGGGCTCAATCTCATGACTCTGAGATTATGACCTGAGCCAAAATCAAGAGTTGGATGCTCAACCAACTGAACCACCCAGGCACCCCAAAAAGCAACATTTTAACTTAACACTGTTCCATGATAAATTTTCCATGAGTTTAGAATTATTCTGATTAATCTGATTATGAGTGGCTGCCTGGGCTCAAGATACTACTATTCATTTAATCCTGTATTTTTAGACATTTGACATTTTTTTTAACGTTTATTTATTTTTGAGACAGAGAGACAAAGCATGAATGGGGGAGGGGTAGAGAGAGAGGGAGACACAGAATCTGAAGCAGCCTCCAGGCTCCGAGCCGTCAGCCCAGAGCCCGACGCGGGGCTTGAACTCACAGACCGCGAGATCGTGACCTGAGCTGAAGTCGGACGCTTAACCGACTGAGCCACCCAGGCGCCCCGACATTTGACATTTTTAAAAATATTTACTACTATAAGTAATCTAAGATGAACACTTACATGTAAAAAGTTTGCTAATATAGGCAATTTTATCTTTGAAGATAAATTCCTAGAAATGAAGATTCTGGATCAAATTACAGTGAGTTTTATTTTAGAAACACATTAATAGATCATTCTCTGTAATCCTGACTATAGTATTTAATTCCTACCATCAAGAGTCTGAAGGTGTCTCATTCCCTGTAATCATATCAACACTGAGTATTGTATTCCTCTCTGTATTTCCTCTCTGTATTTCCTCTCTGTATGCTCTGGAAAAAGGGAACATAACATTACCTAAAATAGCAAAACTCAAACAAGCAGAACACTAAATGTTTGACTTTAGGAAGTTGATGATATTAATTGTGAAAGACTCAAGCCGACATAATGTTATCCTGACACAACTGAAATAGATATTCCCTTAAGTATGATCCCATTTTACAGCCACGTCTGTTAAGACTTCAACAAGTATTTCTCAGAATGCAAGGTAAATACAGCGCTGGTGACCCTGACATGGTGTGAGGTGGTACACAGACACAGTATTATTTAAAATTAAATCAAATAATGAGAAACTTGGTCTCTTTTAATTTTCCTTTCAATTTCTGTAATGCTAATTTTAGCTTTTTCTAATGCCAAATAATCTCCCTTTTGATTAAAAAGAGAAGGCTTATTATTAGTAATTATTTAATTGTGAATAGTAACAACATAGTTAAAACTTACATGGTGCGTTATTATGTGCCAGCCATTGTTCCCAGAGCTTGACGCTTCTTAAGAGGTTGAATCTTCACAAATCCGTCAGATAACCTGTACAAATGCCATGCTGTTATTTCATTCCACTGTAAATTTTTGTGCGGTCCCATTATACATATAGCAAATAATACTTCCGTTTCGTTTTTAATCAATGTATTTAGGTGTAAAATATCAGTTGATTAAAAGAACATCAGTTTAATAACAGCACCTGATTGTACAAGGTCATGAAAGCGATAGGCATACGATGGAAGTTTGGTGGCCCTTGGTACTAGAGTGACAATTCCCCAAATTCACCATGCGTTCACCTCAAAAACTTGTTAAAATGCAGATTCTGATGCAGCCGGTCTGTCATGAGCTGACACTCTGCATTTTTAACTAGCACTCGGGCGATGCCCTGCTGCTAGTCTGTGGACTCAACTTTGGAAGTCGGATTCTGCGGACTCAGGATCTACGAGCCCGTCGGCTGCTTACCCAGATGCATTCAACAGGTGAAGATAGTTAGGGGAGACTAGCGTTGAACCCTAGCTACTTGCACACTGATGTAACATCACTGGGTATGATGCTAACTCACTTGCTAAGGCAAAAGAGTCATCAGTGATGTATCAGAAGAAACTTCTGGGACTCGCCATATTTTGCCATTGGTGTTGAATCAGGAAAATTTCTAAATCACTTTCAAAAACACAAATCCGCCAAACAATAAGATTTACATCAGCTCCAAACGATTATTTCCCTTTTATTGAAGGAGAGAGATTTCCTCCACTCAGACTCTGTAACATAAAATTTGAGCTAATGCAGTGAAATCTGATTCGCTTCCCTTTTAAAAGATTAGGTAAGTACAGCCCTTTCTTAATTGCTTTTTAATCAAATCTTTTAATTCCTAACTCACTTTACGGGAACCTTACTGGATCGAATGCCTTCAGATTGTAATAATAACTCTTATTTCTCCGTTAGACAATCAGACCAGTCACTTCATCAGCACTGAACTTGTCAGCTAAAACAAGGTGGCAGAGCCTGACATTACACTGTTCGCTACAGTAAAAGTCAAGCAGCTATTCATGTTCTGTAGCTGCCACGTCTCCTTTATAAAATATTCATTCACGCTATGTCATTCTTTATTCGGCTGCCAAAAATGAAACAGTTGAGGAACCTTCGGGTCATCAAAATGCAATCGTTGCCCATCCGGGCATATGTCAACGCATCTACAATTAATGTGGAGTGCAGACAGAACAAGGGCCCTTGTGCTTCTGTCAACAGTTTTAAAAAATGATTCGGAAAAAGTGGCCCGGCGCTAACTTCCTACCGGGCTTTAATTCACCCCCGGTTGTGAGAATGGCATCATATACCTTGGAAAGAAACCTTTTTTTTTTTTTTTAATTGCGGTAAAATAATAAGTAACCGAAAATGTACCATCTTAAAACTGTTTTAAGCGCACAATTCGGTGGCGTAAATTACATTCCCATGGTTGTACAACCATCCCCATCCATCTCCAGAACTCTTTTCATCTTGAAAAACTGAACCTCTGCCCCTTTTAAACAAAAACTCATGTCCCCTCCTTCCCCCTGTCCCCAGAAACTGTCATTTGACTTTTTGTTTTTATGAGTTTCTCGGGGTACCTCACGGAGGTTGGAATCCACGGTGTCTGTCATTTTGTGACGGCCTTGTTTCACTGCGCATAACGCCCTCAAGGTTAATCCGTGTTGTAGCAGGTGCCAGAATGTGCTTCCTTTTTAAGGCCGAATAATATTCCGTTGTGTGGATGTACCACAGTTTGTTTATCCGTTCAACAAGCAATGGACATTAAGGTTGTTTCCACATTTTATCTACTGTGGATAATGCTGATATGAGCATGGGCATACAAATATCTCTCCAAGACCTTACTTTCAAATCCATACTGTTTTCCACAGCAATCGCATGGTGCTTCATTCCAACCAGTGATGCACACGTGTTCCAGTTTTCCCCACATCCTCACCGACATTTGTTATTTTCTAGAGTTTTGTGTTGTGTTGTTACAGCCGCCATACTGATGATGTGAGGGGGTGTCTCAATGTAGGGAAAGGAATATCTTCAAAAAGAAACAGAACCTGGGGTACCCGGGTGGCTCAGCCCGGTTAAGCGTCTGGCTTCGGCTCAGGTCATGATCTCACGGTTTGTGAGTTCGAGTCCTGCATCAGGCTCCTCACTGACGTTGTGGAGCCTGCTTAGGATTTTCTCTCCCACCCTCTCTCTCTGCCCCTCCCCTACTCGCGTGCTTGCTTACTCTCTCTCTCTCTCTCTCTCTCAAAAATAAATAAACTTAAAAAACAAATAAACAAACAGAACCTAATGGAGACATCAAGGAGGGGATGGGTTCTGGCCAAAGCCAATGCTGGCTGCACATTATGAAAAGATGAATCCATTATGAGGGATTTTACAAACAACAACAACAACAACAACAACAACAACAACAAACTGAAGCTCTATCTGGCCAGGAGCTTTTTGGTTAATCACAGCCCCTCACTTTGTCCCAGGCTTCACTCCCACAGATAGTGAACAATTCCCAGAGAGGGATCTGAGATTCATCCCAACCCATTTCTAAAGCAATGAAAATACCTCAGATCACTCTAGTGTGAGGGAAGACAATCATGGTTTTCCTACAGTATGTCATTGTTACTGCTTTTCAGAGTTTGGGATGTTATTTTATTGCCTTGACAAAAGAAAATTATCCCTAATTCCTCCCCTAAGCTCCACTGAGTGTAAATATATCTCTCCCTTGACCCCAAGTGGAAACGTGAATGAAAGGAATGATGACTTAAAGCTGTATCAGTTATCACCAGAATAATGCTACACACACACACACACACACACACACACACACTCACAATGAAACTCATCATCTTAGAACAAAAATCATCCCTTCTCATAGGTAAGACTTAAGTCACCTGGGGCATGGTTAGTCTAGGCTGGACTTGGCTAGACAGCTCAGCTGTGAACCGCTACCACTGGAGGGGACCAGGGTATACTCGGGTCTGGGTGACTCTTCTCCACATGTCTTTCATTCTTCTTGGACCAGTGGTCCAGCCAGACAGGCACCTCTTGTGGCTTGAGCAGAGGTATAAGAGGAAAAGCAGAAATGCCTTGCTGACATTCCCCAAGAGACACTGGCCCAAGAAAGTAGAACTCAAAGTCAAAATATGAGGATTGGACAGTGGCAAAGGGGTAGGTGCATGGAGGAGAGAAGAATGGGGGCCATTCCTCTGGTCAACCTTCTCAGCTACCATTTCCTGCGCATTCTCTCTGTGCATCCACTTTCTAAAGAAACTAGAAAGAAAGCTCCATCCTCCATGATTCTAGGCCAAGGAGCATTAAGTTGTGACATCTCCTCGTCCTTTTGTGGGTACTCTCCCCTCTGCCATTTAGCGCCTCCTTTTTCTGGCCCTATTGTCACGAAACCTGAAGTTGCTCTCAGAGTGGAAATAATTATTGACTCCCACAGAATATAGAAAATAGTCAACTGTGTGTAGAGTGGTAAAGGCACTCCTTCTTCTTTCCCTAAGACCTCTTCCTGGGAAGCAGATATTGTGAGCTCACTTAGGTCCAAGCCTCTCTCTCGGTAGCTCTGAGCATCACCAGTAACAGCATCCAGTCGCCAGCGACCGCAGAGGGATCTTCTAAATGGCAAACTCGTCCGCTAAGATGTATGGAAAAGTCCACGTACGACTCATTTTCCGCACCAAATGTGCGTCCTTAGAACAATACAAATAAATTCTCTCAATTGCCCCCGGGCTTGGGACATATGTAGAGAATGTGCTGGTTTTGCAGAAGAATTTAAATTAATAGGTGCGACCTTCCGGCGACTCCTCCCGCATTCCCATAAATTTGCTCTGTTTGCTAACAATGCTCCAGCGAGAAACACTCTGAAAGTTTCTAGCATGAAACCCCACACATTTGGCATGATTTTATAATTCGAGGAGTCTATTAAAAATAAAATAAAGCAGGGACTGTAACTTCCTAGGGTGCCTTCATGTTTTGGTGGTATTTGGAAATTATTCATAAAATCCATTTGGGAGTTAAAATCCCCCTTTCTTCCAAAAGCAAATTCTTTGGTGGTGTTATTAAACACCACGTAATGCCCTGACAAATTGCTGATGAATACTTCCTGCAGACCCAGCTGTGTGAACAGCATTGCTGGTGGGGAAATGAGAATGTTTTCTGATGCCTTATGGAGCCCAAGCTGCAAAACTAATATTTCTGTGTTCATTTCTTTCTATTTTCTTCTGTTGTGCACGATATTGGAAGCATAGCAGTTGGAATTTGACAAGAAGGGAATATTTAAAACACAGACAAAATGGCTCTCTTCTCTCTAGCATGTCAGTTCATTTGTGAGAGTCTGCCAGCCACTGGCATCAGCCCCCCTCTTTGGGTTCACAGCTTTGTTCACCCCTCCTAAAATAAAGCTAATATACTCAGTACACAGCATATTAAATTCTGCAAATGGCACCGAGGTGAACTATAATATCCAACGAAACTTCCCTCCTAGAATACAAGCTATCTGCCCTCAGGGACCCTGTCCATTTTCTTCATTGTTATATCCAGTACTTTGCACATTGTAGGTACTCAAAAAAATTCATCGAATGACTAAATAAATGGTGGCTCTGTCATCGCTTCTCTTCTGAAAGTATCTCAGCCTGTCTAGAAACCTCCTTAGCCAAATGATGAATCACTGACTATGGAGAAAATGTTTTAACTCTTGCTGGCATTCAAGGCTTTCCACACTCCAGCTGACCATTTTTATAGCTTCCACAAGCTAGATGTTACTCTGAGGAAACAGTACATCGTAGCATTTAAAGGCTAGTGTTGGCAACCTAGCAGGACCCATTTCAAATCACAGCTCTGTTGACATTGGTTGTGCTCGTTTGAGAAAGCTCCTCAGCATCTCCTGTTCTCAGTTTCTGCATCTGTTAGAAAAAAGAATGGCAAACACTTCATCTGGTCCATGTGAGGCTTCAATGTGTTAACATATGTGCAACTAGTAGGTTGAACAGATGGGAAGGTGGTCAGAATCCAAATTCACTTGTTTGTTTGTTTTTTCCTGTTGTCCTTTTAAAATGTACTCGTGGGGAGTAATCTCCCCTTGCTCCTTATAAAAGAGGAAAAGCCAGTTCCTGTCTTCAAGACAATCAAGGTTTGTTCAGGGAAAGAGAGAAAAGGCCGGTGATAGAAGTACAGTGCAGACCCAACTACTCTGTCTCCCAAATGCAGGGAATCCATTCCAGAGTTCTCTCAGGGGCGGGGGCCCCCATCATCATTCTCTTCACAGCGCAGAGCTGCCTCTCTAGTCACCTTAATTTCTAAGTGGGAGACAGGGTTCAAGAGCTATGGAGCACGTTCCAGACCCTTTCCTTTCAAAACTGCCGTCCGCAGCTCATCCCCATCGTGGGGTCTGATAGCCCCTGTGTGGGCAACTCAGGTAAAACTTAAGCAAGATGAGCCCCATTATCCTACCTTGTTACAGCCCCACAGCCCTTTCCATAATCACTCTCGTGTAAGTGCTTCAAAAGACTGTCATTGCTGTCAGTGTCCTCAGTAACTCTGTAGGGAGACCCAGAAGCGCCCTTCCCACATCTTTTCAGCTCAACATGTGATTTGATTACGGCCCTGGGACAAACATGACAAAGGAGGGTAGAGGACATCCAACCTAAGACCTAGCAGGGTGGGCTGAGAGGAGGGTTGAAAAATAGGGAATTCTTGTTGGAGTAACATTTGAGTTGAAGCTATAAGGTTAAACAGCATGCAGATAGTTAGAGAGAAAAAAGGGTTCCAGGAGAAGAGGCTACCTTGGCAATTAATCTCATATGAACTTACAGTATCTCAGACTATCATTGACATTTTTATTCTCCTGTTTTGTTTCACATGAGAATAGTCATATTTTCTTTGTTACATCCATTATAAGCATCTACCCACAATAAATGCTCTTCAGAGACACATTCTTTATGTTTCTAGAAAAGATAATGTTATTGGCCCCAAATAGTAAGGATTTCTATAAGCAGATCCCTAAATTGTTTGATTCATATAATTAGCGAGCTGTGATTAAAAGCAGAATCATCGACTCTTTTGTTCTGGCATCCTTCTGGATCAGGTCAGGGTCTGTTTAGCTCTCCCTTATTTATCCCCGGAATCCAGCCCCATGTCTGTTCCTCAGGGAAATACTACGTGACAAAGTGAATGAACACGAAGGAATTTGGCCCCTGGATGAATACACTTGCTGGTCAGGAAATCCTGAAGGTCACCAATCCCTGTGTGTCTTCTTCTTGAGCACTTAGCAAAACCAGAGCATAGAACAAAATTATATTTCCCAGCCCCATTACAGTGAAGCTGTCGTTACACAGCTGAGTCACGGCCAAGAGAATGTGGGGAAAATGGCGGGCAACGCTGCCAGGACGGAACCATACACGCCTTCCATGCGCAACCTTCTCTTCTCTGCTTACTGCGAAGGTCCATAGAGGCCTCCTATTGAAGATGGTTGTGGACGGAAGGAACCTGAATCTCTAAATAACTACATGGAGCAGGTCTCCACCTATCCCTGCCTGTCATCCCAGAAATCATTGGAGAAAACCAGAGAATATACTTATACTCAGGAAGATGAGGCACAAGGATGAATTTTAATTGTATTTTTAAAGACGCGTTTCTATTTTTATGCACAATAACAAGTACCTTCCATTTATGGCAACTTTATTTATACAAGTGATATAAAATTTCTTTATGAAGTATATATATTCACCTAACAAGAGTTGGCTTAAAAATATTAAGTAAATAACATGTGGATGAGCATATGACAAAATAAAATGTAAGGATAGAATTCCAGGCAATATTGCCTTAGAAAAGTGTAATTTTGAACATCACTGGTTTTATCACTGTGATTTTTTTTTTTTGAGATCACCATTCTGTGAGTGGGCAGGGAATGGCTCTTCCATGGGGACAATATACCTTCCGGGATACAGTGAGGACAACAGAAACTATACAAAGGTGTTCCAAAGAGGGAATTTAATGTAAGGAATTAGTTTAAAGGGTGTTGGAAAATTGGAAATCTAAAGGAGGACAGTGATAATGCACAGAGATAGTAAACACACCTACAAGATGGTGTAGGGGAACAGAGAAAGTATTTGGAATGATAAGAATATAGAAGAAGAAGAAGCCTTGACAAATAGCCCCCATGGGGTTCTTACTCAATCCCGAAGAGTGGGGCTGGATGAATTTAGTGCCAGATAAGCTTGGCAGAGGAATGGTCATTACCTGAATGGGCCTGGTATCCCCAAGGAGCCATACAGGACTATGTTTGGGTCCCTGTGCCCATTGATTTTCTCATAGAACACAAAGGAAGTGAGGGGTCCTTGGGCACTCCTCTTAACCTCAGGATCAAACTGCAACTCATTTTAGGAAAAAGACATCATCATACAATTTTTCCATTGTAAAACCTTCCTTTTCACTACGGAAGGGCTATTTCTGCCTTAGCATTTTTCCCCCTAGCTGACAGTCAGATGGGTCAACAGGTACCTGACACGTGACCTAAGGCAGAAAGATAGCTGTAACAACAGAGCCAACCTCCTGGCTGGAACAACACTGGCCATGGTTAGAGACAGACTTTTGATGCCTCATGGACAATGCATGGTGTGAGAAAGCTCTCTGGTGATATTTCAGTGCCTGATTTCCTCTTTTTTGTTGTTTTGTATTGAATAGGATAGGCAAAGCAAACGTATAACAGTAAAGTTAACTATATAAACCTACACAGCAAAAATATATGTTTAGAAATCCAATTACTTTTTTTATAAGATGATTTTGCAACAATATACTGGCAAAAATTTAAGGTCCAAAGTGGCATTTTCAACCTACGAGGCTGGGCCAGGATCAGGTTTGGGAAATAGCTGTCACTGAAATTTTATTTAAGAAACTGTAGAATGTAGGTCTTCAGAACTTGAGCTCCAAAGATGGGTTGGGTGGGCTTGAATCATAACCCTGCAGCCCATTCAGTGGGAAAAGCTACTTAACTTCACCATGCCTTGCTTTTCTCTTCTGTAAATGAGGTTAATAATAGGAGGACTTTTGGGGCATCTGGGTGGTTCAGTCGGTTAAGCGTCCAGCTTCAGCTCAGGTCATGATCTCCCAGTTCATGGGTTCAAGGCCCACATCGGGCTCTGTACTGACAGCTTGGAGCCTGGACCCTGCTTTAGACTCTGTGTCTCCTTCTCTCTCTGCCCCTCCTTTGCTCGCACTCTCTCTCTCTGTCTCTCCCTCTGAAGAATAAATATTGTTAAAACTTTTAAAAAAATAATATGAAGACTTTTATGAAGATTGAGTTAATATGTACAGAATGTGTCGTGTTCTTTTGTTCTCCCTCACGCACACATTCTAAATCAAAAATAAGATCTTGATAATAATAAACTAATAATCACAACCCACATAAACTGCGTTTAACATGCCATTCTCTATGCTAAGTGCTTTTTACACAGTTTCAGGACAAGTCTATGAGGTAGAAATCATTAGCCCAGGGTCTGATTTTTCTACAGCAGAGGAAGCTATGATCCCTTTACAGCAAAAGTCAGAATCCATTCAAGGTACCAAAATACAAGTAATGGATCTGAGATTTGAAGACTCGTTTCTCGGATTCCAAAGCCTTTGTTTTTAAATCACTGTGCTCCATTGCCTAAATCTTCAATTATAGAAAAAAAAGTTAAAGTAAATTATAGTATATCCGTAAAAAGGAACATTGTACAGTCACAAAAAGTATTGTAGAAGTATGATTATTTGCATTAAAAGAGAGATGAGCTATCATCTTTGAAAAAGAAACAGGTCGCAACATAGATGTATACTTTGATCACATTTCTCTTAAAAAAGTACAAATGTGTGTGTATGTGGAGGGAAAAATGAAGGTGTTTATAGACAAGTGAATAATGATCTCTGAATTGAGGTATTTATTATCTTTTGGAGAGTCATGTTTATTTTTATAAAAGGGAACATATATTATGCTGGAAACCCATTTATACTTTTTTTTCTTTAAATCACTTCATTTTGTAGATTGCTATGATGGAAATGCATGTAGCCATTTAGAAGAATACCTTGAATAAATATTTCATTAAATTGGAAAATATGCACGATACAATGGATATACTATAAGCATGTTCTTCACTATGAACTCAGTTTTATTCTTAAAAATTAATATAGGGGCAGCTGGGTGGCCAACTCTTGATTTTGGCTCAGGTCATAATCTCGTGGTTTGTGGGATCAAGCCCTGAGTTGGACTCTGTGCTGACAGCACGGGATCCTCTCTCTCCCACTCTCTGCCGCGCGTCCGCCCCCAACCAATGTGCATACACGCTTTCCCTCTGTCTCTCTCTCAAAAGAAATAAACATTTTTTAATAATATAAATATAATTTTAAATATTACTAAATGCAAAATAATGTGTGTTGGAAATCTGTGGATACAGAGCTCCCACTGATTTTTTCTTATGCTTTTTTTTTTTTATCATTTTCTAACTTTCTAGAATTAGAAAAAATGTGGTCAGATATCCATTCAATTTTATAACCTTCTGCCTAGTAGCACAGCCAGATGAGGAATATGTTGCCTCCAAAATCCAGACAGACCCACTAGGCATGGTGCCTCTTACTGGTCTTTGGAACAACCAGATGAAGCTTGGAAGGGATATCTTACCATGCCCCGCATCACTGGACCCTTAGAAACTTCACAGAGGTAGAAGGCCCCTGAATATTAGTCCGATTTATTCCTCATCCTCGGACACACAAACGACTCACCAAAAACTCTAGAGTCGTTGCTATTTCTTGCTCACTGGGTCCAATCACCTTGATGCCATTAATGTAATAATAGACCAATGTGATTTCATGTGGAAGGGACAGGCGGTCAAGATTCCCACTCGAAATTTCGGACGGTTGATATACCTCTGAGGTGGGACAGTGAGGGTACATTGCTGGCCTTGGCAGCTGCAGACAAACTGCTTCTGGTGGTCTCTCTGGACAGGTCTGGAGAAAAACGTCTTTGCCAGATCAATAGCTGCACACCGGGTACTAGAGGATGTGTTAATTTGCTCAAGCAATGAAATCACATCTGGCACAGCAGCTGTAATTCACCACCTGGTTAAGCTTGCAATAACCCATTGTCATCCTCCAAGAATCACCTGTCTTCTACACAACCCAAGTAGGAGACTTGAGTGGGGAGGTAGTAGGAATCGGCAGTCCTGCGTCTTTCAAGACCTCCGTTATGGCGCTAATCCTGCAATACCTCCAGGGATGCAGTGTTACTTTTGAGTTATGATTTCCCTGGGTAGAGGCAGTTCCAGTGGCTTCCACATGGCCTTTCTCACCATAATGTCCCTCACTGCATGGGCAGGGAACCAACGTGGGAATCTGCCAGCTGCCAAGTATGTCTATTCCAGTTATGTGTTCTAGAGCTGGGGAAATAATCACAGGGCAACTTAGTGGACCCCCTGGGCCCACTGTGAGATGAACCTGGGCTAAACTTCCATTGATCACCTGACCCCTCTAAGCTCCAACTCTGACTGGAGGGCCACAGTGACACTTGGGGTCTTCTGGAATCAGTGTCAGTTTGAAGTCAGTGTCCAGGAGTCCCCAGAATGTCTGATTATTTCCCTTTCCCCCATGCACACTTACCCTGGTGAAAGGCATACATCCCTTCAAGGAAGGCTGAGAGAAAGGTTAACAATATCTATACTTGACTGGGCTAAGGGATGTCCAGATGGCTAGTAAAACATCCTTCTGGTCTGTGAAGGTGTTCTGGAAGAGATTAGCATTTGAATTAGATTGAGTAAAGAGGACCACCCTCACCAGGGCAGGTGGGTGTCACCCAATCCATTAGGAGCGTAAATAGAATGAAGAAGCAGAGAGAAAGGGCAAATTTACTCTCTTGGCTTGAACTGAGACATCTATCTTTTCCTGCCCCTGGACATCAGCTCTCCTGGTTCTTGGGCTTTCAGACCCAGTCAGGATTTATACCATTGTTCTCTGTTTCTCAGGTCTTTGGACTTGGGATCAATTATTCCACCAGCTTTCCTCCTTGTCCAGCTTGCAGAGGACAGATCGTGGGACTCCCCTGCCTCCATAACTGAATGAACCAATTCCTGTGATAAATGTCCTCCAGTATGTATACAAGTGTATCCTATCAGTTCTGTTTCTCTGGACAATCCCGACCAATCCACAGAGCCTGGGACAGCTACGAAAAAGGCACCAGCAGATTGGGTATCTGGTGAGAACCCATCCCCTGGTTTGTAGATTGTAGTCTTTTCACTGTCTCCTCACCTGGCAGAGAGCAGAGAGTAAAAGCAAGAACTCTAAGAACACAAATTATATAGAACCGTTTTCTTATAAGAACACCTGCCAGTGGCCCCACCTCCAAACACCATAGCACCAGGGATTAGAGTTTCTGAGAGGGCGCAAACATCCAGTGCGTAGCAGAGCTCAAGTGAGGGGAGGTAGGCTCTAGGCAGAATTCTGATGAAATAAAGCAACGTGAGAGGTTGTGTATCTGTATCTGTGCAATTAGTACACCCCCAATGTAATTTATTTTTTTAACTTCTTAAAAATATTTATTTTGAGAAAGAGAGAGAGCGTGCACAAATAAGGGAGGGACAGAGAGAGAGGGAGAGAGAATCCCAAGCAGGCTCCGCACAGCCAAGTGTAGAGCCCAATGCAGGTCTCAAACTCATGAACCGTGCAATCATGACCTGAGCCAAAATCAAGAGTCAGATGCTTAACTGATTGAGCCACCCAGGAACTCCACCCCCCAATTAAAGGCACTTTAGATGGCAAATCTGCTTTGCGAAATCAGTGGACACAGGTTGAATATATAAATCTGCTTTGAAATATACCAGTTAACAACGACATATTCATATCTGAGTAGCCATTTTATTCGGACTTGCATTCCTTAATCTATATATATTTTTTGAGTGGGTGCTAAAATTTTAGGCAAACTCTGACAAGCATTAGCTACAGGGTTTCTCCAGTTAGTAAGCTGAAGAGTTGTCTGTCAAAGAAATACACTCCGTCCTCCCTATAAAGGAGAACAATTTAACAAGTGGTAGTTGAATTTTTTTTCTTGCATATGAAAACTATTTAACTTAGCTTGCCACACCTTGATTTCAACCCAAATTGCGTGTTATTTTTACATCATTTTGAAACCCCACAAGTGCCACGTCTCCAAATGAGTTGGAACGTAATCAATTACTCATCAATGACTAAGAAGAAAACTTTTCTTATTCTTCCTTCCTCTACACAGAGGCTGATGTTCACTTCAGTAGAGCACAATCTTGGAGCTTGGTGTTTAAGCTTCCTAAATGCATCTGCAGATAAATGTGACGTTTCCTGTAATTGAATAATGGAAACAGGAAAGGTTGGTTTATGTCAGAATAAGATAAATTTCATCATTATTTTTATATTTCTCTAGAACATGTAGGGCTAATTTACAGCAGCCAAAGTGACCAGCAGTATGCCAGTACTTAAGTGAAAGAAAACGCTTGGATTGAGACGCATTTGCTCATCTTATAGTCCTAACTGGTCTTGATTGTAGATGAGAATCCTTCCACCTGTAAAGTTCTTTGCTATTCTCAAGTCCTTTCTTATAATCATTTGGTCCCCGCATCACTTTCAACATTGGAGAAATGGACTTTTATGTCCGTGTGTGTGTGCGCGTGTGTGTGTTTAAGGCAGTATTAAGCAGTGATTAAATTGCAATATGAGAATTTATAATTGACCAATCAATTAATAAATCTGTTCTTTCCATTTAAATGTCTTTCATTGATGCTGTTTTACTATATCCTTCTCTCTAGCAGCCTTCTGGAATAGGAAGCAGACTGATTTAAGTTCAAAACATGGCTCTGTCACTTTCCTAAACTTGGATGAGTTAACGGACTTATCTGGGCCATCATCCCTTTTCTTCATTTGCAAAATGGACATAATAAAGAATATTCACCTCACTCGGTTGTTAGGAGGAGTAGAGGGTATGCATAGAAACCGGCACATGTAAGTGCTCAATAAATGCTCAACGTGGTTATTGCTGATGGTGTACGATTATTGTTACCAATATCTATAACTGATTGGCAGTTTCTGATATTTAATAAGTGATCAATGGATGCTTCCCTTAGCTTCCTCCTCCTTACCTAGCATTCTCTTGAGACCCAACCAAGGATAGATTCGAACATTCTCTTTTACACTGAATTCAGGTCAATAACACAAAGTGAAGCCTTTACAGGGTCGTGTGTGTGAAACCCACACATCTGGCTGTCAGACCATAGTTCTAATTGCTTACTATAATGCGTTTAGAAAATCATTATTAACAAACAAACAATTGCAAAACAAACTTTGCATCTGGCAAAAAAGAGGAATCAGTCTTGTTTACCGGATGGCCGAGCTCTCCCCTGTATACAGAACAAAGCTCAGAATGGACACAAAGCTGTAAACAACAGCAACAGAAAATGCAGAAGCCTAGATGTGAAGCACGCAAATTCAGCACCTCTGGGAAATTAGAAACATAGCCTCCTTTTAATTTAATCTCTCTTTGACTCCAAAGATCAGCTTCATCTGCTTTGTTCTTAAGAAAAATGTTCGTTATAGTCAGAATTAAGTTTCCCGATACTCGTGTGAATGTGACCCTTGTCCCCGCTCTTACCAGCAACTGGAATTTTGGTCATAAATACTTGCATACAAATGTTAGACAATGCCCTGGGGGAAAGAAGAGGCAAGGGAAGTTGACTCCAGCTGCCTAAGTAAGTCATATCCATGACCAGCTTGGGATCATGTCATTGACCTTTGAAAATCCCCATTGCCTGCAATATCAGGCACCTCCAATTAAGCCCGGTTTGGTGTAGCTATAGTTGAATGTCAAGTGGATAAACAGACCCAAAGCGGGAATTGATACTAGATACGCCCATTCTAAGGTGACAATATCACTATTATTTTGGTATTCCTCTCTATTAATACTCTGTATGTAGACAGAAATTCATGAAACATTTAAATTCTAGCCTGGCATCCACTCTTTAAAATAAGCCAGGAAAGGTGTTCATTGCATTTATTTGCTTGGAGATGGAAATCGTAGTTCAGGGAGACTGAAGTTTGTGAGTTTGTATGACTTGACCTGCCAGGCAAAAGCAAATATGGAGTTAGTTCAGTAGGATCGTTCACAGAGAAGGTTTGAAAGCTGGACTCCCCCTGTGTGGTCTGGAGAATGTCACTTGCCATTCTAGGTCTCAGTTTCCATTGCCCAAAAGTGGTTATAGTGAGATCTGCCAAGGATTAAACGGATTAATTTGTGTAGGCATTGTTTACAGTGCTTAGGTCGAAGTAATGGTAATTGCAAAACAATTGCAATAAATGATACTAAAAGTATCTTTTATTATTTTCATTTTCACTCTGGAATGTGTTATACAATGTATTCTTTTCTTTTTCTGTCCTCAGCAACAGATGCATGAAGTCCCTGGCATGAGCATTTTTTATAGAGAAATCAAAACAATCTTTTCTATTTCCCCAGGAAGAAATATAGTCTCTTAAATTAGCTCACGATAATACACAAAACGACGGAAAAAAATTGCAGCCCTCGTATAACTATTGCATTTGAGTCCAGGCTTTCTGGAATTATATGAGTGGATATTTGTTTAATCCCCACTGAAAACCATTTTCTTTTAGGAGGAGCATGCTCAAAATAGCCACTATATATATATATATATATATGTGTGTGTGTGTGTGTGTGTGTGTGTGTGTGTGTGTGGAGTCTCTTAGATTATTGATTTAAAAAAAAAATTTAAATGTCAAATATCCTCCTGAAAGCTTTCTGACAGCTGGACAAGTTAGATTTTTCACAAAACAGTTTGGCCTCTAAAACAATCAGTTGCAAAATGCCAAAAGTAATCAGGAGGGATGATTCATGACTTCTACACCTGTTCTGAGGTAAAGAGCGAGAACAGTGGGTGGCAATTACACCAAGAAGCCATTTGGACTCTCCCTTTTTGTTGGCCAATTAACTAAAAAAGATCCTTTGAGTTGGTGAGAAAAATGACTTGGGCCTAAGTCTGGAAAATTCACAGGTGGGCATTCATGGGTGCATATTGAAATGTTCCCATTGCTAGCCAAAAAGGGAGAGAGAGAGAAAGAGAGAGAGAGAGAGAGATACTATAAATAACTTGGCTAGAATAAAGCCGGCCATTTTTCAAGAGTCAACCCGATACATGTTTTCTCAAAGCATGGCACACAGCTGACCTTTATGGAAATCACCCAAAGTACTTCACATAAATTCGGATTCCAGGGTCTTGCCTTAGATCTACTAAATTAGAATCTTGGAGAACCGGGCCTTGAAATCTTCATTTCTAAAAGAAACCCAAAATGATACCTGTGCACATTTATTTATTTATACTCACTGGCTTTGAAGCACAAAGTGGAACAGACATCAGCAGCTGAATGGATTGAGTAAATTTGTGAGCATGTATGCAGATCTTTTCTGATTATTCAGTCAAAAAAAATTCAGTGTTTGGGTTTCAATTCAGAACCACTCAGATCCTTTTCTAAATATTTCTTTTTTCCTTGTGTGCACAGTCCCAGGGTCCATCATAGCACCAGCTCCAGCAGAAAGTCTAGGGACCATCACAGGAAATCCCTAGGCAAGTAAGGTCAAATCCTTTTACGTTTCTCAGTTTAGAAATGTAATGGCTCTTAGGTACATCGAAAATACGTGCATTCATGAGACTGTATGCACACACAGCTTTGAAATGTCCAATTATAAAATTCAAAAATGTACATTAATGTATATGTATTATTAACTATGTATTATATAACTACAGATTTTACTCAACTTATAACGGGGATGCCTCACAATAAATAAGTGCATCATAAGTTGAAAATAACGTGAGTCCAAAATGCATTTAACCTGCCAAACATCATGGCTCAGCCTAGCCTGTCTTACAGTATGCTCAGAACACTTCCGTTAGCCAACAGGTGAGCAAAGTCACCTGACACAAAGCCTTTTTGATAATAAAGAGTTGAGTGTCTCATGTAATGTATTGAATGCTGTCCTGAAAATGAGAGACGGGGTGGTCGCATGTGTACAAGATCGTGGTCGGCATACCGGTTGCTGACCCTCATGATCGCCTGGCTGACTGGGAGCTGCCCCTTCCCAGCATCACGAGAGAGGGTTGTACTGCTTCCAACTAGCCTGCAAAAAGATCCAATTCAAAATGAAAAGTGTGGTTTCTACTGAATGTGTATGACTTTCATACCATCATAGTCAGAAGATCCTAAGTGGAACCATAGTAAGTCAGGGACCATCTGTATATATGATAATTGTAGTTTATTATATACTTATATAAAATTATACAATTACATGCTATATGCTATAATTATATATATATATATATATATATATATATATATATATATATATATAATACAATTTTCCTCTTGTTTATATTTTAAAATCCCTTCATATTCTATCCAGCTCTTCTACAGGATACCCCAATGGTTGAAACAAAATAATCCTTTTAATAGTATCAATGGGTAGGATGGGTTTTTTGTTGTTGTTCATTCTTGCTCATTAGAAGCAATAATCTTTTCTCCATCCTGACAAGGAATGTAAAATGCCCTTTGCTCTCAAAAACAAAATTTTTTTCCCAATCGCTAAATTAACATAAGAAGAGAAATTAATTTATACCTGTGCTGTGCAATTTTTAAAAAATCTTCACATCGCTTCTCCAAAGTTAGTGAAAGGTTAAATGGGAAGCCAGGACCGTCCTCCCATCTATAAAGAAGCTCCATAGAGTTCTGAAGACATCCTCCAAAGGTCATGGGGACCCTCTGAAGCTCCATAGGGATTGGCACTGCCTGAAGCTTTTCTAAAATCATAATACCCTCGTCCTGTATTCCAAGACCTAGCGGATGCCTTACACGGGATAGAGGGAAGTAAAATTTATTGAATTCATTGGATGTGCCTATTACATCATAGACACATGTGTTGTTTCATTTAATCCTACCAGGCAGTTATGATTGTCTCCGTGATATGATGAAAATCAAGGGAAGTTGAATTGCTTTCCAGGTCAGAAAGCTGGTGAGTGGCAGGGGACATTTCATCCCAGGTTGACCTGACCAGGACTTACCTTGCCCATTCCACCAGGGGGGCTCTACATCCAAGATGCTGATTGCATTCAATGGTCATCTCCTTCCTCCATTTCCTCACGTTAAGCTACAGTGCCTTTTACTTGTCACATTACCACCTAACTCTTGCCATCCGAGAATTGGCAAACTGAGGCCAAACTCAGCTTACCACCTGTTCTTATAAATAAAGTTTTATTGGCACACAGCCATCTCCTTGATTTACTTATTATCTATGGCTTCCTTTTGCTTTACAACTACAGAGCTGAGTAGTGGAGCCAGTCAGTGCTACTGTAGAGCCCATAAAGATTAGATCGTGTATTATCTGGCTCTTCACAAGGTTTTCCAGTCCTTGCTCTAGTCATACTGGCCTCCTCTCGGACCCAAGATCCGGCCAGTTCTTTTCTTTTGCCTAATCCTCCCCGTGTGCCATTCCCCTTACCTGCAATCACCTTCCCTGTCTCTTCCAATGGGGAACTCTGGATCTTTCAAGCTTTCGTTCAGATGTCATTTGCCTGAGAGGATTCTACTGATCACCCAAGCTAGGTGGTCCTAACTTCAGTCCTCTATCTCATTGTGGTACATGTTTATGTGCTCTTTGTTGCCAGCCCTAGAATGGAGCTCTGCATTGGTAGGGATCATATCTACCCATTCATCCTGGCACACCCAGGGCCTACTGTTGGGAAGCAGGTGCTCATCCAATGAATGAATATCCTAGATGAAATTTGGCAGAAGATAAACTGTAGCAGAGATCTTCTCTCTGACTTATTCCTCCAGAAAAGCACTTAACTGTTTGAAATGAGAAATACTCTTTTCGGAACCACCATTACAAATAGATACAAAACTAGATAGAGTTAAAAATATACTTATAGATGTAGGAACACACATGTGAATGAACCATTATTCGAAGGAATTAAGTTACTTGCCCAATTCTTATAAGTACCACCCAGGTTCAGGTTAAGTTTTATTTTAAGAGTTGGCTTCTTAGAATTCCAGACTGTGTTCTTCCATAGCTTCAATGTCATGCCTAGTGGTTAAATTCCAAACCAACTCTCAAAGTCTGTTTAATTGAAAAGAAACCTACAGCCTCAGTACTGACAGGGAAAGGCAGACATTAGAGGCAAAAGAGAAGTTTCTGATGTCTCCTTTCTTAGGTGAAAAGCAGACACCAAGGCATTTTTTAAACCTGGGTCAAAAACGTATCTTGTCTTGGTCAGTTCTTCCACCGGGCTTTATGTACCTCTTCCTGCTTCTTAATCAGTCCCTTCCAGGCCCCCAATAATATATGATTTCATCTAGCAGATAAAACTCAAGAATTTTACAGCCTAATGGAGCAAAATAAGCACACATATAATTGTGGGAGTCAGTGCCCCCAAGAAAGGTGATTGAAAAAGTGAAGCAGTGACCAAAAAAATCACTGTGCTGCAAAATGGTTTAAAGCAAAGGATTAGATTCATATCCCTGTGTGTGTGTGTGTGTGTGTGTGTGAGAGAGAGAGAGAGAGATACATTTGGTTAGTATTTTAGCATAAATGTTACATGCTGAATGTAAATTCTGCCCCAGTGTTTTCACTTGGCAATATATGTTATTTTGCACACTTAGTTATCTTCCTCATTCCTCTTAACTGATGTATAATATCCCATGATAAATTGATGGACACCCCAGTGCTCTCTAAATACTTTAGGCTTCTGTTATAGTGACCCTCGTGGTTATGGGAACTGAGATAATTAGAGCAGAGGACATCAGAGACCCTGTTTACAAACTCAGTGGTTTTTAAGTTAGGGACTGCATGCATTTGAGTGCATTTAGAATGTAAAAAAGCAATTAATACATAAAATGTGAATATATAGTTGAATGCGGGGAAGAGCATTATTACCAGATAGAGCTGAAATATGATTTAGTGAAAAGAGTTTAGATCATTTTCATGTGTGGGACCCAGAGATAAATCTGAAATGCTTAGCAGCAATAGAGGTTGGCAGAGAAATACTTTGCTAGCAAAATTGCAATATATTGTTAAATTCTGTTTTCCCCCATGTTCAAAGTCCCAGTGCCCACTATCCTTGGTAAATACCTATATTGTTGCATTGTACCCCCTTTGTTTGGTCACATGTCTGCTTCCTTTCGTCAATTTTGAGACTTTGAAGGGTTACTTATTTGTGTATCACCTGCATCTTACAGAGTACCTGTCACAAAGTGGGTATTCGTAAAGGGTCCTGGAGTGACTGAATTAACTAATCCATAAGGTTGGAGAGAATATTTGATCCACCTGACAAATAATTTTAGGGAGGTTATTTGCCTTGAGATCAAGCAAAACTGGGTTTAAAACTGTTCTGACGTTTACATTCATGTGGCTTTGGGGAAAAGAACCTCTCTTGGCCCCAATTTTCCACCTGTAAAATGGGCGTAGTAATAGCACAGTACTTTCTAGGAACATGGCAAGGATTACACAAAATAATGCATCTGTATTGGTTAGCTTTTGATGCGTGATGAACCACCCCAAAATTGGCACCTTAAAACAATAAACATTTATTATATCTCATGAGCCTAAGTCAGTTGGTCAATGGTGGCCTCACTCACGTGTCTGACAGCTGGCGGGTTGTCAGCCCGAGTGCCTGGGTTCTCCTCCACATGGCGTTTTCAGCAGGTGATCTCCAGCTTTTTCTTCTGGTGGCCTTGGTGTCCACGTGAAGCAGGATAGCACAACCCCAGACGGGCAAGCACTTGTCAAGCGTCCATTTACGTCACCTTTTTTGTTATCTCATTTGCCAAAGTGAGTCACATGAATAATCCTGTAATTAATGTAGGGGGCAGGAGCTATCCAAGGTGTGGCTAGAGGTTGGACAATTATTGTCGCCATTTTGCAAGCAACCTACCCCAGCATCATAAGTGTTTAGCACAATGTCTGACACGTAGAAAACAAAAAACATTTAATTAATATTAGCAACAATAGGAGCGCCTGGGTGGCTCAGTCAGTTAAGCGTCTGATTTCGACTCAGGTCACAATCTTGCAGTTCGTGAGTTCAAGCTCCGCATCAAGCCCCGCATTGGGCCCTGTGCTGACAGCTCAGAGCTTGGAGCCTGCTTCGTATTCTTTGTCTTCCTCCCTCTCTTGCCCCTCCCCTGCTTGTGCTCTGCCTCTCTCTCTCTCAAAAATAAATAAGCATTAAAAAAATATATTAGCAAAAAAAAAAAAAGATGAGCAACAATAAAAAAAGGTTAGCAATAGCAATCATAACATGAGTATTGTTGTCATGTGGAGAAACATGTCCTGTAAAGCAACTTGTCATGGGTATCACCATTATTCAATAGAGCTCCTGTGGGACTTTCTTGGAATCCTTCTTGGCTTCTAACTGGTTTGCCTCCATGCCTGCTATCTAATCGGGAATCCATCACTGCTGTCACATCTGATCGTCAGTTCCTGTCAGCCGATGATGATATTTATATCTTGAGATGGAATCCAAGTTTGGGTTCGCCCCCAAATCAGAATCTGGGTGACGACTTGGAGGTGAGTGATTTATTTGGAAGGCGAAGCTGGGGGGCAGGAGTCAAAGCAGAGTGAAATGGGAAAGGAGGAAAAACCAACATCTCGTTGTTGTGGGAAAAGCAGAGTACGTCTTCGGGACCTCTGAAAAGCAGAAATCATGCTTCCGAATGGTGTCCAGCCGGTGGATGGGAGGTTGGAGCATGAATCCTCTGACTCTTGTCTTCCATGGGCTGAAGGTTGTTGGTGGGTGTTAGGTGTCCCACTCTCTCCTTCCCCGCATTGGCTGGCTATGCTAGGCCACAGGCAGAGGGGAATCTCAGGTCAGCCCTACAGCATAATCTACAAAGACTAGCAGGGCACACTATAGGTAGGACACTCTCAGTGGGAGGGAAGTTGGAAATGGTGTCCACAATTGCAGCTGCAACCAAATGTGAGCCAAAGAGATACGACAGGGACACCAGCAACATCTTCCCCAGAAGGCACAAGGTCAGAGGATTTGCAGATGGGAGCCTGACATCATGACCCCTCCCCATGATGAGCCCCCATTGCCCTCAAAGCTCTCACTGCCAGTGCATTTCCATCAACATCAGTTAGTGAGTTCAAGCCCTGCATCGGTCTCTGCACTGATGTGTGGAGACTGCTTGGGATTCTCTCTCTCCCTCTCTCTCTGCCCCCCCCCCCCCACCACTTGTGCTCTCTCTCTCTCTCTCTCTCTCAAAATAAATAAAGAAACTTAAAAAATATATTAAAAAGAAAGAAAGACATCCAGGAAAACAATACCAATACTGGACCCGTCAAGGAGGAAGCACAATCTGGTCAGTGAGCTTCAACTGATGTCACAATTTACCCAAACAGTATTTGTTTTAAGCAAGTCTTTCTTCAAATATCTTCTGAGACACATCACATTTTTAATGTCACAAGTCCTAGTCCTGTTTGTTCTTCTCTTTGAACAGGTGTCTTTAAGCAACTTCTTCTCACACAAAGAATCTCGGCCATCAGATTTTTCACACAAGCATGAAGAAAATGTAGAAAAGAGCTCAGAGATGTATTTAGTCTAATAATTGGTGCTTAAGGATTCAGCATGATTTTCTTTTTTGTCTATTAGCAACTGCAGCAACAAAAAACCAATTATGTTCTGGCGCATCCTTCATCGGGAGAACCAATTACAAATACTGTATATTTATGTTTCCTTATGTTGGACTAAGATGATTTTGAGTGCAGGCATCACTGACATAGAAATGATACCTTGTCCAACCATCTTATATGCACAAAGAGCATCATAGTTTGAAGGTTCCATTCAGACTACACATTAGGTTTTAAAAAGAAGACAGAAAAAGAAAAGTCAGCTTGGTTACATTGGCAATACTGAACACATATCTTGCCATCAGAACACAAAGTCCGGGCGAAGATGCCAGGACATCCCAGGCTCTTACAACCTCTTCTTAGCTTGCATGGGATGGAGCACGTGTTCTTTCCTAATTAATCACAGCTTAGTCATGTAGCATTTAAGTGCCTATGACTTGCTTGGAAGCCAATAGGAACCAAGCTGGGGTGGAAGGCTTATAACATCAAGCCTTTTGTGATTGTTCTTGGGAATTAGCTGATAAATAATGTAGGCAACATCCCACTGATTCCAGGAGCCCTGGGTTTGATCTTAGAAATTCACTCACAGAATTTTTGTAAACAGGTCTGAAATGATTTCTGATGTATTCCATGCTTTTCCATGAGTTTTATTTCACAAATATGCACACGTGGATAGTCTGATAAAGGCATATGAGTTTGTGTTATCTTTTTCTTTTCAATTTGGCCAACTATTTTTACTTCAAAGCAGTTTTAGCCAAAGATACATGAAAAATGTGCTTCTTGGTTGCTCTTGTGATTTGATCTGAAATAGAAATAATGATGTTGCCTTGTCCTATGTAAATATGATTTTTTTAACAAAGTGAAATATACTTAGATTTGAAAATCTGGCATTATGATTTCAACGGTTACATTATACACATGAAATCTCTGGTGATGTTGATGGAGAAGAAAAGTACTGTAGAAAAAAGGTTTAAGAACACTGTATCTGAAATTCTAAAATGATGCATGATATCATAGACAAGAACTCAATATGCCAGCGTGTGAATGGGGAATAGTTAGTTCTGATTAACATGTTGATGAGATGTCATAGGTATATATTCCCGAGGCTGCAACCGACAGGTCGTTTCCTGGGGTTATATTGGAATTGTTCAAATGAAGAATCAGAGTCAACTAAGGCATTTTAATACATTTCATGTAAGCAATGTCCTCCAGAAACCATTACTAAAAGAACATAGCATCAAGAGGGCTTTGCTCACAGGTCCTTCATGAAAGAATAAGGCTCGTTATATAACTATAACCTCAGATGTATGAATTTCTGTGTGTGTGTGGAAGTGGGAATTACAACTTTTGTTCATAGCCACCTGTTTAAAAATATTTGAAATTCAAAAAATTATATGAATGAGCGAGAAAGGGTATATGTCATGACATCGTTCAAGTTTCAAGATGCGAGTCTGAGCTCCTAACACAATTTCACTCTCACTGAAGGCTTAGAGATTATGGAAAAGTTATTTTTCAAAAAGTGCCAACAGAACCTTTGAAAACAACGTGTTTCCGTGTTGATTATGTTATTCACTGTATTTTTCTGTGTGCTTAAGATATCATATTAAAATTACAGAGGGAAGGGGTTAAAATGAAGATTTGGCTTGTTTTCGCAAGCAAAGGATGAACTATTCTCATTTTCAGGTTTCAGTGGGGATTCATAGTGATCTTTTTACTGTAAGTCTCTCTGACCATCATGCCATGTCTCACGAACTGTCTAAGAAACATACCTGTGCTCCCACGTATCTCCTTCCTGCATTCTGACCCGATGTTCTCCTTATCCCCAGCAGGTTATTCAACTTGTAGTGTTCTGTGTCCTATGACCCGGCTGTTCCATAGTGAAATCCTCATAGTGCCTAATGTTCCATCTCCAGTTATGAAAACATCCTCCAGTGCAAACCTCTCTAGGCAAACTAAAATCAGAAGTACAAGGTTGCTACCTGCACAGAAATCTGCAGATCATGACAATTGAAAAACACTTCCCGGCAGTTAATTTGTTTTGTGAATGACTGTGTTGGAAACGCATTTTAACCATAATTAGTATAACTCTAGAAAGCACTATATGTCATTGGGGTTGAGCTTTCCCCAAATGGCTATTAGAGTTTCCCAACCTCCACATGGAGAGCACTTTGGTTTAGATAATTCTCTGTGGCGGGGACTGTCTTGTGCACTATGAGGTGTTTAACAGCATCCTTGGCTTCTACCCAGTAGATTCCAGTAGCATTCCGCCAGCTATGAGAAACAAAAACATCTACAGATGTTGCCAAATATCCCCTGGGAAGAAACAGGGGTGGGGGGAATTTCCCTCAGTTCAGAACGATGGGTTTCAGCACAAAAGGATTTCATATATGAAATCATGTACCTAGAAAATTTTCCAAGGTATGTAAAACTGAGCTTGAGGGAAGGTTCTGAGACTGTCTTGGGACATGGCAGGAACTGGCTTACCAAGCAAATGCTACCTGTATCACACTCAGGAGTGGGGGATTAGGAAGACACTGACCTACCTCATGGCTAAGTCAATGCCATAACTTAGCCTACCTTATGGCTAAGTCAGTGCCATAACTACCGCATCCAAGACCACCCTGTCTCCATCGCACCCTTTGTCAACCCAGTAGATAACCCCCCCTTGCCTTTAACACCTGCAAATCTAGGGCCTGAACATGGTGTGTCTTTATTTATGGTGCAATCACAAGCCAGCACACATAGCTGCAGGCTGATACAACAGTTTACCCTGTGGTGGATCTAGAAGCCAAGGGCACATCCCATGAAGCGTAATGTGCCCCCCACTCCACAGAACTGAGTCACTACAAAGGAAAGATGGCACAAACAGATAATCGATATAAAAACCTTACTAATGGCACACTTTTCATTCTGTTATTCAAACTAAATGCTCAACAGTTGTGTGTTTTATACTCAGAGCACCTTGTAATTCAGACTAACCACATTTTCAATGCCCAGTAGACACAGGAGGCTCGTATCTAGCTTGGCAGACAACACAGATATAAATAAGTCTTAGTTATGATTCCTTCAGCAAAAGTTTCATCTGTTCAAAACACTAACATAGGGGCACCTGGGTGGCTCAGTCGGTTACGCGTCTGATCTCAGCCTAGGTCTTGATCTCAGGGTCGTGATAATCGAGCCCTACACTGGACTCTGCTGGGTGTGGAGCCTACTTGGGATACTTTCTCTCTCTCTCTCTCTCTCTCTCTCTCTCTCTCTCTCTTTCTCTCGTCTTTCTCCCCCACTTACGCTCACTGTCTCTCAAAATAAATAAGCATTAAAAATTAAAAATAAATAAATAGTTACGTATTAAGGGTAGTAGTAATAACAAGAGCTAACACTGATATGGTGCTTATTATCTGTTCTAAGCACCTCACAGGCATGAATTCATTTACTCTCCACAAGCGTGTCATGAAGATCGCAACCTTACTACCAGATGAAGAGTGCAAGGCAAGGGAGAGTTTGGGACTTGTTCATGGCCACCGTGTGACTGAGATCTCAGAACACGCTTACAAAACCAGGAGGACGGAAGAGCAAGGGAAGCTAAATGCACTAATTGCCTCATTTTCTCACAAAAAGAATCCATGAATATTATTTTATTCTGAGTTGTGGAGACATGTAGGATTAAAATATGCTAATTAAAGAAATAAAAGCAACATTAAGACACTTCCAAAATGCTAGAGGGGATACATGTGGGGAAGTATTGATATTAGAGTCTAATATAGAAAGAAAAGGGAACAGCAAGGAGACGTACAGAGTTTAAACTAATGACGGAAATAAAAACAATGAATGGCTCGACCATAATAAGTTGAACTACATATTAATTAAGAGGAGTTAGTCAAACAATCACAATATACCATACTACAAGACACGACCTAAAGCAAAGTGACTCAAATTGTTGTAAAATAAAAGTATGGGTGAAAATATGCCAGAAAACGTAAAAGCAGAAACAAAAACACAATCATAGCATCTTGTGTTACCGTCTGCAGTTTAAATACGGAAAGCACTAGACCAGGGGAATTATCCATTTATAGTGGTGATTTCAAATAGAAACAAACCATATATACTATGTTAGGGAGCAATGAAACGTATAAAACCATGTTCTCCAAATTTCAATAATTCATATTCTAGTTTCGTAAGTTTTTGCTGTGTCTTCATAAAATACAAAATTTGCTTCATGTGATTTTTAATTGAATTCTTTAAAACTAAATAAAAACGGTTTTGACGGAAAGTCTATATCACTATTAAAAATACAGAACCAGGGAGACCTGGGTGGCTCAGTCAGTTAAGCATCTGATTCAATTTCAGCTCAGGTCATCATCTCACGGTTCATGGGATTGAGCCCCTGCATGGGGCTCTGCACTGACAGCATGGAGCCTGCTTGGGATTTTCTCTCTCTCTCTCTCTCTCTCTCTCTCTGCCCTTCTCCCACTTTCTTTCTCTCCCTCTCTCTGATAAATAAACATTTAAAAAATACAGAACCAGTTCTTACTCCTGTAAATAAAAGGTTACTACTAAAGAAGTCAGCAAGTAATAGCAACAGCTGGGAGCAGTTACCAGCCCTCGTGTGGAAGGAGCAGAGGAATGGAGTGACACTGAGACATAGATCAGGCAACTGTAAGGGAAGGACCAAGAGATGGGAGTTGTTGCATTTGTGGAAGGAATGTAGTCGACTCAAAACAACCCAAAAGAGAGGGAGCCAGATAAGTAAAGACCCCTACCTCACAGGCCCCCAATGTCTTGCCATTCCCCTGTTGGGGGCATCCAACAGAAAACCAAAGGACCAGGAAGTCTCGCCGTTTAGAACGGTCACCTCCTGGGGCAGAGATCAGAGGGAGGAAGGGTGGAGAATGTTTGTAGGAAGGCAAACGCAAGATTCTCAGAACAACTCCGTATTCTGCCAAGTGGTCTTACCTGAGTTGCTTTTCTCTATTACCACAGGAGTAAGCAGAGTTACCAAGTAATACAGATACAGTAGCATCACTGAGTTGAGATTTTCTTCCATCATAATGCAAATGTGAAGATAACTGGAAAAGGAAATAACTTTCTTACCATGTTATCCATTGTTATTCATTCTATGCCCACGTACCATTTAAACCATGTTATCACCTTTCTAAGGATCCTACATTCCAGAATATATAACAAAACCTTCCAGATATAGCAAAACCTCCCAAATTATATAAACATAGTAGTTGTTGGAAGCATCATAATATCCTGTCCTTGACAAATCACAAAGATAGAAAGCAAAAGTTAAACATAGAGTAATCTGGGAGCACCTGGATGGCTCAGTCATTTAAGAGTCTGTCTCCTGATTTCAGCACAGGTCATGATCTCGCAGTTGGTGAGAGGGAGCCCTGTGTCAGCTGTGTGCTGACAGTGCGGAGCCTGCTTGGGATTCTCTCTCTCCCTCTCTCTGCACCTCTCCTGCTCTCAAAAGTAAATAAATAAACATATTTTTAAAATAGATTAATCTGAATGACATAGTTTGTAAGTATGGAATATAAATATTCAGAAAGAGAGATACAGAATGTGGCTTCTTTGCAAGCACACATAGGCAATTTACAAAGATTGGCCATAAGTTAGACTCAAAATAAATTCAAAATCCCAAAGAACAGAAATAATACACACATACATACATAGTTACCCATAGTTCTCAGAAACACATAACAGGCAAAGAAACCAAATCTCTCAACCAAGTGGTAATACAAAAAACAAAACAAAACTTTCTTTTAAATATTGAAAGACTCTTAGGCCACCGAAATAATCAAAAATAGAATCACTGAATATTAGATCACACGATACCGAAAGCTTTCTCTGTAAAGTGTGGTAGGAGGCCAAAAGATTTGATAAGAAAAAAAGAGAGAGAGAGAACTATAAACATCTTTCTTTTTTTTTTTTAACGTTTATTTTATTTTTGAGACAGAGAGAGACAGAGCATGAACGGGGGAGGGGCAGAGAGAGAGGGAGACACAGAACTGGAAGCAGGCTCCGGGCTCTGAGCCATCAGCCCAGAGCCCGACGCGGGGCTCGAACTCACGGTCCGTGAGATAGTGACCTGAGCTGAAGTCGGACGCTCAACCGACTGAGCCACCCAGGCGCCCCTATAAACATCTTTCTTTTTTTTTTTTTTTTTTTTTTTTTTTTATATTTTTTTTCAACGTTTTTTTATTTATTTTTGGGACAGAGAGAGACAGAGCATGAACGGGGAGGGGCAGAGAGAGAGGGAGACACAGAATCGGAAACAGGCTCCAGGCTCCGAGCCATCAGCCCAGAGCCCGACGCGGGGCTCGAACTCACGAACCGCGAGATCGTGACCTGGCTGAAGTCGGACGCTTAACCGACTGCGCCACCCAGGCGCCCCTATAAACATCTTTCTTACCCTAAAATAGAAAGAATAAAAACAGTGTGTTCCACATAAAAATACAAGGAAGAGAACTCAAAGAGAAGGCTAAGAAAAGGAGAACAATAAATTAATTAATATAAAAATATAAATTTATTTACAGGAAAGGAGAAAAAGTAGAAATGATAAGTGGATGAAATAACTGAAAAGAAAAAAAATGGAGTTAACACATATAAAAACATGCATCCTTGTCCTGGAAAATAGAAAAAGTAGAGTTGATAAATACATAAAATAATTAGTTCTTGGAATAAAATCTAAAGAAAGCACTTTATAAATAAAAAAGGAGACTACCTTAATGTATGAACTTAAGGATGTGCAAAGTGGAACTGATTAAAAGGATTCTAAAAGAATATTTGCTCAAAAATATGCTAACAAATTTGAGAATGTGAATAGACCATTTTCTATAAATATAAAAGTGCTGTAGTTCAAATTGACTCAACAAAAGATAGAATACTTGAATAGACCCAAAACCAAGGAAGAAATTGAGAAAGTTGTCAAAGATCTCCTTCTCAATAAAGTTCCAGACAATTTCATGCATGAATTCATTCAGACCTTCAAGAAACAGATAATTCATGAGCTTTTTAAATTGTCCTAAGGCATAAAGTTAGAATTAATGCTTCCTAATTCTTTTTACAAAACCACTATGGCATAAAATACCTAAGCTTGACAGGGATAGCACTGAAAACAGAAACCTATAAACCAAACCCATGAATATTGATTTGAAAAGCACAAAGTATCAGGAAATAGAATCACATTACATTTCAAAAATAATACATTGAACTAAGTGGATTTTAGTTAAGATATTCAAGAATAAGCCAATATTAGAAAAATAGCACTTTAATTCAGCAAAGAAATAGGCAGAAGAGAAAGTAATAAAATAATATGATTATATCAATATGTGCCAAAACTTATCTGATAGGATTCAGCAGCCAATTCTATATTTATGAATATGAAAATATATGATAAAGTAGGTATAGCTGCTGAAGTTTTAACCTAATACAAATAAATAAAATTCTCAATTAGTAAATGAATGAATCATGATGATTTGTTTCCATACCAACAGCCTTCAATTTTTTCAGAAGAGAGTCACTCCTGGAAGGAAAATTGGAAGCCCAAATAGGAAAGTGTGGACTTCAGAATTGGACAAACACAGGTGCAGCCAGATATCAACCAGGTGATCATGACCCATTGTATAATCTGCCCAAGTCGCAGTGGTTTTTAAAAGTCACGTGAGGCCAAGAAATCACATCTTACAAGGTCATTTTGAGGATTGTAAAGAATATATGCAGAATACTCAGTACACAGTAGGTGTCCAATAACTGCTCCCTTCAGGGTCCTTGTTGCTACCTATAGTATTAATAATTTGCACGATTTATATTTGAATCTGAGCTTACACAGGAAATACTTTCTTCAAACACCTCCACCTGCTCCACTACCTCTACTCTGGGAGAAAACATACCAGGTTATAGTGTTTTCCCGTTATAAAATAATTCTTACTTATTTGGAAACATCGGAGAAAAGTGAAAATGCGTAGATCAGAATTAAACTTTCTCATCGTTCTCCTTCATAGGCATCATTACATTTTGACACATACACTTCTATCCCTGAGGTCATATACTTGGAATTGTACCCGTAGCATAAACTTTTAAAACAGAACTTTAGACTCTTCAAAGGAAAAGTACTTAATTTGAAAACGCCATTTCACACGTAGTTTTTTACAGTTACCCGTCCATTTTCCAACATCAAAATTGTCAGTATCTTTGACCAAAAGCCAAACACTACATACTCTAATCTGTCAGTATTTATAAACCCGTGTCGTTGGTCAGTTGTGGAAATAGTTTGAGCCATTTTGGCTGTATCAGTGAAATCTCTTCCCAGCATGTTTCACAAATAGATCCGTGGGAAGTGGATGCCTCTTCCTGGGAGCTCAGTCATAACCATTTCAAGTGGGAAGGACATGGGTGTGATGGCTAGAGCAGAATCCTGTCAGATGCCATGGGGAAAGCTTCCTTATTTATCGATCTAACAAAAAGTGAAGGGAAAGCTGGACAAAGTTGGATTAATTTCATCAATGTAGACAACTCAGCTGGGTATTTGAGTTCCTCGGTGGCAAATAACATAAATGAATCACTGTGTCTCCTTGAACCTTGAATCGTCTAGTGGAACTGTCCACACTAATGAGATTAACCATGTAACTGCCAGCATTCCAATTTCCACTGGGCTGTGCAAAGTCTCAGTACACCAATAATACCTAAACGCTTTTGCCTGTTCAAACTTTCCATGTTGCCTACGGTTAAAGTTGGCTGCAATTAAACACAAGATTATTGTCTAAAAAGCCCATTATTGTCCTTGTTTAGCTGCCTAATTTCCTTCCATTATTATGTTCTTAGAGCTGTTGCAAGCCACTTTTTCCAAGCTAATTTGGGAAACACATTTTACAAAGAGCAGGTAATTTTAAAAGCATCATTCCAATGTTGGTCTTTCATTATTTCTCTAATAAACAACATAATTGGTAGGGGCTGAGGCCACCTACAGATCAATTGGTAGACAAACCTTGTATATTCAAGTTATAAAACTTCTTCCTGAGCCAAATCACATTATCTTATGGGAAAATGTTGAGAAAGACTAACGCTGTTAAGACTTTTTTCTCTGCTCCCCCGCACCCTTACTCCTGTAAAACATCATTTATCAGCCCATGTCCTGGAGAATCAGACATAATTGCAAGAGCGCTAAGAAACCAAGGGAAGAATCTGTCACATCCTATTTTCGTCAGCCTTGTTTTGAAAGCTTTCGATGTGTAACTTCTTTTATTAAATGATTTTATGCATATGTTCTCTACAAAAGAAGAATAAGATGCGTGTATGCTGTCCTCTGTTTCTAGGGGTGTCATTTGGAGAATCAACCTCAATTAAATCTAATTACACTCCCCTTCAACTAGAAAAGCATGAAAAGGGTCCATAAACTTTATTTTAATTGTAAGTCAATTACATTGTCAAAGCGCAGGGAAAAAAATATTAAATGGGTATGACAGAGACATCCTACATGTGCCACGGACTCTCATACAGAAAGTTACTAGTAGTGGATTGATTTTCAAATCTACATTCAAACCATTACCCAAAATATTGTCTCACTACTAAACTAATCCCATTGTTTCCAATGGAGACACAATCTAATGTTGAAAGATACCCTTGTTGGGTAGAATGTGGGGTGAAGTGTTCGTGCAAACCAGTCATCCAAGGGAACAGACATGGATTCACTTTTTTTTTTTTTTTTTTTGGAGAAAAACAGGACTTTTATCTCTGTGTTGTGTACCATGCTCACACAAGATTTACAAGACAATGTAAAATCCATTTTGCTTATATACTCATTATCAAGGGTATGAAAAAATAATTCGTTGATAGCTAATTCTACCATACTCACAAAAAGCCGTTTCATAGAGGCATCATTTACGCACACTTTTGATTTGACCTTCTATGTTTTAAAACTAAGTGAAAATGATAACTCTGATAAGGAGTTAATATCCAAAATATATGAATAACTTACACAACTTAATACCAAAAACATAAATAATCCAATTGAAAACTGGGCAGAAGACCTGAGTAGACGTTTTTCCAAAGATGCTCAATATCACTAATCATCAAGGAAATGCAAATTAAAACCACAATGAGATATCACTTTGCACCTCTCAGGATAGCTAAAATACAAATCATAAGAAATGACAAGTGTTGGCGAGGATGTGGAGAAAAAGAAACCATTGTGCACTGTTGGTGGAAATTTAAACTGGTGCGGCCACTGTGGAAAACACCATGGAGATTCCTCAAAACAATAAAAAATAGAATTACCATAGATCTAGGAATTCCACCACTAGGTATTTACCCAAAGAAAATGAAAACACTAATTTGGAAAGATAGGCGCCCCTGTGTTTGTTGCGCATTGTTTACAATCACCAAGATATGGAAGCAACCCAAGTGTTTATCTATAAGTGAATGGATAAAGAAGATTGCTATATATGTAATGGAATATTACGCAGCCATAAAAAGGAATGAGAGCTTGCCACTTGCAACAACATAGATGGACCTAGAAGAGTATAATGCTAAGTGAAATAAGTCAGAGAAAGACAAATACCATGTGATTTAATTCATATGTAGAATTTAAGAAACAAAACAAACAAAAAAGAGACAAAAAGCCAGACTCTTAAATACAGAGAACAAACGTGCCTGCCAGGGGCAGGGTGTGTGGGAAGATGGGAAAAATAAAGAGAATGAAGACTACATTTATTCTTCATGAGCACTGAGAAATGTATAGAATTGTTGGACAAAAATAAACAAAAATTTCTCCATAAACAGAATGAAATGACACTCCAGACATGGATTCTCTTAAACTCAGACAACCAGCCTGATCTACAATGGTGGCCAAATATAAGTCGTGATTTTTTTATATGTTCTTTGGTTTTTCATAAGTTTCTGGGAAATAGCCCCATTAAATAATCCGAGGGGACGGGGATAGCGTGATTGTCCAGGCCCGAGCCACATAATCCCTCTGCAACTAAGGGCAGAGTCACCTCCCCCGGAAGCACCTGGGCCAAGAGTCATGGAAGGGTGTCCCCAAGGAATATGGCACATTGTTAACAGAAGAAGGGTGAGTACATACTGGGCAGCATAAACAACAGACTTTTGCTACCACACATACTTTTAAATTGTTCCCTCAGTTAAGAATATTAATGGAGATTTTAGTTCCTAGACTGTCTTACTTCTCTCTCCAAGGCACTTTAGCAGAACTGGTCCAGTTTTTTAAAAATTGAATCAAACAGCCTTTTAGAAATAGTCCTCATGTGTTTTGTGAAACTATTGTTGAGGGCATTTGGGGGGGGTGCATTTCCCACACTTCCCTTTGTTTTTAGAATCCAGAACTTTCTCTCTGTTCTTAGCATCAAAAATGGTTATGATTCAGCTGAGAAATATGCTCAATTATATCTTCTAGAAACGGTGACGTGTGTAACTAATTATGTCTCCCTAACGTTTCCTTATTTTCAATTCTGAGAGAATATTAGGGCCGACCCTTAGCAAACAGAAGAAAACAGGAGCCAAGCAAGTGATGGAAGTGGGTGAAGCTTCCCATGTGGCAACTAGAGAAAGAGCATATGAGCCTCTTGTAAAGGAAGAGCCATTCTTCAGGTCCAGCCTCTTAGTTCCTTGTGGAAAAGTGACACCAACATGGCCAGATCTTTCACGAAAAGCCAGAACTCCATCCTAAACCCACATTCTTCAAAGATAGAAACGTAACATTGGTGGATAATACAGAAATAATCTTTGTGGGGTGCCTAGGTGGCTTAATCATCCAAGCCTCTGACTTTGGCTCTGGTCATAATCTCATGGTTCATGAGTTCCAGCCCCGCATCATCGGGCTCTCAGCTGTCAGTACAGTGCCTGCTTCAGATCCTCTGTCTCCTCTCTCTCTGCCTCTCCCCAGCTTGCACGCTCTCTCTCTCTCTCTCTCTCAAAAATAAATAAAAATTTATATATGTATGTGTATACATATATATATGAAATAAATAATCTTTGTTAAGTGAAACCTATTCATACTAGTTTATTTTTGTCTCTATCAAAAGCAGATTAGAAATGTTTGGTGTATTAAAGCAGAAAAGTGATGGGTGGAAAGGTTATTAGTCTGCTCATGGAGTCAATGGGGAGTCTGCCGGACTGGAAAAAAGGACAGGAGCCGAGGGTTAGAGATTGAGCACAAGCCTGATTCCAGGATGGTTCTACCACCAATGGACACTCACCAACATGCTTCTGGGCCCCACTACCACCATCACCCTGCATGCTGAATACTGGAAACTGTCTCTACCTTAGAATGAATCCCAAATGTACCCCGCCCCTTTCACAAGCATTCAGTAGGCTGAGTTTGGCCATAGGCTCAAGACAAGCTGCCAGGAATTGATGAGAAAGAACATGTATCTGAGCTTTCATCATCCATTGTTTGAGGATTTTCTGAACACAGGGCCGGGCTACACATGCTTGGCATATACAAGCAAAAGGCAAATGGTGATCGTATGCCCCAGGAGCAATATCCAATTAACAATTTCAAATGGCAAAAAAAAACCCAAAACGAAAAACAAACCCCATTTTACTTTAAGCAATATTTCCCTTTTAAACCATCCAGTTTATTATGCTTTCAGTAAAGAGGAAATAAGATCAGTTTTATCTTTGGGATGACTAGTTATTATCCATTAGCATTAAGGTTCTACATTTGAAAGTTATTCAAGGTTGTAAAATAGTAAGATGTTCCTTGTTTGGGCAATTAGACAAAAATTAATGATCTCTTGGTGGGAGATAAAAAAAAAAAAAACCTACATGACTCAACAAAAGCCTTACAGCCACATTTCGAAAGAACCAGCCCTGAACCCTTAGTGACAGCCTCCAGTTAGTATCAAAAACCAGTGACTCCACCTTATTCTATTAGAACCACCTGGGAAGCTTAAAAGGGTTTCAGAGTACTGATGCCCAGTCTATCACCAGAGACTTGAAATTAAAGTATCTGGAATGAAGCCCAGCACGGATAGCTGTCACATGTTCCCCAGGTGTTTCCAGGACTGAGAACCACTGTCCTGAGCCCAAGCAGAAGGAATTGGTATCACAAATAAAGACAAAGAGGGAAAAGAGGTTTCTTTTTAGGGGGCGACAAGATAGCACTTTTTCAAAAACATCCATCCCCTGGAATGAAATTAGAGACCATGATTTGAGTGAAGAATGAAATGGTAAGTTTTTCTCAATTCCAGAAGATCCTTAGGGACTGCCGGGTGCTGATGTGAGAATAATAATTATAATCGTTAAGGCAAGAAGCAGAACATACAGTGACTGATACCAACGCCTGCCATGCGAACAGGAAAAGCGGTTTTGAACAGGTAGACCATTCCTTTGCCATCCTTAAAGCATTCTTCACAAATGGGCCTGCTTTACCCCATACGCAGGATCTCTGATGAACATTTGACTTAGCAGAGATTCAGGCTCTGCGAGAACAAGGCGAGAGACGGGTCAATTTCTTGAGCGAGAGCCAAGTCAGAGGAGAACTCAAGCAGTGTTTCTCTAAGTGTGGCCTATAGACTCCTGAAGGCCTTCCTTTTAGGAAGTCCATGCCATCGATACTGTGTTCACAATAATATCAACATACTATTGCATTAACATTTTCAGTGATGGTGCAAAAGCGATGAATCAATACACTGGCATTATATCGGAGCTCTGGGATCAAACTGATCTAGTGGTCACTGTGCTCTTCCCCTCCACGAACTCATGGAGTGTATATATGTAAAAAAATGTTATGTTTATAGCGTATTTACACACATATTGTATATGTATATATGTATATGTGTGTATATATATATATGTATATATATATCCAGTTTCAGTCAAGAATTCCTGATGCAATAAGTAGTTAATATTATTCATTTTATTAAATCTGAATCCCGTATGTTATCTTTGAACATTCTGCTTGACAGAATGGGACACTCCCATGAAGCACCACTGTGGCACATCAAAGTATATGGCAGTTATCAGTGGAACTAGCCGCTTTAACCTGCCATTTTTAACTATATGATAGATGAGCCATGGTTATTCCTACTTGGGTGGCCTGCAGATGTATTTGTGAAAATTAATGGCACTGTCTCCTTAAGGAAAACAAATAGCACTCTTAATGGCTAATGATAAAATTTGAGCTTTCAAGTGAGAATTAGAATTTTGAAATGTGTATCTGCTACCATGAACTCGCCAGCTTCCCAACACGGAAAAGACATTTCTGAGGAGATTTGTGGTAATGTTAATGAATGTGGTTTTTCTGATATTATAGAATGGATTGGGTCAATATTTGGAAGATCTGCAGAGCCCAGTGAACCAATCGTTTCCAGATTACCAATGCAAGATGCTATGCATGGGAAAAAGAGCCATTCAGAGTGAAAGACCAATGGATTTTACGATCACGAAGTACCAAAAACAAAACACACACACACACACACACACACACACACACACACAATTGATATAGTTTCAGATTCCACACTGCCACTAACCTTAAAAAACCACCTCTTGTCAAGTTTTGGTGTAGTATCAAAGAAAAATGTGGACAATTACCTAAAAAGACTCTCGAAATTCTCCTCTTTTCTATCACATATCTGTGTGAGACCACATTTTGTTTTTATACTTCAGCCAAAACATTATTCTTCCTCTGATTAAATCTGGAAACAGATGGGAATCCACCTGGATTCCATTAAGCCAGATATTAAAGAAATTTGTAAGCATGAATCCTTTTTCTCGCTATTTTTTGTTTTAGACAATAAAGTTATTTTATAAAAATACTTATGGTCACATATAATGGATTTAATATTGTTAGTTTATTTTTTATTTTTATTTTTTTATATTTTTATTAGAGAGAAAGAGTGAGAGCATGAGCGGGAGAGAGGGGCAGAGGGAGAGAGAGAATGTTAGGCAGACTCCATGCTCAGCACAGAGCCAGTTGCAGGGCTTGATCCCATGACCCTGGGATCATGACCTGAGCTGATATCAAGAGTTGGATGCTCAGCCAAATGAGCCACCCAGACGCCCCTAATATGTTACTTTAAGTAAAAGGTAATCCTTTCAAAACATCTGAGTTTTAATTTCTAGAACAATAAATATTGATAGGTGTAATCATCTAAATACAACCACTTCAGTGTCCCTAAGAATTTTTAGTGGTGTAAAGGGATCCTGAGACCAAAACGTTTGCCACTTAGAATGCCAGAAGCTGCTTACAATGGCAGATCCCAGTGAGATGTCACAGTCTTTTGCAAAGATCATCAAGAAGCAATAGAAGGAAGGTGAAAAGAAAAATAGAGGATACTGAAGACATATTGACGTGCTTCATCATTTTAGCAAGAGAAGAGCCCTATTATAGCGGGGATCTGTGTGTGTGTGTGTGTGTAAGTGTGTGTGTGTGTGTGTGTGTGCACTCGTGTTTATCTTTACCTATCATCCATCTATCATCTATCTATCTATATCTCTATATCTATCTCTTTCCATCTATCTATCTCTGGGAGTGAGTGGCCCCTTAAATCTTATACCCTAGGCACCTTCCTTGCCTTACTCTGTGATCACTTTGTATTCTTTAGAGCACTTAATCACTATCTAAAATTATCTTGGTTATTTACATATTTTCTCTACCTCCAATTGTCAGGTTTCAGTTATCACTTATGAGAGACTGCTTGCAAAACTGACCCTAGTTTCTCCCTTTCCTCTGCCTGTGTCCCTTGCAACGTGGCTTTGTACCTCCTCCCAAAAAGGGAACAGTCTATTCCCTGGCCTTTGATTTGCTTTAGGCAATAGAATGCAGAAGAATGATAGTGGGCTCGTTCTGCACATAGGCTCAAGGACTTTCTACTCTCTGTTGGAACTCTGGCTTTACCAGGGGAACAAGTGCTGGCTAAGTGGAGGATGAACTGTCAAAGAGAGTCCCCATCATCTGAGGCGAGGCCATCCTAGATCAGCCGACAGCCAGCCAACCCCCAAACACACGAGGGAGCCCAGGCAAGATTAGCTGAGGTGCCCACCCTATTTCAGGCCGGCTGAGGGTGTGTGAGGAAGCACAGACGAAAGCAGCAAACAACCCAGATGCCCTGTAGGCTCATGAGCAATGATAAATGCTGATTATTTTAGACAGCTTTTTGTTACTGTTGATGATGATTCACAGCATTATTGTGGCAATAAATAATTGATCTACCACTCTATTCCAAGAACCTAGAGTGGTACTTGATGCATAGAAACATATTCTGATAAATCAAAAAAGTTGGTAGATGTTTGAAAGAATGAAGAAATGGACTAAAAAACACCTTCTTTCTACTCTAGCCCAATTACATTTTCCCGACTTGGCCCAGAACTAACCTAAACAATATAATAAGTTTGCTCATGCAATTAATTCAGTTCTTCTGGGCATCCACACCAATTACTGGAAAAGACAAAAACCAACATTAGAATAGACATTGCTACTAAATAAAAGGTATTCAAATATTTATATCTACTCTCTCTCTCTCTCTGCAGAGTCTATAAATACAACAGCCCAGACAAGCTTTATTGGTGTTAGCTGAAGCAGATTGCAGCTAAGAGACGGCCGCTGTTTTCTTCCCTTTGAGCCACTGCTCACTCACACAGAATGAAGATTCCCTGTTTTGTTTCTGCCTAATCATTTATTGTAATGCCGAAGGGAAGAAAATAAATCTTGGAAACTTTGACCAAAATCAGTTTAGTTTTTCCATTATCACAGCGGGAGAGGAAAACATGGGGTTTTCATTTCTAAGGATAATCTTTCTTAAAGTGTATACAATAACTAGCTAAGCCTAAATAATATTGGGAACATTTGAGATTTTTTTCAGTGGATTCAGGGCTGCACTGGCTTCTGCCTTTAGATCATAAAGTCCGTTTGTCGCCAGCTTTCATTTTCTCTCAGCAGTTGTAAAGGCACTGAGCACTCTACAAATTGTAGATGCTGTTGACTAATTTACAGAATCCCTGGCTTAGAACTTCTACAAATGAAGTTACTGCTTAAAGATTCCTTGCATTAAAAAAATAATAAACGAAGTTAATATCGGCTTTGGGTGCAATTATTGTTTTAATTAATTTCCATTCATAACATACTATCAATTAATTTGATTCAAATATTGGGCTTTGAAACATAATTAAATATTATATACTGAAATGAGTTTCTTTTTTAGTGTGTGTGCCAACACTCTTCACCCGTCTATCTGTAGGTCAGAAATTGATTTTATTTTATTTTGAGTTCTTTATTTTTTATTTTATTTTGAGAGAAAAAGAGCACGAGCTGGGGAGAGGCAGAGAGAGAGAGGGAAAGAGAGAGAATCCCAAGCAAGGTCTGTACTGTCAGTGGGGAGCCCGATACGGGGCTCAAACTCACGAACCAAACTGTGAGATGATGACCTAAGTTGAAATCAGGAGTTGGACGCTTAACCCACTGAGCCACCCAGGTGCCCCAGGTAAGAAATTGTTTTATTTCTTCTTCCCTCTCATCGTCTCCCTTCCCATCACCCATTATTTCTCTTTCCTGCCCACCTCTCTGTTCTCCCTCTTTCCATGTACTTCCTTCTTTCTTTCCTCCCTCTCCCATTCCCCTTCCTTCCTTGTCTCTCTTGCTTTTTTCTTTCCTTCTCTCCTCTCCTCTCTTCTCTTCCTCCCCCTCTTCCTTTCCTCCTCTCTCCCTCCCACCCCCATGTCCTTCAGTCACCACTTGGTAAGAACAGAGATGAGAAAGATACTGTTTTCTCAAGTGCCCTCACTCGGGTAATACGCAACATGAGCCCCGCTGGTCCAATGTATTCTTTTTCTTGAGCTCACTATAATAGATCACAAACAGAAAATTTGGTGCGGCCAAGAATATCCAACTTTTTCACTTTCTAAATGTAAATTGAATCCTTCCCCTACATCTTAGATGTTAGAAAAAAAAATGTTACATCTTGGGCCACTCTTCCTTTTCCAATCTTGCGCATTTTAAGTATCTAACTTAACAGTTTCCAACTAACAACAGTGATGTGCGTCTGTATATTTGGTATTATAATTCTGAGACACGTTGCAAGTCATCTTCTTTAGTTTTATGAAATTCCAGCTGAATGCCAAATACTTGCAATACATACATTTCACTTGTTTCCATTCACATCAATCAAGACAAGTAGTTCAACTGAATTGATATGCTAGTTCATTAGGACTTTGGTTTCATCAGTTTTATCTGTGGATTACCTTATTTAATCGATGCTTTCATTTTGCTATATAACCTCAGGATTTAAAACCAGTTGGTCATTAAGAATCCAAAATTAATCTACATTTCTAGTAAGAGAATGAGAAATAGCACAATAAAGAGACTTGGTAAAGTAGATTTTAAGTCAAAAATATCAAATTCAAAACAATTATAGTCATGCGTTGGAGATACTGTGGGTTCAGCTCCAGGCCACCACAACAAAGCAAATACCACAATAAATTGAGTCAAATTATTATTTTGGTTTCCCAGCGCAGATAAAAGTTATGTTTACACTCTAAGTGTGCAATAGCATTATGTCTAAAAGATGTGCATACCTTAATTACAAAATACTTTATTGCTAAAAAAATTGCTAACCATCGTCTGAGCATTCAGCAGGTCCTAATCTTTTCGTCGGTGGAGGATCTTGCCTCCATGTTGATGACTGCTGACTGATCAGGGTGGTAGTTGTCACCTGGGTGTGGGTCATGACACCCCCAAACAATTATAATAGTGATATTAAGGATCATAGATCACAGATCACCATCACAAATATAATAACAATGAAAAAGTTTGAAAAATTGCAAAAATTACCAAAATGTGACACAGAGACACAAAGTGAGCAAATGTTATTGGAAAAATGGTACCCATATACTTGCTCAACATAAGGTTGCCACAACCTGCAATTCGTAAAACAAAAACAGAAACCACAGTATCTGCAGAGCAGAATAAAACAAGGTATGACTGTATAACCTGGCTAACTGGGTTTAAAAATTACTATGGGGGAACCTGGGTGGCTCACTCATTTAAGTGACCAACTCTTGATTTCGGCTTCAGTCATGATCTCACAGTTGGCAGGTTTGAGCCCCATGTCAAGCTCTGCTCTGGCAGCATGGTTTCTCTGCCTGGGTTGGATTCTCTCTCATTACCTCTCTCTCTGCCCCTTCCCACTTGTGTTCTCTCTCTCTCTCTCTCTCTCTCTCTCTCAAAATAAATGACTAAACTTAAAAAAAAGTACTATGAACTTGGGGTGCCTGGGTGGCTCAGCTGGTTGAGCATCTGACTTCAGCTCAGGTCGTGATTCTGTGATTCGTGAGTTCAACCCCTACATCGGGCTCACTGCTGTCAGTGCAGAGCCCACTTCGGGTCCTCTGTCCCTTCTCTCCCTGCCCTCCCTCACTTGCACTCTTTCTCAAAACTAAACATATATGAAAAAATTACTATGAACTCTAACCCGATACTGATGTGAATGTTGTCAAATACCTACACTTAAGCATACCTGTCAATGGAGTTCATTTGCAAAAGTCTTTTTTAAGGTAATTTGAGAATACATTTTATAAAAATTATAGAACTATTCATCAACTTGATGATTTACTATAAGGAAATAAGGAACACCCCACCTAAAAATATGGGAAAAATACCTGAGCACAAGACATCCATCATGGTGTTATTTACAGTGGTAAATCTATTATAACCAACATAAACACAATAATAAGCTAATGACCAAATAAATTACAGTAACATGAAATTGTTGGAATTTCGTACATCCGTGGAAGATAAAAATTATGAAGGCTATGGAAGAACGTGGAACCTTCCTATAAGAAAATACTAAGCGTTGTCTGTGTTATCATTCAATGTATATGAGAATCATGGATCTGTAACTATTTGTGTGTGTACTTGGTGAGCATACATCAGAACCTTTTCTGAGAGCAGCAACCATCAGCTTCATGAAAAGCTAAACCACACATGATCCCTGCCTTTGGAACCTGATCCTCTAGGAGGAGTGTCCCCATCTCCCCATTTGGGAACTGTGTGCACCTTCCCAAGAGACTTACCCTCTTTCCCTGTGTTTCCTTCTCACCTGCAAATGGGGATGAGTTGAATACCGACCCCACCCAGGGAGCATTCAATAAATTATTATGTGTAATTTGTTTAATACAGTGTTGGGTGTATTCGTTTGCTGGGACAACTGTAGCGAAATTTATTGTTCCACAGTTCTGGAAGCTGTAAGTCCATAATCAAGGCTTTGGCAGGGTTGCTTGCTTCTGAGGGCTGTGACAGAATCTGTTCTATGCCTTTCCTCAAGCTTCTAGTGGTTGGCTGTCAATCACTGGCATCCCTTGTCTGCCAGAAGCATCGCTCTGATCTCTGCCTTCATCTTACATGATGTTCTTCCTGTGTGTATCTTTGTCTCCAAATGTCTGATTTTTTTTTGACTTAAGGGTACCAGTCACTTTGGATTAGGCCCACCCTAATGTCCTCATACTAATTTGATTACCTCTGTAAAGACCCCATCTCCAAGTAAGGCCACCATCCGAGGTACAGGGGGTTGGGGGGACTCAATTCAACCCATAACACTGGGGCCATTGTCAGCTTTCAATAAATGTTAGCAACTGTCTCTGTTATTATTACCAATATTGTTAAGAGTAGTAGTCATTTTACACTGATAGTGGATGTGCCAAGACCACACACCCTAATCAAACAGGATGAAAGCAGTTGATTTGTTTGGATGATAAGATTCTAAGTGATGAGGTGGCTTTTTTATTTCCTTGTAGTTGTTTTCTCATTTCTTAAAAAAAAATAAATAAATAAAAGCATAATGTCCATCTCCTGCATTGAGTTTGCGTTATTTAAGAGAGGAAAACGTTGTAACATCTCTTAAATATAAGTAGTTGCATTCTGCCATAATGCAGTTTCACACACTTCCTACTGATTCCCGTCTTTATAAGATTGTCCACCCTCAAATAGAAGCATCCATGAAGAAGCCTGGGTCGCTGCTGGAGAATGGCAGGCTCTGTTTTTCCCTTCATTCTGTACTGTCCAAAGCCTCTAATTGTTCTGTAAGACAGCATCCTTCTCGCTTCCCTTTATGTCAGTTCCTGGTATTTTATTTCAACATTTCTGCTTTTCCTAGCCAGAAAAGAAGGTATTATTTTCAACTTTCTCTCATCTCCCCTGGCCGCTGAGTAGTGATTTATGGCATATGTATTATCGCCATAGATTCTTTACAGGAGAAAGGTCCTCAGGCCAAGTGACAGAATCTTTGACTTTCCTAGACTTGTTCTTTGCTCTCACCATCTTTTTAAATATTTACTTTCCTCCAGGTATTTTGACTCTTGGGTTTCTGTCTTCCTAGTGTATCACAACCCTTGAATTAAAGACCCAGTATTTTGTTTTCAGACTTACAGTACATTGAATTGTGTAGTTTTCAGGTTAGGGAGAAATAAATGATAAAAGTGACTAAGTGCCAACCTGGAATACTTGATGAGCCAGTGTTTTAAAAATATTATTCCATAGGTTATCCGACTAAAATGAAAATGCTACATAAATTCACATTAATAACTATATCTATGAGGAATATTTAATTTCAAGTCATGGAAAGTCCAAGTAAAAACAGATTCTTCCTCCCAAATATCCATTAACTGATGAATGGCTAAAGAAGATGTGGTTTATATATACAATGGAATATTACTCAGCGATCAAAAAGAATGAAATCTTGCCATTTGCCACAACGTGGATGGAACTAAAGTGTATTATGCTAAGTGAAAGGAGTCAATCAGAGAAAGACAAATATATGATTTCACTCATATGTGGAATTTAAGAAACAAAATGTATGAACATAGGGGAAGAGAAGGAAAAATAAAATAAGATAAAAACAGAGAGGGAGGAAACCATAAGAGACTCTTAAATATAGAGACCAAACTGAGGGTTACTGGAGGGGCATCAGGTGGGGGGATGGGCTAGACGGGTGATGGGCATTAAGGAGGACACATGTTAGGATGAGAACTGGGTATCATAAGTGAGAGATGAATCACTGAATTCTATTCCTGAAACTAACACTACGCTATATGTAACTAATTTGAACTTAAATAAAAAAATAATAATAAATAAAAACAATTGTAACTTAGTAAAAAAGAAATAGATTTTTCCTTACAAGGGCCCTTGTGATAATCCAGGATAGTTTCCCCATCTCAAGATCCTTAATTAATCACATTTGCAAACTCTTTTAGCCATCAGATTTCCATAATTAAAACATGGGTGTGTTTAGGGAAACATTATTCTTGCTGCATGGGGAAAACAATATTGTAAAGATATGACATCTCCCAAATTTATTTGTAAATTTAACTTCATTCCAATCAATTTCCCATTGAACTGTTCTGAAATTAATGAAATACTATGTATGAAGTAGTTAGTTCTGAAAAAGAATAACACAGTGGACTGGCACCACTAAATACAAAAACAGAAAAATGATCGATTACCTTACCTATTAAGGACTTTGTCCCACTACTAATAAACAGAAGCATATGTCAAGGGAAATATGGGCAAGTGAAATAAATGGGCAATTCACAAAATTAAAATATAAAAACTATATCAGTCAGGGTCCAACCAGAGAAATAGAACCAGTAGGAGATACATAATCAGGGATTTATTACAAGGAGTTGGCATAGAAGATCGCGGGACTGGCTAGGCAGGTCCAAATTCCATGGGGCAGACTGTTGGGAAAGGCTGGAGCTCTCCAGCCTGGGTGGAGGCTGCGAGCAGAATTTCTTCTTCATCAGAGAGCCCCAGCCCTGCTCCTACGGTCCGTCAACTGATTGGATTGGGCCCACCCAAGTTCCCTAGGACAATATTTCTTACATCAAATCAACTTATTATAGACTTTTAGCACAGCTACAAAGTACCTTCACCACAACAATTAGATGAGTGCTTGATGGAATAAGTGGGGACTGTAGCCTAGCCATACTGACACATCAAAGAGACCATCACAATTTTTACATTTATTTATTTTTGAGAGACAGAGAGAGACAGAGCATGAGCAGGGGAGGAGCAGAGAGAGAGGGAGACCTAGAATCAGAAGCAGGCTCCAGGCTCCGAGCTGTCAGCACAGAGCCCGACACGGGGCTCGAAGCCACAAACCATGAGATGGTGACCTGAGCTGAAGTCGGACGCTTAACTGACTGAGCCACCCAGGTGCCCCAAGACCATCACAGTGTTTAATCAATCACACCAATAATCTAGGAGAGAAACATCTTAACTAAAAATATATTGTTTTCACGGAATAAGTTCCAAATGGTGTTAAAATATTAAAACTCCATGTTAATATGAAGATACGGTGGAAGACACCATCACTGGGGACCATAAGTTATGAACCCTTCTTTCTGGAAAAGCATCCTGATATCTCAAGGGCCCTGGCATTTTAGAAAGAAACCTCATGTGCAAGAAAACAGATTATCAGTTAAGTAAATCATTATTCATCCCCATGATGGAATACCAGATCATCATTAAACACTGAGTGGAGGACAATATTTTTTGGAAAGTGTTCACAATGTATCAAGTAAAAGAACAAGTTAATCGATACCATACACACTTAATTTGGGGGCAGCAATAACTAAAAGGACAGAAGCAGATGCATAAAATTTTAACAGTAGGTATTTCTGAGTGAAAGCACACTGGGTAAATTTTTATTGGTGATTTTAGAAATTTATAATTTCCTACAATAAACGTGCACTGGTTTTGAAGTTAGGCATGTAACTGAATCCAAGCTCCTTCTGTTGCCTGTATGACAGGCCAGTAAGTCAAGAAGCAGGATGTTGGGGGGTGCTTGGGTGGCTCAGTTGGTTAAGTGTCTAACTCGGGCTCAGGTCATGATCTCACAGTTCGTGAGTTCAAGCCCTGTGTCAGGCTCTGTGCTGATAGCTCAGAGCCTGGAGCCTGCTTCGGATTCTGTGTCTCCCTCTCTCTCTGCCCCATTCCCCGCTCTCTTTCTCTTCTGAAAAATAAATAACATTAAGAACTGAAAAGAAAAAAAAAAGAAGCAGGATGTTGGATTTATTCAAGCAAGTTTATTCAGAAAGCCAGCAAACTGAGAAAATAGCAGACCATTGTCCCAAACAACCATCTCCCCTGGGCAACTTAGTGAGATGCTTTTATGTTAGCAAAAGGAAGAAGAGTGAAGAAGTTGGAATCAAAAGGTGACTGTTGTCTGTACCCATCCAAGGAAGGTCGTAGGACTTCTTTGTCCTCCGTCAGTTGATCTTTGCATACGGGAATCTGGTCATGATGTTCCTGTAAATCTTAAACATGGCAGAGTCATTTCTGTACATCCTTCCTTCTTTACCGAGCTAGGGCTCGGGTAAAAAAAAAAAAGCAGTTTTTGCAAATCTCAGTTGTAAGCAAAATTCCTTTGAAGATTAACAAGCCTACGTGCACGGGGTTAAGCAGGAATTTCTAAGCTATAGGTCACAGCAGCAAGGGAAATAGAAGCAACATGGAATCAGACATGCTAATTTTCTATCACAGGCAGACTGAAGTTGTGGTCTGTTAAAATAGCGAGGAGTTAAGTAATACCAGGATATAGAGAATCTTGAAATTACAATGCGTTTGAGGATCAGTCTCCGTTCATGAGTTTAACCCCTCAACCATTAATTCATTCAACAAATACATACTATCCTTTTGCTCTAAGTTAATCACTGTGGAGGGCAATGGAAATACTATAGTGAATAAAACAAACTTAGTCCCTGCCTTTATGGAGCTTAGCGGAGATAAGGGAAAATAAAAAAAAAATCACACAAATACACGTATCATTTACAATCCCTGATGAGTGCACCAAAGGGAAGAAAGAGTGTGCTATGAGTGTGCATGGCAGGAATCCAATATTTATGTTAAAAACTTTCATTATTATCTTATCAAAATATAGATCGCTTGTTTGTGTGTCTCTGTGTGTGGGTTGTGTATGTGTGTTGTGTGTGTGTACATGTGTGTTGTGTGTGATGCCAACATCAACACCTTGAATCACTACTCCAAAGTTAGGAGATGAAATTATAGTAAAAAATATCTAAAAATGCCTGAAAGTATGAAAACTCTTCAAAAGAAATACTGAAGAAAAAAAATGAAACTGTGGCATAATGAATCCTAGATAACTGGCTGGAGCTCTGATGGGTACACCCACATAGATTTACAGTTTTCCACTGTGTCCATATCCTTCACACATTTTCCCCCAGAATCTGAAAGATCTGACAAGCTGTGGCTAAACATTGTCTAAGACTCTGTAGTTTCCGGGGATGGAAAGGTGATGTGACTTATTCCCTGTTATCATCGGTCTCCCATTAGGCAACCTCAGCAAGGAGTCTGGATAGATCAACGTGTCAAGATGGGGGCTTGGTGATCACTCAGGCTGGGGATCGGTTGAAAGCAGTGCTTAAACAATGGGGAGAATACCACCATGCATAGATCCCTTTAAACATGTAGGAAAAGTGAGGAGAGAAGTAGGCTTTGAACTCTGACATATGAATCAGACCACCCAAATGGAGACTTGCCTATTAAATTAGGCCAATTTTATTTTTTCCCTCTAGGTGAGACTAAACGGTGCTCCTTTTGGATGTGTTAGAAATTGGATGGCAAAAAAGGGTTCGTGCACGACAGGAAAAACAGATCTTATGCCAAGATATTTCAGCATGCATGGCCACAGTGTTTGCTCCCTCATTTCCTCCTAGGTGTGATTTGCCTGCCTTATTCCTGCCCAGGTAGAGACAGCACATCTTCCTAGGACAAGAGAGAAACTAGGTTTACAGACCGACTACAACTTTTTGCCAGTGCAGAGCTATCTGTGCACTGTTACTTTAATAATTAAGCAAATGCCTGGCAATTGTATGGAATTTTCCACTTCCATCTGCATTAGAAAGAACCCTAAAATGGCCCCCAAGATTCCCATGCTTTGCTGTACATATCCGGCATAATTCCTCTCCTTAAGTGTTGGTGGGCCTCACATAAGCAGGTGGGCCCTCTTAGAAGAGCATCCAAAGTCAGAGATAGAAGTCTGATTGACCTGTTGGCCTTAAATAAAAACCTGCCACGTGGTAGAGTCGACCCCAGTGCTCCATCCGAATGAAGTGAACACTGCCAATCACTGGTGAACCTCAGATGAGACCCTAGCCCTGGCTGACGCCTTGCTTGTAATGCTATGAGACCCCGAGTGGAGGAATCCACTCAAACATACAGACCCCGACCTCTGGAAACTGATGGATAATAACTATGTGTTGTTTTAAACTACTAAGTGACAATGTGTTGCCCAGCGATAGAAAACAGTACACCATCCAGGCTCAATTTCTTAATTCAACTTGGTGGATGATTTCTTCCTTCGTGGTCGCAGATGTGATCATGGTGAGTCCCAAGACTGCTGATTTCCGTATAAGCAAATGCAAATGTCATCCCCAGTGATGTATCTGATTTAACAAACTAAGGCTAATATTTAAACTGGGATCATTCCTTTGGGTTGAATCTCATACCTAAAGACTAGACGTTAGGAATGTTACGGAAGTTAGATTCTAGAACTTGGTTATCCAAGTAATATAAAGATAACAATACTGATTGCTTGTTCTTTGCCATTCATTGTGCTTTAGCTCCTCACTGCATTTTCTCATTGAACCATCCCCAACGACCCTGGAAGCTGGGAGATAGGGTGTGATCCTAACTTACAGGCGACAACACTGAAAGTCAGAAAAAGTTGAGTAATTGGCCACACAGCTAGCGAGGGGTCAAGACTCAAAATAAACCCTCCACACGCCTACTCCTCCAGCACGGCTTCTAAGAGGTAGGGTGTGCCTTTTACCTTCCAAAACCAAACACCTTTTCCCTGGAAAGTAAGTGCATTTTCACAGCAACTGCCTCTTGCCTGACTATAAGTAGATGTGGACAATTCTTTATCCCCAACCCCCCCCCCCCCATGCCTTCTTTAGTAGGATCCAGATCACTGGTTTCTTGAAACGATTCTCTTTTTGTTATCATTTTGTAACATAGTTAACTAGTTGCATTAAAAAAAAAAAAAAAAAAAAAGGACAGAAGGGAACAACTCCAACCCCAGCTGGTGTGGGAATTGTCAACTGGAGAGGCTCTGGGTGGCCTGTCTGTTTCACATGCCTGACTTCTACTGGTTCCCCTGCTCCATTCAAACACATTTTCTTGACTTCCCAGTGTCCATAGGAAGCAGAGTCAGGCACTGTATCACTTTCCAACATCGATAAAGCGAGTCTAATTTTCCTAAGTTGATGAGGGCCTGATAGATCTGATGACCTTTTGTGGGAGTGTCATTTACAAGTATGATTAAATTATTCTCCGTGGCTGAATTGATACCTGCAGCAGATATATCTTGCTCCCGAGGCAGCAGAAAACTCTATCACTTTACCCTCTCGTGCATTACAGCGAACTTTTGTAGGCAGATTACAGGTTTTCAGTGTGGGGTTTGAAAAGGTGACCCAGGAGACGATGACTTTCTTTTTTTAATCTGTTTTAGCTGATACTATTTTTCTCCAATCTGATTAACTATATCTGTGTGACTATACCTTAAAAAAGCAATTCGTTTATTTAATCTGTTGGGGGAAATGGAAAATATAAAAAGAATGCCAGTCAAACTTCTTGGACTACATCTTCCCCAGGAGTAAGAAACGTCATTGACATTTTTGAGCTTTTTCTATTTGCTACATTAAAAGTTGTACTTGTCTTATTTTATGTAATCTTGGCAATAACATATGAGGCATAGCCTTTGCATTTAGTTTATATTTTGAGGGACTACTGCATGTTGAATGCCGTTCAGGTATCTGGGGAAAGCGCAAATCCTGCCTTCATCGAATCTACTGTTACTTGAAGAAACTGAGACAAAGACAGTTTAAGTGTCCGCATTTTGTGCCTGGGACATAGTATGTGCTCGATAAATGTCAAATGTATACAATAGTATCAGGGTTGAACCAGGTCTGCTTGTTCGTTCTCTACCTCCTGAAAAACAAAGGGATCAAGACAGGTCAGAAACTCTTTAGGTACGAGGTTTCTCAAAATACTACAAATAGAATGGCCTAAGTATCCATCAACAGATGACTAGATAGAGAAAATGTGATGTGGAGAGACAATGGAATGCTCTTCAACTACAAAACAGAAGGAAGTCTTGCCATTTGCAAGAACATACAGGGACCTTGAGGCCATTATGCTAAGTGAAATAAGTCAGAGAGAGAAAGACACATACTGCAGGATCTCACTTAGGTGTGGAATCTAACAAAAAAAAAAAAAAAAGGTCAAGTCAACTTTCTTAACTTGAGTGTATTTGAAAATTCCTTTTTGCCCATGTACCTTTTTCTTAAAAGTAAACTATTTTATTGATGTATAAAACCATAGAGAATTAGCACAAATCGTAATTATGTAGCTCAATGCTTCTTTTTGCAAATAATAGTATTAAAAAGAACCACAGTAACCAGTGCTCATACCAAGTAGTGGAAACTTACAGCCTCCCAAAAGCCTCCATTGTGTATCTCTCTCCTTGCCCCCAATCAGATAACTTTTACCCTGACTTCTTGCCCTGCACATTAGTTTGTGTCCGTTTGAACCTCCAATAAATAGAATAACATCATTCTTAACATCTATTTTTTAGATCCTTCTGAATTGTTTTAGTATCTTATGTTTTATGGGGGTGCAAAATCTCCCCTTCGTTATCTGTTGACTGTTCCTCACGGTGGGTCAAATCCTCACGCAGTTTTTTATTGCGAACTTCCTTTCGGTACAGGCATATATTCTTTTTCCTCTTCTATCCCCAGGTGTCCTGGCTTGGGAAGAGTCCATAAAGAAGAGTTCTGCAGGTGCTTTGGCTTGCGTTGACCACAAGAAATGTCTTGGGTTCTATTAGCTGCTCTGGTTTTAGATTCCTAGCCTGAAGTCAGTAAAATGTCAGATTCCACACCCCTGTCCATCTTGCTTGAGATAAAAACGTACAGACTTCTGGTAGATCCCCAGTACTTTCTGCAATTTGCCCCACATAAAACGTTTTCAAGTTGAAGCAAATCTCTTTTTTTATAAATTCAAACCAGACTCTGTATGACGATGCAGATGTGAAATATAGTCAAAGTTTACCTGACAAATAACTTAGGCTCTCACATGAAACAGGTTTTATTAAGGACTTATTCTCAGTTAGTACATGAACATATTTTTGGCTCATGGAATACACTAAACGGAACCCAAATCCCTGAAATAATGGTATATATTCTGCAAACATAAATAAATACAAATAATAATCTTCTGGGTTTCCCTTATGGCTTTGGGCAGGCACACCGAAGCCAATTTCCTCTCCTTGGTTTCTTGACCCTTTCTGTCTTTTATCATACCCACTTCCTTCTGATTCCAAATCCACACCATTTCCTTAGGCTATGATCATTACAATCTTTTTCCTTTTGGCACATTCTAGTCCTTTGCCGTCCCTAATGATAGGCCCACCTCCATAAAACTCTCTCATCTTTGTCTTCAACCCTACTTTCCATAATATTCCTCAAACTTCTTTTCTGAGGAACTAGATTTTTTTTCTCTTTCTCTTTGTCTATGCTAAGACATCAATGCCTCGTAAAATGTGGTTTAATTATTAATTAGAGCTATACCAGCAGCGTCTGCTTTGCACTCTCCTAGCTCAGGGTAGACCACTATGTTTCTTAACCTGCTAAGCAAAGATTTGGGGTCGCCTCGGCAGTATTATGTTGCACGTGCAGTGGTCCTCTTTGACCACATACTTATCCTTGTAGAGGTACTGTTATGAAGCGCCTTTTATACAACGGCCATTGCTTCTGAGTCCACCATTGGGATGCTTGAGGCAAGTGGGGTTGTCTCCACTCAGAGGAAGAACAGGATGCTGGGCTGAAAGGAATAGGCTCCAAGAACTTAAATAGCATCCTTCACAGTAGTCTTTGGTTTGGTTTCAGCTTGGGATTTGGTTTTGGTTCACTTGCCTGGCACCTGCTAGGTGGCGACCTTTGAACTGGGTAGACTCTCATCCTGTGACACTCTGGGTTAATGCCCCTCTTGTCTTCTCATCTCTTCTGATCTTCCAGAACTTTCTGCCTCATACCTCTTTATCCATCACACCATCATTTACTCAGGGAGCCCATCATTAGGTCATGAGTATATGACTTCAAACCTCTGGAAAATGTCAATCCCTTCTTCAGGATAAGGAAATTTGGCATGATCGCTACTCCCCGAAAAGGAAGGGATGGTTTCACTTTCAGAGAAGGACACTTTCATCTTACACCTCCTTCTGTGTAGGAGATAAAAAAAAAATCAGTTGATTATTCATGTGCTGATATGGTCACAGGATATTAATAAAGGCAAATATTGCCATTTCTCAAGAGCATTTATTAAAGGCTTACGTGTACTGGTAGGTTGTTCTACAGAATATTGACAATACAGGTGACATGTCTCCCATTTCCTTATAAGCTCCCTAAGGGTAATCACCATCTCATAGACACATTTCAAAATCAGGATAGACCCACCCAAGGTTTGGTTCAGATGTGGAGGTTGATGATGACACACACATATACCAAGAGGGTAGGAAAAGATTTATTACTTGTGTAATTGAGATCTCTGGGAGAGCAGGGTAGGCATCCCAACTGGGTTAGAAATTTGAAAAAAAAAAAAGAAAGGAGACTGGCCTGGGTTTTTATTATGGTTAAGGGTGAGGCCAGGGTGAGAGCTTCCTCACAGAGAGAGGCTTGAATGGTTTGAATGTCCCGCTGATGCCAAAGGAGAGATGATCAGGCTTTCTTACCAGCCTGTACAGATGTGGGTGCAAAGGAAGGAGGGGCAGGTGAGGCTTAAAATCTATCTGCAGTCGGACTTCAAAAGAATGGAAAAGAGTCTTCAGAACTGACCATGTATTTTTTTATATTTCTTCATACCACGATTCTGCTTATCAGCACGCTAAACTCTTTGTAGTTGACTCAATAAATGGTCCCAGATTGACTCCCTGAATTAGGAATCTTATAATTTTTTTTTTCTAAAGGCTGAAGGAAACTCTGAAAGACTAAGTTCTTTGTGAGATCATTAAGCTCAGTCACTCCATCCAAGGTACAATGCTCTGGGACAACCAAGCTGACACTTGTTGAGTCCTTCTAGCTTTACAGCTGCCAGTCCTTGGCCTTGGCGGTCTGAAATACACCTCCTTCAGTAATTAGTCTTGTGTCTCTGCTCCAGAGGGACATTCAGTGCTGTCTCTTCATTGCCTTGTAACTCTTACTTCTTTTGGCAGTCTCTAAGATTAGGTCAGCGGTGTGTTTTCCATTGCGCTCTGTGCTCTTGTCCCCCAGGACTTCAGATGAATTGTGAGTTCAGCAATCACTCTCTTTCCCGTTACTTCCCCATCAGCATCCCTGGGTGCATCTGTGCCATTACTGATTACCCCTTAGGTTATGAAGGAGAAGGAGAAAATATATCAAATCTGTGTCCTCCCCAATACAAAAATGGAAAATGTACATTTTAAACTTCTTCGATCTTGCCTTCATATTCACATATTGTAGGCTGTATCAGCTATCGACTAGATCCTTCAAAACCTGGCTAATTGTAATAACATACACTAACGCTAATTTTACCACCGTACAGAGTAGAAATGGATTTTAGCATGTCAATTAAGTATTCATCATCATTATGCATTCATATAAATACCTAGCTTCATAAAAATAGGACATTTATTTATGTGCATGTATGTGCACACGCTGCTATGATCTGAATGTTTGTGTCTCCTCAAAATTCACATGTAGAAACCTAACCCCTAAGGTGATGGTATTAGGAGGTGGGGACTTTAGGATGAAAGCCATTATAAAAGTAGCCCAAGAAAGCTCCCTAGCCCCTCCCACCATGTGAGGTTATAGCAAAGACATGGTTGTCTAGGAGGAAGTGGGCTTTCACTAGACTCCGAATCTGCCAGCTCCTTGATCTTGGACTCCAGTAGCCTCCAGAGCCATAGGGAGTAAATTTCTGTTGTTTATAAACTATTCAGTCTGTGGTGTTTGTTATAGCAGCTGGAGACAAACATACAGGCAGCAACTTAGAGCAACTTAGTTACAGCAACTAAGACAAACATTCATACTCGCTACATGTTGCTTTTATGTAAACACACTCAAAGCAATTAATTACACCTAGGGTAGAGACGGGACCCAAACTCTTCAACAAAACCCCGTATTCAAGAAAATAAATACTCCTGGGGCTCCTGGGTGGCTCTGTCGGGTGAGCGTCCGACTTCGGCTCAAGTCATGATCTCATGGTTCATGGGTCTGAGCTCTGAGCTGTCAGCATAGAGCCTGGAGCCTGCTTTGGAGTCTGTGTCTCCCTCTCTCTCTCTCTCCCTCTGTCCCTCCCCTGCTCACACTCTGTCTCTCTAAAATAAATGAACATTAAAAATTTAAAAAAAAAAAAAAAAAAAGAAATGCTCCCTGACTTCATTTCATTTAGTCATGAAAAAAATAACATGAGGGATAATCTAAAAATTCTGGCCAAATAAACATTGGGATAATTACATTATTAACTCTGATGATACTCTCAGACATTTCTTTGGCAGGCACAGCCTCTTTGAAAGGATTGGGTAAACTTTTAAAAACCTGGTACTTTACCATTGAAAGAAATGAGCTGTGTATATATCTCAAGGTACACCTGAGGTTTAGATCATTTCAGCCGTTGGGGCACCTGGGTGGCTCAGTCGGTTAAGTGTCCAACTTGGGCTCAGGTCATGATCTTGCGCAGTTGGTGGGTTTGAACCCAGCATTGGGCTCTGTGCTGTTAGCATGTAGCATGCTTGGGATTCTCTCTCTCTGCCTCTCTCTCTCTCTCTCTCTCTCTCTCCCTGCCCCGCCCATTTCATTCTCTCTCAAAATAAATAAATAAACTTAAAAAAAAAAAAGAACTTCGATAACTTCAGCAGATAGTTTTTCAGAGGAAAAAATAATAATGATAAAGTATTTTTTTCTGGCTCCTCACACCAAAAGATCTTTGGATATTTTAATTACTCTGTTTTGGTTTAGAGCTCTCTAACTGTAATTAATCACAGAATAAACCTCTAGAACATAATTTTAATTTCCAAAGTCATGCACTAAACATCTTTGATTTTTCACGAGTTTGCCAGTTGAAGTTCATTCTTCTTGTCCAAGAACCCACTTGTATAGGAACAATTCCTCTTACCCTGGTGGCCTGTGGATCACAGCAAGCCATTTGGCTCTGAAGTTTCAAAACTCTTTTTTATATGGAAAAAGAAAATACACGTGCTATTCCTAATTGAGATTGTCAGCTGTCAACCAGCCAATGACGGACATGTTTCATTTTCTCCAATTCAAGAAGGCTATTTCCTAATGTCTAAAAATTGATGCTGAACAATACATATGGTGATATCGATTCTTTTATTCAAAGGTGTCTATAGCTCTATCTAGAGATGTGACTTTGTCCACATCTAAGTACGTACTTATATCTGTAGATCTCCGTATGGATACAATTACAGGAATGGCTGATAGTGCTAGGGACAGGATTACTAGAAACTTGTTTCACATTTTATATGTATACTGTGTGAGGCATTCACAGTTATGTTTATGGTATACGAATCTCAGTCTACAAACCAAGTATACAAAAAAAAATCTTTCTCTAAGCATGTCTTATCTCTACAAGGGGACACCTCTCATATTGAAGCAGCAGCTCAAGAGCAAGACAGGGGTCTAGTTCTGTACTTTCTTCCCTTTGCCTTGGTGTTCACCACCCCCTTGTTCCCATCTGGCTTTTATATGCTGGGCCACGGGGCTCTGCTTCATTCTCCTCCTCCTGACTGTGAGGCCTCTTCACACCCTCTGGATGTCCTTACATCCACTTGTTTTCTGCTCTCAGACCTGTGCAACACATCCTCCATGGCCTGCCCTGCTGGGACTGGCAGAAAACTCTACGAGGCCTAACAACTCAAACATATTATGAAGATACACAGTAAACAAGACAAGGTCAGATAGTAAGACCTGCCAGGAAAAGCGTGGAAAGCAGCTATTTTTTTTACAATATCCATCTGACTGGGGTGAGGCAGCTACTCCAGAGGGGACAGTCAAGGATGGCTTTTTGGAACTGGTAGCAGTTGAGCTGAAGTGGCCCTTGCTGTCTCCATCATAGGATTGTAAATTTGAGGTAGGACATGATCAAATTCATTAAAGAACTGGAGGACCCGGCCTGAAAGGGGTGGGAAATGGTACTGTAACTGGTGTCCAGGTAAAACATATTCATCGGTCATCACATCTGGGCATGGACTACTGGGCAGATGAGTTCCATTATTTGTTTTCTCCATCCTTGTTAGGTTCCATTCAAGACTCCATATCTGTGGGGAAAGAGCCCAAGAGCCCAAGCTAGGGTCATGGAAGTCTAAGGAAGATCAGGATATCTTTATTGCCAATTACACCAATAGTTCTCCAAAAGGAAGTTGCACCATAAGTGATTCCATCCAAATGTGGGCGGCAAGAGTAGTGTGTGAAAGTAGATACTGAGCAACCAGGAAACCACGAATGCCTCTAAATGTTCTTAGGGCACATGAAAAGCGTTCTACTATTTTACTTGCTAAACAATCATGCGATTTCTTACCATCTTATTAATAACTACAACTAGGATCTCACTATAGTTCCACTTGGTGCATTTCATTTTGAGAAGTAAATCTGCATTTTAATGTATTACTGGCTCAACACACACAGTGATGTTTCTTCCCTAAAAACTAGACTAATGTCAAATCATTTCCTGCCCTCCCCCAAATCTCGTTTAAGAAGGTTGGTAGATAGGGGAGCCTGGGTGGCTCAGCTGGTTGAACGTCTGACTCTTGATTTCAGCTCGGGTCATGATCTCATGGTTCACGAGTTCAAGTCCCGCATCTGGCTCTGCACTGACAGGGAGGAGCCTGCTTGAGATTCTGTCTCTCCCCCTCTCTCTCTGCCCGCCCTGCCCCGACTTGTACATCTTGACCTATCCCAAGGAGATTTATCTGTGCCTCTATCCAGAGCTCTTCTAGGATTGTAGCAGACACTCAGTGGTCTTAGGGGTGAGACAAAAGAGTACAGAGTTGGAAGGAAACACCTAGCTTTGACTTTTGTCTTTATTCATCACTAATCATAGGGCTTGGGCTACTTATCGATACCGTTAAAGCCCCTTTGCTTATCTTTTAAGCAGGAAAATGATACTACAGCATTGGTCTATGTGAGAACAAATAATGTTAAAGTCCGCAAGAAGGAAGTGTTTAATTAACCACATATCATCTGGTGTTCATCACTAACACCAGTGTTCTGAAGCCAATCCTTCCCACCAATTTAGCATTTATACCAGAGAAAATTGACCACGGTGGGGTTTAGAAGTAGACACTCTAAACTCTGGCTTTCCCTTCAAATAAGTTGCCCTTCCTTACCTTACATTGTTGTTTTTCTTTCCATAAGTTAAGTCTAAATTTTATTTGTTTGTATTGTCATAAAACTGCATTTTGCCAGTTGTATTCTGCTTAGATTTTCATTTTAAATTAGGTGGCTTGAAGGTGGACAGTGGAACCACATGCAGAATAAGCTGGATTTTACAACCGTTCCAAACAACCCCTTGTACTGCCAATAACAGTGTAGGACATTTATAATCTCTGAATGGCATTGTCCATTTGATTAAGGAATTTAGGCTTTCTAAAATTTCCCAATTTGCATTCCCACCATCTTTACGTTGCTACAGTCTCCTGTTCCAAAAGTCACCATTCAGTTTATGTATTTTCCAGAATAAACACATAATTTAAAGATTATAAAGCTCTTTAGGGTTGGCAGTAAGTCTTATCGTTGGAAAAGCTTTCTATGTAATTATATTGTTGGTTTGAAACATGGGTACCTCTCCCATTTCAATGGTGTCTCATCTCAAGGATGGCTTGGAGTCCAGGGGAACATAATTAGAGAGGAACTAAAGTCAGAGAGGATTTACCCACATCATCATCTTTGCTCTGTGATTTACGTTAATATTAAATGTTACCATGCATGTTGCATACCCTGAGGCTCTTTACTCCATTGGGGGTAGAAATTGCATTACAATGCAGGTCTGACTCTAGACAGTAAGGATTTGGGTGTTTTGTTTTTTTTTTTTAAGAACAGTCTAAAGTCAAATCTTGTTTGAGCAGTTGGTTAGGGGCTGACTAGGTTGTCTGATAAAAGTCCAGAGATAAAAGCAAGAGGCAATCAAAACTTAGGAAAGAGGCAGTTGTCAACATCTGCAATTATTGTATATTAATATTTTCCGGTTTTAAGATGTATGAGAATGGAATCTTAATCAATGCTTAGCATTTCTTCTCCTTACTCTAAAATAAGTAAGTTCACAGAACAGATTTATAACAATTTCTCTGACAACAAAATCCATTCCATAACAAATACATTGAATAGACGTCAATGAAAGAAAGATGTCAGGCACTTCCATGACGTCTTCCCGGTCTGGGAGCCGGGGGACCACCCACATCCAGCATGGCATTCCAATTTCTCCTGGAAGCCAAACTGTCACCACACCAGACCCTCTGATGTCAGGTTTTGTTTATCTGTGAAATGTTTGTTGCTTGTGTTTCTGTTGTAACTGCAAGTCTAAAAGGATTTAGAAGATTCAAGCTTCAAAAGTCAAGCAGGTACTTGACCCGAGTTAGAGTGTTTTGGGGTTTTTTTGTTTTTGTTTTTTAATAAAGTAATTAGAGTCAGGAAAATTGAATATTTTCCCTGTGGGTAACTCTTGCTAAAAGAGCCAATTGCCAGGACAAAGGACACTGTTTCTACACTGGTGGAGAAAACTATAAAAAATTGTCTTGATATTGTTGTATCCCACCACAAGGAAGGTAATCAAAATTCATTTCTTCTTTCTTCTTCTTCTTTACTGCTTATATTCTTTTAAGAATGTATTTTATTTTGCCCAGTTCTATAAGGGGTTGTTCATAGGTCTGACTCCCCTTAAATCCTAACTACAAAGCAGACAACATATTTGAGACATTTCATATCCCTAGGAATTAAAACATTGTCCAACATAGGTGATGAAAGAAATAAATGGATGTCTGATGAGGGACTGAAGGAATCTGGGGGTAATGGAAAGGAAGGAATATATTCTGTAAAATTGAAACTAGCATTTCTAAATTACAGCAGGTATTTAGCCATGATGATTTAGAAATGGAGAATATGGGTGAATTATTTCCTTCAAAAATGTTAAAAATAAACTTGGGAGAGCTACAGTCTAAGACCATCAAGGCTTAACTCATAAAAGATAGCAGTTTATGGGGCTCCTGGGTGGCTCAGTCGGTTGGGCATCCGACTTCAGCTCAGGTCATGATCTCCTGGCTCATGAGTTTGAGCCCTACATCAGGCTCTGTGCTGACAGCTCAGAGCCAGGAGCCTGCTTCAGATTCTGTGTCTTCCTCTCTCTCTACTCTCTCCCCACCAGCTCACACTCTGCCTCTCTCTCTCCTTCAAAAATAAATAAACATTAAAAAAATTTTTAAGTAGTTTATGCCACCCCAAAATACATATATATATATATATATATATATATATATATATATATCACAATATACTTCTTTTCATTTTTAATCTCATATGTTTACTTTTATATAATTTTCTTAGTGATAAACTAGTCACCCCAGAGGCTGACCAACGATTAACATTACTCATGCATTTGTAATTGATCTTTATTGAAGTTTTAAAAAAATGGGGGAAAATTTTTTTAAATGTCCTCCCCAAACTTGGAGGTCAAGATTAGACAAGACTCTAATTGTGGAATAGAAGTAAACAAGGTATTCCTTTGAGTTTTCAGGATACACTCCACCCTTTACCTGTACAGATGTGGATAATCAAAATGAAATAGTGGAGAAGTGCAAAACCCCCCTTGAAGTTTAGAATAACTAGATTCCATCATGATGAGCGTCTACGGAAGTGCAAGCAGGAACCAAGCTGAAGTTCAAGGCAATGTGAACCTACAGCTGCAAGGAAAAGTGTATCTGTTGAGGTGTTTTTCTCTCCTTCTTCTGGAGGTTTTCTGAGGTGACAGCCAGAGAGAAAATGGCACTTTGATGCAGTTAAGCAGTGACAGAGCTAATATGTATTGTTTCGAAGCAGCATCCATGTCACTTTGATTGGGCTGTTTGTTTTGAAGGCCACTGTCATTTGGATTTGGAATGACTACTGAATCACCCCTTTATTATTGACTTGTGTATTGTTATGGAGCTGATAAAAATGTTTGGGTTGGTTACAAGTTCCAAGGAGCTTCACGCAGCCCTACGGCACGATTCTATGTGCTCTGTGGAATCGTTCATTTTCTGAGTGTCAGGGTGTGAAAGACTTCTTTGTACAAAATTGAAAATCGGTTGTGCCTAAGGACCTGGGAAGTTTTTTCTATTCCACACTGCCATTTAAAACACTCAGTGATTTTTTTAATTTTTTAACATTTATTCGTTATTAAGAGACAGAGTGCGGGTGGGGGAGGGGCAGAGAGAAGAAGGAAACACAGAATCCAAAGCAGGATCCTGGCTCTGAGCTGTCAGCACAGAGCCCGATGTGGGGCTTGAACCCACCGACCATGAGGTCATGACCTGAGCTGAAGTTGGACGCTCAACCGACTGAACCACCCAGGCGCCCCTAAAACACTCAGTGATTTTTAATGTTATTTTTCATTAGAAAAAAGTGCATTCATCACTTCAAGAAAAAAAAATTGATAAGAAAAACATTTTGACATGTCTGGAAAACATCATGAATGATGATGGAGTTTTGACTAACGATCTTCCAACTTGTTTCTTTTCCACATTAAGGTACAGAAGAAGACAGTCCTCTTACATGGCTGGTATAATCCTCACCTTTTCTTTAATGCTTTTCAGGCAATGAAATTCAACCAATACTTACCAAGCCTCCTTTCATTAAGCACTATCTACCTAGACAGCTTAAACCAAAATTTAAATTAATCTTTATCCATCCTGTGAGAGCTCCTTCACTCACGTACATTAAGACAGGTCTGTTGCTAGACAGAAGGGAAATTGCTAAAACGAATTAATGTGTGATAGTCTAGGCTTGAGTTATGTGCCCTAGAAAATATCCTAGGGAATGTATCATGGGTCATCAGAAGAGGCCTGTATATTATTCGTTACTTACCATATTCAAACTCTGACAAAAGTTTCCTATACCATTCCCAGTGGCAAAGAGTTTGCATTTCTCCATAGAGATATGGACGCAGATAAAGTAATACTTAGAGTCCTGGTTATAGTCATGGCCAGAGACCTATTTGTAGTTGTACATGTCTCTCTGTTAAGAACCAGAAAGACCACTAGCTCTTACCCATATGTCAGACTCTTTACTGGATTGCCACCAAAGATCATTTCCCTTTTATAGGAAAGTAACCTAACTGTGAAAGGGACCCTCTAAAGTCTTGATCGTTTCTTTCCTAGCATGTGTTTTCAATACAATGACCTCCCTCCAGAGCAAGCTAGGGAGGTAGAATCTCATCTGTAGATCACTTCATCCTCCCTGAAATCCATCCTTCACTTGAGTTCCAGAGTTCATTGTTCCTGTTTTCCTTCCTTCTTTCCCAGCCGCTAGTCCTCATTGTCCTTGTGGATGACGCATTATCTCCCTTCTGTCTAATATTAGTGGACTCCAGCATTCAGTCTGCAAACCCATTCCCTATAGCCATTCCCAATGGGACATCATCAAATCTCAGAGCCTTAAATGTAATCTACGCATTACCTAAATTACATTTCTGGCCTAGACTTTTTTCCCCTGGAACAGATACTTATATCCAGCTGTCTACTCAAAATGTCCACTTGCTTATTTGGTAGGGGTTTCAAATTTAACATGTAAAAATCAAACTCCTGTTCTTTCCCCCCCCCCCAAATCTGTGCCTCCTGTTGTCATCCGATATCAGTAAGTGATAACTCCCAGCTACTTTAGTGCAGGCACACACACACACACACACAGGCACACAAGATTTTTCTTATGTCCCATATTGAATCCTGCTAGCTCAAATTACATCCATACTCCATCCACTCCACCACCTGATTGCATTCTGGCCAAAACATCAGAATCTCTCCCTTGGATGACTGAAAAGGCCTACCAACTGGTACTGCCTTTGTTCCCTTCCACACACAGAAGGAAACAGAGGATCCTTTTAAAATATAAATCCAATGAAGTCACTACTTTACCCAATGGAAAGGACTTTGTGACAATGGACTGGATATCCAACGTAGATGGTATCTGAATGTGTATATTAGAGACACAAATATATTCTCCCTCTGTCTCTGTCTCTGTGTCTCGCTGTCTCTCCCCCTGTCTTCCCCTCTCCTTCATAAAAGAGAAAAACTCAAGATGCTTCTGAAATTTGGAGAAGGTCAGATGTCAGATACTTGAATCTACACATAAATACTCCAGATGAATTTCCCTTTGAGTATGGGATACCCTTGGGTCAGTGCTTGCTACCATAGAATGGAAACAAGCATTTCCAGTTTTATTTAGAAACAATAGAGCATAGCAGTTAAGATCCAAATTAATTGTGGCTCTGCCACTTACTAGCTGTGACTTACCAATCAGTACATGGGATAATTATGGACTTACCTCATGAGTTTGTTGGTAGCTTAATGAATTGATTCATGTAAAGAACTTGAAAATGTATTTAACATATAGTAAGCATGGAATAAATATTATCCTTTTGGAATCAGAGCTATTAACCCTGATTCTTCTGTAAGAAAGTCCCCATAGTCATTTCAGATGTGACTTTTAGCTATTCATTTAATAAAATGCCTATGGAATGTTAAATACTGAAGATGCAAAGATAAATACTATGGTCTCTTCCCTCAGGAAGGGAGGAGTACAACACATAAACAATCATAAAAATAAATGGCAATAATTACTGCAACATTGAAGTCTGATGTGTTTGAATTCGTTTTGAAACATGATTTGACCTATTTGTAGTGGAAGAGTTCATACTGACTCCATTTTATTTTTTTCACATAAATAAGAAACTTAGAGAAGAATAAAATAATTAAACTGGGGGAGATAACACATATGATTGAGGTGATTTGGAAGCAGAAACGGTAGGTAACTCAGGAAAGATACACTGGAGACTGAACTAGAAAGGAAATGTCAAAGTTAAGAATGAAATGTGACATTGATATATTAATTTTTAGATGACTAAGAAAATCAATAGATGGAACTAAATTGTTTTTTGAGAAAAGACATCATAGTCATATTTTCTTGCTCCATGGTCATATTTATTTCTAAACTACATACCCATTAAAGGATACTAGGTTGCAGATCTGTAACTGAGATCAGAGAATGGAAAGGAGAAATGTTGGTATTGAAAAAACTGATCTGAGTGATTCATATTGAGGTTAAAATCTTTACTCAGCTTCTGCACCTCAGGGAGCAATGAAGACCCATGACTCTCCATCAAAGCAAGGCCAGGCTATCATAGGATAGGGAAGGTTGTGTATATGCTCTTGAAGCATTAAGCATAGGCAGCAATTGGTGTCATGAGTGGGAACTTGCAGTTGGGAGATAGTGCCTATCTCTCTCTGTTTTCATGATGGGTATCCCTGGCACGACCCCAAAAACCCATGTTTGCAAACTTTGTAATATGTTAACCAAAGCTTCCAGGCTGAAGAAGATGTGGCAGGGAAGGGAGAAGAAATTAGGCTAAAATAGAGTTAAATTGTGGCACCTGGGTGGCTCAGTCAGTTAAGTGTCTGACTCTTGGTTTCGGCTCAGGTCATGACCTCAAGGTTTCATGGGTTTGAGCCCCGCATCAGGCTCCACTCTGACAGCATGGAGCCTTCTTCGGATTCTCTATTTCCCTCTGTCTCTGCCTCTTCCCTACTCCTGCTGTCTCTCTCTCTCAAAATAAATAAATAAACTTTAAAATAAATAAATAAACAAATAGAGTTCGATTAGATTAGATTAGATTAGATAAAATAACACAAAATAAAATTTAAAAACGAACAGTAAAAGAAAGGGAGGGCAAGCAAGGGAAGAAGTCAGTAGGAAGTGTGGGATACTTGGGATACTAGGGCATGTCTGGTTTATAGTCCTTCTCCATTGACTCCAGTGGATGTCCTTGAATAAGCAGCATCAGTATCTATTGTCCTTAGACAACAAAATGTCATCTCCCCCAAGAATGTTGCAGACCATCTCCAACTGGGGTTATTCACATGTACAAACTTCCTCCAATACAATGTGAACATTGGAGAACTGATTATCTCAATTTCCAAATGGAACAGTTTCCCTTAAGGCACCAGATCTTGATTGTTTTCTAAAAAGATTCTCATTTCTTGTGTTATTATTGTTGTTTGTGCTGTTGCTTTGTCTTTTGTATTTTTTAATGCTTATTTATTTTTTGAGAGAGAGATAGAGCATGAGAGGGGGAGGAGCAGAGAGAGAGGGAGACACAAAATCCAAAGCAGGCTCCAGGCTCTGAGCTGTCAGCACAGAGCCTGACGCAGGACTCGAACCCATGAGCCATGAGATCATGACCTGATCCGAAGTCTGATGCTCAACCAACTGAGCCACACAGGCACCTGCTGTTGCTGTTTTATCTTTTGAATGTTGAGGAAGCTCAAGATGATTTAATCAGTAAACTTGGCCAATGATCTGGGTATAATATATACTCTGCTAAGCAAAAAACTAAGAAGTCACTCTTTCAAGAAAATAGTATTTCCATTCCAGGGCAGGCCTCTTTCAGTTTTGTTAATGTCTTACTCAGGTAAAAACAACATTTATTAGTATAAAACTGTAATATTATTTTTTACTAGGGCTGCTTAACACAGTAAAGTAGTCTAGGTACAAATTATCATTTTGCAAATAAGACACTCCCATCTTGATTTGAAATTTGCCAGGAAAGTCATTTTTATAAAATGATCTATGGAACCATTCTACAAGATTATAAAAAAATTGTAAAATATTTAGAGTACAATAAAAATGCAATGTTTTCTTTGCCTTCCTCATACTAATTTCTACGTTACTTTTATATTGAGGGAAATTTAATAGTTTTGAAATATGAAATTCTTCATGGGGGCGCTGAAGATAGAAAATCATGAAGAAGGTTGTAGAATGGTTCTGCCATTTTGGTAGCTGTCCCCCCTGCCCCACTGAAATATACAAGGAGCTTGACGTGTGCCTAGGTTTGAACTCAAAGACCACTAGCAAGAACAGAGATTCACAATTAGTTTTTAGACCCGTGTTCCCCTTTGATAAATGGAAAACATTGTGTACTCTTCTTTTAAAGCTTTTTGAATTTTCAGGATAATCAGTTATTAGTAGTAAATATGAATCAAAGCAAATGGGGGGGGAAGCACTGTTTATGTTCAAACTCATTTTATCTCCAAAAAATGTGATCCCTCCAGGGGGCAGAGGACACGACCCGCCTTCCATACTCCTACACCCTCATAAACCACTGCTCAAGATCCCACAGATTTATGCATATTCACTAGCTCTTTATGTTCTAATGTCCTCAGCAATTTGGGGGAATATCAAAACAGGTAAAAATTATTGAGGCCTGACAGCTGCAAAAGGTCACCAAATTAAATTCATGAGGGCTGTCTCCAGTGCATCATAATAGACAGAGGCAGACATTAACTGACCCTCACACTTTGTAAGGAACATCCTCCAATCCTTTTCACCATCTGGTTTCATAAAAAAGCCAGACTCCTTTGACTATTTTATTTATTTTTTTTATCCTTTGACTATTTTAGACTCCACACAAATCAGAACATAGATTAACCAGTTTGTAGAACATGCATTTTTAAAAAACCCTTGATGGTCAGAATAAAATCCAAAAAGGTTGTGAGAAAAGGGGGGTGGGAGGTTAAGAAGAGAAAGAGACAAGGCAATAGAGAAAGATACAGATACTTAAGAATTGAATTCATTAATTGGAGGTGGAAAGCTCTATTCCTGCCCAAAACATTTCTGGGATTGATTTCCCAACACCCTAAAGAACAGGAGCTCAGAGCTGGGTTTCATTTAATATAAGAAAATATGTGTATGTGTTTTTTTCCTTGTACATGAGGCTTCTTCAACAATGGAGAGCATTAATATTTTTTAAAGACCACCAATGATTGAATCTAGTGGAGACACAAAGGGGGATATTTGGAAACAGGGAAGGCTACATGGGAAAAGGACCCATGACCCAAGGGAAACCAAGAGGGTCAATGCCAATATAGATCTTCAGAGCTGAGACACTGGAAACAGACAGGAGGGGACTCTCAGATTCCTGAAGGAAAGGCTCACTTTGGAGCTATGGTGCAGAGTTTCATGTCAGATGGGTTAGCAGAAAAATTAGGACCTAACACAAGTGCAGAGGCAGATTCTGAAGTCACTTCCAATGTTCCTACTATCTGGATTCATGTCCTGGGTAACTCTCTCCTACAGAGCACAGGCTGGACCTAGAGACATGCTGCTATTGATGAAAACGTAGCATGACCTGGAATCAGGTTATAGAAACAGATTTCTGTCTTGCTCATGTTCTCTCAAGTCTTTTACTTGATCACTTTGACAAAGACAGAAGTGACCAGGTGCCCATCGACAGGCCTGGGTGGCAAGGAAGGAGACTGCCAGCCAGCAGCTGGTAGGAACTAAGACCTCCCTTCAACCACAAGGAATTGAATCCCATCCACAAGCATGAGTGGACTGGGAAGAAGATCCCATCCCAGTTGACCTTAAGATGACTGTGGCCCCAGCTGACACCTTGGTTGCTGCCTTGAGATAGAACCCAACAAAGCTGCTACCAGATTCCTGACCCACAGAAACAGTGAGATAGTAAGTATGCTTTAGCCACTAAGGTTTGGGGTGATTTGCTACAAAGGAAGAGTGAACTAAAACGGGGTTTCCCAAATGTCTTTCATTTTAGTCACATATCACCTTGACAACTTTTTCTTTATATGTTGTTATGTTCTGAATAATGCCCTTGCCCACAAAGATGTCCACAATCCCAAGAATTTGTGAATATGTTACCTTACATGGCAAAAGGGAATTTGCAGATGCAATAATTAAGGATTTCAGTTTGTAATAAGACAGAGGCAAGAGGATGGAAGTCAGAAAAACGAGAAGTGATGTCAGAAGCAGAGGTTGGGTGGCTCAGTCGGTTAAGCATCCGACTTTGCCTCAGGTCGCGATCTCATGTTCCGTGGGTTCCAGCCCTGCATCGGGCTCTGTGCTGACAGCTCAGAGCTGGGAGCCTGCTTCGGATTCTGTGTCTCCCTCTCTCTCTGTCCCTTCCCCACTCATGCTCTCTTTCTCTCTCTCTCTCAAAAATAAATATTTAAAAAATAAAAGAAGCAGAGGTAGGGCAATGCAGTTGAAGATGGAGGAAAGGACCACAACACAAGAAACGCGGGCGCCTCCAGAAGTTGGAAAAGGCGGGGAAATGGATTCTCCTTGAGCCTCCAGAAGGAACACGGCTCTGCCAATACCTCGATTTTATCCCACAGGATCCAGTTTGAACTTCCGACTTCCAGAATCGCAAGGTAGTAAATTTGTGTTGTTTTCAGTCACTAGGTTGTGATAATTTGTTAGAGGAGCCGTAGGAAAGTACACATATGCATATACTCTGCCCTAATACTTTCCTTAAGTCGGATCATCTTTTGTACTGACATACATACCTGCATATATTTATTTTAAAGACATATTTGTATTTATTAAATATTAATTATTATTAAATATATTGTATTTATTATATTGATTAATATTTAATTATATTATTAGTTATTAATTACATATAATATATAATGATATGTGATATATAATATATAATATATAATTATTAATATCATATTGATTAATATTTATTATTAATATAATATATAAAAATATATTATATATAAAATATAAGTTATATGATAATATATAATTATTAACATTATATTAGCTAATATTTATTATTTTAATATAATATATTATTATTAAATATAATATTAAATATTTATATTTATTTTGTACTTACATACATACCTGCATATATTTATTTTAAAGACATATTTGTATTTATTAAATATTAATTATTATTAAATATATTGTATTTATTATATTGATTAATATTTAATTATATTATTATTAGTTATTAATTAATTACATATATAATGATATGTGATATATAATATATAATTATTAATATCATATTGATTAATATTTATTATTAATATAATATATAAAATATATTATATATAAAATATAAGCTATATGTTATATATATATTATATAATATAAATATATAATTATATATTATATAATATATAATTATTAATATTATATTAGCTAATATTTATTACTTTAATATAATATATTATTATTAAATATAATATTAAATATTTATATTTATTTTGTACTTACATACATACCTGCATATATTTATTTTAAAGAAAATCTATAAATTTGGTGTGGTGGTTGTGCCCCCCCCCATTAAGTATGATATATTATTAAGACAAACACATAGCTCATGAAATTTAACGGTGTCCATTGTACTGCCTAAGACCATCTTGTGTACTAAAGCCTGTGAGGATCACACTTTGGGACATATAGGCACAAAAGAAGAGATGTCACAGCAGGCCTTTCAGAAATGTGTCCTATGGGCAGGATGTGACTTTGTTTGCTCAAGCGCTTTCTGGCCGTGAGTACAACAGAGTTGGAAACGGTCTCTAACAACTACAAATGCTCCAGCTGAATCTGCTGGTTTAATTAGGCTTTTCAAAATTGGAGAAAGGCTTCACTGAGTCCCAATCTGCTGAGCACGAGTAGGACTTCCCCATAGAAAGCACAATTTTTTGCCTTCATCGTGAAACTGACTGAGGCTAGAATGTGCTTTGCTTTGAATGGGCTCACTTCAAAAGGGGATGGTGGTCCACTTAAAAATATGACCCAAAGACAAGTGAAATAGGCCCAACTGGCTGGTAGCTTCACACTAGACCAGTGGTTCACCACTTGGGATGATTTTGTCCTACAGGTAATATTTGGCAGTATCTGGAGATATTTTTGGTTTCACCACTCAGGACTACTTTTGGTATCTAATAGACTCCAGGGATGCTGCAAAACATCCCGTCATGCATGGGACACCACCCCCCAACCTACCCCCCCCCCCACACACACACACACAATAAATAATTACTCAACTCAACATATCATCAATGCTGAAGATAAGAAACTCTACAGTGGACAACAATTTAAATCTATTAAATTATTAAAAACTCAAGGAAGGGTAGGATCAGGCACACTGGTTCTCTGGTATTACTGTAGACTATCCTTTGAAAGCATAAAGGATTATATACAAACAGCCGAGGCAATTGCATGAGGAACAGGAGAATAGAGCGAAGGAGGAAAAGAGTAGCAGGAATTGTCAGAAGTGATGACTTCTCTGCAGTGTTGGATGCTAATTTATGTCCTACTGGCCCCCAAACTGTTACCTTCACATCAAAAGCAGGACAAGAGGGAGGTGCAGGGTTTCAGGGAGTGTCCTGCTCCCAGTCTTTCCCCTCCACCATCACAGCACAAAGGCAGAGAAAGAAAGCAAAAAGAGCTGCTCCAAGCACAGAGAGGACCCTGTGGAAAAAGCAACTGGTGAAGGCTAACATTTAAAAATATGTAAGGATAGGGGTGCCTGGCTGGCTCCATCGGTAGAGCATGAGACTCTTGATCTTGGGGTTGTAGAAGCCCCATGTTGGGTGTAGAGATTACTTAAAAATAAAATCTTTAAAAATATATAAATAAAAATAAATACGGGTAAAGGTATGTCTAGTTTTGTAAGAAACATACAAACTGTCTTGCAAAGTAGCTGCACCACTTTTGCATTCCCACCAGCAGTGAATGAGAGTTCCTGTTCCTCCACATCCTCACCAACATTTAATGTTGTCAGGGTTCTGGATTTTGGCTATTCTAATAGGTGTGTGGTGGTGTCTCACTGTTGATTTAATTTTCATTTTCCGATGACATATGATGTGGAGCATCATGTCATGTGCTTATCGCCGTCTGTATATCTTCTTTGGTGAGAGATCTGTTAAGGTCTTTGGTCTATTTTCTTTTACTTACTAAGTCTACAAATTCTTTGTATATTCTGGATAACAATCCTTTATCAGATGTGTCTTTGCAGATATTTTCCCCAGCCATGGCTTGTCTTCTCTTTCCCTTGACAGTGTCTTTCACAGAGAAGTTTTTAAAAAGTTGAGTCTATCAAGTATTTCTTTCATGGATCATGCCTTTGGCTTTGTCTCTAGAAAAGTATCACCATACCCACAGTAATGTAGATCTTCTTGTATGTTATCTTCAAGGGGTTTATAGTTTTCTTCTTACATTTAAGTCTATTATCCATTTTGAGTTAATTTTTGTGAAGGGTGTAAGGTCTGATGATGATGATGATGATGATGACAATGGTGATGATGATTTGCATGTGAATATCTAATTGTTCCAGCACCATTGGTTGAAACGCTATTGCCTTTGCTCCTTTGTCAAGGATCGGTTGACTACATTTATGTAGGTCTATTTCTGGGGCTCTCTATTCTGTTCCAGTGATCTGTCTATTCTTTTGCCAAACTCTTTCTTGGTCACTGTAGCTCTTTTTTTTTTAACATTTTTTAAAATGTGTATTTATTTGAGAGAGAGACAGAGAGAAACAGAGAGAGACAGAGCATGAATGGGGCAGGGGCAGAGAGAGAGGAAGACAAGAATCTGAAGCAGACTTCAGGCTCTGATCTGTCAGCACAGAGCCTGACATGGAGCTCAAACCCATGAACTGTAAGATCATGACCTGAGACGAAGTCAGACACTTAACCGACTGAGCCACCCAAGTGCCCCTTGGTCACTGTAGCTTTATAATAAGTCTTCAAGTCAGGTAACATCAGTCCCTCACCTTTGTTCTTCTCTTTCAATATTGTGTTGACCATCCTGGATCTCTTGCCTCTCCACATAAACTCTAGAATTAACAAAATAACTTGCTTGGTATTTGTATGGGATTGCATCGACCTATATATCAAGTTGGGAATAGCTTATTTCTTCACCCAGCAATCATGCTCCTTTGTATGTATCCAAAGGAATTGTAAACACATGTCCACACAAAACCTCTACATGGATGTTTACAGCAGCTTTACAACTGCCAACATTTGAAAGCAACCAAGATGTTTTTCAATAGGTAAATAGTAAAACTGTGGTACATCCACACAAAGGAATATCATTTGGCCCTTATTTTTTAAAAAGCTACCAAGTCATGAGAAGACATGGAGGAAACTTTGATGCGTATTTCCAAGTAGGAGAAGCCAATCTGAAAAGGCAGGTTGATCGTATACGATCAACTCTCTGAAATCTAGGAAAGGCAAAGCTGTGGAGATGGTAAGATGATCAGTAGTTGCTAGTGGTTGGGTGGGAGCTAACTAGGTGGAGCACGGAGGAGTTTTAAGTCAGTGAAGAAGCTTTGTATGATACTATCATGATGGATACTTGCCATTATACATTTGTCCACATCCATAGAACGTAGAACACCAAGAGTGAACCCTAAGGTAAACTGTGAACTTTGAGTCGTTACGATGCATCAGTGTAGGTTCCTTGACTGTAACAAATCTCTCACTCTGGTGGAGGACATTGGTAATGGAGGACACTGTGCATGTGTGGAGACAGACCCTAACAGTATATAAGAAACATCTGCACTTTTCTCTAAATCTTGATGTGCACCTAAAACAAGCCTTTTAAATCAAGCTTTTGAAAATGTGAAGCAAGGGGCATCTGGGTGGCTCAGTCAGTTGAGCATCTGACTTTTGATTTGGGCTCAGGTTATGATCTCATGCTTTGTGCTGACAGTGCAGAGCCTGCTTCGGATTCTTTCTTTCCCTCTCTCTTTGCCCCTATACCACTCGTGTTCATGTTCTCTCTCTCTCTCCCTCTCTCTCTCAATAAATAAACTTAAATAAATAAAAATGTGAAGCATTTAGGGACAAGGAAGCCAAGACTGCTCTTCAGCAGAGTTCAAAGAACCACAGCAGCAATTTAAACACTGATAAGGTAGCAGAGGGCATGGAATACCCTGGGACATTCCCAAGAATTAAGAAATCATGAATGATCAGAATGATGGTAAGTAAATGTCTCCCACCAAACCAAAAGAAGAGTAGCTCCTTTATTCAATAACAGATATATATTTCCTTGCTTCCCTCATGAAGGGAGATTGCTAATTAATGAAAGAGCCACATTCTAAAAAGAATATTCTGTGGCAGAGATTGGCTCAGTGCTCACCAACTACATTTCTTCTTCCTGCACACACAGAAAACCCCAATTTCCCATTCTCCTCTGCAGGTTGGAGTCCAGTGACCGGTTTCCAACCAGTGAGGTTTAGAAATATTCCCCTAGGAAGCAACGTCACCATTATAGGCCTGGCCTTAAATGCCCCCGCATGACGGAACACTCTGCTGTTTCTTCTCTGCAGTATGTAGGAATGCTGGAGACGATGGATGGCCTCACACTTGAGATTCACTCTTCAAGAGGAGCCCTCCAGAAGAATCTACTGACCTTATTTGGCCATGACATGAGTGAGAAACTATATGGTATGAAGCCACTAAGATTCAGGGTTTATCTCCGGTAGATGTCATAGAGCCTAAGATAAGACCTTTGATACTTAAAGACCTTAACATATCGGTTTCAACTGTTTAAGAGCATATTCATTTTCTATCGTTGTTGTAACAGATTACAGCAATTTTAGCAGCTTAAAACAACACCTATGTATTGTGCGTAGTTCCAGGGGTCAGAAGTCTGGACACAAAAGGGCTCAGGCAGGACTTCTACTTAGGTTTCACGAGACTAAAACGAGGGTGTCAGCCAGGGTGGATTCTTATCTGGAAGTCCTGGGGAGGATTCACTTTCAGGCTTTCAGGTTATTGGCTGAATGTAGTTGTTTGTGGCTGTTGGGCTGAGGTCCCCACTTCCTGCTGGCTGTCGGGTGGGGACTGCTATTTGCTCCTAGAGGCTGTCACATTGCCTCTCATGCTTCCCACATGTCCCCGTCCAGCAGTGGCAGGGCTGAGTCCCTCTTGCTCCAAATGTCTCTGACATCCCATCTGTACCTCTCTTCCTTGAACCAGAAAAGATCTCCACTTTTAAGGGCTCATGTGATTAGATTGAGCCCACCTGGGTAATCCCAGATAATCTTCCACTTTTAAAATCTGCAAAGTCCTTTTTGCTACGTAACATGCATATTCATCGGTTCCCAGGGATTAGGGTGTGGGTATCTTGGACACCATTCTGCCTACCGCAGACAGTGGCATTGACAGTTCATAGTTGAAACGCATTGTGCATTTTCAGAGGCCTGCATTTACATCATGACCACTGACTGGCAAGACCAAGTCCACTGGCTGGGTGCATGGCCCCCGTCACCAACTCAGCAGCCTCACACCAGTGCTACTTGGCATCGTCTCACGGCTGTTGTGCACGTAGAAACTCTCATGAACCACTCCTGTGGGATTTTCACAGCGGATTTGCAGAGATCTGAGATTTATCCATTGCCGATGTCAAGAATCAGCTTTTGTTATTTTCCATGTGGTCTGTATTTATCATATTTATTGTCATTTGCCTAGGAAATTATATTTAGTTCTGTTTCGATACAGAGGGTTCAGGCATCCTCAATCAGTCTTTGTGCTTTTCTTTATAAAGTTTCGGGTAAAAGAATCCCTTCAGGTACTAATGCAAAACATCTGTGCAAATATATGGCATGTACGTTACCTGTCCTCTATTCCTGTGCTCAAGGCAGACATTGCTAATCAATCATGGCACTCTTTCCCAGGGACCTAGCAGTCAGCCTCAGACTTGCTCCTAAATCAGACTTCCAGGAAGCCCCTATCAATCAAGTGAAAGTAGCAGGCTTATAATATTGGCAGCTCACAGTAAGTTGCTCAGGTAAACAGGACCATGTGCTCTCCCCTTTTTCTGCTTGGTTTTGTTTGTTTGTTTGTTTTGTTTGTTTTATGTTAAACTCCACAGATTGCATACTGGGTGTTCCGATGATACTTATTTTTCTACTTCTTACTTATTTAAAAACCAAACAAACAAATCCCTTCTCGGAAACAAGCAAGTAAGGTAAAAGAATAAAGTCAAATCCTTTTGTATATTCCAATCTCTCACTCAGACATCCTCGTAAAGTTCACAGAGGCCTCAGTTCAACCACAGATCCTGAAGCTAGGTCAACCTCTGAGCTCTGCAGAGCACAAATGATCTCTTCGCTATGGGTAGGATACTTTTGCAAGGCTTTTCAGGAACATTTGGAATGGCGCAAAGCTTTATATAATGAAGCTATATTATGAAATATCTGGCTGTATTACGATGCAGGTTCTTCTTCCAGTTAAATCATATTCTCTACGCTCTATTACGGTGAAATACTGGGTAATGGCTCTCTAATTTCTCACGGAGAGTTGCAGACATGATCGCTATATCGGCAACTGTGTATTATACATCCCTTGTGACACTGCATTTATATCAATGTCTGTAGCTTTTTAAATCTCAAGCTCTAGACCATATATGGAAAGGGACAGCAATATTCTTACAGAGATGCCTAAACAATACCATTTCACTATGTACAGATTATCTAGCATAGTGCAGAAGATTCAACAGAGCAGGATTCATTAATCTACAACTCACAGCCGATCATGACCACAGTGAAGGGAGTTTGTCAATTACCTCGACCCGTTGAACTTTGCACGATCCAACAAAGCAGCTGATAAACCATGCTAACTCTGACTTCTATGAACAACAAAAAAAGATTCCTTACTCTAATATATTAACATCAACGACTCCGGGCTGTCCTCTCTCCTGTCACTATTTATTTCATAGGGTAACATCAGAGTCTACTGTCAATGGGTCATTAAGCCACACTCATGTAAGCCACTGTGAGTTTGAGGACCATTGAGCATGGTATATTTGCCCTTCTGCACCAGAATTAAATAAACATCGACACTAAATAACACTGCAGTGATCTTCCAAGATCTCTGGTGGAGTAGTTAATAGCCCTTGGAATGTCTCATTTCCTTCTTGACATGGTATGTTCTGAACAACTACCCATTCGGAGAGCTGTGTAAACCAGAATTCAAGCTGGTTTAACACTTAACGGTACGTGCTGGTCTTTGATCCTTCCGTTTATCAGTGTCAATGTTTTTAATAATTACTATTTTCTACAAAAGGGGTCACAGATGGGCTCCATTAACAAATGGGGCATAAATGACTCCTCTATCAGAGGCTAAACAAGGGCAGTTGTTTTTAAAACATTCTTTTCTTTGTTTCACTGGTTGTGTTTGAATGTTGTGAATCAGTTGCCAACACTGATAAATACAGAGATATTACAGAAAAATACAGGGTCTTTTGAAAAGGCAGAAGTTTGGCAACATTTTACTTGAATTTTGTAAGGAGGCCAAAAGGAAGGCATGTGGTCCCTCCGGTTCTTTGCAGACCTGAAGCTTCTCGCGAGCAATGTATTCCAAGTCCAATTAATGGCTTTTACACCTTCCTGCCCAGCCTAAGCCCTGGCTACTCACAGTGTGGTCCGTGGAAGGACAGCATCAACACCACCTGGTGGCTTATGTGACGTTGGCACATGTGATCCCTGTGCCTGTTAGAGAAGCGCTTGCAGAGACGTTGACTCAGTGTAAGCAAATACTCAGTTTCTTTAGGGTTGTCTTGGCTTCTGTCTTTGGCTCGTAGTCTCAACTCCACCTTCCGCCTTTACTTACGTTTGTTTCTCCAGTTTAACCCTTGCATTCACGTCTTCTAGTCTTCTCCAGTCTCCCCTTGTCCTCTACAGACATTCACAAAGAGCCAATACCAAAAGAGCAAAACCATCCTCATTTCTACATTAGGAGTGCAGTTTTCAAGAAGAAATCTCACCATTTGCAAAACATGGCTATACCTAGAGGGCATTATGCTAAGTGAAAAAAGTCAAAAAGAGAAATTAAGACAAACGCGGTATGACTTCGTGTATATGTAGAAGCTAAAAAACAAAACAAGTGGACAAACCAAACAAAACAGACTCAGATTCGAAAAACAAACTGTCCCCAGCAGGGGGGTGGGGGGTGAAGCAGGCAAAATAAGTAAAGGGGATTTAGAGGATGAACAGACTTCCAGTTATAAATACAAAATCATAAGGATATAATGTACAACATAGGCAATATGGTCAATAATACTGTAACAACTCTGTACGGTTATAGGTGGTAAACAGACATAATCATTTCATAGTGTATAAAAATATCTAATCACTATGATGTAACCTGAAACTAACAGAATACTGTATGTCAATTACACTTGAATTTTAAAAAATGAACAATTTTCCTATTTAGAATTGTAGGATATCTGGCTTGAATGGGACATGGCAAAGATCATGTAGTCATGTGGTTCCTATGGTAGGCTGAATGGTGGCCCCTCCAAAAGTTCTGTCCATGTTCTAACCTCCCAGGACCTGATAATGTGAACTTAAATGGGAAAGGGGTCTTTGCTGATATAATCAGAAAAGATAGATAGATGATAGATGATAGATAGATAGATGATAGATAGATAGATAGATAGATAGATTTATAACCTATTGGTTCTGTTTCTCCAAAAATCCTATAGATAGATAGATAGATAGATAGATGATAGATGATAGATAGATTTATAACCTATTGGTTCTGTTTCTCCAAAAATCCTATAGATAGATAGATGATAGATAGATAGATAGATAGATGATAGATGATAGATAGATTTATAACCTATTGGTTCTGTTTCTCCAAAAACCCTATAGATAGATAGATGATTAGATAGATAGATACATAGATGATAAATAGATAGAGATTATATCCTACTGGTTCTGTTTCTCTAAAGAACCCTCATACTGCCCCCAAATCCAATGATCAGTATCCCTAAAAGAGACATGTAGAGGGTAGGCATACAGACGAAGAGAAGGCCATGTGAAGACAGACACAGAGTAGAGAGAGCAGTCACAAGCCAGGGAATGCTCACAACCATCAGAAGTGTGAAGAGCCAAGGAATGGAATCTCTCTTTGACCTTCTGGAGAGAGCACAGACCTGCTGAGACCTTCATGGTGAACTTCTGACCTCCAGAACTTTTAGAGGACACATTTCTGTTGTGATAAGTCACCTAGTCCATGGTTATCTGTTATGGCAATTCTAGGACACTAATCCAGTTCCGAAACCTGGACATCTGTCAGCATCACCTGGTGGCATAATGATGGTGAGAATCACGACAGGTGGAAAGGAAAGCGAGGGGGGCATCTTTACAGCTTCAGCGGCGAGAGGCAGAGATCAGCAGCCCTGACACCACCAGGGAGCATCTTAACATGTATCAGACACGGAGAGTCTGAGGCCCCAGCCCCACTGAGTCAGAAACTGAATTTTAACAAAATCTCTAAGTGATTCATGTACAGATTAAAGTTTGAGAAATGCTTCCCTAGGCAATTTCAATTAGCAACCTTTACAGAGTTTCTCCTTGATCCCATGTTTGTGTTTACCAGCATGTAAAAAGTGTTCCTTCCCTCCTGTCTCTGAGATAATGTTAGTAAGAACACAAATTCCAGGAGAATTCAGAACAAAAACACACGCACGTTCTAACTTAGAGGGTGAGCCCTTCCAACTCCTTAATATGACACTCTGAGAACAAGGCCAAATCATGCACCAAATGAGGTGTTTGAGCCCCGAGAACAGAGGCAAGGATTGCTAATGCATTCATTCCAACTTAGCAGCACCGCCCAGGCGAAAAGAGTTTGTTTATTAAATGTTTACCTTAAAAGGGGTTTCATCTGACAATTGAAACCAACAAAAGCCCATAAAATTGCTTCTGGAAATTTGAACGTAAGAAATTCTCACCTAGGACTCAAAATAATAGCCTATTAAAATTACATTGGGAGAGTGGAGACTCATACAAAATAGATGATTAAAGAAAATGCAGAGCCATTGGGGTGGAGGGTGGAGGTTGAGGAAGTAAGGGATGCATCTGCTAATCCTTAATTCAGAAATGCCAACCCTACAAAGCAGTGCCTGAAACAAAAGCCTTTATTATTTCCAGCTAGCCACCACGCTGGCCCTGCCCAGTTTCTCGGGACGGCCGTGCATCTAACAGAATAGGAGAACGAAAGAGCCCTGTGCCATCTGTGGATTTGCATGCAGTGCAGAAAAGAGGTAACCAGGGAGGGGTTAGAAAAATTAGAGAAATTTGAATTGCCTTCCCTTTAAGGGAAAATCTGGGGGGGCACTTTTGAATGGGCACATCCATTCATGATGTACGGATGCAGGCCTTCTGACTTTAGTCTATGTAGAGGCATTAAAGGCAAAATCTGAGCAAATACTGGAATCAATTCAGTAATTCAAGTTAAAACAATTAAAAAGGAGACCGAGCCAGTTAAGTAATCCATAGCATGAAGAGGACGTTGGAACCAAAAAGCAACAATACAAAGGTGGAAGTGTAAAAATATAGACAAAAATAAAAACAGATTTAATACCTACGATACGATGAACATACTTCGTATTTTCTCACTTACTCTTACAAAACCAGTCAAAATAGATAAATATCTGTTTTAGAGATGCGGAAATTGAGTCCCAGAGAGGTTTCAGCCAGGTCATACGAAGAGCATGTTGTGGAGGAAAATACAAATAACATGTTTCAAGAGTCCAATGTATGAGACACCGTGGATCAGAGCCATTATTAATTTATCACGGAGCTCACACCTACAGCAGAATTCAAGTGCATTTGTGTTATTCAAGACATTCACAGTGGCCTATATATTTTATGTAAGAAGCAGTATTGGCTTAAATGAACAATTGCATTATTACAGAAGGCTTTTAGTTCCTAAGGAGCCTGGGAATTAGCGTCAGTCTAGAAACATGTAAATGAAGGGAGCTGCTAAAATTGGAAGAGGAAAACACTCTGTTCCACATAATTGAATCCCATTCGTGTAGTCAACAACTTAAATTGAATGACTATTTTTGGTCGGCAGTTTTGGGCAGTGGGATGCAAAGGTAAATAAGACAAAGTCTTCATTCTCAAGGGGTTCTTTCTACTTGGGAAGGCGGACATTACAATTCAACGTGGAAAGTGCTGCACTGGAGATAAGCACAAAGCACGCTCGCGTGCAGAACACAAACAGAATCAATCACGGCATCATGTTCGAACACCTGGGGAATTCAGGCACCCAGAACAACGGAAGTTTATTCTACCCGCTAATAAGTCCGAAGACCGAAAGACATAAATGAAAGAACAAGCTAGAGAAAGGGACCAAGATTCCCTACGGAAATAATCATGCCCATACCCTATATTCTTCCACGTCCAGTCTGAATAACAAGTTCTTATCATTATTTGGCTAGCTGCTTCCTTTGGGCATATAATAATCCTGGCTGTTAGATATCGGCCTCTTTCTAATTGGTCTCCCACATCCATTCTGGTCCAATTCCAATCCACTCCTCACTCTGCAGCCCAAGGCTCTTTTCAAAATGTAAATCAGATCAACTCACTCACCTCTCTGGTTGGTTTTAAAACTTCAATATCTTCACATTGCTCTTAGAATAATGTGAAGTTCTTAGTACAGGCTGCAAAGCCTGCAAACCTTACCTGGTCTTCAGCCCCATCTCCCACTGCCCCCCACTCCTTCTGTTCTCCAGCTGTCACTCTTCTTCCAATTCTTGGATCTGTAGTAAACTCTTTCCAGCTAGATGTGCTTTGCATGTGCTGTTTCACAGCCATAAAAGTCTCTAAGAACTCAATCAGCTACTTGACTTCTCTTCCAATGTTTCCTAATTAAGGATCATGAGTTACCCTTTAAAACATCTATTTCTTTTTTTTTAATTTTTAGTGTTTCTTTATTTTTGAGAAAACAGAGAGAGACAGAGCACAAGTGGGGTAGGGACGGAGAGAGAGAGACAGACAGACAGACAGAATCTGAGAAGCAGGCTCCAGGCTCTGAGCTCTCGGCACAGAGCCCGACACGGGGCTCGAAACCACAAACCATGAGTTCATGACCTGAGCTGAAGTCAGACGTTTAACCGACTGAGCCTCCCAGGCGCCCCATAAAAAAAAATCTATTTCTTTATAATAACAAAGTAGCCAAACACAGTGGCCAAAGGCTCGATGTTTCTTGATCCAGAAGACCCAGGATCAAACCTTAGCTTTACCAATGATTAGCTGTGTGACTATACTCTTAATCTATTCGTTGGTAAAAACAGGTGGCAATATCAGCACTTGCTCCTAGAATAGTTACAAAGATCAGATAACACACATAAAACACTTTTCCATCCTATTTCTAATTCAACATTTATCCCCTCTCATTTGTTTTTTTCTTTACCACTCTTTCTTTTAATGTTTTCCCTGCCTCTGTTAATGTTTGCAGTGTTTTCAACTGTGCCTGTAAATCTAATTTTATATATCTGTTTGTTCTCAGAGTGAAATACTGTTTTAAGGACTCATGTCTTACATCAGTTCTAGAAAGAAAGAAGTCAATTATTCTTCTTAAATATTGCTTCCTTACCACCCTTTCCTTTTAGCACTCTATCATTCGTGCTGAGACAGCGTGCTTCAGTGGAAAACTGCCCTGTTCCGAACAGAGACTGGTTCACTTTCTGTAAAGGCCCAGATGGTATTTTTTAACCTTTGTGGGTCACAGCGCCTCTTGGCAACTCCTCACTTTCACCACCGCAGCCTGCAAGCCACAGGAATCAGCGTGTGGAAACAGGTGGGCGTGGCTGCGCGGAAACAGGTGGGCGTGGCTGAGTTCCAATCAAGAGAGAGTTTGCCAACCCCTGGCTTTGAGCTTTCTCTTCTGAGTTGTCTGATTCTAACCCTTCATTTCCTTAAAGCTGTTTTCACCACTTTACAAGCTGTAAACAATGGGCAGCAACGTAAAAGAATTCTTGTGCACCGATAGGAAAATTCTGAACCATGGAGGTTCAATTCACCTGTGCCTCAACTCTGCATGGAAAAAGCCTGTTTTGCCTGGTCTGTTTGTAAATTAATTTCAACATTCCTTTACTCAATATAAATGTGTCCTTCTTTGACTTCTTCTTCAAGCCAGTTGTAACATTTTACAGATTCCCTCATTAATCATGAATCAAATCTTGAACATGTGTTCATTTTACGTGTGTATAAAAGTAATGACTTCAGCCTTTTAAAAAAATTATCCTTTAACACACGCATTTGGAACCTCTCCATCTTTGTGACTTCTAATTGGTCATTCATAGTTTTAAACCCTTTTGCTCTGTATCAGGGTGAATCTCAGTATGACATTGGCCAAATTCTCTTTGACAACATCCATTCTAGAAGTTCACCATTTACTGAATGCCTTATTTGAGTAATGATCTTTCTCATTGCTAAGATTTCTATTTGATTTCCATATTTCTTTTTTTTTTAATTTTTTTTTTACGTTTATTTATTTTTAAGAGACAGAGTGAGACAGACCACAAGCGGGGGAGGGGCAGAGAGAGGAGGAGACACGGAATCCAAAGCAGTCTCCAGGCTCCAAGCCAGCCTTCAGCACAGAGTCCGATGAGGGTCTTGAAGTCATGAACCGTGAGATCATGACCTGAGCCAAAGTCGGTCACTTGACTGAGCCCCCCAGGCACCCCGATTTCCATATTTATTATTTCATTGCTGCTTGCTTTTGTTTTGAAGTTTCTTATTCTTCCTGTAGATGCAGTTTCATTTGACTTTCTTAAACATGTCATCATGTGGTAGGGTCCCTCACTAAGGGAAGAAAAACAAAAACAAAAACCTCAAGGCAACCTGGCTATACACGTATGTGACAATATCCCTCACGACCTTGCAACGTGAGACCACTTAATCAGACTGCATGTTTGTGTGTTACCACATATGGGAACAAGGAAGTAGAAAGTGTATAAGAAACTACACCACGTGGCGTTCGGGGCTCAGCTCTTTGAGTAAGAACCCAACTTAGCGCATCTGCACTTACTGGACATGCACGCACAATCTTTGAGCGGAACCCGTTATTTTAATTTTTTTCACTCTCTGTGATCGCACACATACGCACACCTTTTGCGCACGTCCTTACCTAATCATCTGAGCGTCCAATCTCATATCGGTCTTTTAATGGCAATTTGAGATTGCATGTCTTGTAGACGAAGATGATACCCCATACCCAGCCGTTGAGTCAGGGGTAATTTGGTCAATTCCTGATTTCAAGGCTGAGACCGTGATCTCATATTTTCCTGGGTCTTTCACTCTCTGAAGGTCATAGCTCCTGGTATCCGTGTCTGAAGTTCCCTTTTGAGTTCTTTTCCAACACTTGCCTCCAAGCAACAAATGTGGCTCTCTGGCTTCCCACCTCACTTGCCGTGTTTGACTCAAGTTGCCTGCACCAATGTCCTACCAGCCAGGGGTGCTCGTTTCTGGACCAGGAGGCCAACTTGAGGAGATGTATATCCTGTTCCCAAGAGTAGCCATGTCTGTTTTGGTATTTCCTGTTTATTCCATATACTGTTGCTATGCTATTACAGCCTGAGAGACTGAGTCAAAGTATGAGAACACCATACCATCTTGACTGAAATCGTATCCATTATTCACGTTGCATAAAATGTTCATTTGAACATTAAAAAACAAAAGGAAAGAAAATTCTGCATCTATATCTGTTGAACTTGATGGAAGAGTCAATTAGATCCTCGGAAAGATGTGAACACACGGGGATCATTTAGACTATATTTAAACTATTTGATGAATGTGAGCTTTTTGAAACCTCTAGAAAAGGCTAATGAATGCTATGCTAATATTCACAAACTGATAAGGGCTTTGCTGCCACTTCCAAAATGCAATAGCAAAACATTGAAAAGTTGAAAATCACTCCCAAAATAGTTTTAACCCTTGCATACCCCCCCCCCCCCACCGCCGCCCCAGGACCTTCCAGTTCTGAAGAAAATCCACTAGCCTGGTGTACACGCCTGAGCTCTGCTACCCACCACCTATTAAAAAGATAGTATCTGGGGCGCCTGGGGGGCTCAGTCAGTTAAGCGTCCGACTTCGGCTCAGGTCACGATCTCACGGTCCGTGAGTTCGAGCCCCGCGTCGGGCTCTGTGCTGACAGCTCGGAGCCTGGAGCCTGTTTCAGATTCTGTGTCTCCCTCTCTCTCTGCCCCTCCCCTGTTCATGCTCTGTCTCTCTGTGTCTCAAAAATAAATAAACGTTAAAAAAAAATTAAAAATAAAAAATAAAAAGATAGTATCTTAATGTAAAGGAGGTTCATTCAGAGAGACAGGAAATTGAGTGCTTAATGAGTTTGCAGTGATTCCTTTCAAATAAATTTAGCACATCTGCACACACAGGGCATACATACACCCTACTGTGAGCAGAATAATAGTCCACGACAAAATTTTATCTGGCTCAAAACGTCAAGAGGGCAGAGGCTGAGAAACCGAGAGGTAGACGTTATGGTTCCCAACGGAAAGGTGTTGAATTAATTGTATGTATATTTATACATATAACATACACCATTTTATAATTATATATACCTATGTGCATATTTTTAAATTTATGTAGATTACATCACTGTGCGTGTATGTGTGGGAATGCTTTATCTTGTAGGAAAACATGATAGACTGTTATTACATTTGGGGAATTTCCCACCATAGGTCCTGGTTCAAGATAGCATCCTGAGCACTTTCTTTCTTTTTTTTTGTTTTTTAAAGCTTTGTTTATTTTTGAGAGAGAGAGAGACAGAGTGCAAGTGGGGGCGGGGCAGAGAGAGATGGAGACACAGGATCGGAAGCAGGCTCCAGGCTCTGAGCCGTCAGCCCAGAGCCCGATGTGGGGCTTAAACCCACGAACTGTGAGATCGTGACCTGAGCTGAAGTCAGAGGCTTAACCAACTGAGCCACCCAGGCACTCCCCATCCTGAGCACTTTCTATTTAACTCAGTGAACCTCATAACAACACTTCCAGGTGGGTAATATTATTATTCCCATGGTATGAATAAGAGAACGAAGGCCCAGAGAAGTTAAGTCGTCTGCCTGATGTCACAGAGCTAGCAAGCAGGGGATTCTGGATCTTCGCCCAGTCTGAGTGATCTTAGCCCCTCTGCAGTATGATCTGTTGATCCACAAAGATCTTTAGAGCCCAAACTTTCCACTGGAAACTCCACTAGCCGGTCCACCTGTCTGCAAATGGTAAGCTTCTACACTGATTTGCATATACGCAGCAGTGGAGTCTGAATCATTAAGAAAACTTCAGCAGGGGGAGAAGGCACACATCAAAGCCACAGAGGTGAATGCTAATGAGAAGAGTAAACATATAAAACTGCTTTTTTTTTCCCCCAAAAACGATTTGCAAGTCCCTTCCAGGTGGTGCTGCAGATAAAGCGGGGTCGCAGAAATAGTTGTCTGCACGGGATGAGCAGGAGGGGCACTGAGCCACAGTCTTAGCCTACGGTGTTTCTTATAGCTAAGGCAAGCATTACGCTTGATTCATATTGGCTGGATTTCATCGCAGGATCCTGGAATGCCCAGAAAACACCCAACCAGGCAGACTCGGGCCGCGATCAGAAGAATTTTATTATCCAAGTTGCAACATGCAAATACCCTCTTTGCATTCTGCTTTCTGCAAACACGGAGTGAAAAAAATAAGTGGGAGAAAACGAGGAGGAATAAAAGCAGTGCGATTCATGCTTCACAAAGTCCTGTAGGTTATTACCAGGCCTTAAATTGTGAGTTGCAAACACAAGCTGTTCTTAAACAAGAACAAAAAGAAAAAGCAGATGGTTTCTTTTTACATCCTGTGAAACTTTTCCTGAATGCAAGCGTATGTTCCCTTCTCCCCAGCTGGCATTCCCATGCAAATGATCCGTTTTCTGTCATTTTGAGAAAAATTTTTGATCTCCATCCCCCACCCCATTCTAAATGCCAAAATACCTAGAAATGAGAGGAGGGAAAGGGATCAAAACATTTTTTATCAAAGTAGGCCTCTGAGGCTCCATCACTGCAAATCTGTTCAGAAACACGACTGGGCTTACGACAGGTATCGCCGTGACCCCATTATTATCATGACCATTATTTTGTATGTTACGGATGTTTCTTCTGACAGACATCTTTACTGATGTCTGTATAGCTTTTGCTATAGGTGACATGGTGGGAAGAAGGGAGATTTGCAGTTATAAAGTTCTGGATTATGTAGATTCTTGGATTCACATTCTAGCTCAGTGGCCAATCAAATAACTACACGCCCTAGAGAAAACTGTTTAAAATCACTTAGTCCGTGTGACTCTCAGTTTGCTCACTTGTAACACGGAGACAGTGACATCTGCCTTTGCAGGGAGATTTTGAAGATCAATTTCTCTTTGAGAAGCGCCGCACGGAATCTTGTTTGCCACACTCGTATGAATAATGAGTGCAATGGCACCTATTTCAGAGGATTAGTTGAGGATGAAATAAGGCCGTGCATTATTTGTAAAGCATTCCTGAAGTGCCCAGAACATACTAAGTTCTAAATAAATGGGAGCTATTATGGAGTGGTTATCGTTTTATTGGTATTGCTGACCTGGAAGAGTACACGGGGATCCGAAGGCTCTCAGACGATCCTCAATCCCACTCAATTATCTGCATTGTTTTAAAACAATTTCCCACAGATGCTCACTGCTATCCTGGCTGAGGTGGGCAGTGGTTGCATTGGCTCCACTACAGATCTTAGTGGCCAACAAAGTGTCTCTCTAGTTAATACTTAAATTCTCCTTGTGCCTGAAGAGCTTTCACAAGAGGATTTTGAAATGTTTCTGATCAGTTTTGTATTATAGCCGGATACATCTGTTGAGATCAAAAGCTGCCCGTGGTTTAGTATTAGTTACGTCTGTGCCAAAAATTATCCCAAACTTGATGGCTTAAAACAAGAACAAAAAAGGCAAACAAAACATTTCAGTCACACAATTTCTGGGGATCAGGTACCCAGGAGCGGCATCGCTCCGTGGTTCTGGCGTGGGATCTCTCATGAGATTGCCGCCAATTTGTCAGCCTGGGCTGCAGTCACCTGAAGGCTCAACTGTGGCTCACTCACATGGCAATTGGCTTGAACAAGCAGTCGGAGCAAGAGAGAGAGGGAGAGAGAAGCCACAGAACAGAGTCTTTTATAACCTAATCTCAGATGTGACACGCCATTATTTCCTTTGATCCTGCTGCTCATGCAGACCTATCTGGTATAATGTGGAGGTGTCTAGACAAAGGGTATGGATGCCAGAAAGTGGGGACCACTGGGGGACATTTGGGGGGCTGGCTACCACAGTCCCTGGGCCAGTAATTTATACTAAAGTAGTAAGCATAAGTGAAAACGGAGAGCAATGTGACCTCCCACATGAATTCAGTCTCACCATTAATTGAACATCCAGATCAGCTTCTCTGTCTTCCAAGAAGCTTCCCTGACAAGATGTATTTTCAATCATCTCCTTCCTATGAATGTTGACAGCATGCCTCTCTGCTTTAGCAATGTCATTTTACAGTTTTTGTTTCACAAAAGCTGGTCTAATCATCTTGAGGGCGAGGGTTATGTCAAATGCTTCTTTGGATTCCTTAAAATTCCTCCGTGTGCTAAGTATATGGAATTGGTAAAAGTTCAAACCCAGCTCTGTGACCTTTCAAATGCAAAGGTCTGAACAATGAGCATTCCTGTTTGAATTGCCTTGAAGCTCTCTAAAACCCTTGGTCACTGGGGCGCCTGGGTGGCTCAGTCGGTTAAGCGGCCGACTTCAGCTCAGGTCATGATCTCGCGGTCCATGAGTTCAAGTCCCGCGTCAGGCTCTGTGCTGACAGCTCAGAGCCTGGAGCCTGTTTCAGATTCTGTGTCTCCCTCTCTCTGACCCTCCCCCGTTCATGCTCTGTCTCTCTCTGTCTCAAAAATAAATAAACGTTAAAAAAAAATTCTTTTAATAAATAAATAAAACCCTTGGTCATTAAATTACAGTTTCCATCTTGGCCATTTGCATGCAATATAATAAAAATAGGCCCATGTACACTTCCACTTAAAGAAAGCTTTTGACCTTGCCTCTCCTTTTGCTAGAACATTCTTCCCTTGGATATCTATGTGCATAGCTTACTCCTTCACCTCTTTTTTTTTTTTTTTAACATTTATTACTTATTTTTGAGAGAGAGTGTGAGTGGGACAGGGGCAGAGAGAGAGAGGGAGACACAGAATCCAAGCAGGCTCCAGGCTCTGAACTGTCAGCACAGAGCCCGATGTGGGACTCGACCCCCCACACCAAGAGATCATGACCTGAGCCAACACCAGAGGCTTAACTGACTGAGACACCCAGGCACCCTTGCTCCTTCACCTCTGTAAAGAAATGCTTTGCTCAGATGGTCTCTCTTCATTGAGGTTTACCCCAACCACGATATTTAATATAGCAATCAGCACGTGCCTGGCCTCACCACTGACAAGCCTTTTACCATGCCCCAAATTTTCTTTTTGTTCTAGCACCTATCACCTTCTTAAGAAAATGTAATTTACTAATCCATTATATTTATTGTCTGCCTTCCTTTCCAGAGTGTCAGCTCTCTGAGGACAGGACTCTCCTCTGTTCTGTTTTGCAGTATATACTCTGCCTGCATCCGTGTCTAGAATATACCAGATGCTTAGTATGGAATTCTTGAATAAACGGAGTAATATTTTTCGCGACGGAATTTGAAATAAAGAAGTCTTGGGGCACCTGGGTGGCTCAGTCAGCTGAGCATCCAATTTGGGCTCAGGTCATGATCTCATGGTTCGTGGGGTTGAGCCCCACGTTGAGCTCTGTGCTGACAACCCAGAGCCTGGAGCCTGCCTCAGATTCTGTGAATCCCTCTCTCTCTGCCCCTCCCCTGTGCTCTCTCTCTCTCTCTCAAAAGTAAATAAATAAACATTAAAAAAGTCTTCACCTGTAATGCTTGAGCTGAGTAGATATTTCAGTTAACAATGAAGGCTACTTTCTCAAGAATTCTGTTTGGTTGGTTTATCTTCTTATGTAAGTAGTTTATGAATCACTATACAAAGCAAATACATTATAAATAAGAGATAAGAATCTAATGTAAAATATTTTATTTTATTTTTGTTAGTAAAATTCACAGAAGCCACAGTGCAGAAGTTGATAGACTTTATTCATCAATTCAGTAAAACCACATTCAACTCATTCAAGCAACTAGTTTGAGTGACGTGAGCTCAAGGAGTAAAATAAATACTTAACAGAGGTGATGCACAAACATTTTTGTTCACTATAAAAGTACATTAATTGTTCCAAGGCTCTAAATAATCACAGTGCTTTTTGTTTTTCTTTTTTAGCTTTACCTCTAATGCTCTCAGTATGACTGGTATCTGCTTTCTAGATTAGGACATATGCTGAGAATTTACTCCTCCTTTTGTTCTCAAAATGGTAATTCTACGAGAAGTTAAAGCCAATATATTTTGAAAAGAAATGACATAATAATAATAATAAAACTTGGTAATCAAATATTAATGTTTTTCTACATGTTTATGGTGCTGTTCAATTAAATGATTTCTGTGCATTGGCAAAATAAACCACACATATTCTGCCACAAAAGAAGTGGTAAATCAAATCTCTGGCTATTTAACGATGTTTTCTCTATTTTCAACATTTGCAATGTCCTCATTCCTGAATTAATCCCTAGAAGAAAGTTTGAACCACAGAGCAAAAATTGAAGAAAACACCCTTCTAACAAAGGAGCCTTGTGTTCTAATTGTGTAATTATCAGAGTCCGGAATTCACAAATTTACATCTTGTAGTGGTGTTTAACTTGTTTTACTAACCTTTCATTTGTATAAAAGCTTAATTAATTATCCCCGAGTGACAGTGTTTTCTTTGGAAGATCATGTTGAACCTCTCGCATTAAAATTCTATACTCCTTTCAGCTAACACAAGCAACATACAAACAATTAAGGCACCTACATTAAAAGGCCTGTGATCCCGAGGCTTGATGTTTTTGTGACAAACTGGTGTGGAACTTGCTTGACTGCCACTTCCTGAATGGCCCCTTACTTTGCCTATCACTAAGACAGAAGATGAAGGAGCATTCTGAAATGTACATTTATTAAAAAAAACAATAAAAACAAACAAATATTATTTAGTAGATAAAAGACCCGAAGACCCTATCACTGATAGTAGGTCCCTGAAAACATCTGCATGGCAGAAAACAATGCAATCATGGAAGGTAGAACCAATAGTCTAGAATTCTTCCACCATTAGTTCAGTTCAGCATGTATTTTCTTAAACCTCATAGTCTTGAAGTATTTTCCTATGGAACTGATGCTGTGAACTTGTTGGTTAACGAGCATTAACAACACTGTCCTTAGCAGAATTGGTAAATCTATTACACATGAGATTAGTTTTGATATGACCATCATCTCCACACCCCTCTGTGGTGTAGGGAGCAGTGGTGGATGTTGAAAGAAAAATACAATGGGGGAGGCAAGACTGAGTGTGGCAGCCAGACTTCTGAGATGGCCACACTCTTGTATAAAGGCCTTCTCTTCAGAGTGTTGGACCTATCACTTGCTTCTAACCAATAGAATACAGCAAATATGAGGGGAAATCACTCCCGTGATTAGGTTACAAAAGACAGTAACTTTCATTCTGCCAACGGACTATCTTTCTTGCCGGCTCTCAAGAAGGCAGCTGCCATGACAGGGAAGCCAAGCCCATGGGGCAAGGAACGGAAGGTGACCTCCAGGCAGCACTCAGAACATCATGTGCTCAGTCCAACCACCTGAAAAGAACTGAATCCTGCCAACAACCCCTGAGAGGGCTTGGAAGTGGATCCTTCCCCGGCTGATAACTTGCGATGAAACCCCAGTCCTGGCTGACACCTTGGTTGAAGGCTTGTGACAGGGGCCGAGTCACAGGTAATATATACGTGCTCTTCCAAATGGCTAAGTTTGGAGGTAATTTGTTCAACATAGATAACCAGTCCAGAGTGACCTTTGAAAGAAAGCCTTGAAAAACATACCCCGGTTCACTAAAAACCAAAGCAGAACAATAGCAGGGGAGAAAAGACTGTGTGGAGGGGTACGAATAATACTTTGCTACCTCACTTCTTTGCAAAAGAGAGCAGGCTCTTACGTGGGTCAAGTACAAATGGAATCTGTTAGTACTCCAAGGAATGGCATTTTCAGCGCGGGGAATAACAGGATGATAAATAGGAACGCGGCCAAACACTCTCTGGCTCCCTTCACATGACTTGTATTCTTTCTTCCATCTCTCGTCAGATGTGGTTGATATAGAATCCGGCCTTGGCAAGGGCAGCTTTCCCTAGGTAGCTCACAAATACTTAGTAGGCAGTATTCTTGATTTCGATCTACTTAATAAAACCACGTCACCTATTTTAGTAACATTTTGTAAATTTAACCCGGCAGTTTGAATTTTACAATTCTGAGACCGATTTTAAAAAGTGGATTGGGGTTGACGCAATGTTGCCATTGTTGTGTTTTACCCAAAAGGGCATGTAAACATTCACCAAAGCGGTAATACCGTACCATAAATGACTGCCACTTTGTGAAGACAAATACTCTTTTAGAAATGAACTCGTAATAAATGATCACTATTTAAAATTAAATGTTCAGTGTTATAAGAAACTTAATACGTGGGTTTTTTTTAATCCTGCTATGAAGTAGGTGTAAACTTTGCTGCGTGTGTGGACTAATTTTAGGAACCATTGATTTAGTCTGTTTAATTTTCTTAGCAACAAGAAGCAATAAGAAATTGCTGTTCCTTCCATTTGACAACCCCAATACCAGCTCAGAGTAAGATTCACCTTATCTTTTCCTTATACCTGATTTCATCTTTGCTGCATAAAGTGAGGTTGGGATCATCAGGAAAAATATAAGATGCCCAGTTCACTGGAATTTCGGATGAATACCGATAATTCATGTCCCATGACATATTGCACTGGACATACTTCTATTTTAAAAAAGTATATTTAAGGGGCTCCTGGGTGGCTCAGTCGGTTAAATGTCCACCTTAGGCTCAAGTCATGATCTCACAGTTGTAACTTCAAGCCCTGCATCGGGCTCTGTGCTGACAGCTCAGAGCCTGGAGCCTGCTTCAGATTCTGTGTCTCCCTCCCCCTCTACCCCTCCCTTGCTCGTGCTCTGTCTCTCTCTCTCTCTCTCTCTCTCTCTCTCAAAAATAAATGAACATTAAAAAAATTTTTTAATAACAAATATATTTAAAAATAAACTATTTATTTAATAGTCAAATTCTGTACTTTTATTTGCCACTTCTAGTCATCCTAGCTGTGGAGTGAGTTATTCTAGAAAACTAAGACTAACTTGAATACTTACTTCTTCAGCTTAAGTTTGTGTTTAAAGTAAGTAAAATTGTGTGTGTGGAAGGAGGGAGGATTTTTCCCCTTGGAGTTCACATTCACATTGATAGGAACTGCTTCTACATAACTATACTCAGAACTCACTTAATGAGAACCATATCTCTAGTGTAGATGTCTGATCTCTCCTTAGCAGCCTAAATTTTTCACATGGGCAACTGAGGTCAGGAAATATAATGACCTCACCTTTCTTGCCAATGGACCAACATCTGAATCAGTTGAATAAAAGCTTCACTGTGATTTTTCCTCCTGGCACCCTCTTGAATCCTTTTCTTCCACAAAAGACACTACAGGGTTCTTCCTTGCTAATTCAACTACACACACCCATACTTTCTCTTGGAGACTCAAATGTCCCTCCCATGTATTATAAGGCTCCCCCCTTCATGGGGAAAAATATGGTAGGTATCCACTGGAATTTCTTAAATATCAGAAGATACAGGTATCTAAAACCCCAAACTTGAAGTTAGCTCTCTTTGCAAAAAGAAAAAAATGATCGTTTTCAGTCATAAAGATGTTCTAACCACAATAACTCCAAGGTGAGCCTTCGGTTATCTGAAAATATTGAAAAAGAATCTAAAAGAGTGTCATCATTTTTGAGTACAACTCAGCTTTCTTACTGTGTCCTCTAACCATCTAATCTTATCTCAGATTCACGTCCTACCCTTTGTTAAACAGAGATCTAGCCCCAAATCTCCAGTCTACAGATGAGGAAGCAAAGGCTGGCAGGGAATGAGAACATGGCCCAAGTTGTAAGACGAAATTATCACTTTTGAGGAAGTGTTTCCTCACCAATATCCTAACAACCATTGCCTACGGGGAGCAAGGAGCCCAAGTGATATTGCTGTATTGCCTCTGCAAAACTTACAGTATGGGGAAGGTAAGCATGCTTCCTAAAATCACCAAGCAAGTCACACAAGGTCAGAGCTAGAAGGAGCAGCCTGGATCATTAACCCCTCTCCAATTATGCATATCAGAACCAACAACGCCCACCAAAGGAAAAATGGCTTCCCCAAATCTATACATTGGGTTGCAAGACTGGCGCCCTAGACTTTGCTTCTACCAGACCACACCCCCTTCTGAAGGATGGCCTGTTGGGTGATTTTCAAACCTTCTGTCTATGCTTTTCCAGTGAGCTCTTCTGCCAAATCCAAGCTTATTGAAGCATGGTCCTCAGTTTATCTGGATCCTAGATCACTGGGTGCTTATTATTAAAAGTGCAGAATCCCAGGGGGGGGCTCCCTTCTATCTGCATTCCAGCAAGGCTATTTCTGATACATTCTCAAACTTGGTAACCATTCCCCTGAAACATAACTGGGCTCCTTAGTCATTCTGCCATTATTTTCTGAGGACTTGGTGTGCAGTGAACCATACTAAGCACTATGGCGAACATGAAGATACACAAGTTATCTCTAGGCACTGCAAATATGTTTTCTGGATTCAGATTGTGGACGCTTCATCTGCCAAGAGTATTACTCTTTAAAAATCTTGGGAAAGAATTGTGTGTGTGTGTGTGTGTGTGTGTGTATACCAGTTGTGTTACAGCTCTCTTGGTAATGAGTCACAGAATTCTAACCAGAGCAGGGACTTATTGTGAAGGATAGTGGGTACTTACATACCCGAGGCAGGAAATCATCTGGTTCTCAAGGGGACCCAGAATGAGGGGACTCATATGCTGTGTTAACTCTCCCTCGACTATTTATCCGGGTCTTTCTATCTTTCTATGGGTATCTGGATCATTCCTCTCTTCTCTTCCCCTCTCCCATCTCCCTCCCTCTCTCAATCCAGAATGCACCTCTCTACTTCTCTGATCCATAAGGAGCCACAGACTTCTGGTGCCTGGAACGCATTTTACGCAGCGAATTCCTTCTCCATCATTATAACTTAGTTCAAACACTGACCCCTAAGAGAGGACTTCTAGAGCTAATACTTACTGGGTACTTAACTACATGCAGCTGTGGCTCACAAAATCCCTGAATATTTGACAATCAGCTCTCATTTAATTGCTCACGTCCTACGCAATGGCCTAGTTTCTTTACAACATTAATCCCAATCAGAAAGCGTCATGTTTGTGTATTAGTTTACCCATGTAACTTCTGTCATATCATGCTAACATGTGGGCTCCATGCAGCGGTAAGCTGGGGCTAGCTCACGCAGGCTCATGACAGCTGACTGTCAATCAGGAATTTTGTGAGTTGGTTATTAAAACTGCCGGTAGCTTGAAATTGGTCATGGCAGGAATGTTTACATCACAAAAGTCGACAAACGCTACAAATCAGGCCTTTAAAAAATTTTCCTGGCAGGTCAGCTCGCCAGCACACCAGGCAGGGGTTACCCTTTCTCTTTTCACTGTGAACACCTGACGGGGTCAACACTGAATGCGGGTGCAATCTACAGATGAGTGACTTTTATCATTTCAAACACTTTGGTTTTGTCCTAAATCCAAAATTATTGGGAAAATGAGTCATTGTCCCGAGTCGAATAGGGTGCTCATGCCTAAACAATTAACTATGTATGGAAGAGACAGCAGGGTCATTTTGTAACTGGGGCTGGTCCACAGATGGCTAGCTGTGCTGGTGGGGGTTGAGGGGCCATTTTTGGAAAAGGCACCAAGTAAACAAACAAAAGAGGAGAAAAAAATGTTTATCACATTTATCTGTCCCATTGGACTGGGACCTTCGTGAGGCTGAACTGATACCTTCTTCAACTCTGTAGCCCCTCACCAGCACATTTAGTGAGGAATGAGGAAGACTTATTTGTATTAAAAGGTAATTTTGTTTTCTCATTATGGAGTTTTAACCAAATATACTATGGACACAATAAATTCAGAAAGCTATTCAAAGGCTTTCCCCACTGACCAGCAAAGCTCTTTAATAAAAACGATGGTGGAGAGGAAGGGCTCCATTTGAAACCTTTCTTCTAAAACTCACTTGCTTTATTCGAGGAAACCAATAGAAGGAGCAAATGCAGGGACACTCCTCTGTTACCTAAACCGTGAGGAGAACACCTCGGGCCAGATCGGATGAACACGCTCACTAGACGCTGTTCTGTGTTAACAAACTACGTACTGCATGCCCTAATGAAAATAATGAGCCATTTTTGATGAACGACCCAATTTTTAATTTTGCCGTTGTCCAAATATACAGTAATAACAAGGGTGATGCAGAGCTGTTTTATAATTCTACCCCTTAGGTGAGGGATTCAGAACAGTAGTTAAAATCCAATCCCCTCTTTCTTTCAAATAGTGTAATCAAAGTGCTATGTCTCTAAGTGGCTGCTTTGCTGCCTAACAGAATACGTTATGTGCCTTTTTCTCCAAAAAGCCTTTCCAGCAAGTGTCGTTGGTAAAATGATCTGGACAAAGTTTTGGAGGTGAGATACTTGAACATAAAACAGTGTGAAATTAAGCAGCCGTGCCACATCCTCCAGTGGCTGTCCCCATTTGTCACAAACCCACAGCTAATTAAATAGAGGTAACTTTTCTCCTCCTTGTCCCATTGATCAAGCTCCAGGCTTGGTCTGTAAAGCAGGTTTTTCTGTGAATTGTGGTCCACTGGCAAAATCTGTTAACATAAAGGTATTTGAAAGTTTTCTCTTCCGTGGCCCCAGAGCAGGACAAAGCACTTCACAGCAATGACAACAATCTAGGAAGGATAGTTTTTCTGAAATTCGCCTGTAATATACCACCTGCTTAAGATAGAAGGCTGGGGGGGGCACGACTTGTAGACGCCCCCACTACCTCTCAGGTCCCTAATGATTAGCTGTCTCTTTCCTAGTCCTGAGGCCCCGTGGACTCATCTCTGGCTACATTTTCAGGCACGTATCTGACAGGCAGGGATCATTTGAGGAGGCTGCTATAAATTTCAACTCAGAGAGAAAAGAGAATCACAATGTTCAATTACGGGCAAAGTTTGTTGAGTGATAGCAAGATTGAAAGCAAACTCACTCTAAATAAAGGCTTTCAAATCCAGTCCCAGATCAAAAGCAAAAGTAACGATGCCCAAAAGTCAGGTTCTTTAATACCCCCGTTAGACAGGGGAGAGTGTCTTCGGGCCAGGAACTGGCTGTGCTAGCCAATTTCCTTCCTCACTCCTGTACTTCGTATCCTTATTGTTCCAATCAAGACAGAAATCAAGAGCCTCAACCCCAGCTGCACATTTAGAATCATCAGAGAAACTTAAAGAATGCCAAGCATGAGCCCTGGATCCCGGGGGGGTGGGGAGGGGTGGATTTTATTCGGTTGGTCTGGGGTTGGACCCAGGCATCCGCCATTTTTTAGAACAGGAAGAAAATTTAGACTCACTGGGCTCCCTTGGAGACAAACCAACCGTACATACCGAAGGCAGGTGCACCCACTCACGCCCACGCTAAATGTGGGCACGTTTCCTCAGAGCGAGGTGAGACATTGCAACTCAGGTGCAAACAAGTCTGGGACACACTAAATCAAGGTTTGGAGACTTGAGACCAAAGGTCTATATAAATGGGTGAAGAGGTCCCAGGGGGTGGGGGCCCTGGCAAAGGGAGGAGCCGTGCCGTGCCCAAAGGTGCCAGGCCAGGCTTAGCTCCAGACCCTAGCACCAGCAGGAAATATGCCAGATTATCCAATTTCTCGGGGAAACCTCCAAACTGAATTTCTCTATAAAACCTCTTGGTTTTCAATATTGGCTTTTTCCCCTCTTAAGCCCAGGACAGGCTAAAAGAAAGATCTTTGGGCCCTGCGGTTTGTGGGACATCTCCCGGCCCCTAGGCCCCAGGATGGAGTAATATGAACACTCCTGAAAAGCTTTCTCTTTGACCAGTTTTTCAATGCCCCTTCTTCAGCATCTGCCACAAACATAAACCTTGGATAATATTCCACCACTCAGAAATGCATTTGGGTATAATAAGGACTTGTCACGAAACTACAGTAAAACCTTGGGGTGCAAGCATAATTCGTTCCAGAAGCCCACTTGTAATCCAAAGCACTTGTATATCAAAGCCAAAAATATTCATATCAAAACCAACAAAATTCATCTAAAAATGATTACAATACTGTATTGTAATACAAAATAATAAAATGCAAAACATAGAAAAAATAAATTAACCTGCACTTCCCTTGGAAAACCTTTGTGGCTGGTGCGAGGGAGACAAGAGAGAGGAGGGTTATTTTGTAGAACGACTTTCACGATCACTAACGGACTCACTGCTGTCTGTTGGCTCGACAGAATCTTTTTCTGCATGGAGGCCATTGTATACGCTCACCCGGATGTTGACTACGGTAGTATTAATAAACTCTTGTCATATACTGTATTTCATGTGACTGGCGATAAGGCAGCAGAGGAAAGGGTCTAGGTCTGTAGGCAGCCTGACCTAGAATGAAGCAAAGCATTCCTAGGCTCACTCTTGTCTGGAAAAGCAAAGGACTGTCCACAGGTGCTTGGAAGTGACAAAAAATACACCAGTGCCAGTTGTGGGCACCTTCCAAAGTTCTGAAAAATCACTGATTTCTGCCGAACACCACAGCCTGAGATGGAGCATCCAAGCATGGGAGATGATCACCCACAATCCCACAGAGAGAGAGAGAGGAAACATTGGCTCAGTTGCGATCATGTGACATTCAGCACCACGTACTACTCATATTGTAAGACATCGCTCATTTATCAAGTTAAAATTTATTAGAAATATTTGTCTAGCAGAACACTCACAGAACAAGTTACTTGCAACCCAAGGTTTCTGCACGGTCAGATCTTAGGATGAACGGGTTCACTGCTACGAGCGCCGAGGGAAACGGGAATCTGTGGGAGAATCGGAGTAAAAGGCTCCTTTGCTTCCTGCAGCCCCGAGAGAAGGGGGCAGAGGCAGGGAGGCCTCGCGGAGCCAGGCGGCGCGTGCGCACTGGGCACCAGAAGACGGCGGCAGATATGACATTAACAGAAAGTAGGACCGAAAGAAGTAATAACTTCACTGGGCTCCATAAGAAACGGCATGACTACATCCCCGCCTTTCTGGAATTTACGTGTATGAGGAGGAGACAGACAATAAACAAAAATATGTCAGGAGCCGGTGAGGAAAGGGTAACAAGATGTCAATTGAGAAGGGTGAGTGGGGGATGGGAGTATGCAGGACTCCAAGCAGTTGCACAGACACTGGCTTCAACCGTGAGTGGGACAGGCAGGTGGGAGCGGCTTGGCAACACAGGAATCACAGGACCGGACGTATTTCAGAAGGATCACTCTGCACGGAGAACTGCTGTGTTAAGAATATGCTGTAGGAGTCGATGGTAAAATCTGGAAGCCCAGCTAGGAGGATCGTGCAATCATCCAAACAACAGAAAACGTCTCCAAAGCCAAATCAGAAGTCAGCTGGCAGAATATCGGGAAATGCAGATTCGGGAGGCAAAAACAGCAGATGCCTAACACAGGGGTTTAACGATCTTCCATTCAACTGGCCAATTAATGCCTGCCTGCAGACACATCCTGGAACTAAGAAGTGGAAAGTGTTCTATGCTCACCGGCCCCAACTTAAGGAAAAGAAATTCCCTCACTCGTGATGCAAGGGTCCTAGGGTGATGGAAGTCAGGACAGCAAAAAGAGAATGATGGCTTTTACTCCATAAGCAGCCAGCAAATGTTTGAGTTATGGATAACAATTAAGTCCTAATTGGCAATAATGTAAATCTCTTCTGAATGGATGTGGTAAATATTGAAACAAACGAGCTCCTGTTTTTCAGACCTGGATGGCAGTCAGTCAAAATGAAAAGCTAATTTCAGCCTTGGAGGCAAACTCTGTATTTTAATCAAGTGTGACAAAGTAGGAACAATAAATTGGCATTTGAGGTGAGGGGCTATTTACTTCCCTTCTGCAACGCTGGTGATGGTAAGTTGCACTGCCCCCTTGCAAAAGGAGAGCGCGCCTTGGCTTTGATCCAGAACATCAGGAAACATCTGGGGAACTGGCCAGAGGCAGAGTTCAAAGCCAGCTGAGAGCTGAAGGCAAATGATCCACCTTCCCAGATGTCTGGTGCCCTGAGGTATCTTGTGCTATTTGATTGTCCTCGCCATAGCTGGACAATGTAATTAATCAACGTTTATTCTGAGAATCATGAAAATAAAGTGTGTGTGTATGTGTGTGCGCGTGCGCGTGCTCATAGTTTCTACCATACTGCAACCCAGCATTAACATCTAATTACTAAGGATCTAAAATACTAATTTTGTGATTAATCTACTAACTAGGTGCCAATTATGTCCAAGGTGCTAGTATGATGATTCCCACTGGGGAATCACCAGTGGACAAAACACATAAAGTCCCTTCTTCCAGTAACGTAGATGCTATTGAAAAATAATATCATAGAAGCTTTGGGTGCCTACGTGGCTCAGACAGTTAAGCGTCCTACCCTTGACTTTGGCTCAGGCCGTGATCTGAGTTCGTGAGCTTGAGCCCTGCTTACAATTCTCTCTCCCCCTCTCTGCCCCTCCTCCACTCGTGCTCTCTCTCTCTCGCTCTCTCTGTCTCAAAATAAACAAACTTTTTAAAACATTAGAAAAAAATGAGATGTGTAGGGGCGCCTGGGTGGCTCAGTCAGTTAAGCATCTAATTTCAGTTCAGGTCGTGATCTCACGGCTTGTGGGTTCAAGCCCGGCATCGGGCTCTGTGCTGACAGCTCAGAGCCTGGAGCCAGCTTTGGATTCTGTGTCTCCCTCTCTCTCTGCCCCTCCCCTGCTCGCGCTCGGCCTCTCTCTGTCTCTCAAAAATAAATAAGCGTTAAAAAAAAAAAATAAGAAAATCCTGAGGCACAGAGAGACTGAATAATGAGCCCTAAATCACAGCCATGACTTCTGGGAGAGAGTGGAAAGCCAGGCAACATCCTCTTTGAGTATCAGATCTAGAGGTGAAGAAAGCATTCACGGTACAGTTGCAGGCATCACACTTGTTACAAAGGAAATGCATGGCGTTGGGGTAGGGGAGGTAGTAAGACCCAACCTAGCTTGATTTTTTTTATTACAGCAATAACTTGTCATATGGTCTCTCATAAACATTCATCTGTTTTCCTGAGTAACATGTCTGGCTGATTTGAGGACAATAGTTGGTTTTGATCTTTGCTGAAACTGGCACTCTAGAATTCAAATTTTCTCTCTCCATATTCATGTTAACCTTCAATTCTATTAAGGGTGGTCTGAGCACAGGATATTTTCTAACACATTAAACTTCTTGAGTCAAGCAGTGTATATAATTTATATATGTAATGTTCTGAAGATTTCATATCTTCTGTGAGTCTCTGTCTCCATATAAATTATTTATATGTTTTAATATTTCAATAAAGCCAGTAGGGTTCATGTTGCTGTGAATCGCTCATTCTAATACTCCAGAAAGAAAATCAGCTTGTAAAATATTTGCCTTATTAATCTGAACATATTGAGGGGATTTTCTTAATTGTACAGGGTTTAAGGGTATGATAAAAAAAAAATGAAAAGAGTGGAAAAACAAAACTCTTTTTATCTCAGAGTCTCAGGTGCTGACCAGGTGACCCAGCGCTGTGTCCTTGGATAACCCCTGCTCTGATTCACCAGTGGAGAAAGGGATCTGGAGAATTTGAAAAAACAACAAAGAACAACAACAACAAAATGCTGATTTCCTGAATAAGCTTTGTTAATTACCTGACGAAGGAATTGTGAGCTTTCTCACATTAGTGGGGACAATCAGGACACAGGAAAAGCCCCAAGCTTCCAGATCACGTTCTCCAAAAGTGTCTGAGGATGGACGGGCTTCTGAGCTCCGCCCAGAAAGCCTAAACCCATGGAAGGGTCCATTTCATCATATATCCTCAACACATTTGACAAATTCTTCATCCTATCTGCTCCTCAACTTCCTCAACTGTTAAGGGGGCTAGGAATTGTATCCATTTCATAAGGTCGATATGGGAGTTCAGTTAGTCAGTATGTGAAGAACCCATAGAGAAGCACCGAGCACGAAGTGAGCATAAGCCGCCATATTGTTCTGGTTGTTACCTACTCATTTCACAGACGTGTATTGGACATCTTCGGTATTCTCTTCCAGCTCTAAGGGATACAGCAACAAATAAGACACGGCTGCCACTCACCGCCATATATTCTTGTGGGAAAAACAGGCAAACAATAAACAAGTTAATTTCAGCTTCCACTAATGGTCATGAGAAGAAGAAAAGGGTTGATGGCATAGGACGCCTCCTTGGATCTATCAGGTCAGGGGAATCAGAGAAGACTTTCTGGGGAGGTGAGCCCTGAATGGTGGAGAAGGATCTGCCCAAGGGAAGAACTGGAGAAGATGTTCCACACCCAGAGAACAACGGAGGCAAGGATGTTGTCCTGGAATATGTCAGCTTGTTAGAGGGTAAGGAAGCCTGCTGACGTCAGGGGGAAGGATTAGATGTGAGGCCCCAGAACTGGAACCAGGTCCAGTCGTGCACACTGGTGAGGGGCTGGCTTCTTGTGCCAGATGTACCAGGAAGCCACCGGAATCATATGAGCTTGGGAAATAACTTCCTCTAACCTGTATCTTAAAAGACAACTCTGCTGTCCAGAGCCTTTTATCCAGATCACCAGAAGTGACACGTCTTTCCCAAACACAGAGGGGAGAAAGTTGGAGGGATTTGCCATGATTGTGGATCTCACAGGTGTCAGAGACAGAGACCTCCAGAGGGTGAAGTCCAATGTCTTCATTTCGCAGAGAAGGATAACAGCACATCTCCTAATACATCAAGCTCAGACTTGAGAGAAATGTTGATTGCTTTAAGTGCAGGTGCTGAATAAATTCAAGATGAGGCTTGAAAACACAAGCTGCACCTGTGTTCCAGAAACAGGACCCTCACTAGGTTCTTTATTACCCTTCAGAAAAAAGAAAGAAAAAACGGGCTTCTTTTTCCTAAGTCTTCCCCAAAATATGCCTGCAGCCCCATATCAACACTCACAGCCTGGCAAGACTGTGTGCAGGGACCCACCTGAAGACAAGGATAGGAAAAGAAAAGAAGGAAAAAGGTATACTAGGAACATGCCCCCAAGTGAGGTCTGTGCACAGGGACCCAACCATCAGAATCGCATGCATGTTCGGGCTATATTTGGGCAGTGGGCCCCAGTCTTATGCCCTCATCAGGCAGGACATGGATCTTCAGTGGGAGAAAATAAATAAAAGCACACACCCACAAATAAATAAAAGCACACACCCGCTGCTGCATTGCACCTCAGAACAGGAGCCCAGCAGATGGGAGTTAAAAAGCTAAGTGCCTGAGGCAGGCCTTAATTTGTTACGTGGTTCCATTTGTTTCTCTTTGTAATGGTTCACTTAGCAAAACTTGGGACTGGGGGGAAAAAAATCAATTTTAGAAGTTGCCCAGACTCTTTTGAAAAGAATTTCGGATTCAGATGGTTAGACAGAAACAAGTTTGGGATGGATTTGACTATTTGATTTACACCATCAGGAAGAGGTTATACACACAGTGCTGGAGTCCACAGGAGACAAACTAAGTACATGATTGGGGCACCAGCGAGAGCAGAGGCATTAATTTGAGGGGAGGAGGTCAGAAGTTGACATTTTATGATGTTAAAAGGCCTAAATAATAATTGTGGTGGAAAACAGAAATCTGTTGGACATCCATTCATGTGTGATGTGTTTAGTGATGATTTTGAATTTTTCATGATATGGGAATTTAGGACATAATCTTTCTAATATGAAGAGTGTCTAAAAGGCTTAATCTCTAAAAAGACAATGAGACAGGCACCTGTTGGGATGAGCACTGGGTGTTGTATGGAAACCAATTTGACAATAATTTTCATATAAAAAAACTAAATAAATAAAGCATAAAAAATAATAATAAAATAAAATTATTTTTAAAAAAAGACAATGAGATGATGCATGAAATCAAGTGCCTTGGTTTATTCCCAAGACCTTGGTTGATAAGTGCTGGTGCCTGTCCTTCTCCGTGACCCTGGCTCCAGGTTCAGTCCACAGCGTTACCCAATGCCATACATGTACTTTTCATCTTTTAGATTTCAAGAGTTTCGAAGGCCATTATTTTAGTTGATTTTCACAACAAGCCTGTAACCTAAATGAACGGGCTGTAGCAACCAGTGGATTCCTAGTGACATGTTAGAGTCACTTTTTAAATACAAGCTGAACTGTTTTTCTTTCACTATTGGCTTCAAAAAAAAAAAAAAAGATAGTGGGGAATGTGTGGGTCTATTTATAATTAATGCCAGTGACAAGACAAACTTTAAGACTACTTTTCCTACAAGAGTTTTATGACCCATTTTCCTCTAAAACACACTGTGTGGCTTTAGAGCTAGGAAAGTTCTTGGGGATCGAGGTTGGAGTCCTAAATCAAAATGACGGTGGTCTGTATAATCTAAGAGTTTGATGGCTCTGAAAAGGTTCATCTTCTTTACACTGAATATGAGAAAGCATGGAGAGACTAACTTAAGAAAAAGAACTGATCCTAATCAAATTTCATGTTACCTACAACCGTTGCCCCGTCTTTCATTCATAAGCTTTAAATAGTCTGTATCCTTCTCTGTCTTGTCTATAGCAAAAGACGCTGCACATCATAGCACCTGAATAAAAAATAAAAAAAAAAAAGATATTTTTAGCTCTTTAGAATTGTTTCCTCTCTTTGCAAAATCCCTTGCCTAACTTCTGATTCCTTTCATCAAGGCTGGGCCAGAAGGGATCTGGAATGGAGGTGGTGGTGGCAGATAGAAATAGCGATCTATTTCACATTTCCCTTCTCAGAACGGAGACTCAACTTTCTGATTCCACAATAGGAAGCAAAAGCATTACGAGCCTCATTACACAGACAGGCTTAGGTGATTTGCCCAAAATCTCATTGCTAGAAAATTACTGTGAGAGGATATGAACTCTGGCCCTTCGACTCCTAGAGATTTTTTAACCACGCTACGCCAGGAAATAGTCCCATTTAAATTGGATCCAACTGGTGCTACGCTGAAAGGGGAAGAGTCATGTTCACTTTTTCAAGCCAACAGGATCTTAATACTGACCTTGAAAATCATGATGAGACCAAGGTGGGAAACAGCCCCCTTCTCCTGTGTCAGACTTTTCAATGTAATCACGTTAAAATGTAGCGATTCCCCACCCTAATCTCTCCTTTGTCAAGTCTGCTCCTCCCCAGTGTATCTTCATTTATTGATTTAGACATGCATTACATGCATTTTTTTTCATTCATTCAAATTTGTAAGTGCTTACCAAAAATCAGGATGCACTTCTGGGAACAGGGACCAATGTACTGAAGGTAGACAATGGCCCGACCTCTGTAGCTTATGTTTTCAACTGTTAAAAGAGAGAAGTGTGGAGTAAATGAGAAAGGAAAGAGCCCACGCACCTTGGGCAAACGTCAAATGTGGGAGAAGTGAATAAAGTAGGCCAAAGATGGCCCATGGGGCTAAAACAAACTCTGGTCTCTAGCTTAGAGACCCCTCCTCCGTGTTCTTCCTTTGCGTGAAAACCCCCACAGATATGGAGGCTGTCGGCTCTAAATTACCCTCCCCACTTGCATTTGGCGCTCAGATCTTTGGAGAAACGGTCTCCTCTGAACCCACCGGTGTTAAATAAATCTCTGATCCACCAAGATCTCCAAGTGCCGCTTGGGTTTTCCGCCAGCAATCCAGCCTGGTTCCCTAGCAAAAGAGGTCATGTGATCAGGAAGTATTGCTTTCAAGTGGAGTTGGACAGCCCTGAGCTAACAGCCCCGTTACCCGCTCCTTTTGCTTCATCTTTTCCTGCCTCCATCTTCAGAGTAGCAAGACCTAGAACATAGTATCAAGACAAATGAAAACTAAAAGCCTCTGAACTCTAATCAAACAGAATGGAATCCTGAGTTTAAATAAATACACCAGATAAAGACAGATCTACTCTGACTGACAGAGGGTAGAGAACCAAGATCCCAACCGGCTTGCTTGGTTTCCATTTTGCAGTATCCCTTTGGTGATGGGCAGTTCAGAGGTCCATAGAACTGTGGAGGCTCTGAATAGCCACCCTGGAAACGATTGACCGCCGTGATTAGGTTATATAGGCTTAGCCTAGAGAAAGGAGCAAAAATGTCTGCTCAACTTGTTTTTAAGGAAGGACCTTAGCCAGTGTAACCAAAAGAGTCATTGTCACTCAACCTCACACTCCAGAGTCAGTCTTTCTCTGTAAGGATACGGGGCATGCATTTTCCCCAGAGCCTCTCTCCTGCATCTTCTTCAAAAATGGAGAGGCTGTTGGTAACTGGCCAAGAACGTAGGGACTCAGTCAGTGTTCTACCCAAATAGAGTTTCATCTCAACATGGCTGTCATGACTGGTATTACAGTCCAATAGTTACTCATTCTAAAAATTTTAACACCAACACTAGTCCTACAAAAACATGCACGCATCCTTTTTTTTTTTTTTAATGTTTATTTATTTTTGAGACAGAGAGAGACAGAGCGTGAGCAGGGAAGGGGCAGAGAGAGAGGGAGACACAGAATCTGAAGCAGGCTCCAGGCTCTGAGCTGTCAGCACAGAGCCCGACGCGGGGCTCAAACTCACGAGCTGCGAGATCATGACCTGAGCCGAAGTCAGAGGCTTAACCGACTGAGCCACCCAGGCGCCCCTCACGCATCCTATTATTGTTGGTTTATTCTCAATAGGCTTTTGATAAATCATACAGATGACGCTTTGATTATTGCTATGTTGACACAGCGTAATGGCCCTCTGGGGGGGGGGGGGGATAGTAACAAAATGGAAACAAAAAGGTACACTGTGGGAAATGAGGCAATTTGACATTTTAATGTTGGCTAAATTCTGTCAATTCTTTCTTTATTGTATTATTTCACCTACGCTGCTCCTCAGGGAAAGATTTCCAAAAGCTGAATTTTAGAATCTAATAAACCTCATTAAGTCTCTCCAGAGTTTTACCACCTGCCAGCTCTGTGACCCAGAGCAAATAATTTAACTTCCTTTTTCTTTTTTTTTTTTTTTTTTTTACTGGGAAATGGGATAATAATAATATCAACTTCATAGGGTTGTGGTCACGGGACTGAATAAGATAACATATGCTAAGAACATGATCCAATGCTCAATAAATGGCAGCTATTATCACCTGTAGTGGATTGCGTGTGTGTATATGCACGCACGTGTGTACTTTCGCTTAATCTTAACGCTTCCTGGTACAGGGTGCGTATATGCACGCGCGTGTGTGTATATGCACGCGCGTGTGTACTTTCGCTTAATCTTAACGCTTCCTGGTACAGGGTGTGTATATGCACGCGCGTGTGTACTTTCGCTTAATCTTAACGCTTCCTGGTACAGGGTGTGTATATGCACGCGCGCGTGTGTATATGCACGCGCGTGTGTACTTTCACTTAATCTTAACGCTTCCTGGTACAGGACTTCATCTATTGTCTGTGCTCTAAAACTGATCAATTGTTTTTGGTGACTAAGTATGAAGTTGGATACTCAGACTTGAATCAGCCAAGTATGGTTACACACCGACCATGACTAAGCCAGACATCTAAGAGGCATTTTTGTATGAATCGTCTCCTTCGGTCCTACACGCAGTTCTGTGAGGTCTGCCCAGCAGACTGGAAATGCATGTGATTCACTGCAGAGTCAGACCACATAACTTCACGTCTTCACCATCTTCCTACTGGCTATTTGGCTTGTAGGACATCACCTCTCATCAGGTTCAACTTTCTTCGAAGGGTTGAACTAACAATTAAAACCCATAATGCATGTAAACATCACATGGCGCCTCTGCAGAATAAACCACACAATACCATTAGCTCCTGATAGAGTACAAGCCATTTTCATCAATCTCCACTTAACTGATGACAAATCTCCACCGCTTCAGTAAAACACAGTGATGGATGCTTACTAGTCCCTGGATCACTCCTTTGCCTGCACACCTGTGCTTCCACTGGATAAACACTACGCAAACCAAGATCAATCGTAATTGCTTATGCCACTTGCCCCTGTTATTGAAAGCGTAAAGTTGAGTTAAACTTTACCTAAGTTGGTGGATATTCGCGAAACATAATTTTTCTGTAAAGATTAAGTTGAAATATTTGAAAATACCGGAAAGGCAACTGAAGGTCTGGGTGAGAATGTCACGTACAAATGGCAAAGTCATTACAATGTCTAAGAACAGTCTACACATTATTTTGAAATATGTTTTTAATATTCCATCTTCATTTTTAAAAAGCAACTGGAAACTGTAGACATGTGTTAGGATGTGGTTAACAAAAGACAGATGCAGGGGTGCCTCGGTGGCTCAGCCGGTTCAGCGTCCGACTCTTGATCTCAGCCCAGCTCTTGATCTCAGGGTCATGAGTTTGAACACCCTGTCGGGCTCCATACTGGACGTGGAGACTCCATTAAAAAAAAAAAAAAAAGTGGAAAAGCAAAGTGGAAGAAATGGGCAGAGAAATGTAATGTAAAAAGGATTCAACCAGCTGTGGCTGACTTTGAAGACTGAAAAGGAGCCTGGGCCAGGGAATGTGGGCCAGGAAGTGGATTCTCCCCGCAAAACTTCCACAAGGAACACACCTTGCTAATATCTTGATTTTGGCCTACTGAGACCCGTGACAGACTTCTGAACTAAAGAACTGTAAAACAATAAATTCACGCAGTTCCAGACGCTAAGTTTGTGGCAATTTGCTATGCCAGCAGCAAGGAATGAGTACAGGGACACTAAGGAGGTTTAATGGCCTTGACCGGCATCATACAGGAAAAGCCAGCCTTCCAACTTCAACACAGAAGTCTTTCTGCTACTGTCCTATTCCTCATTAAACATAAAAAAAATTAATTAAAAAGTCATGTTTCTTAGAATACCAAAATCATGTAATAATTGTTAATAAAGCAGCCACTATTCCATTACTGTTATTATTATTATTTTTAGCTACCATTTGCCAAATGCCCATAATGTGTCAGACCTTATTAAGGTCATTACATACAGAACTATTTTTAATCCAGAACCTAACCTGTAACGTACAAATAGTGTGCTGTGCTGGGGGAGTTGCCCAACAATGACAGATCTGAAGTTTAAGCTCAGGTCTACCTAACTCAAAAACCCCTGGAGGGAGATCCCTACGCAATTGTGCAAGGTTTCTGTTCTCCCTGCCCCTTCTTCCCGGCCTAAAGGACCAGCATCCTCATGAAACTTCCTTGAGCCATGTCCCTTTGTGCTTTGGTTAATTCCTTACAGCATGAACAGCCCCTTGCAGAAATCTGAAGTTTCCTTGGAGGGACCCGGAATTTAGATGTGCTGGGAAGACAAAGTCAAGTAAAGCATCATGTTGACAGATCTCTCCCTTTATGGAATCTGAGCGAGAAGTCTCCCTTTACAGAATCAGAGGGTTAAGAGCCTCATTTGGGAACATGGTGTCTCCTGCTCAACACAGAGTAAATGGCTTTCTTCCATCCTCTTAAAGAAATGGGAAATATTGAATGAATTCATCTAAGAGCCCGTTGCCTCCTGTCATTTGCCTCCTGTTATGACTATGAATCGTACCCTGTAATCAGTGAAGTCCCCAAAGCACCTTCTCCCACTTCAAATTCCCTTTAATCCACAGTTCCTTAGCTCTCACAAGGCTTTTACAAGGCTGAATGTAGGACTCATTTGGAATATGGGATTTAAATGCCCTCTGATTTTTTTTTCCTACTAATTCTATCTTCAACTCATCTCCTGAAGGATCACCTTTGTGTTTCTTAAACCCAGCATGCACCCAAAAGGGGAAATTTGAATTTCTCTCCTTTCACAGAGAAACAGTATTTTTTTTTTCAAATGCTAATTTTAGTTAGAGTATTCAAAACAAAAGTCCCTAGGCATAATCCTTTTCCTCCCCAAAGTTGAAAACAATGAGATTCGTTTTGTTAATATTTAATATTTACTGTGCGCCAGTCAAATATACAATTCAGCATTAACTTCTGCCAATATACACTGCACCCTCCTGAGTATTTCCAATCTAATGATACTGTGATCAGATTTTCTTCTGTGTCAATTTATTTATCATACTTGACACACAGCCTATTATTAGCTCCACAATCCATTTTAAGGGGCCAGATCCTTTCTTCTTGGCAAAAAAAAAAAAAAAAGAAAGAAAAAAAGGAATAAGAAAAAGGAAAAGGAAAAAAAAAGAAAAAGGAAAAAAGAAAAAAGGTTTTGTTTTTTTCTCTTTCCTTTTAGAAAGACAGGTGGGGGCATGAAGTTGAGGCTATGAAATAAGTTATATAAGAAAAACACGTTCTTTTCTAGAAGTTGACTCATCGTCAACCCAGTAAATACACATTAGGCTAAAATTCTGAGTTCCAGTCGTTTAACGAACAGGTCTTATCTGTACCAGTATTTCTTCACCTGCTTACCTTGAAGGCTCTAGTTCTCCACATCCTCTCCCGGAATCCTCAGAATGAAGATATTTATTTTCTTTAATGTTTTGCCAATCTGTGTTTGCTGCGTAAATGCAAATATTTACCTACTCGCTGTTATTTTTTCCCTCTTATCTCCCCAGGCCACTGCCGTCCTCCCTCCATCCCTGTCCCTCATCCTCAGACAAGCCAGGGTTGGACCAACACTGCTAACCAAGCCTGGTTTCCCCACCAGGAAGTAGCCTGTGTCCCATTCAAGCTGATGTGACCAGGCAGTAAGCTACACATTTCTACTTGTCTCTTTATATTAAATCCTTCTTGTTTCTGAACACCATTTTCACTGACCTGGACAGGTACTATTCATACGATTTATCATTTCCAGTGCTGAAAATGTTACATTGAAAAGAGCCCAAGAATATGCTGTTAGCCACGCCCCCCTTAATTTACAAATTTTTAAAAAATGAGCTAGAATGAGTCTATGTTTCCATTCTTTCTCCCTTTGCTTCCAATTTCTTCTCTCTCTCCCTCTTTGCTCATCTTTCCTTCCTTCCATTCTAGAAACATCTATCGAGTGTCTACTTTGTGCCAGGCACATTTCCAGGTGCCGAAGGTATAGCCATGTCCAACGCAGATAGTTCTCTATCCTCATAGAACTTACATTCTGGTAGGAGGCATGCATATCAAGCACTGGGTTAAGTCTTCGTTCACAGGGAAGGTAAATGCTGGCCAGGAGAAGGCCAATGTAACGTAAGAGCAGTTAACCAAGGGGTTGTTGGTACAAACTTTCCCGGGGACAATTTGTTCATCTGTCGGAGCCCCTCAAAATGTTCGTTTCGTTTCATTAAGTTAGGTTACCCAACTCTGGTATAGCCCTAGGATGAATTAACATGCATTGGTTCAAAATCATTCTGTAGGAGAACATCCATTGGTTTGTGGAAATGCTAATACGACACAAAGAAAAGGCAGACTATCTGCCTTTCATATGAACACGGAATGAAGAGGGTGATGGAGATGAACCCGAGTCCCAGGAGGCTTTACCAGCTTCTTGCCAGCACCTGTCTCCGAAGAATGGGGTTACGGATGCCCCACCCCTTCATGATATTTCACTTGTCCAAATTTTCTTAAATGAGTCTGTGCTACTTATGTAACATCATGAGGGAGCAGAAGGCAAGCGGCCAGCCAGCCACAAACACCACCACCCGCCCCCCCCTAAAGGGGGACACGTGTGACATTCCTTGGGCACTCCCTGCTGCCCAAGAACAAAGGAAACGGGGAAAACAAATGGTTAACTGATAGAGATCATAGCCCTGCAGGACCTAAGTCTCCATCTATTTACAAATATCTTAGTATATTAGAAGAAAAAGGTAATTTTATCAGTAGTCAAATCTCCAGAAAACTACAGACTCCATTTCCTGGAGGCCCGACATCACCCCTCCATCTTGATGTGGGAAACAAAGGCAGGAAATGGCAGATAGAACTAAATTTCCTTTTGCCCTGCAGCCCGTTGGCAACTACTTGAGGCAGGCAGAGGAAAACGTTTCTCCAGGAACTCCCCACCGTCTTAATGCTAATGCTTTGCTGGAGGGAAAAACAACCTTAGCTTGACAATAGCTAGGCCTCCAGTATCCTGGAGTCTTCTTTAAGCATATGAAAGTCTCCCTGGAAACTTCCCCTGGACTTTACTTCCCCCAACTCCACAGTATAAAACCAGTCTCTCCTCTTGGTCTTGAGACAGCTCTTTCTGCCCATGGGTCCTGTCTCCGTGCTTTAATAAAATCACCTTTTTGCACCAAAGACATCTTCAAGAATTCTTTCTTGGCTGTCGGCTCCGGACCCCACAAACCCCACTGTCACCCCAAAAGCCTCATCATAATGGATCCATTTAATGTTAATTGTTTAAAAGTACGTGCTCAGGTTTCTCCAGTCTCTGTATTTCCAGTACACAGGATATGCATTCATTAAACATCTGCTGAACAAATTCAAGATATTCAAGAGAGGAAAGTTAAAAGTGTGCACGTGTGCACGCATGCGTGTGTGTGTGTGTGTGTGTAAATAACTTAGTTCTAGTTAAAGGCTTGTGAAGTTTTGTAAATATCAAATGAAACTGCTTCATTCCATAGGAATTTTTCAAATGCCTCTTCATTATGATGAATATATACTGTGTAGATTGTGAAAGAAAAAAAAAAGATTAGTCGTTGGAAACACATAAATTCCAGATTGAAAATGTGGGCTTCCCATAATAAGAATGGTAATAATGGCTTATTACATTGAAGAGCCCTCATACATGCAAATTTGCATTCAAGTTCTTTCACATTGATTAATCCAAATCCTTCCTGGCAGATAGAAACTCCTTGGAATCATAACACTGCATTCACCCCTTACATCTACAAATAAAGAAGTATATTAGGTTCAGTTAAAATTCCATCTTCAAATATGTAAACAGCCCCAGCCTTTCTCTTAACCACCTTTCAGGGATTTCAGCTTTATCCATTAGGTGGTTAGAAAGTTCTGAAATCTCTAAGTATATGTTAACTTCTTCAATTTGAAAGTAAAGCCTATTAACCACAGCTGTTAAACCTAAGAAGGAGATTCTACCTAAAATGTAGCTCAGAAAGTTGTAGAGAGTGGAGATCCGGGGCACAGGGAGAAAGAAGTCATGCATACAAGAGTGTCAAAAGCTCAATATTATACTGTGAATTCATGATTTTCTCAGCACGTGTGAGCTCAAAGATTTTAATCCCCCCTGACTGAGCCTTTTTTTTTTTCAGACTTGCATCACACGATTCCATCCTTGGGACAAAATGAAATAATTAAACATGATATTCTTCTCACGTTGTATTTTTGCTTAACAAAATGAGTGATAATCCCGGGCTTGAATCTGACAATAAAGATCAGTGCATTGCTTACTCAAATTGAACGTTCCTCTCGTTTGGGTGTCTTTTTTTTTTTTTTTTTTTTTTTTTTTGCCCCACGCATCCACGCGCTTTCCCTAGCCATGCCCTCCTTCTGAATACTCTCAAATTAATGTTGACTAGACAGTGAGAATTCTTCTTAAAAGGTTTGAAATACTAAGCACCTTACACAAGGCTCAATCTCGCGAATTACCATCACAATCCAACAATTATCCCCACACGACTTAGATGCTCTCCTCAAATCTTTTCAACTATGTTCTCAACAGTTTTCATTATGCAGCTCTCAATTCACTAATTTATGCTGCACTTTGCAATGTTACCTATCGGCCCCTATTTTCCGGCTTAAGTTCTGAAGAATAAATTCAGTACCGATCCCTGAATCATCAGATCACACTAATTGTCGTGGGGAGAGGAGGGGGTCAGGAGGAGGCTGGGTCCCCAGGTACACGCTGAAAAGTGTTCAGACTGGCTACCAACCCACACACCGCTTTGCATCAACCCTTGATGTGTTTGTTTCAAAATGGCTTGAGGTGAAATGCCTCATGAAAGGTTTGGCTGGATGTGGCCACAGCAAGAGTGACTGACTTGGAATAAAATCTCAGAGAACGAGCAATCCCCATTTATGTACTGACACATGAAGCGGGATTCCAAAGCCGTGCGCCCAAGGAGGGCGGTAAGAGTCTCACGTCTGAAAAAGGAGGAACCGTAAATGCAAAATTGCAACAGTTCCTACGGTATGATTGATCGCAAGAAGGTGATATGGGTATAAAGTTCCCAGCACAGCACCTCACACAATGATCAAGTTCAACGCATGTTACTTTATTATTATTACTTACATACTGTAATCATCTTGTTTCTTAGATGAGGACTCTAAACCCCAGATCTTTTGATTTCTATCCCAGCGTGCTTTCCAAAATATCCACCTCTTTCTTAAAGATGTGTATTATATGTTTTAGTTGTGTGTGTGTGTGTGTGTGTGTGTGTGTGTGAGAGAGAGAGAGAGAGAGAGAGAGAGAGAGATACATATGACTTCATACTAAAGTTATTTTCTCCTTCTATGGTACTTAAGAGACAAAGTTGACACATAATTTAAAGGCTATGATTTTTTTCTCTGAATCTCCTTAACATCATACGTGTGGCCTCGCTATGTGCTGGGCACTATTCTAAACCTTCGCGTGTCATAAAGCTCATTTAATCCTTAGCAATTGCATGGAGAAGGTACTAACTACTTTGGTATTTTACCCGCGAGGAAACAGAAGCATAAAGAAACAATTAGCCAAGTATGCACTGTTTAATGCCAGAGCTCAGGTAATCTAGCTCCAGAGTTTGCACTTTTCCATCCTCCATGGCCTCTTTATGATGCTAACATCAGAAAATTCTAGAATTGAAATTAGAACCAAAATTTCTGAGGTGAATTGGCACAGTTTGAAAGTGAACCTGCATTTGAGGTTCACTGCTGTGGCCCCCACCGACCCAGCGACTGGGCGGTTGCCCATGCTAACAAGCCATTGGGTACCTACTGCGTGCAGGATGCTGTAGTCAATGACTTTGAAGTCAAAAGGCACCTCTCAGCTATGGAGGGCATTTTTCATCCTGGATGCAAAAGAACAGGAGTCCTCGGACGAAGATTAACTGTGGCAGACGTGCTCCAGTTTGTTAGAAGATCATAAAATAAAATACAAGATGAATTTCGAGGAAAGAGGCGTTGCTTTTGGCTGGCAGTTTGGGGCGCCCTTGCCTTTATGCTAACCAGTTTCCCATGGAGCATTTAGTCAAGCCCTCATTAGTTAACAAAATAAATGCCACCCCCTCCATTTGAAGTTAAGCTGGAAAGATTTATTCCATTTTCCTGAACTGTCTGATCTGAGCAGCTGCCTTGGTGCTGAGAACTCACCATTAACGTTTATTTATTTTTGAGACAGAGACAGAGGGTGTGTGGGGGGGGGGGGGGTGGGGGTGCAGAGAGAGAGGGAGACACAGAATCCAAAGCAGGGTCCAGGCTCCGAGCTGTCAGCACAGAGCCCGACGTGGGGCTCGAACTCACGAAACATGAGAGAGATCATGACCTGAGCCCAAGTCGGACGCTCAACTGACTGAGCCACCCAGGTGCCCTGGGCATTCACCATTTTTTACTAAATACCAGAACTGGTTGAGGATGGAACACACTAGAGCAAGAATACTGGACTAGAGCTAAGTCCACAGGTTTAAATCACTCAGTGGTAGCACCTGGGTTTTTGTTGTTGTTAGGTTTTTTTTAATGTTAATTTTTGAGAGAGAGAGAGAGAGAGAGAGAGCAGGGAAAGACTAGAGAGAGAGGGAGACGGAGGATCCTCCCGGCCCTGAGCTGTCAGCACAGAGCCCGATGTGGGGCTTGTACTCACGCACTGCGAGATCACGACCCGAGCCGAAGTCGGGCACGTAACTGACTGAGCCACCCGGGCACCCCCCGCCCCCGTGGCGGTACCTTTTAACAAGATTTTTTTTTCATGTGGCATGCGAAGGACCCTTGGTGCGCTCTAAGTACCCGCCACTTAGACTATTCATTGGTGACATGACCTTAACCAAATCACTTCACCTTTTGGGACTTCATCGCCTCAGCTTTAAAATTAAATACCCACCAACAATACAATTGGTTCTTTGAAGAACAAAGGAAATAGAGCATACGCATTTTCTCGAATGGGACCCAGATGATCCGTCCTCCTTCTCTCTAATGACGAAACAGGTGGACATTCCAATCCTGGGTTCTAAGGATGGGGCCTCCGGGCTTTCAGAACCTCAGCACTCACATGTATCAGGGAGGGATGAAAGGCTCACACGGGGCATTAGTGAGAAAGCCGTAGGAAACAACGTGTAGCTTCTAGTAAGTGCTTAATTAAATACTAATTCTTTCCAGTGTGTGGCAACGTGCAGGATCTTCCATAGGTATTTGTTCAACCTACTGGATCGCTCTGTTGATTATATAACTTCGGCATTTCGCCCCCGCAAATGGCTTTAATATTTTAGTCAACTGGAGTCTAATGGGTGGGCCAATTCCCTAAAATCTTTAACATTACAACCCAACCACCCAAGGCTAGAAGAAGTAATTTAACCTGCTAGCCACTTTTTCTGAGCTTCGCTTAAAATCTGAAGTATTACAGTTATCACAAGAACTACACGTATTCATCCATTTCTCCGTCCTTTGAGACATTAAAAACTCATCCAACCCAACAACTGCTCGTCTTGTCTTTTTTACTCTTACTTCTTCATGTTTAAAGATGGAAAATAAAATCCTACTTTTTATTTATCTTTTTCTTCTATGTGATTGGTTGTTCCTTCGTGTAACAATTTTTCTTTCCGGTTTTGTAGTTATTTAACTTTTTAACTTTTTAAATATTTTTTTGAGAGAGAGAGAGAGGGCCAGCAGGGGAGGGGCAGAGAGAGAGAGGGAGACAAAGAACCCAAAGCAGGCTCCAGGCTCCGAGCTGTCAGCACAGAGCCCGACGCGGGGCTCGAACTCACAAACCGTGAGATCATGACCTGAGCCGAAGTCAGATGCTTAACTGACTGAGCCACCCAGGCACCCCTAGTTCTGTAGCTCTTTAAACAAAAACTACTCTTAAGCATGTAGGGTTCCCTTTATTGCCATTTTAAATGACTAACAGGGAAAACACCGCCATCAACCAAGTGTCCGCCTGTGATGGTCACATCACCATAGGGTGTCACTGCCTCAAAAATTACCAGCAACTTGGGGAAAATGACAAAAGGATATCACAGGATAAGCCAGTGGAGAGACTCATAATCACTGTCTTGTCTTCATGACTTAATTCAGTGGATCTCCACAGGCATGGTATAGCCTTGTAGAGACAATGTGGAAAATATAAAGGGACATTAAATTTGGGTGTCACAGTGAGTGAGGGATGGGGTAGGCTGTGACCATATTTGGAGAATGGGCTCCACGGTTACCAGACACCTCTGTCTACAGACCAAAGGTTGCGCCTATATTCTGAATGACTTCGAATGTGTCCCTGCATGTCCGTGTAGGTGACGAATTGTTTACAATCTTCTGAGCCTAGAAACTAACTGCACTTCACATACAAACCTAAAATGCTGTTTTTACCGTTTGTTTTTTTTTAATCAACACTACACCCAGTGTGGGGCTTGAACTCACAACCCCAACACCAAGAGCCACGTGCTCTATCGACTGAGACAGCCAGGCATGCCTTGTTTTCCCAGCTTTAAGCAGTTTTCCAAGAATACAATCTCTGTATACTGATGTAAGCTTTTACTTTAGTTTGGAATTCTACTAGGTCATTCATTCATCATTTTGGGGAATCTCAGTGTTTTCTAACTGTAACAACCAACACAATGCATCTGCTTGAGTTGTGTTGATGTGAATAAATAGGCCATTTTATATCTAAGTGTAAACATTTTTACCATTATATTTTGTCTTCTAGCATGGTCAGGCCTCAAACACACATTATAGTATGATTGTTACACGTTGCAACAGTTTTCTCTTATTTCTTATTTATATTATGATTAGGACGTTATATTTTAAAAATTGTATAGGAAGTAGGTTACGTTACCTGGGAAGCTTATTTCATAAGAGTAAAAGATACATTATGAAATATTTGTTATAAAAATTCCACTTGGTTATGGATGGAGTTAAGAACCACTGGGGTAGTAACTAAATAATAGGAAATATCAATAAAAAGCACCAATATTCCATGCATTTCCATGTGCTTCTCTAAGAATTCCTGACACACGTGAGTTGGACGTAGAGCACGATGCTTGTGAGTTCTTGTTGAAGAATAAAACTGATTTGCAGGACTACCATGTGTCGTCGTAAATCAGAGAGGCTTCAGTTTAACACAAGTTCGTTACACATCTACTAAGTGCAGGGTGCCGTTGTGAGAGCAGAACCCATTTTTTCTTGCTTTCAGATCTCATCTGCCTCGTCAAACTTGAGGTTAAAGCTCTCCTCACAAACCAAGCAAAATGCCGCGAATGTTACTCGATTTCTCATTCCAAGTTGGGCATCGATTCCGCTCTCTCTCTGCCACAAGGTTTTCTCATTAAAACCGTTTCATTTTGCAAATGTTTATCCACAAACATCTGTCCTTCCCCACCCACCCCCCCCCCCGCCGCCCCCTTTTTCCAGGAGAGCTCTGTTTGTATAAGCACTTGGCTACATAATAAATACTTTTGATGTGTAGGGGCATCCGGGATGTAAAACATCACCAGATTGCGAACCCGAAGTGCAATAAAAATTTCAAGACATAGGAGAGTATTTGCTAAATTATTGACAACTATATTGTTTGAAAGATCTGCAAGCTAAAAGTGCATATTTAAGGAGAAAGACTGCTGATGTGGAATCTCTTAGGCTCTGACCTATCCGTTGGTATGCAACCTTATCTTCATAGAACACCTTTGAAATCAACAGGAATTCTGCTGATTTAAGGACACGGGAGCATGCCTCCACTCGTAATGTGCATGCGGCAGGTACCCTGACTCCCCCAGAAGGAATCTATACCACATCTCTGACTTCAAAGTCAAGCATCCCTTCTTCTCCTTCTAACATGTGACTGATGAGACACATTTTTTTTTTTCCAAAGGAAATAGCAAAACTGTACCAATTCAAGCTTCAAACTCATGGACCTTCCAAAGTCAAATTGTCGCAAATACCCTTCATCTGTGTATAAACGGGACATTGATATGATTAGCAAGCTGAGATAAAGATTAGCTCTCGTGCCCATCTGATGGTTAATTCTGTATGTCAGCTGATTGGCCTAAGGGATGCCCAGATAGCTGGTGAAACATTATTTGTGGGTGTGTCTGTAAGGATATTTGCAGAAGAAATTAGCATTTGATGCAGTGGACTGAGTACAGACAGCCACCCTCAGCGATGTGGGTGGGCATCATCCAATCCATTGGGTGCCTGAACGGAACAAAAAGGTGATGGAGGGTGAATTCTCTTTCTCTCTTCTTGAGCTGGAATGGCCCTCCTCTCCTGTCCTTGGACATCAGAGCTGCTGGATCTCAGGCCTTTGGACTTGGATAGATTATACCATTGGCTTTCCTGGTCCTTCAGCTTGCAGACAACAGATTGGGACTTCTTGGTCCCATAAGTGCATGAACCAATTTCTCCTCTTATAACCATGCACCCATATCTATATCTACACCTATACTCCACCTATACCACCTCCATCTGCTCTCTGTCTACACCTACATCTGTCTCCTACTCGGTTTCTCTGGAGATCTAATACTTGCAAAGATAGATCTGCCTTTTGACGACTACTTTGAAGGATGGACTATTAAAACCAAAAGTGCTTTCTGATTTTTTAACTAAAACATCTGTTATCTCAACTCCATCGCTGCAACACCACACTTGGCTTTGTTTGTTATCGTACTTAGAGCTCTCGATGTTTATATTAAAAACCCATCTCCTGTCTCTCCACATCCCCACCCAGGAACACAAGGTCTCCGATGACAAGGATTTTGTCTATCACATTAATTTCGGGATCTCAGTGCCGACCCACGGTGTCTGATACAGAACAATAGGTACTTGGTGAAAAAAGAACCACAAGTGGCCTTATCTTACAGATCAGTGATTTAAGCTGAAGGGCAATGGTGAAGGAGGAGAGAGAAGCACAGACAAACAGAAGAATTTGTGGAAATGTTAAATATTGTGCGCTTATCTCCTGAGATGGTGGCCCCAGGTTATACAGTGCCTAATAGACACTTATAGCTTTCGGAACTTTACTAGGATTTCCAATTTTCTCATAACCTGTGGGAGGCTGATTAAAATCAGTGCTCCTGGGGCACCTGGGTGGCCCAGTCAGTTGGGCGTCCGACTTCAGCTCAGGTCACGATCTCACGGTCTGTGAGCCCCGCGTCGGCTCTGGGCTGATGGCTCAGAGCCTGGAGCCTGCTTCTGATTCTGTGTCTCCCTCTCTCTCTGCCCCTCCCCCGTTCATACTCTGTCTCTCTCTGTCTCAAAAATAAAAATAAACATTAAAAAAAATTTTAAAAAATCAGTGCTCCTTATACCCATGGTATTTAAAAAATTTTTTTTTAATGTTTATTTATTTTTGAGAGAGACAGAGACAGAATGAGAGTGGGTTAGGGGCAGAGAGAGAAAGGGAGACACAGAATCGGAAGCAGGTTCCAGGCTCTGAGCTGTCAGCACAGAGCCCGACGCGGGGCTCGAACTCACAAGCTGTGAGATCATGACCTGAGCCAAGTGGGATGCTCAACCGACTGAGCCACCCAGGCGCCCCAACCCATGTTATTTTTACTAGAAACAGAATATAAAAGCACTGTTTTCCCTTCAACTTCCCCTATCTACTCTTTGGCTCTAGGGACAAGACTTCTCAGGAGTGAGTTACCCCAAGACAGAAAGTCTTCTTGGACTGATCCTGGGGACTAGACTGCTCCAGAGACCTCATGGTTATTTGTTAGAAGGCATGGCAAGTGGGACAAGATCCCTGGGATAGTGAGAAAAGTCCCCATTTTCCCTGATGCCTGTCCTGAAAGTGGGATTTTATGCTCTAGAGAAAGTTACAAATGGAGCACTTCTCACCTCTTTTTGCATTCAGATGAGGAGATAGTCTCAGGCAGGAAAGTTACCCTTTGAATGTTTTTGTTTTTATTAAAGTCTGTCTTAGGAATCATCTTGCTCTGCATTCTTCTGACAGGAGACCCTGGGACATGGATTATTTTTTCCAATATAGGACTCTGGAAATATCTAAGCTTCTCCAAAGAACTGGTTAAAAATGGCCAGGTAACAGTTTATTGGCTCTGCTTAGTTTATACTCAGAGCTAAGACAGTTTATGATTTCAGTTAATAAAATGACTATTTCAGGACACAAATAATAAAAGCAGAGGTTTACCCAGAATGGTGAATATTTTTGCTAAATACAGATGACATTCCATTATTTTTTACGGTATAAAAACCAAAAGAAGGATCTTTAAAAAGGAAAAAGCCTAATTTTATTAAAAAAAAATGTTTTATGGGAAAGGAATGTTATATTTAAAATTTGAACTAGATGTTCTTGTAAGCATAAAGTGAAGCCTGGTCAAACACCACAATTTTGGACTAATTGGAGTCCAGGTAAATTACAAAACAATTTCAATGAAATGCAATTTCCGGGCTGTCACGTTACTTTAACAAATAGATTAGATGCTTCCTTGTGAAATCTGTTTATGTAGCATAGCTAATTCTCTCTGAGTAGAAGGAACAAGTAAATGTTAGTCTAGCTAAGGTCAAATCATTATGAACTCCAAATTAGTGAAATGCAACTAAGTTAGTTTTCACCATGTATCTAAAGTTCCCAATACCTTTACATAAAGATTTTAGGGGGAAAAAAATTCAATGTTTAGTATACTTCTCCTTCATACTATCTGTACCTGAATCCAAAATCTTCATATTCTACTTTCTTGCTATTTTCAAATTATAATTTAGGATTTAGTACATTCTGTGGTTATCATCAACATTTTTATAAATTTTTAGTGTCCTGATGTATGTTAAATTTTCCCTCAGATATATAAAATTGAGGATCATATATCAGGACTGCTTAAATTTTTAATATGATCTGCATTAATAAAATAAATTTATCTAATTTGGACCCCTATTTGCAAAGTCAAGCATTAAGCAGTGAACAGTTAAATTAATATCCCAGGAATCTTATCTTTGACTGGTCAGTTAATTGCACATGGAAAAGATTGCTCGGTTACAACTCTAGACGCATCATCTCTGAGACTTCTGTGTACTTAGTTCGTACTGCAGGGGGGAGACTGAATCACCAAGCTTCCCTTCCTTATGGATTCCATTGGAAATATGATGCTGTATAAACCCCCAGCAAACAACTATAAATCTGGCAAATGTTCACTGTGTCTGTGAAGATGGAATGATTCTCCCCAGACAAGCTTTGGAAAATAATGTATTGATTCCTGATGGCAATTTATTGTTTTTTGCAATCAACTGTGCTTATACTGTGGCCTTAAATTATGGTCCTTCCTCTTTCATTCCTGGTCTTTGGGATGTGAAATCAGAAAGCCAGAAAGCTCCAGAGAGGTCACCTCCAAAATACATGGAATTTGGGCGAATTTTCTTTCGTCATAAAATTTCTACTCACTGATCATTTTTTGGTAGAGTCACATTAAATGACACAACATTAACTAAACATTAGGCTTTCAACTCAAGTACCAATGACCCACTCGAAGCAAAAAGTGGTTATTGAGTCCTTAAAACCCAGGCCTTCACTCTTCCCAGGACACTCAATCCCAGTGTCATGCAAGAGGGGGCTGGGTGACTTGACCTTGTAAGTGTCTCACAATAGCCATGTGAAATTGATTTGAATCTTTATCCAAATTAAAAAAAAAAAAAAAGGAAAAGGAAAAGAGTAAAAAACAAAAAAGCAATAGTAAAGCTTTTCTTTGTTCTGGCGGGAATCAGCAAGAATTATTTCTGAGATCCTTATCCATCAAATGGTCTGAGCTAGAAAGACCACACTGTCCTCTATTATCTGAGATCATGCTATAAGGAGTTACTCCCCCAGACACAGTTTTTGGTTTTGTTTTGTCGTTTCCCTTTCTTGCTCTCTTAGGGTGGGTTTCATAGAAGCAGAGCCTGAGTCAGGCTTATTGAGAAAAATGTTGAAAAAGAAGCTCACGTTCTTTCCGACAGGATTTAAGGCTGACACGATGTGAGTCAAGGGCCTCTGGCAACCACTGTGCCTTCTGTCATAGAACCTATGCATGCAATCAACATGGAAGAGGGCAGACAAATGGAGAGACCTGGCCCCCGATATTGTTTGACTCCTTGGAAGCGAACTCTAATTTAGGATGTTTTCATTTCATAAACCAAAAATCAGATTTTCTTTTTTCTGCTTACGCCAGTTAGAATGAGAATTTTTATCACTGGCAATCAAAAGTTTTAACTAAGGGAGACATCAGGCTAATTGCTTGAGAATACCAGGCTAAAGAAGATTAAAGAGTCATTGAAACTTCTGTGATCCCAGGTTCATTTGCCTTCTGGAGAATTCTACCTTATGTTCTCCCGGTCTTTTGCCATAACAAGGCTAAATAGTTCTCTACTGACTATGACTTACTAGCGATGTATTCTTGTTCATGTATATAAATATCTTAGCCAAAAGTAAACCTTTACAAAAAGGCAAATTATGAGAACCATATCAACGGAAGAGAAGGCATTGAAAGCAAGTTACGTGATGGTGGTATTTAAGCAGAGAAAGTGAGCCAAAGGTGATCTGAGATTGCAATTTCTTTTTTGCACGCAACTTTCTTTTTATAATGAAGTGTTTCAAGTCTGGCATACATTCTGAAGTTCACCACAGTCCCTACTCTTGATTATCTTAACCATGGGCCATTTCAGTTCGGGCCAGACACACAATACTGGATGGCTTTCCTTGAGATCTCTGATTTTAAAGTTCATATTGCCTGTACATAATAATGGACACGAATGCTTGTTGATGTGATTGGATCTTGTGTATGGATATTATCCACAAACAAAAACAAGAGTAGGAAGGATGGTTTCAAGATAAAGCCGCAGCAATAAAAAAAAAAAAATTAATAAACAAATCTACTAATGCTCATAGATGTCTTAAATTAAAAAAAAAAATACTCAGGGGCATCTGGGTGGCTCAGTCAATTAAATGCCCAACTCTTGGGGCGCCTGGGTGGCTCAGTCAGTTGAGCGTCTGACTTTGGCTCAGGTCATGATCTCGCAGTTCGTGAGTTCAAGCCCCACGTCGGGCTCTGGGCTGACGGCTCGGAGCCTGGGACCTGCTTCGGATTCCGTGTCTCCCTCTCTCTGCCCCTCCCCTGCTCATGCTCTGTCGCTCTCTGTCTCTCAAAGATGAATAAACGTTAAAAAATTTAAAAAAAAATGCCCAACTCTTGATTTCAGCTCAGGTCATGATCAGGGTTTTTGAGTTCAAGCCCCGCATCAGGCTCTGCACTGACAGTGCAGAGCTTGCTTGGGATTCTCTCTCTCCCTCTCTCTCTGCCCCTACCCTGCTTGCTCTCTCTCTCAAAATAAATAAATAAACTTAAAAAAAAAAAACTCAGACAAATTAAAGTACCATATCAGTAACCCACAATGAGTTGAGGCAGAGATAAAATTGGATGTAAGTTTCATGACGATTCCTAGCCTTCTGGTTCTAGGGCCAGTCTTTCCTCTTCTGGGTGTCATGACTTTATTTTTCAAGTCATTAGAAAAAAAAAAAAAACAACAAACCTTGGTACTCAATGTCAGTTACTAATTATTGGTAATACATCTCAAATCTGACTTCAACGTACTAGATATCAACGCACCCCGAGAACTGCTCACTTAGAGACTTTATGAGAGAATTCTCCCCCAAGTTCCAAAACCCAACTTGCAAAGAAACAAAATCAGAGCCTATCCACCACCCTCTTCTCCAAACATGTATTGAAGACTGGCTGATGCGCCGGACTGGCAAAACTCAACAATTCTTCATGGAACCGTTCATGTTAATGGTAATTATATTTCTATCAAGAAAAATACCACCCAAATGTAATACTATCATGCTTTCCTTTTGTGTTCTGTTTGCATCCACCTGAGAGTTCCTTCAGGAAAATGCACAATCTACTGAGGGCAGAAAACTATCATGTTCAACAATGTATAGTGAGCACCTGGTAGGGTGCCTGGAAAATAATGCATGCTTGTGAAGTCGTTATTGAATGAATGAATACATGTCAGAACTGTCACATATTCTAAAACAACAACAAAAACAAAACGAAGCCACCAGGTTATCACCTATGATGTGTCCACTGCTGTCATACTCGTAGAGCTATTTCTTGCTGGTTCTAGCAAGCTCCACCTTGACCAGGATCGCATGGTCACCCCCTTCACATCCCCTCCTGATGGGTACCTCTCCCTGATACTCTCCCTCAAAGAGCTGAAAAGTATCTAAGGCAGTTACACGGTGGCTCTTTCAGTGATAACTAAATACTAGCAACTCTGAGAATTGTTTGCTCCCCTCCCTGCTTCTCACGATGGAATATTCTTTCCATCCCTCCCTTTCTAGGACACATGGTCTCTCCCAGCCATCAGGCTTCTCTAGAATTGGGGTCTCCTGTTCAACTCCTTCCTCTGGCCTCTGAGAGAGGAAAAACTGTGGCTCGAAGCACAGACCCAAATCCTTGTCTCATCATTAGCCCTTTGAATTCTTCGGCTGTTTTACTTCTGTGTAGCCTTGGATGGCCTAATACACAGGCAACATGCAGATTAATATGTTGAGATACAAGTCTAACTCATGTCATTAGTAATTTTTCACAAATAAGATTTCTATACTGACTACAACTGTCCATTACATGCAGTTTCTATCATTTTAAAAATTATTTCCCTATGTTTGGACATAATTTTTTTAAAGATTTTAAGTGGGGTGCCTTGATGGCTCAGTCGGTTAAACGTCTAACTCTTGATTTTGGCTCAGGTCATGATCTCACGATTCGTGAGTTCAAGCCTCACGTCCGGCTCTGCACTGACAGTGCTTGCTTGGGATTCTCTCTCTCCCTCTCTCTCTGAGCCTTTCCTGTTCACACACACACACACACACTCTCTCTCTCTCTCTGAAGAATAAATTAATTAAAACAAAGATTTTAAGCATCCCTGAAATAAGTGTTTTTGTACTGAAGTGTTTGTGAACACCACTAACTATTCACTTGGGATATATTCGTGGGTGTAGATATAGTATGCAAAAGGATTGAAGTTTTCCGCTGACAAATTCCATACCAGGATATATGTCAGACAACAGGACATCGCTTGATTTGAAAGGGCCATATAAAAGACACGGGCACAAGGCCGTATAAGCAAGGACTCCCTCCTGAGCATATTCCTTCTAGAAATTTTATTAGTTTAGAGCGACTGTACCACAAACCCTCAAAAGTATGACGGATCACACGCAATGGCACGTTTCCTAGGTGTTGGAGAGAAGGTAATTGACAAACTTAAGTTCCACCCCTGTATTTCCCTCTCCTCTCCATTAAGTAAGGGTATCATTCTGGCAGAAAGCAGGAGCATAGCTGAGTAACTTGTGCTGAGAGCACGGTTTTAATAAGGCAGGAACCCAACCTAACAAGCATCATATTTGCTGTATTTGGGGGACACAATAGAAGTCAGAGCTGTTTTATTTCCTGCCGGTTCCATTCCAAAAGCAAGCAAGTAGAATGCCTTTTCTTCTTGATGGGCATATGGAAAGCTTATGAATGCAATAATGAGAACTCCACCAGCCCATTTGGACCCTGGGGAGTTATATAACTTTATCACTTTTTTTTTTTTTTGGTTAGAAGAACCCAGTGATGCCTTCCATTACCTCCTACACCCGGCCACCTACTCCATCCCCTGAGATGTTCCCAATGACACAGAGGCTGGTGTTAATGTGCATAGGTTTATGGCTTAGAAAATGAGGGCAATTTTATTTGACGGCTCCCTTCGGGTTTCCAAAAATACCGTCTTCTTCGTATGCATACTTGAAATCACAGGCCATTGGCTTCAAGAATATTCGAATTCAGGATCATTATCAAATTTGAGGGGCCCAGTGCAAAAGAAAACATGGAGCCCGTTGTTAAAATACTACTAATTTGCAACAGTGATGGCACGGGTGAAGCTCGAGGCCTTTCTAAGTGTGGCAGAAATCCAGCATCTCCCCCAGATAAAGGGGAGATAAAGCACATGACCACCTTCATCCCAAGTCCCCCAGACAGAACGGCCCTTGACAGTAAAGGATGCGTCTGGAGGCATCGAGCAATTTCATTCAGATGAAAGAATATGCATGCTACACATAAGACGTCGGACCATATAAAATTGCCAGTATTTTTAACCTACAAACAGCAATTTCACGTGACTCAATGCAATTCACGGCAAGTGTTAGGATAGTACATTTTCCCTCTGGATTAATGATCTTTTGAGTTGGCACGGCAAAAAGCCAAAAGATGATGGTACCAGTTGCCACACCTGGGTGGGTTCCTTTTATGTCTGATATTTGTGCTCGGATAGCCCGTATGGCTGTGCATGTAGGTGTGAGTGTTTATCAGAACGATACCTCTGCAGTGCACATCCCTGGAACATTTTACAAAATTATTTTTAGGACAAGCACAATCACACATTAACAGTATCACTTAAAAAGTTTTTTAATTCCAGTTTTCGGTTAGGTGAATGGATGGATGCATACATGGATACATACACACATACATACATACAACATACGTACATACAGCCAGATACATAGACAGACAAACTTTATTACAACCTTGGATCATAAACCACATGGGAAGTGTTGGTTTGCTGCTTTTGCTCACAAATTGTCACGTTATGAGCATTTATATACGTGCAGAGTCACTAAGACAAGATAATATTTCATCACATGGAATTGCTATAATTTATTTAGTCATTTCCCTGTGGTTGAACATCATTTTTCCATTTAAATTTCTTTTCCACGTCATATTACTTCTCTAGGCTAAACTTGTAGATACGAAATTTCTACTTTAAAAACTTGAGCTTCTCAAAGCCATTTCGCTGTGGCCTTCTAGAAAGTTTAGACGAATTTGCAGTCCTAACATCTGAACAGGAGAGGATCTTTCTCCAGGGCCCTATACCCTTCGCAGCTTTACGGAAGCATTGATTATTTCTTGTTGGTTTCTTCTTTTAAAGAACCGAAAGGAAGTGGGGACATAGTCTCAGTGTGGACGATGCCATGATGCAGAATAAAGTATCAAACTTCCCCACGTTCTTACCCCTACCCCCGGCCACATACACACGAGCGCTTGCCTGGCACTGAGACTTGCACCCCAGGGAGAGCTCTTATGGATGTCCCAGTGCCCGTGCTTCACACGGTTTCTGTACAATTACAGGTGTATGTATGTCCATAAACATAGACTTTTTATACTATTACTCTCTTACTACTCACATTGTATCACAGTGTGACTTTTTCTTTCATCTGACAGTATCTCTTTAGTAACTGTATAGGTCATTCTCTTATGGCTTAATAGCATTCCATGATATGGATGAAACACAAATTATGTACCCACTGCCTTAACGACTATCTGACACAGTGACACGTAGGTATTTATTCATCTGTTTACGGTGAATCTGATACCCCACAGGAAGGTAAGCTCCATGAGGTCAGGGTCACTGTGCATCTTGTCCAGTCTGAATTTCCATAAACTGTATGTTTTCTATGAGCTCCTATAACATGTCTTGAAGAGAGTAATGAAAGGGTAGAAAAGGGGCACTTAGACTTTTTCCCCTGTTGCAAGGGATGCGCTTGAACACAGAGCTCCATCCACATTTATAATAATCTCTTCAAAATAACCTCCTAGGAGTACCGGGGTGGCTCAGTGAAGCGTCTGACTCTTGATTTCACCTCAGGTCATGATCTCACGGTTTGTGAGAATTAAGCCTGTGTCAGCACAATCTCTCTCAATATCTCTCTCTCTCTCTCTCACTCTCTCAAAATAAGCAAATTAAATTTAATAAATTAATAAATAAAATAACTTCCTAGAAGAAGACAATCTTGCTCAAGGCAAATATAGTGTTTAATTTTTGATAGATACTGGCCTCCACAAAAACTTTACCAATGGGCATTCCTACCGGCAATATATGAGTGTCTGCTTTGAAACATTCTTGCCAACACCAGGTATCAATGGTTGATTAATGTGGTAGTTTTCCTTCAGCAAGAATCAGCAAAAGCTCCATGTACGGTTGCTCAGGCTGTGCACTGCCTAACACTGGGGATGCCATTCATATAAGCTTCAGTGTTAATGACAGCCATGGGGTCCTCCCAAATGGCTACCATTAGGGGTGCAGGTAATTGTCTCTGAGGATTTGCCCTTTCTTCCCCCAGTTACAACTGCTGACAATTGCTAGCTGGCCAGTCCTATACTACTCATGGGACTTAACCAGACAAAGGTGTTGTGTGGTACATTGTTGTAGAGATACAAAATCAGTTCTCACCCAAAGCGCTCAACTTTCACGCTCAGTTTAAAAGGAGAGGAAAAATGGGGCACCTGGGTGGCTCAGTCGGTTAAGCGTCCGACTTCGGCTCAGGTCGTGATCTCACGGTCCGTGAGTTCAAGCCCCGCGTTGGGCTCTGTGCTGGCCGCTCAGAGCCTGGAGCCTGTTTCGGATTCTGTGTCTCCCTCTCTCTCTCTGTCCCTCCCCCACTCATGCTCTGTCTCTCTCTGTCTCAAAAATAAATAAACGTTAAAAAAAATTTTTTTTTTTTAATTAAAAAAAAAAATAAAAGGAGAGGAAAAATAATACAGTAGAAGCTTTGTTATCAGGACCGAGAGATTGCCTAGTTAATTGAAAAGGTCATTTGAAGTGCAAAAAAATAAATAAATGATAAAATAAAGTGAAAATCAGATAATTATATATATTATATAATTACACAAGTACATATATGATATGCTGCATGTAAAAAGGTAAATCTTGATATAAATTGTATATATGTACATATATATTTATATCAAAATTTAAACAACGTGTTAGGATACATTCTATGTTGCTAGCACAAATAGAGCCCCAAAATACAGATGAATAAAGACAGAAGCTGATTTCTCCCCCCATGAAACAGTACAGACAGAGGAAGCAGAGGTGGTCCGGGGCCGATGGGGTAGGTCTATCTCAGCACAGAGATCCCCTCACCCCCAGGTCTGGGGAAGCAGTTTCAGTACCTGTTACTGTTTCTGTGTTCTTGCCAATGGGAAGAGGAAGATCAAAGTCAACACACCCATCCCTCTTAAGGATGTGACAGAAAACAGGACATCTCATTTCTGTCCACATTCCTTTGGCCAAGTTTAGGCATATGGTCATAAGGAGCCATAAGGCACCTTAGAAATTTACTCTCTAGCCTGGATGCTGGGCCCAGCTCACTTTCGGGGTTTCTATTACTAAGGAAAGAAATAAAGAACAAATACTAGTGAAGAATTCAGTCTCTGCCCTAAGCGGTCATCTTTTTTTTTTTTTTTTTTAATGTTTTATTCTTGGGAGAGAAAGAGAGAGAGAGACAGAGCATGAGCAAGGGAGGGGCAGAGCCAGATAGGGACACAGAATCCAAAGCAGGCTCCAGGCTCTGAGCTGTCATCCCAGAGCCCACTGTGGGGCTTGAACTCAAAAGCTGTGAGATCATGACCTGAGCTGAAGTTGGAGGCATAACCGACTGAGCCACCGAGGCACCCCTGATTTATCTTTTCAATACAGAAATCCACAGTATTCTCATTTTTCATGTAGAATTCATGTGTACATATGCTGATTGGAGTTCCACATTTGGTTTCTCACATGAAATATAACACATATCTTGGGGCGCCTGGGTGGCTCGGTTGCTTTCAGTAGGTTAAGTGCCCGACTTCGGCTCAGGTCATGATCTCACGGTTCATGAGTTCGAGCCCTGCAGTGGGCTCTGGGCTGACAGCTCAGAGCCTGGAGCCTGCTTCGGATTCTGTGTCTCCCTCTCTCTGCCCCTCCCCCGCTTACACACACACACACACACACACACACACACACACACTCTCTCTCTCTCTCTTTCTCTCTCTCTCTCTCAAAACACTTAATTTTTTTAATTTAAAAATAAAAAGAAATATAATGCATATTTCTAATTCCCACTTTCAGTGTCTACAAATGCTGTAAGACTTCAAGAAACTTTTCATAGAATTTGAGTTCCAACACCCAGATTTTTATGATATTTTCGCCGTCTTAACATTTGTCTCCCTCACACCTCATCTGACAGCACTTTTTAGCTAACTGCCTTTATCAAATTTTTCCAAAGCATTCAATTTAGTTTCGTAGAGATAATTCTCTTTTCACACCCACAACTTATCAGTTTACATATTACTTAATTAAATTGTATAATTATAACTGCAAGTACCACTACCATGAACGGATTTGAGACAACAGAGCTACCACTTGGTAAACACAGAGCTTAATAGAAGTATGTGAGAGAATTAGATAGAAACCCACCAGCAAAGTGGGGCTGGCGCGGAGGGCGAAGCGGCCAGTGTTCTTTGCAGAGGGAACAAGGGCAGTCACTCAATCGGGCAAGTTGGTGGAGTGGAGCTCAACTAACAGAGTTCAGCTAAGGCTTCAACAGCACAAGCATCGGTCCCCGCCATCCAGCCAATGAATAAGTTGCTCCACAGAGAGTGTGACGAGAAAACACACATCTGTGATGCCTGCCCCTCTTCCCCTTCCTCAATTGTCTTTCAAACCGTGATCGTCAGACCCTGGAGCTTCAAGATGCAGAACTCACTCTTCTACAGCATTGCCTCGAAACACAACCCGACTGCCTCGTGTGGGGCTTCACTCGGACAAAACAGAGATCCCTTCCTACCCAAGAGCAAAAGTGGCCAGGTTGACTTCATTGACCGACAGTATGTCAGCTTCCAATGTGAGGACTCCCTGGGAGATTTTCAAAGATAGTTTTCCTTGCGGATGGTTTTGGTCTTACATCCTGACCTTAGAACTTTCCCTCAGATAGAATGGGTGTCTACTGAGACGGCTTGCGCCCTAAAAAGAAGCCGGTGCTTTGCAATTTGGTCTTAATGCAAAACTACGAGAGCAATTTCTCAGAACTATTCAGTGTTGTTGGGCACACTCTGCCATTTTGCAGAAATTTATCAGTCTCCCATAGTCTCATCTGATCGATAAATTGCGATCTCAACTCCCCCCAACCCTATTAAAAATATAGCACAGTGCTTATGTAATGCTGTTCTAGAAGGGTTTATTACTAAATAATTGAACAACATTGATCTTAAAATTGAATTACCAGACTCAGGACATTTCCTTTATGTTAACAAAGAGTGACTGATTCCTGTTGAAGACCAGCCCACTGGCACATTTAGAAACTTTGGGACTCCTGGTTTATTTTGAAAGTCAAGAAATACTTCCTTTTATTCATTTAAGACCAAGATATAACTGTTTAAGTCCTTCTTCGATTTTTTTATTGTATGGTGGGTAGTTAATAACTTACATCAGACAAAAGAGTAGTTTAATACTGTCTACTAATATTAAAGAGTATCTTTCCTCTGAAGAACGAAATACTGTTATGTTTCCCAGTGGATTAATGTCTTCATAACTCTCTGCAAAAGTATGCTTGTGTTTACAAACACAGTATTCGTTGGTGAGCCTGAAATATGAAAATATTCTGCTATTTTTCTTGAGAGGGAAACATGTCTTCATTCATCAAACATTTACTGAGATCCTACTTTGTGCCAGACTTCTTCTGGGGGCCGAGAATACAAAACAGCCAGAATGTCTTTTACACGGGCTCTCACCCCATCCACGAGGGTTCCACATTGTCAACACCATCACACTGGGGTTTAGATTTCAACGTACGAATTTGGGGGCCATGCAAACATTCAGTCTATAGCACTCACCTTGGCCCCACTATCTCTGATTGATGTTTGAAATCCCCACACAGACAGGGAATGAAGACAGAGAGTGGTCCTTAGCATTTGAAGGATACAGAGGAACTGTATCAATTTAGGGAAAAACCGAAGCCCATAAAACTTAGCATTTTTGATAATGGAAAAGTAAAATCCTCCCAGGGTTAAAATCCATATATTTGATGTGAATGGGAAGACTCAAGCCTTCATTTGTTACATTATAATAGGAACCCCAAGCGCACCTCTCTCAAGGTTATGGACCAAGTGAAATTACCGTGTTGTAAAACTGTCATTAGGGGGTAACTCCCGAAATGTGTTAGCAGAACTGCTACAGAGCCACAAATGACAGCCTGGGAAAATGCTCCATGCTATTTGTGGAGACCAGGCACTGCCACATTCGATATGATTCCAGAAATTCATCACAAATCCAAATATGAAATACTGAACACAAAACTGTCTACATCAAGCCCTGGCAATAGGTAAAAGTGAGTCCGGAGGTATGTCCAGGGATGAAATGACCTCATTCAGTACAGTGAATATTGACCACATTTCCACCATGTGCCAGGAACCAGGGGTTTAAGAAATCAGATAAAGCTGAGAGCCTAAAACAGGCTGAAGACCATTCTGAGCAGCTCACTAAGGCAGATTTCCTTTCTACTCACAAGAGCGCTTTAGATGGCAATATTTCCATTTCACACATGAAGAAACTGAGGCATCGAGGTGTTCAGTTGTTGTCCCAAGGTCACATAGCCAGTGAGCAGCATGCCTAAAATCCAAACCCAGATAATGTGCTGCAGAGATTACTTACTTAGTAAGTAAGAAACAAGACATTGCAGAAGAATCATTTGAATTTGCAGGGTCTCCTAAATTCTTACTTGGAAAGTCAGTCATTTTACCCATTATTAGAAGAATATCCTTGCTATTAAATACAGGGTCATTCAGCTACAATTAGGTCCCTGAAACCTAAAACCTCGAGCTGGAAGGGCCATCAGAATATCTAGTTAACCTGCTTCTCCATTTTATAGTTGAAGAGTAGGAGGCACCAAGAAGTGACAGCTTGTTACACTCATAATCACTAATCATAGACCTGCCTGAAAAACAAGGATTCAGTAGCCAAGAATGTTTAAAAAAAAAAAAAAACTAAAAAATAAAAAGGCTAAAGAAGGAGAATCTGATCATTAAGAAAGAAACTTGTTTATTACCAGGAGCTAAACGTTTGCAAGAATGATTAAGGCCTTCTACTTAACTGAAGCAAAATTGTGCCCTAGATATTTGCATGCAGCTGTGTGTGTATTTCAGGGTAACATTTGCCCTCAAATCTTCCTCCAGTTTCCCTTGACAGCAAAGTAACCTAAATGTACAGCTGAATAAGTCCTACTTTAAGGTTCCTTTTAGGGAGATTATATCTTGCCCGTTAGAAGTAAATTTCCTCACCTTGTTTGCGATTACTTAGACCTTTCTGTAAATGTAGTACTTTCACACGTCTTACAATAATGGGCCTAAGACATTTGTAGCTGAAGAAGATTGCTTTGCCTTTTCTTCCTCAAAAAAAAAAAAAAGAAAAGAAAAGAAAAAAAAGTTCTCAGTCAATTCCACATGGAGAAAATCACACTCATCAAGTCCAAGAGGACGTTAGGTGATTCGGTTAATGTGTCTGCACACAGGTGTTCACTCATTTCAGCCTGTGCCAGTCACTAAGGGCAAGAACTTAGCTTTCTTACAATCTAAACCTTTGGAAGAAGGCACATGGATGGGAACTACTTTGCTTTTGTTCAAGATGAACCTTGGTCCCAAAGTCAGAGAGAGCCTTCTATCCACATTCCTTCTGAGCAGTGGCTCTCAGTAGGGGCAATGCTGTGGTCTGGGGCATTTTGGACACCCTGGGGGCATTTTTATTGTTATAATACTTAGGGGCAATACTAGCATTTGGTGGGTGGGCCACGGGGGCTAGATGTCCTCTGAAACACTAGACAGTCCTGACCTAATGAAAGGTTGTTTCCACATCTACATGACATTTGAATGGCCCCACCGAACATAGAGAAACTATCTATTTTTTTTTTTTTATTTTTTTTTTTTCAACGTTTTTTTTTTATTTATTTTTGGGACAGAGAGAGACAGAGCATGAACGGGGGAGGGGCAGAGAGAGAGGGAGACACAGAATCGGAAACAGGCTCCAGGCTCTGAGCCATCAGCCCAGAGCCTGACGCGGGGCTCGAACTCACGGACCGCGAGATCGTGACCTGGCTGAAGTCGGACGCTTAACCGACTGCGCCAACCAGGCGCCCCAAGAAACTATCTATTTTGCATCATTTGAAGAAAAGTTATTTTTTCACGAATGTAATTACCATATAATCAAGGGAATTGGTGTTTTTTTTTTTTTAATTCTGTTCAAGAGGCATGTATTTTGTTACAAATATTACCAAAAGTTATTCATCATTTTGGAAAAATCATGTTGACCGATCCCACCGCTCAGGGTATCAGAGCGGCCCGTACAACCCATCTGAATGAGTCAGCATTGGCAACTACCATGAACACTGATTTTGTGTAGATGTGTGGGTGCAAACACAGACATGCCCTGCAATGTGCCCGTAACTAATTAATCGATGGCTTCATGTCTCTATTCGTCTATCCCTGGACCAGGACTGAACCACCTCTGCCAACGCCGTTTGGTGGGTGAGAAATCAACTTTTGTCCTGCTGATCCACCGTATTTTGAGACCTCCTTGTTACAGCAGCATGGAACGTACCCTAAGTAAAACACGAATCTTCAGACAACATGAACTTGTTTGCCTCATGGCACCTTACTCCTGGTCATCACAAGGCCTTCCGATCTTTAGTAAAACTTTTCTACATCACAAGTGCTTGTGTGATTTCAGATATGTTTGTGAAACCAGACGGCAGGCTGCACTACCCATCTCAGTAGGACTCAGTATGGGGACAGAGGCACCTGCCATGCTAGTGAGCGCTCACAGTCAGGATCGCCCATGGGTCTGCCCCAGCCTGTCCTGTTCTCTACGGTCAAGTTCAAAAATATCCAGGTAAGAATTTGGATGTCTGCAAGGGTTGAAATAAAGATTTCAGCTACACTAGTAGATTGAATTATATGAAGTTGCTGATATCCAATCAGACTAAAGATCTTGATCACTGATTTCACTCTGACAGAGAGCAAGGTACTGTTGTGCCCCTCAGGCAACTGGTTCAGAGTAAATTTCGACTCTCCAGTAATCAGATATGCTGGGCCACCAACATAGGTGAAATTTATTGACCATGTCCTATTCTTCTTTGTGTGCCTGGTACATAAGACAAAATCAAGAACACACTAGGCACTCAATAAATGTTTCATTCATTAATTAAATAAGTAATGATGGACTTCACAAACCCAGAAGGATTCAAGAAAAGAAAGACAAATAATTCACAAGGAATTTGTAGAACCCGTGTAAGCACTGGGGATTTGGATGAGTATGTACAGAGGGGGCTTGGATTACATGACTTTTAAGTCATACCTTACATGGGAACTTTTGGTTAATGTCAAAACTGAACATCTAGAATGCATCACCTAAAAGGTTTCATTTGTAAACTTAAAAGACCATGATGGTAACAAGGTAACAGCCTTATAATTCTAGAATGCCTAGTTAAAACCAGGTCTGTTCGGCAAAAGTCTGCTGTAAACCAGTGTTCTTTCCGACTATTCCTTTTGTCTATTTTCTGGCTTATCGTGAAGTTGATTAATTTCACTGTGATGGTGAAAAGAAGTAATCATCAACACATCTAAATATTACCTTGTTGCTGTCCTCACAGCTTTCTCAGAACTTATCATGGGGTTATAGGATAATCCAGATGCTATCAGCATCTGTAAATTAGAAACGAAATAAACAACGGTCAACCTGCTTCCTTACTCTTTGGAGAAGACAGAAAATAAGATAGGTATACAAGTAAAAAGGAATGGGGTGAGCTGTGTGGATAGAGCATTCCAGGAAGAATAAATGGCTTTTTTTCTAGGAACCTGAGTTGTAGGTTACAGGATCAGGGAGAAGGCCATGTGGCTGGATCAGAAGGAAGAGACAGGAAGACACTCAAGCCACAGAACAGGCTATTAGCCTCTCTAAGGACCTTGGGTTTTTCTGTGAGATGGAAAGTTATTGTTTAAGACCCAAAGATTATTCCACCTACTTCCTAGTCAGGAAAGGAAACACATGTCTGAGTGAGAGATTAAGGGAAAGAGAAAGACAGCAAATACGATGGAAGAAAGTCAGAAAAAGGTTGTCTTGACAGCATAATTGTTGCTTTGCCATTTTCCTCTTTTTGCTTATTTTCACCCAACTAAAATTTCAATGCCCAAGTTTTTCCATGAGTTTACTCATTTCCTTTTAGTTCTTTATTACAATCAAGTGACTTAACGTGTTAAGGGCATAGGATGGTAAAAATAACAGAGAAAAAATGGTTTTTGTTTTTTTAATATGGTGCTGTGTTTGGACTTACTCATTTGGGCTCATCTTTATTATAGTTTTCTGGCAAGAAGTTAAATACCTCTGAGTGAAAAAAGGAAGGCATATTTGAATAAAACACATCAGATAAGGGTGGTTCAACAGATTATTATTTCTACGTATGGTCAACACAGGAAACCGAAGTCCCCACTCTCAGCAATCGATTTTTTTAACCTTTCAAGGAAATTCTCCTATAGAAGAGACTAATTATATATAATCAGATTTAATTATGTTAAATGGAATGAGAGGCCATATCCTTGCCAATTACCCCAGCAAGTTGCTTGCCTGGCCTTTTTGAGTGCGTCAGCAAGAATGCCAACAGCGGCAGAGAAGAATCCCGTTCGAGGCCATTTCTCAAATAAAAGGAAGATATAATGATCCTTTGAGTTGAAGACAAATATGACAAAGAATCCCTCTTAAATCTCTGCCGGCTGTTTTCCTTCCAGATTAGTAAAAAGACAGGGAAATGTCCCTCATAATCTCACATTCAGATTCTAGAGCTGGGAATACCTTCCTGGAATTCACGCATCAGGAGACACTGCCTAATGCAACCGGAATAAGAATCTGAATTGTTCCAGGGCCTAGAAATTAGGTTCCTTTTTCCCTACAAATTCATGGGCAGAGAGAGATCTTTCTGAGTTAGGCTTCAGGTGCAATGTAAAAAGATTGGGAAGGTCACCTTCAACCTTGTTCTAGAATTCTAAGACGGTTACCATTAAGGATTATGAAACTAAGGTCCCAGTAACTTGGAGACGCCCTGGATGGCGACCTCAAATAGCCAGAGAGAGTAGATGGCCAAATGGAGAGGCCATTGTGAAGGGAATAAACCAGGCGTCACCAGGGTTCACAGCTTCCCTCAGTGTAGGGGTGGGGGAGGAGGGGTGGAGACAGTCCAGGATCCCACACGTGGGTGAGTTAGACAGGGGGTTCCCAAGTCTGGCCGGTCTCAGAATCAATTGTGAGTTTTTATCTGTTTTCTTTTTAAATGCAGTGCCGTGGAATCTGAAATCAGAATCTCCAGGAGCAGATCCCTGAAATCTATTATTTTAAAAGCTCTCGAGGGAGCCTGACGTCGCTGGCCCTAAGCCAAACTCAGAATCCATCACGCGTCCATTGAGCAGCCCTGGAACACTCTGGGCTGCTCTAAGTCTCAGCTACACAGTGGAGGTTTGGGTTAAGTTCACCGGGCCTGTCCTCATGACGGTTACATTTTCTATCCCTTGGATTCTGAGATCTGATGGTTCCGTATTTACAATGATAAGAAAACATTTTCTACAGTAAGATATAACCAAGTAATGAAGTGAGAGTCATAACTAATATTAAGTACCACGTTGCCAAAGTTCAAATCCTACATTAAATAGGCAATATTTGGGGGCACCTGGGTGGCTCAGTCAGTTAAGCGTCCAACTGTGGCTCAGGTCATGATCTCGCCGTTTCTCAGTTTGAGCCGCGCAGGCTCTGTGCTGACAGCTGGGAGCCTGGAGCCTGCTTTGGATTCTGTGCTTCTCTCTCTCTCTCTGCCCCTCCCCAACTCGCGCTCTGTCTCTCTCTCTCTTAAAAGTAAATAAACATTAAAAAACATAGGCAATATTCCATTTAATTCTTACACCAATCCACTTACAGATGAAGAAACATAGCATTACAGAGTTGAAATATATGACGTACCCCCAAGGTAAGTGGGAAGGCATAAGGCAAGAGGAAAGGGTAAGAAATAACAGAGATGGGACCCTCTTCTAGATCTGCATGACCTTAGAGCCTGAGGTCTCAACTCCAGTGCTCCTCCTCAGATACATATGCACCCATCCGTGTACACGATGAATACGCATGTTAGTGGAATTCATGCAGTACGTACAGATTTAGCCAGCAGGCTTGAAAACGTCCTCTGCTTCTAATTGGTCTGAGATGAACAGCAGCTAAAAAAAAAATTGGTACTGTTTTTACAGTGTCATACACCAGAAGGGGAGAAACCCTTTGGATTTCCTACCATATGCCAGATGCCTAACATACATTATCACTTAATTTAATTATTGCAGCAAACAAGGATCATCATAAACCCCATTTAGTAGTGAGGAAGCTATAGCCTAGGAGGCCACCCAAAGTCCCACATGACGGAGCCCAAGAATGTGGGATGCAGGGCTCTCTGGTTCTAAACGTGTCACACACTTTTTAGTGCATCAACCTGGGAACCACATAGCAAGTTCCTGATCAGAAATGTCGGGCGCTGCCTGGGTGGCTCAGTTGGTTGAACGTCTGACTCTTGACTTCAACTCAGGTCATGATCTCACAGTTCATGGGATCGAGTCCCATGTCCTGCTCTGCTCTAACAGCGTGGAGCCTGCTTGGGATTCTCCCTCTCCCTCTCTCTGCCCTGCCCCTGCTCATGCACACGTACTCTCTCTCTCTCTCTCTCTCTCTCAAAACAAATAAACATTTAATAAAAAAAAAAGAAACAATGGGCTCATGTCTTGGCTCTGCTGCGATTTATTAGCCGTGTGACTTTTAGTTTTAATTCAACTGTAGATTTCCTCATCTACAAAAGAGAAATAATAGTAACAACCACCTCAAAGGTTTACGGTGAGGTTTAAATACATTAGCGTACGTGAAGCAGTCAGCGAAGTGTCTATCGTTTCAGTGAATGCTAGTGACTATCACTATGGTTAATTTTAATAGTCCTTGTGGATAATATCTACTATCCGACCTTTGAAAATGGAGGTGTTAGAGATGGGAAACGGTAGGAGGTGAGAAATGCAGAAGGATTTGGCAAGGATATTCCCTAGGAAGTGAAGCAAAAGCCGCAAGCTAAGCAAATAGCTAAGACAATTTTTGGAGAGGTAAGGGAGAATTTTAGAAATGAATCTGTACTACATTTTTTTTTTAATTTCTTTCCCTTTTTTTAACCCACTGCTGCAACCAATGTTATGGAGTGCGGACTATATGACACTCTTCTGCATATTAGGGATTCAGGGTGAACAAGACAAATGAGATTCCATCCCAGAAGGAACTTATGTGTTAGAGAAGGAGAACATCAGTAAGTGAATAAGTAAACAAATGTGATAGTTTCAGTTAGTGATGGGGCTATGGAGGACATTTTTCAAAGCGCAACAGAGAAAGGCTTTGGGAAAAGCAACAGAATCAGGAAAGCCAAGCCAAGCTAGGGTCTGAAGGACAAGGAGGAGCCTGACGTGTGACTAGCTGGGGACAGAGCCAGTGGAGCAGAGGGAGCTTAGCCTATTTGAGAAAAGGTGGAAAGGCCAATGTGATCAGGTCCAAGGGGTGACCAGGGTTCAGACCTTCTAGAGCCACAGAGGTGGAATGACTGCCTTAGGTCAGGTTTGTGGGGACACAGACCCAGACGGAGGCTTGTTTGGAGGAAACCCTTGAAGGCAGCAGGCGTGGGGGATGTGGGAAGCAACACTGAGCACAGGGGAAAGCTCAGGTACCATGAGGCCTCAACAGAGGCCTCAGCCGACCCCTCTGCCACTCTGAGCTGGGATGTTCTGGCTGTGTTTTCCTCCCCTGGGTCAGTGAGTCTGGAAACTCTTCCACTGGCCAGCTATGCCCCGGGGACAGGAACTTGTGCAACGCAGCTCTCTTTGAGCAAGGCGGCGTGCAGATTAGATATCAGCTGAAGCTGTGGGCCACCCACACTCCCAGCAGCTGGAGAAATGGCCCCTCAGTCCTGGAAGAGGGATCTGAGTGACACTATGGCATCCACTACGATGACCACACCAGTTATCATACAAACCGGGATAGATTTAAAACGGAATGGGGTTCAGGGGCACCTGGGTGGCTCAGTCGGTTGAGTGTCTGACTCTTGATTTCAGCGCAGGTCATGATCCCAGGGTCGTGGGACAGAGCCCCTCGTCAGGATCCATGCCCAGCACATCTCAGTCCCTCTCCCTTGCTCATCCTTTCTCTCTCAAAATAAAAAATAATTTTTAGGGGCACCTGGGTGGCTCAGTAGGTTAAGCATCCCACTTCAGCTCAGGTCATCATCTCACAGCTCATGAGTTCAAGCCCTGCGTCAGGCTCGGTGCCGACAGCTCGGAGCCTGGATCCTGCTTCGGATTCTGTGTCTCCCTCTCTCTCTGCCCCTTTCCCACTCATGTTCTGTCTCTTTCTCTTAAAAACGAAATCAACATTAGGGGTGCCTGGGTGGCTCAGTCAGTTGAGCGTCCGACTTCGGCTCAGGTCATGATCTCACAGTTCATGAGTTGAAGCCCCGCGTCAGGCTCTGTGCTGACGGCTCAGAGCCTGGAGCCTGCTTCCAATTCTGTCTCCCTCTCTCTCTGCCCCTCCCCTGCTCACATGCTCTCTCTCTCTCAAAAATAAATAAAGATTAAAAAAATTTTTTTAATAATAAAAAAATAAAAATAAATATATCAACATTAAATAATAATTTTTTAAAAAGTGAACGGGGTTCTTATTCACAATCAAGCAGGGGAAATAGGCATTGACTAAGAGTGTCCCAGGTAAACTGAGGCATACATTCACACAATCATAGGCCAGAGTAAGCAGTCTGGATTTTGTTGTACGTGTGCACGCTGTGGGAGCCCAGGTACATCGTAGGCCTCACAACACGCTACTGAGCCTCAAACCCACGCCCTCTAAAGACCTAGCTGCAGGTGTCTCAAAAAGAAAATAATTTCCCCCAGAACTCCAGGGCTGCTGTCGTCAGCACTTTCTCCGGCCTCTCTCCTGGCAGGGCTTTCCCAGGAATTACCGCTTCCACGGCCCTGATTGCCTCGATGCCTCCGGTATTGAGTATCAGTCCTGTAGTGGGTCTTGCAACCACTAAACGGATTTAGAGATGAAATGGAAACAGTATAGTATCAGCAGAGATGTTAAAATGACATATTCGGTGCCATGAAAGGAAAGCAAATAAAGGCTTTGAATTCCTGGAGGAGACTGAGATCCAAGGGTGGAGAAATGGGGGCTCCCCACGGCTGGGGGGCCCGCGGAGAGCAACTCCACCAATGCTGGGACTGAGCTCCGGGCCAGAATTCACTCACGGCTGCCATGGATTTGCAAACAGGACATCAGCCTCTAACTTAAAGGTGGCGACCCTTCTAGTTGGGGATGTGAGCAACAAACCACACTAGAATAGAACATCTACGACTTTATCACCAACAGAGGTCAACTGTAAGTTCATATCCTAACATAGTTCTTTCAGATGCCTCAAAATAGCTTTTACCCTCATCACTAGTTTTTAATGACAGTACTTAGATCTATCACCAAGATCTTGTTTTCCAGTGTGCTAATAAAGAAACACATTACATATCCCACTATACTAGAAATGGGCTTGTTTAAATATATTGACAATTCTATTTTAATATTATTGATTTTTGCATGTGACCCTATGTATCTCTGGCATACACTTAAAACCTGTCTTGTGAGAGGGTATCCATTGATTTCACCAGACCACCTAATGGGTCCGTGGAGAACATATGGGTCAGAGTGCCATCCTATTCTCCCAGAGTTGGTGATGTTCACATACTAGCGGGAATGGTCCTCGGTCCACAAATACAAGTAGACAAACGTGATTAGATTTCTTTTGTTTTCTTTCAAACAAACGTTGGGGTTGCCTACAGTATAAATCTGTAGAGGCAGTTTTGCATAAATCTGTCACCTGTAATATAATCAAGGTGGGGGATAGGAATGTGCAGTAGCTGGTAATATAGTTCTACTCATACAAGATTCATTTTATTTTCTCTTAAAGTTTATTTATTTATTTTGAGAGAGACAGAGACAACGCAAGCAGGGGAGGGGCAGAGAGAAGAGGAGAGAGAGAGAGAATCCCAAGCAGGTTTCACACTATCAGCATGGAGCCCAATGTGGGGCTTGAACCCATGAACCGTGACATCATGACCTGAGTTGAAACCAAGAGTCGACACTTAACGCTTATTAGGTGACTAATAAGACAGTCCATTGGGTCTCTCATATTCTGAGGTCTGGAGAATACAGAGTGACCTCCAACTAACTTAGGAAAGCATCAAGAAATATCTCTTAAAAGGCTGGCACCAGGAAATTGTGGTTATCCCAGGAGGAACTGGCCCCATCTAGGAAATGACCATCATCATGTTCCCTTTGGGTGTTGTTACCCAAGACCTTTGGTGAGGGATAGCAGCTGCAGCTGTGTGTTACAGAGAACCAGTTGCAAATGTGCACTCTTTCAACGGAGATAACTCAATACTTCAACCATTTGAAATTCTTCACACCCCCTTAAAAGAATAAAGTCTACTTCTTCTATTATTATTATCCTATCATCACTAAAAAAAAAAAAAAGTCTTTCAGAATCAATTTAACACACTGCTCTTAAATATTCAAACTCTATCATCACACAACCCAAAACATGCCTTTGAAATAATTTTTTTATGACCATCAAGCATGCTAATGGCTTTCTAAAAGCAGCACATGTGGGTGGTATAATGAAATTCCCTTTCAGGGATTGAAGATTGTCCAGTCGTGTCCCCTGAAAATCAAATTAGGTATCATCTTCCTGTTTCAAGGGCATGCAGTGGTTCTGGGGTCTTTCATAACTAAAGTATCATGGCCCTAGTTGGCCTGAGATTGTCCCAGTTACCACTCTTGCCCTAGTACACTGCCCCCTTTCACCTTCAAATGTGTTTTGGTTTGGATGATGAATTTCATGGTCACCCTGGCCATCAGTCCATGCAGGTTATGCTAGATGCCTCCTCCCTATCTGCCTGGGCCATCTAGAGGTAGGGACTCGGCTATTCCTGTGCCAATCCCAGGGAAAGCCATCTCCCCAGAGGCCTTGACACCTGCACAGGACTCTGCCACCAAGTTCTAAAAGGGTCCCTGTTTTCTTTGCTGGCTGCATTGCACAATGTCTCCTAACTCTTCTCTATAGGCCCTGGATTCCCACCCAAGGATGAATGTTTTAGTACAAGAAAGAAAGGAAAAAAATGGCGGATGGCTACGGGTTTCGAGCCCGTGAAACACGGATTTCCACTGAGACAAAGAGACACAAAAAGACCTCTGGATGCACGAAGTTTAGGACTTTGGAAGGTGTCAAGAGAGATTACCAGATACCCTTTCAGTGGAATATGCTGGAGCCTCTCCAGGTGGGGAGGGTCCGCCTTCATTTTGAGGACGCTGTTTTACAAGTCTGTAGAAATAGAAGCTACTTTCAGTGTTGAAAACTGATAATAATGCAAATGTTGCTTGTCCATACACAAGCAGTCTGTCTAAAGAAGAGCAAATTTCCCTTCCTTTCTGTAGAAAAATCCAGAATCCACCTATTTCTAAATTTATGTCAGCATTCCTAATCTATAAAAGCAGGGTACTTTGAATTCTCCTTTGAAGCAATTGTAAAACTTTATTGATCTCCCATTAATGAGTTAAGTAAAATCTTGGGCAGGTGTTCATTTTATATCTGTATGGAAGTCGTGATTTTACCTTTTTTTGGGGAAATTATCCTTCAACACCTGGTTACCTGCTGGAAACAAATCAGCAGATAGAGGAAAATAAAGAGGGGAGACGCAAGTTAGTAACTCAATAAAACACCGTGTTGCACCTGCCTATTCTTCCCCCTTTGCAGTCACACATACAGTTTAGGCATGATGGTGACATCGGCATGAGAAAGACTTGAACCTGAAACTTGCATTATATCTCTTTACTTCTGGATTTTCTTTTCCGGCTCTTGAGGCTAATTCTTATCTTTTAAACTCTGAACACAGCTCTCTGCAAATCTATAGATTCCTCCCTTGGTGGTTGACATTAGCATTTTCCCCAGAGAGTAACGGTGAAGACCATTTTTGTTCCTTTTGCATTGAAATGACAGGATTGAATAGAATTTGCATATGCATTCGTCTGCCATGCTTGAACTAAAATATTACCCTTCAAAATCCCAATTCAACCAAATCTGAGTAGCTGTCCAAAATCCATGTGACTGAGCCTGTCAGTGCTCTTCTCAAATCATGTCCAAGACTCCCCCCTCTGTCCACACACAGAGTAGGTACTACTCATCTCGATGCACTCATCTCGATGCATTCAAAGTCCAGCATCTGGCTTGGGCTCTCCTGTGACACAGCACTGCCCATGGTACACAGAAGTCACACAGAGGATGTATTGTTTCCAAACTTAATGGGTGATTTTTTGGGTCCTCTCCACCATGTTGTGCCCTCCACTATGTTAGTCCCTGTCTCTGCCCTCTGACCTTTTCCTCACTTCTCAAACTGAGCTCTGATTTACCTGGCCATCTTTATCATCGTTTCCCTCCCCGCTAGAATTTAATTTTAATCTCACAACACTGTAGCCATATCAGGAATACAATGCTTGGTCACAGTCAGGCTACAACGTTTGCAGGACTCCAGTGCAAAACAAAAATGTGGGGCCCCTTCTTCAAAATTATTAAGACTGGGAGGCCGGTTTAGCAGGGCATTAAGAATTCTGACTTTAACTTCCCCTCTCTCGGACACAGCCAAAGTTTGGAAGACAGTGTTCTTTCTTACCAAAGCGAGCCATTAATTAAGTTTTGTCTCATCAGCAGGTTGTATTTCTGTTCCCCGGGGACCCAGCTATTGACAAGCTGCCACTTCCTTTGGGAAGTCTTCCAGTTTAGTCCCAAGAGTAAGAAATCACTTCAAGGAAGTCCTAGCTTAGATCCCAGCTATGATCAGGCATCATAGTGTTTCTTGGAGTGGAGCTATAGGTGAGCATATCTGAACTAGGCTGGGCACCCTGAGGGCTGGAGACCTGTATCATAGGTTTGTACCTTCTTCAGTATGTCTGACCCATATTGGGTACTTAATACTGAAATAGGAAAGATGCTTAAGAAGCAATGAAGAGAAATAATATGTCATGGGAGTCAAGACCTATAAAAAAAATTGTGCTTCACTGGAGAACATTGTAATGTCTACAGCAAATACATCTGGGTTCCCTAACTCCGAATCTATGGGAATTATTTACAGATCTGTAAATTGGAGATCACAAATGGCAGTGCAAATAAATCCCATGTATAGACATTCAACTATGTCCAGTAAACGTCCAATGACCTCCTACTGCAGAAAAATCAAGTGTGACCTCCGTTTGTACCCTTGTTTCAAAATTCCTGATCTATAAATGCCTGGGATTTCAATTTTCCTTTAAATCAGTTATAATATCTGCCTGGTTCCCTCATTTCATTAATGAGTTCAATCAACTTTTTAATATGCATACTTACTTCTCTGTATGAAAATCATGACTGCATCTTTTTAAAATTATCCTTTAACATGGAATCTAACAAAACAAAATAAAACAAAACTGAACTTGTGGCCACAAAGAACAGATGGGTGGTTGCCAGAGGTGGGAGTTGGGGGCTGGGAGGAATGGTTGAAGGTGGTCAAAAAGTACGAACTTCCAGTTATAAAATAAATAAGTTCTTGGAGGTACCATACAGCTTACTGACTGTAGTTAATAGTACCATATTGTATATTCGAAAGTTGCTAAGAAAGTAAATCTTCAAAGTTCTCATCACAAGAAAAGAAATGTAACTAAGTGAGGTGATGAATGTTCACTAACCTTACCATGGTGATCATGTCACAATATGTACACATATCACCCAGTTATGTTGGACACCTTAAGATACACAGTGTGGGGTGTCAATTGTATCTCAGTAAAAATGGGAAGATAAATAATAAAATAAAACTATCCTTTAACAAGGTCTAATTCTGTTACAACAAATATTATTTGTTTTTCTTTAAGTTTATTTTATTTATTTTGAGAGAGAGAGAGAGAGAGAGAGAAAGCAGGGGAGGGGCAGAGAGAGAGAAAGAGAGAATCCCAAGCAGGCTCCACGCTGTCAGCGCAGAACCCAGTGTGGGGCTCGATCCCACAAACCGCGAAATCATGGCCTGAGCCAGTATCAAGAGTCAGATGCTTAACAGACTGAGCCACCCAGGTGCACCAATATTATTTGGGTTTTTAAAGGAAAGAAAGAAGGGAGGGAGGAAGGAGAGGGATCCAGATGGCCTTTCTATATGTTCCCTTCAGCTTGACTAAACTTGAGTCATTTCTTCCCAAACATAGTGCCCCCAGCCCCCCCCCCCCCCCACTTTTAAGAGAATTTACTTTAGAACACTTGCAATTGTAAATTCTGTCTCTGTCCCTTTAAGATGTAAATCATCTCCCAGCTCCTTGGCAGTTTTACATTCCAGGAATGGCTCTCTCAAGGACCTGGAAGCCATCCCTCTGAAATGCAATCATCAAGAATGATGGGCTGAGTGGGATAAACCGGTCACAGAAGGACAAATACTGTATGATTCCTCTTAGAGGAGGTATCTAGGACAGTCAAAGTCACGGAAGCAGGGGGTAGAATGGTGGTAGCCAGGGGCAGGGGCAGAGAGACATGAAGGGTTGCTGTTCAATAAGTATAAAGTTTTAGTTATGTAAGATGAGTAACTTTTACAGATCTGATGTACAACATTTTGCCTATAGTTAGCAATGCTTTTTTATGCACTTAAAATTTTAGGATAGCTCATATTAATTGTTCTTTTCAGAATTAAGGAAGGAAGGGAGGAAGGAAGGAAGGAAGGAAGGGAGGAAGGGAGGAAGGGAGAAGGGAAGGAAGGAGAGAAGGAAGGGAGAAAAGGAAGGAAGGAAGGAAAGAAGGAAGGAAGGAAGGAAAGGAGGAAGGAAGGAAGGAAAGGAGGAAGGAAGGAAGGAAGGAAGGAAGGAAGGAAGGAAGGAAAGAAGGAAGGAAGGAAGGAAGGAAGGAAGGAAGGAAGGAAGGAAGAAGGAAGGCTCTGTGGGACAGTAGGAGCCTACTTGGATAAGCACCAATCAGCAACCCAGATGGCCTCATCACATTGGCCACCCTCCCCCTAAATGTACCACTAGTTCACCCCAGCACTTAAAAACTCTCCCTCCTTCCATTTCAATGGAATTGAGTTCATTCTCTATCCCCTATCGAAACAGTCTTGAATAAAGTCTTCCTTTGCCTGTTTAACTCATCCCGAGGCAACTTTTCTTTGACGAGGAAGGGAAGAAAGAAATTGAAAGAAAAAAGAAAAAAATCCCCAGCGACAAAATCCCACTTCCGTTTTACAGATGAAGATTGTACATTACAGTGAGTTTGAATTTGCCAGCTGGGGATCTACACCCAGATCTTCGGGCCTGCGCATTTTTCTGCTCTTTCCCACGCCTGATTCTGTGCTCCGCAGAACAGACTGAACAAAAAAATACCAACTTGCAACAGAAGCTCTCCGTTTTTCAGTGTGTTTTATTCCAACAGAATTCCCCCAGGCCAGGTTGTTTGTGGCCTTTGCTAACAGGTGTGCCAAGGGCCATACAATAGCTCCTCTTTGCCTCTGTGTTCTGTATGTCCAGAGGTGGGTAGAGGATGAAACATCTTGGGTTGTCACTGATGGTCACAGATCTGCTTTGCCAGGGAGCCCTTCTCCGGGTTTGTATTCTGGCCACGTGTGGAGGCTAACTGCATATCAGAAACTGGACAGGGATTGCAAGCAGCTCTGTGAAATATTTATTCAATATTAGCTTGCCATAAGTATTCCCATGAAGGAATGGGACAGGAAGTGCTTTGGCTCCAAAAGAAAGAGAAAAACAGGTGTGTGCGTGCAAACATTAGGAGTCAATTAAATTTTCTGAATTTCTAAAATACGAAAGATGTGCGCAGAGCGCTGGAAATTAGAAATGCCGTTACTTTTGTAATCACCGAAGGAAGGAAACCAATGATGAGGTCAGCCCTTTGAAGATGAAATTATCTGAATTTAGTTTTATCTCCATAAGGAGACATGATGAAAGATATTTTATGTGTGGAAATTAACCTGAGGATTCCAGATACATTGAAATTATTCCAGATACATTGAAATGTATCATTCCAGATACACTGAAAACTAGGATAAACTATTTTTTTAAGAAAGGAATGTTGGGGGGCCCTTGGTGGATCAGTTGGCGAAGCGTCTGACTTCGGCTCAGGTCATGATCTCGAGGTCTGTGAGTTCGAGCCCCGCGTCAGGCTCTGTGCTGACAGCTCGGAGCCTAGAGCCTGCTTTGGATTCTGTCTCCCTCTCTCTCTGCCCCTCCCCGCTCATGCTCTATCTTTCTCTCTCTGCCAAAAAAAAAAAAAATAAATAAACATTAAAAAAAATTTTTTTTAAAAGAAAGTAATGTTGGTGAGAAAAATAAGACATTTTTATTTGGGCGGAAGCAGATTTATTTGTTTATTTAATCAACATGCATTAAGAGACTTATTTGGCTAGGTCCTAAAATATAATATTTTTTTAAAAAAAGATGTTTTATAGTGTAGCACAAAAGATAGCTATTAATAAAGCTTAGCACATGAATAAATATTTAAATACACGCCGATGTAAGTCACTGCAGGAAAAGAATTTGTCTCTTTGATAGCACACAACAGAACGGAGTTTGCCTCTGCCTCGGGCTTCCCCTAGAAGTGATTTTTAGGTGACGATCATAAGGTTACGACCAGTTTAGCAGGTGGAGGAGTGAGGGATGGAAGCAAGGCTGGCAGTGAGGATACAGATGTTAAAAAATAAAGTCAGAGAGCTTGGGCGTTGCCAGAGCAAACAGGGATTAAGAGACCAGATTAAGGATTTTGATCTTGGGCCTGAGAGATAAAGGAAGTCTTGGCATAGTTTCCAAAAGGCTGCCTTTTGAAAAGATCACTGCGGCTGCAGCTGGGAGACTGGCTCCCACGTGTGTAGGACAGAGCCTGCTGAGTGACAGGATTCGTCAGGAGTTAGTGACCCACCGGTCACGTGACAGATGCAGGTAGTTTAGACAGGCTGGCAGCGAGGGGGATAGTGAGAATTTAACAGAGTCTAGTAATACTGGGGCAACTCAAACCAGGACCTGTGCAGTGACCAAATCAAAGCAGATCAGAGACCCTCCGGCAAACTGCATGAGCAATCCAAATGCATGACCACTGTGGCATTTTGTTACAGTGGGTGCCTTCTGAGGATCATGTCCTCCATTTTTAGGAAGTGATTACTGAACAGCCAATTATTCCTAGCCCATTTCTCCCAAATTACAAAATCATTCTTTAAGGAAGACCAGAAAAGGCATTTGTTGTCCGTCATTATTCATCTCAGGATTGTCATCAAAACCATGTAAACAGAGCCCTTTTGCCATGGACAATTCAGTGAGGCTCAGATTGGACTTCATTTATCCTGCAGAATTTTCCACTGTAAACGTCCTCAAGGCAGTGATTTGTATTTGTAGCAGCAAAAGGAAGGTATAAGTTTTTCATTATCTGCTGAAACACAGGTTAAAGATTTGCATTCTGTTGATCAAGCGGTAGAAATTGCTCTGGTCCCGGGGGTGCCTGAGTGGCTCAATCAGTTGAGCCACTCTTGGTTTCAAGAGTCGGACTCTTGATTTCAGCTCAGGATCAAGCCCTGCGTCGGACTCCGGGCTGAGTATGGAGCCTGCTTAGGATTCTCTTTTTCCCTCTGCCCCTCTCCCTGCTTGTGCTCTCTCTCCAAAATAAAATTAAAAATCAAAACGAAAATTTCCCTAGTCCCAGGATCTTATACTTAAACCAGGCATAATAAAATTTTGCAAAGTTGACTCAGGAGTGGGACATTTTTTTCAGCAAGAAAAAAGAGCTGTTTCAGCAGAGAATTTGAGCAGTATCTCCTGTAAGTGGCATCTGAGTGCCACTATTGTTTACCAGTCTAGGTTGAGCCAACAATTCTAAGGCCAGTAAGTTTTAAACATTAGCTTGGGAATCATTTGCCGGACATCCCAAGCCCTGGAGCCTTTTACAGCCTTCAGCTGAATTCAAGGAAATACCAGATGGTTCAAATAGATCCAGTGACTCTGTACGAAATATAATACTTGGGATCATATACAGCACCTCCGAAAACTGGATCAGTTATACCAAGCAGACAATTGTTTTTAATCTTCTCACAGAGTTGCTGTAACTCATCCTTTCCACGGATGAAGTACTCTCTGGGTCCTCCGCTTTGTTTCCTTTAAAATTCTACACACTACTCCATACACACCACTGACTTAACATAATCTCCGCCATACGCTTAACCAGTCGTTGATGCATTTCTGCATAGAAACATTTTTCTTTGAATAAAGCCAACACTTACTGCAGAGACTATGGGTTTAGGAAGATAATTATTTTTAATTACAAGAATTTCAAAATGGCGACTAAATTAGAGTCTAGTGATCCCTGTCTTGCCAATGGTGGACAGAATGTGCTGGGTCCTGCCCACACCCCCAAAACAATGGTGATAACGTTCCCTCAAGAGTGACAAGGTGGAAACCCGCATAACTGAGGCGATTAGTCATCTATAAGAATAAAGTGTCGGTTTGTAAAATCTCAGTTAATGCATGCTGATCTAGTTAAATTTCTTAGAAATTATCATTTTTATCCTAAACGAAAGGAGACAACATAGCCCAGTGGTTAAAAACATGGTCCAGGAGGCAGACCATGAGAGGCTTTTAAATACAGAGAACACACTGAGGGTTGTTGGAGGGGAGGTGGGTCAGGGGGATGGGCTGAGTGGGGGATGGGCATTAAGGAGGGCACTTGTTGGGATGAGCACTGAGTGTTATGTGTAAGTGATGAATCACTAAATTCTACTCCTGAAACCATTACTACACTATCTGTTAACTAGCTTGGACTTAAATAAAAATTTTAAAATATACTGCAAAAAAAGAAAAAAGAAAGAAAGTAATACTAAGGAAATAATTGCAAAGATGTATAACTGATTTCCTTACAGCTTTGCATATAGTGATGAAAAAAGCTAAGTCTCTATATTCATAAATAGTTGAATGTGTAATTAAATTCGCTTATAAGTTATATGACAACTATATGCACACACAGACACACGTACAAAATTACCACATTATAATGAAAATTTATATCTGATGATGTGAATTTCCATTGCAAGATATGTATAAAACAGTTTATCAGTGTGTAAGATTCCAGTTCTTCCATACTATGAGCCAATTTTGTGATCTATTCATGCATTAAAATGAATTGCAGTAGATAGAAAAAAGAAAGAAAGAAAAAAAGAAAAGAAGAAAGCACAGTCAAAAAACAAAACAAAGAAAACATTGTCCACACCCTAGCCACTGGCTGGGTAACTGTGGGCACTTTACACACTCTTTAAGCTTCACACCTTTTATTAGTCAAATATAAAAGTATAAGTAATTACATCTGAAAACAGGTGTGTGAAGATAAAAAGAGAAAGGACTTACCTCCCAGAATCACTATATACTGCGTAACAGCCCGGTACTTTAACAGTGTGGTAACTGATGCAGAGAAATATATATAAATATTTCAATTTAAGCTAACTTAAGAGTTTCTCATTTGTACATAAACTAAAGGAAAATGACTAACATCATGGTGATAAATATTTAGTCCCCAAATGTTGATGTCATGAAACTATCCCATAGAAATACGCCTCGAGATACCTTAAAATATTTACGAGCATATTCATCACAACATTATTTGTCATAGTAAAAAGCTGCACAAATCTAAATGCTTGTGCCTAAGTTTTATCTGAACCCAAATATTCCAAGGCCCCGTCTAACTGGACATTACCCTATGTCAACGAAATCTCTTTCTAAACCTTTAAGACCTAACAAAGCTTGGCACTAACAAAATCTTGTGATGAGGATAAGGATAATAAACATTTATTGAGGGCTTACTGGGTACCAGACATTCTACTTATTTTTCACGATCTCATTTATCTAACACAAAATTCCCATAAAGTACACCTGATGGTACCATTAGTATTCTTAGGTTGCAGACGAGGAAAATCTCATAAAGATAAAGTGCTTGCTGAACACCAGCTAGCCAGGACCCATGCGAAAGTCAGCCTAACATCAAAGCAACACTCTGCTGCTTCTTGACCATGAAGAAAAACAGTCTATGATAAAAAGCACTGATGAAACTTCTTAACTTAGATCTTAAATAACCCTCCTGCGTCAGAGGTGGGTGTTTTATTAAAACCTGCTGAGCTTTGACCTCTAGAGATGATATTGTTTCTTATGGTCTTTGGTTACCATTTTTATTCAATCCTGCTGAGGAAATACAACCTACAACGTCCATTTTTCTTGAGATGCACATGTTATCTACAGAGGATATGTGATATTTGTACTCTGCTACCTTGTTTTCTTAGTGGTTTTTCCATGGACATATTTATATTGACGTTTGAACCGTGCACCTTATGCTACAACAAAGAACATGAGAAAAACATTCAAACATAGATGATAATAGTGACCGTTATGCTGATGACAGTTGTAACTGATATTTTATTTCAAGTTCCCATCATTTTTAAGGCAGATTCAGAACAAAGTTAAAAATAGAACAGGGAAAAAAAAAAGTAAATGTGGAAAACGTTCTTGGTTATTTTTTTTTCCTTACAATTTCACTCACTCTTCTGTTTTGCTTTTTCCCATACCCTTCTTCTGTCTCTTGGAGAGACAAAAACTGAATGTGTATTAGTTTCTTATTTTAATTACACTTAATTACTAAGCACACTTGTTGCCTCCAAACCAAGAGACCTTTTCCTTATTCTCACACACTGATTTGAAAAAACGTTAGCACAGTTTGTTTCTATAATAAATCCACTACCTGTAACCTATCCAGATCTCAAAGTAAAAGCTATTTGATTATATTATGCAAATTTGTTTTCTCTCAGGTTTTAATATTAAGTTACCATTTCAGGGTTTTCTCTACAACAAGAATCAAACATGCTGACTATGTATACATTATGTTCTTTTAATAGTTAATATAATTTAATCCGAAGTTATTACTAGCCTAATTAGGTTTATTTGTGTCTTGGCTTAAGGTCTAGAGCATAACAAACTTAAAGATTTGAACACAGTGAGGTTAATTATGCTTCAAAGCTGTAGAGCAGCTAGTTTTAGGTCCATTACATACACACACACACACACACACACGTGCACGCACAACATGACGAAAAAGAACCAAAGAAATTCTTCTCACAGAAAGTGAAATCACACCTTCCTTCCTACATCTATGTGCTGCCATAACTCAGGTTCTAAGATCGCATTTGCTTACTTTCACTGTTCATAATAGTTTCCAGCCCGACTATTTGTCCTCAAGGGTTGTTTGACTATGTGCTCAACATAGATCCCCAGTGTCTACGAAATTAAGTATAAACTCTTCACTCTGGCTTTCAAGAATTCTCTAATTTGAACCCAATTTATCTGCACAGTATCGTTGCCCACAACTCCACCACCCAACCTTTAGCTTAATTATTGTGCCCCAAACACTCAACTCCCCACTTCTGATGCACACACCTTCCCACACTGTCCTGAAAACTCCTGCTTGTCCTTGTTCCACTCCATCTTAGGGGATTATAGGAAGGATGTATGGAACAGGGAGACAGCCACATTGCTCTGGGTCCTAGGGAACTAGCACAATAACCCAGCACCCACAGGACCTAAACACAATTCCAGTGGATTGCTTCTTTGGGTCATTTGTTTCCCTTGTATATCCGTTTTCCAAACACAGACTTAATGGATTCCATTGTTTGCTGTAAAACATGAGAGTTTCTTTAGTGTCAAAGAAACTCAGGGGTGGGTAACTTATCTTGGGTCCAGACTAGCACATATCATTAGTTTATGCATGGATCCTTCACCCACCATTTGCTGTGGTCAAATTCTTTCTTATTTGTAAAGAAATAGAAGAGGAGGCAAGTATGAACACAGCAATAAAAATCAATGAGTTACTGACAGCCAAAACAGCACAGACACATCTCAAAAACTTTATGCGGAGCAGAAGAAGCCAGAGTCAGTGGGGTACACGCTGTATGAGTCCATTTATAAGTAATCTTTGAATAGACCAAACTAATCTGTTACGGTAGAATTCAGAACAGCAGATGTTTTGCTGGGGTCTCGAGGTTGGCCAAGAAGAATGCCATCAGAAAAGAAAATTTCTAGAGATGAGGAAGATGGGCCACATCTTAAAGAGTATGAATCAGATAAATGTAAGAATTTGCCAGAGGTCATTAAGCTGCGCTCTTAAAATTCATATATTCCACAATAAGAATATGGTTCTCTGGTATTCAAAATGAGATTTAGAAAATTAATACAGGTTATAATATTTTTCCCATAACTATCTAAATTCTCTCATTTTTCCCTGGATTTTGAGGATAAGGGGCCCAGTATGCAGGGTGGCCTCTGAAGTCAGAATATCTGAGTGCTGATATTCTGGGGGCGGGGGAGTGTAAACATCTTAACTATCATAAATACATGACATTGTTCCGGAATAGAATAAAATCCCTAGGCATAACAAAGGTAAAACCAGAGGGTTCAAAGTAGTTTCAGATATTCCCTTGGCAGCATCCGTTGCCCCAGTAGCGACTTCTCTTGGGTTCAAGTTTATTCTCCACTGATTTCAGGCTGAATTCAGTGGAGAATTTTGAGAAGTGATCATGAATATTTGCTGAACTCAACTGAAATAGATTATAGCTAATTCAGAGTTCACATTTGGAATAAATGACTCTTAGTCCATATTTAATGTATTGCCTTGATTGTATTAATCTACTTAATCTGTTAATTCCTTTAATTTCAAGTGATACAAATAGTAACCATCCATCTATCCATGAAGGAAGGTAAGGACAATGCTATGCACTTGTTAGAATATATTTTTTAATTAATTTTAAAAAGAAGTGTCAATGACAAACAGTGAGTGTAGCAAATTCATCCCTGACTGGCTTCTGTAGACTGGCTGTTTAGTAATGTTTGATGGTCAACAGATGTGACCCATAGTCAATGTTCTGGGAAGGCTGAGTTCTACCAGTGAACACTTTTGGGAGAATAGGATGTTGAATACCAGCTGATTCTTAGCACTGTCAGAATTCACCCTGATTTAAGTTGTTTTCAAATACTGTGCCCACTGTACATGCAAATTCCCTGCAGTAATCTGCAAAACAACTTCCAAAAATACTCAGGAAAGTCTATATTCAATAAGAGACGATTTTAGGGAATATTTCTCCTAGGGAAGGAGTTTAAGACCTAAGCTCTTTTAGAAATTCTTATTTCATATGAATAGAAACTACCAAGGTATGAAGACTAGAGAAATAAACAGCCTTTGGGTTAGCTTAGCATATATGCTTCCTGAATCCTGATACAAGAGCTCAGAATGGGCATCTGCTTAAACACCCTGGATTGCTATGTGCTCACTTCCAAAACACGGGAACACTCATTCCTGTCTCGGGTGATCATTCTTCAGCACCATCTGCTTCACAGTTGTTGAATTTATAGGTCGTGCGTGTAGATTCCTTTATTTTACAGCATCTTTTGGGCTCCTGGACTTAATTCCAGCGTGTGTGTGTGTGTGTGTGTGTGTGTGTGTGTTTAGGCTTCCGCACATCAACAAGCAATTCATGGATACCAGCAGGTTGTCTGAGAATTCAACTCAATTCTCCCCCTATCTATCCTGGGACAGCATCAGAGTCCACAAGGTGAGGGCTCAGTCCCAGAAGATTGCCCTCGGCTTCAGAAACTCATCACCAGCCCCATGTTGTTACCGGCAATTCTGACCCATCGGCTACAAATTGGAGGTTTCAATGACCCTTCCAACTCAGAATGCCAACTGCCAGGTCCAGGTTGTCACCTGCATCTCTGCTGCACCGGCTAGAAATCAGGGGTTCCCTTGACTCCCTCCTTGGGCTCGATTAATTTGCTAGAATGGCTCACAGATCTCAGGAAACCCGCTTACTCACTAGATTACCAACTTATTACAAAGCATATTAAAGGATACAAATCAATAGCCAGATGAAGGGAGACATAGGGCAACGTCCCGAACAAAGGAGCTTCTGTCCTTATGGAGCTTGGGGTCCAGCACAATGGCATGTGGAAGCTCTCCCAACCCCCTCCTTCTGGTTTTTTACGGAGGCTTCATTACATAGGCACGATTGATTAACTCATTGGATGTTGGCGATTGACACCCTCTAGCCGCTCTCCCCTCCCAGGAAATCATGGGGTGAGACTGAAAGTTCCAACCCTCTCTTCATGTCTGGTTCCCCTGGCAACCAGCCCCCACCCTTAGGTGCTCTCCGAAAGTCACCTCGGCAATATAAACCCAGTTGTGGTAGGAAAGGGCTTGTTATGAATAATAGACACCCATTTCACCTTTATGGCTCTGAGGTGTTTTCAGAAACTGAGGACAAGACACCAAACAAAAGGGCTCCATGGCTCTTACGCTCGGGGAAATTCCAAGGGTTTAGGGAGCTGTAAGCTGGGAATCATGGATGAAGACCAAATACATATGAGAAATATATTTTGATCATCTGAATGACCAGATACATGCATTTCTTTAAAAAACCCCAATATCACAGAGCGTGACTATTGATTTCCATACCCAGCCTCCCCTCCATGCCCAACTGTTCTCTCCAGACTTTCCACATCATTTATTCTTTCTGCAAGTGTTCGCTGACCTCCTGCTATCTATAGTGTCTGGGTTGTCACAACCTGGGGAAGCGACCCGGGGAAGGGGTTGGCGTCCGGTAGGTAAAGGCCAGGAAAGAGGCCTAAACATCCCACAATGCACAGGACAAGCACCAAGCGAGGGTTATCCAGTTAACAATGTCAGCAGTGCCCAGGACGAGAAACCCTGGTCTAGGAGGAGAGAGCTGGGACTTTGCTGAGTTTCCAGGACAGGTTATAGGCCTCCTTTTATGTCACTAATAAGAATTACGGCTGATTCTTGAATAGGGGGAGGTAAGGGCACCATATAACCTTTGAGTCCCTAAAAACTTGACAACGAAGAGCCTACTGTTGGCCAGAAGCCTTACCAACAACATAAACAGTTGATGAGCACATATTCTGTGTGTCACATCCATTATCCACTGGATTCTCACAATGAAGTCAGCCAGAGACAAGAAAATGTCATTAAGAAAATTGTCAGGAAGAGACAATAAATTTACAGTATTGTACCGTATTTATTGAAAAGAATCCACATAGAAGTGGCTGTGCACAGTTCAAACCCATGTTGTTCAAGGGTCCACCGTATATTCAGGCTGAAATTGCTTTCCTTTTAACACCACCCTGGAGCAAAGCTGGGGGGAGGACTTACAGTTTTTTCCTACCTCCAAATATTGAAGACTACCAACAGGTATCTTTTTTAAAAAAATGGACCTGTCTTAGCTCAATTTGTTGACCTCCCACAAATCAGCCTTTACCCTCCCAGACACCACCATGTTCTGTTTTACGTTGTCATTTCTTTAAATGGCTAAACGCAGAGAAGGAAAAAAGTTGGGAGGTGAGGTTGTGCTGTGTGATATAGCTGTGAAATTTGGGCAGTCTCCCCAGGATTCAATTGTAAATGCTTGAATATTATATTTCCTTATTATATAGAGCCCTAAATTACCCATAGAAATAATTCCAAACGCTGTATTTAACTTTAATCTGATTATTTTAAAAGTAGCATACCAATTGCTTAAATTAAACAGATATTTTATCAACCGGGTTTCCTACTAATTATGCTGTTGCTCTTATTAAAAATTACTCACTATAGCATCTGTTCCAATTTCTATAAAACAATGAAGAGGTTTGTTCGCATGTTTTTATTTTTAGAATGAACTGAACAGAACACACGAACACGTCCTATTAAAATAAGTATTTTATCTTGAGAAGGCAAATTTATGGATCCTGTAAATCTAAATTTAAGTGTATCAAGTCTTTTAAACTCAATGACTGGCTTATGATCTGTGTAAAAACCACCCATCAAAGCCACAGAGCTTATTTAATTATTTACAAGTGTTTCTCTATAGCAGCTGATTTGAGGACTTGTCTTTCCTTCTTTATTTTCTGGAAAAGTGTCGATATTAAGCAATGGAGCCAACGTTCATTAAATTGTGAGAATGGCAGATTTGTAAGCTCCTTGAATGTTGATGCTGGAGGGGCCTTATAAGTAATCTGGCTTAGTTCTGTCATTGTAGAGGCAGGGAAACTGAGGCTCAGAGATGGGACGTGTTTTGGACCCAGCAAGACAGTGAATGCATGGTAAAGTTAGAAAGTCTCCCCAAAATGTGTCCCTTTGACATGTGGGCTCTTTTGAGCTGAAGGCAACCAAGACTCTGCAGGATCAAAAGAAACTGTGACCCTCCCTTAACTACCTAGAAGAATACAAATTTGGGGTCTTTCTCAGAATAAGAGTTATAACCAGAGACAAATTTTACCTGAATGACCCGTCTGTGTGACAAGGCAAACATTTAATTACCAAACATCTGTTCTTCCTCTTATTGCCTGTGAATTGCCCTCCTCCCCTTTCAAGCCCCAGGCCCTTATCCCATTCCTTAACTCGGGATGGCATTTATACCTCATTTTACCTTTCTGTCTTTAAACTTCTCATGTCTGTGGGGTTCCCAGATGTAGGAAATTAAATCTGATGTTCTCCTGCTAATGTGTCTCATGTCAATTTAATTCTTAGGCCACCCGGAAGAACATTTGAAGGTAAGTTTTTTTTTCCTCCTCCACAGCTACAAACATCTGAGGTAGGCAGAATTCTAAGATGGCTCCCAATGAGTCCTGCTTTTGTCTGATCCTCTCCCCTGTGAATATGACATGATATCAGGCCCTTGATTAAGTTCTGTTACATGGCAAGGGTATAAGGATTTTGGAGATTTTATTTATTTAATTATATTTATTTTTTAATATTTATTCACTTGAGAGAGAGAAAGAGAGAGAGAGAGAGAGACCACATGAGCAGGGGAGGGGCAGAGAGAGAGGGAAAGAGAGAATCCCAAGCAGGCTCTGCACCGTCAGAGGGCTGACCCAGGGCTCGATCCCCCAAACCACAGGATCCATGAACCTGAGCCAAAATCAAGAGGAGGACACTTAACTGTCTGAGCCACTCAGGCACCGCTGGAAATATAATTTAAAATTCTGATCAGTTGACTTTAATGAGAAGGGAAGTTATCCAGGGTGGGCTTGGCCTAATAAAACTATCTCTTTCAGAAAGCGTCTAGATTCAAAGCAATAGCTTCTCTTGTTGGCCTTGAAGGAGGAAACTAGCATTTTGTGAAGAAGGCACATGGCAGGAACTGTGGGTGGGCTTCAGTATTACAACTACAAGGAATTAAACTCTCCCACAAGCCAGTGAGCTTGGAGGAGGACCCCAAGCCTCAGATAAGAATACAGCTGTGGTCAACGTCTTGATTTCAGCCTGGTGAGACCCCGAACAGAGGGCCAAGCTAAGGTATCCCCGGATGGCTGATTCATGGAAACTGTAAGGTTTTTAAAAACAGGTGTGCCTTTAAGCCACTAAGCTTGTGGTAAGTTACGCATCATAAACAACTAACACAATGACCTTGTTCTATGATTTTGCCACACTTAGAACTGCCTCCCTTCTCTCCTTGAGCCAGACCATTCTTAGATTCTTTGACTGGGATCAGATGAATACTTGCAATGTATAAATCTGAGTTGGACGTCGATTTGAAGAAAATGTACACCCACCCACCCACATACACACACACGTGATACAACGGGGAAACTTTGAACACTGACTGGATATTTGATGATATTAAGAAATATAAATTACTGGGTTTTGTTTTTTTTTTTTTTTTTTTTTTTTTTAGGAATTCGTGGTTATTTTTGGAGACAGGCTTCTTAACATTCTCCTTTGGAGACAGGCTCTCCATAAGAGATATGCTTAGTAATGTTAATGATAAGATGCCGTGGGGTTTACTTCAAAATAAATGTGATGGGAGGGAGGGGAATGTGGGCTGGGTTATGAGGAAACATGATCGGTTGTGAGTTGAAAAATGTTAGTGGATGGGTGCACAGGGCTGCATTATATTTTTCTATTTTTTGTATGTTTGAAATTGTCTATAATAGGTTTTTTAAAGCAAATGATGTCATGCTGTACTTAAAATATTTCAGTGGTTTTTCATCAGTGACCAAATCCTGCTGTAACCTACAAGGTTTTGAAGAAACTTGCTTGCCAATTCACTCTCAGTAAAGCCCATCTTCCTCCTCTCGAAGCCTCACCTACAAGGCCATTCACTTCCCCAATGTCTCAGGGCTTTTTTATGTACTTCCTTTGGCCAGAAATGATCCCTTCTACCTTATTTCTCCAGCCGAGCCCAAGAATTCTTTTAAACAGTCTCAGAGCACCATGTACATCTCCCTCAAGGCATTTATAATGGTAGTAATTGCATTTACCTTTGGTTGAAGATTTTATTACCGTGTAACCCTCAGTAAGGAAATGGGGTGGTTTTGTTTCAGGATCTTACTCATAAGAAGGTTCTTAAAATAGTGAAGTATCAAAAGAATGGAATAAATAAAATTACTCAATGACATCCAACCAATTGCTGCTAAGTAATTTATGTGTAAAGTGATGTTGAAGAGTACACATAAATAAGAAAAAGAGAAGGAGTAGAGAGAGCAAACGATAATGCTGATAATGTATCTTTTCCTTGTGTCTTTAGAGATGGATTCTCCACTCTGGAGCCAGCACACCCATCTCCTCGGTTCCTCCAGGACAAGAAAAGAAATTAAGTGAGAGGATTCGTATTGTCACAAGTTATACAGCAGAAGTCTGCGACAGCCAGATTCCCAAGAGCCTGTACTGAAATGTGGTGGCCCCATTAGGCTAAAAATGGAATGCAAACCCACAAACCGCCAATGGCTAGTCATCAATGGCTGATGTTTCTTGTCCTATGCTTGGAAGGAGACTGAAATGGACGGCAGAGTGGGGAAGGCAAGGGTGGATGAGCTCTCTTGGAGAGTACATCCTTTAAGCAGAACTGAAATTTGAACCTCTCCCATCTACTTTATTCATTACCCCTCGGATGCTATATACCCTCTAAATTTAGAGAGTTTCCGTGTGAATCTGAATATCTTACAATATCCTATCATCTGTACAGAAAGCATACGGGCTTCTCTCTGTACATCAGGTGTATTTCGAGCACCTTCAATGAATAAGGGTATATAATTGTGAACAAAACCACATAGGGTCCCTACTCTGAGGGAGTCATACTTCAATACATTCATTTGAAAAAGAAGCCCTCCATTTTTTGAGGAATACGGTAAAAATGACTCTGAAATACTGATGGTGTTCAATTTTTACTAGATGCCACAAACCCATAATAAAATCCAGATGACCTGGTTTCTGTGTTTTGAGTAGACATTGGTCTCACATACAAATTTGAAGAGGAAAAAAAATCTTCTATAAAAAGTAGAATAGGATGATGGGTCACAGGAAAGAAGCATATCAATAGAAAGGTATTCTATTCCTTAGTTTCCTAAAAAATTAAAAATAGATAAACAAGGATCATTAATCTGAAAAACAGTCAAAATGGAGCCATGTGATAAAGAATCCATTCCTTCTAAGGCCCCATAACATTTTTACCTACTACTGTGTTATACAGAAACATCTCTGGCTTTCAGGCTAATTGAACATATTTTATTTTAGAGGGCATTCTGTTTTAAAGCACTTGGAGCCTATAAACTTAATCCATCAAATTGGTAGTCATTTTAATAACTTAGTAATATTTAGCAATGACAACAATATAATACACTGAGAGCACTCATACACTGCCTGGGCTGGTGAACATTAGCAGCACTTTCTGGAAGATGTATTGACATGATCAAATGCTTTAAGATAGTGTCAACCTTTACCTCCTTACTCCACATGTAGGAATCTATTCTTATTAAGCTAGGAGCGAGGAAGACAAAGGCACACATATGTGCAATGACATTCAACCTACGTGCCAAAGAATGGGAGACCAAGTAGATAAATGCTGATATACCCCTGTGATGTCATATTACATAGAAATGAAAATAAGCTGACTTCAAATAATATTTATTGGCACGGGGAAATAATTCTTATATAATTCTGAATAAAATAAAAGCAAGGCACAAAATACAATGTACTCTGAATAGTATAATGTTATATCCATACAGAAAGAATCTTAAATGCACTCATATATTTATAGAAAGTTTGCCAAGAAATTAACAGTGGTATTATCTGGGTGGTGTAGGTATTTTTCTTTTACATTGTTCTTTTATTTTTTTCCCAACATTTCTACGGTGGGCTTTGATTGCTTTTCATAACCAGAGCCAAAAATAAAAATTATCAAACAAAAACTGGAAAATACAGCATGGAATATATAACTCTCTATTAATGAGAAAACTAACTTAATAATAACATTGTAATAATGAGAAAACGAACTTAAAACAGAGTATCTCATTTTTAACCATTGTAGATAATTGGAATTCTTTTTATATGCATTTGTTTATCTGCCACCTACTTACCAAAGAGATTTCAGGCATTTAATTGGGAATTCACTAGAGCTGGGTTTATTTCTAGGCACGATCCCTCAATTTTAGCTAAACTCTTAAGTGGAAAAAGCTCTCAGGCATATAATTTGCCTACAATGTACTAGTTCTCAGAGTCCCAAGCGAGAAGGCAATGGATGGCCATTTCAGTTGACAAACTGTAAAAAATTAAAATTCAAATTCAAAAAAGAGGAAATGTAAAAAGAAAATAGTAATGGCCTAATAGAATTGTCAAATACTCAAAAACAGTTCATCAGCATTTATCCGTCTATTAAATCGTCCACTCATCCACTCGAGAAGCATTGGCTGAGCATCTACTGTGTGCCAGACAGTGTGCTGAGTGTGCTGAGACTCTAAGAGCATAATCATCACAGCTCTCAAGGAATTACTTGTGCCAACACTGTGCAAGTGTTATGAATTATGCAGAAGATAAAGAAAATACACCTGTTCTTTCCAAAAGAAACATGCCTTGGGGCATCTGGGTGGCTCAGTCAGCTGGGCATCCAACTCTTGATTTCAGTTCAGGTCATGATCCCAGGGTCATGGGATCCAGCCCTGTGTCAGGCTCCATACCGAGTGTGGAGCCTGGTTAGGATTCTCTCTCTCTTTCTCTCTCTGCCTCTCTCCCCAGCTCATGCTCTCTCGCTCTTTCTCTCTCTCTCTCAAAGTAAAAAAAAAAATTGTTTAAGAAGAATGTCCAGATTTATAAGAAGTTGAATGACCAACGATACAACAAAAACAAAAACAAAACACCTCTCCATCAAGTGGAACATATTGTCAAATGACCAGAAAACCTTGATTTAAAACAGATCAAATTATAAGTTCTCCATTATTAAGATAAATCTTATCATAAATAATGCCCAATGAATGGCCAAAAGTCACACTGACAGCTGCTGAAGGGCTATTAGTGATATTAAAACTCATGCCTGGTCTAGTTAATAGGCCCCAGAGCCAGCAATCCAAAGGCAACACACACACACACACATACACACACACGATGGAGTGGGTCACAACTGTTGTGGAAAACTTCTGATTACACATAAGCCATGATCAGCCCCCTTGGCTTGATATGTTGCTGAGTCAAATAACAATTGCTGTAAAAGTAATCTACTCGCCATCAAATGCGTCGAAGCAGGCGCTGCAGCAAATATTGGAGAAGAAATCCCCAGCATGAGGAAGGAAGGAGGGAGGGAGGGAGACAGACTAAGGAAAAGTAAGCAAAGGGTGCATTTCTGGAAGTTTCAAATATCTACTACTAAAAATGCTCTCTAGTTGGTTACCTTTACTTTGCTGATACCCTGAAGATGGGCTGGTTCTGCCACCGACCAGCACCAAGTTGTGGTCATCTGCACGCGCCACAGCCGCTGTGATGCCTCAAGCACGCCTCTCCTCCCTGACCCTTGCGCTGAGCCAAACCTCTCCAACTATGGTCTCCGAACCCACAGCAGCGACTGCGCCTGAAGTTGTTGCAAATACACATCTTCAGACTCCATCTCAGAGTCACTAAATCAGAAACCCGGGTAGGGTCCCAGAATCTCTTTTAACGAACCCTCAAGGTGATCTTGAATCTCAGGAAAGTTTGAGAACCGCTGGCCTAAATCACCAGGTTGCCGGAACCCCTGCCAGGTGGAGAGTTGCCATGGGGTGCCACCATCTGCAGGCTGTTACCTGGCCACAGGAAGAAAAAGGTGGGAGGAGACATGTCATATGTTGACAGTGGCTTACAGATCACTTGCCATGCGTTTAGTGGTGTAACAGCAATTCGGTTCCTGGGTGTAGGGTCTCAGAAATTCTCACACAGGTCCAGAGGGGACACGTATAATGATGTTTACTGCATCAGTCTGTCCACCACTGGGCGGGGCAAAAGGCAAAATGTGAGGAGAAGAAAGCAACATAGATGGCTTTGGAATCCCCAGTGTAAACGAAGAAAGGTTAAGTTAGAAAAAAGCAACCACATTGATCTACCTGTGTTTTCACGTGCTAGCCACCTGTATTAGATAGATGATAGATAGATCACAATCTATTTATATCAAGTAAAAATGCAATGCATGCTCAACAGTACTAGTTTTGCAAGAACACGTGTAAACAAAAAGATTCAACTTCAACACATTTGAATGGGTACCTGTGAGTTGAGTAGGCAAATTGGAGGGTGCTATTGGAGTGAAGTGATGAATGAGTGAATGAATGAATGACACAGGAAGAGCCTTATGAGGACCAATGCTAATAACATGCCATCAGCTGAGGAACATGACTAATTCAAAGCTTTTAAATATGGTAAGAATGAGAACAAGAGAGGGACAGTGAGATCAACAGGAAGAGTAGAACAAAGGAGAAAGAGAAGGAGAGAGAGACCACATCTTTCTCAGGGCACACAGCTGGTCCAAGACCAGAAATCTGAGCATAGCTGTCTGTGTCAGAATTTGACCCCATTAACAACTAAGATTTATTGTAGTTCACATGCATTACTTAATTTAATCCTCGTAGCAATGGAAAGGAATAAAACGTATGTTAGGTTAAAATATCACAGCAAATGGGGCACCTGGGTGGCTCGGTCGGTTAAGCGTCCGACTTCGGCTCAGGTCATGATCTCACGGTCCATGAGTTCGAGCCCCGCGTCGGGCTCTGTGCTGACAGCTCAGAGCCTGGAGCCTGTTTCAGATTCTGTGTCTCCCTCTCTCTCTGCCCCTCCCCTGTTCATGATCTGTCTCTCTCTGTCTCAAAAATAAATAAACGTTAAAAAAAAAATTAAAAAAAAAAAATCACTGCAAAGGGTAACAATTGACAAAGGGTATTTCCACTGTATGGGTGAGAAAACTGAGACTTGGGTGCATGGTGGATGTTTGCCAGGTTTGGGGGCTATCTTCTTCCATGGAGAGATCCCCCATCACTTAGGTCTTGATGGCAGGCAAGACCCCAGCTCCCATCGGGCCTAAAGTAGGCAGATATCCCTAGCCTCGCTCTTTGGTAGGAAGCATGAGGCCCAGATATGGCTAGTCAGATGATCCTGCTGGGAATTTTATCGCATATGGAAGTACTCAAAGACTGGCGACAGGAAGAGCATATCCTCAGAGGCTGCAGCCGATTTAAAAGTCTAGCAGTGAAAATGGCAGAAAGTGTCCCAAGCTGGACTGTCAAGGGCAGGGTCCTGACCTGATTGTTCTCTGGCATGACGGGGGCTCTGTTCTTGGCTGTTAGCTTTTCTCGATTTCTTATTCTTAGATCTGTTCACCAGCCTTCACACTGAACTGTAAGCAGCCCAAAGACATACAATACCATCTATTTCTGTTTAAGTTAAAACAAAAAGAATTTGAACCCCCTCACCCCATTTCCTCAATCAAGAGCCAAGTTGCCTTCTTCTCAATATTGCCTTTGATGAAGGATTGGGGTCACGTAAGCTTCTGCGTATATGTATTCGGTCATGTGCTACACCGGTATTTACTGAGTGTCTGGGGAGCATGTTCCAGGTTACGTAGGTAGGCAAGACCGGTCGAGGCTCACAGTCGGATGGGGACTCCATGACTCAGCACCGGGATACTGCTTTGTCACCTCCTTTGTTAATTCTGTCACCACAAGGGCAAAAGACGGTAAAACATCCAAAGAATATTTTCTACTGATCCAGGGGTTCATTGGTTTCTCCTCTGACAACTGGCAACACGACTGGGGACCTGAGAGGTGATATCTGGAGCTAAGAATATGAGAATATCTTTAGCAAGATGCTGAAGCACAACCAACCGAATGATGGAGAACAATGAGTCATGCCTCTGGCTATTCTCTGTGCTGCAAGAACACAGAGACCCCAGGAGACACCGCCTTTCATTAAAATGCAGACCAAACTTGTTCTGGCCCCTAGGGTAGAAATTGATCACCATTGTGAAAATACTCCCTACTTCCGGATGGCCCTTTACTGTTGAAAACACACTTTGCCTAGCCTGTTTCATTTGAACTTCACCACAGGCAAACCAGAGCTCATCATCATGCCTATTTTGTATGCTCTGAATGTGTTTAAATGCAGTCATTATTGAATTTTGTTTTTTGCATCTCCTACATGATTGCGCGACTATATTTTTACCAGTCTTAAGCCAAGGCTTCCTACTACAGGCTGTATTTAAAAACAAAACCAACCAACCAGCCAACCAAACACATTTTTCTTTGTCTTATGTTTTCACTTTCTCAGTTTCTCTCCATCTCTGTCTCTCCGTTCCCACATGCAAGTGTCCCGTAATTTTTTACCTTAAGTAGGTGCTTTCATTTTTCCCTATAACTAAATTGCATAAAACTGCCAGTGGTTTTAAACACAGTGAAACTGTTAGAAATGAGCCGTCTTCATTTCCTCGACATCCAAAAGTTCTTATTAAGGGACGTAGAAGCTTTGTAGCCGGTTGCGGCTATTAAGAGATTAATGGTCCTGATTAGCATATCACAAAGACATTTAATTTGGAGGGCCAAAAACCTAACACTCAGAACTTCAGTGTGAACCAAGGTTTGTTGGGGGATGTGAGATGGGTCGTTGACAATTTGCATTTTTCTTTTCGGTTTCATCTCTTTGGGAGACGGCTTGCCATTGAAGTGACTGGCTACAAGGCAAATGTGTGGCAAAATTCCACTTTGAGACACCGAGAATCTGCACTGATTCCCTTCTGTCTTGCTAACTTTCTGTGTGACCTGATAAAGGCAGTTTAATTTATGCAAGCCTTTCTACCTTTGACTCGGCGCTCAGCTACACCAGACTCAGCTCGCCCATTTGTGCAACAAAGATAGAAATAGCAATTAGTCACCTAGAATTTTCTGGGGGATAAAATGAGCAAGCCGATTAAAGCACTTAGCACATAGTCAGCCTCTTTAAGTGATTTTCTTCTTGGTTATTTTCTTGTTTAAACAAAGATATTTCCTAGATATTTCAGGTTTACGACATTTTTGAAATTAAGTTACACTTGAAAAATCAATGTGTTATATTTAATGTGGTTGTGTTTTATTTATTTTTTTCTTAATAACAACTCCTTAATTTGAAGGTGCATTTTACAATGAAAGATCCCTCAGAATCAAGAAAATTTGCCTGTATTTTATAATAAGGAGTTGGAAGCATCTCTGGAGGTTTTATGGTTTTGCTTTGGTTTTTTTTTCTGTGTGTGTTTTTCCCCTCGGTGATAATGCCCTTTATCAACTGTGTTGGCTCATTTTATTATATCTTTTAGGGGGACTAGACTTCCAACCGTGACTTCTACACTAATAACTGGTGATCATATTTGTGAACTATTTAATTATTACCTTGCCCAAATGATTTGATCTTCCCTTCAGGGACTCTAAACTCACCTAATAAAATTACCTTATAAAACCAACTACAATGAAAAATCAGGAACAACTGTATATTATGCACATTTCAAATTATACGTGCCCACAAGTCACATGCTCAAAAACCAGAACACAAAAATCCATGGCAAATTAGTCTATGAATGTTAAAAGATAAATGTAACCTAGTGTAGGGGAGGAAAATTTTTTTCCTCTTCCATTCTAGGTTCTTTTGGCTGGCCTACTCATTACATTGACATAAGACAGATCAACTGGAGGGAAACAAATTTAAATACGTATGTATGAGAGGCCCATAAAAAATACGAGACCCAAGGACAAGTTGGGCAGTTGAGGCCATCCTGAGCTAAGGAGAGGGATAGGGGCTTGGAGTTTCAAAGGGAAGGAGGATGAAACACAGGTAATAAGAAGGACAGATGTTTAGTAATTAGATGTTTGCCCTGCCGTACGGATAGGGCTTTCAGATAAAAAGTTATCTCTGGTAATAGCTCTGCTATCTGCAAACAGCATTGAAGAAATTACTCTAGTCTAGAGAAGTAAAATTTTTATTATGAAAATGCTCCATGAATATTGACAGAAATGCTATCTAGACTTGCCAGCAATCCATCTTTTGTTCTTTTTGCTAAGTCCCTGTGGGATCGTGTATCTTGCAACATTTTAATATGAGGATTTTTTTTTTCAAAAGAAAATAGAAAGACTAGTATTTGAGACCAGGCTTTCTGTTTTACAGATGAAAATCAGGAATACATTTCAATAGCACTTTGTTATATAAATACTTCAAATCACAAGCACCAGAGGGAATATCAAGACTACTCTAGGTATAGATTTTATTATATCCCATTGGGTTCATTTAGAGAGTGAAAATACCCACATTTAGGTCTTTTTAATGGACTTATACCTTTTCCTTATAAAAGCATTCTATTTACTATCTGCAGATATTTCCACCTCTGGATGACGGTCTCCACTCCTCCCCTCTTGAGGGTAGGCTAGACTTAGTCACTTACTTCCAAAGGATAGAGTCTTGAAAGTTAAAAACAGCAATACACACGGGTCCACATAACCAGAGATGTCTTGTGAATGTCATGTGTAACCTCGTATGATGTGACAAGGAGGTCACTTCATTCTTGTGCTTTTCTTCCCCAAATCCATGACCTCAGTCAAGTCATGAAAAACACATCAGATAGACCCAGGTTGGAGGACATTCTGCAGGATATGGGGCTGGTACTTACTCCTCAAGACGCTCATGGTCATAAAAAATAAAGAGAAGCTAATGGATTGTCATAGACCAGAGGGGACAGAGGAGGCATAACAACTAAATGCAGTGTGGTACCCTGGATTGGATCCTGGAAAGGAGAGAGGACATTAATGAAAAAACATGGTAAAATCCAAAGAAAGCCTGGATTTTACAATAGTGTTAAAAATGGGTTTACAGTAGGACACTGTGCTCTTTCTCGTAACTTCTGAGGAGAGGGGCCATGAGTCATTTCACTGCCAGTACGTTTTACCCTGCACTCTTTATTTTCACACCAAACCCACAATAAAAATATCTTAACACCACTGTAGTAATCCTGGCAATTAGGAAACAGAAACATGAGGTTGTGATCCCCTTTGTCAGAACACCAACTGCACTCCCGGAGACAGTCCGAAAAGGTAAAGTAATTTGCCTTTTTTGCTCAATAATTTTGAAAATGAAAATGAAGAGCTGTGAACCAAAATGAAAAAAAAAAAAAAAAAAAAAAAGCTCTGTGTAAATTCAGGTGAAAAGCAGAGGGTTGGGTAATGGTGGATACATCATAAAGATTAGATCCAGATCTCCGTGGAGGAGAACACCACTGACGTATAGTAAGAGACATGGAAAACAATGAAGGAGGGAACTAACATTTACACCACACGCAATATACCGGACCCTCTGCTCAGTATTTTCTTCGAAGTGGCAAAAGCAGTGCCTCCCAGACCAAAAACTGATGGTGTAGTTTGGATGCACCAATCCACTTCACAGATTTTTTAAAAGCTGAGCTTCAGCGAGATGGAGTAGTTTTCTCAAGATGTTACATAGCAAATCTGAGATTCAAACTACGATCAGACTCCAAAAATGCATCTCCATTCCCTAAAATAATATTTCCCGGATGCCAGTCATTTAGTTATCAAAATACCCACGTACCACTTGCTAAGGAGATCCCATCTCCTTAACATTTAGCTGAACCACCTACTTTTTAATTCAAACGTGTACTAAAATGAATGGGTGTGGTGGGGGAGGTGGCTGTACTCAGCACTGCATATGCCACCAAAACAAAAAGGGACAGACTTTCTGAATGAAAATTCAGAAATCGAGAGGACTTTACGGCGAGTCAATGTTATAAGGGGGTATGAGTGTAATACCCTAGCAGGGGAGACTCGAGCAGGGATGGAACAGGAGGTGGAGAAGATCCTGGGTGATCAGGAAACTTGTGATGTGTGTCTGGAGATGAAACGAAGGCAAAGATAAACTGCCTTTTGACGGTTTCCTTATTTCTTCTTGTTTTTGAGGTTGGCTCTGTTGACAAAGTGAGAATTATGTCGTTGCGAACACTCCGAGGTCCATTACAATCTATCATGTCCTAACCGGCATCAAAAGGAGGAAACGCCACAAATTCCCCTCACAATCAACTCCCGGTTTTAACTTCATTGGGAAGATTATTTCTAGCGTATTTGCTCCAATTTTTCCACTGTGCCAGCATTTGTTAAATCAATCAAACAGCAACCTGGATTCCCCACCGTTCTCAGGCTGCTGGATGGCCAGAGTATACCCCACAGAAGTCACGTATCCTGGGGCCAGCACAGTTATTGGGCATATTTTTCTACAGATACTGGGATCATGTGACTTGCCCTAGGGCTTCATAAAGCAATTTTCTCTTTTTGGAACACCTTGCCTTTCACTTTCAGTCTGTCCTTCACCCAGCTAACTCTCACTCATCCCTCCTTCGGTCTCAGCTCAGATGGCACACCCTCCTAAAGCAGTCCTAGACCTCATTAATCTGCTCAGGTGCCCTTCCTCATTCTCTCTCTCTCTCTCTCTCTCTCTCAAAAATAAACAGTAAAAAAAAAGAATTAGGGCAAGATTAGCAATGGCCATCTGTGCCATGTAAATGAGGGAACTCAGCCTATCAATGATCCTATCGATGATCTGTTGATAGGGACCCCACCTTATCAAGGATCCTATCACTTCAGCTTCATTCAACAAGAACTGGCTTGTATTACTCACTCCTGTAATCACAATGCCTTCACTGATGAATGTATTTTGAATCAGAAACAATGCCTGAACTGGAACAATGTCTGAACCGAATGGTTGTAGAATGAAAATTACGTTCATTTATTGACAGTGTGTTTGGCCCGCTGCTAAGTGTTGTGGCAAATGGGAGTTGTTAATCTGGTTGGGTAAGCATGACCTGTTCACACAAACAGAACAGAACAGTGAAGGATTTAGGGTGGTGTACATAACTTAGTGATAAATTGCTTGATACATAGAAGCCTTTGTATACACAAATACACATTTTGCAGTTTCTACTCTGCATAACGGTTGCTGAAGGTCAATGGTCCTTTGAAAGAACTGATCTGTGGGCGTGAATGGCTTGAACTTGTGCTCAACCTATAACCTGGCCTCTGCATCTTATAGCCTCTTTGTTGTCTGCTTGTCTTTCTACATGTAGTAGTTCTTGTGAATGGATAAAACATCACAGATTCAGCTAAGTTTATAACCAATATCACAATCATACTGATGTAATGGCCGATGTACAGAGCTCATTTTAAGGGCAGAATTAACTTTATTAGTTTTATAAGTGACTTGAGTCTTTTATTTATTGAATTTGTGTTTGAAGATGTCACTAAGATGTCTCAGTTTGGCTTTACTCTGCTTTGTGGGAACAATTATATACTGTAGGGTAATGTTAGTAAACTAAATCAGGCCCTCCATCTGTTGTTTTTTTTTTAATAAAGTTTTATTGAAACACATCCATACTCATTCCTTTACATAACACTTATGGCTGCTTTCATGCTACAACGGCAGAGTGGAGTAGTTGCCACGGATACTGGATAATCCACAAAGCTGAAAATATTTACTATCTGACCCATTACAGAAAAAATCTGACAACACCTGCTGTAGAGATGCTCTCAACTTCAGAAGTTCTGATAGCAGATCCCTTCTAAATGCCAAGAATCTATTGTCAACTGGGAGACTCACAAAAGGAAGGGGTTAATAAAGAGAAGAGTGGAAGGTAGACGAGCAAAGACTCACAATAAAAGAACCACTGCTAAAATGCCATGGAAACTTTGGATGACTCAAAAGAGAAGACCCAAATCGCTTTCTACATTTGCATGCATTCAGAAAAGAACAAATTAGTTGCAGGTGTAAGAGAATAAATAGGTCAATGTTGAGGCAGGGAAATAACTTTCTAGCTCTGCTTTCTGTAGTTTTAAATGTTGATATTCTGTCTCAGTCCCAGACTCATGAACTAAAAGTATCTGAGCACACAGCCTGGATATACCAGTTCAAAATCTATTTTTGCACGCACAACTGCCACACGTTGTGTGCATTAGTGGGCAGTTGGCAATTACTTACAGAATAAAAAGTAAAACAAAAATCATCTTTTATGCGAGTAGGTCATCACCTGCGGTAGCTGAGAGAAGTCTGAGGGTAGAAGTCTGGGCAGACTCCAGGGTGGGAGTAAGGCATGTGGAGGACAGAGAAGGGAACAGAATTGGAAATTTCAAACAGTAGTGTAAATACCCTCTATTTCAGTCCAGCAGAGATGTTGTCATATCCCCAAGTGAAGGACATCTACAAAACAAACTGACCACCGCAGTTACAGAAAACTTGTGGAGAAAAAATCTTATAGAAAGCATCCTCAGGGGCACGTAGGTGGCTCAGCAGGTTAAGTGTCTGACTCTTGATTTTGGCTCAGTTTGTGATCTTGAGGTTCATGGGTTTGAGTCCCACGTCGGTCTCTGCACTGACAGTGAGGAGCCTGCTTGGGCTCGGTCATGTAGGCTTTCATGTAGGCTCGGTCTCTCTCTCTCTCTCTCAAAATAAATAAACTTAAAAAAATAAAGCATTCTCAAATGTTTTATAGTTTTGTCGCAGAGTTCTAGCTCTAGCTAGAGCAATCAAAAGTCAATTATAAAATCAATGTAATTGAAGCAGAAAACTAGCATAAATGCTGGCACTTGAGCCATGTCCATAGAAAGATCAAGAACTCCCTGCAGCTAATATTTCAGGTCTGGTTCAAGGAAATGGCTAACTCGTATGCGCTGGGTGGACTGGCATGGGGCGGATGTAGACAAGTCAGATCAGAGAAAGATCCAGAAGCAGCTGGAAGGAAGAAATGAATCAGGAGCGATAGCAAGATTAAGGTGAAACCGAAACCCAATGGTTCTCAACTCTGGCTGCACATTGGAGTCACCTGGGGGCTTCTAAAAATTACAAATACCCATATCCCATGTCCAGAGATTCAGATTTAATTGATTTCGATTGGAGATTGCATTGGGATCTGTAAAAGCTTCCCAAATGATTCCAAAGCACAGTCAGATTTGGGAACCACTTCATTTGATGTGGGAGATGGATAATTAACACTAGTCTTCTGAGATAGTATACTCAGAGTTTCCCGAAGTTGTCATTTCCATAGCCCCTTAGAGATTTTTGCCACGTATCATTCATACTATGAATGCTTATTAAATCAACTAACTTTCTACATCTTAGACCTACTTTGGTCTTATTTTAAACAATAGCATCTGGAAAATCACAGGTTTGGTGTGCTGGTGGTATTTGTTTCTAATACGTATTAAAATATGCAGCGCTAACTTAAGTGTGATACCTGTAGACGGGATGGTTTCAGGTTATTAAAACAATTTAGAAAAATGAAGCCATATATTACTTAAACCCATCTTATTTATAGAAACTACAGAATGCACGGCATTAAACCACCTCTTCAACACTGGCCCCAAAATGCCCACAATATGTTCACCATATATGGTAATTTATAATTCATTCATCAACTTGAATCATACAATCTGCGATCCCCTGCACGGGGAGATAAATTTCTTAGCAAATGACTAAGCCTCACAGATATGAGTCAGTGCTAGCTCAAGAATGCTTTGGTAGACTCTACTAAACGTCTATGCCAGCACGCTCACAAAATTAAACAACTAGATTTTATCAACAAAATAAGATGTAATAGTGATATTCCAGAATCTAGAAGCTTCAGGAAGGTCTTGGGGTTTTATTCTTCAGAAAGACAAAGGTGCAGTGATGTTATTAACTTGCTATTGAGAGAAAATCGTTGGTAGTGGTTATGTATTAATTTAATAAACACACCTAGAAGACAATATTATGATCTGGCACAAATAAGTTTAATTGTGAATGATGTTAGTCAGTTTTGTACTGGCTGGGAGATTTCTCTGAACCTTGAATATGGAAATACAATTTGTTCATTACAAGGAGACAGTATACAGAATTTTCCATGTTTGGTTGAGCAGAAACCCTTCTTGGACCAGCAGATAAGGATCTCTGGTTATTAGTGTTCTCTGGAACATGGTCTTTGAAACAGTAGAGTACTGTACAAAAACATAACTTATCCCAATGTTTACCTCCAGTTATGCAGTCTATCAATACATTGCATTTGCCTGTCAGTAACATATATGTATTGTTTATTCTGTTTTTTTCCCATCGAACAGAATCCTCTTTTATAAGTTGTACTTTTTACATCCCTGAGACATCTTAAATGGAAATTAGGTGCACGGAAGAATCCTAAGGGAATTATTTGTCTATATGACACATTGGAAGTCAAACAATGCTCAGAGCCAACCCTGATACAGGAGCCAGAGAGTTCCACAAAGAGTTTTTAAGCCCCACTTTGACATATCCATGGGATTAGCTTCCTATCTGAGGAGTGCGGAGAGTAACAAAATTACTCTAAAGCAATTAATTGAAGCAACAGAAAAGGAAAGCGATAAAAGGAAAATAATTGTGCAAATTCCTTAGAATCCTTATTCAGAGTTGTTCAGGTGTTTGTCCTGCTTTCTTTACTAAGTATCATGTCCATTTGCCAATGTTCTTAAAAATTCTTTGAACACATTGATTTGGGGGGTTTCGTAACATCTCATTATTATAGATGTCCTAAAATATATTGTAAACAATTCCCCTATTGTTTAACATTAAGGTTCCCCTCCCAACCCCCCCCCCCCCAGTAAGCCATATTCAGTGGGCATTTGTCTGTATACATTTTCATTAATTCACAAATATTTATATATCTACCATGTATCAAGCACAGCATTAGACTCTGGGAACTCAAAATAGCAAAACAATTAGACAGTCCCTGCTCTTGAGAATCCATACAAACGCATTTAAAAATAAATAAATAAAAATAAATTAAAAATTTAACTTGAAAGTGCTTTTTCATGAAAGGTAGGCTGTAGCATGAAAACATGAAACAAGAGGCTCTTTTTGGGACAAACTGGGAATAACTTCTCTGGGGATAAAGTTAGGACATTTTCTGCCCCTCCTTGTTCACTCTATTTATATTTTAATGTTGAAACTTCATGTGATTAATTCCTCAATCTGTTTCAAAACTCAGGTCATATTCTTCCCACATAAATGTGTTTGCTCTTCTGAGAAGTTCCTTGGGCATTGTTGCGAATTACTTGAACTGGATGGGTCACCGTTATCTCTTATGTGTGTTACTCATGGTGGCTGTCCTGGGAGTGTCCGTCCAGATAATTTTAAAACTTTCCACTTTGCTTTGGGTGTTTAGAAAAGGGAGTTTGTTTTCGGTTGTTGGGATTGCTGTTTCCCATTCTTAGCCATTGTGCAAATCACAACAGAAAAGTTTGAATGAACCGCAGGAAAACTTCAGCTCATGTTCCTGGAGTGGGGATCTGATAAGTTTTGTGTCTTCCTTAAATGGTTCAATTTGTCAAAGAATACCACCAACTGTTTTTTCGGGTTTAGGTCTTTTCAGTCCTATCATAGTTTGTAAATAAGGTTTTGTTGACTTGGTACAAATAGTGCATTTTTGCTGGAACAGGATGGGAAAAGATAAGAAATGGTTTCCAATCTGATGAGATGACTGATGGACAAAGGAACCCATGACAAAATAGCCTCAGAATACAAATGTGTGCGTTAAATGGCACAGGAGGAAATTATAAAAGGGAAACTCCTCTGGGGGCCAGATCTCGATAACGCAGCATCCCAGACTTGTTTCCCATTTGCATGAGCATCGTCTCATATCTTTTCTGTGAAAGTAAAATTGTCTGCTGGGGAAAATATTAAATTATGGAGTCTTTCTGAACAGAAGAAGCCATGGTGATGAAAAAAAAAATCGAGTTATGTATATTGCCTCTAAAATGACCATGACTGTGAATAGGCAGAAGAGAGAATATGAGTGCACATGCCGATTGCAAAAGATAAAAGCACTGACTGTCCCTTAATAACAATAATGTCTCAAATTGGTGTGTTTTTCTCTGAATTTACTATTAACCATAAATCATTGAAAGACTTACTATTTCACTTGGACTCATTTGTGTTTAATGTTCCAAGGAGACAGAGATGGAGATGGGATGTTTTTGTAACGAAAATGATCTAGTGTTAAATGCTTTTCAAATCTCATTCTATGAACAGTATATCTTCCCTTAAATAGCTTACGTTTTTATGGTCATTCCATCACCATGAGTCTTATTGATCAAGCGTTTAAATTCTCAGAAGCTTTGTATAACATAGGCAGGTGTTCAGGGTCTTTCCTTCCTATCTCATGTACTTATCTCAACAGGAGAAGAGGGTTTCTAATTACCAGGTGAAGGAGAACTATACAAACAGTGGGACATGACCAGGGCAAACCTTTTATCTAAGTTTCCTAACCAATATCAAAGAAGGATAAGCCTGGGCTTCTGTTTTCCAACTATAGTATTACTGTATTCTCTGGTTGGATTTATAGGCCAATTTCTAACGCCCTACTACTCTTTGTGATCCTTATCATGTCACCATCTAGACTCTAGATTCTAGATTTTCCTGGATTCTTGATTCTCTAGACTTTAGAGAATGAAGTTAGTTTAGTGTCATAATTCTCTGCCAAAGGTAGCAGATCTGTTTAAGCCTTTTTAGTTGTAAGTGACAAAAATACCTCTAAAATTTGCTTAAGCTAAAGGGGAATTTATTCATATAACTGAAAATACAGGATTCAAGCGGGCTCACCATGTGATGGTGATGTCACCAGGACCTGGATGCTAGGACATCTCTGTTCTCCATGTTGGTCTCATTTTCTGAATCCATCTGGTGGAAGATGGCTGCCAAGGGACCCAGATCTATGGGCTCTTAGATTCAAGACCAGTAGCTCTCATTCAGCTTTTTGACATGTCCTAGACTTCCTGTGCCCAAACCTAAACCAGGCTCTGTGACAAGTTCCATGACCATCCCTGGACCTAGGAGTAGGACCAATCCCAGTTAAACTACATTAATGGAAACAACGGGCTTTCCTCAATTAAATCTTGTCTGCTAGAAAAAGGGTGGCTGGAAGTTAAGGCAGCAAATAAAGTAACATATCCATAGCACAATTAATTAAAGAAAATAAACAAAACCAAAACAAAGGGGAAAAAAAGCCACATGTATCCACTATAATCATTTTACGTCTAAACCTAAGAGGGGGAAAAATAGCAGCCTTCTTTCCACTCTTCTCCCTTAAAAATTTTTAATATCCTGGGGTGCCTAGGTGGCTCAGTTGGTTGAGCATCCAGCTTTGGCTCAGGTCATGATCTCACAGCTCATGAGTTCCAGCCCCGTGTCAGGCTCTGTGCTGACAGCTCAGAGCCTGGAGCCTGGTTCAGAGTCTGTGTCTCCCTCTCTCTCTCTGCTTTTCCCGCACTGACATTCTACCTGTCTCTCTCTCAAAAATAAAATAAAAACATTAAAAAAAATTTTTTTAATTGTAATCTCTTTTGTTACCCTCAAAGAAACTCATAAAGGGCTGGAAGCATATATCAGGCATTCAGCTCCCAGCTGAGCTAAGTTGTGAAAGTTTGGTCCACATTGTCTTTTCTTTTCCAGTTTGATGAAAAAAAAAAAACATTGTCAAATAGGGCAAGAATGGGAAAACAATGACAAAATAAAAATTATTCTTGTTTGTAGAACTTAAAAATAAGCTTCTTGTAAGCCAATACCACTACAAACTTTTTGAGTGTTTTGCTGTCCCAGGAACAGGAATGAACCAACCCACCAATCTCTGGTCAACTGCATGTTCAAGCTTTTTTTTTTTTTTTTTTTTTTTTAAATTTTTTTTTTTTAACGTTTATTTATTTTTGAGACAGAGAGAGACAGAGCATGAACGGGGGAGGGGCAGAGAGAGAGGGAGACACAGAATCGGAAGCAGGCTCCAGGCTCTGAGCCGTCAGCCCAGAGCCTGACGCGGGGCTCGAACTCACGGACCGCGAGATCGTGACCCTGAGCTGAAGTCGGACGCTTAACCGACTGAGCCACCCAGGCGCCCCTGCATGTTCAAGCTTTCAAGTGTGCTGTAGAGTGAAGCCAGACACAACCTATTTATTCTAGAGCTTTGGGATACTGATCGTTGTATTTCGGGTGTGACATGGGTCAAGTCCACTCAAGCTTAAACTCTGGTCATTTTCCGTCTTCTTCAAAGTTGAGGGAAAAAATATCTATTCATAAAAAAAAAATAACAAAATGACTAAACAATCCAATTTCAGCAGACAACAAAAACTTGGGGTATTTTCTACTAAGCAGTTTGGTTTAAAACATTACAGAGAAACATCTGGTAAAGAGGGGACCTGAAGAGAAAAAAAAAAAAAAGCAAGATCACTGTACCTTGTATATCTTGACCTAATAGTCACTTTTGATGGTTCTTTTTTCCAAGATGAGAAAGTTATAGGATCTTGCAATATATCTTTCAATTCTGTCTTTGGCTAAGATTCATTTATTTCAACCACGCTATTGACCATCGACTATGCGACAGAGGCAGTGCTAGTCAACCAAGGGAGACACGGCTGCCTCTGTTCTCTATTGCTTGCAATCCAGAGTTGACCACCTTCTCATTCAAATACTATCTTTTCTTGAATTCTGGTTGTCTTCAGCATGTACTTGGCAACCGAAGTCATGGCTATGGATTGGAATGTAGGCAAGAAGAAAATAAGAGGGAAAGGAAAGAGAGGAAGGGAAGGGAGAGGAGGAAAGGACGGGGAGGGCATCGATCCTAAGTGAGACAGTCTGTTATAGAACATGACATCTGGAGAGAAATTCAGTGATTTCAAACTCATCTATCTCCTGTTACAGATAGAGAAAGTGAATCCTAGGTACGTGTAAGCATGTCACTTCCAAACAACTAACACTGGGACATTTAGAAGACGATTTACATGCACATATGCTTGGGCACCACAATTCCTTTCTTAAATATGTATGCTAGATGGGAAGTCTTATTGGAGAACTACTTCTTATAAGAGTCAAAAGCCAGAAACAACCTACATGCCGATCTGTAGTGATTGAGATACATAAATCATGGTATACTGACATAATGGAACCTTGTGAAGCTATTAAAATGAATAACATAAATCAATATATCTCAATATTGATAAATATCACAAAATAACCGCATAGTATTATGTCACAATACACAACAGTTACACACAAAATACAGCTGTTACATTACTCGCTGAACTTTTTTTAAAGTTTTTTTTTTTTAATGTTTATTTATTATTTTTGAGAGAGTGAGAGAGTCAAGGAGGGGCAGAGAGAAAGGGAGACAGAGGATCCGAAGCGAGCTCTGCACTGTCAGCCCAGAGCCCGATGCAGGGCTCCAACTCACAAACCGTGAGGTCATGGCCCTAGCCGATGTCAGATACTCAACCAACTGGACCACCTAGGCGTCCCTATTCACTGAACTTTTAAAATTACTCAGAAAACAAGCCCATAATATTCCCCCCAGAGAAAGGAAAAAGGAAAAGAGGAAAGAAGCAACCTGCCCCATGCTAACCCCTGCCCCCCATGTGGGCAGGCAGACACGGTTCTCAGGTCTGAAAGTCATTCTGAGCTCAAGAGAGAGCCTGCTCCTTTCTGAGTAAATCCACAAATCAGATCAAATCAGTAATGCTACAGTTTAATATTCAGAGTTTAAATGCTGAGAATTTGGACAGTTTAGGAAATGTCAGAGGTTGAAAATGCATCTTAAGGTAAATTTCCTCTCTCTATCTGGACTGTGGGAGATCTAGTATTCTCGTGCTTTAGTATTTTCTACTTAAGAGGGAAAAGGTACCAAAGTTTTAAATCCCAAGACCTGCCCCCACTGTTTCCCCGCCAGCCCACCCCTCATCCTCCTGATCTTTTCATTAGATTAGAGTTCTAGAATGATCTCTGCAGGCCTAGCTCAGACCCTGGGTACCACTTCAGAAAACAGCTACCAGGCCCATCAACTGATGGCCATTAAGGTCTGAGACATTTTCCTCCGGCACTGTATTGTATTAACTTTTTGTTTGTTTCCTTTAAATTACAGGGTGACCTGTTTTCAGTTGGAAGGTTATAACCAGTGGCCGAACAATACTTTTCATCAAAAATAACAGAGGAGCCAAGGGTCCCTCAAAGACTCTGGAGCACTGAGAAAACAAACACACACAAAATTCAGCTATTAAAATTAGGGATACGAAAAGCTTTTTTAAAAATGGTAGACATTTTGCATTAAAATGTGATTTTTCTCACATATTGATCTGTAGATATTTATAAAACTGTGCTCTACTGCTGTATTATTAAATATATTTGGAATTGGACACACAGTGCATTAATTTGATGAATTATCAAATTATCCAGGTAACTTCATCTTACATTTTACCTTCTGGGCCACTGGTGTTGAGACACTCATTTCTCAGTAAATAGGTTCATATAAAGAAAGTTCTCTGCCCGGAGGTCTATTTGGACCCCCCCCCCCCGAAATATATTTATATGTTGCAGCAGGAAATAAATATGTAGCAGATTAACAGAAGACCTAAGTGTTGCTCTTGTCTGGCACTAGAAGTTAACAGTCTGTATTTCATGAAAACTGAAAAATTAGCCCAAATTGTTCCTAGTATAAGCAAGAGGACAACTTTTTTAAGTTTTTAAATTGTAATACAATATAAACTGCGGTACAGGTTTTAATTGCAATCGCTTACATAAATTATAAAGTCTGGTGGGGAAATGGTTGACTCTAAGTTTGGTCTAAGCTTTTGAAATACAGTTGAGAAAATATCAGAGGTTTACCAACAATAAACTATTTCATGAGGACAAGAGCATCTATAAGCAGCGTCTGATGTCTCAGAATCACAGCACTGCAGGTCGGTATTAACGTATTCGTTACGGGCCATCTACTCTTGGCTTAAATGCATCTCCGTCTGCAAGCATCCCCTTATTTCTGCAAAGCAATCTAATTGCATTTCAGATAATTCTGACAGAAAGAGAAAGAAGGGGGTGGGGATTCCTCAACTGTTGTTCAAATCTGCCCGTGCGCAGTTTTTACCCAGTGGTCCTGGAGTGGTCCTTTCTGACACTGTATGGAATCTGGCTGACTGCCTTCTTCCGGGCCACACGGCAAGACGTTAGAACTCGGCTGCCATGACTCCACACAGTCTTTGCTAAAGCCAGGTTAAACATCCCTCCTTCCTTCAGCTTGTCCTTTTTCTTTCTCAGTTCACATGGTTTTGCACAACCGAAGTCCCTTTATCATTATTTCAGTCATCTTAAAGAAAAGTTCCAATATGAAACTGAATACTCTGTCTACCTCTGTCTCCCTTCCTCTCTCTCTTCCCCCCACCCCTGTCTCTCTCTTCCTCTCTCTTCCTCTCTCTCTCTCTCCCCCTCCTCCCTCCCCGCTACTTCCAGTGATTTTGCTCTTTCCCCCATCCTCCCAAAAAAGAAGTGCATCTTGCTTATGCAAATTGATTTTTGTGTTCTAAGGCTGTTTTTTTCTCCTTAAATCCTTATTTCCAGGTGCGCTGGGTCAGGGGTAAAGTCAGGGCCTTCCAACAAGCCTTTTGGCACTACAGAGCCAAGAGCCATCTGTTTGGCTGTGGGCTATTCACCACGGACCCGGCAAGTAACATGTTTGTGACCAGTGGTTGATAATTTGATAGCTCATCATTAGCCAATAAATATGCTAATCATCACCCCTGAAGTGGACTAAAACAGTAATTTGACTGCAAAACATCTAGTGCATGTCTAGAAGATACAGAATGAATGTGATTCAGGCTTAACTTCATAAAACTGTCATTTGGTTATTTATCCCATTTCATGGTCATGCACAGGAGATTAATGGTACTCCCTGTTATCCACTAAATAAGCAGATACTGACTTTCCCTGGCATGTTATCATTTCACCCCTTTCCCATCTAGTTTTGTCCCAATGAATTTTTGTCTTTGATAGCTCTCATAGATTAGCCTAGAAATCCAAGGGAGAATAATGAAAGAGAAACATGGATCAAGGAACCACTTACCCATTCTCCTAACATTTTACCATCCAAATCATTCAGTAAGTGCCTTCTGTTTGCAACGTGACTTCAAATTAGATTCTGGAATCTATTAAACCACTTCAGTTGGATAACTGTTCTTAAATAAGTATCATAATGATGACACCTCATATTTGAAATAATATGAAAGTGTTTAAACCACTTACTTCTGTATTCATAATTTCATCTTCTCTTTTAATAATGATAAGGAAAATGAGTGTAAAAAACATTGAAGTATTTGCTTCTGATCCCACCACATGTTTTTCCCTTTATTTAAAGATTGGTATTATTAATTGATTAACAGAGAATGAGGACTGAAATCCTATGTGTCACCTCCACCTTGACTGTGTATATCATCATCTATGTGAACAATGCCCTTTGGAGTTGGGCAGTGGACAACCTAGGAGGCTGTACAAGGCAGTGGAGGGGAGATGGCTGCAGGCCTACCAGAAATAAGTATCTGATAACAGTCATGTTAATTGATTTATTCTTATGTGTAGACCATTTAAAAAAGAAGTTACACTAGATTCTGAATGGAAATGTCAGCCAATAATGTAGAGCACACTTTGCGGCTAAATCGTAGATACACATTCTCTCCCCTGACCCTTGAAACAATTCTCTGAATTAGGCATTAGGATTATGGCCATATTGCAGAGAAAAGTGAAATCCAAGGTGTTAAGTCCTCTCGCCTCAAGGTCACTCAGCTGTGGGAAGCAGGGCTGTGATTCAATATGGGGACAGGTCAGAAGCTGCATTCTGCTTTGGGGACTGAGAAGTTAATATGGCAAGTCTACAGGGAAGAGAGAACACAACGGGGTGTTTCCAAAAACAAGCAGAATTGAGAGATAGAGATAGAATGTTCAAGCCACCGAACGTGGGCCAAGCTTTGCATTCCCCAAGTGCTCCCCAAATGGTCTATGGTAAAGAGAGAGATTCCCTCCCAACCTCAATTCATCACAAACCAATACCTATTCGTATAATATAGTAAAAATAAAGTATTAGGTAATAATGAAAAAGCAGGGTGGGGGATGGGGTGCGGGGGAGACAAAGGGAAAGGAAAGAGATTTTCAACGAGCTTTAGGCTACAATTCTGGGGAGTTACTGTGTGAAGATGCACACGTTAGAGACCCCCTGAAAATAGCGCATTGTCTATCCATCCATCCTCCATCTATGTTTCCGTTTATCCAGCCAGTCAAGCGTTCAAGATTCCCTGAGCACCTGCCCCGCACTCGGTCCCCTGCTAAACAATGCTGGAGATGTGGTGGTGACTCAGCTTCGGGCCTTGGTCTTCTAGGTCTTACAATCCAGCGGACACATGCAGGGTAGGAAAGTGTCTCGCTAAACGAGCGGACGTCTGAGCTGAGATTTGGAGAAAAACTGAGACTCGTGAATGTTTCAGTAAGGCAGAGCGCCGGGAGAGGAGAGTGCGGGCCAGGAAAAGGGATGGCCAGGGATGAGAGGACCTGGCACCTTGTGGGCCTAGCTGAGGACTTTGGGATTCATCCTCAGTGCACTGGGAGTCAAGGGTGCGCTCTCTGCCGGAGAGGGTGGTAGTCAGATTTCCGGAACATCTTTGTGTTTGTCTGCTGTGAAGAAGATAAACAAGCAGGTGAGGACAAGAGGCGGGGGACCAGGGGAGAGGCTTCCGCGGCAGAAATACTCACACAATTACTAGAGTCTTAAATGTCCCCGTTCTCTCAATGGGGAGTGGGGACAGACTCTCATCACCCACAGCTGCAGAGTAGAGCAGTGGTTTCCTAACCACTGTATTAATAGACTCTAGTAGGTTCTAAAGCAAAGAGAGAGAGAGAGAGAGAGAGGGAGAAACCAAGAAACGGACTCTTTTTTAAAGTTTATTTATTTATTTTGAGAGAGACGGGGTGGGGGGAGGGGAAGGGGCAGAGAGAGACTGTCCCAAGCAGGGTCCACTCCCCCAGAGTGGAGCCCAATGTGGGGCTTGATCCCACGAACCGTGAGATCATGACATGAGCAGAAATTAAGAGTTAGTTGCTCAACCTACTGAGCCACCCAGGTGCCCCCAGACTCTTAATGATAGAGAACACACTGGTGGTTACCAGAGGGGAGGTGGGTAGGGGATGAGAGAAATAGGGGAGGGGGGTGAAAGAGTGCACTTGTGATGAGCACCAGGCGATCTATGGAAGTGTTGATCACTATATTGTACTCCTGAAGCTAATTACACTGTATGTTAACTAACTAAAATTTAAATAAAAGCTTTTTTTTAAGTTTATTTATCTATTATGAGAGAGACAGAGACAGCACAAGTCAGGGAAGGGCAGAGAGAGGGAAAGAGAGAGGATCCCAAGCAGGCTCCGCACTGTCAGCGCAGAGCCCGATGGCGGGGCTCGAACTCACAAAACTGAGAGATCATGACCTGAGCCGAAACCAAGGGTCAGATGCTTAACTGATTGAGCCACCCAGGCGCCCCTAAATAAAAACTTAAAAAAAACAAAACAAAAAAAAAACCAGAAAGAAAAAAGCACAAAATACAAGGCTCCAATTTTTTAATCAAAAAATACATTTTAACAAATCACTGTAGAAGTTTCTAAACATTCTGAGTTTCTATCCTTCACTTGTGGATAGGTAGGAACTGGTTAGGGCCACTAGAACAGGTTCAAGGGCCATGTTTTGAGAAGGCCCCTAAGCTGCCTCATGAGAGTTTATGTGATTCACTCCCCCAAATCTTGCCTCACTCCAGAGCTAAACTCTACCCTCTACTTCTAAAGAATCAAATTCCAGTTATTAGAAGTCCAGTTGTAGGGTACAGTCTAGTGGTTACGAGACACTCATTTATAAATGAGAGGCCATTAAAAAAAATAAAAAATAAATAAATGAGAGGCCATTAAGTAGAGATATTGGAGTAGCTCCTTTGAGCATAATGATGGTGCTGAAACATTTTGTAAATGGCCTTATGGAAATGGAAATCTTCAAAACAACATAAACAAAAATGAGAAATACAATGGCTAAAGAAGAACTACCTTTAATAACATTTAACTAATGAATTTCTTCTCCTTCCTTCTCAGACTTTCCAAAATCCCTAGCTCAGAACAATGCTTGCAGATTATCTCTTCCACAACTGTTTCCTCTTCAGTCTCCAACCCAACGCTCCAGCGAAACCACCATCAAATCAAGAATGGTAATTTTAAGATTTTTGAAGACAGTAATTTTGCGCTTCTTCGTATATTTCCTGAGTCTTTTTATTTATTTTTTTTCTTTTTGGAAGGGTGGAAGCAGGAAGAATATTCCTCTCACAAATCAAAGACCAGTTTAGGATGATGGAGAGATGAGCTTTGGCTATCATAAAAAGAAAAAAACAAAAACAAAAAAAGTCCTGCCTTGGTTGGTTGGTTAGTTAGCCCATAGGAGTCTACGGATGGGCCTCAGTTGTCTCCAAACCCCCTTGCCCTCTTCTACCCCATTCCCCTCTTTTGTTGCTTCTTTTCTAACTTTTCGTTTTGAAAAAATGCAAACCCACAGAAGATTGCAGAACGAGTACTCCATCTTCTAAGTGAATTCCCGATGCTGCTCACCTAAATCGCTACTGTTGTGCCATTTTCTCTGTGTATGTGTGTGCACACATGTATAATATGCACACGTGATAGTGACACATACTATTATTATTTTGCTGAACAGTTTGTTCATCCTAAATACATCAGTGTGTGTCTCCTGAGAATAAGGATATTATTGGACATAACCCCAATTCAGTAACTGAATTAAGGAAATTAATACTGATATATTACCTAATATCTAGTAGATATTCTGTATTCAGATGTCATCAGTTGTCCCAATAACATACTCTGACCATTTTTTTTTTCTGACCCAGGATCTAAGCCAGGGTCATGCACTGCATTAAACTGTCTTGTCTCTTTTAGGGTTCTCAATTTGGAACAGACTTTCCTGGTGTTGACAGTTTCCGAAGGGCACAGGACCACTGTTTTGTAGAATACCCCTCTATTTCGGTCTGTCTGATTATGTCCTCATGATTAGATTCTAGCTACTCACACTTGAATACTCAAGCTATTCATGCTACATAAGCGACGGTATGTCTTTCTCAAGATATCCTACTGATGATATTAACTTTGCTCTCATGGTGGGTAATTTCTTGGAGACTCCTTGGCTTCAAAGGCATCTTTCTTCTTCCCCTTTGTCAAAGTAAGCTGTGGGGAGATACACTGATATTGTGTAAGTACTCTGTTCCCTAAGAAACTCACCCAGAGATTGTAGCACAAACTCCTCTTATTATTTTTGTGTGTAATGATGGCCAAATAGTTCATCTAAACAGTTCTGGAATTTAATTACGTGCTCAGCCCAGGCCAGCCCTGAGCTGGTATGTCATATGCATACTGATGTGTTTAATGCATCCTGTGAGCCTCTCCGTGCATTTGAAAACTACACCCTTCACATTGTAACATGCGAGGCTTTGGAGAACAACACACGTTCACACTTTACCCCTGAGTCACGATGACATAGGAGGCCTCCAAATGAGGCCACTGTTCTATTGATACGTTCTCTCCTTCTGGTTTCACCCCATAGACAGGAAGAAAAGTGACCCCGCCTATACTCTTTCCGTACGAAACTCTCGTGGCTTTAGAAAGGTTGAGCAAAGCAGGTGGGGGAAAATTCCTAAATTCAAACACCAAACCAAGTCCCAGCCAATCTGGGAAGCAAAATGCCCACTCAGTCTGCAAGCCACAGCAGGGCATCCTGCTGACTTCTGAGCAAAATTAATTGCAAGAACCTGGCCGGTCTCCAAACAACTGTGGTTCCTTGCTTCATTATCGCAAATCTCTCCTGTCACTTCTTAATCAACGTTTACTTCATAATTCTATAGCCTGTGTTTTGCTTGCATTTAGAAAGGAATTGGTGCACATGCCATTTTCATTCAGCAATCATTTTGCATAAGGATTTCAGTTGGAGCTCACAGTTGGGCAAGATTTGGAATTTAGACAGCAAAAACCCCTCAGGGCGCGTTGGGAAACAAACCAGACTCCTGCCTCCACTGGGTAGGCATGTGCAAACGATCTCTCAAGGTCATGAAGATACGCCTTGCAAATATTGGCCCATAAAATCATAAAATGAAATCAACAAGGTCTCTCTCTCTTTTTTTTTTTGCTAGTGGTACGAAAATAAAAGAAACCAATAGAGCAGTTGGCCACAAAGGGGAAATACCTTGAACATTTATTGGGAAGGTTTTGACTAGCTTATTTTCCTGCTTGCTATGGGAATATGACAAGACAAGACGTAACTTGTTTTTTCCCTAGACCTTGTCTTCATGTTCCAATCCTTTCCTCATCTGCAAAGCCAAGCAATTCAAACCAAGTAGTGAAACGGCGTCAGGATAAGGGATACTATGCCCACGGACACCCAAAACCAAACAAGTAAATGATGGAGCCAGGAAAGGGGAGTTTTTAGGACTTTGTTCTACCGATATTGCAGAAGGAGCACAGGGCATACCTATAGAAGCCAGGAGAACTGGGGGCTAAGGAAGGCATGATCCTCTGTTGATCGACAAGATGGATACATCACGGCAATGCTAATTTGTCTTTTTTCATTGGAATATTATCATGAGCATCTGATTCCCAGAGAAGTCACATAGTCTAAAAGCCAACCTTTAAATAAAACTGACAATGGCCCAAATCTACTTCCCAAAAAACCTACTATCCCCCCCTCAAAAAAAATTTTTTTTTCTGGGCTAAACATTCCATAACCTTTTTAGGAAGAATGAAATCACAGTAGGTTTGACCTCAAGAAGGAATCAGTGGTCATATTCTGTTTATAGAAAAGGACATAGCCAATTCAACTGGCATAATTGAACACATATACAGGTTATGTTGGCCGAAATGGTATGTGCAAGTTCCCAGGACACCTGAACCTTACTAATAGAGCTGGCTAGAGTCACCTCTGTGGTTCAAAATTCTCCAGTGGCTCTTTCCCTTTACACTAAGAATAAAATCCGGGGCCTTTCCCAAGGTATATAAGACCCACTGATCTGGTCTCTGCTTTTGTCAATCTCCCTTTTCATCATCCACTATTACCTCAAGTTCATGACGTTCCATCCTTATGGGGTTTCTCTCAGCTCCTTCAACCTGCCAGCATGTCTGCCCTGGGGATTTGTGCACTTGCTATTTCTGCTGCCTGGATAGCAAGGTCCCGGAATGCCTGGCCTTCAGGTCCCAGCCCGCCTATCAGTTCCTCGGAGAAGCCTCCCACGCTCACCATATCCAAGGCGCCCAGCCGCCCTCCCTGTAGGAATCTCTTCTCTTACCCCACTTCTCCGGATCTGCAAGCCCTGCTCACTTGTTCATTTACTTGTGTGTTTTCTACCCACCCCCCCTCCCAACAGGAGACCTTTTGGGTCCTGTTCACTTCAGCATCTCAAGCACTCGATAGACTAGAGCTCAACAGCTATAGGCTGAAATAACAACAACAACAATAACAGCAATAAAATACTCTCTACAATATGAAGGCCATATGATATAAAAGACACTGGGTTCTGCTTATAGGAGCACTTCGGCTTTGCATTTTAAGTATTCAGGATCAAGTTGAAAGTCCTTTAACAGACCAAGAGCTCTTTGAGGTCACGGGGTCTGCCTTCCACATCCCTCTTTCCTGCCGCAGCACCCATTGCTCAGGAAAGTTTGCTGAGTGTCTATAGGAAAGAAGGGAGGAAGGGAGGGAGGAAAAGAGGAAAGAAGGGGGAGAATTTGTCATCGGATGGACAATGACTTTTCGGGCAGCAACACACTGAGGCAGGCAACCGTGAATTTGCTGCTGGCCTTGCTGCAATGAGGATTCCGCTCTCGGTATTAATTCAGAGCAGACAAGTGCTGTCACGCGTGTGAGGGAGTGAGGAAGGTGGTGTTGGATAATTCTCTGCTGGGCAGCTCCCAAACCACGGGAAGCCAAAGCAAAGCAAGTGAGAGACACACTCTCCCAAGAGCCCTGAGGAGAGATCTTTTAAATCAGGGAACCAGATGGCCTGCCTTATTAAAGGGTGCCTCTCAAAGACAAATCCTCGTTTTGTTTTTCCTTCAATACTCACCTTGGCGAGAGGTGAATTTCTACTTTGGAGTCAAGCTCTCTAAGGTCCCCTGTTCCCAGCTGCAAGCCCTGTTCAAAGGCAGAACATTCAACCTCTGCTGTCTTCTTGGTGTTCACGAGAGGGGAGCTGAGTGCGTGTCCAGAAGCCCAAGGATGCCATTTTTGCCTATAAGGGGAAAACTGCATCTCAGAGGCAGGGTACTGATACCATTTCCCTGGAAAGCTCAGCTATAGCAGGAAGCATCCACACCGCTACATTCACTCTGGAAACATCTGCTGGGTTCTTACGCCACTCTCCTCCTAGGACGCTTTCTGCAAAATGCCCTAGAATGGCTCCCTCTTGCCTATTGAGCGGAGGCAGCATGATGTATAGTAAAAAGAGGGAACTATTCTGAGTTTGGCCACAAAGGAGCTCTGGGATCTTGGACAACTCCAATAATCTCCTTCTTCGTCTTCATCTGAACCAGATGACCTATGTGTCTTGGGCAGGGGGATTAAAATCATGAGTTAAAATTACAATTAAAAATAGCTACTTCTGAGGCACCTGGGTGGCTCAGTTGGTTAAGTGTCCCACTCTTGGTTTCAGCTCAGGTCATGATCTCATGGTTCATGGGATCGAGTCCCCCGACGGACCCTCCTTGGGATTCTCTCTCCCTCTCTCTCTGCCTCTCTCTCTTTCTCTCTCTAAAAAATAAATAAATACACTTTAAAAAAAACGTTAAGAAAATAGCAACTTCTGACTTCCAAAGCAGCTTCTGAATTATTTCGTTAACCATCTTTGCTTATTTTTAGGTTTGTTTTGTTTTGATCTAACTCAGTGACTCTCAAATGCTGTCCCTAAACTGGTGGCATCAGCATCACCTCGGAAATTCACTAGAAATAAAAGTTCTCAGGCCCCATCCCAGACCTACTGAGTCAGAAGCTCTGAGGATGTGACGTGGAATTCTGTGCTTTAACAAGCCCTATAGGTGACCCTGATGTGTGCTCATAGTTGAGACCTACTGGCCCCTAGGCCTACTTTTACAAATTCCAGGTTTATGTGAAATGAAATCCAGATTTCCAGCTTCCCTTGAAAACTCAAAAGATCTAGAAACCCTGAGCTCATATTCTTACAACAAAACAGCTGCTGAGAGTTGATTCGGGTGCAGACAGGGCGTGCTGTCCCCGAGCTGTCACCACTCATTGTCAGACCCCACACAGTTGTACTCACTTAGCCACCGTCTGTCTCCTGATGTCACTAGAATTTCATCCTCTGTCTTACTTAGACAGAGCTTCCTCTCAAGGCTCCCCCAATATATTACCTTGGCCACACCACCCTGATTCATTCTATAGCCATGCCCTCTGCCACGTCTTTAGTCCCAGTCTATCCTACACAAGGGGAATTGCATTCCTTCCCTACCCCTTTGCTCTCCACTCTGATTATTCAGGAGCTAGCTTGTACCCATGATATTCAGAAAAACTTTGGATGACTCTGGTCAGTGTTGGTCTCTCCCTTTTCTGATGAATGCAATTTCCTTTTGAGTTAAGAATTCTGGATTATGGGGCACCTGGGTGGCTGAGTCGGTCGAACGCTCAACTCTTGGTTTCAGCTCAGGTCATGATCTCATGGTTCATGGGTTGAAACCCTGCATCAGGCTCCATGTTGACAGTGTGGAGCAGACTTAGGATTCTCTATCTCCCTCTCTCTGCCGCTCACCCTGCTCATTCTCTCTCTCTCCCTCTCTCTCTCTCTCTCTCAAAATAAATAAATAAAGTTAAAAAAAAAAGAATTCTGGATTAGATACACAGTGATAGGTCATAAAGTTTCTCCTCCATGGAAGTAAAGATGGGGATGGACAGTGGCAGAAAGGGGTCTATAAACTCCACTATGGGCCAAGGCCCTACTATGTCTAATTCTCTCATTGGACATACAGGGATTGAAGAAGAAAAAAGACATGCAAACTCTGACTTAGACTAAGGTCTCTCAATGTCAAGTCTGTTGACCTTTTAAGACCAGATAATTCTTTGCTGTGGGGAACACCATGGTAGGGTGCTTAGCAGCATGCTTGGTCTCCACTCACTGGATGCCAGTAGCAATCCCCCCAGTTTGACAACCAAAAATGTCTTCCTACATTGCCAAATGTTCCCCGGAGCATAAAACCACTTCAGGCTGAGAATCACTACCCTAAAGAAATTCAAAATCTCACTAAAGATATCGGAATGGCCAAAAAAAAAAAAAGGTTACAAAATCATAGTGGTAAACATATGTTGTGTTTGGACACCCTATGCATCCCATCTTCTTTCAGAAACAACTCTCGGATTCCCTTAAAGGAGACTATCATTTTTCTTTTGGGTACTGTCTCTTTGGGCTATTGATCAATGTCTCCCAAATCTTCCCTCTTCCAGCTGTGGAAAGACTCATCACCTAAATCTAGCCAGCTGGCGTGGCAGACACTTGGGTGGCTCAGTTGGTTAAGCATCTGACTCTTGATTTCAGCTCAGGTCATGATCTCACAATTTGTGAGTTTGAGACCTGTGTCAGGCTCCGTGCTGACAGCACAGAGTTTGCTTGGAATTCTCTCTCTCTCTCTCTCTCTCTCTCCCTCCCTCCCTCCCCCTGCTTGTGCTCTCTCTCTTTCTCCCTCTAAGTAAATAAATAATTTTTAAGTAAAAACAAATAATAAAAAAATTTTTAAAATAAGTCTAGCCCGTGGAGCACACTTTCCCTGGAATTTTTCTCATCAGTGACATAAAAGACTCAAGTTCCAACACCTTCTGGAACTTTGTAAGATCCTGTCCTTCCTAAATCTAGTTCCTCAACCCTTTGAGCATTCAACGACCCTTCAAACAAATTCCATTTGAGTCACATGCGTCAAAGTAGGTTTCTGTTGCTTGCCACCAGAGACTTGTCACTGACAGAATTACTCATTAAAAGGTTAGAAAATTTAAAAAAAAACAAAACAAAACGGAAAAGTACTAGCATAAGCTAAACTGAATATGTAAATATATTTATATGAATGCATATATTTTATGATCTCTGTTAATATATATGATTACATATAAATATATGTGTATCTAGACACAAAAATATGTATTAAAAAAGTACACTAAATATTTAATAGTAGTTGTAGTTGAGACATGACATGACAGATGATTTGTATTAAGACATTTTCCATATTTTTCATTTTTGGTATTTTCCCATATGTTAATTTAAATCTTCTCTTGTGTATTACATAACACAGATATTCATTTCTTAAGTCCTATGAGTTTTTCAAAAAAAATCTGAAATGCCCATGATTATTAGATGTGACATTATGTTATTTTGTGTCTTATTTGTCAAACATTTAATACTCCACTACAACTGAACCACTTTTGAGCTAAAAAACTATTTTTCCTACTTCTCTGAAGTCCAAATGATAGCACTAGGGGGCTGGCCAATCCATATAACCTCAAAACACTTCAACTTTGAGGTCAGATAGTTGCATTAATTAGTAAAGTGTTTTTAGTGATTATTAAAGGTTTGCTTCCATAACTTGGAATATTTGATATATTCTCCTTAGCTAAGTGAAATTGGAAAAAGCCATGATAACAAAAGCAAATGGAAAAAGACCACATTGGGAGACAGATATACAATTAACAAACTCCTTTATCTAAACTTTCATTAAAGACAAACAATCAAATGTTGAGATAGAAAAGGCATAGCTTTTAATTAAAGTGTAACTTCCTTTCAAGAATGGCGTTGCCTTGGGCAAACATTTGTCAACATATGCCCCAAATCATCACTCCTTCCCTGTGTGGCTAGCTGGTATTTCAGCGTATTTTCCAATCGCTCAAAATCATAGATGAATTTACGAATGCAACAATAACAGCAAGCCAAAGGGAGAACTGCGGTGTAATACTCTGTCACTAAAACAAATCCGTCGCTTTGGAGAATTAAAGAACATTTAAATATTCAGTGTTTAAGACAAATTCTTTACTTCCAGACTCACCTCTCACACACGTCTTTGAATGCCAAGGACAAACATTGCCTAATGCTTTCGATTATTTACTTTCAAGAACGGGAGAAGAAATGCCCTACTCTTCTAGTTTTAAAAGCATTTTAGAAACCTGAAAATAAGATTAAGATAGAAAAAAAATATGACCTTTAAATGACTCCTGCCATCTAAATAGGAGGCCAGGCTACAGAGAGAGACGCTAGTAGGGTCCCTGCCTTTACTCTCACCCCATCCAGAAAAGAAAAGAAAAAAAAAATCCCTTCCATTTCTTCCACCAGCACAAATATTCTAACACTGTCCCATCCTGCCTTCACTCTGTGTTGGTGATGTTCCACTCGGGTCCCCAGCTGGCTCCGCTTCCTCTTTCCATTGGCGTTTTGCCAGTAAGTCCCCCATTGGTTAGGCATTAACACTCAACTTGCATGCAGCCAGCTCTGTCAGCCTTTATCACATCCTCGGATTATCATCCTCCCTCCCCAAACTGTGCAGTATTGCCATTCAGTTGCATAACCAGAGAACACAGCACAGCAGCCCTACAATCTGTTGGGAGGCAGTAAGTACAGGGACCACTTAAGAGGATGTCGAATTAGCCAGACTGGATTCATATACCAACTGTGTTCCTTATTGGCTGAGTGTGACCTTAGTGGATTTACCTATTTTCTCTGCCTTCATTCCTTCCTCAGCAAAAAAAAGGGGATAATCATGCTGCTTTTGGGGGGTACTGTAAGAATTAATCAAAGGAAGCTAGTGCATATCAAATGCTTATTTAGCACAGTGCCTGGTACAGAGTAAATGCTCAGCAACCAGTGGCTTTCATTATTTCTCATTTGCGTATTAAGGCCAAATTTCATGCCTAGACAAACATTTCCTACATGATATGAGGTAAGGGCTACCAAAGGTGCCTGTCTCAAATATCGTGTAATCTATCCCAATACCCCAGATTCCCATCATTCAAATCCCCTGAGATTTTTCTAATGACAGAAGACTCTGATATATATGCAAAAATGTTAACTAGGAAAACTGACACAGTAAGCTCTTTTCACTCATTAACAGCACTTGGTGTATCAAATTAGCTATCTCTTACAGGAGTACTGATGCATAGGGGCACTTGGACCCCAATGTTTATAGCAGCACTCTCAACAATAGCCAAATTATGGAAAGAGCCTAAATGTCCATCAACTGATGAATGGATAAAGAAGTTGTGGTTTATATACACAATGGAATACTACGTGGCAATGAGAAAGATTGAAATATGGCCCTTTGTAGCAACATGGATGGAACTCGAGAGTGTTATGCTAAGTGAAATAAGCCATACAGAGAAAGACAGATACCATATGTTTTCACTCTTATGTGGATCCTGAGAAACTTAACAGAAGACCATGGGGGAGGGGAAGGGGGAAAAAAAAAGAGGTTAGAGTGGGAGAGAGCCAAAGCATAAGAGACTCTTAAAAACTGAGAACAAACTGTGGGTTGATGGGGGGTGGGAGGGAGGGGAGGGTGGGTGATAGGTATTGAGGAGGGCACCTTTTGGGATGAGCACTGGGTGTTGTATGGAAACCAATCTGACAATAAATTTCATATATTGAAAAAAAATTAGCTATCCCTGTCAACTAGTGGATTCCTGTCCCAATAGAGCCAACATATGCTGAGCGCTTACTACCGTAAGAGACTGTGCTAAGAGGGCAGAGGGAGCAGAGCTAAGTAACAGAATATCCCTGGCATCAAATAGATCACAAATTACTGACAATGGCAACTGTGCATGGACATACACACAAAAATATAAGGAATGCCACTGGGTGTGGGTTTGTTGTATACACATGTTTTTATGGAAAGGGGGTTGTTGCAAACCGAATGTTTGTGTACCCCCCCCAAATCCATGAATTGAAATCCTAACCCCCAAAGTGATGGTATTGGGAACTGGGGTTTGGGGTGGTTAGGCTATGAGGGTAGAGTCTTTCTGTGAAGACACAGCAAGATGAGAGAAGGGCTATGAACCAGGAAGTCGGCTCTCACCAGACACCAAATCTGCCAGCACCTTGATCTTAAACTCCCCAGCCTCCAGAACTGTCAGAAATCAATGTTTGTTGTTTAAGCCCCCAATCCATGGTATTTTTATCATAACAGCCTCAACAGATTAACATACGGGTATAAATCCCTTTCTACATAGAAGAAACCATATTTGAGGTGTAACATGCACTCATCCATCCATCCATCCATCCACCCATCCATCCACCCCACCATCCATCCATCCATCCATCCACCAACCATCCATCCATCCATCCCAACCATCCATCCACCCATCCATCCATCCATCCATCCATCCATCCATCCCAACCATCCATCCTAACCATCCATCCATCCAACCATCCATCCATCCTAACCATCCATCCACCCACCCATGCATCCATCCATTCATCCATCTATCCATCCATCCATCCATCCATCCATCTATTCATCCATGTATTCATCCATCTATCCATCCATCCATCCATCCATCCATCCATCCACCCAACCATCCATCCCAACCATCCATCCACCCATCCATCCATCCATCCATCCAACCATCCATCTATCCATCCATCCATCCACCCCACCAGCCATCCATCCACCCCACCAGCCATCCATCCATCCATCCATCCATCCATCCATCCATCCATCCACCCATCCATCCACCCATCCACCCATCCACCCATTCATGCATCCATGTAACATGCCAATTAGATGCAAAGCATATTAAGCACTGAGTTCATTAAAATGGTGAACAAGACAAATGTTACCACATGAAACTCCTGGTCCAGGGTGGTGACAGATAAACACATAAATGGATATATAATTACAATTTGAGACAGGGGCTAGAGAGCAAAGCAAGAGTGTGTCATACTGTGTTTAGAACAGTGCCTCACAAAGAGTAGAGTCAGATGATCAGCTATTATTATCATATGTCGCTATGGCTATGATTACCTATGTGGATTAACAGATAGGAATTGACTACATGATGTTAGGTGCAAGAAGTGCCACTGCCCAGTGAGGTATTTTGCCCAAGTGGCAGAAATTAGTTCAAGCACAGGCAACCAGGTTCTCTCTGCTCTTAACTGTGTGATTGGCCTTCTAATACTTACATTGACTTGCACTGAATAGGCTATTCTTTAATAGGATTTTGCAGTTTAACGATGTATTAAAACATCTCCCCATTTCCATAGAAAACATTCTACAGCATCATTTGAATATTTGCAGCGTGATTTACTTCCCTCTGTGATAGCATGTAGAGATTGGTCCCAGCCCTTTCAGTGTTATAAATAACACTATGATGAACATCTCTTTATCTTTCCTTTTACCTGCAATGATCGCTTTTTCTTTCTTTTCAAGATTTCCCTCTTACAGAGGGATTGCCTTGTAAAACTCATGCATATTTTCAGGATTTTGCCGCGTGTTGTTAAGTTATTCTCCAGGAGTGTTGCACCAGGATACGCTCTCAGAAGTGTTTCTATCCCTTGTTCTGTCTGACCACAGACTCAGACCTGAGGCACCCCTGAGGCTGCTCTCATTGCCCTGTCATTGTGCCTCTAATTGTCCTGCAGACTCTGCTCAGCTCTATTGTCCCCAGGAATGTCAGTGTGGGAGGAACTTCTGTGCCAAACCCCCTGTTGCAGCTAGACAGGCACTAAGTGACAAGGAAGGTAGGAAACAGAAGACCTAGGAGAAAGGACAGCCCCTGCCCCATGACCCACTCATGTATAAAGAGATCCTGCCCAATATCTGGTTTTCAGACTGGCAATCTGGTATTCAAGACAAAGTGCAAGTCTTCAGCGTTAGTAGCTGGGGCCAAATTCTGATCAGCTTTTTGTCTTTAGAGAAGTTACTTTCTGAGCCTTGGTTCTCTCACTGTAAGTTATTAACATATCAATGATATGGGTCATAAACTGGGAAGGATATATTTCACTGCTATTAAAATGCATATTTTTCACATTTTCATATCTCTGAAATGGGGATATGTCATACAATCGATCATTTTAAAAATACACCGTCCCCTACCTGGCCATCTTCCCACCCCCCTCCCCACTGAGCCAATGCAGTAAGCCGAAATCTAAAAATGACATACCCTCCCATGACTCCCACCCATGTGTGTGGACAGAAGCAGTGAATAGGACAAAATGTCACTCTGGTGATTGCTGCACAGACAGGAGGTGTCCACGTGGACCTCATCCAATCACCAGAGCTCCTTACAAGCAGGGAGCTTTCTCAGGCTGCTGGGCAGAAGGGAAAATCAGGACTCAAAGCAGATCAGAGGTATAAAGAGACCAGAATCCCTGACTAAAGATGGCTTAAAGAAATAGAGGGTTGCAGGGAACACAGCTGAGGCTGGTGTCACAGCTCAATAATCTACAAGGACATTCTTTGTCCGCTAGCGTCCATTCCGCTGTCCCTGTCACCTGGGTTCTTTGGGCTGTGCGAAAGGCCAAGGACAAGGGAAACATTCTCAGGAGCTTGCATTTTCCTTTGGGAAGAAAGACACCACTCCCAGGGAATTCTGCTGCGATCTCATTGTTGACAGTTTTCTCGCCTGTGCACCCCTAGCTGCAAGGGAGCCGGGAAAGGAATTTTTTTTCTGGACATATTGCTATCCCAGACCAACTCATGCTATTAGTAAGAAAACCAGAGAGCACGGATATTGAATAGGAGGCTGGCAGTAGCTGTCCTCCACCCCTGCTATGCCCTAGCACGTGGGGAAGCAGGGGCCAGACGATGTTTACCTCTTAATTCTTGCCTTTAACATGTTCTTGAAGTACGTCTTAAAAATGGCAGACCCTACAGATTCGTTCTAGAACCACTGTAATTCAACTTTCCTGGATTTGAATACTTAAAAGACTTCAAAACTTTTCACTTTACTTGCTTTACTGGGAACTTATATATATATATATATATTTTTTTTTTTCTTTTAAAGACAAAAATAATGGTTTATCCTCCCTTGACTATTTTCTTTCCCTCTCCACCCAAACAAAGTACTCAGAAATAATCAAATACAAATAGCTCTTCAAACCTTCTAGTATCTCCCTTGAAAACCCTCAGGCAGCTCTTCTAAGAAAGAAAGAAATGTCAGTGTTCTCCCCTGGGTCAGAGAGTCACCCAATAACGTGTAGGCTTTGGGAATTTCTGCTTAGTACCTCTAAGTTTTTTCAAATGACAAGAATGCATTTCTGAAGAAGAAAAAGTTTACTGATTTTTTTTTTCTGTAATAAACAAAGAATGTGCTCCATCTGTCTGTAAGAGTTACTTTGAGCCATATCTTTTTTTCCTCTTAGAAGGGCAGAATATGTCAAAAAACAAAAATTAGTGTCAAACTTTCCAAAGAACGTGGCTTTTCCTTAATTTTGTAAATCAACGGAAATTGCTGAGCGTTCCCAAATTGAGGTTGGGTTTCTTTTCCTCTCATTTATTTTTGGCACCTGTTGGAAGATTGGAAAAAACACAGTGTCACTGGGGTTCTGTTTGTGTTTGTGCTTCTTTAGTGCAGGGGAGTGCGTGTGGGTGAAGGAATCAGGTAGATTGGATGACTTGAGAGCTAGATTTGCAACCGAGGCACCGCGGATATACTCGTGCTGTTTAAAATCAAGGTGGGAGACTCCATGTTTATAATAAAAGAGGGGGGGCAGGAAACACCCACTATATAAATTCCTGCAGATTAAATGAAAAGTCAGCACCTGTATGTGTGCATCATATGTGTTATATATGTATGTCATTTTTTTTAACTTTTTTAAAAAATTTATTTATTTATTTTGAGAGACTCAGAGACACTGTGAGGCAGGGAGGCAGAAAGAGGGAGAGAGAATCCCAAGCAGGCTCCATACCATCACCACAGAGCCTGACTTGGGGCTGGAACTCATGAACTGTGATATCATGACCTGAGCTGAAACCTAGAGCCAGTCGCTTAACCAACTGAGCCACCCAGGCGCCCTAGTATATCATGCTTTTAATAAAATATGTAAGTATTAAATAATTTGGATTTCCAAGTAAAAAGGGCCATGAGGACAAATCTACAGTCTCTCCATGCTGCAATAAAAATGGCCAAAGGAAGAGTGCCTGGTTGGCTCAGCTGGCTAAGCATCTGACTCTTGATTTCAGGTCAGGCCATGATCTCGTGGTTTGTGGGATTGAGCCCCATGTCAGGCTCTGAGCTGACAGCAACAACAACAAAAAATGGTCAAAGGAATTTTAGAAATTCAAAAACAGCCCCTTATTAGCAGCCTTAGAAAACAGAAAGGAGATAGCATCCATGTCCCAGAAACTTTAAGGCATTTCTACCATGGATTACACATATGGAATCAAGTTGAAAAGGAAGAAAATGGCGATTGAGTTCCCAAAACTATAGGAGTTCTATGTAGTGCACGATGGTGGAGGTGGTTCCCATACGGCTCCTTGGTGTCACACTCCACCTGAAGGAGTGACAACAGGCTTGAGGCTGGAGGTTACAGTCAGCATAGAGATGTCAGGTAAAATAGCCTGAGTTTGCCCCCATGCAATATTCAGGGCACAGGTATGCTAAAAATGATTCCTTGTTTATCTGAAATTCAAATTTCACTGGGTATCCTATATTTTCACTTGCTAAATCCGACAACCCTAAACCAGCATAACACAAAGTGGAGAGTGGAAAGTCACAAGCAGCCACAAGCCAAGTGCCACCAGATAAAAACATTCAGGTCTGTGAAGAGATACTTCAAATCATCAAAAGCAGATCAAACTCAGATGCCCTAAAAGAAGTGGAGGAAGATTTTTGAGGATGTTTTTTAAAGGATGTTTAATTCAATTTTTTAAAAGGTCCCATGGGGCACTCCATTTATTGAACTGGAATCACCTGGTCCAGAGAAGATCAAAGCATATGATCTGGTGTTGGATTACCAAACAGATAAAATAAATGCTTGCAAGATTCTAGTTTTAAAAACAATCAACTCAGCTATAGGCCAATATAAAAAATCTGGAATGTATCAATCAGGGTTTCTGGTTGCAAGCAAGAGAAATTGCCTGGCTGATTTAGGTAGGAAAAAAAAAAAAATCTGTTCAGAGGCTACTGAGAAGCTTTGGAAATTTTAAAAGAGTTCCTGGCATTAGGTTTAGAAAATAGCCAGAACTGGGGTGCTACTGACTGTTAAGGGCCCCCCAAATCCCTATGTTGAAACCTCATTACCAAGGCAATGGTGCTAGGAGGTGGGCCTTGGGAGGTGATTAGGTCATGAGGGAAGAGTCCTCATAAATGGAATGAGTGCCCCCAAAGAAGACACCCCAGAGAGCTCCCTCACCCCTTCTGCCATGTGAGGGCACAGCAAGAAGACAGTCGCCTATGAACCAGAAAGCAGGCTCTCACCAGACAAGAAATCCACCAGCACCTTGATCTTGGACTTTCCCAGCCTCCAAAACTGTGAGAAATCAATGTTTGCTGGGTAAGCCCCCCACTGTCTATGACACTTGGTTACAGCAGCACAAGCTTAGGCAAAGGGGGAGGGAAGTGAAACCCACAGCAAAATCCTGCCACACAGTGAGTCAGTCTCTGAACATGGAACGCCAAAGGTGGTGAAGGGTGGCAGAATGTGGCATCCCAAAATATGTCACTTTGGCAGAAAGATTATTTTGAGCTAAAGGCACTTAAAACACCCAGCAGGTGCAAGAAGAGAACTCTGGCCTCCTTCAGAAAAATCTGAACAAACAGACCTGGTTAAACTAACCCTTCTCTTCCTGGCTACTTTTCTACCACTAACTGCCCTAGCTCACATCCCTGTGTCTTGTCACGTTTTCATAACTTATGACTCTTTGTCCAATTCAGTGTACAAGTGTTCAAACTCTAAATGCTTCTTTGGGTCTTCATTTCCCTATGAGGGCTCCTGTGACATGTAAAAGTTCTATTAAATAATTTTTTTAATGTTTATTTATTTTTGAGAGAGAGAAACAGAGACAAAGCATGAGCAGGGGAGGGGCGGAAAGAGAGGGAGACACAGAATCCGAAGCAGGCTCCAGGCTCTGAGCTGTCAGCATAGAGCCCAATGTGGGGCTCAAACCCACAAACCGCAAGATCATGACCTGAGCTGAAGTCAGACACTCAACTGACTGAGCCACGCAGGTATCCCAAGTACTATTAAATAAATGTACCTGCTTTGCTCGTGCTGTTCTGTCCTACCTCCCCTTGATTCTCAGGCGCTGCCAGAGACCCTATGGTGACAGCAGTAGCCCTGAACGCGACCATCCTCTGTAGAGTAGCGCCTCCTGTTCCCAGAAATGCCACCATCACCTGGTGGCGACTCTGGTGCTATTGCCATGTGCCATCACCGAGAGCTGCCTAGCGTTCCTGCACCTTCCATGCACAGCCTCAGTGCACAGGAAGGGAAGGCTTTATCCGATTAAGCTAGTGGGCACTATGGCTCTGCAACCCAGCTGTGCACAAGTGTGGAAAAGTCAAAATGCGGCAACTGAAGTTTTCAAAACTGTGAAGAGCAAACAGTGAGCACTTAATTTTTTTTAAAGGCAATGCCCACCATTGGGGTGCCTGGGTGGCTCAGTCGGTTAAGCATCTGACTCTTGGTTTTGGCTCAGGTCATGATCTCACGGTTCATGACTTCAAGCCCCACATCAGGCTCTGAGCTGACAGCATGGAGCCTGCCTGGGATTCTCTCCCTCCCTCTCTCTCTCTCTGCCCCTTCTCTGCTCTCTCTGTCTCTCAAAATAAATAAACTTAAAAAGAAAATTTTAAAGGCAATGTCCACCTAGGAATAAAAATACACAAAAAACATGAACAGCAGGGCACCTGGGTGGCTCAGTTGGTTGAGCCTCCAACTCTTGGTTTTGGCTCAGGTCATGATTTCATGGTTCATGAGTTCACTGACAGTGCAGAGCCTACTTCAGATTCTCTCTCTCTCTCTCTCTCTCTCTGCTCCCCCACTCATTCTCTTTCTCTTTCAACATAAATAAATAAACATTAAAAAAAGAAAGAAAGAAAAGAAAAGGAAACATGAGCAGCATGCTTCAATGCAGCCATCTATTTGGTAAATTGTTTTTTTCTTTAAACTTTTCTGCCTTTTCTAAACTGTCTACAAGGAACATGTATTATAATTACAGGTTTTGAAAAAGGTTATTTTAAAAAGACATCAAATATCTCTCACAAACCTAATGATAATTATTTCCACCCATTTATTGTTTTATATCCTTTTGGTGGTAATGAAAGATTGTTTACCGTTTTATTTTTCATCAGGATATTAAAATACTTTGCCTGCTCATAAATTCATTCAAATGTGTCAAGGAAAAATTCCCTCAAGAAGAGACTGTGTAAAGCGGAGCTCAGCATATTAGAAAATATCACTGGTTGCTTTTTGACAAGCTTCGTAAGAGAAAATGAATACTGTACTTGGTACAGTAAAGGGGCTAGGCTCACAGGTAGAGGCGCCATCCGTCAGAGTCGCTCTGACACCTGTACCTTAGGAGAGGAAGGGCCATCAGGATAAAATGTGGCCTGCAGCCCATGTAAATCAACTGAAGTAAGAGAGAACCCAGGAGACACCTGCATTTGTTTTGCCAGTGCAGTGTGCGCCCCCCACATCAACCCAGAACTCATTATGGTCTTGTTTATACAGTCACGGATATTTCATTTAATGTGTATGACAGTATCTCATTATGACCTAAAAGAAGGAGGAGGCATTCGCTAAAATACAAACAAGTGCTGCTTGCATTTCATGGAGGAGGGTAACTATTTGTAAGCGAAACACAACCAGGTCCTTCGGTAAGACCACATTTTAGTGAAGATTTGACTGAGAAATGTGGGCGAGTGGTGAGGGGCGGCGATGCTGCTGGGGGACGACTGAGAAAGTCCTGGTGAACTTGGGTTGTCACCGGAGTCTTTCTCACAACCTCCTTGTAGCATTCTCCCCTTGTTGTGTTCCTCTTCAGTTGTGGATGCTCGGCGGCAGCCTTCACCTTACCGTATTCATTAGCAGGTACCAGCCGCGGATTCTGTTTACTTGCCCGTCTGGGTAGCTGGCACAAACATGCGGTCCCGTGTGGCCAGCGTGGGGACAGGCATTGCCAGGTTCTAATGCTTCACCTCTGCTGGCATTCATTAGCCCACACGCTAGTTATCACACCCTCTCTGCCAGGGGTGTACACATGCCAGTGGTTGTGTGCACAGAACACCTGACTCCACATCCACCTCCTCGCCTCACTAGCCAGGTGAGCTCCAGCAAGTCACCTTGCTTCCCTGAGCCTGAAAACTGCTGATGATAAAGTACCCTTATCTCAGAAGATTGCCACCAGGATTTCATAAGGTAATAAGTTTGTTTGTCTGCTTGTTTGTTTTTACAGAAAGAGATGATCCCAAGCAGGCTCCACCCTGTCAGCACAGAGCCCGAGGCAGGGCTCAAACTCACAGCCTGTGAGATCATGACCTGATCATGACCTCCTACAAGGAGGTTGTGAGAAATCAAGAGTCGTTTGCTTAACCGACTGAGCCACCCAGGCACCCCAGTAATAATTTTTCAGTGTATATATCACCTATAAGTGATCCATATATATGTACATGCATACTCATGATGAATTGTTATACTTTGTAGAGAATGTTTGTTTCAAGTGGATTTATTTCTTCTTCATGAATCGTATTTGAAAGTCTTATTTCTAAGACTTATAATTGCTCTTGAAAAATTCCTTGGGTCACCCACAAAGGATGGAGTTTTAACATCTCTTGAGAAGTCTGAACTAGCTTGTCATTTGTGCAGTGTTAAACTAGATCATGACTTTGTTGGCTGAGCCTCAGATGTAGTGGCTGACACAAAGCTAGCAGCACACCCAGATTGGCAAAATACTGGCACCCTGTGAGGCACAGAGAACCTCAGAGAGACCCCAGGGAAAGCAGATTTGGGTCTCCCACCTCATGCTCAGGCAGCCAGCTCGTCCTAAAATCCTCTTTCTGCCACTCTCCCCAACGGGCCCAGTGTAAGTTTCAGCTGACTGACTATAGCATGGTTTACATACATTACACTAGTCTGCAGAATAAAGGAAAATGTGACTGACCACAGCAGTGGTGTTATAGCTGTGTGTTTGTCATGTTTTACTTTGAGACTCTTGTTTGAGGAATGTCTCCTGCACATGTGAGGTCCTGGGCCAGTGAGTCTCAAACATCTGCATGAATACAGTCACACGAAGAACATACTGAAAATGCAGATTCCAGGGCCAAGATTTTACTTCCTGAAAATAGACTCATTACACCTGGGGTTGGCTCTGGGACACGATACAGGTAATAACACTGGCTCAGAGTCATCAAGCTCTAAGAGCACATTTTGATCACATTCAGGTCCACTTTCTCCCATCTGACAAAGCCAAGGAAATGATCTCTTGGTGAAATTCATCAACAATTGCATTAAAACTGAAGAGCCTTGGGGCACCTGGGTAGCTCAGTTGGTTGGGCATCTGACTTCGGCTCAGATCATGATCTCGCAGTCTATGAGTTCAAGCCCCATGTTGGGCTCTGCGCTGACAGCTCAGAGCCTGGAGCCTGCTTCAGATTCTGTCTCCGTCTCTCTGCCCCTCCCCCACTATCACTGTGTGTGTGTGTGTGTGTGTGTGTGTGTGTGTGTGTGTGTCTGTGTCTCTCTCTCTCAAAAATAAAATAAAAACATTAAAAAAAATTTTTTTAATAAAAAAAACCTGAAGAGCCTTCAGTGGAAACAAATGAATAGAGTAAACACAGGAGGCTAAAAAGTTTTCAAATAATACATTTGCTAATAGTTGCTTGCATTGTCTGATAATAGCACAAACTCTAGGTCTTAATTCCTAGTATTTAAGATACTGACACTTGAAAGTTGAAAAAACAAAAATCATTTTTTTGTTCTTCCAGCTAGGAAAAGACCGAGAGCAAACACTGCATTTATTAATTCCAGACAAAGATGCCAACATGAAAAGAATTCTTAAAAAGATAGAACTAAATGCCAGGAGGTATCCTGGATATGATCCTGGAACAGGAAAATAAAACGCAGAAAAGCTGGTAAAATGCAAATAAAGTGAGGGGCTTAGTTGATGGTAGTGCATCGATGTTGATTTCGGTGTTTTAACAAATGTGCCATGTCACGTGACACAATAACATTAGAGGAAACTGGGTGCGGGACATTCAGGAACCCTGTTATTTTTGCAAATTTTCTATAAATCTAAAATTATTCCAGAATTAAAATTATTTCATTTTTTTTAAATGGCAGTAGAGCCCAACATTTATAAGTATGATTTTTTAAGTCAGATCCTTCTCTGTATCTTGGACTTCTATTGTAGGCTGGCTCAGCGCTCACAGACTGTGGGTCTCCGAGCAATTATTCCACCAATCAGGGCCTCAAGTTCTTCATCTGATAAATGGGCAGAACACTAGTACCTGCCTCCTAAGACTGTTGGTAAGATTAAATGAGTTCAGGGGTGCCTGGGTGGTTCAGTTGGGTTAAGCGTCCAACTTGGGCTCAGGTCATGACCTCACAGTAGTGGGTTCAAGCCCCGCATCGGGCTCTGTGCTGACAGCTCCGGAGCCTGAAGCCTGCTTTGGATTCTGTTTCTCCCTCTCTCTGCCCCTCCCCTGCTTGCATGTGCACTTTCTCTCTCAAAAATGAATAAACATTAAAAAAAAAAATTTTAAGATTAAATGAGTTCAAACACACATTGTTCAAAACTGTGCCTGCTACTTAACAAAGACCCACTGAGTGTTGCCTATTATCACCCCCAGCAGGTGAGCCTCAGTTTCTACCTAAGTAAAATGGGAACAATAACAGCGCCAACTCACAAGTGTGCGGTGGGACAACTGAGTGAAATGAAGCAAGTAAACACGCAGCCCGGAGTCTGTGCATAGGAGTTCTTCCAATAGACTTTGGTTCAGATGAAGCACCCCGTGAATGGTAGTTCCAACTATTATCATTAACACTAATAAGAGCTGGTGGATGAACTGCCCCAGTTCTGGCTTCAAAGCGACCAGGATTTCAGCTTTGACCTCATTAGCTCCTCCCTGTGCACTGCTTGGTATGCGTATCTAAAAATGGAAAGACGTGTACATTGTGGGGTCTTTATCACCCTAGTCATTTCCTTTTCCCAGGAAGTAAGATGCATCTGTGTTTCAGGAATCTGGTGGTAATTGACTGAAAGCACAATTCAGGCTGACCCAAGAGAAGAGGGTGGTCATCGGCTTGGGGAGCATCCAGGGAAGGTGGATCCAGAGGCTCGAAGGAAGCCACGAGGATCTGTCTCTCTCTCCTTCTTGACTATGCTCCCCTCTAGGCTGGCTTCATTCTCAAGCTTCCCATGATTAAAAATACCTGCCAAGACCTCCAAAGACTAGGTCTTCAATGGTCTAAACCCACGAGGAAAGAGTCTTTTATCCCTGAAATGTGAATCACAGTCCAGAGCCCGAATCTCAAAGAACTAGCAAGGATCCTGTCCATCGCAGACCAATCACTGTGGTCAGGGGGGTGGAATTCAATGATGTGCTTGGGTTTGACCCATCCGCCTATCCCAGGTATTGGAGGAGGAGTCAGCCTCACTCAAACCAATGGACTGAGAATAGGGAATGGTGTTGCCCTAGAAGAAATTTCAGATACTGCTGCCAAACGCAGAGGTAATGGATGCTGTGTGGCTATAAAACAGCATATGTTCACTATAATCATGTGGATTTTATAATTGATGATCACAGTTGGCCAAGCAGATGTAGAAACTTCGGGAAGAGGAAAGTCAGACACTTTGCTCCTCTTCCTCTCCAAGTAAGCTGCCAGGTCCAGTTACCTTGGGAGTCCGCCCTCCGCATGCATAGACCTCTCCAGCCTTTGGAGGGCATTCAACTTTGATTCAATTAACATATATTTATCAGGCACTTATTACATGCCAGGCACTGTGTGAGGCCCCTGATTCTAAATTATTTTACACTTTACTAAAAGAAACAATACGTTCCACGGTGAACTCCTAAAACTTTTTAAGCAGCTTTACCGAGGTATTGTTTTATACCCTAAAATGTACTTGTTTTAAGTGTACAACTCAGTAATTTTAGTTGACTTACAGAGTTGTGAAACCATTACCAGAATCAAATTTTTATTTATTTATTTATTTATTTATTTATTTATTTATTTATTTATTATGTTTATTGTATTTATTTTCAGAGAGAGCACACAAGCAGATAAGGGCAGAGAGAGGGAGAGAGAGAATCCCAAGAAGGCTCCACGCTGTCAGCACAGAGCCCAAAACAGGGCTCAGACTCATGAACCATGAGATCGTGACTTGAGCCAAAACCAAGAGTTGGATGCTTAACTGACTGAACCACCCAGGCGCCCCCAGAATCCAGTTTTAGAACATTTTCAGATGGTCCCCAGAAAGGTCCCTTATGCCCACTTAAATTAATCCACACACATCTCTAGCCCCAAACAACATCCTGCAAATCTACTTTCTGTCTTTATAGACTTTCCTTTTCTGGACATTTCATATAAATGGACTCATATAATATATATAGTCTTTTGTGTCTATTCTCTTTCACTCAGAAAGTGTTTTGGGGGTTCATCCTCAAAAATGTTGTAGCAGGTATTAATATCTGGTTCCTTTTTGTTGCTAAATAGTATTCCATTGATGGTTGTACCACATCTTGCTTCTCCCTCATCAGTTGATGAAAATTTGTATTGTTTACACTTTTTGAGTATTAGGAATAAGCTACTGTGAACATACGAATACAAGTTTTTCTGTGGATATATGCTTTAATTCCTCTTGGGTGAAGACCTGGGAGTGGAATTTCTGGGTCATATCATAAACATCCCCAAATTTTACTAAATAAAAATTAAAACACTTATTGTGTGCCCATTTTCCCCCACAAGTAGAAAGGTCCAAAACTCAATCAGTACTACTGAAAATTTCAATTAAACCCCCACCCCCAGCAAATCCTGTTCTTCATATTATAAATACAAGGTTATGAGCCTATATGGACCAACTTTTTAACCAAGTTATATAAAAAGCAAACAAACAAACAAACAAAAAACCATAGCACTGAATAGTAACCAAAAGCAATTACATAACAGTCCTATCTGTTTGTATCACCCAAGGAACATTTATGGTGATGTAATGTACATCTCACAACACTTTATAAAATCTGCCTTCCTTTTCTTTCTAATTTTATTCTCCCCCATTAAAAAAAAGAATCTGCACTCAACCCACGTGACGTTTATTGTCTGTCCCCTCCTCCTTCTCCGCTGACACTTTATGGAGCCTCTCTGATCTATCCCTGTGCTGGACACTGTATGAGGAAACCAAGGACACGGCTCTGTCTCTTCAATGCCAAAACCCGGTTCAGGAAAGTAAACATCCAACCTGTCGTTCCACAGAAATGCTTGTGAAATTTTGCCAAGGCAGTATCTCTGACAGATTACAGGGAATTTGGCTTTTAGTCTCTCCTTCTATAACCTGATTGTGGTGTTGCATCAGTTCAGATGGGCTAGGTTATATCGAAATAACAAACAACCCCCAAATCTGCATGGTTTATAACAACTATGTGGACACTGGGTTGGCAGGGAAACTCTGCTTGTGTCTGTCACTCATGGCCCAGGTTGACAGCGTAGCCACCTGCTCAGATATTGCCACCCCCATGTGTCCATGACAAAGATCTTCAGAAGGCCTTGTGTGGGTAATTAAATATTTATCCCCAAATTGACACATGTCACTTCTGCATGCAACTCGTTAGCAAGAACCAGTCATTGGCTGCACAAGGGGGCCAGGAAGAATCTTACCCAGTGCTCAGAAAATGAGATAACTGGATGTATTTGACAAATAAGACTAATGACTATCATGGCTATCAGTTTCTCCACAATACCTGACACTTGTAAAAATGTGGGCATTTAAAAGTGAGATATTTCTTTAAAAAAAAATGTGCCTAACTCACATATTCATGTATCATATTTAAATTTAAGATGTTTTGGAAGGGAGTTCCTTATTTAAAGGAGAATATTGGTGCATATTTTTTCCTTTTCTTTCTTTTGAAAACAATCACTCTCTAAACAAATTCTCAAGTTCCAGGCTTCACTACTATGGGATGTATTTGGTCATTGACATAATCAATGGTCAACTTTTCTCCTTAGGTCATGTCTCCAAGCTCCGGGAATACATTTTTGGCTCACATAACTGAAGATCCTTCCACTGAAGCTTCAATCACCAAGGATTCATTTCTTCATGGCCTCCATTCTCCCTTCTTCTGCACCTGCTTTGTCCCATTGCTGCTCCTGTTAAGGACCACCAAGGTCCTCCAAGGTTGAGGCTCCAAGGACTCAGCACTTGCTGCTTTACATGCAGCGGGACAGCATGTGTTACTCCAAACAGCCATCCTGGGAGGAGAGAGAGCATCTCTCCCAGAGCCCCAGGAAGTCTCCTCCTGAGTTAGTGCATGTCCATAACTGAGGCAACCACAGAGAGCGCAGGAATACACCTGCACGCCAGGGGCTGAAGGGAAGGTCAGTCTTCCCCAAATTGGAGGACCAAGAATGGACAGGAAGGAATGGGTTCCCAGAGAAAAGTATGGGTAAAGCTTGAAAAGGGGAGACAAGTACCCACAAACTGATGTCCTTCAAGGAGCCTAACGCTCTACCCTGGTATTAAGCCAGGATAACAGTGTGTGCTCATAGATATTCACAACACAAAGTGTGCCAAGCAAGATGCAATACCTACCGAGAATGAGCAACTAAAAGGTGATTACAGAAGGTTATTGTTCTTAAACGTCAAGAGTATACAGCATCTTCAAGGCTGTCATTATGGCATCAAATGTTAATCCTCTTCTTTTATTTTTTTTTTTTAAGTAACCTTCCTGCCCAGCATGGCGCCCAACACAGGGCTTGAACTCATGACCCTGAGACCAAGACCTGAACTGAGATCAAGAGTTGGACGCTTCACCAACCGAGCCACCCAGGCACCACACCCCTCCTCTTTTAAATCATGCCAAATATGAGTTAAAATGATTTCACCCAGATTACCATTTCACTGTAATGTCATGACTTGACACAAGCCACATAAGATGCCTCAGCCTCCTTGCCTTCAGAAACTATCCTCAAGGATTCGAGTCAAGCCCCGTCTGACACAGAAATTACTTATTTTTAGTAGTCTTCGGATTACTGTCCATGAAGTTGTTCAAACCATGGTCATTAGACTCCAATTTATATTCCCTTCTTAAATTTCTGCCTATGGAACAAATTCAGTCCAATCCATCTCTCTTGGATGATTGGGAAAACTTCAAAAGATAAATACTAGCCGTTGTAAGATGTAGCCAGAGGAGGAAGCAATTCAAATTAATCTTACTAAATATCATTGGTAGTGAGCAATGATTTATTTCACTCACTTAGGAAGGAGGATGTTTTCCACACCTCCATAAACTGCCATTTGATATTGTGGCTAGCCTTCGTTGACAAGAATTGTTTTAAGAAATGAAAACAGCCAGCACCAAAGCTAATGGGTGCTTTCCATGTAATCTTGGCTTGACTCAGCCCACTAGGAAAGCATTTTTCATCTGAATCACAGTGGAAGATATGGTATTAGAGATCTTAAATTAGTATCTGTTGTCTGAGCCATGCTCAAGGCCAGATAAATATAAGAACCCTCCATTTATACATGTGTTTTAGGTGGGATGAAGGTCAAAGCATGCTTCAGGATAAGCTGGAATGCCTGGAACTTGGTATGAACTCAAATACTCACATATTAAATGATATCAGGAAAGCAAATAACATCAATTTCTTCCTATTTAAAACGTGATCGGGACATCTACTCTCAGAACAGCTGGCTCAGACAACAGGGAAAATAAATTGTACTCTGCCGATAGAGCCTCCTCACCACTGAGGAAAGGAACAAACTGAACCGACACAGCACAGAGGTCGGGGCTCTTTTCCATGTTTTAAAATTCCCCCAGGCACCGTGCAGACAGGGAGTCCTGGCTAATTATCATCAGTCTCCAACCGCCCAGCTCCCTTTGCTGTTCCTACTCCACACTAGGGGTTTGCAAGTCTCATCAGCTATAGCAGACACGGGGACCTACGCATAAGTAATTCTGGCCACTGAGTCGTGTGGGTGAATTCATAAGATGGATTTGTGTGAACTTCAGGAGAAAATATGAGCACACAAATTGATAATTTATAGTGGGAGTTTAGCAGATGTTTTCAGAGACATCTAAGGCAGAAAAACAGCAGGGGACAAAAGTCCCCTGGTTCTTACACAAAGCCATCTCTGAGTCTGAGGGTCTGAGACATTTTAACCCTGCACTTCCCCCCTTCTCTGTGGTCAAACTGAGGAGTAATAATCTGGGAAATTAACTGGAGCCGAAGACTTCTCTGCTCGTCCAGCATCTCACCCTTCTTAAGGGAAGAATACTCTCCCCACCCTTGTCTTCCAGAGAAATTCCTTCCCCCAATGGCTCAAGTTCCCGGAGGAGCTGCTCATCCCAAAACCACACCTCTGGCCACAGAGACAGCATGTGCCCAACATGAGCCAACCAGATTTTCAAAGCAGAGAGAAAGGAAGGAGGACAGTATCTGAGGAAGGTTTCAGGCACCCCCATATCTCATCTGCTGAGCACAACAGTGGGGTGCAACTCAGCTCATCAACCATGAATTCACTGAAGGCCCATTTGCCAGAAATCAATGTGTGCTTTACCAAATGAATCAATTTACCAAAATGTTGTTTCCTGAAACTGTTTATAAGGTTGACCATCAACTAGTATTAGATGGTATGCTTTAAGAGCCTCTGAAGATTTCCACCAGGTTTTCAATGAAATTTGTTTGAAATTTGTTGGTCTGTTTGTTTATTCAGAGCAGCAGTTTGGAAACATTGGTTTTTAACCCAGCAACTCTTACCCCCACCCAGTCACACACCATCAGCCACAGCCTCAGGAAATGCCACGAAGGCAACCCCAAAATGGAGACCCCCCACACAGACCCACCATGACTTACATTTTATACCCTTTCTTAAACCAGTTACTAAGAGGCACCCAAGCAGCCTTCGTTTCAACCCCAGAAGGTCAGCACATCCCTAATCTGGTCCAATCTCCAACTTCCAAATCTCCCATAGGGCCTCTGGCGTTCATGATCTGTCATCAGGAAAACAAACAAACAAACAATCCTTGACCACTTGACCTCTTCCCTGAATGTCCTCTTCTTCTGGCTCTAACTAAAGCTTGACTCTAAGTCCTCATGACTTTCCCTGCACACCTATGCCCACCGGACCTGCAAGTGAGGTACATGTATACCCTTCTGACTCCTCAAGCCCTCTCCAAACCATTTCTCCATCTCTTTGTTTTTCGTTTATCTGTTTTTTAGTTTAGAGAGAGAGTGTGTGTGTAAGCAAAGAAAAGGTACAAAGGGAGAGAGAGAGAATCTTAAGCAGTCTCCACATTCAGCGCAGAGCCCAATGCAGGGCTTGATCCCACGACCCTGGGACCATGACCTGAGCTGAAGAGTTGGATGCTCCCCCGACAGAGCCACCAAGGCACCCCATCACCTTCTGCTTTGAAGCGTAGGCCATCTAACTGATGACACCTCACAGTGGTCCTTGTTGCCATCTCCTGGAAATGTAAGACCACTCCTCATTACTCAGTGGTCGTTGTGGCCTCTAGTTTGCATCTTAATTTCCTCCATCGATTCCCTTGACACCTTCAACAAATACCTAGGCGTTCTATACCACCCACTTGCCTTCCCATCCAATGACCTGAATGCACATGAGACACAGCAGTGTCCTCTGCCCCCCACCCCCTTCAGTCATGCATGGTATAGTCACATGCTGAACTTTGTATCACCAGCAACTGCACCATCTTGAAAATAATCTCAATCCCCTGGGCCCCATTTTCTGACCATTTCCACCAGTCTTTCCAGCCCTGTTTCTCTAGTACTGCCACTACAACAATTCCCCAACCTACTGGGACATCAGCCCACCCACTCTGTCACTTTTTCATCATCCACCTTCACGTTCTCACTTCTCTCTTTGTCTAGGTGAGCTTCAACTGCCCCTCCCATGGCCTGTGGTCACTCACTTGCCACTTGCCAGACAAAGCCATACACAGGTTGGGATCCGCTCTGCACCTGAACCTGATCATTTAAGCAGGGCCACCACTCTGTGCCTCTCTCTCCTCACTCTGCACTCTGGCCGCCCCCATCCCTGGTCCTCTGAGAGTCACTCAAGTATCCCAAGCTTGTCCAGATAACAATCTTCACTCTTTCTGTTCCCTCTGCCTGGAGCATTCCAGCGTCCCAGCAGTCGTCCTCCTTTCCCTGGCTCAGCTTTGCATCCTTCAGGTCTCTGCTTTAATATCCTCCCTCTCTTTTAGTTCAACTTTATTGAGATGAAATTCACATAACATAAAACTAACCATTTTAAAGTGAATAATTCAGTGACACTTAGCTGACTGCATTCATAATGCTGTGCAACCACCACCTCTATGTAGTTGAAAAACATTTCCATCACTTCAAAAGGAAACCTTAATGTGCCATTAAGCATTCCCTCCTCATTTCTCCCAACCCCCTAGTCCCTGGCAAACCACCAATCTGTTCTCTGTCTCTGTGGGTTTGCCTATTCTGGAACACCTTTCCTTTTGATAGGCTTTCTCTAAAGATCTTTAGAAAACCACCCTCATACTTCTAGTCTCTGACATTCACTGTTTATCCTCAATAGAATATATCATTGTACAAAACTCTATTATTTACATACATGGCTGTCGTCCTCTCTAGGATGTGAGTTCCATGAAACAAACATTCTGCTTTGTTTACTTCTCTGTTCTCAATGCCTGTAACAGTGCTTAGCACATAGTAGGCTCTCAATAAATATTTGTCAAGTGAATAAAGACAATCCTATGAGGTAGTCTAGTAGTAACATTCTTTAGGCAGCAAATGGCAAAATTAAATTCAAACTAATTCAGGCCAAAAATAATTAAATAAATGAGTTAGTTATTGGCTCATTTACCAATTGTGAGAGTGTCTCATATAGGAGCAGATCATCCAGCAGAATAAAAGACTGAATACCCCCAGGAGTTTAGCAGTGTCTCTGTTTCTCTGTCTCTGTCTCTGCCTCTCTCACTTATCATCTCATCATCTCAGACAACTCTCTTCCCATGGATGGCATCCCAATGAATAGGGTATGCATTACCATTTACCATTATTATCCATCCATCCATCCATCCATCCAACCATCCATCCAACTATTCACCCATTTATCATCCCATCAACTTATCCATCCATCCATCCATCCATCCATCTTTCTATCCACTCAACAATTTATCAAAACCCACATCTATCTTTCAGCACTATTTTAAGTAATGTATGTGAAGCAATGACCAAGACTAAATCAGATGAGATGCTTTTCCTCCTACCACTAACATAAAATATGACAAACAAGGGGATGGGTGGCGGGGGGGGGAAGTGGATTCTGGGAAGGGGAGATAATGAAAACAGAGGACCCAGGGAAAAGCTTTGCTGTGTGTTTAAGGAACAGTGAGAAGGCAAGTGTGCCTAAAGTAACATCAGTAAGAGGGAGCCGGGTAGAGCATGTGGCCAGAGAAAAGGCATGGCGTAAGGTCACATAGGGCCATTTGGCTACTGTAAATATGCTGGATTTTATTTGGACTGAAATAAGAAGCCGGGGTAGGGTTTTAAGCAGAGTTATGACATTACCTGATTCACGTGTCAGGAGTTTTGTTCCAGCTGCTTTGATGAGAATGACACCACAGGTGGGCAAGAGTAGAAGTGAGAAGATCCACTAGGGGATGAAGGGAATGGTCCAGGGCAGATACAATGCCGCCTGGATGGATGCAGTACAAGCCACTAGTTGTGGATTTTTAACTCATTCAGACTGTACAGCCCATGAGATAGGTTGATGGACTGTCTACAAGGAATGGGATGGGGTCTGGGGCTAGAATAAAGAATTCCCTCAAGGTTTGTGCCTATGCAATGGAAAGGGGAAAAAATGTCACTTACTAAGAAGGGGTATCTGGGGAAGGAGGCTATTTGGTGGGGAATCCAGAGTTTAGATTCAGCCCCATTAAGTCTGAGATGCCTGATAATATCTAGAAGGCAGCTGAGGTCTAAATCTGGAACTCTGAGGACAGGCCAGGCCTTGGGACAGAAATTGGCTTTTTCAATAAAATGAAACAATATGTAGGGTAATTTTATACATGTAGGTCAGATCCTCTCATGTTTTAGCTCAACTTTGCAGTAGTTTCCCCTCTGACAGGGAATCCTGAGTCCTTAGAATGGCCTCCAGAGCCTGGCCCTTCTGAGACCCCATCTCCTCCACTCTCCCTCCACCCGAGTACCCAGACCTTCTGGATGTGTCAGAACCCCACCAGCCATGTTCCTGGCTCAGGCCTTCCCCTGGCCTCTTCCACCTGCCAAGTTCTCTCCTAGATAGCCTCTTGTTTCACCTCAGCAACACCTTTAAGTCTTTACCCTTTTCAATGAGGTCTATCAAGATCATTCTACCCCAGTTTGCAAACCACCCACTCCACCTACTCCAAAGCACTTACCATACCCTTCATGCTAGCCTCCATCATTATTTATCAACCACCTATCTCTCCCCTTATATATTTCTTAACTCCACCCAGACAGAGACTTAGTTGGTTGTTCCACTGACCACTGTGTTGCCAATGCCTAGAATCAGGAACACTGGATGAATGTTTGGTGAATGAATGAGTGAAAGCACTGCTCTCTGAGTGTGACCTAGTTTGGCAAGGGCCTCATTTCCCTAAAGTTTTGGCCTCTTTCTAACCTGAGACGTCAGACTCAATAGTCCCTCCCAACTTGGACTTCCAAACTTAAGATTCAGAAGAGCAATAGGGGAAAGGGAGTTTGGTGCTGGAGGCAAACCACCTTAGTTCAAACACGGTCTCCATCCATTAGCTATGTCTCCCTTTCTGAGCATGTATCTTTACCTGAAAGGTGGGGGAAATAATAATACCCAATTACATCAGGCAGGAACCAGTTAGAAAGACAGAAGCCATTCCAGGTACTTCCGTTGTAGGGATTTATCACAGGGAGTTGGTTATACTCCAGATCCACTAGGTCTTTTTGATGATAACACAATTGTCAAGGTCCCGACACATAGTCAGCACTCAAAAAACATAAGCTATGAATGCAAAAGTAAAAATAAAACATTACCCCTTTCAGCTGGGGGGGGGGGGTCTTTTGGTCATTTCTATTGTTGGACGCCTAAAAGAGCATTCTTTATAAAGTAAGGAAAGGGGAATAATAAGAATCCAATTAGAAATTGAAAGGGCTTATATTTATAAGAAGAAAGTTGAGGTGTGGAGTAGGGTAACAGTTGGTTGACTCATCCATTCTTTGTTTCCAAAAGAACACTAGTGAGAATTTCTACTTAAGACAGAAGAAAAAGAAAAGCCAATTTATGCTGTCAGAGTTAGCCATTATTTTAGTCCCACAGCCCCCCGGTGAGCATACGGTATTTTTATTGCTGGAGTTCATCACTAGTGCTTACTCAATAATTAGATAATCCCTATAGCAATCTATTGTAGTCATGTCTGAAAAGGGTTCCTTATTGCATCTCCACATATGTCAATAGCTTTCATAACCCATAAATCAGTAAGATATTGCTGGCATTAGAATTTTAAGCAATTAATGTTAATCAATATGAAAGCCCAAAAGATGGATGTGGTTGGGCTTTTTTCTTTCTCCATACAATGAAGACGCTGAAACTCTATTTATTTGAATTAGTTCATCAGCCTTTGAGATTTGTCATTAGCTGAAATGACAATGACTATCAAATCATCATCATCATTATCTGATAATTTTTCTACAAACCTAACTTTGCATAGCACTGTGAGAGACTTTGAGCACACCTGACATTGGAGTTCATGTTCATGTTAAATGCTAGTACAGAATGAAGTCTCAAGGGTGGGGATGGCTCCAAAACACCTTTTGGTATGCCAGTGTGGGAGACACTTGAAAGCACAGTGATTAGAGAGGCACCTGGGTGGCTCCGTTGGTTAAGCATCTGACTTCAGATCAGGTCATGATCTCACAGTTGGTAGGTTCGAGCCCCACATTGGTCTCCACACTGATGGTGCAGAGCCTGCAAGGGGATTCTCTCTTCCTCTCTCTCTCTGCTCCTTCCCTACGTACACTCATGCTCTCTCCCTCTCAAAATAAATAAATAAACTTAAAAAAAATAAAAGCACAGTAATTAGCATTACTGCTTTGCACAGTCCTTTGGATTAAAATATAGATAAGAGTATAGAGAGATACCTTAGGCAGCGACTTGGTCCTGATCATGGAGGTGGGGAAAAGAAAATATAACCTACTACCGTTAAGTGATCTTGCAGATGGCAGTACCCTCTTATACAGATCTTCTGGAACAGGCATTGTGGTTTGCCTCCTGAGCATCTCCTGCATATTCTCCCTTCCTGTTAGGATCCTGACTTTGTTCAGATGTCCACCTCTCCTCCACGCAGGCCCTGTGCTCGGGGGCCAGATGATAACACTCAGCCTTCCAGGTGGACTTGATTGGTATAAGAGTTCCTCACTGGGGATTGGCTTAGAAATTGGCATGTGACCCAAATCTGGCCAATAAGACATGGAGTAGCATCTCCTGAGAGGCTTCTGTGTAGGGTTTTCTTGCTCCTAAGAAGTCATCAGAAGGGAGGAGAAAAGGTTCCCCTCTCCTAGATACTGTTTGTCTAGATGTAATGCCTAAAGTTTGTGCAGCCACTTGCTGACAGTCTGTGCATAAATTCAGAAGGGAAGATGGCAAAAACAGAGCAATGGCAAGAAATGAGTTAACAAGCCATTTCTTTATTGTTTGAGCTGATTGGAGTTGGAGTTTATTTGCAGCCAGAGTGTCATTAGCCAAACTCTAAACTTCAGGGACAACTGTCACTTTATTAACCAGCATACCTTCTTGCTTTGTTTCTCCTATACTCGTTTTAGCCTCCCAATGAGAGCACAGACTTGATTTATTCAACTGAAAATATTAAAGCCAATTCAAACTTCAGGTCTTCCTTGAAAATGTCTTCAGATCTGCAAAACAATTGGCTCCTTCTGTGTTTTTAGAACAATAGTACCCACTTCAACCATAGCATAGTACGAATCACTATGTACTGAAATTATCCATCACCTGCCCCCAATACCAAAATACATTATATTTTGACATTTTTTGGAGGTCAGACATTGTCTCCCAGTTTCTGTTAGGCTATCAGGTATTCTCGCGGTCCCCATCACTTAGAAGGTTTTCAATAATCATTCATTAATGAGTAAATGAATGACAAACTTCTCACAGATATCTATAACTCTCTACAGACTCTCCCTCACCCTTGCTTTTCTTCTTACTTTACCTAGCACAACACCTACTATTTCTAATTATGCTTCCCTTCTCTACATAAAAAAGAGTTATTTTTACTTACATTTATTTAAATTTCCCTAAAACATCATGAAACGACACCCAAAATGTATGTGCTTCATTAAGTAAGCATCATTAGACCTCAAAAAACCCAGTGAAGGCCACCAATGTGCCCCCCAAAATTAAAACTGAGATGACTTAGGTCAGCATTTCTAATATTGCATCCCTCAGAAGAATTATCCTTTACGATGTGAACAAGAGCTTACAGAGCTCTGTGGTCAGGTAATTTAGAAAATACTGTTTAAAAAATGTAAATAGTTTCTAAAGTGAAAATTGCTCAGAGCTTCCTGTTTGCCAACATGCTCTGTGAATCTCTAAGACAGAGCTACGGTATGAGATTTCCCCAAAATGTATTTGAATACAGAATCAATGTTCCAAGCTACAGTTATCAAAATATCACCATGATTGTTAAAAACACACTTTGACATACATTGTTCTAGATTGAGTGAGCCCTGAATATTACATTCAGTCATTTTGTTATTTGAAGGAAGGTGAAAAATAAAAAAGAAATTGGAGGTAAGGTATATCTTTACACACAAAAACATCTTATATATTTTACATAGCTTCTTACTGTTATATGATTAAGCTTTAGTTGCACCTTTGAGAGAATCACAGAATCTTAGATCTGGGAGGGCATCTTAAGGATTGAACAGAAGACCGACTAGGACTATGTTGCATTCATGAACCCCTTTGAGAATCTAATGAAAACAGCAACCTTCATCCCAGAGAGATGTATCTACACACAAATAGTCACATAGAGTTCACAAACCTCTTGACAAATTCGTGGACCCAAGTACTAAACACCCTACCACCTAATCTACCATGACCACTGTACATATTGAAGAAACTATGGCCCCAAAGTCATATAGCTTTTGAGGTCAAAGCCAAGGTAAGAATTTAGGAATTCCAACAACCTCTTTGTTCATTTTTTAATTCTATCAGGCCCCAGGTCAGTTTTATATCATCATTGTTAGACTCTATCAGGCATACCTGATCTTCAAAACCTACCAATGGAGTTGACTAAATCTAGGTCAGGCGACACTGAAAACAGTGGGGCTGACTAGTGTTTTCCAAATACTTCGGACAGTTGCTCCCAGACTAACGTTCTACGAGTGCCATATTATGATTATGCCACCATTGCCATAATTCAAGTATTTTATACTCATTTCCAGCTAGCAAAGTAAATTAACAAGCATGTTCTGGACCTCCTATGGAATGCAAAGTACAAATGCATAAGGATTCAGAAACCTGACTTGGCTCGTAAATTCCAGAAAAGAAAAAACTAAGAAGTGTTCTTAGCATGCTTCTTTTTAAACAACTTCGATGACTTTCGCTGAAAAGAAATGCCTCATAAGCAGAAAATATTGCTGGTGATAATTACTACCAAAACTTTATTTATGTATATATAAAATAAATATATTTATATATATATTTATATATTTATATAATTATCATGTGTAGACATTAAGTGCTTTGATGTTTATGAAATGTTAGAGCTATGGACAATGTTATGAATGCAAATGAATGAAAATTGCATGCATTTACTCAAAATTTAAACCATAAAATTAATTTATTGAGCAGAACATAAGATGGCATTTTCCCATCATGGGCCGATATTCTGGTATTATCCTGGAATCCCAGCGCAGGGGGGAACTTCCCATGTAAATGCAATACCCTTTAAATGGAACTCAGTCCTGAGCTCACCTTGGCCGTGGCAACCTACATTTGCCTGTATACTGTGAACATCTATTAATGACTAACCATATGCCAGGCACCCAACTAACCACTGTACATCGAACCTTTCCACTGAATCTTCCAAACACCCAAAGGAAGTAGATATTTACCCGTCTGCTCTTACAGATATGAAAATGGAGATTCAGAAGGGTTCAACAACTTGCTTATGGCCACATGGCTAGTAAGTGTTGGAGCTGGGATTTGAACCCTTAGATGGCTCTAGATCCTAAGCTCCCAGCCATTACATACCTTGCCCTTTGGTAACCACTGGCAGTTCTATAACCAATGTTGCTAGGGCCAAATGCAAACCTTTGCTTCACATTTTTATTCCTCCTATCTTTGTTAGTATAATCAGGCATTTTAGCTGAAAGATTCTTTTCAAAAGCCAGCTATTACTGAATCTCCACTTTATTCAAATTCTTCATCCAATATTCATCAACCTCCGGGTTTTCTTCTATCATCCTCCCCTTCACCATACATTCGCATATATTATGAAGGACACCAAGCAAAGTAAAGTTGAGCAACATATGGCCCCTGGCCTCTAGAAACTTGGAATTCAGAGGAGAAAAAACAATTAAACTAATTAGGACAGCACAGCCTAAGATATCAGCACGTGGGCGCCGGATGACAGACGAGACTTAGCCACATCACACTGGTCTGTAGGACTGGGATCCTGGAGAAAGCGCTGCTGCCTGAGCAGAACTCTGAAAGATTCTGGGAATTTTCTGGATCAAGAACGGGTTGGGCCTGGGGGTGGGGAGGACAGGCACTGTAGGCAGAGGGACCAGTATATGTGGAGTTTAAACTAGCATGATGATTTCTCAAATTTTCAATAGTTCAGAATCTAGAGCAAACTGTTCTGTGACGCTTGGGGACCCTGGAAGTGTGGCTTGTATGCAGGAATAAGCCATCACCAAAGCCCTAAGGTGCTGCCCAGAAGTTCATGCTGAGTTCCAGCTTCCTTGGGAATGTCCTCTCTTTCTCTCTCTGTCTCTCTCTCTCTCTGTCTCTCTGACTTCTCTTTGTGTGTATGTGTGTGTATGTGTGTTGTGAGTGTGTGTGTGTGTGTGTGTGTGTGTGTGTGTGTGTGTTGTATGGGCTGGGAGGGAGGCGGTATATGTGTTGCTAAAAACTCTCCTGACCCTGTATCTTGCAGAGGACTCTGCACTATCCCATAAACTTCTGACATTTTCTTCCTTGTTAAGGAAAACCCAGGAAACCACTTTCATGGCACTCCATCCACCCTTTCAGCCATCACCTGTTCTCTTCTCCCTTCTGAAGAGAAACAGAAGGGATGAATGGAGCGTGACTATTACCAAATAAAGTATCCTAGGATCCAGAGGTCCCTTCCCGGACAGTACACGGAAAAGATTTCTCTAACATCCCTGTTCAAAATCCCTCTTTGTTGAGAAAGTACCTTCCCTTCTTTAATTTCAAATTTCTCCCAAAGGTCAGAGGGAAGCTGGCTCTTCAATGTCCCCAGTGAGACAAATGACTTGAAATTAGAAGTCGCTTGACATTAGAAGGTGTGCTACCAAAATAACACGAGCAGGTACAACACTCTGCCCACCCCCGTCCCCTTGGCTCCAACAGTTGTGACCCATCCCCAGGAATTTGGACACGCACGTTGGGTCCAGTCCCACGGACAAGCCGGCCACCCGCCCTGTGGGCAAGATCCAACAGACCACTGAAGAAACTCACACTCTGAAGGGCATTGTGGCACGTGTGTGTAACTTGCATGTATGAAAATGTGCATGTGGCACCTTCCATGTTCTGTCTCCATGTAGTCGACAATTTCTCTCTGTAGCTCTAACGAGATTGAGTTGGGCAAGCCCTCTTCCTACACATTCAGCCTTCTGGAAATGAAGCCTTCTATGGGGATAGAACAAAACACAGTTGCCCGCTTGAATGATTAAAAAAAAAAAAAAGTCAGGGCGCCTGAGTGGCTCCTTCAGTTAAGTGTTGGGCTCTTGGTTTCAGCTCAGGTCATGATCTCACATTTTGTAAGTTCAAGCCCCACATAGGGCTCTATGCTGACAGCACGGAGCCTGCTTGAAATTCTTTCTCTCCCTCTCTCTCTGTCCCACCCTCAAAAATAAATAAATAAACTTAAAAAAAAAAAAAGGCCAAAAGGAAGGGAGGGTGGTCAAAATCTCATTCAGTCACACATGCCTATGGAAATTCTTCTGAGCATGGGCTCCCACTTTTCATGAGAATCTCAAAGGATTGGGTGTTCTCTACAAGGTTTAGAATCCCTGATTAAGAGATCTCTTTAGCGATGGGGAAAAAAAATTCTGCTACTTCAGAAGAAAGTGGATGTGCATATGTCCTCTCCCCTCGGATAGGCTCGATGCTAATTGCTCATTCAGGTATGAATCCCTTCCATCTGACGCGGCGGCTGCTTTCTGATGTACCTGCAACTTTTGTGATTTTACTACCCATGCAAAGTGGCACTTGCCGCCTCCAGCAAAAGACACGAGCTATTTATTGCCTCATTTTACAGATGCTTCTGGAGATCGCATTTACCAATACAAATATCACAGCACTGTCTTTGGGTGTCACAAGCTGCCAAAGTGTAGCTCAAGCCAGAGCCTGATAACTCCATGCTAATGATGTGACGCGCATTCTGGGCTTCATTAGATGGGCCGAAGTGGAAGCGGCCACGCCCTTTTGTCAATCTCTAAACAGGAATGTTTTAACTCCTGGTTTGCGATTTACGTCATAGTGTAGACAAGTGCAGCATTTTATTGCTGGAAACAAACTTCAACATCTACCCCTACAGTATGCAAAAAATTGCATAAGCAATTCTCTTTGGGATGGTGATGCACCCCAGAATAAACGTAATTTAGTCTTACCTGGGCATTCATCTCTCATTCCTTGGCAAAACGCGCGCGCCCGCGCACACACACGCACACGCACGCACACACTTGTAACTCTTGCTTTGTGCTGAGTTAGCTCTAGAAATACCTAACACTTTCCAGGGTTGCATGGCGCAGTCTGCCAGATGGGAGAATTAATGTAGCAACAAGCAGATATGCCGGGACCAGGCTACCTGGGAAATTGTGGCAAGCTACCTCACCTCCCTGTGCCTCAGTGTCCTCAGCTTTAAAATGGGGTAATCATGACTTCAGAGCGTTACATGAGGATTAAATTGAATTAATAGGTGTAGCTTCCTCAGACCAGAGCTTGCCACTTACATGGCTGTTTACAGGAAATCTCATAATTGTCTCTAAAGTGAACAAAGACCAGTACGTACGTGACAGAGTGGCTGTGCAGGTAGGTGAGTTAGTACAAGCATATCATCTAGAAGGCTGTCCACACACGGGGAACACTGTGCAGCTCTGTGCTTTTACCACTGCACCTCCCCCAGGAGAGACACTGCTGTAAAACCCGTGTTGAGGGGCGCCTGGGTGGCTCAGGATGTTAAGCGTCCGACCCTTGATTTTGGCTCAGGTCGTGATCTCACAGCTCATGAGACTAAGCCCTGCATCGGGCTCTGCGCTGACAGTAAAAAGCTTGCTTGGGATTCTCTCTCTGCCCTCCTCTCTCTTTCTTTCTCTCAAAATAAATAAGTAAACTTAAAAAACAGTGTTGAAACTCATCTATCGTATGCACTCATAGATGCTGACGTTGTGGACTTATGTGCATTTTGGACTTTCATTTGTGGGGCGAAATATGATGCAGAGCGAAGGGGGAAAAGACGAAAGCTACGGAAAAGGGGTGAGAAAGAGGAAATATCAATAGAAGGGACGCTTTCTGAACTATCTTACGACTCATTAGTGAAAGTACTTTTTTCTGCTTTTCTGTTTTCTCCCTTCAGGGAGCTTGCTGTCCCTTAAGGCTGGTTTAAACTGTGCCCATAACCAAGCTTAATAACTATAACCAAGCTTAATAAAGAGATAGGAGATTCTCTTTTTATTATTTCTGGCCAGTGATGCCCAGGTTTAAACTAATTACCAGGAGGCCCAAGGTGCTCGTTCACTCACTTTTAAATAAAACTGCAACACTTCTACGTTCAGTTGGGAAGAAGTTTAAGGCATCTGGATTTGAAGAAGTGCTTCTAGCTAGGACCTGTCTTCGTCCGTAATTGTGCCGAAGTCTTATAATAATGATGATGGCAACAGCAACAGTGCAGCCAAGAGTCACTTGGAGTCCCCATCCCTCCAGGCTTAGGCAGGATTGTCAGATCCCAATCACAGCCCTGGGAAGCCCTAGGGAGCCTTGGTCTCCCCAGTATGACTGCTAATGCCCATGGGATTTTGCTGTCCCGACCAGACTCCTGAGTCCATATGAGCCACCTCTAGTGAACCCAGAAGTCCATGCAGCATGTGGCCTCCACCACAGGGCTCCTCCCTCTTCCTCAACCCTCCCAGACTCATACTCTCCTCTCTCTCTTTCAGGACCTCGTGTTTTCCATATCTCCTGCTAAGTGATATTGACCCCTTCTTAGCAGATTTGGTACTAGCTAAAACCCACCTTGAGCCGATGGCTACAACTTAGAGAATAAAAATACCCCTGATTTATTACAACACTGATAGATCTTATTCTTCAAGTTCTTACTACTAAGGTTTTCAGGTATTTGTCTAACCATCTGGTTTAAAGCTTCCAACAAAGCCACGGAATAGGTATTATTACTATTATCGTCCCCACTAACCTTTAGACCAACGGTTCTCAAGTGGGGGCAATTTTGCCCCTGACCAGGGGACATTTGGCAATGTCTGGATACATTTTTAGTTGTCACAAATGGGGGAGGGTGCTACTGGCATCAAATGGGTAGAGACCAGGGAAGCTTGAACATTCTACAGTGCATAGGATGGCCTCCCAGCTCCAAATGTCAAGTGCGAAGGTTGAGAAACCTTGCTTTATTCCAGCTACAAAGCCAAGCCTTAGGTTAGCTAATTTGCTCAAAGACACGAGCATCAAAGGGCAAAGGCGGGGCTCTACCAGTCCAAAAGGTGTGTCAAAACTAGGCTTTCATCTAGGACACAAGCTTCCTCTTTTAGTTATCTATTGCTAAGTAACAATATCAGCAGAAACCTAACAGCTTAAAACAACACACATTTATTATTTCACAGTTTCTGTGGGCCAAGGGTGTGTACACAGCTTAGCTGGGTCCTCTGCTTTGGGTCTCAAGACTGTAATTCAGGTATCACCTAGGGCTGTGGTCCCATCTGAGGCTCGCCTGGGGAAAGATCAGCCTCCAAAGTCACTCAGTTTCTTATCAAAATTTATTTCCTTGCAGTTGTAGGACTGAAGGCTACAGTTTATTGCCAGCCTTCAGGTGGAAGCCACCTTCAGTGTCCAGAGGCCACCCAAGTTCCTTGTCACATGGGGTCCCCCAACATGACCTCTTGCTTTCTCAAAGCTAGCAAGAGAGAGACCCCAGCATGGCAGACACTATAACCTTATATAATATAATCGTGAGCATTTCCAACCATGAACCACCTTTGCTGCACTCTGTTAGCTAGAAGCAACTCACGGGTCCCACACATACTAAAGGGGAGGAGCAGGAGGTGAGTATAGGACCATATTAAGAGTCTGACATTCATACCACTAATGGAATCATTACCTTGAAGGTAGTTTCTTTCAAGGGTAGTAATTTCATGGGCCATATCCCTGCAAATATCTCTATATCCATCTCATCCTTACATATGTGAACAAATATTTACACAGGCCTACTACGAGTGTGAGCGTCCAGCACTGGGGGCAGTGAGCATTCCTGATATCAGGTTAAGGCAAACACTACAAAGGTATTTCTGAAAGTCAACCTGATATGGCTTTTGGAGCACATCACTGAAATCCATACCCCCCCCCACCACATTATGAAGGAGAAGGTCAATAGACTCTACTCTAAAAGGTGGTGGGGAGGGGGGGAGGAGAATTCAGACTATTCCATGATAGAAAAAACAATTGTGGTATCTCCTTAACTTTGAATGGCACTCAACTGTTCTCTCCTTTCAACCCTATTCTTCTGTCTGTCCTCCAAAACTTATCCCTCCATTCTACCTCTTACTTTTCCCACCCAGACCCTTGCTGCACACCCATGCTGGGTTTCAGATACAGAGAGATCAGAAAACTCAAAACTAAAATTATTCCAATATTTGTCATATATATTAGAGCGTTTGGTTGCCAGCAGGAGAAATGCATTCTGGAAAAGCTTAACAAATAAGGAACGAAGGAAAAGAAGGCATCATCCCCAGCTCTGAGCAATACAGCAATGTAAGAAAAAAATCCTAGCACAATATAGGGTTTTGAAAGCTTCCCTTAGCCAATGTGGGGTAGGGGTGGCAGTGAAGGGTTATCCAAGATCTATCTCAGACTACTGTTTCACATGTTGGATTAACAACAAATCTTCACATCCCTTTGCTAGAGAGGTTACAGGCAAAATGTGTTTTGGTTCATTGTTTGTTTTATACCATATGGTTCTGTTTTGTTTCCCAATTTAGTTCTGGCTTTCTTATTAATGCTACTTGATCAAGACCTGTGGTAATTAACCTACCCTGTAGATCGGGTTTAATTTTAATTAAACAATCCTCTAACTCTCAACAGGCTAAATGTTTGTTTCTTCTGCAATTCTTATCACAAGGCAATTTTGTAGACCTTTATAGATTTTCCGAGAAATTGCTTTATCAATTTTTCCCTGCAGCCATACACCCAAGCTGACTTGTATTGCTAGCTGTTGCTTTAAATTAATTTTCTGTTTTTTTTCCACTTCTTTCTGCTGGGCTACTTAATCCCTACGTTAATTTCTTCACCTTCTGATTAACAATTAACCATGGTTATGGTCGGTTCCACGACTACAAAATTGGCCTTGTTGGCGTCCACATTTATCTTGCCTTAATGATCAAATGGGTTCTGTGTAAGATGTCTTATGATTTTTTTTTTCTACACATCGGCTTTTCTATATTCAACCTGGGATCTAAAACTCAAGCTGTGCTCTCTTGCCTCTTACATCATCACCAGTAATAAAGATTTTACTGTCAGAACTTGGCTGACAAATTTGCAGGCTCTTTATTACTAGCAATGATGGACTATAAGAAGCAGAAAAAACACAGCTTGAATTTCATTCCTAGCTCAAATCTGCAAGGCTGGCATTTAGAAAAATTATCCTGTGATTTCATAAACCAAGAAAATTTGTGGGTGAAAGTCAGAGAATAAATATAAAACTTCCCCCCTAATCTCCTTCCTAGATGGCTCTGGTAAAGTCATTGCACAGTGTGGATTTGGTCAAGCCTGCACCGAGAAAATAATACGTAGATAATGTGTGTGACTCCCTTTTATTTCAGTTACCTAGATAATTTAAGCTGGAGGAATTGGAAGGACAGAGCTATTGTCCTCTATGACAAGAATCGGTGCTGTTGTGTTCTAAGAGTACACATTACAGTGGAACGTTGGTGCTTCAGTGTAAACCCTTGCATTCTCTAGGCTAGAGGGTTCTATAGGAGTCATTTTCCATCTCTGTAAATTATAGGTAACTAACAGCAAAGCAGAACAACCCTTGTCTATATACATCACAATTCTGCCCTGTCCAGTAGAAGTTCGATTGACTTCCCTCCATTATGGAAGAAGCTCGTTTTGCCTCCCTTTACACATTCATTTCAACATTACTTCATTCCATTTGAATGCGTGCCTTTTAGACTGCTCCACTGTGCCAATGATAAGATCCACCTAGTTTCCTCATTGATTGAGTTAAAAAGTTGCTAACGCATGTTCATCTTATAGCTGACAATTGTGGTTTACTTTAATAGCTTTTTTTTTAATGTTTATTTTTGAGAGAGAGAGTACACGCAGGGGAGGGCCAGAGAGGGGGGACAGAGGATCTGAAGCAGGCTCTGTGCTAACAGCACACCCAAAATGGGGCTCGAACTCATGAGCCCCAAGGTCATTACCCAAGCCAAAGTCAGACGCTCACCTGACTGAGCCATCCAGGTGCCCCGTTTTTTAACGGCATTGAATCTCCATTGATAAACTCCCAAATTAGGGTGTATTCAAGTGGTAGGGTGAAGTACTTCTGTGAAATACTGTTGTAAAATAACATTGTGAAGGACTACTGTGAAATACTGTAAAACCTTGGATTGAGAATAACTTGTTCTGTAGGTGTCCCACAAGACAAGCAAACATTTCTAGTAAATTTTAACTTGATACATGAGCCATGTCTTGCAATACGCATAGTACAGGACACCAAAGGTCACATGATCCCAACTGAGCCAATGGTTCTTCTCTCTCTCGCTCGCTGCAGGATTGTGGGTGACCATCAATGCCAGGTCACATTTCCACGAAATCTTCAAAAGGAGGCAAAAGCAAGCGTCATCAGATAGGTTCCTTGTCAAAGTTGCACGAAAAGAGAAAGATTCCATTGAGCCAACAGATCGCCGCGATTGGGTTAGTGATCGTGAAAGTCGTCCCACACAATAGCCCTCCTCTCTCTCGTCTCCTTCACACCAGCAGCAAAGATTTTCAAAGGTAAGTGCAGGTTAATTTGTTTATTTTTTTCGCTATGGTTTATATTTTCTTTATTATCTTGCAGGATTCTGAAGTAGCACCATGAAGTGGTCCCTTGAGATAGTACTGTGATCTAATGCTATCAAGTAGTACCATTATGTAGCCCCGTAAAGTAGTCTTGTGAAGTAACGCCAGAAGTGAGAGTCATATTCACATGGTTTCTAATTCCGGGTTTGTTCTTTGCTCTCTGCATAGTTTCTTAGGTGGATTATTTCCATTTTTCTAGTTTCATTACCTCGTGTGGAAAATGTGACTAGTAATGATACCCACTCTGTGGGTTCTCCTGGAGAATGATACAAATTATTACATATTTTGAGTGGGATTATTTATTGTGTTTATAATATCGATTATTCCCATATAGGCTTTCAAATATATTGACGTATTGCTTACACATAATCTCCAAAAATTGGCGCATTGCTTGAAAGTTCCAGTTGGACTTCTTGGACCCCATTCTTGAGTTTCTAATGTAGGGCCTCCGTCCCCTCAAAATAGTAACAACAATCTTCAGGAGTGATTTTTTTTTTCATGAATGTGATGTCATAAAGACATAAATTTGTTGGCCCATTTTAATTGTTTACCTACATAAAATACATGTGTATATATGTAAAATTCTAGAATCAGACCAAGTTTTCTTCATCCTGTTTCTGACAAAGTAACAAGAATCCAAATATATTTTGTCAGCAAACTTAGAAGATATGACTGGAATCTTCACAGGAGGGAAAAACACAGAGGAAGGCTGCTGCCACGACACTTACTCAGCTCCCCCCTGGGGTAACACTTTCTGACGATGCAGCATAACCCACATCAAAAAGGCAAAAAAAGGGGGGGGGGTACCAAAATATACCCCACAGTGTGGACATTGTTCATTCTGGCAATCCATATCTAGAGCCTCAAGGTTGTTTCTATGCTTTGAAGCTGGCATTCCTCTTTCAGGAAAATAGCCTTAAAAAAAAAAATAGTCAGATACACAGACTTAGGTATAAGGGTATTTACCACAGAACAGTTTCTGGATGAAAAATCAGAGACAACCTTAATACCCAATATTATCCAGCTATCATAAGCCATTTTTTTCAAGAACTCTTTTTAATTTGGAAAATGCTCAGAATATAATATTACATTTAAAAAGAATATCAAATCCTATGTGTTCTATGCTGCCAATTCGATAACATTTCACACGGATACACACCCCGAGCGTACGCACACACATGTGTACATAAGCAGACAGAATGAAAGACTGGAAGAAACTGTCCAAAATATTTTTATAACGCTTATCTCTCAGTGGTGAGATCATGGGTGATGTTTCCATTTTTCCTTAAGCTATTACAGATTTCCCAAATTTTCAACAATGGGAATGTGCTACTATTACAGTCGGTAAAATAACCGTTACAACAACAGCAACAAGCTGCTAAATTGCAGAAGTTATACTTCTAAATTGCAGAAGTTTCCGTTGATAGCTGAGGACATCAGCTAAAAAGAGCAAGGAGAAGGTGGTCGCTATCATTATTGTGGCCGCCGGCATCACTGGGAGAGCCCCCATGAGCCATGTCACCAATGAGAGTTCACTTTTTGACTTTCGTTGGCCCGGGACTGACTTCAGGCAGGAGATTGGAATTAGGTAAAAACCGATTGTGACCCACTATTATTTTATTTGAATAGCCAGTACTCTGCCTTGTTCCCACCGTGATCATACTGTTCTTTCAACCTTGAGCCACCTTTAAAGGTGGACAGGTGCAAAATAGTCATTCTGCAACCATCAAAATGGTGTTAGAGGGGCGCCTGGGTGGCTCAGTCGGTTGAGCATCCGACTTCGGCTCAGGTCATGATCTCACGGTCCATGAGTTCGAGCCCCGCGTTGGTGAGTTCGAGCCCCGCGTCGGGCTCTGTGCTGACAGCTCAGAGCCTGGAGCCTGCTTTGGATTCTGTGTCTCCCTCTCTCTGCCCCTTCCCTGCTCATGCTCTGTCTCTATCTCTCAAAAATGAATACATGTTAAAAAAAATTTTTTAATGGTATTAGATTTTTGCATTCATATTTTAGTCTTACTTCTGATTTCTGACAAGACTGATGTTGACAGCTTTTAGGAGTTCATGTGCCTTCTCTCTCTCTCTCTCTCTCTCTCTCTCTCTCTCTCCACACACACACACACGCACACACACACACACTACTACTACTACCAAGAATCCATTCTCAGAAAGCTAAAGTTTGCACATTTTAGGGGATTAATACAGTAAACTTGAAATTTTTATTAAACATCCTTCCTGCTAAAATGTACATTTATGTACAAAATAATTTTAATTGAGAAACTAATATTTTTTGCTGTGATAATAAAAATCATTTGGAAATAGAGATTTTCTTATGCCTATCACCACTACCAAGTAGAGCTATTATGTGTTCAGAAAGAAACAGAGCTTATTTGAAATATATACATGTATATTCATAGACATGTGTATATATATGTATATATATATATTCATAGACACGTGTATATATATGTGTATATATATATATATACATATATATTTCCTTTTAGAAAGTCATTACTTTATTTACATAAATGAAAATATCCTTGTCATTGATAACTGTGATTAAGGATCCTTTTTCAGAGAAATAGTCTAACTCTTCCCACAAAGTGGTTCATCCAGTTCGACACACCTAATTGAACCTGACGTTTCCCACGTTCTGCGAGATGATGTTAATCTAGTAGCTTCCTTCATCTCCTAGCTTGGTTTAAGGCAAAGAGTTTATTGACAGAGGCTGTGATTGGCATGCCTTTTGCTGACCAATTGCAATTTCCTCTCCTTGTAAACTCCATTTAGTGTTACAAAAACAATTCGAAGGTAGATTGTAGGTGCCAGCCTTTTCCTCTGACCTTTAAATCAAATTTAGAATTTCACAGGGTAGTATGCCTTCAAGAAAAATCTGTCAGCTTAATAAAGTGGAAATTTTCTGCAATGAATCTGCAATAAATTTCCACCATTCACAAAGAAAGGCAAGCTTTACTTATTGTTCTACAGTTCTGAACCACGTTAGGACAACTCTGAATAATGCAAGAAAGAAGGGGAGTGGCAGAAATCTAATGAGGGAAGAAAGACACACAGAGGGGAATAAGCGATAAAAGAAAAAAGAAGTATAAAGAGGCAAGACCAAAAAATGAATGAAAAGGGGGGGGGAAGGGGGGGTAAGGAAAAGCATTATTACGTTTTGTCTAGCTCTACCAAGGAGGACGAAATCATTAAAATCCTAAGACCTCCTGCTGGACATATGGAGAATTACAACTGCTCTAATCCCGGCTGGGTCTCTTTGTGTGTTTGTTGCAGCACACAATGACCTGATGGCTTATTCCACTTTCCAAACAAGTAAAGTTTCAAGCATTTGCTGAGCAAATCGAGACTATATAGTGTCTCTGTTATCAGAGGAAATCCTGGTGATTCCCATCAAAGAGGGTAATTACTTCTGGAGACATAAAGGCAGTAAGAAGTATTCCCTGATGTCAAAGTCTGGCTCATTCCGTTTTACCAAATCAATTGTCCCCTAGAACATGTTTCAACAAAGTGTTTTCTTCAGACTGAAGCATTCTTCCACTCTGAGAACAAGTTTCTAGACCAAATCGTTTACCTAACTATTAATGGAAGATGCATGAAAATCATGCCTGTTACCTCTTCTCTTTTTCATTTTCCACCACTGCTAATGATCATAATAATTAACCTTTTAGTGGACACTGATGATGACTTAAGTGCTGTCCACTTGACAGGAAGCATCTCATCTAATCTTCCAAGATGGGAGTTTCATTTACAGATGAAAGTCAGGCCCCCAAACCATTAATGGACTTGCCCAGACTCACACAGTAATTAAACTCATCTGTGGCTTGACCTTAGCTACTCTTTGCCACCCATTTATAACATCTGATTTATGATACCAACTTCTCATGCTTTGATCAACTACCCTAATATTCTCATTTGAAAATGTCTGTACTGGATACAAAAGTTAAATGAAAAATTAAGAGAAGGAACGAGAATTTCTTAAATTATTCACAAAAAAATAGTAAAACCGTAAAATCAACTTCCTCCTAACTATTGGTTATTGGACAATAACCTGAGAGTGCTGCTTTGGAAAATGGAAATAGCTTGAGTATAGGGCTTTGGAGAAAGGGGAGACATATATTTCGCTTAAGGCAGGACTTTAAATCAAATCCATTTGAGGTTATGAAGGAGAATGAATTAAAGAACGTGACAGTGAGATGTTTATAGTGCTGGTCGGTGACAGGTGAAAGGTGATTCCTTGATATACTTTTGCCAGTCTGTTTGCATTTTCCTTGACCATATTCTCTCCATGACCTTGAGCCGGCCACGTGGCCTCCAGTCTTGATGTTTTTGGTTATGCATCTGTCAAATAAAAATTAGTGCTCTATCCCTCTTTGCCCTATGTGGGGGCTAGAGTAATAATCCGAAAATAGCTCATAAATGAAAATCTTGATCTAAAAAAGCATTTGGAAAATCATTCCAAGTATATCTCTGCTCCTTGCCTACATCACCACCTCCTTAATCAAACCTGTCATCACCTCTCACTTGCTCTGTGCTGTAGCCTCCTAAATGCTCTTGATGACTCCATTCTTGTCCCCACCAAATGTGCTCTCCGTACTGTCACCGTGGTAATCTTTTTAAAGCACACCCACTGGACCCTCCAACTTAAAACACTCTAGTAGCAGGGTGCCTGGGTGGCTCAGTCAGTTGAGCGTCCGACTTCAGCTCAGGTCATGATCTCACAGTTCGTGAGTTCGAGCCCCGCGTCGGGCTCTGTGCTGACAGCTCGGAGCCTGGAGCCTGCTTTGGATTCTGTGTCTCCCTCTCTCTCTGCCCCCCACCCCTACCCTGCTCACACTCAGTCTATCTCTCTCAAAAATAAACATTAAAAAAAAAGAGCCAGAGTAACAGAACTCACAGGTTGATCCAGCCCCTCCTTGCCCCCTCTGATTTCTCTCCTATCTTGGGGGCCTTCTGGGTTTCTTTCCTTCTCCAACCTTCTCAGAGGCATTTGTCTCAGGGATGCTCTTCATCAGCCTTAGCACCTGGACAAACTGCCACTCATTCTTCAATACTGGGATGTTCATACATGAGGCTTAAAAAGAAATCCTGGCAGCGCACCTGGGTGGCTCAGTTAAGCATCTGACTTCAGATCATGTCGTGATCTCACGGTTCATGAATCCGAGCCCCACATTGGGTTCCATGAGGACAGCTTAGAACCTGGAGCCTGCTTCAGATTCTATGTCTTCCTCTCTCTCTCTACCCCTCCCCTGCTCATTCTCTCTCTCTCTCTCTCTCTCTCTCTCTCTCTCTCTCTCTCTCAAAAGTAAATAAACATTTTTTAAAAATCATTAAAATAAAAAAGAAATCCTGACAAAGAAACATCACCTTAGGCTTTCTACACTAGCCCAATACTTAACCTTCCATAGCACTTGGCAAATAACCCTTAGTCATTTCCATTTATCCAACCTCAAACTCTGGACCATGAATGTATTTATGTAAATGAAAGAGTCTCAACATTGGGTGCAATCACTTGGGGGACATTATTAAAAACCAACAATAACCAAAAGCTCTACTCCCAAGGATTCTGACCCAATTAGCCTAGGATGGTGTCCAGATGTTTGCCTGAAGTTCACAGGTGAATGTACTGTGAAATCAGGACTGAGATCTCCCGACCAATAAGGAGAAAAAAAATCCAGGAAGAAACTGAATACACAAGTTGTTCTCTCCGAGAGGTCATCATTTCATGAGGTTGAATTATCAGCAAACATGGGATATATATATATATTTGGTTCTACTGGGTACTTAGTCATATAATGGTCTACACTTAGTTGTATACCTTGTCCTATAAGATGAACTTAGAATAGATGAAGGAGTACAGCACAGACCAAACTGTAATCATCAGGTATCTCAGCCCACACAATAAGTTCATAAACACTGTAATTACAGTACTCCTGGAGAGCCAGGTTGATGAAGGAGTCCTGCTTAAAGGCGGTAGAGCAGGTGGGTGAGGCAAGCTCAACGCTACAAATAGTAAAAAGTTTACTTAAGCCCCAGGAAGATGGTGGTAAGACCACCTTGCCCTGCAGGGTCAACTAAAAGGCTCTGTATCCCATTTCTCTGACAAAGACAGCTCTGATCTGTTTTAAGTAATGCTCTTCGTGAAAATGCCAACTTGTATATTCATATGGAAAGCCATCCTTTTGAAGGCAGAAAAATTAGAAATATAGACAAATAGAAAGTTGGTAAAAGAAAGTATTGATGCAACGTGGCTATTGCAGTTAATTCCCTTCTCTGTGTACATGCACGCTGTATGAATTTGAGTTAACACAGTACATAAAGCTTTATACCCTTTTGGAAAAATAAAGCTAAATTGTATCAGGAGTATCTTCTTATCATATATTTTAAGTAATATGGTTCTGTTAGATATATAATATCTGTTACATACACCTACACTTTTTATTGAACTATACTGATCATTGCCCATTTTGGTGGATTTCAATTTTTCACTTTTATAAGAATATAAAAATATAAAAATGTATGTAATTATTATTACACAGAATGACTGGGTTTGGGGAAACTAGTCATTCCAACATGATTTTCTGTAAACTTCATTTTTGTGTTCTCGATGTCCACCTGTCACTCCAGGTGTTTTGATACATTAGGTCTGAGGTGGGGCCAGATAATCCGTAGTTTTTTGGTTAAGCGCCACAGGCGATTCTTATGCAGGTGACTCATAGCTTCTACTTGAGAAACATGTATCAGCCTTTTTAAAATTCTCACACATGTTGGCAAATGGTCTGTCAGAAAGATAACAACTTTTATTTCCTTGAGCAACGTATAATCTTTTAAAATTTCTGTGCTGATTTGATAAGCAATAAATGTATGTGTTACTCTTTAATTTCCAGTGTCTTTGAATGCTAGCGAAGATAAAGGTTTTTATTTATTTTCTGGTCATTGTGTATATTCTTTTGTGAAATTCGATTTCTTTTCATAACCTTTGCCCGTTTTTTTCATTCAGATTTTCTTTACTTGTTTGTAGGAACTCTTTCCATATTAAAACCACTCCTGGGCTGAAAATATATTTTCCAGTTTCTCGTCTGAGCTTTAACTTTATGGTGTTTATTTCTTGCCCTACAGAAGTTCCAGGAGTCTACACAGGTATACTTCTGTACCTTTTGCTAAGCATTCATCAGATCTTCCTTCTGGTTTTCGATGTCATTGTTTTCACATGTTTTTATGTTGCTTTTTTGTTTTCGTTGTTATTATCGTTTGGGGTTTTTTTACTTAAAAAAATTTTTTTTTATTTTAAAGAGAGAGAGCGTGCATGCATGAGCAGGGGAGACGGACGGGGGAGACAGAGAGAGATCATCTTAAGCAGGTCTCCACCCTCAATCCAGGGCTCAATCCCCTGACCCTGGGAGCATGACCTGAGCTGAAGTCAAGGGTTGGACGCTCAACTGACTGAGCCACCCAGGCACCCCTTACTTTAACTTTTTACATCATATGGAATTTATTTTCATATAGAATATAAGGAAATAAACTTGTTTTTCAAGAGTTTCTGTTTTTTGCTAAGTATCCTTTTCATTTCTTGATATTGTAGGAGCCAAGGGCAGGCCACCTCAAAATGTGCCACTCTGGAAGACGGATTATTCGAAATAGAAGTTACAGCCTGTGTCATAAAAGAGACACCCTATGCAAGTAGAACACTCAGACTGTCCTCTGTCCCCCTGGGGGGGGGGGACATAATTAAATTTATATTAAATAAATATGTATGTATTTTATGTATATATTTTATGTATGTACATTTTAAATATGTATTTGTATATACATTAAATAAAATAATAAATTATTTTATTTAATAAAATAAAAAAATTTATTTTTTATTGTGAAATTAAAAAAAAATAGGGAAAAATTTTGTGAAATAAATGTCCCATATGAAAAGTACCCTCCCTGTACCAGTAGGTAAGGAGCTATCCTTATAACCAAAAATAGGAAATTTAGAGCCAGGAAGGCTATCTAAACCATCTCTGTTACTTTTTGCTAATTTACTATCCCCAGCCCAAGTTTGATCTGGAATTTCTTACTAATTGAAGCTCCCAAAGTTAAGTTGTCACTGCCCTGTCAATTCCTCACAGATTTATTGTCTCCTTGTCTAAAAAGTAGAAAACCTAAGGGCACCTGGGTGGCTCAGTTGGTTAAAAGTAGAAAAGCTGCCTGCCTGGGTCATTTCTGTAGGTCTCAGTTTCATTATTGGGCCACAGGGCACATGGAATGAAACTTGCTGACTTTTATTCCTGTTAATCTGTCTCCTGTCAATTTAACTCTTAGTCCAGCTGGAAGAGTCTGAAGGGTGGAGGAAGAATTTTTCCTTCCCCGCACTAGCATATGGCACAGTCTTCTCTGACCAATACACCTTGTCATGTTCTTAGATGGGATGCAGTCAAAAGAAATCATACGATATTCAGAGGGAAGTCATGCTAATTCTCTTATCACGATTTTCCCCATCAGCACTAGGAAGGGATGACTCTTTACCTAATTCTGTCTCATGTCTCATTAACATTCATGAAAATACATCTTTAATTTTAGATGAACAACACATTTTCTTAGGGGAGAAAAAGCCTTCTTCCCAAATATGTGTCTGACAGCAGAAAACCTAAACTTGCCAAATTAAAAGGAACTCACTACTGTCTGGTGTAAAACATAGTCACTCTCTCGACACAGCACTGACTGCACAAGGAGGAAGCCAAGGAAGGACTAGAGATACCAGTGGTGGACCCAGTGGTGACAAGCCACAATGTGGAAGCTCAGCAGGCTGAGGAGAGTCCTGACAGAGACCACATGCCCTTCCCCAGAGGCCAGAGTGGCACATAACTAAACACCGATGTCCCCTCTGCACACCCAGAGCTCAGGTCATCCAAGAGAGAAGGTGTGGATCATACACATGCTGACAGTGACTAAGCTTTACATCACACAGAGAAATAAGAAATTAAGAGTTGAGAAAGCATCGTTTACGAAAAAATTAAGGAAGTTACATGTTTCAACACCTGAATTGTATGATAGGTGAACGTTCCCAACAACCAGAGATATATGCTTCAGGTTGTTTTTCTACGTACAAGCAAAAATAACTTAAAAAAAAAAAATCCCACTTGTAAGAGCACTTGAAATGGCCCCTTCATCACTTATCTAATAATTGAGTCTATTTCTCTGATTTCCTTTCTTATCCATTGATCTCTGCATATCCTCTTGGTTCACAATCGCACTGTGTTAATTGCTATCATTTTATAAACACTTAAATAACTGGTAATGAATCTCCACCTAATTATGCTTCTTTTTTAAAGAAAATTTTTAAAATTTATTTATTTTGAGAGAGAATGAGTGGGGGAAGGGCAGAGAGAGAGAGAGAATCCCAAGTAGGCTCCATGCTGTCAGCTTAGAGTCCAATTCAGGGCTCAAACTCATGAACCATGAGATCACGACCTGAGCCGAAACTAAGAGTCGGAAACTTAACAGAGCCACCCACGCACCCCTAACTTTGTTTATTTTTAAAAATCTCATCAATCTTCTGTATCACTTATTTTTTCAAGTGAACATTAGATTCTACTCTGTCAACTACAGAGGAAAAAAAGACATGAATTCCTCTGAGACTTTGATTAAAATTCTTTTAAAGCTACAAATTAATTTGGGAAGACTTCACATCTTTAGAAGACCGATATTTACCATCAAAAATATGGTTTGTTATGTGATAGTTAACTATATATGTCTCCATAAGGTTTTTCTTTATCTTGATTTTAAAAGTACACTTTTCTTTGAGGTGCTTGTGGGGGGGGGGGGGGACAGGGGTTGTAGTTTATTGCTAATGCAATTTAGTAAATTTTATTCTACATTTTACTGTTATATACAAAGATATTGACTTACATGTAATTACTTTATATTTAATCCTTTTTACTAAATACTCCTAATTCTTCTAATAATTTTTACATAGTTCTCAGAAGTTGTTTCTGTAGGCAAACAATAATACTTCATTTCTTGTTGTGGTACTAAGAGTCAAAAGTACATAGTTCATTGAAAAGAATGCAAACGACCCTTAAACAGATGAGGAATAAAAGGTTAACTTTGCTCGTGATAATGAGCTTACGTGTTATGCTACCATCCGCTCTTCACCTATCAGATAGGCAGAAAGTCAACCACTGACAATACAGGCTGTTGGTGAGGCTGTGGGGAGGAGGCTCTTTGAAAGGTGGGTAGTGAGATTATAAATGATTTGATCCCTCCAGCAAGGAATGTGGCAATATCTAGGAAGGGTGTGATTTTATCCTGTAACACAGAAATCCCACTTCTTAGAATCTATCTCAATTCATTGCCAAAACTGTGAAAAGAGTATGCAAAACTAGATAGATAGATAGATAGATAGATAGACACATACATACATATGCACACACAAGACTATTCATTACTTTTGTTCTTGGACGCTTTCTAAAAATTACTTTTCAATTTGGTCAACAATTTCTTTTCTTCTCTCCTAATAATAAAAGCATGTAGAGAAAGAGACTGTTCTTGAAGAACAGCATTAGCTGTATCCCCCGAAATGTTTATCTCTTGGTTTATTGTCATTTTGTTCAGAGTCTTCAATTTCTTTGCAGGATCTTTCTTCATTTTTGCTAACCTGTGTATTTGAAAGTCTTCACATGTGAAATGTTATTTCTTCCTTTTTGAAATTCAAATATTGTATTACCATTTGTCTAAATGACTTCATTTGATTCGGCATGATAACTGTAGATCCTTTTTTGATTTGGAAATTTTATAATTTTTTAGCTTAGTGAAGTTTCTGTCTTTTGTGTCTGACATTTGTATGCACCATGTTTGCGCTCTCTCTTCCCCTGGGGGGCTCAGGGCAGGCTGCCCCAGAATGTGCCATTTTGCCACTCAGATTATGTCTAAGCTGAAGATAATCAAGGTCCAACAGACTCAAGAAGAGCTTTTTATCTCCCCCTTAACTGCCTAAAAAAATTTAGATACAGAGTCTATACCAGGAGGAGAGCTATTACCAAACATAACCATTTTTTACATAAGAAAATAACTTTTTTTACATGGTGTGGCAAACACTGGTTCACCAAGCACTTCCTTTTTCCAACTTCCTGTGATTTGTCTTCATCGCTCTGAGACCCAGATCACTCCCTGCTTCTTCTTAGCTCCCACGACGGCTTCTCAGCTTCAATTCCCGGCTGTGGGGAGCCTCTCGTGACTTTGCAGGGCTCCCCGTTGGTATGTAATTAACTTCATTTTTTCCCCTGCTAATCTGTCTTATGTCAATTTAATTAGAAGGCCAGCCAAAGAATCTGAAAGGGAAGAAGGAAAAGTTTCCGTCTCCTCTACCTACAACTCTTGGTTCACAAATTTCCTCAAACTACCCTCCATACCTTGTTGTTTTGCTCAGCCTTTTTAAGTCTTGTTCTTTCTATTCAGAATTATGGGTGGATTTCTTGATTTGCTTTCTGTGGGACAAATTCTCCTTTTGCAGTACACTGTCTCCATCTGAGTGCAATCTTTTTTTTTTTTTTTTTTTTTAAATTTTAGAGAGCAAGAGAGTGCACACAAGCAGGGAGAAGAGCAGAGACAGAGAGAGAGAATCTTAAGCAGACTCCACGCTCAGCATAGAGCCCACTGCGGGGCTCAATCCCACGACCTAGGGATTATAACCCGAGCCAAAATCAAGAGTTGGACTCTCTGACTGAGCCACCCAGACACCCCAAACCTCGGTCATTATTTAAATGTCCAGGCAGACTTTTCCGGGGCAGATCAGTCCTTCTACCTGCTTATTATAACAGTGTAAATGTACTATTCTAGTGAATCTCCTTGAGAATGCAGCATTTTTCCCCAAAACTTCCTCCATTCTTATAGCCAATCTATGTCTTCAAGGGGCTTTTCCTCTGATGCTTCAGGGCTGTTCATCGCTTAAAACTGGAAGATCTCATGTCCTCTTGAAAGACAAAGCTGTACCAGCTCTTAGTTTCCCCTAAAGGTCTTTTTCTGTCTCACCTACACCTTCTGAAGCATAAGCCTGTAGTTCTGTGTGACTGTCAGCTATTTATTTCCTGGAAACTGTATGATAGTTCTCTCGAGTATTTAAGTTCATTTCACCTGCACACTGTGCGGCTAAACGTATTCAAAATGTCTGACACACGTAGGGCCCTTTTCCAAGTTACCACACTGTTCCTATTTCTATCTTCAGTCAGTCAGATCCAGGGGGCTCTAGAAGGACTGGAATTAAATTTCTTTTGTCACATGCTACCCAGAAGTTGACGGATGATGGATAGTAATTTTGTATTTCAGAATCCACCACTGTATGTATATCCAATAAACGTATCAGCAATCACAAATTAAGAAAGAAGCAAACCCTTTGGGGACACAAGGACTGCGGAAGGAAGAGCACCCAGGCAGTCTCAGAACACACACCATCACGGAATTTTTAGGGTGATTTTAAAAGGAAGACTTTAGGGGCACGGGTGGCTCAGTCAGTTAAGCACTCGACTCTTGGTTTCAGCTTGGGTCATGATCTCACAGCCTGTGAGTCTGAGCCCCACATTAGGCTCTGTGCTGATAGCTCGGAGCCTGCTTCAAATTCTCCGTATCTCTCTCGTGCTGCCTCTGCCCCCTCCCCTCTTAAAATAAATAAAATAAAACATTTTTTAACTTAAAATAAAAGGAAGTTTCTATCATGGAGGTGGACTTTTCCCAATATGGAGCTTATTAAAATTTTTTCTTGCTACAGTCCATGAGAAAGAGGGAGAGAAGAAGAGAAAAAGGAGAGGAAAGGAAAAGTCTGGAGAGGGTCTTTTTCAGAGCAGGTGCAGAAGCAAGCCTCATCCTGTAAAGTGCTACAACTGTATGGATCCTAACAGCAGCCTGTGTTCATGGTAAAATTAACACAGTGGTATCATAATGATCGTTAACATTGCTAAGTTAGCCTCACCATGTGCCAACACCTGTTTTTAGGTATCATAAAATGCCTATAAGAATTTGTGTTCTTTGGGGCACCTGGGTGGCTCATTTGGTTAAGCCTGCCAACTCTTTCGGCTCAGGTCATGATCTTGTGGTCTGTAGGACTGACCCCTGAGCCAGGCTCTGCACTGTCAGCACAGAGCCTGCTTGGGATTCTCTCTCTCCCTCTCTCTCTGCCCCTCCCCTGCTCTCTCTCTCTCAAAATAAATGAATAAACTTAAAAAAAAATAATTTGTGTTCTTTGTCAATCCTTGAAATTCTCAGCCATCATCACTACTCTTCACATCCTCCCTTTGCTTTATAGTCTATGCATTTTTTCAAAATCCTGTGTCTTTTTTTTTTAATTTTTTTTTACCATTTATTTATTTTTGAGACAGAGAGAGACAGAGCATGAACAGGGGAGGGTCAGAGAGAGGGAGACACAGAATCTGAAACAGGCTCTAGGCTCTGAGCTGTCAGCACAGAGCCCGACGCGGGGCTTGAACTCACGGAGCGCGAGATCATGACCTGAGGTGAAGTCGGCCGCCTAACTGACTGAACCACCCAGGCGCCCCCAAAATCCTGTGTCTTAAACCTTCTCTCTCCTTTTTCTCTCCCTCCTTACTATTATTATCAACGTCATCACCTGATCTTCTTTTTCTGGTCATCTTGTTCTTACCTCAGGTTTTTAAAATTTTTTTTCTTTAATGTCTCTAAATATTTTAAGTGCTGTTTCCTCATCTTTTTCCAATAATTCCATTATCTGAATGTATCAAGGCTATCATTTTGCTGATTCCTGCTGATGATGGCTTATTTCCTCATATATCTTATAATTTTGGATTGTGAGGTAATGTGTGGTAGGACTTTATCTAGGGTAGTGACTCTCAGCTGGGAACTTCTGCCCCCCACCCAGGACATTTGGCATTTCTAGAGACATTCTTGCTTATCAAAACTGGGTGCTAACAGGGATGCCTGAGTGGCTCAGTCAGTTAACCATCCAACTTCAGCTCAGGTCATGATTTCATGGTCCGTGGGTTCGAGTCCCACATTGGGCTCTGTGCTGACAGCTCAGAACCTGGAGCCTGCTTTGGATTCTGTGTCTCCCTTTCTCTGCCCCTCCCCTCCCCTGTTCTCTCTCTCTCTCCCTCTCTCTCAAAAATAAAAAAAAAATATTTAAAAAAATGGGTGCTAATAGCATCTAGTAGGGGTAAAGACCAAGAATGCTGCTAAACACACTGTTTACCTAAGTCATGGACGAGGAGGAGAGACAAACAGGGGAAACAATCCAGAGGTTTTCAACAGCAGGAAGTTGCTGGCACACAAAGGATAGACCCTTGGAGGAGGTAGTGTTACCACAACCCAGAAGCTAGAACCATTAGGTAAAGGCCAGAAACACAAGAGGCACTGTTCTGGGGGGAACTCAGGCAACAGAGAGAGGGCTTCCCAGCCAGAAGCTGGAGTCATGGAAAATGGGAAAACTATCGTCTGAAAATGCCCCCTTGAGCAGGAGAGGGAGAGAAACACACTGGTTTCTCCTTTCTGCCCTCCAATTTTCTTTTAACTTTTTAAAAAAAAATTTAATGCTTTTTTAACTTATTTTTGAGGGAGAGAAAGACAGAGTGGGAGAAGGGGAGGGGCAGAAATAGAGGGAGACACAGAATCCAAAGCAGGCTCCAGGCTCTGAGCTGTCAGCACAGAGCCCAACGCGGGGCTTGAACTCATAAACTGCAAGATCATGACCTACCCGAAGTCAGAGGCTTAACTGACTGAGCCACCCAGGTACCCGTCTGCCCTCCAATTTTCTATAGATGCCTCTCATTGGTCAGACTAGCCACAAACCAGCTTTTAAGGGATCCCAAAGAAATGATTTTGAAGAGAAGCTCGGAGGAAATAGAGCCCAGAGCAACAGGTGATACCTACACAGTTGCCATAGCAACAGGGCCTGTGTCCATCTCTGTGGGGAACCCGCCTCTGGTTTTCAGATCCCTCTTTAGGGATTTCCTTTCTTCTTTTTTTTTTTTCTAGTTCAGCCCAACATTAATAAGATGCTTGTTGCATATGTTTATCTACCTTTTCCAGTTGTCTCATAACAGGAGATTTTTTAAAATATCTTTTCTGCACTATTGTTAGAAGTTACAATAATGTTTTTTGACCTTTTAAGGGCAAAAGGTTTGCTAATATCTTAGGGAAAGACAGCTGATAATTTTTTTTTAATTTTTTTTTTTTAACATTTATTTATTTTTGAGACAGAGCATGAACGGGGGAGGGTCAGAGAGAGGGAGACACAGAATCTGAAACAGGCTCCAGGCTCTGAGCTAAGACAGCTGATAATTTAGAACAAAACTAAACTCTAGTCATTCCGGTATATAGTCAACAAATATTTATGTTATGCCTACCAGGTACCAGTTACTTTTCTAAGTTCTACTGAAATAATGAGGAACAAGATCCAATGTCTGACATCTATATGATAGATATAGATAGATAGATAGATAGATCCACAGACACATGTATTTTTAGAATTGAATCAGCGTGCACTATCTCCTTACTTAGATGCAGCTAGGTATACAATATTCATCAACATACAGATATTCACACATTGAAGTGAATGTGTGAATCTGTATGTGGGTCTACATATGTGTGTATGTGGAAGTAAATAAGCAACTTGGTAGTAAATCGGGAGTAAACGGGTAGTAAATGATATAGAGCACATTGCCTATGGCAACACATCCTTTGTTTCTTCTCAAAACATTTTTTTATCATTTCATAAAGTCCTAGGTTTAATAAAAATTAGATATCATTAAGGCAATAGAGCTGAACTTCAGGAGTCGAGCGTTGGTTTACCAAACATCAGCTCTTACAAGACAAAAGCAAGTTTACATTTGTATCAAAATAAAAAGTAGCAACAAGCACATCAACAAACAACAAGACTAGGTTCTCTAGAGTTTTCCATGACTTCTGCCTGTTGACTGCCTTCCTGCCTTTCTACAATGGGTAACATTTCAGATTTCAAGTGACAAAGAAGTGATGGTTCAGGCCCTGGAGAATTTTAGGTTTAAAAAAAAGTCTAGGTTATTCACATTTGTATCTGTGTTTTTTTGGGGGGGGGGGGAGGGGGTGTCTATTTTTAATCTCCTAACCAATCTCTAGAGAAAGGAGAAATGTCCAGAGATGAGGCTTCAAGGAGCAAGAAAAGCAAAGTGAGAAAACACCAAGGTAATTACCAATTGTGATTATCCAAATCTAACCTTAGAACCTTATTTCAAGTCATTTTTATCTTTAGCCATTGCAGTAAATGTGTTGTTGATATCAAAATAGCCTTTGAACCTCTAGCTAAGGTGTCCTAAGATGAGTAAGAACTCATCTCAAAGAAAAGGCATTGGTTCTCTCTTCGTGGAAAGGGGAGGGCAGCTCAGGCTTCAGGCTTTAATCAAGACCCATTATATTTATATTGAGGTCAATTTATTTCCTAACTAAGATGCAGACACACAAATAAACTCCCACTATTCTCATTCTTACGAACTTGGATTATGTTAAAGTTTTGCCAATGGGAGTGCGTGACCTACTTTGTAATTCAGTTACATACTTTTTATTCTCTCATAATGCGTATAGTTTTGGGGGGCTCAATTTAGGTGAAATGCAGTAACTCCTCCTTCAATTGTAAGACACAGGTAAAAATACACACAAAGTATTTTTAGATATCATTATGGATATTAGACAAAGTAACAAGTTAAAAGTGGAATTATTTTATGGTGGTGTTTGGATGATGTCTTGACAAGTATTCAATAGTTCAGATATCTTCAAAATCTTCCCTACATACTAAACAAATGTGAAGTCTTTGGTTATTTAATAGCTCACCATGGGATATTTTTTTCTTGTTATTTACCAGGTCTGGGGGAGACAGATAGTGACGGCAGAGATTTTGTCTTCATCTAAAACATTATCCATCAAAGACCAACATACTCTCTGAGAAAAGATGGAATTTCACACTGGCCCTGTATTTTAATAGAAAATGAGCTGGCATTTGCTCCTGTCAGCTAATGAAACAACTGGGGGCTTTTGGAGAATGAAAAATGGGTGATTAACAACTTCATCTGGAGACAAAGAAGATCTGCTCATCTCTTAAAGATGAGTTGACAATTCCTTATTTGGGAACTTTGTTCTGAATGCTCTGGAAGGAGCAGCGAGGAGAACCGCAAGTTTGTATGTCAGGTGTTGTTATTGCTACTAGTAATTTTCCTTCGATAGATGGGAAAGACTAATGCCAGCGTCATGGAGAAATCGCTTTCATTCTCTTTCATATCATCATAAGAGTATTTCTATAAAATTCTTAGGGAGGGAGAAAAAAAAGAAAGTTTAAAGCCTGGCCATTCTGAAATGAAGCAGAGGAATTGGACTCGAAGGGGTAGACCAGTCGTCTTTCTGGATGGTATCCTGTCTCCAGAGTTAGATAATTGAATGTGATAAAGATTTTACCAGCCATGCTAAATAAATTATGAGACATAACACAACGGATTGTAAACCAGTCTTTAAAAATCATCATGTAGACAGTAAAACATAATGTTTAAGGTCACAGACAATGGTATCAGATAAACCAGGGTTCAAGTCCCCATCCTACTATTTAGCAGCTGCATTACCTTGAACAAGTTCACCTCTCCAGAAGTAATCATCTCAGAGTTGTTGTAGAAATTACAGGAGATAATGCACTTAAAAAGCTTGTCATAAGCCTGATAGTTGCTCAAAAATATTTATCACATGAATGAATGAATACTTAATAGATGTTTGTTCTTTTCATAATATTTTGAGCTAGAAATATATCCATGATATTGCTGAATTTTGTTTAAAAAATCATTTGCAGAACCACATATAATCTATAATTTCACATACACGAGTTCCCTGCATGTTTCTCTACATGTCTGTGTGCACATGAGCTAAATGGAAGGATGTTAATGAAAACAACTGTTATTTTCATGCAATGATATTTCCAGTGCTTATCACTCACCACTTTGTATTTTTCTCTATATGCCATCTTATAGAAACTATTAAGCCGTATGTAAAAAATCAATATGCACCAGACAGGTTTAAACATTTATCTAAATATTCAGTAGATGAGGCTGAAGTCTTACTGGAGAAAGAGATTAGGAAGAAAAGAACATCAGGAGCAATTTATCTTTAGAGACCTCTTCCAAAGGTGAAAGATACAAAGGAGTGATCTCCCTGCTCATTGGGGCACAAAAGAAATTGTTTCACCATTCCTTTGCTGCCATACAACTGTCTTTTGAAGAGTGTCTCAGAGACTCCCATGTAATAAAGAAACATTTATTACCCATTTCAAATGACCTCTTAGAAAATCTCTGCTACTAGATAGCTGGGACAACTTAAACAAGAAAAATGAAGAGAGATCAGTTCCTCTTTGGCTTCTTATCAAACTGCGCCCTATCACTAAACAGCTTACTCACAAAGGGAATTCACAAGGGATAACCTGACATGCAATTCTGTGATGTAGGAAAAATCCACTGCCTGGACTGACATCCAGGTGAAACGGCTGTATGTTATATTCATGCATGTGAAGTCATTCATTGCCATTCACGTGATGATGAAACGTCCCCAGAGAGCCTTTCTGCTTTGGATTTTGTTGAATAAATTTCTTAGGATAGATCCAGGAAGGCATTAGAGGGAAAAGACTGACCAAGGAGGCTGGCATTGCCTGGTCTGGGACAGTGAGGGAGTTGGCCACCCCCCAGGAATCCATGGCCCTTACTGTGTGTCCATGATTCTCTACAAGCCTAAGTTTGTGGGCTCAATCAGAGAGGCAGGATCCTCCCCAGCAGACCCATATTGACTTAGCTTCCATGCATCAGGATCACACCATGGGGGGGGGGGGGGGAGGGCAAAGGAAAACAATTTTCATAAAATAAGCATACATGTGTACAAGCGTGTAGAGTACCCATGCGAGAATATATAAAACCTGGAAACAGAACTAGCTTGGCAAAAGAAAGTCTTAACGGCAAGAATTGTGTTGTCCAATATCACAGCTACAGGAAGTTTTAAAATTAAAATTAATTAAAATTAAGAATTCAGTTCTTTAGTTGTACTAACCACATTCCGAATGTTCGGTTGTCTCCTGTGGCTCGTGGTGACTGTATTAAACAGCACCGAAATAGAACATTTCCATCACTCTGGAAAGTTCTATTAAACAGTACTGGGCAAGAGCCTACAGTATACTCTTTGACCTTTTAAATGATGTACTATGTGCATGTATTACTTATTCAAAAATTAAAATTATTACATATTTCAAAATTTCGAAGTAATAATGTTTTAATTGTTTTACATAATTTGTATTGAAAAGTTCAGAAGGACTTCTCCATTTTTCATTAGGGGCTACTAGGATTGCAAACACATAACACCCTTAAATGGCCAAATTCAAAAATCCTATTATAGGTTGTTTTCCCTAGAGCAAATATAACAACTAAAAAAGAACTTAAGGCAAGCGTTAATTAAAATCATGAAGTACAAAGCCCTAGTTTTATTTCCAAGACTAATAATAAGCTGCTCTTTTAAAATTGATTTTTTTTTCTCCCAGGTACAGGAATCATATCACAGATGGAGGGTATAATGAGACAAGTGTCAGATGGTCTATGTTGAAGCTTCAGGTCCAACTGTGCACAGCATGGCTGCGGCAGTGACACTCACAGGTATGTGACACCCAGCTCTCTCCTCCCTGTTGTCTATATTAAGCAGAAAAGCCAAGTATTGGGTGAATAATGGCCTTTGAAGTTTTGGTCTTTGTCAGCATTTACAGAAGCCCCAAATAGAAATACTGTGAAATCATCTTTGATGCTGCTTATGTTTGGGGGGGATGACATACTGATGAACAAAATTACTTTAAAAAAAAATATATTCAAAAAAATATATTGAATGCTTAATACCTGTGAGGTTCTGTTCCAGGCCCCAGAGATGTAGCAGATAAAATCCCAGGCCTCAAGTTGCGTACTTTCTAAGCTACTCGACAGTCGATAAGCAAATAAGTAAAATAATAATAATAAACAAAAAAGAAACGCATGACAGATGGAAGGGACTGAGTGTGTTCTCAGAAGCATGCTAATTTACATAGGGTGGCTGTGGTGGGCAGAATACTGGTCTCCCAGAAACGGCTCACATCCTAATCCCAGAAATCTGTGAGTATGTGACCTGATAACAGTAAAAGAAACTTTGCAGGTGTGATTCGTTAAGGATCTGGCGGCTGAGGAGATTATCCTGGATGATCTGGGCTGACCTAACGTAATCACAGACGTCCAAAGAAGACGTGGAGAGGCAGGATGTTGAGCTGATGTGATCGCGGGAAGGAACCGTGACAAAGGAATGTGAACAGTCTCTAGAAGCTGGAAAAAGGCAAGGCAACTAATTCTCCACCAGAGCCTCCGGAGGAAACAAAGATCTGCTGACACTTTGACTTGAGCCCAGTGAAAACCATTTTGCACTTTGACCTCCAGAAAGGGAAGATAATACACTTGTGTAGTTTTAGGTCACAAAACACTAATTTAGTGGCGATTTTCTAGGGCAGAAGAGGAAAGTAACACGGTGGCCATGGGTGGCTTCACTGAAAAGTTGACCTTTGGAAGAAGATCTAAGGAGGGTAGGGAGAGTCATGCAGAGGTCTGAGCAGAAAGCATTCCAGGCGGAGAGTCAGGAAGTGAAAATTCCCTGAGGCAAGGGCACATCTGGCATGTTGGAGGAGACTGGACTGCAGGGGGCAAGGGCAGAAGCAAGTCGGCCAGTTAGGGGGCTACTTTCATAATGCAAATGAGAGATGATGATGGCTTGGACAGGGGCAATGCAGAACGGTGGGTCTCTAGGTGTGTCTTACAAAGATCATTCCATTTATAAGGTCGAGAAGAGATTGTAAAGGGGACGAGTGAAGGGACCATGAGACAGTCAGGAAATTACTGCAATAATTTAGGCAAGACGTTAAGGTCCCTTGGACTTCCATCCAAGAGTTGATGGTTGACACTAGAATCTATTTTCAAAGGGGAGGGGGGCGGACAGAGTTTTCTGACACCTGTTAAGAATGAAAGTTATCCAGAGAGAAGTCTCACTCACAGTTTTGCCTTTTTCTTTATCACTTTCTGTAATCCTACACCCCAGGCTGGGAGACTCACTTTCAGGATCCATTTAAACAACCTACTAGATTACTTATAAAAAGGAAAGAGAAAGCTTGGATCAGTAAAATCAAGTCAGGTCCTCAAGTGGTATCCACAACCTCCTTTTCTTGTCACCTTTTGTCAGAACAATGGAAGAATAGAATTACAAGAGCCTGGGGGGTCAGCAGCTACAACAGAAAGGCCCCAAAACATACAAGTTATCTAGACCAGGCATGTCAAGCATGGGCTCCAGATACCTAAGAGATCATTGGGTTACAGGAACTGCCTTCAATATTTTAAAAATTCTTTTAGGAACTTTAAATAGAAGTCACATCTTGCACTGGTTGTCTGGTTTGGGTTACGTTATAGCCACTCCGTGTGGTCCAAATTATACGAGTCAGTAAACAATTAACAAAAATAGGAAAATCAACTATTACTTAAGAAATTCAATGTGTTTTGAAAATTTTCTTTAAAACCATTGGGACTATAGGGAAATTAATACAGAGGGTACCCAGAGGGAATCTTTGGGACATACAGAGTTAGTTATTTTTGGCCCAGGTGATTATCCTGGCCCCCCACCCCCATAGCTTTTGTTCAGATGATAATTTCATACCCTTATCTCCTACCCACTGATCTAGCATAGTGGGCAATTGTGATTTGCCTTACCAGAATTCTCTCTAATTTTTTGAGGATCCTCTATATGGTTTCTCACAGGGGCTGTACATATACTCAATGAAATATTATGCAGCCATAAAAAGGATGAGATCTTATCATTTGCAACAACATGGATGGAGCAAGAGGGTATTATACTAAGTGAAATGCATAGACTGAGAAAGGTAAAAACACCATATGATTTCACTCATGTGTAAAATCTAAAAATCAAAATCAGTGAATACATAAACAACAAAAAGCAGAATCAGATAAATACAGAGAACAAAATGATGGTTGCCCGAGAAAAGGGGGTCGGGGATGAGCAAAACAGGTGAAGCAGAGTGGGAGATACAGGCTTCCAATTATAGAATAAACAAGTCACAGGAATAAGAGGCACAGCATAGGGAACACCATCAACGATATTGTAATAGTGTTGTACAATGACAGATGGAAGCTACACTTATGGTGAGTAGAGCATAAGTAAATAGAAGTTGAATGACTGGTGCACACATGAAACTAATGTAACATTGTCAACTATACTCAAATAAAAGTTTGAGTATATAAAATGCATACCTTATATAGACTCGTATATATAAAAATACTAGTAGGAACTAGTACTAGGAATTACATGACCAGTTTTGGGTCCTTTTTCTTTAACTTACTTGCTGTGGAGTAAGCCACTTAGTGTTGGCAATTACATAAAAACTAATTTACTATCAAGGCTGTTAAGAGGAATAATTATATAAAGTCTCTGAGAACAATTTGAAACGTATAATCACACTATACAGAAACAAAGGAGCAAACTGAGATTATTATTGTCGGCTATTTTCCCGGTCCACTCTCTAATGAAAGCAAGTAGTGAAATTGAGTGCAAGAGTCAGCAAGGCGAGGTCCTTCAATAATTGAGAATTGTTGACTATAAATAATTATTTTGCTATTAAACCTTTAGACTATGTTTGGTGCATATACTCTAAAAGATGCGTGTCTTCCACCAACACTTTTTACCTCTGTGTACTGTGACCAACCCCGAAGAAATTCTGGGTGTGTGTGTGTGTGTGTGTGTTTCTCCTCCATTAAATTTGAACAGGACACAAGTCATTATGGACTCTCATCCATTATAGGACTATGTGAGCCTTTCAACATTTGCATATGAATAACTAAAAGAGATTTATGACTTTATCTTTGAACATAAAAAAGGTTTTGTTGCATAAATTACACTATTTCTAAGCCCATTCGGCTTTCTGTACTGCCTATCCATCTAGTATGCGTGAGTTGGTCCCGTGTTCCCACTGGGAAGGTGTTAAGTGAGTTACATGCTTTTTGGGGTGTTTGAATTACTGTATTCCTCAACTGGAGTTTGCTGACACAGTGTGAATAGGCAGGGCTCCCAAGACAGCAAGAGGAGCCTTGCTGAGTTCAGCATAACTTGGCTCCTTAAAAGCTGTAACCCAGGCCAATGATCTCCAACCACATAGTTGTAGTTCAAATGAAACGCAAATCACAAACATGCTTCCTGAACAACATGGGAGATGATGTATCACGGAGAGCTAGAGTAAAGTGTTATACTACATAAGGAGTTATGATTATTATCTCCATTTGCAAAAGTCACACCGAGTCCAAAATACCAATCTAGTTGTATGTGCCTCCAAAGACCACACGTTAAGCCATATTGTATGTTGCAAACTGCCCAAACTCTGAGACCTAATATTTGAAATAATTCTGTCCACAAGTACCCATCTTTCCCCCATCTCATTCATTCATATCTATTGGCACTGTTCTTTTTTTTTAATGTGGATTTATTTTAAATGTTTATCTTTTGAGAGAGACAAAGAGAGAGACAGACAGACAGACAGAATGCGAGCAAGGCAGGGGCAGAAAGAGAGGGAAGACACTGAATCTGAAGCAGGCTCCAGGCTCTGAGCTGTCAGCACAGAGCCCGATGTGGGGCTTGAACTTGTGAACACAAAATCATAACCTGAACTGAAGTCGGATGCTTAACCAACTGAGTCATGCAGCTGCCCTAATGTTGATTTATTTATTTTAAGAGGGGGTGGGGGGAGAGAGAGAATCCCAAGCAGGTTCCATGTTATCAGTGCAGAGCTCCTGGCTTGATCTCACAAACCATGAGATCATGATCTGAGCCGAAATCAAGAGTCAGACGCTCAGCTAACTGAGCGATCCAGGAGCCCCTGGCACTGTTCCTTAAACACATCTTGATATCTAGAACCTTGAAAACTTGCCAGGTGTTCTGGTCCCTCTCCCAGTTATGACTTACCTGCTTCTTCCCTAAGCCTGGATCCAATGGTCCTGGTGAACTGCTTCCAATGCAGATACCACTCTACAGCTCTCCAGGTCCTTGAACCCCTGCCAGTCCTCCTGAGTCCAGCCCCAGCTGTGAGTAACATCATGTATGTGCTTGCATCCCATTTCTGAGCTAGCAAATATGGGCAAAGAATATGAAAAAATTGGGCTGAACAGGTCCCCTACAAATCTTTTTTCTCAGCAAGACCCACACGGGGCCACGGAAGTGGTGAAATACAATCCAGGTAATGACTAGAATGACCAGTCATTTTCAAACAAAATGACATCGTCTGAAACAAATGGCAAGTGTCATGGGACACTAGGACTGGCCTGGGCAAACAAACTATATGGTCACTGTAATTCTAACACCCTCAGCCATAGAGATTGGAGGTTGAAAGCAAGGATTTTGGACCCTGATCTCAGATTAGATCCCAGCAAGGCCATAGTATAAGTATGTGACCTTGACCATCTTGCTTACCCATTCTAAGACTCAATTTCCTTAACCATAAACTCTGGATAAAACAATACCAAGTCCTAGTATTGCAGTAAGGATTTTAAACATTAAAGAATATTTTATCATCCTATTTTATTTAACTGGCCTCCCTAGCATTGTTCAGGATAGTAACAAGTGAATCTATGTGCTGTTTCTTACCCTGGACATACACAGAGTTCTACGTGGTCTTATGTAAAGTTTCTCTGTTGTAAACCAATCCTTGCATTGTTCTGAAGGGTAACTGCCCTTGTCCTGGTCTTATCTCCCAGAGTCCTGTGGAAGTGATCGCCCAGCCCATGACAGACAGCCTATAATAAAAGTACAACCATCCCTAAGACACTTCCAAATTTCTTTTCTTTTTAAGTTAAAGTATAGTGTTATATCAGCTAACATATAGGTTATATCAGTTTCAGGTGTACAATATAATGATTCAACAATTCTATATATTACTCAGGGCTCATCAAGGTAAGTGTATTCTTAATGTTCTTTATCTATTTCACTCATCCCCCCACTGCCCTCCCCTCTAACAACACCGGTTTGTCCTCTGTATTTAAGAGTGTTTTTGTTTCGGGGCACCTGGGCTTCTCAGTCGGTTAAGTGTCCAACTTCAGCTCAGATCTCACGGTTCATGGGTTCGAGCCCCGCGTCGGGCTCTGTGCTGATAGCTCCGAGCCTGGAGCCCGTGTCTGATTCTGTGTCTCCCTCTCTCTCTGCCCCTCCCCTGCTCACTCTGTCTCTCTCTGTCTCTCAAAAATAAATAAATGCAAAAAAAAATTTTTTTTAAGTGTTCTTGTTTCTTTTTATCTTTGCTCATTTGCTTTGATTCTTAAATTCCCTCTGTGAGTGAAATCATAAAGTATTTGTCTTTCTCTGACTGACTTATTTCACTTAGCATAACACCCTCTAGATCCACCCAAGTTATTGCAAATGGCAAGATCTCATCCTTTTTATGGCTGAGTAATATTTCACTGTGTGTGTGTGTGTGTGTGTGTGTGTGTCACACCTTCCTTATCCATTCATCTCTCAGTGAACATTTGGGTTGCTTCCATACCTTGGTTATTATAAATAATTCTTCAATAAACATAGGGATGCATACCATATATCTTTTTGAATTAGTGTTTATTTTCTTTGAGTAAATACCCAGTAGTAGAATTGCTGGATCGTATGGTAATTGTATTTTTAATTTTTTGAGGAAACTCCAAACTGTTTTGCCCAGTTGCTGCGCCAATTTGCATTCCCACCAACAGTGTACAAGAATTCCTTTTTCTCTACATCGTCACCAACACTTGTTACTTCTAGTCTGTTTGATTCTAGCCATTCTGACTGCCAAATCTTATGCAAATTCATCCAGTCATTGTTATATAATACTGTAAAAGATAACAGGGATAAGAAACTGTATATTAATGGAATAACTTACGAAGAAAAGCTAACATGACTCTCAGCATACCATAAACGCTTAATACATAGTCACTTATCCAAGCATCACTCCGGTCACCTAACTTACAGAATGCACCAAGCCTAGAACTCGAGCTAAATATCTCTCTAAGATTTGGAAATATTGGCCACACCAAAAAGGGTCAAGCTTACTAGAAATAAATGTAAATTCCTTGAATAGTGTTCAAAAATTATCTATACCAGTATAAGATGTAGAAATTCAGCTTAGCAATGATTCACAGGAAGAAATCTTAAGCATCCTTATAGACCAACAGGGGAGGCAGGGAGCATGGTTGAATATAATGCATCACTGGTGCGTTCCTGCACATCTGTAGATTTCAACAGAGCAAAAAAGTAGTGTGGTCCATGAGCCATCAAAGCACACGGAATTTTATTCACTAGGTACAACACACCTTTGCAACAATTGAAGGTTTATTCATGCAACTGCAAAGAAATCTATGACATAGAAACAAATTTGGTGGGTCATCTGGATGGTGTAGAGTAAGGTATAGTTTGCTGAAAGTAGAGAAGTAAGAGAGACACTACCTTAATGTCATGCACAAATAAAAAATAAAAGATCATTTGGAAATGCAAAAAGCACTCTGCTTCTCAATTATGTAAGAGTATTTTCAGATTAGCAACAATTTCTATTCAGTCTGAGAAACAAAGAATAGGTCCCTTACAAATCTTTCCATGTGCAAGACCCATGTACTAGAGTGGCTGCTGATGGTGTGAGGCATCTTTCTGGGGTGATGAAATGTTCTGGAATCAGTTGGTGGTGATGATTGCACAACCTTGTAAATACCAGAAAAACCACTGAACCGTCCATGTCAAAGGGTGAGTTTCATGGTGTGTGGATTATAGGTCAATAAAATGATAATAATAATAATAATTAGTGGACAAAGAATGATCAGGAGCAGGATACTTACAGGAGACTTCATAGGATCTCACCACAAGATGATCATTTGCAAAAGAAAATTAGTAACAACAGTGGAGAAACCTACAGGAAACTATCTTAACTGAGTAATCAAAGTGCATATGACCAGTAATGGGAAGAAGTGATGCCATGTACCTCCTGATTCAAAGCTCTTGAGCCATAAGATGATTTATGTTGTTTTTCCAAAAACGCATAACCTGAGCCATCATGAGGAAATGTCAGAATGTCCCAAGTTGAGGGACATTCTACAAATAGCTTGTCAGCACATTTCAAAAGCATCACGATCAGGGTGCCTAGTGGCTCAGTCAGTTGAGCTTCTGACTCGGTTTTGGCTCAGGTCATGATCTCACGGTTCGTGAGTTCAAGCCCCACATTGGATTCTGTGCTGACAGTAGGGGGCCTGCTTGGGATTCTCTTTCTCTCCCTCACTCTGCAACTCCCTGGCCCACGCTCTCTCTCTCTCTCTCTTTCTCTCCCTCCATTTGCCACCCCCCCATTTGCTCGTGTGCACACTCCCTCTCTCTCAAAATAATAAATAAACTTAAAAAAAAAAAGAAGTTAAAAATAATTGAAATTGTACAGCCAACCCCAAATATAAGAATTGCTACTATGGGGTTAAGTTCTGAGAGAATCCTGGACACGCTGTATTTTTTTAAGCAGATTCTGAACAACTAAATTTTGTTGCAATGACTCAAAGTAGAAGGGTCCGGGGTCACATGAGATCCCTATTTACTTACATATGTGTTCTTGAACACATTTCTTAATCTTTATTGGCCTCAGTGTCTTCATGTGTAAATTGGGAATGAGCAGACTATTTACCACTTAGAGTCGTTTTGAGGGTAATTTAGGTAACCTATACAGAGTGCTTAGCACAACAATAAGAGTTTGTAACCATTAGCTACCTCTACTATATCGATCAGTGAATACATCCAGCCTTATGCTAGTCACACAGAATTAAGAAAAAAATAATGCGGCTTTCTCTTTTAAGAAACACTCATGTATTGAGGCATTCATAAACCCCAGTAGAGGGGAGGCGTAGTGCCAGACCCATGAGGGAAGTACTCATTGGCGTGCAGTGTCTTCTCCAGAAGATTATGGTCCTGGCTGCAAGTCAGGGGAAACCCCTACAGGGGAAAAGAGTATTTGCAAGAAAGAGAAGCTCAGTGAATGTTGCTGAACACAACCGGTGACTGGCTCACAACTGGACGTGGCGTCGCAAAGACTAAGCTTGGGATCACTAAAAGTACTCAAGCCACGGGTACTGTGCTCTTAGGGTTACAAACTGGGAATTCCTGCGGTAAGCAGGAGATTTGAAAATAGGACTGCTGAAAGTCTGTGTCTTGGGCAGCTTGAACGAAATATCCCAGACTGGGTGGCTTGTAAATAACAGAAATTTATTTCTCACGGTTGTGAAGGCTGGAGTCCCCGATCAGGGTACCAGCCAGGGTCCAGTGAAGGTCCTCTTCTCAGCTCACAGCCAGTGCCTTCTCACGGTGTCCTGGTGTGGTGGAAGGACCCAGGGAGCTCCAAGCCTGTGCACGAGGGCTCCGCTCTCATGACCTAAGCACCTCCCAGAGGCTCCAACCGCAAATACCCTCAGACCGGGGGTTAGGATTTCAACATAAGAACTGGGGGAGGCAGACATTCAGACAGTTGCAGTCTGGAAGTGTACATCCTCTGTTCTTCTTCCGTCCTCGTGGCCCCTCCCCGTGTCTTTCCATTCCTCCCTCCGCGTGGGCTGGAAAGACATACTCATCTCTAAGAATGAAATCTGATTAAATGTTCGTTGGGATCATCAGTGGAAACCAAGCAACATGGCCAAGACTGAGGCCCTACGTCCTCTCTCTGTTCTTGCCAACTTCATCCAGAGACCATCACTGTCTCTTTCAAGTGACTTTGGGCCCTGCAGGGGCTGGGTACATTACCCTATTCCCTGCCAGCTCTGCAGAGGGCCGGCGCTGTGCCTCCCTTCCGCCAACCACGCAGTTTGCCAGCAAATCTCCAAGCTGGGAAAAAGCACACACATCAAAAGACCCGCTGGGAGGTTTAGGAGCCAGACACAGACCAGAGGCACGATTGTAATTCAAGTCAAGACCACCAGCTCTATGCAAAGCTTTTGTGAGTGGCAACTGGAACACTCCTCGGGAGCATTTTGTGGTCTCTCCAAATGACACAGCCGCCAGGAGGTACCAAAGGCACTTCTGTGGACTTTCCCTTCACAGCAACCAGGAGGAGGGAACGTATTTCACTTACCCCCAAACCCAAACAGGTTTCCCCTCATTCTCCACTTCCTTTAGGGTTTCCTCCTACCCTGAGAAGCAGCAGGAGAATCCTGTCTGCTGGCATCTCCCCAAGGAGGGCACACACAATTAACAGTCTTGAGAAAACCCTCACTTCAAAGGCCTCATCCTCAAGAGGATCAGAGATGGAAATGCTTATGAGCAGAAGCTGGAACTGGGTGCCAGGGGCACTTGTTCCACAAATGGTTCCTTCTCCTGCAAACATGCCACCTGACTCCAAGGAGCCCATGGAGAGGACAGGCTGCAAAGAAAATTAACCCCTGAGCTCCCGGCTCCCCACCTAACTCCCCCCAACAAAGAGAGAGGATTCCGTGGACAAAGAGGAAACCACTTCAATGCCTTTTAGCTTCTTTAAAGGTTTTGTTTGCTTCTTTGTTTTTTTAATCAAGGAACCGGCTGGCCTCCAATTTGTGGAGATTTTATTTGCCATTTGGCATGCAATTTCTCCATTTATACTGATCTTTTGCCTATCCAAAAGGCAGGAACAGCTCAAGACACTCGCCGGACCATTCTGGGTTATTCCTTTACAAGAAGAAGTGGCTTCACTAAAATGTGGATGATCTGCCAGCACGATACTGCGTGGGGCACTTGAGTTACAGCAGATAGTACCTTTTTTCTCTTATTCTTGGGCAGGGTGAGTTAGTATTTGTTCATATAAACTAGGTAGCCTTCCTTAACATACAAGACATAAATCTTGGGTGAAGTATAATGCTATCCTTAAGCAGTTGGGAGGGTAGGAAAATACACATGTCATAAATCAATAATAACTCACTTAATTCTAATAACTCATTAAGTGAGTCATCATCTCTTTTATACTGCAGAAACTCTGTAAGGTGCCTATTATTCCCAAATGACGGGTGAAGAAGCTGGGCTTAAAAGATATTAAGCAACCTACCTATAAGGTGACACCAAGAATATGCAAAGAAAGCAGTCATCTAATTTTTAAAAAAAATTTTTAAATGTTTATTTACTTTTGAAAGAGAGACAGAGCACAAGTGGGAGAGGGGCAGAGAAAGAGGGAGACACAGAATCCGAAGCAGGCCCCAGGCTCTGAGCTGTCAGCACAGAGCCTGACGCGGGGCTCAAACTCACAGACTGCAAGATCACGACCTGAGCCGATCGGACACTTAACCGACTGAGCCACCCAGGTGCCCCAAGGTCCTCTAATTTTTTTTTTTTTAATTTTTTTTAACGTTTATTTATTTTTGAGACAGAGAGAGACAGAGCATGAACAGGGGAGGTGCAGAGAGAGAGGGAGACACAGAATCTGAAACAGGCTCCAGGCTCTGAGCTGACAGCACAGAGCCCGACGCGGGGCTCGAACTCACGGACCGCGAGATCGTGACCTGAGCCGAAATCGGCCACTTAACCGACTGAGCCAACCAGGCGCCCCAAGGTCCTCTAATTTTTAAGCCAAAGAGAAAATACTCCCCAGATTAATACAGTTGACCCTTAAACAACATGGGTTTGAACTGCACAGATCCACTTATATGTGGATTTTTTTGCATAGATACAGTGTAGTACTGAAATGTTTTTTCTCTTTATTTTCTTAGTAACATTTTCTTTTCTCTAGCTTGCTTTATCATAAGAAATATATAATACACATAGCATACAAAATATGTGTCAATTGACTATTTATGTTATCGGTAAGGCTTCCAGTCAACACTAGGCTATTAGTAGTAAAGTTTTGGGGGAGTCAAAAGTTTTACTGGGGTTTTCAATGGCACGGGGGGTTGGTGCCCCAACCCTTGCATTGTTCAAGGGTCAAGTGTAAAGTACAGTGAGAACCACAAAGAATAGAACCCAGAAACATGACTTTTCTAAAGTTTACAAGAGACCATTCTAGCCACTGAGACGTGGGAGATTTGCTGTACAACATCATCCCATCATTTCCACACCCACACCCAGTGTCCTAAGCTTCACAGAACCTGGTGTCAATTCACATTTTCTTTTCAAACATCCAAACGCTTGTTCTCCCCCTTCTTAGACCGTGAACCTCAGCCACAAAGGTTATCCTTCGACCCTGGAGGCGATCATCAAAGTCCACGTTGACGAATGTGACGATGATTGTGCCACCTCTGTTATCTCTTTAAATGGACTTCCCAGCCTTCCTAAAAATAAGTATTTGTGCAAATGCCTAGCAAATATATGTATTTGGCCACGGTGATTATTTCCAAGACGGCGGGATTTGGAGAAGAGAGAGACACAGGATGGTGAAGAACAAGGAGGTAAAGAGAGATTTTAACATTTTACTCTGAACCCTTTTTTTTGAGCCTCCTTTCTCATAAAAAATATTCCTATGATTTTGGGGTGCCCAGGTGGCTCAGTCGGTTGAGCACCCAACTTTTGATTTCAGCTCAGGTCATGATCTCACGGTTCGTGGGATCAGACGCCACATCGGGCTCTGCGCTGTCAGCTTGAAGCCTGCTTGAGATTCTCTCTCCGCACCCCCTCTCTGCCCCTCCCAGTTCTCTTGCTCTCTCCCTCTCTCAAAATAAATAGATAAACATTTAAAACATATTCCTATGTTTTAGTGTCACTTTTTAAATAAAGTAGAATAATTGATGGTAATCAGCAGTATAGAGAATAAGAATTTGTTGGGAGGGATTTAATCGAATATGCTCCAAATTCTGTCATGGGAAAAACTGTCTTCAGGAAGACAGTGAATCTCAGTAGTCCAGGTGTCAAAGGGTTTTTACCCCTGCAGTCGGTGTCACTGATCCAGAGTCCCTCCACTGGGCCTGGACACCTAACCTCCAGAGGCTTAGAGTGTTGGCTGCTAAATTATAGTTATTCCCTTTTCCGGAGAATTGCTCCCTGCCCAGGGGGAGCCTCCTGCCTTTCCAAGGAGGTTATTTTTATACCCATATCCCAGTCCCTGAAAGAGTAGATGCTGCTTAAAGCAGCAGAGAGCAGCCAATGCTTGAGTGACATGGGGGTTTGAATGTCCAGCCGCTTAGTCTCAAGAAGACTAAGCCTGTGATGTGGTTCATCCTCCAAGCTGGGATCAGGTCGAGGCTCCAGTCCAGTTGTGACCAGCAGGGGAAATCCTTCCCCTGCTCCATCCTGCTTCCCTTGTTCCCCTTCTCCTTTGAACACTCCCTCAAAAAGCCTTTCATGAGAATCCTTGTCTCAGGCTCTGCTTCTAAGGAATACAACCCAAGATGTCCCCATTCCCCCCACCAAATGGGGCCACACAGGCCAGAGAGTTTCACAAATGAATTCAATACACCTCAATGAACAGATAACTCCAAACCTATTTAAATTGTTCTAGAATGTACAGAAGGGGAAAAAACTACACATTCAAATCATTTTGTGAGGCCTTGACATCATTGATACCTACCTTTGACAAAGCACAATAAAACAACCAATTGATCTGACATATAAATATTAATGCCGAAGTTTTAAATGTAATTTTAACTACAAAGACAAAATTACCTATTGGAAGAATGTCTCACTATGCTCAAGTGAGATCATAACCTATTTCATTACCCCATTAGGTGGTCGGTGGCCACAAAACCTATGATATTCTAAACATTATAAAAAGATATTTGAGGAGCACCTGGGTGCCTCAGTGGTTAAGCAACCAACTCTTGGTTTTGGCTCAGGTCATGATCTCATGGTCTGAGACTGAGCCCCACATGGGGCTCTGTGCTGACAGCACGGAGCCTGCTTGGGATTCTCTCTCAATCCCTCTCTCTCTGCCCCTCCCCTACTTGCTCTCTCTTTCAAAATAAATAAATAAACATTAAAAAAAAGATATGTGAGTTCCATATTTATTCATTGTTTTAGGAACAGTGGACACTTAATAGAGATATGTAATGTAGATATAATAAAAACATCTAGAAAGTATAAAGGAAAAATAGACTTCATTTTAAAAGCAAAAAAAAAAAAAGAAAGAAAAGATTTTTAAATACCAGCAAATAAATTTAATAAGAAATATATAGGATCTTTATAGAATATAGAAGGTATTAATATAGAAGGTACTAATAAATAGAAAGATATTTGCTACTCTTTTCTAAAATAGTTCAATCTTATTTTAAAAAGTGAAATCTCAGGGGCGTCTGGGTGGCGCAGTCGGTTAAGCGTCCGACTTCAGCCAGGTCAAGATCTCGCGGTCCGTGAGTTCGAGCCCCGCGTCAGGCTCTGGGCTGATGGCTCGGAGCCTGGAGCCTGTTTCCGATTCTGTGTCTCCCTCTCTCTCTGCCCCTCCCCCATTCATGCTCTGTCTCTCTCTGTCCCAAAAAAAATAAAAAATAAATAAAAATTTAAAAAAAAGTGAAATCTCCCTAAATTAAAGTATGAAAGTAATGTGGTCTCTATTAGAATCCCAAGAAGTCTATTTCACTGAGCTGTTTGAGGTTTTTTTAAGGAAGGGAACAAGGTCTCAGGGAAAAATGATACAAAAATAACCAGAAAAGCCCTGAAACGCAGAGAAAGTAGGTTGGCAGTATAAGACTCAAAAGACGAAACATTATAAAGTTAGAGTAGTTTAATGAGATAATGAATGCAAATTGCTTAACACAATGCCTGACACAAGAATGGAGAGAAAGATTAATGGAACAAAATTGAATGAAAAAAAAGAAACAAATACAGATGGAGATTTAGTTTACCATAAAGTTTGCATTTTAAATCAGTGGGGGAAGATGAATTATTCGATGAACAGATTTAGGATTCTTGCAAAGTTTTCTAAATATAAAATAAAATAAAACTGAATCTCGACATCATTTCTTTTATCAAAAGTCATCTCAGGGATATGAACAGTAAGAAATAAAATCTTAAAAGCGCTAGAAGAAAACACAGGAGTTTAAGAAATGAATTTTAGTTTCTAAGCAAGATCTTTCTAGTCTTGAAATAAGGACACTCTCCCTAATAAGTGGGTTTAGATGTGACTATTTAATTTCTTTCCTGTATTATCAAAAAGCAAATGACCAACAGAGTAGAAGTGTTTAAAATCCATATGACAAAATATTAGTTTCCCTACTATAAAAAGAACACAACTTAATTCATCAGCCCAATGTACAAAAGGGAGACAAAGCAGTAAACTGTTGTTTATGTGGGGGACAATATGACTTTTGAACACATATAAAGATACCCACATTCGTAACTTTAAAGATAATAGAAACGATCAATACATGCTCCCTGGGGAGCATACCAAATTAGCAGACATTTTCAAAGCCTATTGCATGAGTGAAGATCAGGGCAATCTCTCTGGAGGGAAACTTTTGGCAACATTGATAAAAATATCGAATGCATTTACTGATGGTTCCAGAAATCCTTCTGCTGCATATTTATCCTATAGACACAGCCCCTTTTTTGGCCAAAACACTTATGTACAAGGATGCTTATTTGTGGCACTGATTATAAAAGACTGTGAACAATCTAAATGCCTCCTGGTAAGAAAACAGTTAAAACAAAAACAATCCATGTAAAGTTTACTTATTTAATCCACGCAGACAAAGGTTAAATAATTAAATGAATAAACCATACGCCATATAAGGGTTGTCAAAAAAGTTGCTGCAAAAGGTCCGGGAGTAAATATTTTAGGCTTTTCATGCAACATAGGCTCTGTCACAACTACTCCACTCTGCCATCACGTGAACAAATAGATGTGTCTGTGTGCAAATAAAACTTTATTCACAAAACTAGGTAGGAGACTGAATTTGGCCCTGGGGCCATAGTTTTCCTATTCCTGACTTAATGGATTTGTAGGTAAATAAATTATCTGTATTTTATGGATTTATTTATAAATCAATAAATCATCTATATTTGTTTATGGATCTATGGATACAAATATATAGATTACGTGTGCATTTATTTCTGAAAAGATATTCTGGAATTGTTTAAGTATACAAAATATATTATGTTGTATAGAGATGTTATGTATATGTGCCACATCACATATTTATTATATAATATACATATATGATTAAATAAGTAAATTATCCCTACACAATAACACTCCGTAGCTGTGGGAAAGAATGAGGAAAGCTATGTACTGTGGTATAGAAAATCGCAAACATCAATTAAGGAGAAAAGGCAAGTGGCAGACTCATGAGAATAGTACGGTCCCATTTGTATTTAACAATTTATTTGTTTCATGCGATGTTTTGCAAATGATACAGAAGAAGCTGTGATTGTCTCTAGGGAGGGGACTGAGGGACTGGCTTTCTGGGGAAATAGAGAAAAATTCACTTCCCTTTTATATTCTTTCACACTGTTGGGTTTTTTTTCACCATATGTATATACAATTTTTGAACATAGAAAGGTATTTTTAAAAAAGAAAATACAATTTATGGAATGAGGCAGCAGAGTTTAGTAACATCACCTGGTTTGAAAGTTGGGCAGCTGGGATGGCCAGGATGGCCACGACAGTTATTTAAGTGTTGAAATATATCTAGGGGCGCCTGGGTGGCTCAGTCAGTTGAGCATCAACTCTTGATTTCGGCTCGTCATGACCTCACGGTTTGTGAAATGGAGCCCTGTATCAGGCTCTGTGCTGACAGCACAGAGCCTGCTTAACATTCTCTCTCCCCCCTCTCTCTGCCCCTCCTCAGCTCACACTCTCTTGCTCTTTCAAAATAAACAAATAAACTTTCAAAGGAGTGGGGGGTGGGGGGGCGGGATATATCTAGGCCAGTTGATAAGTAACCATTGCTCTGAACACAAAGTTTCCCCTGCCAGCCAGGCCATCCTGGCCCTTCTTCAGGAACCACTCCTCCTAAACTCCCCATGATTCAGCAACTGTAAGTTCTTAGCAAAACTCATAACTTCCCCACATTTCTTTTCATTCATCAGTGAAATGTCTCCAGTAATACTTGGCCTACCGGGCCCTGGAGTATGAAATGAAGTAACATATCTAAAAGCACAGTACAAAATACAGAGCTCTAAGCTAACATAAGATAACTAACATCATTTTTTTGCACTTAGAGCCTGTCGGCAAAGATAATGTAAAGTATTTGTTCTAGGGACACAATCATTTTCTGCCATCCTGGCTCAAAACATCACCTTTCATTCATGCCTCTATTACAACGAGAATAATACCATTGTCTAGTTTTTTGAATATGTGTCAATTTCCTTTGCTATCTAGAATTCCGTGAGGACAGAAAATATGGCTCCTTTATTTGCACATGCTCAGGACCCAATACAATGGCTGATGTAGACTCGAGGTATGTTTGATGAATAAATACGTAGAACGGGAGCAAAGGAGCAAAATGAGAGAGACCTACAAAAAAGAAATTTGGTTTAGGTGTTAGGACTCTACTTCCCAATTGGTTCCTGAATAACTCAGTGACTTCATTCATAACAGCACTCTCAGGGTAAGAACGTGATGGGTGAAGCATCGTGTGAATCCGTTGATGGGATGCTAACGCATTTTTTTTTTATTTGACAAATAATTGAGTGGCTACAGGAATCGAGGTGGGTACTAGGAATTCGATATGAGCAAAGCAGGCATTTCCCCATCGGTGTTTTGGAACTTGTGGTCTACGGGGTAAGTAGAATTTATGAAAACTATGGCACACGTGAGGGCATTTTTTTTTTTAATGGAAATAAGTCGTGTAAAGGAAATGAACACGGTTCTGTAAATGCATATAACAAAGAAGAGTCTTGTCAATGGCAGTGTATCTGGGGGGATTGTCAGGGAAGTCTCCCCTGGGGAAATCACACACGGGCTGAAGGCTGAAAAGAAGTGGTGACTAGGTCAGGAGAGGGTTCCATCTCTCTGTCCACAGGAAGTCCATGCAAAGGCCCTGTGGAGAAATAACGGTGCCTTTAAAGATACGGTGGGGCAGCATGGCCATGGCACATAGAGAGAAGATAAAGTCATGATGGGTTGATCTAGTAAGACACACCAAGGTCCACATCTTCCTGTTCTGGAGGCACACAGCCAGACTACATTCTCCAGCTTCCCTTGCAGTTGGGTGTGGCCAATGGGATGTGAAGGCAATGAGGTACCCCTAACCCTAAAGGAGCTACTGTCCTTCTTCCACATTTTTTCTCTCAACTGACCTGAGGGATGAAGATGATGAAGAAGCCCCACAGGAACAAGGAGCCTACCTTGGGTCCTCTAGGAAAACCATGAACCACCCTGTAATGTTTGCTTGGGCTTCTGTGTAAGTGAGAAACACATTTCTTTTGTGTTTGAACCATTATATATTTTTGAATCGATTTATTTCTTCTGCCCAGCCTACACTGCAAGAGAGAAGGCTGTGGACAAGATCATGCAGGGCTTTGTGGGTCACATTTAAGATGTCAGATCCCCTAAGAAATGAGGAGTCACTGAAGAGTTTTATCCAAGATGGCGAGCCTTGATGAAATGTATGTTTGAAAAAGATGGTTCTGGTCGCGCTATGAAGTGGTGCATTTCTCCAGTTTTCCATTTTACTTTGCCTGGCCAGCCCTGCGGTATATTGGGCAAGGAGGTGGAAAATAATCAGATACTTCAGAGCAAGACAGCATGTTGGAAATAATGGAATAAAAGTCATGAGTATGAGAAGACAGGTAGTATTGACGAAGGTCAGAACTGGCAAAAAAAAAAAAACCCTGGCATTTTCCAAGACAAAAAATTGAAACAAGAATGGTCACAACAGGCAAACAAGGCATAAAGCACTGATAGTAGGCTGTGGGGTTTGGAGGCAGGACACAGCGGGAACGTTCACGGCTTTATGATCTCAGGCATATCACCTCTACTGGGCCTTCAAGTTCCCCCATCTATGGAACAGGATGACAGAATTTGTGTTGCAGAATCGCCATGACAACACAATGAGGCAGTGACGTGGGTCGTTCCGTCCAGGTCCTGGCGTGGGGTCAGTGCTCATTCCTGCCGGCTGTCAGCAACATCCAGAGCCAGGTTGGGAGTGAAAGAGTTAAAAGGCCCAAACATTCAGATGGATTCCGAAGATTGAAATTGGAGGCAGATGATTAAATATTTTAGAAAACTGTCATCAAGAACTTGGTAGCCATGGAAACGAGAAGGATCATGATAGGGAAGTAGGAGAAAAGTCCATCCCACTCAGAAGTAAAGATCCTCTAACTTAGAAGCTCTTCCCTTCAGCACCACTGACTTTTTCCACCAGATAATCCTTGGCTGTGTGTGTTGAGAGGGTGGGTGTACTGTGCGTTGTGGGGTGTTCAGCAGCATCCCTGGCCTCTACCTGCCAGACACGAGGAGCACCCCCCTCCGTTGTGGCAACCAACAGTGGCTCTAGACATTGACATGCGTCCCCCCCCTCTTTTGCTCATTCATTCGGTGAACGCTTTTCACTGAGGATATAAGAGGAATTACATGGATACATCCCACCGTCGTAGAACTCACATCCAAGAGTTTGCATTTTCTTTTCCCCGCAACTCAGCCACTGAGCTCGTAGATATAGTGTCACCAAAATATTTAGAGATAGGTGAGACGGATAGCCTCCTTGAACAGAGTACTATTAGGTTTTGATTTTTCTTTCACCTCCTCATTGAAAAAAATACATTTGAAAAACTATTGCGGCACAAGTACCCAGACATATGTGATGTCAATTGCATTCCGGTTTTGTGTACATTTAAGACTGATCTCAAAATCAGAGATCTATGTCTGAGTCTTGGTGTCCAATTACTTCTGTGTGGCCTGATGTATCTGTCTTTTAAACTCCTGAATTTGTTTTCTATCCTGTATAACAAATTGCCACAAACTCAGCTGATTAAAACAACACCCACTTATTATCTTGTGGCTTTGTAGGTGCATGAGTCCGAAGCCTGGGCAAGTTCCACTGGGTTCTCTGCTTAGGGTCTTACCAGGCTGAGTTCCAGGTATTGACTGCCTGGGTTGTGCTCCCAGCTGGAGGCTCTGGGGGAGAATGCGCTTTTGGCTCATTCAGGTGGTTGGTGGCGCTCAGTTCCTTGTGGTTTAAGGACCTGAGATTCCATCAAACAGTTAGCAAGGGCTAAGTGTTGACCAGGAGCTGTTCTCAGCTTCCAGCTGGTGCTTTCTGGTCATTACATGTGGTCCCTCCATCTCCAAAACAGGGTTGTGGTGGTGCCTTGAGTCCTCTTGGAGACTCTTGAGTATCTCTGACTTCCGCTATCAGCCAGTGAAAACACTCTAATTTTAGAGAACACACCTGATTGGCCAGACCTACCCAAACAATCTCATTATCTGCAGGGCAGCTGACTTGGGACCTTAATTCCATCTGCAAAATCTCTTCACAGCAGCATCTAGATTCATACTTGACCAGAGAACCTGGACATCGACTCCGGAAGCATCTTTGGAATTCTGCCTTCCACAGCCCTCTATAAAGTGGAGAGCGGGGCCCAGAAGAAGGCCCTGGGATTTCATAGTTTTCTTTTATGCCATCCCTTGCTTGAGGCTGGGGACCTGCCTGTTTCACTTCTGTGGGGACCTGCAGGCCACAAGAAGGGAGTGAGTGCTGTGCCTGGTAAAGACAACTTATTTTTGTATTTTTTATTTTAGAGAGAAACAGAGCGCCCAAGTGGAGGGGAGGGACAGAGGGAGAGAGAGAGAATCCCAAGCAGGCTCCACACTCAGCACAGGGCCCAACCCAGGGCTCAATCTCATGACCATAAGATCATGACCTGAGCCGAAATCAAGAGTTGGGACACTCAACCCACTGAACCACCCAGGCACCCTGGTAAAGAAAATTTAATCCTGACACCCATTTGTCCGGGAATCCTGAAAAGACTAAAGGTGTTGAATGGGGAGGGGAATTTACATATAATCAAATTTCATCATTCTTGTAACACGATTTAATATTCGTTTCCTCTTACTGGGGTTTGAATTTAGTTGCAACAGGTAGTGAAGTCTCCATGCTCTGCATTTGATTGTGACATCCCAGTTGTCACCAGGAGTTGGATTACAGGCTTCACAAAAGTGAGGGGGCAGAGATATTCTAATTTCATTTTTAATTATACAATAACAAAAGCTATTACGAACCAGGAAAGAATACCTTAAAATTAATTATCAGCCAAAATAAGATCCTCAGGAAGGCCTTTCAAAGCTTAATCAAGATAAAATGAAACGAACATAAAATTAAATTTAAAAAAAAAATCCTCTAAAAGATGAAGGAATTCAGAGAAGAACACGAAAAAAAAATAATTTATGGGAGACTAAGGGCTCTAAATTAGATACCTCTCTTGAAACATTGTCAAGGACATGTCTTACTTGAATTATGATCAAAAACCCATATCAATCTCCCTCCACTAGAAAAATAGGAAAGAATGACTCGAGTTCTCATCTACCTTCCAGGTATGACTCAATTCCCAATTCTATGACAATTTTCATGCTGTTTTTATAGAACACCAGAACAAATGAATGTCAACTTAGAAACAGAGAGCACAGCTCTCTTCACTCCAATCTTAGGAAGAGTCAAACATTTGAAGATTCTCTAGCTTTTAGGAAACACCACCAATCTCAAGGATAAAAATGCAGATGGGTTGTTCCAAACAGAAGAGTCCCTTCATGTCTTTAAAATGAAACTGGCATATGTCCCAAGGTGACATCACAACTCGTTTCTTTTGAATCAAGAGGGCATCTCTTAAAATGAAGGGACTCCTCCCAGGCTCACCAAATTACTCATTTTAGCACGTGATATAGCAAACATGTGTATTATTTGTTTGGTAATTCAGCTTTTGGGTGTATGTTTTGTCTTCTTCTCATAACAGCATTCTCCTTTCCAGTGGAGAAAATTTCCTCCTTTCTCTCAATCGTTTGGCTTGGGGGAGGGGACAGTGGACCCATCCCCAGTTAAAAAAAAAAAAAAAAAAGGAAAAAGAAAAAAATACATATATAAAATCCACAATCAGAGCATTGGATGTCCTGGCCTCAGTGATTGGTTCAAGGATGAGTATGTGACATCAGTTAGGCCAATAAGACAGATATCTCCAACCTTTGCTAAAACTGTTTGTTCTACTATCTAGGTTTCTAATTGGCAGGTAAGTCTAGATCAGCTGGTATCACCCTTCCTCCAGGAAGAAGCATTTTTGGGAATGAAACCAATTAAAAAAAAAAAAGGCAGAGTCAAGAGCTAGAAGGAGAAAAGGTCTTGGCACTATTATTTGGGCACCTGGATCCGGCTTTACCTGAAGCTATTCACACGTGTAATTTTCATTTACATCAGCAAGTAAATTTACTTTTTGCATTGGGCCAGTTTGAGCTGGTTTTCTGCCATGAAATCAAGAGTCATGACTAATCACTTTGTCTGGAAAGACTATCACAGCTGCTGTGTACTCTCAGCATTTTTTTGTTGTTATTTTGCCGCCTCTGCTTCCTCTATACTATGCAAATTCCCTTCCCGATGACTTTGTTTACTTTCTCCCACCAACCTGAAATGTCCTGTGCATTTCTCCTTTCTTACCTTTTTCATGGCCCAAATGAAGTCCCAACCTCCACAAGCCATCCTGATCTGCTCCTAACTCCTATTTCAAAAGTCTTCTACATTCTGTTGAAACCATCTTCTGTTGTTTACATGCCAGTCTGTCTGTTCTGTCCCCAGCTACCTTACAGGATCCTAGAATAAAACATTTCTCCATCAATCTTCACAGTTTCAACACAATGTTCACCGCAAGCCTGCAGCATCTCTCATTTGGGTTGCTGATAACGCCTCTGGACTGAAGTCTCCATACCCTCTCCATCCTGCCCCTTTACCCTGTGCTCCCCCACAGCTGACAGACGCCCCCACTGAAAACCCTTTGGTGCATTTTGAATGCTCTGAGAGTCGTAGCCAAAGTCCTGAGAGTGATCTGCAAAGCTCTACAGGGTCTGGCCTCTGGCTAGCTCTCCACTTGCCCTCCCCACCCTCTCCTACCTTCTCTCTGCTCCAGTCACACTCAAAGTGCTCAGTGTCACCTCCCCACCATTGCTCCCCCATCACAGGGCAGAGCACGCTGTCCCCTTTTCCCTGAACACACACACCTCCCTTCTTTCCTAATTAACTCTTACTTATTCTTTAGACCTCAGCGCAATCTCCATTCCCTTGGGAAGAATGTCTATGACCCTGCTGATTAAATTACCTTTCACCATTACCATTATAAGCTCTCGTGACTCCGTGGCCTTTCCTTCACTGCATTTATCAAATTTGTCATTATCACATTAATATGTATATTCACATATATGACCACTTTGTCAGTGTCTTTCTCCTGCTCAAACATGAGCCCTATGAGATTAGGAACAATCTCACCATTATATCGCCAGCACCTGGCAAATACAACATCCTAATAGGCGCTTAATAAACACTGGCTTAATGAATGGAAGAATCACATGGTTGAGGCACAATAAATATTGCTGGCTGGATGGAAGGATAGACGGAAGGACATAGGAGGGGTGGACGCATGAAATTACTGTTAAGAGCACTTTTCTCCTCCAACTGTGACTGTTGTTTACATTTGGAAAGCTTAATAAAAATAAATAAAGCTCTTAAGAAATGATTGCTGACTCGTCTGGAAATACAAGCTCTTGGATGAGGCATGGCAGTCACAGAGCCCTAAACTGAGAGCGGGCCAACCTCTAAGACAATAGAAAACGTGCGAACCATGGGGAAGCTTTGAACAGTTGATAATTTTGCCCTGTGAGCGGCAGGCACCAAACATGTAATTTCGATGCCTTAGCACCCCGATTCTGTAACTGAGCTCCATGTTTGCTTTGGGCCAAAAGAACAGCTAGGCGGAGACTATTTATATATAATCACAGAGCCTTTTTTTGATGTAGATTTCTAAGGCACTAGAGTCATATTTTATTAATACAGGTTTCCTTTGTGTGAAGACTGGGAGGGTTTCACAGACAGAAGGTATTTAAAGACTTTTTTATCATGCCTGTCTCTACCCAGGTGAGTCGGGCTATTGAAAAAAATAAAAGAAATAAGCAAAAGTAAAGCAAATTTCATTCTTACGTGTCATATCACCTGCTGATGGGTTTATGTGTATTAAAACACGCATCGATGATAATGATTTTGATGTCTTCAAATAAGTTTTTAGTTTCCCAGACAAAATGGAATGTAAGAAGGATGATAAGGAAAATAATTTAGCCGGTAAGAACTGTGGCAGGTACTTTCTGAGAGCTTTGTATGTATGGCTATATCATGGAATCTGCAAAACACCCCCAGAAGCCAGGTATTATGTTCTCAATTTAAGAGATAAGGAAAAAAAAAAAGGGTTCGAGAGGTTTAGAGATCTGTTCAAGGGCATTCAATAAGCAAGATGCAGAGCCAGGATTTGAACCCATTTTTGCATGTTTGAGCAAATCTCTGAGTATCTTGCCCTACTACATTGCCTCTCCGTCAAAGAGAGTCCCCAGGGGATCTCTGCCTGCCCTATCTAGGAGTCTAGAGTTTTATGGTTTCTGGAGAAATATTCACCAAACTAAAGGAAGCTATGAATTGCTGTTTCCCTGATGATAATAACCAGCTCTATGCTAACTGCTGTGGATAAATATATAGGACAAATCTTTGCCTTTGAGAAGCTCATAATCTAGAAGGTTCTGTTCCTAATGCAAGAGGAAGAATAACTTTGGGTTCATTGGATGGGGAGGGGGTGAAGGGGTAATCTAGAAGGTGACACAGGGCAGGCAGTATTGGGACGTCTTGGGGACCCTTCAGGAAATGGTGGTCCCAACACAAAACACTCTGAGAGCCACAGGGAGAAAATGCACCCTCCAAGTGAAAATTAACTGTGTGCATCCACTTTCCAGATGAGGTTGCCATGCACAAGGTCAGTTATAAAAACCATATCCTAGGTCACTGCAAGCCTTCCCTACCCACAAACATACAACCACTATGGTTCCCACCTATGGACTACACCAGAATCAACCAGGCACAACATCAAAAATAGATTCCTGGGGCTCCTCCCCCATAGGATTTTGTTGGTTAGATCTGAAGTGAAATCCTCGAACCTACACTTTTAACAAATATTCCCAAAAGATGGCCATACTAATGGACTGAATTTGGAATAAACGTTAAATTGGTAGAAGCTGACCATTATAAACCACCATAATATTTTGATTTAATTTTAAAAATCTCTTTGATTCTGGTCTTCCTAGCTTTCATTGATTTCATGTTATAGGTGTTATGTGGCTTCATGGAAGATTCCGGTCTCAAACAAACTGGACTGCACCACTTACTATCACAACTTTAGGGCAGGATACTTATCCTCTGGTTCTTTGTTTCATAGAAAGTGAGGGTAATAATGCCAGCCTCAAAGGGTTGCTTTGGAGTATTTAGTAAAACAAAGTTTATAAAGTGCCTAGAGCCCAGAAAATGTTCAATGAGAGCTTGCCAGATTTCAGACACTGTGCTCGGCATTGGGAAAACGGGAACAATAAGACATGGCCTTCATCTTAAAATATGCTCACAAGTCCACAGTGTGGATTGTTGGGATGTAATCCTCGTAAATCCACTGTGGGTGACAAGCAAGAGAAAGATTCTATTAGGAGGATAAAGCAGGAGCTAAACGAAAGCAAAAGCTTAACAACCAGACCTCAGACAGGAGGGAAAACAGAGAAACCTTGGGACTCTGAGAGCAGGAACCAATGGCCACTCATCTGGAGGATGCCAAACTCAACTTCTGTCCCGGTCCTTGCCTTCACTTGCTTAAGATTCAAATTCCGGAGAGACACTGATTGGCTGGGTTTGGGTAACATGCATGTTAAGTGACAGTACCACCAAGAACGCGTCGGTGGCAGAGAAAGACAGAGAGGCAGTTACCAGGAGAAGGAGATCTAGCTTCCAGGCAGACAAACCCACGTGTCCACCACAGACAGAGAGGGGGAGCGTGCACCAGTTGTTTTTGAATGAATTCTTTTCTCCAAACCCAGTGAAATCTTTTCTTTCAGCCACGTGCGTGCAAAGCATGGAAGATTCACCTCATCAAAGAAGATGTACAGATGGCAAATACACATATGAAAAGCCACTCCACAGCAGATGCCATCAGGGAATTGCATATGAAATCAACGAGATACCACCACACACCTATTAGAACAGCCAAAATCCAAAGCAGTGACACCACTAAAGGCTGGTGAAGCTGAGCAAACAGGAACTCTTGGTGGGCTGGTGGGAATGCAAAATGGCAGCCGCTTTGGAAGACAGTTGGCAGTTTGATACGGAGCTCACCACAGTCTCATCACGGGGTGCGGCAGTTGTGTTTCTTGGTACTTACCCAGATGAGCTGAAAAGCTAGCTCCCTACAAAATTCTGCACATAAATGTTTACTGCAACTTTATCCATCATGGTCAAAACTTGGAAGCAACCAAGAAGTCCTTCAGTAGGCGAATGGAGGCACAAACCGTGATATAGCCGCACAATGCAGTATTATTCAGACACAAAAAAAGGAATGAGGTAAAGCCATGGAAACACATGGAGGAAGCTTAAATGCATATTTCTAGGTAAGGAAGTCAGAGTGCTATATGATTCCAAGTCTATGGCATTTGAGAAAAGCAAAACTGTAGAGCCAGTGCAAAGATCGTTGGTTGCCAGTGGTTAGAGGAGAAGGGAAAAAGAGAGGGATAATGAGCACAGCTCAGAGGATTTTTAGGGCAGTGAAAGTATTCTGTGATACTGTAATGGTGGATAGATGTCATTATACATTTGTCAAAATAGAATGTACAACTCTAAAAGTGAACCCTAATGTAAGCTATGGGCTTGAGTTAATAGTGATGGATCGATATTGGCTCACTGGTTTTAACAAATGCACCACATTAATGCAAGAGGCTAATAATAAAAGGGAAACTGAGGCAGGGAGAGGCAATATATGGAACTCACTTTCTGCTCAATTTTTTTTGTAACCCTAAAACTGCCTTACAAAATCCATTAATGTTTTAAGAAGAGTAATACTTAAAATCTGTTCCGTCAGGGTCTGGGTGGCTCAGTCAGTTGGGCGTCGGACTTCGGCTTAGATCATGATCTCATGATCTCATGAGCCCACGATCATGATCTCATGATCTCATGAGCCCACGTAGGGCTCTGTGCTGACAGCTCAGGTCCTGGAGCCTGCTTCAGATTCTGTGTCTCCCTTTCCCTCTGCCCTTTCCCTGCTCGTGCTCTGTCTCTCTCTCTCTCTTTCAAAAATAAAACATTAAACATTAAAAAAATAAAATAAAATAAACTCTGTTATAGCAGACTATATGCTACATAAAACAAAATATGCATCACTGTTGTAGTGCTGTGGCCTAGAACACTACTCGGCTCACAGTAGGTGCTCAATGACTAAATGCATGGCATATAAATGAATAAATGAGTCGAGGAATACTCATTCGGCGTTTCTGATAAGACCATTCTCAAAACTATAGATCCCCAATTCCTTAATATCCAGGAACAGGTTACAAAATTGCACAAGAGAAATACAGAAACTCAGCAAATTGTGAAAAAGTTGCCTCAAAACAAAACATGTCAAGCGAATATAGTGATGAGTTTTAACTACATTTGAAAATTATGCACAAATAAATATCTATGATCTAATTCTATTAAACTGTATCTATAGAGATTATATAGAAAATTGGAAATATGTGTAAATTATTTTCTAAAATTCCTTTTCTCTTTGGCACACTTTATAGCAATACATTTAATATACGTTGAGTAAATAGAGAAACCACAAACAGATTTTTGCCACTATAGCAGGTTAATATTATGTTAGAAAGCAGCTAATATAATATTAACTTGCATAGAGGTAAACATCTTTAGTTTTGCTGAGCACTTAGTATGAGAGATACAAAAGAGACAAAGACCAAGTCCTTTGTAGTGGGCAGGACTGGCCAGTGACATGGGTGGCTTAGATTCAGGGAGAAGAGAGACTCCAGGATAGGTTCTAGAAAATTCTTCAAGTGGTGACCATGGGTTTTGCTGATGGTCTGGCTGCAGCCGTGAGGGGAAGTGTTTTAGTTCCCTACCTGGACCAAGAGAACTCTTTTTGAACAGGTGCAGTTCACCTGGGGACCTCGGACTGTGGCTCGCAGAAAATTATCATCATACAACTTTTACCTACCATAATATTTTCAACTCCTGAAAACTACTGTCTCCTAAAAACAGGGATGTGCATCTATTGAGCACCTACTGTACGCCAGGCACTCAGCTGAACATGTTACATGTGAAACCAAACAAAAGGCTTCTGAAGGAGCTCCCAACTGGACAATGTTCAGCAAAAATGTAACAGTTATAAAGTAAACCAACCTAGTTCAAGTGTGAGCTGTCTATGCAATGGTATACCTTGGAGCCATTTTGAAAATAATGTGAAAGCTGTATGTAGGCTGATGTGCACAGAAGCTGCCACAGTGGCTGAATAAAAAAAGATGATAATACGTAATGATTTCACTTTTGCTAGACGTTTTGCACAATATAAATATACGCGTATATACGTACTCCTTGCATGTGTAGAAAAGCACTGGGAGGTGGGGTGTGACAAGGGAATTAACGGCGGCTATCTCTAGAGAGGCTTTTTATTCTTTAATTTTTTGCTTGACGACAGTTTCTGAGTTTTAGATAATGAGCATGATTGTGTTATAATAAGGGGGTAAGTAAATGTGAAGAAACCCCTTACGGGAGAAATCAGTCAATCCAATCAAACTGTTAGCCAATTCATCATGGGGGAAAATTAAAGCAGCCAAATCAATGGGCATCATTTAGAGATAATGGGCCGCTCACTGATTTGACCAAATATTTTAAAGGTATTCCTTTGACATTTCATTCCAGTTGTGATGGATTATTTTTGTCACATTTTAACAAGCGCGTATGTATGTATTCAGCTTGTGTGCCAAGCACCATGCTAGAAAACAAGGGGACATGGCCTTCAGAATTCATGTGTCAGAGCGGATGTGTGCATGTGTCCCCTCCCACTACTCGAATAGACAGGCAAACAGACCCATCTCCCACAGATGGCAACCAAATCACATATGAGAAATGAATGATGTGTTTAACATGCCTACATTTTCGTGAATGTGTCAGCAGAGATTCCTTTTTAATGAAAATGTTTTTTCTCAAATGTAAAATTATTTAATAAAATGCAAATAATACTTCGAAAATCCTAACAAAATCCGTAACAAAGAAAGTTGAGCTGCCTTGAAATCTACCATCCCCAGGCAACTATTGTTAATTAATTTTTTGGTGACCGTCTTGTTAGCTGGTTTTCGATATGGATTTGTTAACAACCAGCCATCTGTATTCACCTGGGACTGAGAGGTTTCCCTGGACGCGACAGGGCGTTCGGTACAAAAACAGGGACTATCCCAGGTAAAGTGGGACAGTCAGTCACCCTAGATGAGTGGGTGGATTTATAGTATCATCTCCACGTCGGCATAATAAAGCGTTTCATCTCATGGATTTGCCATGACTCATCTAAACAGTGCGTCGCTAATGGAGATTTAGATTGTTTCTAATTATAAGCCATTGTTTCTATTATAAACCATCTGTGATGAACATCCTTACACATCTATCTTTGCATCCTTGACAATGATCTGTTTGGGATTAATTTCTGGAAATGAAGTTGGTGAGTCCAAGAGGATGTACCTTTACAAAGTGATCCATACTACTAAACCCTTCTATTCAAACACTTGACTAACTCCTACTTTTAACCAGTTGAACATGAGACTATTTCCCCCATATCCTTGTCAAATCTTGTTTTGCCCATCTTAAATCCTTTCCAGTTTGATGGGCGATCTAGTTCAAATTCTTTTTTTTATGTTTATTTATTGATTTTTGAAAAAGAGGGGGAGAGAGCACAAGCAGGGGAGGGGCAGAGACAGAGGGAGATACAGAATCCGAAGCAGGCTCCGGGCTCTGAGCTGTCAGCACAGAGCCCGAAGCGGGGCTCAAACCCACAAACCGTGAGATCATGACCTGAGCCGAAGTTGGAAGCTTAACCCACTGAGCCAGCCTGGCGCCCCTCCGCTCAAATTTTTCATGCACGCATTCATCATATGGAGAAAGTATATTTTTCCATCAAAATAATCAAATGCTTTATTATGAAATATAATTTCACATTTGGTTTTAAAAAGGTCTATGGTGATATAATTTACATAGCACAAAAGTCACCTGTTTCACGAGTCCAAGTTGGTGAATTTTAGTACGCTTAGAGTTGTCAGCCATCACCACGACCTCCTTTTAGGGCATTTCCGTCACCCTGAAAAGAAACCGTGTGCCGGTTTAACAGTCACTCCCCATTCCCTGTGTAACCAGAATCAGTCTCTGACTGCCTGTCTCAGAATTAGAATTGCCTAGTATAGCGTAGGGTGACCTGCCCTGGTTTACCCAGGACTGATGGATTCCCAGGGTCACGGGCTGTGCAGCTAAAACCAGGACAGTCCCACCCAAACCTGAAGTCAGTCACTCAACCACAGTGTTTTCCATAAACCCAATGTTCTGGCCTCCCTTCTCCTTCCCACGTTCCATCTGACCTCTGCCAACTGGAGTGGCATGATTTGGTGAGTCAGGGCAAAAACATCACTCAAAGGGAGAACCCAGGGAAATCAAGCTCTAGGAAACATTCCGAGCCGAAGAGAATACAGCAACGAAGCACTCCGCAAAGAGCTCCTTCTGACTCAGAAACAACTGGCCGTCCCAGTGAAATCACTAGGACACAATGGCGATGCTTGTTATTGGATGTCCCTCACACGCAACCCGTTCGATGCAGCCATAATGTTGGGAAAGAAGTCAGTACTGCAGCCGTCCCAAGAACCGTGGAGAGGCGAGACGGGTACTGCAGGACTCTGGGAGAAGTAACTGCTGCATAGTATGTGCCACGGGACTGCCCCGCATCCTCTCGTCTCCTCCTTTACCACCCCCAGCGGGTGGGTACCATTACTCCCATTTTACCAATAAGGAAACTCAGACCCGGGCAGATGAAATCCCCTGTCCAGGGCACAAAGCTGGGATCAGAGGCAGGATTCCACCCAAGTCCCAGCCCAGCACCAAAGCCTAGCTTCCCACCGTTACCCCGCGGTCTCCCGGAAGCAGGGAGGACTAAAAAACCTAATTCGGAATGTAGGTAGGAATAACTCTCTCTGAATTTACATCCGTTTCTCAACAAAGACAGAAACATAAAACCACTGTGATTTTTGTACCCCCCAAATGTCTTCTCTCCATGAAAGAGTATTAAGTTGAAGGAGGGGAAGTGGGGGTGGGGGCTCAGGGATTTGCAAGTAATAGGGACGCCGATATAATTCAAAGTAAAACTGATTTAAATTTTTGCTAACATTTTTTATGTTTGCATATTTCACACTTACAGCATACCTTTAGTCTTATTTACAGTTTTGATTAAACCTATACTTTGGTACTTTACATAGTATATAAAAATATAGTTTTATGTAAATATTTCTCAGGGAGATCTGTAAAAGTGTCTCCTATAATTGATATGACATTTCAAAATACAGTCGGTGTTCCAGAATCAGATACATTTCCTGGGCCTAATGCTAGAAGGCACCTCACATTTATATTTACTAGTTTTTAATTACCTCATTATCTATAGTTGTGAGTATCTCTGATTTACCCAGACAAGAGATCTGGGGAGTAATATATTTGAAGTTACTGGATAATTTCCATTTATCTTTGCCTAAAACTTTTCTCCTTCTTAGAATAATGGGAGGGGAGAGAGAGAAAATCTCAGCCTTGTGCTCGTACCTCCAGTGGAGACAGATCCCTGTGAAACCTGCAAAACCTGGCTTGGCTGCAAAGTTGGAAACTATAGTTAATGTTAGGACTTACGGATTTAAAACCTACACCACTGAAAATAAATGCAAAGACATCCAATATGTCCAATGTAGCATTAGTAGATTTCACCGGTAACTATCACCATTTAAATGGTGGTGTGGGAGAACCACTTGAACATGGCTTACGTCTACTTTACCGGTATCTGAGAATGAGGAGGTGAGTCTACCGGCCATAAACAATCTGTGTTTCCTGGCATCATATGTTGTTGTCTTCTGAATGCTCTGGATTGCGGGCGGATAACTAGCAAATCATACGTTTCCGTTTTTTAAAGCCACAACGTTTGTAGTGAGTTGTTACAGCAGATGATCAGATTTGTGAAAGCAGAGAGACTGCTCGGGGACTACTGAAGTGGCTTGGCTGGAGATGCGATTAGTTTGGGCCAGGAAGTTGGTAGTGGGTTTACAGTCGGGCTTCTCAACCTTGGCACGTTGACATTTTGAGCCAGAATGCTGTCGTTGTAGGGAACTAACTGTCCTGTATCCTGCCAATCTTAAATCTTTTCCAATTTGAGAGGCAGTTTGGCTCAAATTCTCAACGCATGCACTCATCTTGTGGACAACGGATTCTTTTTCCTGGTTCCCACCTATTATAGCACCTCCCCACGGGGGTGAGAACCTAAAATGTCTCCAGATGTTGCTGAATATCCTCTGGTGGGCAAAACTGCCCTGGTTGAAGACTTCTGAGTTAGAACTGGACGGAACACAGAAAGATAGAATATGGTGGAATTAACAGGATGCGTTTTGTTTAACACCATGTTTTCAAAAATAAACAAAGAGTAGGGGCACCTGAGTGGCTCAGTGGGTTGAGCGCTGGACCTCAGCTCAGGGCACGATCTCAGGGTTTGTGAGTTCCAGCCCCACATCCTCTCGCTGTCAGCACAGAGCCTGCTTCGGATCTTCTGTCCCCCTCTGTTTGACCCTCCCCACTTGTGCTCTCCCCAAAATAAATAAGTATCAAAAATAAACAAAAGCAACTCTGTAATCAAGTTCTATTTTTTTTAAGTTCTAGAATCATTCTCCAAGACGTAATCAAGAGCCGTCTTCCTCTAACCTGCCCCATTCCTCATCGGCCCTTTCCCTCAGTCATAGCAACTGTTCTCACTGTCAGTTCTGCAACTACAGGGCAGCTTGTGTCCAGGGCACGCATGCGTTCACAGAGCACTTGCATGGGTCTCTCTAGGACCGAGAATGAAGAGTCCCGGAATGCGGGAAACAAAAAGAAAATTTCACAGGCTCAGATCAACCGTGATCTTCCCTTTGGTTCTCCTTTTATTTTTTCCTAAATAATAGCTTTATTGAGATGTAATTCACATATCATAAAATTCATCCTTTTAAAATATACAGCTGAGCAGTTTTTAGTACATCCACAAGGCCGTGCATCTATCACCACGATCTAATTCCAGAACATTTTTATCACCCCACAAAGAAACCTCATACGCGTTAGCAATCATATCCCCGTGCTCCTCTCCCTCCAGCCCTTGGAAGCCACAAGTCTATTTTCTGTCTCTATAGATTTTCCAGTTCTGGACATTTCACATAAATGGAAACATACAATAGGCAGTCTTCTGTGTGCGGCTTCTTTCATTTAGCATAAGGTGTTCAAGCTTCACCCACGTGGTAGCAGGTATCAGTACGTCATTCCCCTTTTGCAGCTGAATTGTTCTCTGCTGTCTGGACAGACCATATTGCTTATCCGTTCATCAGTCGATGGACGTCTGGGTCATATCCATTTCCCTTTGGTTCTTATTGGTGAGTTTGTCCCCTGACGTGATCGCGTGGACCGAGCCCCTTCGAGGTATAAACAAATTAAAACTTCCCAGCCTGACCTCTGTCTGAAGTAAAGGAAAAATTGATTCTTTGATTCAACATGTATTATTAAGCACCTAATACATGCCAGTTTTAGCGCTCTGCATTAGATCCTGGAAATACGATGATAATAAAACAAAACCTAGCCTTTGCTCTCAGATATTCCATCCCAGCAGGAGGAAACATGCCTGAGCAAACAGGGCAAGATGGAAACTCATTGATTCGACCTGCTGTTGAAGATCTACCACATGCAGGCACCTCGCCCAGGCTGTGTAGACGTGAATGGAGAAGAAACAGAATGTACATTTCCTACACTCACGTTTCCCCAGGGGAAGCTCACACACAATTATGGGAGTGAAGAGGCTTAGGGCAGGCCACCACAAACTATGACAAGGTAGCATATTGGTTATTTTAAATTCTTTTTCTTTTTTAAGTAGGCTTCCCACCGAGCATGGAGCCTAACCCAGAGCCTGAACCAATGACCCCGAGATCAAGATCCCACGCTCGAGGTACCTGGGAGGCTCAGCTGGTTAAGCATCTTACTCTTGATTTCGGCTCAGGTCATGATCTCACGGTTTGTGAGTTTGAGACCCGCATCAGGCTCTCTGCTGTCAGCACAGAGCCCAATTTCGATCCTCTGTCTCCCCCCGCCACAAAATAAATAAACATTTAAAAAAGAAGAAGAAAGAATTTGACACTCATCCAACTGAGACACTCAGATACCCTGCACATTGATTATTTTAAATTAAGGTTACTTGAGAAACAGCTGGTGGAAGAAGGACACGCTGACCCTCCTCTCTGTCCCCCTAAAAACAGGAAATAAATCTCCCATGTGAGAGGTACCCTCCTTGCACCAGGGGGTAAAGGGACATCCTTATTGCCAGAGGTAGAGAATTCAGGGCCAAGAAGGCTATCTAAAGAAACCCTGCTCAGTTTCTGCACTAATTAGTACCTAAGCCTAAGTGTCTCTGTCTTATCAGTTCTTCACAAACTTATTTCTTTGTCTAAAACAGCCTGCTTTGGTTACTTCTTAGGCTCCGTATCTATGAGCCTTCCATGCGTGCAAAATTAAATTTGTGTTACTTTTTCTCCTGTGAGTCTTTGTGCGAATTTAATCACTAGACCAGCCAAAAGAACCACGAGAGCAGGGAAGACTTTTCTCCTCCCAGACAGCAGGTTGTGCTGAGGGCTAGAATAAGCGTCTGAGCTGCAATCTTTGGGAGAAGGCAGTAGGGAGAATAAAGAAAGGGAGAAGAGCCTTCAGAGAGGAGGAGCACTTTGAATTGGCTCCTGCAGAGCCCTCACATCTGTGGAAGGAAGAGGGTTGGGAGCCCTCGTGTTGAAGAGCACAGGCCTCACCTCATCCCCACCAGCCTTAGTCTGGATCTAGGACTCCTTCCCCATGGCTCATAGTCTTGCTTTTGTCCTGTGTCCCCTTTGGTGTCTGTCCCCTCCTACCCATCACCACCAAGTCTTCTGGCTCTCACGACGTGTCTCCTCTTTGATCTATCTGGACGTAGAAGGCTGCCATGCTCACCAGACCTTAACCCTTCTCTTGTAACTGTCCCAGAATTGAACAGCCCGGGTGTTCCTTTGTTTGGGCATAGCCTCACCTGGGTCCTCGGTGGGCAAGAAGGAGGCAGCCCTCACATCTCAGAGAGGAGGGGACCCAGGGGGCCACCCTAATCAAAGCCCTCGCACCCTCTACTTCTCCAGTACTGCCTAGGAAGCATGCTCTGGAGGCAGACATCCTGGCCCAGGATCCCAGCTCCATCAATGAGTTGGGCAAGTTAGTTAAGGCTCAGTGTTCTCACATGAAAAATGGAAATAAAATTTAATCCCTGGATACCTGTTCTAAACCAGATCATCTTAGGTAAACACCCCTCATGAGGCTGGCATACAGCAGGCACTTGATAAATGTTAGTGCTTAGTTCCTATTAAGCTTCCATAGCTTTTATGGGGTTATCTTTTTCAGTGTTTTTCGTTTGTTTGTTTGTTTGTTTGTTTGTTTGTTGTATTTGCTTTTTTGTTTTTGAGAGAGAGAGAGAGAGACAGAGCATGCACAGGGGAGGGGCAGAAAGAGACAGACAGAGTCTGAAGCAGGCTCCAGGCTCTGAGCTGTCAGCACAGAGCCTGACATAGGGCCCCAAACCACGAACCGTGAGATCGTGACCTGAGCCCATCGGACACTTAGCCAACTGAGCCACCCAGGTGCCTCTGTTTCCATGGCTTTGAAACCCAGCACCAAGAAGCTACAGAGACTACATGGGCCTGAACATATTGAAAATAGTATCCCTTTCTTTTAGAACTCAAGACACGATCACTTTTTACAGGATAATATTTAGATGTTGTGGCAGCATTTAATCTTAATGATCTGTGGACACAAATAAATGAAGCTTAACAATCAAAGCAAATTGAGCCCCAGTGTGTATTCTATACTTGGGCATACTGTCGATTCATACAATCGACAAACAAACGTACATACAAACGCGGCCAGCACCGACACCATTGCCCCCCACGTTCTCCTACAGCATTTCGGGTTTACAAAACGCAGCCCGCCTCCTGCCTGATTTCCCAGGAGAGCAGGAGACCCAGGACCCCAGGGCCTGGATATTCTTTAACATTCTCCTCCCCTGCCTGACCACAGTCCCTTTTGGAATATAGGTAACTAAAGAGCCATTCACGTGCCAAGGTGGAGTACTTCTCTCTCTATGACACTCAGTGCCTTCTGCTCCCCTGCCATGGCCCCTGTGGTGACCCTTTGGCCAATGAAGTACAGCTGGGCAGATGTGTGGCCCCTGAAGTCACACTGCATAGGTCCAGATTCTGGTTTGGCTTCGCCCAGCCAGGCAACTTTGTACAAGCTACCAACCTCTCTGTGCCTCAATTTCCTTACCTGCAAAATGGGGCAGTTTCAGAATATACTTTAAGTTTATTCATTTTGAGAGAGATAAAAAGCACAAGCTGGGGTGGGGCAGAGAAAGAGGAAAAAGCAAGAATCCCAAGCAGGCTCTGCACTGACCACGCAGAGCTCAATGCAGGGCTTGAACTTGCAAACCGTAAGGTTATGACCTGAACCAATAACAATAAACAGCAATAACCACAGCGCATAACCAATAAACAGCACACCACAATAGACTTTGTTATTACATTCCTTCAGCGTTGACAGGGGGATCGAACTAGACAACAGTGTGTAAGGACAGTGCTCAAATGTTAGCACTTCCTCTTTTCCCCACCCAAATTCCATCAGAGCCTAGAACAAGCCTTACAATGACACAGTCGACTCTCAATCACATATTCACAGCCTCTCTTTCCCTGATGATGAAGGGTCGGGGGCACTATCTGAAGCAGGATTTTCGTATCTCTCTAGAAATGTCTCAAGAGGAGCAATAAAGAAAGAAATGAATTCTTAGGAAGGAAGGAAGGAAGGAAGGAAGGAAGGAAGGAAGGAAGGAAGGAAAAATGAAGGAAAGAAGGAAAGAGAGAAAGAAAGAAAGAAAGAAAGAAAGAAAGAAAGAAAGAAAGAAAGAAAGAAAAAAGAAAAGAAAGAACGAACATCTTTTGGGTTTCTGGAAATAATCTTCACCAATATTAGCAAAACAAGGCAGAGTTCATCCACACTCCATTCTTTAAGATGGTCAGGTTCCAAGCGGCTATGCAGTATTGGGGGGGGGGGGCCTAAATGCCATTCAAATCATCTGTCTTATTTATTTCAAGTCATACTGAAGTGAAAAATATTTTTACACAAAGCACAGTAATTTATGCAGCAACCGCCACATAATGATCAGGTTCAATAACAGATAATTATATAGAAAGTACTTAAGTGCTAACTATGTACTTTTAAAATGTTGCAAAAGTAGGTTCATAATTAAATTATAATTACAAGTAAAAATCAAGACAATGATTATTCCCTGAGAAATTTGCACATTTTTATTTCCAGGATCGCAGGCAGCTTCTCTCACACTCTGATTCATTTCTTTTGTTGGTAGTTCCTCTCCGATCCAACTCGTTTTGCATGATGGATTTCAAATTTAAAATTAACTAAAATTATCTTGCAGATTACTAATTACCATATACAGTGATTTCAATAGAATAGCTGGGTTGCCATTAAAAAGCAGTTTGTGAACATATGAGTTTGAAATTGTCTAAGATTTATAGTGAGGAGAGGGAGATTACTGGCTGATCATCTAATAGAAATTTAGCCACTAGCGGAAATTGAGAAAGCCCTAATACAAGTTATGAACTACTTATGGGGTTGGGGGCACATAGCCGTGAAAATGGCAAAGCTACAAACTTTCTAGAATTGTGTATCACTGAGAACTCGCCCATTTGCAAGTGAAAGAAACATACCCAACTGGCCAAAGGAAAGAGAGAGTGTGAGAGACAGAGAAACAGAGATAGAGACAGAAAGGAGGAGGGGGGAGGCAAGGAGGAGATGACCTACAGTAAGGGAGGGAGAGGGGAAGAGATTCATTGATTCATAAGGTCAAAAAGTTTAAGTATAACTTCACCCCAGGACTGCCTAGATCCAGAGTCTGAAATAATATCATTAGGGTTTAACTTCTTGCTCCGTGCAGCCCTCAACCCAGCATCCCTCTGCAGTCACTTTTCTCTCGGCCACGCACTCTCCACATGGTGGAAAAAGGCTGCCAGCAGCACTAGACTCACATCCTCAAAGCGGAAGAAGCCCATTGGAAGATGAAGGCTTCTTCCCCAAGAGTTTCAGCAAAAGTCTCAGGTCTTAATCTCACTGGTTCAAAGGAAGTAAGTCCCTTCCCTGGACCAATCTCTGCAGTAATCAGGGCAATGCTGTACTCTGATTGGCCAAATCTGGAGCTAAGGGGGAGTCATGCATTTATATGGTCATGAACTTACTAATATATAGGGGGTGAGATTCCTGAAGGAAAACTGAGCTGTTGCTTCCAGATGTAACAGGAAGAGATGACTGGATGCCTAATGCTCTCTGGATGAACAACCAACTGACCAGACTTTGTCCCCCTTCTCTACTCTGGCCCTGCATCTTAATTAGATGAAGGAACTTCCATGTCTGCTCATCTATTCCTTGTCCTAGAATGAGGACTCCCGTCATTCAGTCAAATCTAGGCATTTGATTTGACTCCTGTCAATCAGCCAACATATGCTTTACAACATGGGCCAGAGAAATTCTCTACATGCAGATCTGATCATGGTAGCATCTCTCCATCACCACCTCTAACCCTAACTTTTTGCTATTTGAACATATGAAAAGTAGAAGAAATAAAACAGTGAGCTTCCATAAATCATCACTTAGCTTCAGAAATTATAGCTATTTGCCAACTCGGTCTATAACCTCCATCCTCTGCATTTATTTATTTATTTTTTAACCAGAGAATTTTTTTTTCAATATATGAAATTTATTGTCAAATTGGTTTCCATACAACACCCAGTGCTCATCCCAAAAGGTGCCCTCCTCAATACCCATCACCCACCCTCCCCTCCCTCCCACCCCCCATCAACCCTCAGTTTGTTCTCAGTTTTTAACAGTCTCTTATGCTTTTAACCAGAGAATTTTAAAGCAAATTCCCAGTATTCCCTTTCTAGGTTCTGTGGCTGGCCTAATAGTTAAATTGACACACAATAGACTAACAGGAAAAAAAAAAAAAAAACACATTTAATTTTGTATGTAGGGAAGCCCCACGAAGACATGAGAGGTTCCCTGAAGGTCAGGTAATTGAGGCTTATACACTATCCTGAACTAAGGAGGAGGGGGCAGGGGTCTGGAGGCTCAGGGGGAAGGGAAGACATTTCACAAGAAGATGAGAAGAGCAGATATTTGGTAAACAAATGTTTGCCAGGCCCTGCAGAGAAGCCTTCCTGGTATGAAAAGTTCGTTTTGGTGATAGCTCACTTCCTGGTACAGGTCCCCCTGTGTCAATTCTTTTAGGCAGTAAGGGGGAAGTCTGAGTCGGCCTGGCCTTGATTGTCTTGAGCTCTGAGAAATCCACATGCCAAAGTGGGACATTCTGGGCCTGTGTAGCCTGAACCCCCTCCAAAGCTTCTCTAAAACGTGAGCTCTTGACCAGCATGCCGATTAGGCATTGAATCTTTTGTTCCAGAGAAGAAATACAAAGAGGGGGGTGGTGGTGGTGATTTTTCCTAAGTTTTCACTTTGAACTTAAAAAGATTTCGAGATTTGTTTTCAACAGACGACGATCTCCTTTCGTGTGATTCTCAGCCCCCCTTCTTCGGGGCCAGTGGCATGACGTTCTGTTGTGTTCTCGTTAGACAGCAAATATTGCCAATGTAGAGTAGTCACAATAAATTACCAAACTGAAATGTAATTAAATATATGCGGGGCACCCAGTCACCCTCAACTGCTTCCCCACATGTTGATGTGGTGTAAAATGACTCTAGAGCAAGTTTTCTTGTAACAATTAACTAATCTGTTCATTTGTTTCCAGTTTATCCTAATTACAAAGCAGCATTACATGCCTTAGCCCAAACAGCAAACAACAGTATTAATGAGAGGATAATTCCTACAATTTGGGGAAGATTGTACAAACAAGTTGGAATGCCTGCTAAATCTCTACTCGTGTTCAAACACACTTCATCAGACTTATCAAAACAGCAAATCAAGCTACCACTTAAAAATAGTTCAGTTCAAGCAGCCATACTCATCAGAATATTCATTCGCTTTGAAGAATAACACTCAGTGCAATAGCTTTTAATCAGTTCTAGGACACTCTAACCTCGGGGGTTCTGGGCAAGCGATGTCTTTATTATGCTTCCATGAGATCACTGGGCTTCCCAATTGAATTTGAAATCCATTTGCTGCACAAAGATGTGTAAAGATCAAATGCCAGGTAATGTCCTCGGCCAAGAACAATTAGCAAACTCAGTTCTTTGCCACTTCTTTTATCAAGGAGAATCATTGGTCTGCTTTAAGGGATATGTTCAGTCTCTATGAAGATCGCTTGACCGCTTCGGTGGGCAGGAGCAGATTCTACGTGTTCAGAAATCCCTAAGAATGAGTGACCTACACAGAGTTCATGACAAGGAATCAAACCCAACCACCATTTCCGTGAGCAGACATATTAAATAGGTTCATAAAGAATAATTTCAGGGATCAGAGCAAAATTGATTTACATTTATTAAACATCAAAATTAAGAAAATAGAAAAAAAACAAAGCTATCCTCCAAGCCACGGACTAAGTTGTTTTACCTGTGTGCTCTCACTCTACCTTTAAACCAACAGAGATCGGTACTATTGTTATCTACACTTAACAAATCAGACCAGGGGTCAGACAACCACAGCCCATGGTCTGAATCTGGCCCACCAACTATTTACCTTTATATTTTAAATAAAACTTTATTGTAACACAGCCACGTTCATTCCCTTACGTATTGCCCAGGACAGCTTTCTCCGTCTGAGGGCAGACCTGAATAGCTGAGGGACAGCCCATCTGGCTCACAAAGCCTAAGATGTTTATTACCTGGCCCTTTACAGAAAAGTGTGCCAAATCCTAGACTATGCGTAGGAGGCTCAGAAGAGAAGACATAAATTACAAAGTGGCTTCAGGTCTACAGAGACATGATGCGAAATTAAGACAGCGGTAATTTTGTTTGCTTAATGCAGAGATCTGGGTTTTTAAGGCCAGTGAGGGCAGGGAGACTTCAGATTCCCAAAAGCTATTTTGAAATCTCTGACTCTTCTCTCCCCACTGCACTGGGGAGCTTCATCCACACGAATTTGTCCAAACCCCCCGGCACCTTTCCCAACTTCTTGCCAGGCTTTCTCACCAAACTCCGGAGCTGGTGATTTGATGATCTGCTCTCTGACTCTTATTTCCTCATTTGGCTTCTTCAACTTGGCGTCTTTTCTGCTACTGACTCAGTCTCTCATCTCCCAGCGGTACCGTGACTCCAGTTCCAGTCTGCGCACCAGATTTTGGCCACCAGCCTGAGAACGCTCTCGTTACTGCCCTTGGCCTGCCCTTGGCTTCTTCCTCCCCATCTTGGTGCTGACGGCTCAGATGGCCACCACCACACCATGAGAGTCCACGTAGAACACCAATTACAGAGACATGTTTTTCAGTGTATTTTTTAAAAAGAAGCTTAAATTTTATAAGTGCCTTCCCTGGCTGACCATGCCCTGATGGCAATCACATCGATTTTGTCCCACCTAGATGCTTGCACACCATGCCCTTCTGCATGGTACTCAACAACCACATAATACTCAAAAGGAGATGGGAGTTGGCTAAGGGACAGAGACCAGCCATGTGTAGTAACCTTGAGACTCACTGCTTAAACATGACTCAATGACAAATCCTCCTGTTCGAGACCTGCTGTGACTTTATAGACATTATGCTGTTGTTGTTCCAACTTCCTCTTTTAGCCAGCCCTCCACTTACAACTCTCAGAACCTTTAGTCTGGGGATTACGTCCTCCTCCCTTGCCCTAACACGTCCGCATCTTGGTGTTCTCTCGAAGTGTAAATTGTTGACCTCCTAAATCATCTACTCACAGAAGCCCTAACTTCCTCACCATACATCTTGAGAGAACAGGTCTTCTCTTTTCAGCCACTGGTATATTAGGAAAGGAGAAAATCATGGGTTCAAATCCTTCTGGAATAAAAAGGCCATGTCTCCCTTCATCTTTTATCATAGAGGACCGCATACAGAAACCTTGAACAACTCCACTTTACGAACAATGCAAGAAATTTTCAAGGACGAGTCTGATATTACATGATTTTTTGCCACTTATGCTTAATGGCTTCACAACCCACCCAGTGGAAGGGGAAACACCACTAGTCCTGTCCTGAGACAGGACGCTTGCTCCCTGAATCCGTTGCCCATGAGAGTGATGAGTTGGTGATAGCAGGGTGGTAGTATGCCCCCAACAGCTATCATAGTGCCTGGCACCTAACAGGTGTTCAAAAACTACATATACAACAAATGAGTGAATGTAGTAGGAATCCAAATGGAAGCTTTGGTTTCAGAGCTAAGACATAGAAAGAACATGGGTCAACTCTAATGCCCATTGGTACGGCAATGACTACAGAAACTGTGGCATTGCTCACGGTATAGACTGTGGAGCTGTTTAAAGAAATGGGAGATGTATAGTAGGTCTACATAATAATAGACCATACAGAAGACGTAACTCACATATACACATATATTATTACTTTTCCTCGGTCTATAATTGAGTGGGGGAATAGAACATAAGTTCTAGGACATGAATGGCATGATGACATATATATAAACACAAAAATTTTTAATTCTATATAATTTTCTATGTAACGTATATGTACACAGATAACATCTAGAGGTGTATTCTTAACAACAGTTACCTCTTAAGGAGGGGGAGAGTGGGTCAAAGGAGACAAGCTTTATATGTCATGTTTTATTTGTTATATAGAGAACATTTGTCTTCCTTAGGCAATTAAAATCACTTTTGAAAGAGCAGTAAATGGCGGGCACCTGGGTGGCTCAGTAGGTTAAGCGTCCAACTCTTGGTTCCAGCTCAGGTCTTGATCTCACGTTTCGTGAGCCTGAGCCCCACATCTGGCTCCGCACGGTCAGTGCTTGGGATTCTCTGCCTCCCTCCCCCCCCCCCAAATAAATAAACAAACAAACAAACAAACAAACAAATAAACAAACTTTAAAAAGCAGTCAATGGGAGATGATCACACAGGCCTCTCTGGTTCAGCTGCATTATCAGAAGCCCTGCTATCAATAGGCAAAGACAGAGCTGCCCCATACAAAGCCCCTATCTGTGCTCAGCCTTCCCAGAGCCTCTCTGATCTTTCCCTCCGGCTTACTCACTCCTCCCAAGCCTCTTGCTCTGCCGAGTGTCTCTCATTTCTATCCCACCGACTCATGCCAGCTCCCGCTCGCCCTCTCTGCCCACCCCTGTCTGTCTACACACACCCCCAGGATCCCAGTACCCAACCCCGCAAAGCTTCCGGAAGCCATTAACCCAAGGGGAGGGTATGTGGTTCTAACAACACCATGCACATGGCGAGACCAAAATGTGAGCAACGGTGATTTGCTAAAACCTAAAAAGCACGGAGTTCCTTTTCTAGGTATTTATTTTCATGCATTATCCCACTTAATCTTGACGACGACCTCTTGAGTCATTCCTATTAGCACCGCCGCTTTGCAGAGGAGGAAACTGATCACAAGGTGACAGGATCTGTTAACTAGCAAAGTAGGCTTTCAAATCCACGCAATCTCACTCCAGCGTCTTTGCCCTTGACCATCACCATTTCGCACTGTGCCGGTCCCAAGAAGAAGCAGAAGCTAAGGCAGGAACCCGCAGGACAGGCGTGCGGGGCAGAGGTCAGATGCGTCACGTTGAGCCACAGTAAAAGAGACGATTTGGAAGCTAGATTGAGAAAGAGCAAAAAAAAAAAAAAAAAAAAAGAGCTACACTAAGGTGTTTGGATGTTGTTTATTAGCAAAGTGAAGCCACGAAAGGCTTATGAATCAGGTGGTATTATAAATCCTGTGCTTCAGGAAGATTAACCTGGTACAACGGATTGGAGAAGAGACACAGAAAGAGACCATTTGGAAGTCCTCTATTAAAGTAGCCCAAGCATGACGTGATAAGGGCTTAAACTTGCTGGCAGAAAGAAAGGATGAGTTTGAGATTACGTAAAAAGAGCACCTTTCCTCCGTATTTTGTCCATTCAGTCTTTATGTTGCAAGTTTGTATTTTTCCTCCAACGGTACACAAAGCTACCCACCTACCCCCCCCACCCCTCCCCCCTCCCCCACTGCTTTTGGAATTTGCTCCAATCCTAAATCCCTTCCACTATATTCAAACTTTGCTGTGCTTAACATTAAGCCGTGGTGCAGTCATATATTACGATGCCTGAGAAATATTCTCAAGGGCTCCAGTGCAAAAGGAAGTTGGTGATTCAGAGCAGGGAGCATTAAGGTTAATTACCTAATAATTTACTACAGTGAGTGCATCTGGAGACATTTTGATTTTCACTAATTGTGGTGTTAAACAAAGTAAACAACACTTTGTTCATCTTCCAGCTGTGGAAATGTGTCAAGGGGAACCTTTCCTGTGATTTATAACCCCTTGGTTTACCCTTGAGCACGGGCCACTTGATGGGAAGTTGGAAAGACCAATGGTTTTGCAGGCTCCATGGATTGGTTTAGTAAAGATTTCCCTTAATGTGACTGTAAGCTGACCAGCCTTTGCTCCACCGCTGGCTGTGACATTCAGAGAAACCAGGCACGAGCAATGCTAATGTGATTTGATGAGTCTTGGAGCAGCTGTTGTTAGTACGATCACCCTCTGTGCATGGGGGAAGGTTTAAGAAGGAGGGTGGGATGGGAACGCTAGAACAGGAACAGTTAGAATAAAATGGTCCAAGCGTCCTCCTCTCCATCTAACAAGAGATGATCAGTACTACTCTAGGAATTAGTGGGTGACTTAAATGTGATACCTCATTTCTATGAGGGCATCTGAGAGTTTTGCAAACCCAACACCCTTCCTACTTCCCTTGATTTTCTCTTACCAAATTCACTTTTCTTCTTCTCTCAGCCTGAATAATTTGAATGGGGACTGACTCCCCATCTCAGGCTTCAAAGACAGACATTTGACCTCAACTTGGCCACAATGAGTCAGTTTGAGGGTGCACACGTCACCCGATCCAGACCAATTGAGCCAAATAAGGCCCAACTTAAGTTACCTTATTTTACTTTTCAGCAAAAGAGGAATGTTCAGTCTAAATTACTAAAAGAATTGGACACCAGATCAGAACAGACAGCAGCCACATCACCACCACAAGAGGAAACCTCAGTTAAGGAAGTCAACCAGAGGAACGCCCGATTAAGGAGGCCAACCAGAGGAACCCAGACCGAGGCCCTGAAAGGAGGAAGATTGGGTTCTTATGACAGAGTTTCTGGATCCAACCATACCTGAAGCTAGAATATACTGAAACTCTGTGTTTCATAAACCAATAAATTAACTTCTGTGCTCATGAAAGTCGAAGCAAGGCTTTTGGAACTCGTAGCCTGCAGAGTTCTGGTACTTTAAGCAAAGCTTTAACATAGTTTGTGATAGATTAGACGGCACATAAAACTACTTCTTACCACTGAAGGCTCCGATACTCAGCCCAATTCTAAAGCCATGTTTATTTTCCAGATTGAAATAGCAGAGGTCCACGGAAAGGGGATCCATTTCCTAGTTTCTGATGTGGTTCAAAATCAAACAAATGCTCCTAATTTAGATCACCTCTTTGAAATAATAGAAAGGCCCAAAGGTGTTTAGAGTAGCAGTAATCTGGGGAGAGGGGAGTAGATTACAAGCAACAAAGGATCTTGGCCTTTGGTCAGATGCCTGGTGATCTAGAGGCCATTCTGTCCTGGCAATGTCAGCCTAGCCATTGCTAGTACAGAATTTAATCTCCTCGAGGACGGGTACTTTGTTCATTTATGCCGTCATAGTATAAAGTTTCACACATTCCATTTCTTACCTTTCAGAGCTCATTCCTGTCGTCAGCTCTGTACAATAACCCATAAGACACACATCCTCTGACCACGGTAGTATTTGGAGCTCCACTTTCCAGATGAGGAAGCCAAAGCTGTAAGAGATGAAGTGAACAACAAAGTTTCATGCCATGCCCCAATCATTTGCTCAGCCATTTGCTTACTTACCACCAGCCCCCGCCCGGGACAACTATTTAGCCTTTTGGAATCTCTCATCCCTCATCCCTGGTATTACCATGACAACATTCCCCACCTCACTAGCTCCTGCAGTTTTAAAGATGATGGTGGATATAAACATATCTGACACCAAGCCCCGATACAAAGGAAGAGTCTAGCAATGCTTGTTAACTTGGAATCTGTGGGCATGAATCAAACACCTGAGATGAAAAAAGTGTTGACTGGAAAGTTCTTCCTGGAAGACCTCATGTGATACACACTAGAAGTGTGTCAAGAATATTCTAGGTGGCCTGTTGGCATCAGCAAAAAATCAGAAGTGATCAAAAGATCTGCCCATAGACAGACACAGCAAAGTAAGCACACTCCCATGCTACAGAATTCTACCAAGCAACTAAATAAAAAGTTAGGCAATGCAGGGGTGCCTGGGTGGCTCAGTTGGTTAAGCATCTGACTTCGGCTTGGGTCGTGATGTTGTGATTGTAAGTTCGAGCCCCACATCAGGCTCTGTGCTGGCAGCTCAGAGCCTGGAGCCTGCTTCAGATTCTGTCTCTCTCTCTCTCTCTCTCTCTCTCTCTCCCTCTCTCTCTGCCCCTCCCTTGCTCATGCTCTGTCTCTCTCTCTCTCTCTCTCTCAAAAATGAATAAACTTAAAAACAAAATTTAAAAAACGTTAGGCAATGCAGTACACCCTGACACAGCAAGATCTAGAAGACATATTTTTGAGCAAGAAAAAAATAGTGACAAGTATATGCACAAAAGAATAAGCAACACAGATTTGCAAAAGACATGCCTGTCTCCTTCCAAAGAATATACACGGAAATGCACTTGAAGAAAGGTTTGCAAGAACACGCACAACACCAATGTTTCAAGTACTAAATTGAGTGCAAGGGTCAAAAAAAAAGAAGCCAGTCCTATCTACTATATTTTAATTCTTAACAAAGAAAATCTGACCGTGAATTACTGAGGCAACTAAAAATTAACAACAAGGAAACACTTGAGGAGGTGGAAAGTAACCTCAGGTTGTTTCTAGCTAAAGATCACCTCCTTGATCTACACAGCTCTAAAATAACTAAGAATAAATAGGAAAAAGACACATCCAACCACTTGCTGAGATCAAAAACAAAAGGGTGAGAAACAAGCTGATTGACTGAATTCTTTTCGCTTTAAAATTTTCATTTTATTTTATTATTATTGTTGTTGTTGTTGCTTTGAGCTGGCTGTGTCCCATATACACAGTGCAATTATCTTTCCTCAAAATATCATCACTCAGTGGAATGATCTCACCACGTGAAAAACAGGTTTGGCACAATCGTTGCATATTGTTGGGAAATTATCATCAACTTTCTTTTCTCTCGAAAAAAATTTTTTCACAATGACACTGATGAGTTCTGTTGTTTTCCATACAATACTTTAACCCAGTTTAAATCTATAGTCTGCATGAAGTCCTTGAAGAGTGACATTAATGGAGGAAATATCCTTATAAGACAGAGCACTGAATCCAAAATACGATTCTGCAGGACTTACCCCACGTGAACAAGTGCAGATTCCCCCAGCGCACCCCAAGCAACTTGCTCTTAGCTGCCCCGCACATACCCCTGCTGTGCAGTATATGAGTTTCTACTCTCATAAACCCTGCTTCTGGAGCCCCAAATCACATGGGCCAGTTTGTAGAAGGGGCTCCAAACCCACATGGCAGTTTATTCTCTCCCCTTGCCTGACTCTGCCCATTCTACTGGCTTTGGATACCATGTTTTGGCTGCACAAATGTATTTCTTTAGTCCAAATCCCCTTTCCTGAGTCTTCCGTTCATATGCCCATGGCTTCTTTGGCACCTTTACTTGGATGATACGTGTGTATCTCAAACTTAACACGTTCAGAGTGTGAACTGTGATTTTTCTCTCTCCTAAATCTCTCCTTGTTTCCCTTATCTTAGTAAGTGGCCCCAACATCTAAAAGGTGAGAGTCATCTCTGACTTCACGGTGTCCCCTATGTATCGCCCACATTCACAGGCCCTACTGGGTTGACCTCCAAAGTGTCTCTCAAATCAATCTGCTTTCCTTCTTCTGCACTATCACCAGGAGGGAGTGAGCCACCACTGCCTCTCACCTGGTCTAGGGCCATCCCTCCCCACCTTCTTCCCATTCATCCTTGCCCCCCTCTTTCATACGATGTCACTCCTCAGGAGCTCCCCTCTACTTGCTAGATGGGATGCTACCTGATTCATGAATCGTTTAATACAGCCAATTAGATCTTCAAGCGAAAAGAAAAAACAGAACAAAACACAGTATCACTCCTCTGCTTCTAATCTCCTCGAAGACTTCCCACTACACCTACCTTAAAACCCCAGCTCCTCACTGGAGGCAGCAGGACGAGAGCCTGTATAAATCCCAGACCGCAACATACATCCTGGTCCCTGACGTCAGCACACTGTAATCTATAATGTTCTCGAAACAATCTCTTTCCCTGGATTTTTACATCCCTGGTTCTTTTTTGCCCTTCCCTATCACCTCCACATAGAGCCTTCCACAATGCCCTTTATAATTTTTTTTTAATTTTGTTAATCTTTATTTTTGAGAGAGAGAGACAGCGCGTGAGCGGGGGGAGGAACAGAGAGAGAGGGAGACACAGAATCCGAAGCAGGCTCCAGGCTCTGAGCTGTCAGCACAGAGCCCAACGCGGGGCTTGAACCCACGGACCGCGAGATCATGACCTGAGCCGAAGTCAGACACGCAACTGACTGAGCCCCCCAGGTGCCCCACAACCACACCCTTTAAACTAGGCTCCACCTGTTGGAAAAACCACTTTGTTTCCTTCGTACCACCAGTCACAAACTTTATTTACACTACCCTCGTGTTTATTTCCTCATTATCCATCGCTCCCACAAGAGCAGGAATCTTCTCTAGCTTATTTATGGCCGTAGACCCACTGCCAACCTGACCCAGAGTTGAGATGCAAATAATAGTTTGTGGAATAAATGACTCAGAAACCCATTTATGGAGTCTGGGGCTATGTGTTCAACACTTTGACGGGGGGCAGGGGGGAGGAAGTACTTTATAAAAGGCGTAGAGTTAAAAGCCTCATCTCTGCCCTTAAGTATGGTGTATTCTATTGACGAGACGGAATCTACACAGTGAAAAGGTGAAGCCAACAACATAAGCCAGCAGATGCTTGAATATTCAATTAAGTCTTAAATTTTATGCTTTTAGTCATGTGGAGCTGGCCAGAGGAACTTCTGGCAGAGCAGGACATACAAACACTATACTCACAAATAAAAGGGGTAAAGTCACAAAAGTTGGAGAGGTGAGAAATAATGAGCTCTGGGGTACTGAGGAACAGTTTTATGGAGGAGGCTGAATTTATACCAACCTAAGACAGGTCAGAATTAGTGGGAACTACTCAAAACCACCTAGAGCTATAGCCTGATGGTCCTGGAGTAATGTAAAAAATAAAGAGCCCCTTCGCCTACCAAATAGCAAGACATTTTATTCTCTCTCCGGTATCTCCCGTACCGTGGAGTTCTGGCAACTTCCCAAGTCAACGCAGAACTAGAATGCTGTCTAAGACTTCTTTAGCTCTCCCAAACTCCCAAGTCCCTCCCCGCCACCCACCATGCCTGCATGGTCCCCTGCTCCCCAACCCAGTGGCTGACTCAATTGTATTATTTTTTTTTTTAATTTTTTAGCGTTTATTTATTTTTGAGATAGAGAGAAACAGAGCACAAGCAGGGGAGGGGCAGAGAGAGAGAGAGAGACACACACACACAGAATCCAAAGCAGGTTCCAGGCTCTGAGCTGTCAGCACAGAGCCCGACGCAGGGTTTGAACCCACAAACTGTGAGATCATGACCTAAGCTGAAGTCGGACACTCAACCAAACTGAACTGCCCAGGCGCCCCTATTTTCTTGAGGCTGAAGAGAGGGAAGGAAACCCTCTCCTGAGAAACAGTCGGCTGCCATCTCTGCCTTTTGTCTGGAGGGTTCTCCTCTCTCATCTTGCCCCTGCCAGCTCTAGCCAGTTTTGGATCATTGGCCTCTTTCCATAAGCAGTGACGAGTTGGGACTTGGCAAGACAGCGAAGACCCTACACTAAACCTCAGGAATCTTCCCAGCTAGAGGCAAACACATGTTCTCCATCTTCCCCACCTCGTTCACCTAGGGCTGTGACTGGTCCGAGATCCAAGGTCTTGCCTAACAGATGGATCCTGATGCAAAGTAACTTGGAAGGAATGGGAAAACATAAGCAAATAAGAAATGCACATGTTTCACCAATCAACTATTTCTCTTAATAATAATTCCAGGAACCAATGGGGGAGGGAGCAAAGTTCAAACGTCGTCTATCTCTTCTGAGTCCACAGCTAAAATTCTTTCCATACTAGGCCCTCATGTGATTAATAAGAATACAGATCAAGAAATCAAGGCGTATTCCAAATGAAGAGAGGGAGAAAGCTTGGATTGAGGGAGAAAGCTCTACATTTGGTGTGCTCAAAAGACAGTAAGGGGCAAAGTCGGCTCCAAAATGTCCATACAGGAAAAGTGGCAATTTGGTTGGAAGGGTGTACAAGAGGAACGGACGTCAGCCGTATCTGCATGGAAAGCGCACGGCTGTGACTCAGACCACTTGCTTCTTTAGGCTGGCGGGACTGTGGGAAATTACAGAAGGGACTGAATTTCCCTCCAGCCACCTCATGGCACTACCACTGATGAAGAGACAAGAGACAGGTGTAACCAAACTGAGGATGCCCACTGGAGTAGTGCGAAGGGAGGGCTGGAGACCCCAGGCAGAGGACAAGACAAGAACAGGTGAAGGCCTGGAATAGGGTGGGAACATTGGAAAGGAGAAGGAAGATCCAGGATGCCTTCCAGGGGGGAATTCAAGAAGACGCAGTGACTGGATGCATTTTGGAGATGACGGAGACGAGCGAGTCAGAAATTCTCCAAGGCTGCGGGCTTGGCAGGCTGAGTGTATGTCAGGGAAGTCAAGAGGAGATACGAGGTTTGGGGAGCAGAGTGGTGAATTTGTTTCTCCACCTGCTAAATTTGAGGTAACAGCAGGATATACAGGTGAAAATGTCCAGTATATTATTAGAGATATAGGAGCCAGGTCCAAACAGAGTGCCTGGGATTTGTTAAAACAACACAGGCTGAAAAACTCACCTAAAACACACAGACACTGCAGTGCTTGGCTGAAGCCTCTGAAGCTTGCAAATTGTTCTCGGTTCTTTGCGATGCCCTGAATTATAGATATATAGCCCCCAAGGCTTGTGACACCCAGGTCTTTCTAAACAAATAGCTATGAGTGCAAAGATTCAAAGGGTCAAGAAATGTATAGGAAATCTTCCAGTTCAGTCTGAGTTTGGGGCATCTGCCTCCTACCTATATGATTCTTACCATATCTGGCTACTGCTATATATCTATCCATAGCAACAGAGCACCTGTTTACTGTTACTAATTTTTCATCTTTTTGTAAATCAGTAGTGGATTTTTTTTTTACCTAAATAAATTTAATTTACAAAGCAGTACTACTGTGAGTGAAAAAAATAGCATCATTTTTTATTAATAGAATACAATTGTAAAAATAGAACTAATGGGAAGGAAGACATTTGATTCAGCTGCTTGCTAACCGTTGTGGTGGGCATTTGCCATTTTTTGCATACATGGCCTCTGAAAGTTCTTCCTTTATGGGGAAGTCCAAACTATAGGGCCTTGACTTCCAAAATGGGTGCTGAAGAAGCTCACAGCGTCCTCTCCCCATCCCCAGGCAAGTGACTTAGACTTAGCCAGTCAGATGCTCTCGCTCATGACCTTGAAACTTCAAAGGAAGGAATCAAGGACGAAGGGATAGTCATAATGAATTCACACTGAGGGATCCAAACAAGGGTGCAAGGTTCAGTGCAAATATCACCCACATGCCCGTGTAGCCCATTTCCATTGTGTTTTCTTCCTTAATTTCTCAGATTTCTTGGACTTCCTTTGGTTGCAGAGATGGTGAGTTGGAAAGTGTCACCCCCAAAAAATCATGTCCACTCAGAACCTCAGAATGTTTTGTTATTTGCGAACATGACCTTGCAGGTGAATTTGCCTAAAGGTCATTAGAGGAAATCCTGGGTTTGGGGTGGGCTCTAAATCCAATGCTTGTCATCTCTATAAGAGAGAGGACACCCAGAGACACGCAGAGAAGACAACGGGAAGGTAGTGGCAAAGACTGATGTGTTGACAAAGCTAAGGAACGTCAGAAGCCACTAGAAGCTGGACGAGGCAAGAAATTGTTCTCCCTAAGGGCTTTGGAGGGAGTGTGACCCTGCTGTCACCTTGATTTCAGATTTCTGGCATCCAGAACTCTAAGAGAATAAATCTCTGCTGTTTTAAGCCACCAAGTTTACGGCAGGCCTGGGAAACTAACACACTGGGTTTGGGGATGTGTCTTCCGATTATATGGATTTCCATATATCTGAACTATGCCTTGGATGAAAACATATATTCATCCTGTTGATAATTAGCATTTTTCTGGCCTTTGGGCCCTCACCTTCTGGGAGTCACCCAATTTATTTTTGGAAGTGGCTTTTGTTGTTTGCAACCAAGGAAAGTGTTTTGCAACCACTTCCAAAGTGTATAAGCCTGGGATCCATTTCTTGCTAAAACAAAAGGAGCAACAGTTAAAGAGTAGTTGTAGTAGAACAGCACCAAATTTGACTTTCTCCTTGGGGCAACTGGAAAGACTGAAAGAATCTGAAAAGCAAATCTGTGATTTGGTATTATTTGGTGCCACATCTCTTTTCTGCTCCAAGTCACCTAATATAACATTGGTGATATGTCTCACGACTTGGGAAATACCAATTGAGTAAATGCCCCAACTTCACAAATAGCGTGAATCTTGGTAAGGCAAAATAAAAGGGCTTGTCTATAATCCTACCGATAAGCCAGGAGGAGAGCCAAGCCCTTGACCCTGTTCTATATTGTCTCATTCAACACCCCACCCCACACTTTTACTACACTATGCATATCTTCTTAGGGTTTCTATTAACTGTATTTTCAGCTTCGGTAAACTTCATGCTCTATCATCTATCTGCCCTTCATGCAAATAGAGTGAGGATACACCTTGCTCTAGAAAACTCTAGAATATGTCCGAGCTACCTTGCCTTGGCCTCCAGCTGCCCTCCATCAACTAGGGTGCTTTTCAAATGCAAGCCAACCAACCTAGAGTCTCTTACCCCCGTGCTCATTAGGCTCTCATACTCCGGACCAGTATCCACCTGCCCTGATCATCCCAGGGCCAGTACCAAACAACCCCATTCCCCAGGGCCCACCTAGATCATTCAAACCAGCCAGTCCTAACACATTTATCCTGCCTGGCCTGTTCGTTCCCTCAGAAACCACAGGAAAGGCTCTTGCCACACTTCCCCCTTTCTCCTTCCGCGTCTGACCAGCCTCAGTGTTTTCCAGTGTGGCTCCCTCCTCCTGGGGACTGTGAGTAACAAACTATCTTTTCAAGGGTAGTCGTGTCCCCATCTGTTGGTCTCGACTCCATCTCAAATTTTCTATTAGTACACTATATTTTAAGACAAGACTCTCAGGAAGGAAGTGTATGCCTTCAGCTGCCATTAACTGGGACAATTCTGATAACCTTGAACAGCATCAGGGTCGAGCACGATGACATTTACTTAGTTTACTATTGTCCCATTCTCACAGGAGATAAAGAATGTCCGGTGCATTCTTCAACACCACGCATTAGTACTAAAGTAAAAGCTTGTGAGGGAGGCAGCATAGCTCTGGAGGTGGCCTGCATGGTTTCAATCCAACCTTCACAAACAACTGGTTGTGGCAACTTGATCAACAGTTAACCCCTCTAGTTCTGATTTTTCCCCTCTGTAAAATATCAGTACCACCCTCACAGGGTTCTTATGAGGACTGTAGGACCCCATGAAATTAAAGTGCATAGGACATGCCAGGGAAAGAGTAAAGAAGGGCTCACTAGAAACTCCTAACTAGACCAATCAGTAACTCCAATTAATGCACATCAGAAAAATGTCCCCAAATCCCACAATTATGGTGGCTTGCACTTGGTGGGAACTGAAAAGCTATTTGTCTATTGCCCAAAAAGAACTCATCTACTGCATTGACCATTTATTGAGTACCTTCAACATACCTTCCAATATACCTATGCCTGGCATAGACAATGAACATATAAAAATAATTAAGTTCATTCTACTCCTTCTAAAGTATTCCAAACCTAGACTACTTCCAATGTAGGAGCCAAGAAAAGAATTCCCCTGATTGGAAGAGAATCTCACCTTTCAAAAAGGAAAAAAAAAAAAATAAATGATTTCATTGAGTTTTATCTTTTGTACTCACCCAGAAATCATGATTTGTTAATGGCTCATGAGAAAGCACTCCAGCCCATGTCACCGGACCATAGAAATCATGGTGACCTAGCAACAGCACAGCTACCTTATGTCCAGTCAAAGGTTCCAATAACTCATGATAACTCTGTAATGGCTTAACATCCAGGTCTGAAAAGAAAGGCTATTTTCCTGGAACCATTTACAGAAGCATTCTTCAAAAGTGATTCATTCTTGGTTGGAACTCTTTGGCATGTTTGGGGATCATTTATCAAGTGTGTTTACAACAAAGGTCTCTCTCAACACTTAGGATGTGGGGAAACAGCCCCTAACACAATAAAAATAATTCTAACCACCAAAGCAAGCAGACAGAGACTCTGGACAGTCAGCTATAGGTCAAAGCAGACAAAGTGAACATGAAGAAGCGGGGCTTACGCCAGGGCTCCAGGGATGATCTTGTTCTTCAAAGAAGCACGTTGCCTAGTTGCTCACTGCTGCTGGAAATCCCACCATTACAGCCCCATGAGAGTTCTGTTAGCTCTCTGCTTTGATCCTAATTAAAATGCAGAATCTGAAGGCTGCTGTTGAGAGACAACGCCCCATGAGTCTCTTGCATTTATTCATGTCTTGTGACTGCTGTTGTAATAGGCTATTCTTTCAAGAATTGTGTCCAGCCAACAGCCTTGGAAGAGAGGGATGGTGTCTCCTTGTAGAGCAATGGGCACGTGTGCTGTTCAAAACAATAAAGCTAATGGATCTCTCTGGGGCAAAGATTTGGGTTTCCTAAACTTAAGATTTCTCCCTTGTAACCCAGCCCATAATCCATGGCACGTGCAGGCATCACCTGACCCTCTTTGTGGTACCCTGTGGGAACTTACACTCGGAGAGCAAGCACAAATCCTGAGACTCTGGCTACTGCCATTGCTGTGAGTAGTAAATGGTCCTTTGTCTCTGACCCAGGACTCTTGTGTCTTCAACAACATCTGTAAACTGTAAAGTCCTTAACACCTGCTGTATCATTCATGTTTCTTTATCAGTTGGAAGCTGGCTTTCAGGGGCATCTCTGTCAGCCTCTCCTCACATTTATAATATAAATAAAATGATATGCTTGCTATCTAGATAAGGTTCAGGCCAAGTTACCTCAAGTCCTTTTTCAGGCAAGCTTCCTAAGTCCCTCTCACGTAGAAACTCATAGGGCCACCATTTCACGTAACTCAGCTACCCCAAACTGGGAGAAAGTTGAGACTGCTAAAGGCCCAGCAATCAGGAGAGAAGGAGCAGAGAATGAGAAGTGACAGAAAGTCTTCCAATTCTTGGCAGTTTTGTCAAAAGCCAACCCTGCCAAATATTATTATTTAATTCAAAGTCGTGATCGGTTCCAACACTCAGTTTACGAATGCATCTTTAGTAAGAGTAAAGAATAAAGAAAAACTCAAAATCTTTTGTATCCTGTATTTGTTTATTTCAGACCAATCTAATTGTCGTAATTAATTACCATGCTTAAATATTCTACTGGGATGCCAGGGGCTGCCAAACTACAGTGCACTGATGAGATCCAGCCCACTGCCAGTTTTCATAAAGATTTATTGGAACACAGCACACTCACTCATTTATCATCGGCTATGGCCGCTTTTGTGCTACAATGGCAGAAGTGAGTAGTCGAAGCAGGAACCAGATGGCCCGCAAAGCCTAAAGTATTTGCTGTCTGATCCTTTATAAAAGAAGTTTACTGACCCCTGGTAAACCCAAACTTTCTTCAGGTGCCCTTTCTAGCTGAGTTACTTTCACAAATAACAAAGCTGGTCCCCAACACCCCAATCTTTCCCCCTCTCCTGGAGTATTCCAGGTCCTCCCCCAGCTCTGTACATTTGCAGATAATATTCCCTCTGCCTAGAATTTTCCTTTAGTTTTAAACGTTTATTTATTTTGAGAGAAAGAGAGCACAGGAGGGGCAGAGAGAGAATTCCAAGCAGGCTCCACGCTGACAGTGCAGAGCCCAACATGGGACTCAATCCCACAAACCGTGAGATCATGATCTGAGCAGAAATCAAGAGTAGGACGCTTAACCGACTGAGTCACTCAGGCGCCCCACCGCCTAGAATTTTCTTTATCAGAGCAGACTTCTCATCCCACTCCCTTTTCACCATCTACAGAAGCCCACCCTCCTCAGGACTCAGGCAGAGTGTGGTGCTGGATCCTGTGTCCCACCAGCGTCACTGCTCTGCAGGAGCCCCAGGGTGGCATCCAGGCTGAGTGCAGGCCTCTCCCTGCCACCGTGAGGTCAGGCCAGAGCTCGCCTCCGGCACCGCCGCCTCCTCGTGCGCAGCCCCGACTCACTCCAGTTCTGCCTCGTGGCGACTGCACACGCCTCCCGCTTTCCTGCTTGCACACATCGCCCCTCCAGAAAGGCCTTTTCTCACCACCCTTTCTGACCTCCCCCACCGCCCAACTGCATTCCATCAAAATACTCTATTTCCTTCTCGGCAACGATCATCAGGCCCAATTGTCTTGTTCCTCTCTTCATCTGGCTGATTTTTCTGTCTCTTTTCACTAAAATAGAAGATCTGCAGGAGGCAAGAGCCCTACCTGTGTGTGGACATTTTCCCGGTGCCTAGAACACCGTCTGGATTCAATATACAGTAAAACCTTGGATTGCAAGTAACTCGTTCTGTGAGGCTTCTGCAAGACGAGCGAACAGTTGTAATAAATTTCAACTTGATAGGGGCGCCTGGGTGGCGCAGTCGGTTAAGCGTCCGACTTCAGCCAGGTCACGATCTCGCGGTCCGTGAGTTCGAGCCCCGCGTCAGGCTCTGGGCTGATGGCTCGGAGCCTGGAGCCTGTTTCCGATTCTGTGTCTCCCTCTCTCTCTGCCCCTCCCCCGTTCATGCTCTGTCTCTCTCTGTCCCAAAAATAAAATTAAAAAAAAAAAAAAATTTCAACTTGATAAACGAGTGATGTCTGGCAATACGAGTAGTACGTGATGCTGAATGTCACATGATCACAACTGAGCCAATGGTTCCTCCCTCTCCCTCCCTCTCCCCCCCCCCCCCCACTCTCTCTCTCTCACTGCGGGATTGTGGGTGACCATCTCCCATGCTCGGATGTTCAGTCTCAGGTCATGATGTTTGGCAGAAATCAGTGATTTTTCAGAACTTTGGAAGGTGCCCACAACTGTCACTAAGGTATTTTTTGTCACTTCCAAGCACCTGTGAACTGTCCTCTGCTTTTCCAGACAAGAGTGAGCCTAGGAATGCTTTGCTTCATGCCGGGTCAGGCTGCCTACAGACCTAGACCCTTTCCTCTGCTGCCTTATTGCCAGTCACATGAAATACAGTACATGACAAGAGTTTATTAATAATACTGTACTATAGTCAACATCCGTGTGAGTGTATACAGTGGCCCCCATGCAGAAAAAGGTTCCATCGAGCCAATGGACAGCAGTGACTCCGTTAGTGATCGTGAAAATCGTCCTACACAATAACCCTCCTCTCTCTTGTCTCCCTCGCACCAGCCATGAAGGTTTTCAAAGGGAGGCGCAGGTTAATTTGTTTATTTTTCTTTATATGTTGTATTTGTTAAATTATTTTGCATTATATTACAGCATTGTAATCATTTTTATATGAATAGTTTTGGGCTGTGGAACGAATCATCTGAGTTTCCATTATCCCTTTACGGGGAAATTCGTTTTGAGATACAAAGGCTTTGGTTTACAAGCGTGTTTCTGGAACGAATTATGCTCGCAAACCAAGGTTTTACTGTGTATCTGTTGGTGGAGTAGGCAAATGTCTCTCAGTGCGTGGATGCAAGTTTGAAGGGAGGCCCAGAGCTGCTGGTCAGGGAGGCAGGACCTAATCTATGGCGCTGACAAGATTCACTTTCACGCCTGGATGGCATCGAGCTGGCATAATGCTGTGCCTCCCAACCTTGGCTGCACAGTGTAATCAAATGAGCAACGAATAAATAAACAAACAAACAAGACCTGAGCCCCTCCCTCTCCCCCTAGAGATCAGAATTAAATTGACATTGAATTTTTGCAAGGGTTCCTGCAATCATAATGCACCGCAGAGGGTCAGCACCACTCTACCTCACTTGGTACGCAGGAAGGAGAACAGACCCCCAACGCGGGGATTAGAGAGGCTTGTGTTACACAAATGAGAAAATGAGCAAGGCGGGAGGGAGGGAGGAAAAACAAGGACATGTGTGGCCCCGTGATGACGGTGTATCTGGAGTCAAAGGCCTGTGACTAGCCCATCTCGGGGCACCTGTAGCCAGAGACAGGCAGAAAGACTGACGGGCACAGAGATCGGACTTGAAAGGAATACAGATGGCCGGCCAACACACCAACGTATGCTCAACATCACAGCGATCACAAAGTCAGCCGCCAGGTGCCTTCTTTTTTTTCCTATCAAGTTGGAAATTTAACAATTAAATTTTTCTAATTTTAAAATCTTGAACATTGCTGCATAATACTGGCAGTACCCAGGGCTGGTGGAGAGGTGAAGAGATAGACACCCGCAATCCGTGACCTTCCTGAGTGAGGTTTAGAGGGCGGCCTCCAAGACCCCGGTTCACGGTGACAGGGCGTAACCCCCAAGGTCCCTTCATGGCACAAATTCCATGGCTCCAGCCACACCGACTGCCGTGCTGTTTTGCGAAGCGTCAAGGTCCTTGGGGCTCACACCTTGGGTCTCTGTATCAGCTGTTCCCTCCACCTGCAATATCCCACAAGGAATGGCGTAACGGTCCTGCTAAAATGCCCTTCCTTTAGAGAGGCGTCCCTGACCAGGCCATCTAAAGGGAGCCACCCCCATCGCTGGCCCCTGACTGGCCCTTATTTTGCTTTGCCCCACTTATCACCACTCCTGTTAAGTCCCACCTACTGTCCACCCACATAATATTTGCAGCCCCGTAGATGGAGGCTGGGGGCAGGGCTCACCCAGTAGGTATGCTGAAGGCTCAGAACGCAGCTTGCAACTTCACAGGGAGTCAGACAGTCAGATGAATGAGGGACTGTTTTGTTCAGAGCTGCATCCCTAATATTGAGAAAACTGTGTGGCACAAAATAGAAACTCCCTAAATACATTTGGAAGGAAGGAGGGAAAAGGGAAAGGAAGAAAGGGAGGGAAGCAAATAGACTCGGGCCACTTCTCTGAGCATGACACTCAGCAGGAGGGAAAACGAAAAGGCATCCGTGCAAGATGAAACGGGGAAAGAAGCACCAGGAGAGAAACACACAACGCAGGGCAGGGGCGTGGGGGGCGACGCGAGATCACGGCCACCGTTCCACCAGGGTCCCTCATCTCTGGGCGCGAGCCTTTGACCACCAGCCACGTACAGCTGACCCTACTCGGGTCAGTGAGTGAACAAACAACCGTGTGAGGACCTCCAAAGGGCCCCATGCCTCAAGGTCTCCCTTATGCGTAGAACACATAGGACTGACGGAGCAAGGCTCCCCAGTCACCATGTTTAACTGACGACTGACACCCGGAAACTGCCACCCCAAATACCGGCGATCCCAGCAGGGCGTTTCATAGCAGAACGGTAAAAAGCATGAACGCCGAGGTTCCCTCTCACCAGGCATGACAGCTTGGGCGGGTCTCTACATTCAGAGCCTCAGTTTCCTCATCTATAAAATGGGATGATAAGAATTATTATTGTACCTCCCTCATGGGAGTGATAACAGGGGTGAAGGAGTGCTTATTTGTAAAACACATAGAATCGTGCCTGAGACACAGGAACCACCACGCATGGCGACTTGGGGATGGAACCGCCACGGGTCACCTGTCCCCTCTCCCATGACACCGTGTAATAATTACAGCTAATCTCTAGTATGTCCTCCCTATTAGCCAGACATGGCCCTAAGCCCTTTACATGCATTATTTTAGTTAAGCCTGATAAGCCTCAGCGGGTAGTTATTGCCATTTCGAACTAGTAAGTGAGGAATAGCAAAGAAAGACTTGTCTAAGATCACACGGCAGACAAGTCTCAAAGCCAGTGTTTAAGCTCACTCGGTTCTGGCTTTAGATCCATATGCCAGTAAGTCAGTGAATGAACAGACCCAAAGAAAGCAGCACATCGGGAAACTGCCAGGCCAACCCTGAGCGGGGAGGGAAACATTAATGGCCCCGGTGCACCCCTCCCTTAGGACAGCTGGTTTTATATAACAACCTCGAACATGGTTACACACTTTTAAAAAATTGAAATTATTCCCCAGGGCACTTCAGCTGAACCTTCTCTTCAACTCCTTTATTAACACATAATAAAACACCAAACCTAGATATTAAAGCCTCGCAGAAATGCCTCCCTCAGTCCGCCACTTGCGTGCACGCTGTCCCTGGCAGGTTCACGGATTTCTGTGCCCGATGTTACGGGGGAGATGCTAACAAAGGCAGGCCCAACCCAGCCGATGTTCATCAATGAAAGGTGATTTATTAGAAAAAAAAAAAAGAGAGAGAGAGAGAGAGACAACAACCAGCTTCCAAGAGATGGCCCTGGCAACCGAATTTGCAATTAAAGCTGAACTGTGCAATCTTTGCATTTAAAGGGAAATCGATGGCATTGATTGAGTCCAATAAGGCAGCCACATATGAACGCATTACAGATCTGCCGGCCGCGAAACATGGTTTTGAAATAAAACATATAAAAATCGCTGTGAGCATTTTATGGCCAAACATGATAACTGGGTTACCCGATGGGGAAGCTAAAAAGTGCTCATTTTATCAGGGGAATGGGGTGCAAACACTTTGAATGCGGTCTTTGCTGGCGTTCTTTGCTCTGTAGTCGCCTCTGCTGCCAGTAATTTGCTGGAGGGTTTATTTAACAGGGAGGATTTGAATGGATTCTCACTCCCTTTCCTGGGGTTGCACACAGCAGTGGATTAAGTTAGTGCCAAAACCTTAAAAGACTCCAACCAAGGTAATCATTTTAGGGGGATTTAGGCCACATGGGCTCCAGATCTGGTTTTGCAAGGCAATTGTAAGTCTCCAGTCAGCTGGGTTTGAGAATTACACCTCTTTTCACTGGGAGGAAATTTAGTAGTGACAGGAAGGCTGGCAGACTGGGGAATTATCTTCCAACGTTAGCAGCATCGTTGCGGGCGGCACTGAATTTCAGTCTTAATAGTTTTATCAGTCTTTGGGAGGTGGAATCTCAGTAATTAAAGGGCCATCCAGCTCCCCAGCCCCAGCATACGCGGGGATATTTACACGTGTCAGTTGCTATAAATTATACAGAAAGAAAGTGCTGAGGCCACGTTGAGTATGTTGCAAGAACATCTATTCAAAGAAACTGGTTTTTTACAAGTAATGCGTCAACCCAGACACCAGCAAAAAGCTGCTTGGAAAATAGTCATTCTCAACCGGCACAGTTTTTTTTTTGTTTTTTGGTTTTTTGGGGGTTTTTTTGTTTGTTTTTTTAAGGGAGCCCCTGGAAAGCCTCAGAGAAGAAGCGATTTTCCATGTGACAGACTAAGATGGAATTTCAGGTTTAACTTAGTTATGTGGGGCTGTGGGGCTTTTCTGTTGCTTATGGCTTCATAATATAACCTGGCGATATTTTCATCCCATTACTAAGGTTTCCATGAAATCTGATGCAGGGAAAAAGAGAAGCCTCACAAGAACTGAAGAAAACACAGGTAATTTTCATATCTCTAAACGAAAGTGATGTGGGATGAAAACCATAAGCTGCAAATAATTCCCAGGGATCCTGATTGAATTGATCTCTCGAGTTGAGCAAAACTACAAATATGAACTAAACTAAATAATGAGAAAGACGTCTATAAACCCAGGAGCTAAAGCTTCGCTTTGATTTTGTTGCTTTTTAAAACACGGAAGCCCATTTATTCACTCCACAAATATTTTGGGCGCACCTACTATGTGTCAGATACAACTCATAATACTGAGGGTAGAGCAGTGGACAAAACGGACACAAATCGCTGATATCCTGAAGCTTACGCGCTGCAGGAAAAGCCGATACGCAACTAACAAGGACAGCATGTCAGTATTTAGATAAAGCCACAGGCTGCAGCCAGCACACATCTGTGAATTACACGAAGGTGCCCCGCTCTGGGTGAATCAATTAGAAAAAGATGTCCCTCCCTCCCCCTCCGGACATACAGAAGTGCACGAAAGGCAGAGTGCAGGCTGGAGTCCAACCTCCCTCAGGCGTCTTCTTTTATGCAGCACATAGCTAGCACCTGGCATCACAGCGCTTACAGGTGGTCAGGAAAACCTTTTGAAACTATATCGGACATGGATGAGGAAGCAAGTCATTCTGATATCTGAGGGAAGAGTGTTATAGGCAGAAGGAACAGCAGGTGCAAAGGTCCTGAGGCAGCATGCCCCACGGTAGAACAAAGAGGCAGAGGAGCTAAGTGGACCAGTCATATTTCCTTCATCAAGAACTCTAAATAAGACCCAGGTACTTTCCTTTTAGGACGTATGAGACCTAGCTGGCTGCTGCAGACCGGCTTTGAAGAAACGTGTTGTTCTTTGATGATCGGATATTAAGTAAAAAAAAAAAAAAAAAATTTTTTTTTAACTTGTGTGGTTTTGTTTCTACACGACACACCAGGAATCCTGACCTGATCTTGAACATTCATTCGACAAACACATTCTGAATATTTACTACAAACAAAGTTCTCTGCCAGGGGATGAGTAAAAACCTGAACACTGCTCTCATGACACCTGTAGGCCAGCACGTGGGGGAAGTGTAAACAAGCAGAAATTGTAAATGATAGACACTGTTAAAGGCTAGAAGAGAAGCAGCATGTGTGGGTTGCAGAAAGCAGGGAGGCACGGAGGGGGGCACCCACTTGATACAGGAAAGGCTACACTGATGACGCATTCTTGAGAAAGTGGGGTGAGGGAGGCGATCCCGGACATACAGAGGAGCAAAGGTGCTTAAGTGGGAAAAACCTTGATCTGTTGGAAGAACAGAGAGAAATCCAGCAGGGCCAGAAATACGCATGGAGAGGAGAGACACTGGAACAGAGGCAGATCTCGGTGGCCCTTGCAACTTCTGGGAAGGATCCTGCAGCACTCTGCTGTGTGCAGTGGGTCATACGAAGCCACGGGGGTAGTAAGCAAGGGAGGAGGGCGATCTTTTCATGCTGCCACACACTTGATCCTCCCTGGGGAAGAGCTTCCCAAGTACTTTAGTCCGTTCAGGCTGCTATAACAACAACAAAAAAAACCCACAAAGTGGCTTAAACGAGACACTGATTTCTCAAAATCCCGAGAGAAAGTCCCTGAGCAATGTGCCCGCAGATTCGGCCCTTAGCCAAGACCCTCTTCTGGGTTAGTAGACAATCATCTTCTCATTGTGTCTTCACATGGCAGGGGGCAGAGAGAGAAGCCCCAGTCTGACTGGGACCGTCCAACTTCATGCCTTTTGCCCCTACCTAATCGTGAAAAGTATCCTCTTTCCCTGCCCACAGTTTGCACACAGAAAATAACATGGTTCCCCACATACAAAGGACATGTCTCATCAAGTCCAGTGCAGAGTTTCCCTCCAGCCTTGGAGTAAGTTACTGTTTCTTTAGTTGAGCCCCGGATAACGTAGCAGCTCGCATTCAGTGGCCAGGCTGTATGAAATACATAGAGTATTAAGTTCTAGAATGATTGTATGAGATACTTGAAGATGATAAAACAGACTGGGAGCAAAGGAGATGAAGTTCTTCCATTGCATGCTGATTCCAGGCAGAAATGCATTCGTTAGAATTTCTGGCTATATCAGCTGCGCGATTTAAATCGTTTCTCTCTCTCTCTCTCTCTCTCTTGCTATGTCTATCTCTCTCTCCCCTCCTCTCACCACCCGCCCCCAAGGAGAGCTCATAGTTGAATTCTGGAAGGCTAACTGTTAATACGAGGAGACCAAACCACAGCTGTCTCATGAGGCTGTGAGATTATTCATGAGAAACGCTTGGTACAGTTTCTGGCATATAGGAAGATTTCGGGGGAAACTATTGTTTTTGTCATCATTATACGTTTGAATTATTTTCCTGGCTTAAATAGGAACCAATTTCTCATCACAGTTAGCAGCTCTCGCTCTATTTAGATATGGGTATATGTAATTTTTTCCAAACAGGATTCTTTTGGGTAAGAGCAGAGTAAAGATAGAATGACTGAGACTAATCTCAAAAGAATTATAATTTACAAGGATAGGGGTTTGGGGGTCGTTGTTTGGTTTTTGGGTTGGTTTTTGTTTGTTTTGGTTGGAAATGGCATTCGAAGCAAAAGAAACAGCAAGAGCAGAGAGAGAGAAGAATGAAAATTTGTGCACTGCAGGAAATGGCTAGTATTTCTAGCGTGGCAAGGGCATGTGAATCATGGAGAAGGATGGCTGGAGACAGGATCAGAAAGAGTGGCAGGGAGCATCTTGCAAAGATCATTGAATGCCAGGCGACAGAGTCTGAATTTCAACCAATGGGCACTGGGGAAACTTTGAAGGTTTTCAATGCAATGGAGCAACATAGTCAGTTGCATTGTTTGATAAACAAAGTTATAAGAGAAAGTTAAGAGATGTCAGCAGAGGGTAAGACTGGACGCGGGGAGACTCGGCCGGGTGGCCACTGCCCTAAACTGGGAGAGAGGTAACTGGCCAAACCATAAAGGTAGAGACCCGGAAAGAGAGAAACTCACTCATTTCTCATGCACATAATGTTCGCCTGTGCCTTCCATTCGCTCCTGCCTCACTTTGACCCCCTTTCCCATCTCATCTTGCATTTGAAGAGATGGCCAAGTCTGATCCAAAGTGAAAAATGGAAAAGTCTAAACACGTTTCCTCTTATCACATGTATTGATATGATAACAACGGCCATTATGCAATAGTGTTCTCTGTGTGTCTAGTGCTATTGTGAGTGGTTTTTTTTTACATCTTGATGATCACATTTGTTGAAACAGTTGGAAAAAAATGAAAATGCCTTTTAGCTTAAGAATTGTTGAGTTATCTGCGAATCAACTCATTTCAGGAGTGGAAGAATCCTGGATCATTTCTTAATGTCAAAATGTATGCAGGGTTCTCTTCTGTGTCTTCTGCATTTGAAGAGGCAACCAAAGTCTCCTACCTTCCATCCACGATAAATTCTTTGTTTCAGCCAACTCTTCATGGGGCGCGGCTAGTATGACCATCTCCACAGAGAGCATTGGAATATTCCATTTTGTTGATTTATATATCTCTTCATATGTTTCCTCATCAATTTCTCTAGTAGTCACAGTTTCTTCCACGTCTCCCAGTATCATATTTAAACAGTGATCATAAGCATGGAATCTGCCTCGAAACGCTCTGTCATTTCTCATTTTCACATAAATTCGCTCATCCAGGCTGGGCCTGATGAGATCCAAGGGCTCTTCTACGGTGTTGGTGGTTTGTTACTGGTCCACTCCACGTTTCCAACCCCATAAGTGCTTTATTTTTATTATCTGATTCAATCCTTATGATGATTCTATGACATATGCATTATTATTATTCCCATTTTGCAGATAAGAGCACTGAGGCACAAGATCATGCATTGAGTAAGAGGGAGACCAGGATTCAACTCTAACTCCAGAACCTGCCCTCTTAATGTTCCCCCTCCCACTTTCTGATGTAAAGAGTTCAGTCTGGACAGCTTATTGTTGAGCACATACATGGTACTGGTGAGGGACAGGCATGGTACGGTATTCCGCATCTCCAAGCAGGAAAAAATCTACTTTCAAGACAATGTTATTTTCAAGGGCACAAATCAGTCTCTACAATTTCTTTTTAAGGAATTATCTCTAGTAAATCCATTTAAAAATGGTTTGTCTTCTGCCTTGAAACTGGTTTATTCTATCAAGAACACAACAAGGAGCAAAGACGGGAGAAGGTATCAATGCTTTGTTGTCATTTTTTTATTTGGGAGATGATCGGTCCAGGTCCTCTGATGGAGACGTCTCTCTCAACATCCCTTGGACAAGAACTCAGATTTTCCCACACCAAAATCTTTCTGGTGCCAAGAGCAGACTTTTCCTCCAAATCCCAGCTCTTTTCGCCACCTTTCCTTCTCCATGCCCTTGAGCCCATCAGGTCTCCAGGACTACAATGACCGTCCAGCTTTTGTGCTGTTTACAATGGCTGCCCCCTCTTCCTAAAACGTATAGTATGCGCACATCACAATGGACATAGTAAACGAGAGTCAGGCTGGGTCGCCTGGCTGGCTCGGTCGGGATCTCAGGGTTGTGAGTTCAAACCCCACGTGGGGTGTAGAGATTACTTAAATGAATAAAAAACTCAAAAACAAACAAAACAAAAAACAAGACCAGGCTGAAAGGAACAGATGAACAACTAACTCTGTTTTTTGCCCCCAGGTGGTTCTATAAAAAGCCTCCACATCACTCGTGTCTTCTTGGGCATAGCTGAGCGTGTATGCATAGATCCACGAATCCCAGTGGTTTCAGGACATACACTTTGCGTGTCTTGGGACCTGTCATGCCGGGGTGCCTAGGTGACTCAGTTGGTTAAGCATCCGATTCTTATTTTTGGCTCAAGCCATGGTGAGGTCAAGCCCCTCATCGGGCTCCTCACTGACAGTGGGGAGCTTGCTTGGGATTCTCTGTCTCTCCCTCCCTCTCTCTCTCTCTCTCTCTCTCTGCCCCTCCCCACTTGTGTGCACTCTGTCTCTCAAAAGAAATAAATAAACTTAAAAAAAAAAACTGTAATACCAAGATGAAGACAGAGGTGTGGGGGGTGGGGGGTGGGGGTGGGGGTTACAGCTCTACTTCCTGCCAAAGCTAAAAGATTCTTGAATGGCCATATATAAACCCCATCCTAGTATAGTGCTCTAACCTTTATCATCATAAACATAATTTTCTGCCTTGCTTGCCATTCAGAACCTGAGTTAACTCACTGAGTTTAACTATGTTCTACCTTAGTTTTGTCCCAACAGTCTAGAAGCTTCATGTAGTCATTCAAGAAATGTTTATTTGTCTCCTAGTATGTCCCAGCTGGTATAGGACTCCAGAAATCTAGAGGTGAGCAAAACAGGTGCACGTTCTGCCCTTCCTGGAGCCTGTGGTCTATTGGGGGGGGGGGGGTGGGAGGGGACAATCATAATGAAGGGAAATACGTAAATTGTTACACAATTAATCTGCAATGTTCTGCTCTCTGGATTTCCGCTGGTTTTGCATCTCTAGTGGCCATTCTCTCTTTGCTAAAGCAGCACTTCCTCTTCTGTCCACCCCCTCATAGGTGACGTGGTGTGGTAGGCTGAGCCCACCCTGCCCAGGCTCTTGGGTGACACACACATTCTAGGCGTTGCCATGAGCCTCTGTGGTCAGTTCCCAAATGAGCAGGTGGCACATGTCCGTCCAGTGACAAGACTATTGTGGGAACCACTGGAGCAGAGCTGCTCCACTCAAGGCCTCTCTGAAATCTGGACCAGGCTGAGGCTGATAAACATCTAGAAGAAAGAAGCTGGGACACTGGACATAGATGGAGCCTTTGCGACACCTGAATCCAGCTGTGCCTGTCATGCTCCCTTATCTCCTCAGTTGGGTGGGTCAAGAAGACATCTTTCTTTTCTTTTCTTTCTCTTCTTTCTTTTTCCTTTCCTTTCTTTCTTCCTTCCTTTCTTTCTTTTGTTCTTTCCTTCTTTCTTTCCTTCCTTTCTTTTCTTCCCTTCTTTCTCTTTCTTTCTGTCTTCCCTTCTTTCTTTCTGTTTTCTTTCTTTCCTTCATTCCTTCACTCCTTCCTTCCTTCCTTTCCTTCCTTTCCTTCTTTCTTTCCTTCTTTTTGCTGAAGTCAATTTGATTGGGTTTCTTGAACTTGCAATAAAAACATACCCTGATTGGGGAGCCTGGGTGGCTCAGTTGGTTGAGCATCCCACACTTGATTTCAGCTCAGGTCCTGATCTCAAGGTCATGAGATCAAGCCCCACATGGGGCTCCACACTGAGCATGGAACCTGCTTGAGATTCTCTCTCTCTCTCTCTCTCAGCCCCCCTACTAGAGCTCTCTCTCTACAAAAAAAAAAACAAAACAAAACAGCAACAACAAAAAGCCACCCTGATTAAACAGAGCCACAGGAGATGGTGCAGGATAACAATGAGATCATATAACACAAAACTGGGTCTTATCCACAGCTGTGTGAAACTCTTCCATGTGAGTGGCAGCGAGCCAGCTGCGGAGGGGACAGACCGGAGGTTTGGGGACCATGACTTGACTAATTCACGACTCTCTCCCCAGTGCCTTCCACAGAGCATGTATTTAATACCTATCAGTGGAGTGAACAGGAGAATAGAGTATGAAATACCAGTTAGTCTCTTATTCCCACTTAGACCAGTTTACTACAGCCACAGCAATTCTGCATAACAAACCACTGACCATTTATTCTCACAGGGTTGTGGGTCAGGGCTCTGCAAGGTGACTCTGCCAACTGCTGACCTCAGCTGAGCTCACTCACACATGTACAACCAGCAGAACAAAACTGGAATCGATGAATTGGAATCGATGACCAGCTTGGCTCCCTTCTAATGCGCCTCCTCCTCCACCTGGACCAGCAGGCCAGCCCAGGGACATCAAGTTCATGCTGATGGCTGAGGCACAAAATGGCCAGTCAAGCATTTCTTAGGACTTTGATCACGCCGTGACCACTATTAGCCAAAGCAGATAACACAAACCAACCCAAGGCCCAGGGACAGAGAAATGTATTTTATCCCTTTTAGAGAAAAGGATGGTGAGGTTGTTGCAAAATGCATGAATACAGGGGTGAAATGAAGCATTGGAGCCCTTCGTGCAACTGGCCACAGCAGCTTAACCTTCTCAGTTCTCTCCACTTGACTCCAAGCTCAGACAAGTTAGACGTATAATCCAGATATTAACATTTTAGAGTTTACTGTCAAGGCAATAGTGCCTCCTAAAAACAATCGGAGAAGCTCCCGGGTGAGAGGTTGCTCAACAGCAATCTTCCGGCAAGAAAAACTAGATGTGAGACTGAGTGGGCCGTGGTTTCCAGCCAGTTTTCCGGGATGTCTATCGTGTGATCGTTTGCTGGTAGCTCTGTATAACTTTACAGCAAATCGCATGCCTGAAATCCAACCACAGAAAACACAGCGTCTGTTATCTTTCTGCTGTTGCCAGAAAGCAACAAGTCTGAGTTATCAGGATTCTAGCAGAGAACAGCCCATTCAAGGGAGTAATGGAAGACAGAACAGGAGGGAGGCTATTTACAAAACCGTGGGCAGAGTTTTCAGAAACGACAAAAGATAGTGATCGCACGCAGGCGCTGGCCCGGGGGGGTGGGGCTGTACCACCTTACGGTGCAAATAAAGGAAGCTGTCAGCAGACCCACCAAAACCTTTAGTTGTGGGGGGAAAGGCCACCTGACAGAAGCTGGAAGAAAAAGATGAAAAGATGGAAGAGAAAGAAAACAAAGAAACAGTCCCATTTTTCTTTTCTTTTTGACCCCCCAATCTCCTACAAGCATATCTTTTAGCCGTACCCACCCAGAAGCCAGAGCTTAAAGGGAGTCCAGGTGATGGATTCTGCGGAGGTTATCATCCTGGGGCACAGGGCCAAAGGAGAAGGGGGGGATTAATCTGGAATGTCGGAGAATATCCAAGCCATTTATGTATAGTTCTAATAGAACCATTGTTCTTTGATTTATCTGTACGTTATTCATCTGAAGTGGTCAGTAGCGATAGTTACCAAACATCCCTGGCTTTCTGCCTCGTAAGTGCATGACATGATTGCACTGTTTTGTCTCCTGATATGAGTGGGCCCGAGGGATTACTCTTTGGCCACAGAACAGAGATGGAAGTAACGTGAGGCCCTTTGGAACCAATTACTTATTTACTAGGTGAAGACCCTTCAAAACTCTCCTTTTCCTTTGCTATAGTTACCAACAACATTCCAGATAATGGCTGTTGCACAGAAGGGAGTCCCCAGGAAAGATGATAATCCAGTCACACGTCAATGGATATGTAGAATAAATAAGAAAGAGACCAGTACAGGGGTGCCTGGGTGGCTCAGTCGGTTGAGCATCCAACTCTTGATTTTGGCTCAGGTCATGATCCCAGGGTGGTGGGACCAAGCTCTGCACTGACACCACCCTGAGCGTGGGACCTGCTTAAGATTCTCTCTCTCTCTCTTTCCCTCTGCTCCTCTCCCCTGCTCACACTCCTTCTCTCTCAGATGAAATTTTTAAATTTTTTAAAAAAGAAGCTATTAAACTGGTATGATTTAAGCCACTGAGATTTTGGGGTTGTTTGTTAATACGGCGTGATATGGCCCCATCTGACTGATATGGCCCCATCTAGAACCATACAACCCTAGTTGTTGGGTGAAGAAAGCATTCCGGGAAATTTACATTTGACATTTAGCCAGATGGTAGTTAATGAGAACCCCCCGTATGCAAAGCACTGTGCTTTGAGGTGCAAAGATAAAATGAGTTAACTCCTATCTTCCAGATGCTTTCTGATTGCCAGATTCATTTCTTAAAGTAAGAACGTACAAGGCATTTATTACGCATGTGGTGGTAAGACTCTATGGTGGGTGCCATAAGCCAGACCTGCCGTCCACATCCTTATGTGATCCCTGTCTTAGCATGCAGGCAAGATCTGTGAATTGCTTTTCACCAAGAGAATGTGACAATAGTGACAAGATGGCGTGATTACATGGACAAAATTACATTGTTGAAGACTGCAATGCCCATTCTGGGAAGAGACCATCTCCCTTGCTGACATCCATGAAGCGTACATTCATTTCCAGGGGTGTCCGTGTGTCAAAGCACTATGTAAGGGTGGCCTCCGGTCAACAACTAGCCGGGAGCTGAGGTTAGTGTCCAGCTGATGGCCAGAAAGAAGCTGAATTCTGCTAACAACCCGAAACCTAAATTTGTAGGTGTATCCTTCCCCGGTCAAACCTTCAGATGAAAATGCAGTCCTGCCTGACACCTTGACTGCAGCCTTGCAGAGGACCTAGCTAGGCAGTACCTACAGAAACTGTGAGATGAGAACTGTGAGCTGTTTTAGGCTACAACGTTTGAGGTGATTTGTGACACAGCAGTAGATAGCTAACAGACTCACCACAGACCATGTAGACGCTTCACATGCATCATCTCATTAGTCCTCACACGCAGACTATGGAGCCCGTGCTATTATCACTGTATTCGTTGTATAGATAAGGAAGGGACCTGAGGACTAGAGAATTTATTCTACTCAGCCAAGGTCGCAAGGCCAGTGAGTGGAAGTCAGGATCCAAACAGGATCCAAACAGATCCAAACAGGATCTGCAATGATGCAGAGCCCATACTCTTGATCTGCTCTGTGCTTCTTGCCCATTCTGTACTTTTGATCTTGCCATCGTCCTGCTCAAAATCCCTCCGCTGAGAGCAATGGTTTCCACCACCCGCGAGGTGTCAGGGACTCACAAGATGTAATAGCCAACACTTTCATAGCACTCACTGTATGCCCTGCATGTCATGTGCCATACTTCATTTAATCCTCTCTGCAACCTTGTGATGAAGGTAATGTCCCCCCCACATTTGTCAGATAAGGACAGAGAGGTTCAGAGGAACTAAGTGATATACCGAGCGTCACCAGGTGGTAAACAGAGGAGTTGGGAACCAAACCCAAGCACTCTGGCCCCTGAGACCATCTTCTCAACCACTATGTATAATCTACTACCTCTAAGTTGTAATTAGAATCCCGAAGTTAGGGAATGATTAATTTGCTCAAAAGAAATCAGATGGGTCCATCCCTATGAAAAGTCATCCTCACTCACTTGCCTTCCGATATGCTCCCTTGAATGGAAGACAAAGGTGTGCAGTCACATCAGATCATGCAAAAGCCTGGCTCTTCCCATAGGGAAGAGTTGCATAGATGAATATCATCCATCAACTATGTCAGGACAGAAGAAGTTTATGAACCACTGACCCAGAAATCCCGTATCTCTCAGCCTTGCATTCAAGGCGCTCCGTGGCTCAGCCATGGTCAGTAACCCCCACTTTAATGCTTACAATTCCCTCTTCATGGAATCCACGCTCCCGCTAAGCCAAACTTGTGACACAGGCCCCATGAAACCCCTGTTCATACTTGGTTCTTCCTCCCTCCTCTTGTCATCACATGTCCAAAACTTCCCAGCATTCAAGGGCCATCTGAAATTCCCATCCTCTTGGAATCATTTTTAATGTCCTTGCCTCAAAGCCTTTGCCGTCCATGTTCAATTTGGAAGGAAATCTTCTCTAAATTCCCATCCCATCTTGTTTGTACTTTCATGATATGCTTGCTGTCCTCTGCCTTGTGTTATAGTTATCTATACACAAGCCATGATGACAATGACAATTACAACAACTAATTCTTTCTGCATGAGTAGTCCACATTAAGCACAGTGCTGAGTGCTTTCACACATCTTTTTACTTAAAGACACTCCTCTAATGGGTAATGTTATTACCCCCCAATTGCCAAGCAACCCTCACACTTGGACATAAAAGGGATGATGCTTGAAGAAAGAAAAAGAAACTTTTCCCTCAAGTTTACTGTTCAATAGAATTCTAGAACGTTCAGCCCTGATGGCATCACTCCATCCTTTGCACAACAAAGGCACAGAATGAGGCTCTTCCATTTACTGCCTGAGCTGACCCTTCCCCCTGAAGGAAAGGGGAGCCTGTTAGGATGCTGTGGGAGTGGGGCTGACCCTCTCCTCTCTCATATCACTATGAGTTCAAGCACAGATTTCAGTCAAGAGTGAACAAGTGCATCCTGATTTTTCAATCTGACAGTACTATTTGTGGGAATTGAACCTCAACATCTTTGGGGAACTTAATGATCTTTCATCCTGAACTAGGGGGCATCTGTGCTTTCTGGATACAACACTGTTATATATTAAGTATACAGTAATACTTAGAGCTACCATATTTTGAGTTGAACATATTATAGGTACCTTTTAACCCCTTAAAAAAATGACACAGCTAGTGCATAGAGATAGGGCCTCCAGAATCCAAAACGTGCAACCAGAACGTTGCAGGACAACCAGTTATAAAGTAAAGTAAGTAAACCTCCGTAGAGCGTGTATTTTGTCTCACCACCAGGATAAAGATTAATATCCTTCCCTGCAAAATCCATTTGATTTTCACATGAGTTAGATGCTCATTCTGTTCATTTTACAGGAAGGAAGAAGGTACAAATCAAAGAAGTTAGAGATTTTGCCCAAGGTCAGATAATCAAGACCAAGTGGGAGAGGTATTTGAACCCAGCATTATCTAACACCAAATCCCGTGTTCTTAACCGCAGTATTGAGGGCGGTGGGATACATGCAGGTGGGCGGCTGGATCACTGCATTTGATGTCTTAGTAAATTGCTTTCGGAAAAAAGAACCAAAGAAACGACAAGCACTCGTGTCCCTTTTAAAACAATTAAATATTTTGGGGCGCCTGGGTGGCGCAGTCGGTTAAGCGTCCGACTTCAGCCAGGTCACGATCTCGCGGTCCGTGAGTTCGAGCCCCGCGTCGGGCTCTGGGCTGATGGCTCAGAGCCTGGAGCCTGCTTCCGATTCCGTGTCTCCCTCTCTCTCTGCCCCTCCCCCGTTCATGCTCTGTCTCTCTCTGTCCCAAAAATAAATAAAAAACGTTGAAAAAAAAATTAGAAAAAAAAAACAATTAAATATTTAAAAAAAGTGTTTTAATTCCAGCAAAATTAATGTACACTGTTATTTTAGTTTCAAGTGTACAGTACAGTGATTTGTCAATTCCATACATGGCTCAGTGCTCATCATGCTAAAACAAGTTTTAATCAAATAGTAGGACATACATACATGATAAAAAGTAAAATTATTAACTGTACTATTGTCACACTGAAAAGATTACATTTTGCAAACAAATCCTTACCTTACAGAAAGCCATCCTAGAATATGTATAAACAAAATGGAATTGGCTTCAGAAGATTATGGGTGGGGGAGATTTAGCGGGAACAGAGATGAGACAAGATTGGTAATGAACGAATATTGCCGAGGCAGAGCGATGGCTACATTGGGATTCATTACAGGGTCCTTTTTGCATGTGTTTAATATTTTTCCATACTAAACAATTCTCCTGAAATAAAATAAAGAGACGTATAGAAGAAGAAGGTAAACTCTCCTCCTCCTCTCACCCCAAATCAGATCCCTAGCTCCTTTTCCCAAAACAATCCCTGTTGTTTCTGGTCTATTCATCCAGAAATTTCCGTTTGTATACAAATGAATATATCCATTTGCAAATGGAACCAGCTAACTCTTAGCTCTTCCTTTGCTTTTCTCCCTGACCAGGCATCTCCCTGAAACCGGGCACCCCAATTTCAGTAGGCTCCCTGCTTCCCCATCCTTCTTGCCACACTGTCTTCTTCTGTCTTCTTCATTTCCTTCATGGCAAAGAACATCTACACTTGAGGGCACAATGATTTACTTAGATTTTTTTTTTTAATTGCGGTCAAGTTCACATAACACATAATTTGCCATTTTAAAGTGTACAAGTGGCATTTAGGGCATTCAGTGCTGTGAATGTAGCTCTGTCTAGTTCCAAAACATTTTCATCACCCCAAAAGGAAGCCCTGTACCCATTAAGCAGACGCTGCCCATTCTCCCCTCCACCCCCTGGCAACCCCCGGTCTCCTTTATGTGCCTGCGCATTTACCTATTCTGGATACGAATGGGGTCATACAACATGGGCCCTTTTGTGTCTGGCTTCTTTCACGCAGCATCACGTTTTCAACGTTCACCCACGTGGTAGCGTGGTATTCCATGGTGTGGACAGACCATGCTTTATTTAGCCATTCATCAGCTGATGGGCTGGGTTGCTCCCACCTTTTGGCTATTGCGAATACTGCTGCTAGGAACATTCACGTACGAGTTTTTGTATGAATCCCGTTTTCAGCTATTTGGGGGGCCTATACCAAGGAAAGGAATTACCTTGTTTATCTGCTTCTATAGCCTACTTATCTTACATGTGGTTCCCCTACCAGACTGTAAGCCCCAGGAGATCAGGGCTTTCATGGGCTTCGGTTACCTTGGCCCCCTCAGCGAGCAGCACAAGCTCTTATTCACAGGGCAGCACACAAATATTTGCTCAAAGAAATGAATGAATCAGTCCAGGAAGCCAACCGGAGCACGATACACAAATCACTGTATTCACTCTAGAGCTGCATGGTGCGATCCCTTGCATAGACTCGCCATGATGCCTTCCAGTGTGGACTTGATCAGGTGTCTGCAGGGCCCCACATCCTTCAGTGGGTCCCGCCTTACTCAGAGTTAGAGCCACATCCCTAACAACGGCCTGCGCGGGGGTTATGTGGCCGGTCCCCTCCACGCCCTCCCCCGCCAATCCTGCTGGCCCACCTCCTGCCCTTCTCCACTCTGGCCATACTGATATCATTACTGGTCTTCAATGCTAAGCGTGTTCCTACCTCGGGGCCTTCCCTCTGTCTGGAGAGCCCTTCTACCAGAACCCACGGTTCCCTCTGTGACCCCCTTCAAGCATTCGCTCATGCTTGATCTTCTGAGACAGCCACACTCACTACGACTGTCCCCACACACACACACACACACACACACACACACACAGGCACTCAGTTCCCCTCCTCACTGTTTCCATAGCACTTAGCCTCAGGAAACCATTGTTTTTGTTTAATGTCCGTATCAACCCACCTGAACAGAAGCCGCGTGAGGGCACAAACTTTTGTCTGTTTTGACCATTTCCGCCCTGCACGTAGTAGGTCCTTGGCACGTACCCGTTGCGTGAACAAAGAAACCAATGAACAATGCCCTTCTGACAGCACCCCATATTCGAACCGGTGTGGAGGATTCCTCTCACCTGCACTGACCTGGGCGTCCGACCTAAGGCCAATTCGCCTTCTGAATTCCAGACCAGGCTGTCACCTAGCAGGGCCCAGCACAGACTAACTCCCCTGTCTCTGAGATGCTGAAATTAACCTTGGACCTTTGATGGCCCTCTGGCTTGTCTGCCCCAGCCCGTGCAGCCTTCTCCACCATCAGTGGGGCAATTTGCAAAACGTTCCTCCTAGGCAGAGTTAAGGGTAGGTCACTGACAGACCTACATGAAAGCTGGGGAGTGACTGTGGCTGGAGTGTTCTGCCCCCCCCCCCCCCCCCCGCCACACACACACATTCCATGCGCGTAGACAGCAGCAACATAACATGCATGGATAATGCCTCTCTCCATAGTGATCTGAGCTCTCAGACAACTTAAATTACAACGTTAACCACAGGGCTTTCTGTTAAGTGTTCTCTGGGCCCTGGAGTCAGAGGCGCACGGTTCAAATCCAAATCGGGTGGCCACAAATACATCATTAACCTCGCTAAGCCTCACTTGCCACATCTACAAAATAGGGATGATTACTGTATCCACCTCACAGGGATAAAATGGGGCTCGAGTGAGAGAATTTATGTGAGATACACAGCACTGACCCTGGCTCACATCTGGGGCTCATTCATTGCCCTCGTATTTATTAAGCACCACACATGTACCAAGCAGTGTGCTGTTTTATCCACTCAGTGTCGTGGCACATGTAGACAGTCCCAGTGTTCCTGGAGCATCCCCTTACTGGGGGAGACAGTCTTAATTTTACAAGTATTTGTGTGACCATGAGATTAAAAAGTCAAATAAATACTTTGAAGAGAAGCACTCACATTGTGGCAGACCGCGTATTCTAATCGAGCGCAAGTGGTCAGAGAAGGCTTCCTGGAGGAGGTGACTAGTTAGGTAACTGAGTGGAGAGGGATGGGAAAGCAGGGGGAAGCATGGTGCACTTGTCCTGCTTTCCCCAGGGCTTTCCTGCTTTTAGCACTGAGGGTCCCAGAGCCTGGGAAACCCTTCGGTCCCAGAAAACTGAGACATCTGGTGGCTCCGGGTCAGCAGAATGGCAGGTGGAAAGCCCCTGAGTCAGAACGGAGTGAGTCCCATTTCAGGAACTAATTGAGAGCAAGCGTGGCTGGAACACAGGGATGCGTGAAGGTGACACAGGAAAGTTGCCTTCAGATGCTCTTGTGCCATGTTGAGGAATTTATTCTTGATCCAGTGAAGCGACGGGGAGCTTGGACAAGTTTTAAGCAGGGAGACGATGTGAGCCAAGGTGGGATTTTGTAAAGCTGACCCCAGCTGCTGTGTGGAGAATGGACTGGAAGATACTGGAGGCGAGAGAGCGGGTTATCGACTCAATAGACGCTGGTTCTTGTTCAAGCCATTACTGTTATTTCAGAGTGGGGAGAGCCACCCCTCACCAATGCAGTTGTCCAGTTTGGATTTTGGGTGTTTGGAGGCCGATGGGTGCATCTGAGGCGTAGCCACGGCGGCCACAGAAGTAGGCTCTGCGTTTCCACCACGTGAACTTCCAAAGAATGAGGAGCAAAGACTGAATTCTGCTTAGAGTCAGGTCAGCAATAATAGAGTTCCCCGTTGTGAAGGACTGAATTCAGCCGAAAATTTAATTTTTTAAATAAATAGAACAGAAAGGTCAAAATACTGCTAGCAGAAATGGGGATCTGAAATTGGAAATTGCTCAGAAATGTCTTTTACTTCCTCCCTGCTCTATTAATGACTTTTCCAAACTCCCTCCCAAAGGAATTTCTTAGATATGCTAATGTCATTCCCTTTCTCTAAAACATCAGGTCAAATAGTGCTATTGAAAAGGCCCTGATAGAAGATACACTTGGAAATCACCTGTGATTAGCAGTTTTATTTAAAGTAAAACGAAAATGAACCGTCCCTCTGTCCCCACAGATTTGAGTGGCAAAAACCAAGACGGTTTGCCACCTAGGTTCTGATCTAGCTTGTCCCTTCTGCCTGGACCGTCCCCGCCTCCTGCCTCTCCCCTCCCAAGTCCCTACTCCTGGCTGGCTGACCTACGCTTCCTTTAGGAAGCAGATTAAACACCACTTCCTCCAGGAAGCTGTCCCCAACCCCCCAGGCCAGATTGGGGACCCTTCTGAGACCACCTGGACATCCACATTTCCCCTCACAGAACACGTATCCAGCCCGAGTCTTGTTAGCTTAATCCTCCCTCTTCCCCCATCAGACTAGAGGCAGGGACTATGTGCACATTTGCACCAACTATGAAGCAAGAGCGCGGAACAAAGCCCGCCGTGGAAGGACACACAGCGAGTACGCGCTGTGTGTTGAACGACCATTCGTTGGTGCCTTGTCCTCGAGGCACTGTAGTATCTGACATGCTCTATGAACACCACCGAATTCCATCTGATGCCCTCGACAGCTCCACGAAGCGGATATACAACCAGTTAACAGACCGAGAAACTGAGAGCCAGGAGTTCGACACATTTATGCGAGTGGCGCTGCTAATGAATGGCTGGGCTGGGATTCAAATCGAGCGTGCGACTCCAAATCCTACGTGTTCAACCATTTCACCAGCGACTCACAGCACGAGAACAGGAGGATATAAATGCACAACATGTTGTGATTTAAGGAAAACTTTTTTGTTGTTGTTTCCTCTTTTTAACCGCACTGAACTCTTCCAGCCTATGGTGCCGTCCTCCCCCCGGCACAGAACCAAACCTGAAAGGGAAGCCAGAGATCAAGCCGTGCTGGTTTCTCAAGACCGGGCTCTACCTGCCCTCCCAGAAAAAGCTATTTGTAGTTACGGATTTGAAACCCAGGTGACAATTGCGGATAACCGATGCCCTCCCCGATCGGCTACGCAGAACAATGATGGGAGAAGGGAAGACACTGTGTGGGTCTGGGGGAAGCGAGGCGAGTCAGGCACCTGGGTGCAGCGGGAAGGTGAGACTTGCCCTCGGGGCTCGGCGAGGGCAGGGGGCTGCTCTGGGAGGCAAAGCACCTCCGTGCGCGCCCCAGGCACCTGGCCACTTGCTGCACACTCCCTCCAGCCCTCGCAGAGAGCTGGGATCCTTGATGTGGACCTTAAAAAGGGTGGCGCCGGCAGAGAGAGGCCGAGAGAAGATGCGGAGGAAACCAGCACACCTGTCCAAGGGGGGAGCCGCCACCAGGAAACGCCGAAGAGGCCGGCGAGGGACAGAAGTGATGGGAGCTGGCGGGCCGGCCGGCTTCTCACCACCGCGTGGCGGGCGGGCGGGGCCCAGCTGACCATCCAGCCTGCAACCAGGAGACGTGAAAGCATTCTCAGCAGCCGGGCACTCCCAGACAGCACTGCCCTCCCGCGTGCCACAGTGCCACATCCCAGCAACGCCTGGCCCACAGCACTAAGACCAAAGGAAATCCCGGGCCGCTAGCGGGAAGGGGGGGGGGGGGCGTCAGGCACCGGGAGGAGGAGGCCAGGTTTCAATGTACCCTCTAGCGCCTGACGCTGGGGCCACCGATAGGCACCGCTCCACACGACCCAAGTCCCATAGGACGCTGAAGACGTACGGTGGGGCCCGTGGTTTAAATGTTTAGTAGGAGATGCAGTTACATCAGACTAAAGGTGAGTTTCCAGGTCATTTCACAGGCGAGCGAATTTTGTCAATCCGCCGAGGGTGGGGGGAGGAACACGTTGTGTCCCTAATTTATGTGGCTGTGGAACGCTAAGAAGTTTCTGGTCCAGAAATCTCATAACGGCAGCTGCACGCGATGTGTTAAATCTGTCCACAGGAGCTTTGAACACTTGTGAACGGGATACCGGTATTTACAAATCAAGAGGCTTCATCAAACAATAAATCCAGGGGCGCCTGGGTGGCTCAGTTGGTTGAGTGTCCAACTTCAGCTCAGGTCGCCTCACTACTTGTGGGTTCGAGCCCCATATTCCGGCTCTGTGCTGACGGCTCGGAGCCTGGAGCCTGCTTCGGATTCTCTCCCTCTCTCTCTCTCTGCCCCTCCCCTGCTTGTGCAGTCACTCTCTCAAAAACAAAGAAACGTTTTAAATAAAATAAAGTTAAATAAATAAATCCAGATGTCTAACACTTCTTGAGAAAAATCAGAGGATCTGAACAGAAATTCAACATTCCTAGAAGGCAGCCTCCCCCTTCGATGGCATGAAGGCCCAGGTAGCCGGGCCACCGCGGTCCTAACGCTCCCCATCGCTAACCACAGTCAAAGGTCCACTTCCCTTTGTCACTGTGCGTGTTCTGCTGCTTTTTATTATAGTGAGAGATTTTTCTCTGCAGCCGTGCTCCTAGCAGGGGGCAGAAAATGAAAGAGGCTGAGTGAGCCCAATTTTTCTTATGTCCAGGCTTTGCCTTCCATATTTGTGTCACCTGCCTGGCCCCAGGACCCCAGATTGGCCTTGGTCTGTTCTGCTGGGATTGGCACTCCGTGGGCCACACTTTGCAAGGGATGGACTGCTCACTGCTGTAACATCAAGGCTGCATAATGTGACGGTGACCTCTTAACCTAACCCCACTGAAGCCGGTCAAGGGGTTCTCCACCCAGCATGCTCTGTGTTATAGACTGAATTAGGTCCCTCCCCCGAAATTCATATCCCCAGGGTGCCTGTATTTGGATACATGGCCTTTAAGGTGGTAGTTAAGATCAAATGAGGTCAGAGCGTGGGGCTCTAATCCAAAAAAGACTGGTGTCCTTATAAGACTAGGAAGGGGCCGGGGGGGTCGGGTGGGGGGGCACATGCACAGAGAAATGGCCGGGAGGAGAGGCGCGTGTGCAGAGAAAAGGCCCTGCGAGGGCACAGCAAGATGGGAGCCATCTGCAAGGTAAGGAGAGAGCCCTCAGGCACCCACATCTTCAGCATCCAGCCTCCGGACTGTGAGAACATCGATGTCTATGGTTTAAGCCACCCAGCGTGTGCTACTTTGTCGTGACAGCCCCAGACGACGCGGGCAGCATCCTTCCTCGGGAACACACTATGTCACCACGTCTCTCAGACGACCTCCGGCTTCTCGGTAACCTCTTCACACTCCTAGGATCTGACCCCGGCAACCCCCCTCCTTTCCAGAAGCCACACCGTTCAGGGTCCTCCACTCCGCCTGGGCCGTACAGCCCCAGAGCTGGGCTCCAGGGAGCCAGGGTCGTTGCAAACCACTTGCAGGATCCCTGCTCCAAGGCAGTGCTGGGAAAAACCGCTCCCTCAGATGAAGTCTCTAAGAACGACCTCCTTTCCTTGGCTCACTGCGGGCCCAACGTTTCACGAAGACGAGTCCGTCACTCCCTGGGGCCGTCTTTCTCCAGGGGAGGGTGCTGGGTCTCCTCCCACCCTCAATCTTGAACTGCTCTGCCCTGCTCCGGGGACCCCGAGTGGCTGGTTGGGTGCTTACACACAAGCAGTGGCCAGTAAGTAGACAAGACCATGCCCCTCGTTTTCACCGCCACGTCCCTGTGCCCAGCAGATTTTGGTATCTGGTGCAATGTAACACATGTATGTTGAATTCATAAATGTTGCTCGTTCAGCAAGAATTATTGAAGCAGAACAACGAAAAGCCACTTGAATGATAGCAGAGCGGCTTTTAGGAGTAGCCGTATCCTGGGCTCTATGACTTGCCAGCTGGGGAGATCTGGGCGTCACTTACGCTCCGCGAGCCTCAGCCTCCTCATCTGAGAAATGGGCGTAGTAACAGTGGCCATTTCCCAGGGCCGCGTGACGATTAAGGTAGCACACACAAGCGCTTAGCACAGGTCTGGTTTCTAATTAGCATGCAAATGGCATTTGTTACATAATCCCTGTTTTCTTCCCCGGGGGCCAAATTTGGGGGATTCTTTCCCCTCCTTCTTCTCTTCCTTCCTGCCTGATCCTGGGCTCAGCCCAAAAGGTGAGCACTGGACATGTGGGTGCAGAGCCCCTACTCTCTAAACGTGTATTCAGTTAGCAAATAACTGAGGGAGTAAAAACATCCACTTCAAAAGTAGTGTGTTATATTTCTAGTATGAACATGGGAACTTTCAGATAGTCACTGAATAAATAAACAAATTCCATTCCCAGAATTTACTGCTGCCACTGAAATTGACCTCTGTTGTCTTTGTCCCTCTCTTGGGGGTAATCACACCCCTTCGCCCTGGGGAGCCACCCCTACCGCACTCCCAGCCCACGGAGTCGGGCAGGGCTGACCCCTCCCCTCCACAGCTGGGAGAAGGGTGGCTCGTGCCAGTCAGAATAATCCCATCCCACTGGCCATAATGATTAGCTCACTCTGTATTCCTCAGCTCAGCTAATCCAAATGAAGTGAATCCCTAAAGCCCAAGGATGTTCTTTAAAAGAGAAACTCTCTTTCCCTGCTGGAGATGAGCCAGAGGTGGCAGACAGGTGGAGGATGGAACCTAACACTGGGGCCACCATAAGAGAGCCTTACACTAAAAGCAAGAAGATGCAGCTAGAACCAAGAGGTGGAGAAAAGAGTCCTGGATCCAGCCTTACCTGAGGCTATCACCCCACAAGCTTTTTAGCTTCTCTTTTTAAGCTTTTTAAATTTTTAAAAGTTTTTTTGAGCTGGCTTTTCTTTAAATGTTTATTGGCTTAGTTTTGAAAGAGAGAGCACAAGTGGAAGAGGGACAGAGAGAGAGAAGAGGGGGGAAACAGAGAATTCAAAGCAGGCTCTGAGCCCTCAGTGCAGAGCCCGATGTGAGGCTCAAACTCACAAACCTGGAGATCATAACCTGAGCCAAAGTCGGACGCTCAACCGGCTGAGCCACACAGGGCCCCAACGTAGCTTTTTTCCCCCTTTTTTTTCTTTTTTAAATTAAACCAGTTTGATTAGGATTTCTATCGCCAGGAATTCAAATGGTCCTAATAGGGCAGTCTTAAGTCACCTTTGGTTCAGGCAGTATACAAAACAAAACAAAAGTCAAAAACATTGATGTAAACGCTTAATCACACAAAACAGCTACCATTTTGAACACCTACTATGTGACAACCCCTAGGCCAGGCCCTTCACACACCTTGGCATCATTTCTTGAAACAGCTCTGGAATACCCATACCATAAAAACTTTTAGCTCTCTGATAAACCCTATGATCCTTCTTTTTTTAAGTAAGATAAAAACACCCAAATTCCCAATATCCAACTCTTTCCCTTGGTCTCTTAAAATGAATCTTGTGTCTCGGTTACTGTTTTTTTGTGTCAGGGGGGAAGAAAAACATACCTACAAGAGAACCTCCACACAAATCAATCTTTATTCCATTTCACAGCCTGCAAGATTTTCCAGATATTCCAAAGGTCTCCTTCCCTGAGTGAAATATTACATTTATTTAATAAAGCAGGTAGAATTTACTATCTGGGCACGGGTAAGCACTTTTTACTTTTCACAAGATAGATGACAGCTGCTGGCAGGCTTTTTTCTCCCTCCATTTTTGCTCCCCCCCCCCCCTCACTTTTGCTACGGCTGCACCACTTTACCGATCACAACTGAATTACCAAACTGAGCCAGAGAAAGATTGTCCCTATGGGGGTACTGTGTAGGTTGCAGGCTTTATTTTCTTTTAAAGACGACTTTGAAGAATTAGAAATAAATGTTAGCAACTGTGGTTTTCAGTGACGCTGACTTATTGCTTTGGGGAGGCTTAACAACCCCACACACACAACACACACACACACACACACACACACACACACACACACACACACCCCACCACCACCACCACCACCACACTTGTAAGCTGAATCTGCCAGGGACAGGAGGTGGGAAACGGGGTGGGGTCGGAGGGGCGGGGAGCGGACGGTAAGTACTCTAAGCATTGCCAGCCAAAATTGGCCACAGAAAAACAAAGGCTAAGCCAGTAGATTTCTATCCCTTGGCTTAAAACTGGGAAAGAGTCAGCGCTTTAAATAGAGTTTGCCTGTGGAGGAGAGAAAGCAGCTGGGAAAGAGAGAAAAGTGGTTTGTTTTCATTTGCTGCCAACAGGACAGAAGGTGAGGGTTTCTCTCTCGACATTTTCACCCACAAGTTGGGCAGCCGCCAGTTTACTGTTTGGCTGAAAAACTCCAATTAAAAATGCATGACTTTGGTCTTCTGGAGAGGAGGGGCAAAAAGTCAATGCTCGGTTGTACAAACACTCCAGGCAGCAGAAGTGAACTGAGGAATCTCATTACCTCCCCTACCAACCATGGCTTGGGAACGAACACCCACAAATGCTGGCAGGGAATGGGGCAGATCAGAGTCGACTTCCACAGCCCTGACACCTCGTATGATTTCATCATGGGCCCCCAAACGACGATTTCAGAAAAGGCCACTTCAGGTGCCTGATAAGCCATTTTCCAGCCCAAATAATTCTCCCGCTTACTCATCTGCACACACACATGTACGCAAACATGCACACGTGTCTTGCCCCTGGTCATGACTTAGAATATCTGGAGGCATTTGCTTCATCTCAAATCTATTCACGCTTTTATCAACCCTGGGCAACAGCGGTATTGGTCTTTGTTCATTTCTCTATCCCCAGGACTCAGTGGTTTGGTGAATATTTTATTTGTTGGGCTAAAGGGTAGATGAGTAAAGAAGCAGCAAAACACTCAATTTCCTCTACTTTCCATCTTACGAGTATCTAACGTTCCTCAGAAGCAACCTCCTTGTCCTCCTCTTTACATCCCCCATAAGATTCCTTCCGCAAAGCTGTAGCGATCAGTGGAGACTGCTTGATGATTTTATAAAAGGAACAGATATTGGAAATAAATCTCCTCCCCAGACCCCTTTTGCACAGCACAGCCCTCCTGAGATGGCTGCCCCTCCAGAAAGCAATCACGCTGACCCCCCCCCCCATGTTCTTATCCTGAACAATTCCACTCTGCACCCAAACTTGCATTTCTGCTTTCATCCAAAGTAACCTGGACCCAGAGGCTATGAACCATTGACTACCCTGTGAGTCTAACCCCTCATGCCAGTGGCTTATCAACATATTTCTTCTGACCATCCAGGATTCTGTTCCTGGGTGATGATTTCGTAAATGAAATTTCATCAATTGGTAACTTTTAAGTTTCAATGCTCAAACTCAACGCCCGCAAAGTGTAAGGATGCTTCGGATTCCCTTTGTTGACCTGGAGTCTCAGATCAGCTTTATTATGCCAGTTACCACTACCCTGGAATCCATCAGAATTCCCTTTTGCTCGTGTACCTTGGATGCAGACAGTTTCCTAAAATCTCTGCTGATTGTTATTTATTTTCTTTATGAATCAATTATTTTTCTTTATTAGTATCTCCCAATAACACCCCACCTGCTGGCATTCTCTCATGTCATCCCATCTTTTGAGGGAGGGCCAGATCAATCACTTGCCTTTGATGAATGGCAAAAATGATGGGATGTCACTCCTGAGATCAGATTTCAAAACCTGTGACTCTCCTCTTCTGGACAGTCTCTCTGCTCCCATCTCAGATTGCACACTTTGATGACGCTGCCTCATCGGCAGGCCTACACAACAGAGAATGGAAGGCAGCCTTCCGCCAACCGCCTGCAAGGAACTGAGGCTTGTAGCCCGCCAGTCCTCGAGGAAAGGAATCCTTCCAACAAGCACATGAATGAGTTCAGACATGGGTTCTTCCACAGTGGAGCCTTCAGATGTGACCATGGACTCAGGTGACACCCGCGGGCAGCCAGCTGAGCTACTCTGAGCCAGAGGCACCTAGTGAAGCTGTGTTCACCCTCCTGACCTGCAGAAACTGTCAGATAAAGTATGTGCGTCGTTCTAAGCCACTAGTGGAGAGTCTGAACCACTGACAGGTGGACGTTGAGTCCCATGAGACAAATCACAGGTAACTGCTCACCAGGCCTAGACTACCTTACTGAAACTCTAAGACACTCTAAACACCCGGGTGGCTCAGTCGATTAAGCGTCCAACTCCAGATCAGATCATCATCTCCCGGTTCACGGGTTCGGGCCTCGCGTCGGGCGCTGTGCCGACGGCTCGGAGCCCGGAGGCTGCTTCGGATTCCGTGTCTCCCTCTCTCTCTGCCCCTCCTTTGTTCATGCTGTCTCTTAAAAATGAATAAACGTTAAACAAAAAGAAAAAGAAACCCTAAGCAACCAAGGTGACAATCTCTGGACTATCTTCCTGTGACTGCCTTAGGTACACCCTGATTTTTCTGGATTTTATTTAAGCCGCTAGCCTTTCGTAGCTGTGGAGCTGCAGCCGTGACAATGGCCACGGCTCCCCCTGCCAGATGGACCCTCACCTCCAAGTGGCCGAGCTGCCTGGATCACTTCGCCACTTCCTACAAATAAGCGGAAGCCTTCGTCCTCCAAGAGTTCTGCACAACTAATGTTCTGAGCGGCCACGTCTAGTGGGGAAACCCCATTTGGGAAATTCATTTGTCAGTCACTATACCCACCAGCTCCAAAGCAGCCGTACAAAGCTAGCCCCTAAATATTTCAGTTTCTCATCATGAGAGAGGAGGTCTGCCTGAGCTCTTCAGAAAGCAGCATTCAGACCCCTCCTGCGGGGAAGGGTTTGCTTCAGGAGACGCACAGGCAACAGACTTCCGCTCTCAACCCCTTCAGGCCCTGCCTCAACTGCAGAGAGTAGCCTTGCTGAGGCCACACACATCTTCCCCTCCGAGCAAGGACGTGTGGGTGTGTGGACGGCCTGGCCGTTTGGCCCAGTGCGGGACTCTGACGGGCAGCGTTTGCTCCGACGCTGCCCCCTGGCCTGCCCAAAGCTTTGTGGGTCCGCACCTCAGTTTGACTTCTCCCTCTGCTCGGTCCTGCTTCCTCTCCCTTCCTTTCCATGTTGACCTCTCTACAGTATTTTCTGTCTCAGCACCCACTTCCTGTGAACCCCAGCGGTGACATCACTGTGAGAGACCCTACTGAAAACCTGACCCTCAGGATAGTGTGTGAACGAGCCCAGCATCGCATCTACGTCCATTTCTGTCTCCGCGTGTGTGGTTCTCTCCCCTATTTTCTGGCTTCCCTTTGTCTTCTCGAGATGGTGACCTCCACCAGAGCAGGAACTGTCTCCCTGCCCCCCATGCCTTGTACTCCAAGTGCCGCCTAAGGACCAGCGACATCAACTGTCAATTAGCAGATCTTACCCGCAGGGTGGAACCTCAGACTCCACCCTGGACCGACGGGGTAGGAGATGACACATGAAGACCACACAGAAGGTGACGAGCGCCGTTGTCTTAACAGAGAACCTGCCCACAGCTGCTAGCACCTGCCTGAGCTCATGGGACACGTGCAGACCTAGTCCTGCTGACTGAGTTTGCCTGAGGTGTGGGGTGAGAAAGGCTGAGGAGGGGGATGGGGGTCTCCGGGTTCTGACCCCACTGGTTAGGAAATGGGAATCTTTCATTTTGGAGAAAAGGCACGGGGTCCTCAGAGGATGAAGGTGACGGAACCACCCAGCTGTGAGGGAGCGTTCCCGGAGCAGTTTCTCCCTCAGCTGCGACCTTGCCGCCCTCACACCTAAACGGAGCATCTCTACCATCACACAGGCCTCGTCGCATTCATCCGTACTCCCCCCACCCCCACCCCCACCCGGTCCAGGCCCTTGAAACGTCAGATACGTAAATAAGCGAATCAATCAAAGAAACCTGAGAAGATTCAAAGCCAGAGAGTTGGCCCAACAGGCCACTTGCATGAGGTGTGGCCACGCGGCCTGTGACCCACGGCAGGTGAAGGATGACCTAGGAAGTCCTCACTTGGACACAGCATGGAGACAGAGATGTGTGGGGAGCCGCGGGTCAGCCTTCCAAGAGGGATTTTAGTGAGCCGGCTGTACTCTGCCATTTTGATAATCACAGAAATTCGGGGAGGAAAGGAGAGGCTTGGTCACCCAGCCCATCGCCTGCCTGTTCTGAACGCGTCTCTGGCGCATGTTCGGGACACTTCGGTGGCACTGCCGGTTGACATGCTTGTTCCATGGCTACGGAAAATTGGGGGTCAGTTCACGCTTGCTCCTTTGCTCCCCTCTCCTCCAAAGGCCATAATCCAGATTCTGCTCTGCTCATTTGCGAACTATTTCTTGCAAGCGGAACGTGTTATTATGAAGAAAAACGTCGTGGGTTTTTCTTCTCGTTGTTGTTTAAACACTGCTTCGCTGGGATCGTCTAGGGCACGCAACAGCAACAAAACAGGAATCTCAAACGAGTACACATCAGGTGTTTTCTGCTGCTCAAGCTCCATGCCCAACACAGGTCAGTAGGGGGGACTGTGTTGATCACGACTGAAGTCCTGGACTGAGGAAGACAGTTCCACATGTTCTTCTCACGGTCACCAGAGGAAAGAGACAGGAACAAAGCACATTGCACACGGGCTTTGAAAGTGTCGTCATGGAAGTGACACCATCACTCTGCTCTCGTTTCACTGGCATGTCGCCTGGCCATACACTTACCATGTGGGCTCCCCATGTGCCTGGAAGGGGGGAGAACCAGAAATATTTTGTGCGGCAAGAATGATTGCCACAGGGAAGAAATCTACTGCCAATGCTGAATGGCCAACCTCATTCTCAAAGGCCACCTGACAATTAGAACATGACCCCATGAAAGTGGACAAATACCTCTAGCATACCGTCAATCAGTGATAGAGAGTCCCTACTACGCCAAGACTTGAAGTGACAAAAGAAACAAAGTCACTCAATGATGGTAGTTACATTCAAAACAGGGAGACAGGCAAAGAAAAAGCACACAAATAAACCATATGACAACAGTGTTGCAAAACAAATATACAAGACAGGTTGTAGGCGTGCTTGTGTGTGTGTGTGTGTGTGTGTGTGTGATGGGCCAGGGCATTACTGATCCCCAAGCAGAGTGGAAAAGACATCCACATGGACGGGTGACCTGCTTTGGGATGTTGTACGCCCACGTGGATGAGGAGAGAATTCACACAGGGGAAGCAACCCTATGGCAGGTGTGCAGGTGGGGTGAGGAAGGTTTCCACGCTGGTGCCAGGAGGGGAGGCATGAGATGCTGGATCCCCCAGGGAGGAAACGACAGCATCCACGCAGGGGAAGGGACAATGGTAGAAAACGGAGATCGGTTACATTCAGAGGGATGGATCAGCAAGTAAATTAAGAACCACCTGAGCCGGGTTCTTCGCTTTCAGAGAAGTGATGTTCAAATGTGGAACCTCCAATTTCTGAATGAAATCCGTGTGTTGGACAGGAATCAGAGATTCTTGGGATACACTCACATCTTTGACAGATGGACAGATGATGGATGGACGGATAGATTTGTGTTTGTGTGTGTCACACATATTCCCTAGCTTGTCCATTGAGAATGTGTGGGAACACAGGCACCAGCGGTAAGCACACCCAGCTCCCAGATCTTGGCTTCTAAGTACCAATATCCACTAAAAGGAACCAGAGCCTTGGAGAAAGTGGTGGGGAAGAAAAAGTACAAGAGTCTGTACCATCTTTTTGTGCAAGAACGTACTCAAAGAATGATAGAAACATGTTCTAAAAGAAAAGAATCTGAAACCAAACTGAAGGAGTTCCCTCTGACCAAACTGAAGATGATTGAAACCAGGAGTCCACACAAGTAGAGACTAACAGTTCGGTGCTAAGTGGGATACTTACATGGTCTCAAAGCTCCTCCCCATCAAATCCCTCTTACTTCCAAAGCGGAAAAAAGCAACCACAGTGGACAAGTCTGGCAGACAGACCGTAATGTGACAATCAGAACGACATCATCAATGAGAAGAAGAAATTAAATCGTGTGATGCAGGGCAGAAACGCTTCTGGAATAACCCTGGTGAAGATGTGTAACCTGAATCCAATCGTGAGGAGGCATCAGACAAACCCAAAGTGAGGGACACGCGACAGAATAAAGCATTGGCCTGTCGACCTCAAAAGTGTGCAGGCTGCAAAGAGCCAGCCACAGACTCAAGAGACATTCGGGACCAACGGCGTCTGACGGGACACGGTGACAGAATGCAACACAGGCTTTTGACCTGGAACCTCTTGCTATAGAGGGCATTATGGGGACCGCTGGTGACACGTGAACAGGATCTGAGGACGGCAGTAACGCATCGGTATTAATTTCCTGACTTTTACGGTTCTATGATAGCCACACAGAAGAATTTCCTCATTTGTAAGAAATAAACACTAACGTGTTTGGGGATAAGGGGGCATACTCTCAAATGACTCAGGAAAAAGAATTCAGCACTGTATGTACAACTTGCTAAAATTTTTATTGCTTCAACAGAACAAAAAAGATTCGAGGTGATACTAAAAAGAAAAGATATTAATGAAATATATATTAAGAGAACAAGAAAGTTGCAGAGCTGAATGGTAAGGCCCTATTTTTTTTTTTTTTTAAATGAATGCATGCACAAACGTCTGCGATGTTAACAGTGATCATCTCTGGGCAGTAAGATTAGGTCTAGAATTCTTGTTGTTCCTCTGAACCACCTGAAATTCGCTACCACGAGCAGGTGTTCCCTCCGTGCAGAGCTAGTGCTGCAGGAGGCGATGGGCTTGGTTGTTCTCGGTGCTTGTCTGGGTTCTCCCAGCACCTCGATTCTTCAGCAACCGCCTCGCAGAGCTCGTGGCTTCGCACAGGCAGCGGGAGGAGGCCAGAGGGGGACTCTCCACATCTGGAAGTGCTCCAGGTACCCCCCCAGGGGAAGCCCCTGAACGCGTAACCTCACAATTAGTAAAATGCTGCGGGCACCACCAGCATTAGTCCCCGGCAGCCCAGAGCGACATTCTTGGCTCCCCTCAGAGCAATTGAAGGCTTGTACTCATTCAGCAAGAATCTCCGGTGCCTGGGGAGCCAGGAGGTTGGGTGCTCTCTCGGGGCCTCCCTTCAGCCTGTTCCCCAAGGCTGAAGGCGGAGAACTGCTAACAAGCTTCCCCTCCCCTCCTACCGCTCGCCCTGAGACGCCTGGGGAGAAAGGCATTGGGCTGCTGTCCCCAGACTGCAGCCCCAGCCTTGCACCCTGCTGCCCACACATCACACTCCACCAGCACCAAGAGGCTTCGGCAAGTTTGTAACGATTCTGACCCAAAATGTGGAGCACATATTTTTATGATTTTTATTTTTTTTAATTTAATATTTTTGAGAGAGAGAGAGAGAGAGAGAGAGAGAGCATAAGGGGGGGAGGGGCAGAGAGAGAGGGAGACACGGAATCCGAAGCAGGCTCCAGGCTCCGAGCTGTCAGCACAGAGCCCGACCCGGGGCTCGAACCCACAGACCGTGAGAACGTGACCTGAGCGGAGGTTGGATGCTTAACCGAGTGAGCCACCCAGGCGCCCCTATTTTTATGAATTTTAAATAAAAACATGGGTGAAAGTAGAGTTCTTGTCTGGCACTGAATGATGGCAATATTCGAAACGTCACTCCAGGGCATCTCTAAAATCTAACGGGTCACTGGAGTCACCTGGACAAACTGAAAAACGGGACAGATTTGTGGGCTCCAACCCCTATCCCACAGACCCCAATAAATCAGAGACGCTAGTGGGGTCAGCAGGAAGCCCTAGAATAGTTTGCTAGGGTTTTTAGGGGTTTGTTTGGCTGGTTTTGATTTTTTTGTTTTTTCAGGAGGCTCCACGCCCAGCATGGAGCCCAACACGGAGCTCGAACTCACGACACTAATGTCAAGACCCGAACCGAGATCAAGAGGCAGATGCTCAACCGACTGAGCCATCCAGGTGCCCTGACCTTTCTGTTTTTACCCATCACCTGCAGCATCGTCTGAAAATTTGTTAAGCAAACAGGCATTAATTGGATAATTCAGGGAACACGAGGGAAAATGAAGCTGCCATGAAAATGACGGAGAGCAGACTCTTTAGGCTGGGAATTTAAAAAGCAACTTCTCACTTTGAGACTCCCCCATTTGGGGCAAACTTAGTGGCTGCATCTAAAACACAATGTTTATGTGGATCCTGAGAAACTTAACAGAAACCCATGGGGCAGGGGAAGGAAAAAAAAAAAAGAGGTTAGAGTGGGATAGAGCCAAAGCAGAAGAGACTCTTAAAAACTGAGAACAAACTGAGGATTGATGGGGGGTGGGAGGGAGGGGAGGGTGGGTGATGGGCACTGAAGAGGGCATCTTTTGGGATGAGCACTGGGTGTTGTATGGAAACTAATTTGACGATAAATTTCATATATTAAAAATAATAATAATAATAAAATAAAAGACAATGACTGGGGTGCCTGGGGGGCTCAGTCAGTTAAGCATCTGGCTTCAGCTCAGGTCATGATCTCACGGTTTGTGAGTTCGAGCCCTGCGTCGGGCTCGGTGCTGACAGCTCAGGGCCTGGATCCCGCTTCAGATTCTGTGTCTCCCTCTCTCTCTGCCCCTCCCTTGCTCACGCTCTGTGCTCTGTCTCTCTCTCAAAGATAAGTAAACATTAAAAAAAATTTTTTTAAGACAATGAGCAATGATCTGTCAGACCTTCTAAATTACAGTCTTAAGAAAAATCTTCACATTAGCGTGGTGCTTTGTGGTTTGTAAAGCCCCAGGATGTATTTTCATTTAACTACTCAAAAGGTATTAGAGAAACAAGTAGCAGCAGAATCCCCTGTGGCGTTGGTCAAAAATGCAGATTTCCAGAGCCCTCCTCACTAAGGCTTAATGAATCAGGAATTTTGAGGATAGGGGAAGACATCACAATATTTTTAAAAAGAATCCCAAGGGGCTCTTGCAACAAGGTTCAAAAACACCTGAAGGGCATTCTAACCCTCTTACGTAGGCAAGGCAGACAGGACCGGTCACATGCCCAAGGTCACTGCATCCCTCTTTCCAAGAGCCTGCAAAGCCACAGGGAAAAATAATTCCTCGTGGATGGGCTGGAGGCAGGTCCCAGAAAACCTTCCTGGCACTCTTCAGCTTCATCAGTAACAGAAAGGACAGAAGACCAGACACCGACCAAGGGAGGTAAGGAAGCGGATTCCCTCTAACCCAGCATGAGCCAGACTCTTCTAGAAGTTACGTTCCCCTGGAAAGCCTTTTAGTTGCACCCCGGGAACTATTTCGGAAAGCAGGGCTCTCCACAGGGACTAACACTTCATCATTTCTGTTCTGTGAGCCCAGACTCTGGCAGGAGGAAGAGACACGTGTGCACATAGTAGGAAGCACAGCGGGAGTCCCAAAGCTCAGAACCGGGTCAGGAAGTCGGAGAGATGGGCGCACAGTCACGTGAATTGTGTCCAGACCGCCTGCACACCCAGGCTCGCTCCACGGGCTGGGCACACGCCAGCGGCGGGAGAAGATTTTGACAATGTGAACACACTCCTTCCCTCCTCTTCTCTTCTTTCCCTCCTGCACCTGTCAAGCAGGTTGTTCACTGTTTCCTCGCCTCCTTAAGAGAAGAAGGTGGCAGAAAACAAATAGACTGGGGCGCCTGGGTGGCTCTGTCGGTTAAGCCTCCGACTTCAGCTCAGGTCATCATTTCGCGATCCGTGAGTTCGAGCCCCACGTCGGGCTCTGTGCTGACAGCTCAGAGCCTGGAGCCTGTGTCCGATTCTGTGTCTCACTTTCTCTCTGCCCCTCCCCCATGCACACTCTCTCTCTCTCAAAAAATAAACATTCTTTTAAGAATTTTAATTAAAAAAAAAAAAATAGACCAGGAGACTCTGGGCCACCTCAGCCAAATCAACACGGCCCTCGGGCCAAGTAGGCCTCTCCCCACCCACAATCCGTAAGGCCCTGGACTATTACCCAAATCCACGGCCAATGAGCTGAGCAAGAAAAAAATGAGAAATTTTCTACTAGCCACTCAAAATTGGGGGGAGGGGAGTTCTTGGAGGCAGAAATAAAGTTGAGTCATAGAAGATTTTCAAAGATTTTTGTTTTCCTTGCAAACCTAAATTTACAGATTCGTATTTAACCTGCGACACTTTCAAGGAAGCTGTGCTTATTGGCTCACAAGAGGAAGGCTGGTTCTGGGTGTCAGTGGGGATTTCCCATGGGCTGCAGCGGACCAGAGACCTGAGTTCCAAACTGACAGGTAAGCAGGGACGGGTACCGGCTCATCTAACCCAGACGCTGTGGTTTGTAGGCCTGATGCCCTGACTTCTCAGAACCAAAGACAGTCTTTAGAAATAAGGTACGATGGACAGATTTAGGAAAGAAAGCCGCTTCCTTCTCTCCAGGCTACCACTAACCAGGTACTTTCATGCAAATTCGGTAAAGGACCTCCTCGTTAAAGATATTTTCATGTGTCAGAAGATTGTTGTAATGTGCTTATTTTGTTAGAATAACAGGATAGAAGTGGCACACTCCTGAGATAGTGCAGTGTACAACTCCCACAACTGTACAGGGCACCTCTGTATCATTCTTCATTTTAAGCAAGGTTTGACTCTGAAAGTACATTATGGTGAAAGCAGTAATGAGGTCACCCAGATCATTTCAAAACACACATCGTTAGTGTTTATGGAGCCTAGCACCACGTTCTGATTTCCAGATTGCAGGATTTCCACCCTGAAAGTGAAGAAGCATTTATAAAGAGGTTTGGAACTTGTAGGAACGATGAAAGAGCAGATTCTAAGTTTACAGAATATGGGGCACACAGTAGGTACCCAATACGTATGTGATTGTTTAATCAACTTAAAAAAAAATGGAGGGGCACTTGGGTGGCTCAGTTGGCTAAGCATCCGACTTCAGCTTAGGTCATGATCTCTCGGCCGGGAGTTCGAGCCCCACGTTGGCCTCTGTGCTGACAGCTCAGAGCCTGGAACCTGCTTTGGATTCTGTGTCTCCCTCTCTCTCTGCCCCTCCCCCACTCGCTCTGCCCCTCCCCCTCTCGCACTCTCTCTCACTCTCAAAAATGAATAAATGTTAAAAAAAATTTTTTTTTTTTAAATGGAGGTGTCCAAACTCTGAGAGAAGGTTCTTGCCTTATTTCCTTTCTAACAGACGGGGCCTCTCACTCTCAGAAAGTCACGGATGACTTTGTGATTCTTGCCAACTTCAACTCATGACATTGTGCCAATCTCTGACAGTAAAGGAGGACCTGATATTTTTGCCTTTAATCTTTAACAACCAAGTCAGCCAAAGAAAAGAAAATCTTGCAAAACAGGACTTTTTAAATGGCTTTTGGGCTCCACAGTTCCCTGTACAGATGCTTGTAAAATATTGTCTTGTCTTCTTGGGAGAGGGGACACGGGCAAAGTCCTACATCCCCAGAGACAAACCCCAGGCGCTTCTGGTGCTGCGGCTAAATCTTGAAGCCTCCCGTCCTGAGACTCTGTCCTCAGGCAGGGAGATGGATGTGGCTTCCTTCCAAGCTCAGAAACAGCTTCCCTGAATTACTGAAATGTGGGGCGTTCCTCTCCCTGGAGAGAAGTTACCAGACTCCTTCGACAGCACTTTTTCCTTCCAATCAGGCTGGCCAAGAAATGGAAGGGCAGAATCTAGTATGCTTTCGGAGCCCGCGGATCACAATGTCACCCTAATGAAGAGAAGCGGGTATCTTTGCCGGTGAGACAGCATCCTTTTACCTGCCGAGAACTGACCTCAGCACTCAGAGAGAAAAAGCAAGAAAAAGAAACAAAACAGGGGCGCCCGGGTGGCTCAGTCGGTTGAGCGTCCGACTTCGGCTCAGGTCACGATCTCGCGGTCCGTGAGTTCGAGCCCCGCGTCGGGCTCTGGCTGATGGCTCAGAGTCTGGAGCCTGCTTCCGATTCTGTGTCTCCCTCTCTCTCTGCCCCTCCCCCGTTCATGCTCTGTCTCTCTCTGTCTCAAAAATAAATAAACGTTAAAAAAAATTAAAAAAAAAGAAAAAGAAACAAAACAAAACTTGAACAGAAACCGGAACCAACTTTACTCCTTCTCACTCAGCTGTCATTCATGTTAGATATCAATGAACTTTTAGCATTCTTTTCTCCTAGCTTTTTATTGAATTGGTTTTTATCCCAGTGTATTAGTTCTTTGATGGAATGCTTCTTATGCCAGTTGTTCCATTTTTTTTTTTTTTATGTGGGGGGAGGCATGACACTTTTTCCACTGTGATGTTAACATCGCTAACACTCAAAGGAAAAGCCGAGCTATTTGGGAAGAAACACTCGTGACTGTTTATTTCTAAATAGCTAAGGAGCTTGGAAGGAAAACAGCTTACAAAGGGAGCTGGGTCCATTTGTGTAAACACAGAAAAGGCTCAAAGCCCCCCAGCCCCATCCTGAACGCTGAATTGTGCAGACTGGCCATCGTTCTTGGCCAAATGAGATAACTGCCCGGTCAAAGCAGTGGGCTACAGACTATACCACGATGAAACAAAACAAACCACAACACGACAGCAGTGGGGCGTTCCTCTATCACCTCTAGTCTGCCAGCACAGGGCCCTTCTTTGGGAGTCCCTCAACCTTCCCCAGGAACAGGCACACCGATGCCCTCTCGGGTTTCCTGGAAAGTCAGAGGGTCAAACTTCATGTTCTGCAGGAAACCCCAGGGGGAAATAAAGACTTCCTTAGTTCGTATAATGTGTTTCTCATCGTCAATACCACCAATTGGTCCTAAAAATTGTTAAGGGAGACTTCTGCCCTTGGATGCATTTTAAGTGTACTGAATGGCCTACTAGAAATTACTGTTGTCGTTGAGCCTTCTGAGCACATTCTCCCTCTCTCTCTCTCTCTGACACACACACACACAGACACACACATACACACACCCTTTACTCAACTGAGCAGTGTCCTCTGAAGTCAAATGCCAACTGTACTCAGATAAAGGCATTGCAATCCCTGGAGAAGGCTCACTTCAATTACAACGAAAAGCACAATGTAACTACATCTTTATTTCAGGACAAATGCTCACAAAATGAGGAATGTCACTAAGGATTTTCCGTCTTCACGAGACAGCCACTTTCTGTGGGCGACTTACCTTCGTTTGCGCGCGAGGGTCTCCCACATCTTGGCTCCAGGTAAAGCTTCCTGTAGGTCCTTCCTCTGCACGAACGGGCAGCAATCCCGGGAGCCTTTGCCCCACCCCAGAACAAGAGTCCCATATTCACCCGCATGAAAGCGTCTGACGAGCTGCCTTCAGCTCACTGCGTTGTAAGAAGGAGGATGACAGGAGCGTTTGTACTTCCGGGTCACTGCAAGGAGCTACCCTGCACCCAAGACGCACCGAGTTAGGGAATCACCTGAGGACTTCGTTCAGCTGCAGCTGCCTGAGGCCCAGCCCACGAGAGTCTGGTGCAGGTGGCCCTGGGGTTTCCTCCAAGATCGAGCTTCATAAACTCTACTGCGCCTAAAAGCCACGGGGCAGGGCAAGAAGGACCTTTTTAAAAATGCACATTCCGACTCAGGAGGTCTGGGGTGAGTCTAAACCCCACCTGGGGCTTCTAACAAGCCCCCAGGTGATGTGGATGCCCCTGGGCCACAGACCACACTTTGAGTGACAAGGCTTTAAGAAACAGCCGTGGAAGGTCTCGCCATTCGGCGTCTGGTACCCGAGCCGGGACCATCAGCATCATCTGAGAGCTTGCTGGAAAGGCAGTTTCAGGCCCCAGCCCAGACCCACTGTGTCGGAATCGACATTTCTATCAAGATTCCCAGATGATCCTTATGTACATTAGTTTGAAAAGCTGACTTAAAAGAACTTCAAGATCAAATTCACAAAGGCGTTGTCTGTGGAGAGGTCGGGGTGGGGAGGGGCAAAAAAAAACCCACATCGTTTTTATTCTAAGGCATGTGAAACCCATATTAAAGGTAGGCCTGCAATAGACAGGACAGTGAAACCTATTTAATTTTTTTAATGTTTTTTTAAATTTTTTTTCTTTTTTTTTAATGTCTATTTACCTTTGAGATATATAGAGAGGGAGACACACAGAGTGTGAGTGGGGGAGGGGCAGAGAGGGAGGGAGACACAGAATCCAAAGCAGGTTCCAGACGCAGCACGGGCAGCACAGAGCCTGACGTGGGGCTCGAACCCACAAGCCGCGAGATCGTGACCTGAGCTGAAGTCGGACGCTTAACCGACTGAGCCACCCAAGTGCCCCCAAGAAACCTCTTTTAGAAAGCAACTTCTTAAATCCCGCGCCCCCCCCCCCAAAGAAAACCACTTAGCCCAAGAATTCCACTTAAGCTCCCCCTCTCTGAACGTGAACTGTTATCAGATGCTGTCACCTTTCTCTTCTGCTCATCACTTTGCCATGGTCATTAGGTCAACCAACTTGAGGACCTTGCTATAACCAGTGGATTACCATTGTTCTGGGGACAGGTGGTTTAACAAAGTGGGTTGTTTAACAAATGTGGGTTGACAAAGCCAAGTGCCCTCAGTCAGAAGGTGAGATGGAACCACATGTTTATAGCACTGTGGCTCCTTGTGGGGATTCTGCGTCTGATGTTTAGGGAGCTCTGAAAAGGGCAGGTGTCATCACTTCAAATCCAGCACCTACCAAAGCGTGGACGCATTAGAAGGATAACTTCGGGGCACCTGGGTGCCTCAGTCGGTTAAGCGTCCGACTTTGGCTCAGGTTATGATCTCACGATTCGTAAGTTCGAGCCCCACGTCGGGCTCTGAGCTGACAGCTCAGAGCCTGGAGCCTGCTTCCGATTCTGTGTCTCCCACTCTCTGTCCCTGCCCCTGCCCCGCTCGCACTGTCTCTTTCTCTCTCTCAAAAGTAAATACACATTAAAGTAATTTTTTTAAATAAAAAAAAAGAAGGATAATCTCAACATTAGTTGAAGAGATTTATTTCAAGATACAAAGCAGGAACTTGCTAAAAGGGAGAGGCCAAAAGAAGAAACGCAGCTATTTTGATTTCCAGAAACCAAAAGGAAAGGGGAAAACAGACTTACTTCAAAAACAGAGAAAGAAAGGAAGAAAGAAAGATTTTAATTACATAATCATGTCCCAACAGAATCTGTGGTCACGGGGAGTACCCGAAAAGAAGCTGGAATCAGTGAGACCCTACACACTAGCTCTTTATTTCCTCCAGTTTTGTTTTCTTGGGATTCTGTTAGGGAGAAAACGCTGGCTGCAGACAATTGCTTGCGTTTGTCGATCAATAGATCAAGGAACAGTCAAAGGAGATCGGGAGGAACGGTGCTGGCATTGATGAATGTGGACAGGGCCGATGCAAATCCTGTGTTCAATTAGCATTTTTGTGGACCGAGCAATTTCTGAAAACTGTTTTCAAGTCATAGGATATGCAGGGAAGCATCCGGTGCCATTTCTGGAAGTACTTCTGATGCCTTCGACCCATCCCACTCGTGCTCAATCTTTGACCCTTCACCATGCCAACAGTAACGTCCGCCTTCTGGCCTACTTGCTTCTTGGCTGTGTTAGGGCTTAAAGCGTTAGTAGTAACAGTCAGCCCTTACTTGAGCTTCCTTACAGAGCACCAGGCACTGCACAAGTCTCAGTAAATTCCCACAACAATGTGTTGTTTACAAATGAAATAACGAAAGCTCAGAGAGGTGAGGAAACTGGCCCAAGGTCACACAGCTGGTAAGTGAAAGTTGTAGAATTCCATCCAATGTCTGTCCAAAATCTACGCTCCCCGGACTAAATCATTCTGTCCCTTCTGTTCCCTCACTTCAATCTTACCTTTCCAGCCATGATGTCTGGGTAGCTCTAATTAGCTAGACCCACTTTGGAATAAGAACCTAAGGCTTTCATTCTGACCACATTAATCAGACGTCTGACCTCCCCACTGGGGCTCCTGCCTGTTACAGGTGCCTTCCCACACTTGATGGCCACAGCTTCAGTGCCTTTTTTTTTAAATTTTTTTAATGTTTACTTATTTTTGAGAGAGAGAAAGACTGTGAAAAGCGGGGGAGGGGTGGAGAGAGAGAGAGCAAAATCCAAAGCAGACTCCAGGCTCTGAGCTGTTAGCACACAGCCCAGTGCGAGGCTCGAACCCATGAACCTCAAGATCATGACCTCAGCTGAAGTGGGATGCTTAACCAACTGAGCCACCCGGGTGCCCCTGTGTGCCTTTTTATATTAATTTTTTCTGGGAGGTTTTGAATGGATTTTGCATTCCAAAATATCTACACTGGAGCTTAGGAATTACAGTCAAGCCCTTTGCCGATGTTCTTTTCTGTTCAGAAAACTCTAGAAAAATCAGAGCAAGCCCCAAAGGATGGCCACAAGCATGTTTATAAAGACACTTATACGTTGGTCTATTTTGTTTAAGCATCACCTTTTCTCTGGTCCATCATAGGCGTCTATTACTAATGCAAATACCCTTGAGCCATTTTGCCAAAACAATGACTAATAGCATATTTATTCAAGTATAAACCAGTCCGTTGCAAGGTACAGACGCAGCCCTGAACACAGAGAGCCAGGGGGAAGGTTACGTTAGAGCAGGTGTATTTCAGAGGATGCCACACGTCCCCAGATGGAAGTCCCCTGTGCAGTATTGTGTTCTTACACAGCACAGTCACAAAGGAGGAAAGCTTCTGACTGGAAGCCAGCTGAAGAGTAACTTGCCAAGCAAAACACCGAGGATCCAATGCCAACATCTCCAGTTAATTCTTCTTGAGGAAGGAGGAGAGTCTCCCCGGGATGAATGAATATTTTGACTTGGTGATTAATCACAATTATGCTGGAAAACCTGCCCGTGTGTTTTCTCTCACAGGGTCCTCGGACACCTTCCTCGCTGCCACCGTCTACAAAAGGGGCCCTTTTAATTGCTTTAATTGAGAAAAGACCAGGAAATGGAGCCAGATCTCCAGATGAGACATCTATAATAATAGTCCCTCCGCAAAAGACACCGTAATATTCCATCTGTCTCTTAGTGTTGTGAAAGGGGCGGAACTTTCCCCCAAGTCTTCCCGTTGAGTGGTCTTCAGCCTCCTCACCACGCACTCACTCACGGAGCACTCTGACGAGATTTTAGCAAATTTTCTCAACTTGACTACCTAATGGTAAGTCCATTCCGAAAGAAGAGTTTACTAAGTCCATCGATTCTCTTTTGGCAGGCTGACAACTCCTGGATTTGAATGGATTAAACCCGGGAAAGATTTCCTATGCCAATTCAGAGGACACTCCCCCCAGATTCAGAAAGCTTTTCTTAAAAACTCCCAGAAAAGGGTGCCTGGGTGGCTCAGTCAGTTAAGCGTCTGACTTCGGCTCAGGTCATGATCTCATGGTCTGTGAGTTCGAGCCCCGCATCGGGCTCTGTGCCGACAGCTCGGAGCCTGGAGCCTGCTTCGGATTCTGTGTCTCCCTCTCTCTGCCCCTCCCCTCCTCATGCTTTGTGTCTCTCTGTCTCTCAATAATAAATAAACGTTAAAAAAAAAAAAAAAAAAAAACTCCCAGAAAAAGAAATGATGGGGGGAAGGAAAGAAGGGTTGGTGAGAAAGAGGAAGTAAAGCACATAGAATACATATTTCCCGAGCCAAAAGGACAAAACAATTCGGCTAACGTATATTGACCTTTATTCTATGACAGAGACATAAGTAATTTTGTGAGTTCATATGACCTGTACAAAAGACAAAATAAGATATTGCACTAAGTTTAGATATGGGATATTTGGATGTAATATTAGCTAAACAGATAAATATATACAATTTAAGGAATTAAGGCAAAACCAGATGATACTTCCAAACACAACAGAAGGCTTGAAAAATAGGTATAATTAAAAACAGGGGCATCCCATCTCCAGTTAATAAAGTGGTCAGGTCTAAGGGAAAAAAATCCCTCAGGTTTTTAATAAAGTGGTTATTATCAATCATGGTAATTCAAGCTGAGCAAGAAAGTATAAGATTTCCCAGGGAGGAGGGCGATCTGGTGGAGGTTCTGGGGGCTGAGCACTTAGAACTCGGGGAAGCAACTTTTTTCCTTGTCAGATTTATGATCTATTCTTCCTATTAGAAAATATAATTTGGAAAATATGACTCTTTCACATATATAATTAAAATACAACTATGAAGCATTCTTTTTTGTTAAGGGAAGTCATGTTGGTGATCTCACAGGGTAAATTTGCGGGCAAGCCATTCGTTACCCTATTGGTAGAGAAGACACAAAGCCAGTCACTGAAAAAAGCAATTCCCAGTTACCTTAAGAGAACAAAAGAGACGAGTTCCAAAGGAATAAAAACAAGTGTAATCAATATCAACACAGCATACAATTCTTTGGCAGTATCATACTAACCATTGATTGCACTCAGAACTTGAGAGTTTTCTCATTCTTAAGACCCGCTCGCCAGTCTTTTAGAAACAAAGAAAGAAAACGCCACATCTGCAACGAATTCAGTGATTCCAGGAAATTAAATTCAGAATGAACCTTGCAGACAGCTTTTAAACTGTTAACACTTGAGCACAGATAGGTATTGTCTGCTGTGAGTCCCCATCCAAGTATACTGAAACACACACACACACAAATCATCTGCGAGACTGTGTATCAGTTCGGACAGGCCTAGGATCCTTAAAGAGAATCCATATTCACCCATGAGAAACCAATAAGAGACGTCAATCCGATGATGAGGAAATGATCTTCCAACAACTCAGGGTGGGCCTCCCCTCCCCTGGATCAACATCGCGGAGAGATCAAATCCTATAGGGGAAACACCAGAAAGCCAGAGAACGTGGAATACTGCCAGCCTCCAACCAAGTTACCTTTCTCCAGTTTTAGGTAAACTTTATCCTCCTTATCCAGGTAGAGGAGCACCCCATTAGTGGCAGCTTCGCGGGTAACATCTTTGTCCCCAGCAAAGGCAGATATTACCGGCTTTCCATTTAACATCAGGTTAACCTACGAGAAGAAAAAAAAACCCAAATCACTGAAAACATCTGCAGGGGGCTAATGAAAAATACCTAAGATGAAAGACCTGGTAAAATAGCTGATGTTCAGTAAATTCATCCTGGCTGTGGTGGCTACGCACTTAGTAGGTACACTGAGCTGATTTTTTTTTTTTTAATTAAAATAACTTTTAACTTCTCCCATAGAAATTTCCTGAGATGCCTCCAAAAGGATACCACCCATGGAGAGCGGCCTAGCCTCGCGGAAACTGGCCTCCCTTCAACACATAACTTAAGCTTGTGGTCTTATTTACTTGTCATATTCGATAAGAACCTTCCGGTAACGAAGCAAGCCTGAGGCTTCCCAGTATATTAGTAAAAAGAAGCCCAGTGTCCTTGGCTCTGATGAACCCAGATACAGCAAGATTCTACCAGCCTCCTTTCAAGTTACTAGTCAGCTAGTAAATGAACAGTGCCACAGTTCATTTAAAATTATGGAATGTGTGTGTGTGTGGGGGGGGGGGGGGTTCTTTTTCTGTTTGCCCTGATAATGTGTATTAAAAAATCGTGATCGGGGAGCCCGAGTGGCTCAGCCGGCTAAGCGTCTGACTCTTGATTTCGGCTCAGGTCATGATCTCACAGTTCTTGAGTTCAAGCCCACGTTGGGCTCTGTGCTGACAACAGCGAGCCTGCTTGAGATTCTCTCCCTCCCTCTCTCTGCCCCTCTCCTGCTCGCTCTCGCTCTCTCTCTCAAAATAAATAAATAAACGTAAAAACGATAGTGATCACCACTACCCCTGAAGATTTTAATGATGGGTAATTAGCAAAGAATCAATAATTCATAAATTCATCATTATTATCAAATAATAAACTCAAAATGTGTTCACTTTTCTCCCCACTACAATTTTTATTATGCTGTTTTAAATATTACATACATTTCTAAATCTTGGGGCTTGGGAAAAGCTTTTCCACGCTAGTAAATTTGTTTACTAAATATTCATTCCTTTTGTGTTAAAAAAAAAAAAAAAGCACTTTAATGAAATCTGTGGATGATAAATGTATCCATTCACTAGGATATGTAAAAGTGGGAGAAGAATTTGTAATCTATCATTCACCTGGCGACGGTATACAACACAAACATTGAGTGTATGATAAAAAGAATACTAGAATTCCACAGACATGCATCGGTGCCATTGGGTGTTAGTATATTTGGGTATCATAGGCTAGGCTTTGAGTGTAAGGTCAAGCCTATATCCTGAGAAAGCACAACACAAAATATGTTGCTAGTGAAATCTGTAACAATTTCCTAGCATCAGAGTAACTGAGGATAAACTCTTTAAAACATACGCAGAGAACACCCTTTGTAAAAAGTATATTGAGTAGTTTGCTGCTTCACAGATTTGTTTTCAATGGTTAACTGTATCTCATGCAGTTTAACAATAAAAGCGAATTTGTTTCATGTAATATATGCTTGTAAGGCTCCGCTAGTCTTACAACTTTCTTCAGATTCATTTTTGCATATGGTTTAACTGAAGTCGGGATCTTATAAAGTGATTTGTGTCACTGAGTTTTTACCAAGCCACGTTTTTTAAGTGGTTGGTTGTTAGGACGGTAATAAATTCAATTGTTTATTTTTCTATATGTTTCTTGTCATAGCCTTAATGGATGCTATAAAGAAGAAAACTGGAAATTAACTGTTTTGAAAATAAACCATAAAGATGGTTGTTTATTTTTACAATGAAAACACATCTTGAGATAAACGCTTAAATACATAACCACTGCCAATAAACACTGTTGCTTGGGGGAAGAGAGGGAACAGGTCAAAACACATACCTGGATTGTTTGGCTCTGGTAGACTTTAATTACGTGAAAGCTGAAACTGTAAATTCCTTTTCTTGGTGCTACAAAGACAGACTCCAGGGTGAAAAAGTTACCCACATTTACTAGGATCTACAAATAAAAAATAATAAAGAACAGTAAATTATTACAATATTCTCTTCCGTAACTAAGACAAGCTTCCTTCCTTCCTTCCTTCCTCCCTCCCTTTCTCTCTCCCTCTTCCTCTCTCTCTCTCTCTCTCTCTCTCTCTCTCTCCTTCTTTATTTCTTTCACAACTAGCTTAAGAAACCATACAGAATAAAACACCGTGTTCTACTTCTTTCCTCTTTAGTGACTTGGAAAATAGATTTGTGTAATGGGAAGTTCTTCTGTCTTTTAAATGGTAGAGGAAAAAAAATAAATAAATAAAGTAACTGCTTTGCATTCATGCCTCAATTTCCAGCGAGGCCTGATGGCTCTGGAAACATCTAGATAACATGTGAGGGCTTATAAATATTAGCTTTACCTTGAGAGTCAGAGAAAAGGCATCTGCCCTGTATTTATATTCCCATCCTCTACAAGCCTTTGCAATGTCCAGAGATGACGTTTTCAAGACAGCCAATCGGCATCCATGGGCTCTCTGCAGTCATTCCTGGGCACATCACACAGAGGCCTGGGCACTCCCTCCACCATGTGACAGAATCCATGATACTGAGTAGCACACAGACTGATCTGAATGCCTGGCCCTCCCCTGAGCCTCTGCCAAACCTCTCCCAAGATCCATGGCCATTTTTTCATTGCTGTGCCATCTAGGCCTTAATTACAATATTTTGGCAATGACTCAGCCTTTGCAGGCTGCCAAAAAGTGGGGCACGAATAAAGACAGGCTGTGAAATAGGTGGCCTTCTTCTGTTCCTGCCAGTGTTATCCATTATCCTCTTATCAATCACCCGGTCTCTGCTTAAACTTCAAGGGTCAAAAATGAAAAGTAACAGAAGGCGCTGTTTCCTAAGAAAGCAACAATGCACTTTGTATTCCAAGACATGCAGCCTGTTTCTACTGGTTATGAAATTAACTCTGAATCTCAAGAAGTGACCTCTGTACACCAAATTTGCAAAGGTCACATAAGGAAGTCCCTTCCTATGGGAAAGCGAGTGGGAACGTTTGGGGCTGGGAAGTTGTCCCTATAAAGAGACACTTCTACTGTATCAGTGGCCACCAGCAATGCTATACTCCTGCCAATATTAAGCCTTCTGCATAACTCCCGAAAAATATACCATCCCCTCTAAGCAATGCACCAGAATATAGTAACAGGTCAAGCAGACGCGCCAGGCTCAACCCTTGGCTTAAAACACATGTATGTGTGTAATTTTATTCTGAGATTTCACTTTCTTCCAAGTAACCATCAGATTTCTTCCTCTGACCTGACGCTCAATGAGCTTCCAATAACCAATCGCCACTGTGCCACACTCCCCAACAGAGATGTTGCAAAGATTTTTTTCAAGCACATTGAAAATAATTTGAGGTACTTAGTGGGGACTTCCTGAATCAGATACAAGTAGCATAATTCATCAGCAGTAATGGAAATGGCTGATTAGTGTTGACTACACATAAGGCTGGATGTTGACTCTACGTTGTAATTAGAGCATCCAGGCACATAGAGATCCATAACTAAATGTGTCTTGTGGTCTCTACGATGCATGGCTCTCCAAAAAGAAGAACAAACCATTCTCCTCTTCTAATTGATGGAAAGGTCACGGAAAAGAATGCACCGTTCAGCGTATTATACGGTGTCCTGTCCGCAATCGTCCAACATTTAATTAAATGCATTGAAATATAACCCAGGGCTGTGCTAGACTTTATTTCCATCAAGATGGAAAATACTGCACCAAAACCCCTAAGGGACTGCTTAATTCTTTAAAAATTATAGCTATCTGAGAGTAAGCCCCAGAGAAGCATTCTCTGTCTGGCCAGCTGGAGAGTGCATTACTTAGGAACAATTAAGTAAGGAATGGAAATGTCACCTCATCCCTTCCCAGACGCATGTTGCAGCAGCATTTAACCTGTGCTCCTACACATCCGACTTCGCATACAACTGTGAACCACACAAGTGCCTCTGGAACTAAAAAGACTCTGGGTGCTGTTAGGGTTGAAATTACAACCCGGAGTCAGTTTTCAGTTTTAGGATTCCTTAGGGAACCTAGGCTGATGCCCGGTGGTGGTGGGGGGGGGGGGGGGGGTTCTCATCAGCCAAACCCCAGAGCTCCCGGTGGCTAAACAGAAGCCACAGATTTCATCAGTTCCTCCCCACCTCCTGCCCTCAACCCCACAGTCTGTCTTTCCCTGCGAATTTGCAATTCTCAGAAAGGACAGGAGCAGAGGCAGGAGCAGCGGTTTCCCAGCGCTTCCCAACGGGAGCTCCCCGCAGCCGCCCTTCCTTCCTCTCCTTTCCTCCACAACTTTTCTCCAAGTACCACAGGAAGGCTTTCGGCTGCAGAGGCGCCTGCAACGTCTGTGTGTGTGGGGGGGGGGGGGGGGATCCTGCCCGCGGAAAGGTGGGCGAGATCTGACCCACGCCAGCGCTGCCCACCCTCTCCGGCCACGTGCGAGATCCCTGCAGAGAATGTGGACCCGCGAAGCTCTCTTTGGGGAGAAGCTTCTTCAGCTGCGGGGAAACCAATCATTCATCCGGAGACCGCGAGGGTGCCGCGGGAACCGCCTCCGCGGCACCTGCAGAGGAGTCTGAGCGGGGGTCGGGGGGTGGGGGTGGGGGTGGGGGTGGGGGGCGGCAGGCTCTGGCCAAGAGATTGCGGGGTCCGGGGACCAGGCTCCCGCCGGCTCCTATGGACCTGTTGCTGTGAAAAGTCGTCCTGAGCTCTGTCTCTCCTTGCTGGGCTCAGCGCTCCCAGCCTCTCTCCCGCTGTCCCAGCCGCCTCCTCCAGAGGCCAGGAGGGAATGCGGGCGGGGGCGGTGGTGGGAGAGACAGAAGTTTCAGACCCAGGCGCATCCGGAGAGCCGAGTGCCGAAACGATCTCCCACATCCCAGTCAGATCAACTTGAGCCTGAGCAGGCAGCCCCCGGTCCGGGCTGCCGGGAGCTCGCCCCCCGCCCCGCCCCGCCCCGTCCTCCGCCACCGTGCAAACACACACCCGGCACCCGGCCTCCCTCGGGGTCTGACCTGATCGAAGTAAATGATGCGCGTCTTGTTGCTCATCTCGGACGGCTCGTGGTTGGTGCTCCGCACCGCCGAGAAGGCGACCTTGGAGTTGGCCGCCCGGACCGAGATCCCCAGAGGCGAGGAAGAGGAGCCCTTGGAGTCCGTGGCCGGGTTCGAGTCGCACACCACCAGACACTTGCCCTCCAGCACGATAGGCTCCGTGTCGTTCTGCGCCCAGACGGGCAGCCCCGGCAGGGTGAGGGCGAGCAGCACGGCCGGTACCACGGACAGCGCCCGGCGCCCGGAGCCCATGGTGAGCCGCGTGAGCCGGCCGCAGCCCGCCGGCGCCTCCGCTCGCGCGCTTCGCCTCCTACCCCGGGACCCCGGCGCTCGGGAAGACGCCCGCGGCTAGACCCACAGCGCTGCAGGGACGGCGGCGGCGGCGGCGGCGCGCACACTTCCCCCAATTCTGTGGTCTGGAGTCAAAGGCTCCGCTCGCGCTCTCTCGCTGGCTCCGTTACCTTTGTCCTTTAAGGAGCTCATGCAGAACCCCCTACCCCACCCTCCTCCGCCCAAGAATCAGCCCTACCTGGGGCCCCCGCACCCACCCTGGCTCCTGGACATCTAAAAGTCACCAACCCCCCACACTCACACCTCAAGGAGGAAAACGGTAATGAATTCTCACCCCAAGCCCAAGCACCCCCAGGTGGGCGACGGAGCAGGAAAAACAAAGGAGGCTCCAAAACAACACAAAACAAAACAAAAGCCTCGGGGGTTGGTGGGCGCCGAGCGATGCGGATGTCGGTCCTGGACGCGTCGGGCTTGCGGCACGGACGAATTACACAGGCAGAAGGTGTTTCCCGGACTGAGAAGAACGCGAGGCTGCGATCCTGACCAGGACCCTAGCGACTCCCACTTTCGCCTGGTCAAAAATTCCCCGCACCTCGGCGCCTCTCGGACGTCGGCAGGTAGGCGGCAGCCAGCGGGGGTCCCGGGCTCGGAGAGCACAAATTCGCGGGATCAGCTCCAGGGCGCAGGGCGGCTCGGCGGCGGGGTCCTCTCCCAGCCGCTGCCGCGCGCCCGGAGTCCCTGCGCACAACTTTGTCTGTCCTCGCGCAGCCGGGAGGGCGCCAGGCGGGCACACGCGCGCTATTTATAGGAGCGCGGCGTCCGGCCGGGTCGGCCTCCAGCTCACCCCGCGGGCTCCCGGGAAAGGGGGAGAAGGGGGCGGGTGACCCCAGCGAACGGCTCTCGCCCGGCGCTGAACGCACCCCGGAGCAAGCACGGCGCACGCCGCCGCTGTCTGCCAAGGTCTGAGGCCGCCCAGCCGGGGGAGCGCGCGGCGCGGAGAGTGTGTGCCCGGAGAGAGGCGCGCACAGCCCCGCGCTCGCCCGGCTCCGCGCCTGCTCGCCCCTCCTCGGTCTGGGCGGGCGGAGGGGGCTGCGGCTCTCCTCGCCCCTCCCCGGCGCGGCACTCCGCCGCCGAGCGCTCTCCGAGCCGAGCGCGGGGCTGCCAGCCCGGGGTGCGGAGCCGGGTGCGCGGCGGCGCGCTGCCGGGGACCCGGGGACCCGCCGGCGTCCCGACCGCGGCTGGCCCAGAGCCGGCCCCAATGCGCCCTGGCGCCGGGCGAGCCCTGGGGAGCCTCGGGGCGGACCCAAGCCGGGGGGCGGGGAGGGGGTGGGGGAAGACTGGGGGCGCCAGGAGGAGGTGCTGGATGCCTTCGGCTCCGGGAAGAGGAGCCTTAGAAGCTGTAGGGGCGCGCGCCTTCCCGCCCGCCCCGCGAATCCACCCCAGGCCAGGCCAGAGAAAGAGTGTGAGAGAGTTAACAAGGGGAGAGTAAGTCCTCCGAAACCGGATCCCCACAAAAAGGCCAACTCCACTGCTGAGAACACAGCACCTTTCTCCCCTCCTGATGCGCCGCCCTCCCTCCTGGGCCACCCCACTGCCGTCTTGGCCTCTGATTGGCAAGATTTATCTTTCCGCAGCCACCACTGGGAAGGAAGGGCTGTCTTGGTCTGGCTGTGAGGACTTGGCCAAGTCACTTACCCTATCTGAGAGGGCAGGACTCCACTAGGTAAGGTCCTGTGCAGTTTGTTAGTATTAATCTAAGCTCCAACCTAAAAGGCCTTCTGAAGAATGTCACCACTTCCCCAAGCACTGATGTCCACCCGAAGCCTGGCATGGCTTTCCACATAAACCCTTGCTACACTGGGTGAATCTCTTCAGGCTCTTAGCACAGTGGGCTGGGGTAGCAGCTGCAATTTCCTCTCATTTGATGCTGTCTTTTGAGAGCAGAGGCAGGATCCAGTTTCTGGCTCCTCTTTCTCTCCTGTAGGGATAGGCACCGTGCCTTCCTTTTCCGGGATATCTGCTTAGGAACTGGGACTTGGGTTGTTCAATTCCAGGCTGGAAAGGGTTTGAGAAGAAAAGGTCCGTTGGCGACAGAATTGTTAAATCCTCAATAAGCTATGTTCCCCACCAACCCCAATATCCTCTCTGCGTCTTTTGCTTCTCTGGGCATCTTCCTTCCTGCAAGAACTCAGATGGAAAGAAACTTTTTCCCTCCTACCTCTTTTCCTTGCCGGGAGTATTTATTCACAGCCACCAGATCTAGCAGATTGACCATAGCAGGGACTCAGTTGACTACGAATGACTAGATGCTTCCAAATAGAATGTAATTCTTCTTCATTCACCTAATAGTATAAACTGGTATAAAGGAATCTCTCTCAGTAAAATTCAAATTCAAAGCCTCCTAGGTAACTGGAGATGAAAATCTTGGTTCCCTATAAAAGACATCCCACTATTCAGGACGTTGTAAAGATGAGGAACACTGCATTTTCCGTTGACTCCTACTAAGAGAAGTGAAATGACATTGTGAATCATAGGTCCCGTCTCCCTTCCCACCACAGCGGACTGAACAGGGGTAGCCTGTGGGTTCTACTGCTATGGATCCGTTGTATACCAGAAGCCCATGACTTGTACATCCTGACTGAGCACATGAGTTGGGGCTACCAAACTTTCTCTTTTTGGGACCTGAATGAGACGCTGAGATGGCTTCCAGTAAGCACTGGGTCCTGCAGAGGAGAGGTCTGTAATCTCCTGAACTGGCCACGGAAGAGCCACATTCAGGTCGACACAGAGGAGCGTGTTGGAAGAAACAGGACTGACCACACTTCTAGACAGAAGCCAGTTCTGGAGACCATGCACTTCTGAGAGATGGAGGGGGCGGGGGGGGGGGGGGGGCGGGAATGAATAGTGAATCTCCAGTCCTGATTCCTGCTCACAAGAAGTCCACCAACACTCTCGTCTAACTTTGCGTTCCTGGAAAACCTCCTGTGTCCTCGCAGTAAAACCCATTTCATGCGAGCTCATTTTAGTAACCTACTCCTGTTCCTTGCTGGCCCGAATCCTCATTAGAACAAAATCCCAGGAATCAGACCACATATGGACACACATCGCCTGCCAGAAGACATGACAATCCAACCCCCTGCCCATGGGAAATGTTGTCCTCACATGTGGGGAAGGGAAGCATCACCTGCTCCCCACCCTCGCCTCCAGCCCCAGCATCCCCAGGACAAAAGCAGCAGGATCAAGTCCAAGTTCAGCCACTACACAGATCTGTTTCTTTTCCTTTTTTTTTTTTTTTTTTCATTTGAAAGTGTACTATTAGAAAACCTCGTTCTGACTCAAACGTCTCCCTGCTCTGAGATTCCCAGATTATAATTGATGCCCGGGAATTTTGTTCTTAGACCTTTAATGATTTCATGTCTCTGCAGTTGGCCTAACTTGAAGTATATGAGTAAAGTATGTTAGAATATGAACTGGTCTTGCCTAGGAAAGACTACTCCTGATGTCATTGACTCATTGTGTGACCATCCCTTAGAGGAACCACGTTCCAAACAAGCCCAGGATAATAAGGATCATGAGCGATTTTGTTTCCAAAGAAAATGTCTTGAAGAAGGCAACGATGGACACATGGTATTGACCTCAAAGGACCTCATCTGAAAAATAACCCCGTGGTTGAATGCAAGAAGAGTCTGTGCATCAGCACCCCAGGTCAGTCACGCCAAAGGTGGGAAGTTGAGAGAGCGGGAGGAAGGGAGGGAGGGAGGGAGCGAGCGCGGTGGGAGAAACTCACATCACCAGACTGCGGTCCACTGGGACACCGAATTCCCCTTTGCCCTCTTCGGTGATACTGACCAGCCCATGCAAACACTCCTCTTCAAGGGAGGATAAGGAGCTTGCGGATAAAAAGGCTCTGTGAACAACCTATACTACGTGACCCCTGAAAGTTTCAGAGCCGTGCCGAGTAAATCCCCAGGACCCCCTCTGGAGACACGGAGACTACCGACTTGCTTTGCATGAAGAGGGTGTTCTGGGGAAAAGTAGATGGATGACTTAAAACCCATTTCTAACCGATGTTATGATTTAAAAATTGCTTGAGACACTTCACCTCTACAGTCCCTTCCAAGTGCCACGTTGGACAAGGTCCGTGTCTAAGGTGGCAGCAAGCCAGTAGGCTTCTGGGTTACAGGTGCAGACAGATTCCAATGCCTCTCTTTGGCCTTCCCATGATACCCCACACTCCTGTCGTTCATTGTATCTTTCACAGTTTTCTGAAGTTGCTGATTTATTTGTTGTGTTTTCCATGCATGGTCAACTCCTCAGGAGCCCAGGCTTTAGCAGAGAGCCCGTAAATGGGGAAAAAATTAAAAAGTTTATTGAAAACAGCAACATATCGTTGCACTCATTTCTCATAGAAGAAATAAGATGCCACTTATTCTCTGTGATACAAGTATGATAAGAAAAGTAAAATTCTTTCCAAAATTGGGGGGGGGGGGGTGGCAGGCTTGAAATGCTTAGTCTACCTGTAACTACCAAGAATGGAAGGCCAATGAAGCACAAAAGGGATTTATCGGAAGGGCCCTATGTCAGAGTCCAAGGGCAGAAGTGAGCCTTGAGAATGAAATGAAGCCTCGTAGATTACCCAAAACATTGCCTGCCTCTCTCTCTTCCTTCCTCTCCCTCTCCCTCTCCTCCATCCCCTCCCCGTCCACCTCCCTCTCCCCCTCTCCTCCTCCTCCTCCTCCTCTCTCTCCCCACTTCCTCTCCATCTCTCCATCCTTATCTTTCCCTCCCCTGCCTCCACACATTTGTGTTGCTCTTTCGTTCACTGCCATCTAGCTTCCTCTGGAGCCTACCTGACGCACAACGGCAACAGACACTCCCAACTTTACACACAGCAGATCCATCCACCCAGAGGACACCCCAGGATCCCCGGGAAGAGACCCACTGCCCCATCTGATACCAAATGCCCACCCCTTGGCCCGGGAAGCAGAATTTGAGTGCACACAACTGATTCCCGGCAAGCAGGTATGTTGCCAGAGCAGGGGTCAAGGGGCGATTCCCGCAAGAGTGGTACAAGTAGCAGGTGGTGGCATGGGAAGGAAAAGATACGGATTCACCTGCATTGTGCGATTCCACGTTAATGGTCTGGAAGTCCCTACACATACAGATATGTTTGAATAAGCAGAGAGAAAAAAAAAAAACCATGAAAAGTTAGGCAGCAAACTGTCAGCATTGGAGGAATGACAAAGGAAAGAAACCCCCTATCCACGGGGCTCAGACGTTTATTACTGGAATGGCCACAGCAAACATACAGGATATTGTGGTTCACATTTAAAATATATATTTTTTTTACTTTTTAAAATTTAATTAAAGTTTGGAGAGAAAAGGAACTGACATTCTTTCTCACATGCAGCACTGGTTGAACTGCAATTTTCTTTATTTTGTTATACTGATCCAACTCTAAGGAATCATTCACTCAGTGTCTAGGCAGATGCCCATACATAGAAGGCCTCGCAGCATATGTTTAAGAAAGAAAATTACACTGCAACTAGTAAAGCTCTGATCACATTTTAGAGCCAACCGGGCTCTTTATGTAACATGTAGGGAGAGCCCCAGCTCAACGCAGGATTTGTACGTGGCCACTGTCGGTTTCTGCTGCATACATAAGGAGGGTCTGAATGTACAGTCCGAACCAATGGGCCCCGGTTGTAAGAATCTGCTGGAAGGCTTATCATCAAGGCAGACTCTCTGTCCCTGTGCCGAGATGATGGTTTTGCCCATGAACTGGGGAATGCGTTTATTAACTAGCACCCGGGTGGCTGTGAAGCAGATGGTGCTTTGACTTTGTAGATGCTGCTGGTGGGGTACAACCACCAAGGGTCCATCTGCAGTCAGGCTGATTAGCCTTTTGGTTGAAAACAGGGTATTTAGAATCATCTTTGTCTCCTATTAGCTTCATGTCCATGGGGAAAGTTAGAAACCTTCCTTTAGCCAGGAAAACGGCAATCATAAAAATAATGCCTAGCCCATAGCTCCCCACGGGGACTGAACAGGGAAATGTACACAGGGCACCTAGCACAGTATCAGGAACCCAGGAGGCATTTAATCACATGTAGTGATTACTACCGTGAATTTACGGAATCTATTAATGACTAAAGGGGAGAGGTACACGGCAGCACTCTGGACCAAGGCCCATCAGTGGTTGGCGAGCACTGGCCAGAAGTCAACCCCACAGACATTATAAGGGGGAAGAATACAGCATGCCCAACATGTGACAGAGACTCAAGGTTCAGACACCCTGTGCAGAGAGAGGAATCACAGCCACATGTTCAGAGCAGGCCCTGCCATACGATAAGTGCCCGAGTGCTACAGCTATGAGACCACAATGCATGCCTAAAGCTCTTATGTGACATTAAGGCACTAGGCAGGTTTGTGAGTTCCCTGCCAGGGACAAAGAGCTCAATCTTCCTTTTATTTCTTTCTGCCTCGCTCTCTTAATTATTGGGTCTCAAAACTCGAAGTATCTGCGAGAAGCATTTAGCAGAAACAGATGCTCCAAAGGGAAAACTGTACAGGAAGTCAAGAACAGCTGGCCTGAAATGGTCATCACAGCGAGGAAGGAATCAGAAAGACACTGCAGTTGTCAAATACCCTGGTGTCCTTAGAGCCAGACAGAGGGATCCTATGGAGCTGGCAGTCCAAGTATTTATCTAGCAGTTGGAGGGTCAAGTTGGACTTGATCTGTCCTGAGTTTAAGAGTGTGAGTTTCTCTTAAGGGGGCAAGAGCGAGAGTTTCACTCCAAAAGGTGACTGTCTTCACCATAAGCACCTGCCGGAGCGAGTATGAGGCGAGACACGCGTCTCCGGAGGCGGCCGCCTCTGATATGAACACCTTGCACCACAGAGAGTGATTCTAGGGTCTATGGAGAAGTATTTTCCCACAATATGGCCACGAAAAGCCAGCCAACCCCGTTATCCGATGCTCAGCTGAAGGAACAGCAACCCGTTTCCACTTTGAAGGAAAAGCTGGAGTGTCCGCTCCCTCGGAGCTGGTGCGCAGACACCACGGGGAGAATCCCGAGGGCTCTCAAGGGGAAGCTGGACTCCAAGCAGTCTCTCTCTTGTGCACTAACTTTAGAATCTACTCGAATATAATGCGACTCCACTGTTTTTTTTTTTTCCTTTTGTTTGGAGAAACTTCAATTGCTGATAATGTCTCCCAATTAACTGAAAGATAGATCTAATTACCCCCAGTTCACAGATGGAGAAATAGAGGGTCTTGCCAGCAGGTGCTTTGCAAGAGTAAATGATCGGGCTGGATTTGATCACAGGACACCTGCCTTCACGCCCGAAGCTCCTTCCCCTACATCACAGGAGAGAGGTGGAATCAAAAATGCAAGGGGGGGATGGAGTGCCTGGGTGGCTCAGTTGGTGAGCAGCCCACTTCGGCTCAGGTCGTGATCTCATGGTTTGTGAGTTTGAGCCCCGGCATCAGGCTCTCTGCTCTCAGCACAGAGCCTGCTTCGGATCCTCTGCCCCTCCCCTGCTTGCACTTTCTCTCTCTCTCTCTCTTCAAATAAATCAACGTTTTTTAAAAATGCAAGGGGATTCCAGTAGGTTCAGAACCATTTTTTTGTCAGTTGCATGACACCAAATTCAGAAGAGAAATTGCTTATGTTCCTAGAATTATTAATGTCAGTAGAGGGCATGTGGGAGTGAAACTTACAGCAGAGGAAAAAGATAGGCTGTAAATCACAGAATGTTTAATAAAAGCTGCTGACCATAAACCCAAGGTGGGGGGTGGTATGTATGTATATGTACACACACACACACACACACACACACACACACACACACTAAATATGTACTGAATATAACTGATTAGATCATCTTATGACCTTCTCATAGCTTTCCGTACTTTCCGTTTAGAGTACTTACTGGAACGACAGTTTTACATTCACTGGTCTTGTTATGGGGCTCCGAGTATCATATACTTCCCCTACTACACCAGAGGCGCCACGAGAGCAGAGGTGGGCTGCCTTTTCTCGTCATCGATGCCCCCAGAACAGTCCCTGGCACACGGCACAGGTGTGTTAGATGTTCGCTGCAGTTCCCGGATAAAGACTGTAACTTCAGCTACCTTCCCTGAGTGGACTGCCAATTATAACCCTAGAGGGCTGCAAAAACAACTTCTGTTTCCCCTCTGATTCTCACTAATTATCAGTGATGTGTAAGGGAGCCCTCCTTCCATACTTGGAATGGAATAGGTGTCTGGAGAAAGTGTTATGAAGTTGCCCTTCCTTTCCTGGACGCCCGTTCCCACGGCTGTTCCTTGATTCCCACTCCCCCAGCTGGACTAGGAGTCCCTTCCTTCTGGCCGCACTCCCAGCTCAGCCTCTTTCTTACCTACGACAGGGGTTGTGAGGATGCCTCCTTTGCTAGGTCATGGGCGCAGTGAAGCAAACTCTCCCCTGCTCTGTCCTTTGCCTGCTAATTGGGTACCTGCAGGGTTCCAGGAACACGCCCAAGGCGATGGGCCATGGCTTCTGAATCCGCTGGCTTCTGCCTATTTCAGCTGGCTGCGAGCGTCCCACATGACAAACAGTACACCAAGTAACTTGACTTTCTTGGCCATCTGTCTGTTGGCTAAATAACCACCTCTTGGATAGACCAACTCATCACTTAGGCAGCTGGTGTTTTGGCGATTGACTGAGCTGGGTCCAATATTTCCTGACCACACACACACCCAAAATGAATTTCACAGAGCTTTACATGGGCTTTGTAGAGTCTTTATAAAGCAAAACCGGATAAGAAAAGCCAAATGAGTGAGGAAATAGATGGGCTGTGCTTTAGAGCAAAGCTTTCTAAGGCATGAGTCACTTTAAATTTCTCCCCTTTTGTGGCTGTGTCTTATTCTCTCCTCCTTTGCCTTTCCACACTTCCTCTGCTTTTCTATAACCATCTTTCTATAATTTTTCCCCCTGAAGTTCCTAGTCTTATACTCCCTTCAACCAACATTTAATTAGGGCTTGGTGTGTACAAGGCGAGGGTCGCAGACCTGCTTTCTGGGGCTGCGGTGCATACACACTGTTCTTCTGGGTTGTTCGGTGTCAGAAACACCCTCCCCACGTCTAGAGACTCTTCCTTCTTGACGAAGCAGAGCCCCTCGCCCAGCACAGAACCTGAAAATGCCAGGTCCTCATTTTCCAGCTTCCCCTGCAGTGAGGGTGCAAGTTGTGACCCACACACTGCAAATCAGACACACATACCCCCAGACATTGAATTCGAAGTCTGTGGGAGGGAGCAGGGACCTCATGGCACCCCTTCCGGGGAAAGTGGCAGCAGAGGCAGTGGTGCTGGGACGGTCATCAGCATCACCATCCAGGGCAGGCGGTGACGTGGAGCAGGCTAGGGGGTCTACAGTCAGGGGTCTCCACCCTGTCGGGGTGTTCACAGTTCTGCAGCAGGAGCCAGGCCAAGGTCATTCCTGCCCGTGTCGCCTCCAACCCGCCTCTCCAATCCTCTACTGAAAGAACCACTCGATGTATTTGACTAAATTCCCTTCCTACTGAAATTGGTCAACGAGTCAGCGTTGGTTGTTTGAAAAGCTAGATGCTGGATACTGAAGCTAACCAGGGACCGTACATGGGTGACCCCAGCAGGAGATAACCGGAAAAGGCTGGGGCACCCGCGCCTCATCTCCAGCAGGCAGCCACTAGTAAACCCTATACAAGGTGAACCTAGTAATGCTTTTTCAACAGAAAGATAAATTCAGATATCCTGGTGAAACCCTCACTTTTGGATGTGAGCAACCGGTTCAAAAATGTTTGTCAGTTACCCAAAGCATGGCTGTGGGCTGTACACAGAGCTCTGGGATTGCCAGTTTGTAACTTCTTTACTTTCACTTTGAACTTTTTGCTTCTACAAAGCATTCAGAATACCCGTAATGGAGAGGCTCCCTATTTCCCCTCTGAGCTCTATATTTTACAGGAACTCAGTTAAGTCGCAGAACATTGTCCAGGACTAGGATGGTGAGAATGCGAATAGCATATGCTAATGTCAAAGTACCACAATGGCTCACACCATCACAGTCAAAGCCACCAATCAAAATGTTTGAACCTTGGAAAATGTGCAGCCTCAGATAGTGCCTTCTGTCTCAGAGAGGCACCCATGTTATCTCCTGACATCCCTGCTTCCATAACTTGGTGCCTTGGTCTCAGCTTAACAACAAGGTCTGTTTACTGTCCCAACCCCACAAGCTGAGGTCTTAGGGTGGTGCAATGGTGGGACCTACATCTAAGCATAGCTGCAAGGGAGGCAGACATGTATGTTCCAGGCATTTTCAGCTCCAAAAATGGGGGGGGGGGGGGGGAGGGGCGGGTAATCCTTCCTTTTGCCAAGATTCGTAAGATGTGCAATTCCCCAGGCATATGGGTTCAGATGCTGGTGGCCAAAAATACCCACAAGCCTGACTCCCCTCCTGCACCTTCCATGAGCACAGGAAGAATCAGACAAGGGCTAAAAATGGACTATGGTTTCTGAAGAATTACAGTGAAATTATATATTGGATTCTGTAAGCACTCTTGGCTAAATTTATGCTTTCTTTTAGGATTCCACACTTTGTCATTGTGCTGTGGTTATACTCACTAACTTTCCCCAAAGTAGGATCTTTATCAGGATAATCAAGAAAGCATTAAAGATGTTATAGATTCAGGGGCACCTGTCTGCCTGGCTCAGTCAGTAGAGCACGTGACTCTTGATCTCGGGGTCATGAGTTCGAGCCCCATGTTGGGTGTAGAGATTACTTAAAAATAAAATCTTTTAAAAAATGTTATAGATTCAAAGGGTAAGTCTAGACCCACTGTATCAAATACTCTAAGGATGGGGTCCTGGAAATCTGTATTTTAAAACTTCCTTGGCAATTTTAATGTGACAATTAGTGATTAATGTGTAATGATTTTAATGTTTAATGTTAAATTCACCTGGTGCAGATATCTTTCAATTCTGAAGATGGGGGAGGTAACCTGGATTAAATTGAGGTCACTCAGCATGGTGGGCATCTTATTTTTACATGCAAGCAGATGTCCTTCCATGGGAAATCTGCTCCCACTCCACGTCAATGCTGCAATTGACAGGGGCAATGCTGATCGTTGCCAGGAATGTTCCCAGGAATGGATCTGTGACCCTGGCCTAGCCCATCATCCTTACCCCATGCTCTTGGCCAGCGTGCCTGACCCAGAGATGACCACGTCACCCAAGCACAACCAAGCAGAGTTACCCCGTGAGCATTTTATATGTGGAAGGAGAAGAGAAGGGACCCTGCCTTTGCCTCCAGAGTTGGGCACCTGGGCGGCCAGGAGTCATGGCCAACTAGTGGCAGCTTTCTTTCACAGCAGGGTTAGAGCATGATGCCAAGATGAGGAAGCTTGGACAAGAAACAGAGAGATGGAGATAACGTTCTTATGACATCTCTGCCCACTGAGCCCCTCCATACCACTCATACACAAGGACGTGGCCAAAGGGAGCCCGTTGCGAAAGGCACAGTCTCATTAGTGCAGTCTTTGGACCTCTCAACCTCACAAGGACCAGCCAAGGGTCCAAAACACCTCCTTCCCGAGACACAAGAGTCCTCACAGCCCGTGCTGGGCTCATCTCCTTGAGCAGGAATACCTTCCTGTTTCAGACCCAGTGAGCATCCTTTGTTCTGCTGGTGTGCGTCACATGGCGTGTGGCCCACCCCACTGCTCTGTCCCCTGCAGGGAGAGGACAGGGTCCTTCTGATGAACACAAGAGGGCTGTGCACAGGCCAACAGCCCTGTGTCGCCCTCTGGCAGGGACCTGCCCGACGCTGATCTTGCTGTCTCTTCTCTATGCAAGGAAAGCGTGCTCCATCCAGTCCTTGACTGCACTGTGGTTTTCCTTAGCCACTCTGATCGTAAGGTGCAGGGCGCTTCTCCCCCTGGTGACAGGGAACAGATGCCACTTGCTCCACATCCCATTAATATTTCAAGTGGGTCAAGTTGGGTTTCTGCTCCCGGCAACCCAAATCCCTGGAGTAACAGGGTTGTAGTTTGCTTTCAATAGGAAACAGCAAAAGGATACAGGGGCAAATAAATTACCATGAAATGAACATCTGCCTACTAGCGTTTTCGTATTCTTAGCTCCGACCAAGAAGCTGGTGTGATTAAGTTTACAAGAAAAGTGTTACTAAAGAAGCCAGTCTGACTGGATGCAGTGACAAGACGGGACTGTGTGGTTCCAGGGGAGCTTTTGAGGGTCATAAAGTGAGGACTTCAGCCCCAGTGAGCCGGTGGGGGGAGGAGGGGAATGTCCTTAAGAAGGACAATTAACATGATGAAACGTAATCAGTAGCAGGTCCAGCAAGAACCTTTGCTTCTCAGATCTCGGACTAAAGAAGCCAATACCTGCCATGTGTGCCTCCAGTCGTCCCGTGGCCTGGCACGGACAGGCACATAGCGTTCCGTGGACGCCACACAGCGAAGGAAAAGATGAGTGTTGTTTCCCTCACAGATGGACGTGGGACCCAAAGATGTCCAGTCTCTCCGGAGCTTCCTTAATAACAAGCTGCTGCCAAAAAAGAGCAATTAATGATTTTACATGGTTTGCCAAAGCTCCATCAGAACAGCCTCTCGACAACTCTGAGTTCACATTGCTATGGAAACACCGTCATGCCAGACAGAACACACACACACACACACACCACACACAGGAGTTATTCTCAAGTTCTGTACGAACTCTTGAGTCTGCGTGTGTGAGCGTGCGTGTGCGCATGCGTGCACACGCGGTGACACACACGTACCACGTATATTCTAGAAAAAGCCCGCATATGCTCGGCCCCTGGACTGCAGATTTATGCAACTTTTTTTTCAAAAGGAAATGGTTGACGACACCTTCACAAAGGGGATCGACAGAAGTCATTTTGCTTCGGTCAGGTGCCGAGGGGGTCCTGCTCGACGGATGAAACGTGGACGAGAAAAGGGTCACGAAGCGTCCATCACTCTTGCAGACGCCCCTCCTCGTTCCCTTCCCCGGTTTTCAGTACTCGCTTCACTACCTTGCGTAATACCCCCTCCTTCTCAAGTGCTTGCAGCCCCCTTTTCTCTAGGTCTCTTCCAGTCAGAAAGTTCTGAAATTGTAACTTTCTTGAGAATAAATAAGGCATCGGTTATTATTGTTCTATAATTCTTAGATGAAGAGTCAGCAGGAACCAAGATCAGGTGTTTGGAAGTGGAAATGGGCACTTCTCTAACGGTCCCCTAGAACTTCTTCTGGAAGATGGGCCTCCACTCCCACTGCACTGTCCCCATCATTACTTGACGTTTGCCACCACCATCTCCTACCTGAGGCATCAAGGGCTTTCCAACTGGGCACCCTGATCCCAGGGAGATTCTCCTCTTCCATTCTGAGGCCAGAGGGATTTTAAAAACTCAACTCTGACCGTATCTTTCCCCTGACGAAAATGTTCCATCAGTTTCCCGTTACCTGCAGATAAAACCCAAGTCCTCACCTCTCCCACCACGTCCGCTGACCCCCACCTGCCTCGGCACATTCTCTCGACTCTGCTCTCCACCCTCCAAGGGCAGCCACGGAAGTTGAGCGTGGCCCTTCACAGCCTACTTTGACCCCTCCTGTCTCCTACATGCGCGCAGGTCCCTCTGCCTGAGACGATTCTCCCCGTGCCTCTGCCCTTTTACTGAGTCACTCCTGCCTTTTCTCAAGGCTGCCTAAATGCTACCCCCTCGTGGAGCCCCACTCCCGTCTCGGACACCCTCACCTCCTATAACCACCCGGTTGGGTTTTCTTGCCGATTGTCACAATTCCCATTAGTCAGTATGTTTTCTTTTCTGATAGTTTATAAACTCTACAAGACCTGTCACCTCTGTCTTGTTCCGAATCATTAATTCCTACACCCCACGTGGTGCCTAGTGCACAGTTGGAATTCAGTAAGTTTTTGTTAAGTGAATGGGTGAATTAATCGATTCTGAAAACTGGCACCTGTGCCATAAAACCCTTAAGGGATTACGGCTCGGTTTCAGCCTGCCGTGTTGTATAGCACAGTGTGCCTGACAATAAAGGACCCAGAGCCTGACCTCTACTTGCCCAAAACACATCTGTTAAGTCCCAACGTAAAGACTGTCCAGACCTCTGCCCTCAAGATGAAGGCAGGGAAGAGCGGGCACAGGAATAAACAAGGAGCATAAGTTATCTTTGCAGATGGACTTAGGAGCCGAGAGTAAAAGATTCCAGAAGCCACATCAAGACAAGAAGAAGCCCACTGGAGTTAGACAGCAGACTCGACCTTGGCAAAGGCAATCCAGGTCATAGCAGAAGGACCACAGGGCAGAACTCCAACCCGAGGTCAGGGATGCTTAGGGAGAACGGATGGCGCATCGAGTCCCGCGGAGAATGGAGAAGAGCTTGCGATCAGCGATTCAGAACTGAATCCAGCAATGAAGAGGATTCAGACTGGGGCAGTGTTCACTTAATCCCCAAAACATGCTTTGAGGCCATGCAGGCGTTGGGGGTGCATCCACCCACATCCGGCTGGAACCACATCATTCTCTGTGGTTTTCTTGATTCCTTCATCTCTCCTCCTCCAAAGACCAAGAGCAGCCTGCGTGCACCTGTTCATTGCGCTCAGCACACGCTGGCTCAGGTCAGAGCCACCCCTTGGGTGTTCCAGCTGGCGGAGAGCTCTGAGGCCATCCTGCTCCCATCTGCGTTTCCTCCCGATCACAAGGAGGAGCATCGTGTTTGACGCGCAGAAAGTGAAATCCCCATCTCTTCCATTTTAGAGCACTGTGGGGTTAACTTCATGTGTCAACTTGACTGGGCTTTGGGATGCCCAGATAGCTGGTAAAACATTATTCCTATTGATTTGGTTTCTCAGGAGAACACGGACTAGAAGAGCTTTTCACATCAGGAGTTGTTCTAGAGGAATGGAATTTTAAAGATGAGTTTCCTGGGCTGCCTGGGTGGCACACTTGGTTCGGCATCCAACTTCAGCTCAGGTCACGATCTCACGGTTCGTGGGTTCAAGCCCCACATCGGGTGAGCTAGAGCCCCACTCCAGGCTCTGAATTCTCTCTCTGCACCTTGTGGACTGTCTCTCTCTCTCTGTCCCTCTCTCTCTCTCCCCACCACCCCCCCCCCCTCCGCCACCACTCACTCATGCACTCTCTCAAAAATAAATTAAAATAAATTAAAAATAAATTAGTTAAAAAAAAGAAAAAAGATGAGTATGCACCTGGGTGGCTCAGTTGGTTAAGCATCGTCCCACTTCGGCTCAGGTCATGATCTCACCCTCCATGAGTTTGAGCCCCGCATCGGGCTCTGTGGTGACAGCTCAAAGCCTGGATGGAGCCTGCTTCAGATTCTGTGTCTCCCTCTCTCTCTGCCCCTCCCCTGCTCATGCTCTGTCTGTCTGTCTGTCTCTCTCTCTCTCTCTCAAAAATAAATGAACATTAAAAAAAAGAATTTCTTTCCTTTAAAAAAAAAAAAAAAGATGAGTTTTCTGAGTTGGTGTCAGGGTTTCTGGAATTGGCTTTCTATTATGATTAGATCTAAATACTCTATCTCCAATAGCAAGGAGAGAAAGACAGACCGTGGCATGAACTGTTTATAGAGACATGCAAAATATCTGCCCTGAATATGCTCAATCATCTCCCACAGAGGAAGCAAGGGGCTAAGTGCTTCTGTATATGACACTTTTTTTTTTTTTTAAAGAGAGAGACCATGCATGCAAGTGGGGAAGGGGGCAAAGGGAGAGAATCTCAAGCAGGCTCCACACTCGGCGCAAAGCCCAACAAGGGGCTCAAACCCACGACACTGGGATCATGACTTGAGCAGAAATCAAGAGTCAGCCACTCAACCTGACTGAGTCACCTAGGCGCCCCTGGCACTTTCTAACATTCCCGGAAAACTAAGGAGTATAATGGCATTGGTTGGTTGCTCCTAATGTTTCTGGACAAAGTACTGAGAGAAAACAGTGAGTTCTGGGATTCACTAATTGAATTCGACTGATTATTCTGATCATAATTACCTAATTGTTGTAATTAATACTGATCATAATTAAATCTGATTGATAGTGCTGATTAAAACAGCACTGTGAATGGTTTGGGTATGACATAATTCATTTTAGATCAGCTTTTCATTCAATGACAGTCAACATTCACCCTGTAATTTACTCTCAGCTATCAGGTACGGTTCCTGCTGCACACTCTTGCTCCCTCCAATCCATTCTCTTTGCTGCACACAAAGTGATTGTTTAAAAAACCAAATACTCCCATGTTTAGAGTAAGAAAGATCAAGCCTCGACCCCACTATGGCAAAGTTTTGCAGATTCCATCACCCGCCTTCCATCCTTGTGCTGAAATACCAGAGCCTTCCTTCAGGTCCCCAAGTGGATCACGCTCCTCACCTCTGGAACCACACACGAAAGTTCACTTGTCTAAATCACATTCATTTCGGAGCACCGCTGTCCAACAAAATGTTCTGTGATAATGGGAATGTTCTAGATCTGCAATGTCCGATATGGCAGCTGACAGCAACCGGTAGCCATTAGCTCTTGAAATATGTGTAATGCAATGGAGGAACTGAATTTTAAATTTTATTTCATTTTAATTAATTTAAATGTAAATGGCCACATGTGTCTGGCTAGTGGCTGGACACTGCAGCTCTAGAATTCAGTTCAAATTGCCTTTCCTCACCCTCCAATTTTAGGAAGGTATACGTGTTAACTCTGTGCTTTTTATCCATAGGATTTACCACGGAAATTCCATATGTTTATATGTATATATTTTTTTAATGTTTATTCATTTTTTGAGAGAGGGAGAGACAGAGCACACATGGGGGAAGGGCAGAGAGGGAGGGAGACGCAGAATATGAAGCAGGCTCCAGGCTCTGAGCTATAAGTGCAAAGCTTGACACAGAGCTTGAACCCACAAACAATGAGATCATGACCTGAGCTGAAGCCAGACGCTTAACTGACGGAGCCACCCAGGTGCCCTAGAAATTCCATACGTTGTTAGCATGATTATTTGTTTATCTTCAATTTCCCCTGCTATTCAACAATTTCCATGAAGTCAAGGGTCTGGTCCATCTTATTCCATATTGATCCCTGAGGTCTACTACAAGTGCCTGGTACAGAGTAGACATAGAATCTGTGAGTTAATGAATTAATAACTGAATCAATCAATCAATCAATCAATCAATCAATAAGATTCTGTGATGACATGATACTCTACATGGAAAACCCGAAAGACTCCACCAAAAGCCTGCTAGAACTGATACATGAATTCAGCAAAGTCGCAGGGTACAAAATCAATGTACAACAATAGGTTGCATTTTTATACGACAATAATGAGGCAGCGGAAAGAGAATTAAAGAAACTGATCCCATTTACAATTGCACCAAGAACCACAAAACACTGGCAATAAACCTAACCAAAGATGTAAAGGATCTGTATTCTGAAAACTATAGAAAGCTTATGGAGTTAAATTGAAGAAGACACAAAGAAATGGAAAAACATTCCATGCTCATGGACTGGAAGAATAAATATTGTTAAAATGTCAGTATTACCTAAAGCAATCTACACATTCAATGCAATCCCAATCAAAATTTCACCAGCATTCTTCTCAAAGCTAGAACAAACAACCCTAAAATTTGTATGGAACCACAAAAGACCCCCAGTAGCCAAAGTAATGTTGAAAAAGGAAACCAAAGTGGGAGGCATCACAATTATGGACTTTAGCCTCTACTACAAAGCTGTAATCATCAAGATAGTACGGTATTGGCACAAAAACAGACACATAGACCAATGGAATTGAATACAGAACCCAGAATTGGACCCACAAATGTATGACCAACTAATCTTTAACAAAGCAGGAAAGAGTATCCAATGGAAAAAAGACAGTCTCTTTAGCAAATGGTGATGGGAGAACTGGACAGCAATATGCAGAAGAATGAAACTGGACCACTTTCTTACACCAGACACAAAAATAAACTCAAAATGGATGAAAGACCTAAATGTGAGACAGGAAGCCATCAAAACCCCTGAAGAGAAAGCAGGCAACAACCTCTTTGACCTCGGTCACAGCAACTGGAAAGGGAATTAAAAGCAAAAATGAACTATTGGGACTTTATCAAGATAAAAATTCTGCACTGCAAAGGAAACAATCAACAAAATTGAAAGGCAACCAATGGAATGGGAAAATATATTTGCAAATGACATATCAGATAAAGGGCTAGTATCTAAAATCTATAAAGAACTCACCAAACTCCACACTCAAAAAACAAATAATCCAGTAAAGAAATGGGCAGAAGATATGAAGAGACACTTTTTCAAAGAAGATATCCAGATGGCCAACAGACACATGAAAAGATGCTCAACGTCACTCATCATCCTGGAAATACAAATCAAAACCACACTGAGATACCACCTCACACTGCTCGGAGTGGCTAAAATGAACACATCAAGAAACTATAGATGCTGGCGAGGATGTAGTGAAACGGGAACCCTCTTGCACTGCTGGTGGGAAGGCAAACTGGTGCGGCCACTCTGGAAAACAGTGTGGAGGTTCCTTAGAAAATTAAAAATAGATCTACCCTCTGACCCAGCAATAGCACTGCTAGGAATTGACCCAAGGGATACAGGAGTGCTGATGCATAGGGGCACTGGTACCCCAATGTTTACAGCAGCACTTTCAACAATAGCTAAATTATGGAAAGAGTCTAAATGTCCATCAACTGATGAATGGATAAAGAAGATTCGGTTTATATATACAATGGAATACTACTTGGCAGTGAGAAAGAGTGAAATCATGCCATTTGCAGCAACGTGGATGGAACTGGAGGGTATTATGCTGAGTGAAATAAGTCAATCAGAGAAAGACACATATCATATGTTTTCACTCATATGTGGATCTTGAGAAACTTAACAGAAGACCAAGTGGGAAGGGAAGGGGGAAAAAATAGTTACAAACAGAGAGGGAAGGAGGCAAACCATAAGAGACTCTTAAATACAGAGAACAAACTGAGGGTTGATGGGTGGGGGGGGGTGGGGGTGGGGAAGGGGAAAGTGGGTGATGGGCATTAAGGAGGGCACTTGTTAGGATGAGCACTGGGTGTTGTATGTAAGCCAATTTGACAATAAATTATATTAAAAAATTTTTAAAAATAAGATTGTGTGACTACGTGACTTCAGAAAATCAATGCACATTTCTAAGCCTTGATTCCTTCACCTACAAAGTCTGTGGGTCCCTTGAAGCTTCCGCACTGTGTTGGAATTACAGACACGTGGCACTTGGTAGAAAGTTCTAGACATTACTTAACACCACTTTGTCACCAGAATGACTTTCCCTAAAGTATCTCAAAAAACGGCCTAAATGTTGAATTCACGGCTCAAAACCCGAATATGCTCTAAAACTCTATCAGAGCACATTTCTGCCACTTCATTAAGGCACATACTATCTATACAACCCATCTTTGACCCCTGAAACAATTCACAGGGGTGACCGTTTATATTTTTCCAGGACTGGAAAGCTTTTCAGACTGTAAGTTAAAATGTTGGGCCTCAAAATGGCAGAGACACTCCTGGTAATCACTTCCCCTCTGATTTATGCGACCTGACAACTAATAAAATATGGATCAGAGAGATTTAATATCAATTTATAATTACCTTTTACTTCTTATTACTTTTGGTAATAACTTTCATGGCTTTAGTATCGCACACTCTTCTTTCAGAACAAAATAAACCACCCAAAAGTGCACAAGGGTTCATTTGGCTGAGCTGTTAAATAAATTGTATAAAGGGTAGAATGATGGAGGGTCTACATTGAGGCTGAAAAGGTTATAATGAATTTAAACTTGGCAAGGGTCTTGTATACAATACTAAGCTAATTGCCTGTTGTTAAGATACAGAATTTAGATAAATCATAGTCATCCTCTAGAACTAGTTTAAAATCCATCCTTTTTCCAGATTGCCTTAGCGACGCTAAGGGGTCCTCTGTTCTCTTTGTCTGAGGCAAATGCCTAATAAATGATAATGGGGACATCACAGACAGCATAACACAACGGTCAAGTGCATAGGCAAGGAGGAAGACGGCTTTTGTGTTAACCTTGACCTCAGTTTCCTCATCTGCAAAACGGAGATAAATCAGAGTACCTACCTTTAGAATTGGCAGAGGATTTAATGAGGTAACACACGTGAAGCTTGACACAACTTATATATGTCAAAGAATGTCAACTATCATGACAATAGTGACAGAGGAACAGCAGTGGATCTGGGTGTGAAGGTCTTGTATGCAGCAACATTGTAAAATAGACAGTGTGGTCAATAAGCCTAATGTGCTGCCCTTTCTGGTGGCCTTTATATTTAATTTAGTAACTACCATTTACCAAGCATGCACTGAATACCAGGCCTACATAATCTTATCAAATCATCCCAGTCACCCTGAGAAGTAACAGTACTTGTACCAGTAGTAGTCGTAATAATTGTTGTAGTGGTAAAATCAGAATGAAATTATACCTGCCAGTTTCTGAGTATTACTGTGCCTGGCACGGTGATAAGCTTGCTACCTACATGACCTCATGTAACCCACTCCCCTCTTAGCAAACCTATAAGATTAGAATGATAATTACTGTCATTTTCGAGAATGTGAGCTACAGTCCAGAGGGCTAAGTAACAAGTCCAAGATGGGATGGTCTGCATGTGGGAAAGCTGAGACTGGAACCAGGTTCCACGAATCCAGGTTCCACGACAGCTCAGGTCTACTGTCTTGGGAATTAGAACTTGAAAACAGAGTATGTTTTCATAGTAACATACTGTTACTTTTCACTAACAGTAAAAATATGAACTGGGTGATTACCTAAATGAGGGCTGGGGGTGGGATGAGGAAAACGAGGTGCCTAGGATACAAAATCCAATATGGCGCTGTCTCAGGAAGAACCCAGAAGAGCTGGGATGGAGGTGGAATCTCCTATGTGTGTCACCGGGAATCGTGGCAAATGGGGTCACCCATCCTTCTACCCTTGGCTTTCAAAACCTATGTTTTCTGCCCACTGGGGACACAACATCAAATAGTAGATCCGATTTAGGGTGTATGTTGAACCCTGGATGATGGCATCCCATCCTCTCAGGTTATCATCTCGAGCAGATCCTTCAGTTGCCATCTTCAAAAGTCCATTCTTTCCTTGATCAGTCTGGCAGCTTTAGTGGCTGCAGAAAGCAATGTGTCCACAGTCACACCTCTATTACTGGAAAGCGGTCCACCACCACGTCATGCAAGATTCTGTGCTCATGGATCAAATATTGTAAAGCCTCGGGACACGCTTCTGGGAGAGACCCTGTGAGCAAAGACAAGAAAGCTATCCTGAAGTAGATATTGAAACCAGTCGAGATGAAATGTTGTGCCTTCCATGTAGGAAGGGGACTAATGTAATCATTTTACCACCACGTGGCTGATTGGACTCCTCATGGTATGGTACTCTATCAGGGGCTCAGCGTGCACTGATGCTGGAAGATATGACATCCAGCGGTAGCAAGAGCTGGTTCAGCCTTGTCGATCAAAGAGTCCTGGTTGTTGGGCCCATGCATACTTTCCATCCCTGCCACCTTAGCTTCTTCATCACACACTTGTGCCAGCACGGAAGGCCAGTGACAAATACTGGCTGACATCAACTAGCCGAGTCATTCTGTCTCCTTGATTATTTAGTGCTCCTCCCTGGTGGCTGCTCCTTGATGGGCATCAACATGCAATACAAGGATTTTTATACTTTGCACCTACTCCCATAATTGAGCCACATGCCATTTTCCCAAATCATCTCAATCCCATTGTTCTAATCTTTCTCCTTCCAGTCCCCCAACCAACCATCCAAACCATCCAAACCAATCTTCACAATCCAAGAGTCTCTATTATATCCTTTCAACACAAAGTGCATAATGGAGTGCACTGTCCAAAGCTCTGCCATTAGGAGGATTTCTCTTCACTACTGTTTTCTGGAACATCCCAAAGCATGCAACAGCTTGCTCCCAAAAAATGGGCCAACTCATCCATGAAACAAATCTGTTCCCTTTTGTTCTCTATCAGCTGGTCATAGGAGAACCTCCAAGTAGCCCAGGTGTGAGCTGGTGAGCAACGGTATAACCCTGGCGAATGACACGGGGGACTGGGCCACCTACTCATGGAGTTTACTTGCTTTGCCTCTGGCCTCGCTCCTCCCCGATCCCAGATATTCGATGCATAATCTTACAGTGCATTTCTGCTGAGCCTTATAGATCTTAGATCATTATGGGTAGCCTTGGCCACATGGTCCCTTCATATCCCAGGATCAGGAACCTCATCTCTGCCAAGGTCAGTAGCATGCCAGGAGCTATTTTTTTAAATGGTTAATAATGCTCTGCTGAAGATAGCCTGGCTGTCCTCCAGAAACCTAGGGCCCTGCATTATTATTTTCCTACTGGAGTTTTCCATAAACTCCATTTTGCATCCTTCCTCACAGCAAATACTTCCATTGCCATATGGGCTGTCAGATCATCTGACCCAAACAGTGGGACAACTACACTGAAGTCTGGATCTCTGCAGGGCCTTTTTCTGCTCTGGGCCCTACTCACAGCTGGAAGCTCTGAAATTATGATGCCCATTCAGTTTCCCGTCTTGAGAAAAGGGAGCCAAGCCTTTATCCCTCCTTGACAACAGTCATTGGATACAGGCTTCCCCCCGGGACAAAGAAGCTCTCTTCAGCTAAAGGAAACCCAGAGAGCAACTCAACTGAGAGCCATCCACCACCAACACTTCCAGTGACTAAAGAAGAAAATGGTTCAGTCTTGAAAGGGGGACCTTGGTGACAAACCACCTTGCCTAAAGGAAGTTGGCACAGACAGAAGAACTGGGCAGAGCATGGCAAAGGTAGAAGCCCATACACTCAAGTGAGAGAGAGAATCAGAGAGACAGACACACTGCCTGTTTTCTGAGTTCTTGACTAGAATTGGCTTCTGCAAGTATCCCCTGCCTTTAAAATACTCATTTTTTCACAAACTAACCTCATTGGGTTTCTATTCCTTGCCACTAAACATTCTATGAGTGTCTGTAGAATTTTATACCTATTGGCTGGAAGTAATTTGGATGAAATAGTAGGAATTCAAACTTCATGGTTTGGGAATGCAGTTCAAATATGAGCACAGTACATTCATTGTTCTTTTAAAGGGTCCTTTTAGTTTTAGTTCGGTATAACATGAGATAGGAACTGAAAAGGGCACATGAAACCAAGAGTCTGACTAAATATTAAGACAACCTCAAAAGTAACTCAAGTAACTTAAGGGCTTTATTTCATCAAAAACATGGCTCTAATAACATACATACAGTTTATTTCCTAAAGACCATATAATACAAGATGTGAGGGGCACATGGGTGGTGCAGTTGGTTACGTGCCCAACTCTTGATTTCAGCTCAGGTCATGACCTCGTGGTTCGTGAGTTTGAGCCCCACATCAGGCTCTGTACTGACAATTAAGAGCCTGCTTGGGATTCTCTCTCTTTCCCTCTCTCCCCCTCCTCTGCTCTCTCTCTCTCTCTCTCAAAATAAACAAAATAAACTTAAAAAAAATACAAGATTTGTGTATTGTCAAAAATTTTTTCAGAGCACAAATCAGAGATATGGTCACTATAAGACCATTACCTGTGATGATTTATGAAATTATCTTAAAAAACAAGATCTGTCTTACCTTTAGTCCCCATTAATTGATAACACTATTATTATTGGTATTGGTATTGTTGTTATCAGTTAGCTACTGCTGTGTAACAAACCACTCCAAACCTCAGCTTAACAGAACAAGCATTTATTATTGCTCATGCATCTAAGGGTCAGCTGAGAAGTTTGTCTGGTCTCTGCCATGCTTACTCATACTGCTAAGGTCAGCTGAACATCAAGTGGGTGGTACTGCTTGGCTGGGCTCTCTCACACATTTCTAGTCAAGGATGACCTCCACTGGAACCACTGGACTCTTCTATATTGATATTTATCTTCTAGGAGGCTAGCCTGGGCTTATTCTCATGGCAGAGGCATGGATCCAAGAGACTGGGTTGGAAGTATTTAATCCCTCCTGAAACCTAAGCTTGAACTGGCATAGAGTCACGTCCATCACATTCCACTAGCCAAAACAAGGGGCAAAGCAAGCCCTTATTCAGACTGGAAAGTCAAAATTCAAGGGGCATGAATACAGAAAGGAGAATTTTTGTAGAGTCATCCTTATCATCTATCACAGCTATAAAGCCTATCTCCTATTTAACCACTTGCTAACTGTGTGACTGTAAATAATTTAATTACCCTGCCTGCTCCTTGTTTTCTCAGGTATAAAATAGATAATAATATAAACCCTACCTCAATGTTGTAAGTACTAAATGAGGCAACACATAAAGTGAACATCACAACGTCTGGAGCATATTCAAGAGATACTAGCTATTATTTCTTCTTGATATTATTTATAAACTCCCTCATGCCTAAATTAACACTTTCTTTGTAGACCCATGAGTGGGGATGGGCCTGGATGAAGGGGAGATGACAGTGTGCTCAGAACTGGGGAATAAATGCCTTGACAATATAAGCCAAATTCTCTCTGGCCTAAGCTATTTCTTGGTGAGTAGATAATTCTATCAATTATTTCATGCCAAAATAAAAACTTCACAAATGGTTATGTAAGATGGGAAGACAGAGTTCAAAGTGCAGCTACAAAGATGTCAAAAACAAAAGCTGGATGGATTTGAAAATAAATGCACTGCTTTTGCACTTGGCTTTATTTGCATATTTCATTGGTATTCTGTATTAGTACAGAACAGTAGCTAACCTAATCTAAATTTCCAGCTTGTAGAACAACTAGGTTACTAACAGGGCACAGGCACTTTAAAAAATATTCTAAATGAAGGGAAACTCTTCGGGGCACTTGGTGGCTCAGTCAGTTAAGCGTCGGACTTCAGCTCAGGTCATGATCTCACAGTTCCTGCGTTCAAGCCCATGTTGGGCTCTGTGCTGATGGCTTGGAGCCTGGATCCTGCTTCGGATTCTGTGTCTCCCTCTCTCTCTGCCCCTCCCCTGCTCATCCTCTCTGTCTCAAAAATAAATTAAAAAAAAAAAAAACAGTTAAAAAAATTCTAAATGAAGGGAAACTCTTCTATCCTAATTGAGAACAGAGTCAGAGAAGGTTATGGGCAAAAACAGACTAATTTCCAAATACAGCATTTTATCCTCATAGAGAGCCCCTTTAGCAAGCTCACATCACTTTGGACTTTGAATTCTTTGCTCAGTAGTTTCTTTCACCTCCACTACTGGATCAGCATTTATTCTTCAAGTTCTCTTCCTTTTCATGATGACTAATTGAACTAAAAATTTAAGAACAAAAGGTACGCATGTATACTAGAAAATGTGTTTGAACATCAACATAAAGTTAAATATAGTAAAAATATGATTTCCTATTATGAACAACTAGTTGCCCACCAATTGGCTAACAGAGATAAAATGGACCAAATCCTTGAAAGGTAGAAACTGTAAACTTCAGAAGGAGACATTCATAAACTGGACACACCTACATCTATTAACTGAATCAAAAACTAATAACCTTCCAAGAAAGAAAGCACCAAGCCCAGATGGTTTCACTGGTGAATTGAACCAAAGACTGAAGAAAGAAATGACACCAAGCTTCCACAATCTACTCAAGAAAAGAGAAGCAGAAAGAACACTAACTCATTCCATGAAAACAGAATTTCCCTAATACAAAAACTAGGTGAAGAAATTATAGGAAAGGAAAACTACAGACCAACATCTCTCGTGCACAAAGATGCAAAAATCCTCAACAAATATTAGCAAATCAAATGCAAATATAAAAAGAATGCCACAACTGAGTGAGATTTATTCCAGATACAGAAGTCTGGTTAATATTTGAAAATCAATCAGTGTAATTCACTACATCAGTAAGCTAAAGAAGAAAACTCACATAATCATATCAACTGATATAGATAAAGCACTTAACAAAGTCCAACACCCATTCACGATAAAAACTCTCAGCAAAGAAAGGATAGAGAGGAAATTTCTCAATTTCTCAATCAAATTAAAGCATAACTATAGTATATATATATATATATATATATACTGCTAACATCATACTTAATGATGAAAAAGTAGATATTCCCCCCTAAGACTGAGAATAAAGCAATTTGTCCTCTCTTGCTACTCCCATTCAACACCATACTACAAGTCCTTGCAATAAGACAAGAAAAGGAAATAAACAGTATATAGATGGAAAGAAAGAAATAAAACTGTCTTTATTCATAAATGACAGGATTATCTATGTAGAAAATCTGAAAGGATTGACAAAACAAAAAAACGACACTGAAACTACTAAGCAAGTATAGAAAAAGAAAGATTTCAGGATACAAGATTAATAGACAATGGCCACTTTCAGTCTTATATAACAGCAATTGGAATTTAAAACTATGAAACAATATCATTTACAAAAGTACCCAAAATAAGTGAAATACTTGAGGATAAATGTAACCATATATAAGCAGGATCCATATGTAAAGAACAAAAACTCTGAGGAAAGAAATCAAGGAAAAGCTACATAAATGGAGACATATTCCATATTCATGGATTGGAAGATTCAGTATTCTTAAGATGTTAATTCTCTTCAATCTGATCTATAGACTCAGTGTAATTCTAATCAATATCACAGCAAGCTATTCTATAAATAAAAACAAAGTGATTCTAAAGTTGATATGGAAAGATCAAAGTAAGACCATCACACTACTGAAGATGAAGAACAAATCTGGAAGAAACTCTACCCAGTTTCAAGACTTACTATAAAGCTACAGTAATCAAGACAGTGTGGTATTGGTGGAAGAACAGATACATAGATCAATGCAACAGAACAGACTACCCAGAAATAGACCCACATAAACAGACTCAACCAATGTTTAATAAGAACAAACGCGATTCTTAGTATGACTAAGAAGGTTGTGGTCAGCCTTACTACAGAACTCACGGTATGTCCTTAGACACAACCCATGGCCTGAAACACAGTATTTAGCCACAGCCCTCAGTAAATCAAACACAGAAACAAGACTTGAGAGAACCTCTTGAGGTGCTAACTGACCTGACATGCCTTTTCTACAATCAGCCTACTGAGGTGAGGCTTCCTTGATTATGAGACTCATTCCAGTCAAATAAAAGTAATACATTCACTCTCTTTTGATAAGGGAACTCTAGCAATGGGAAGTTTCAGAATAATCAGAGATCTTTCATTTGTTATCTTTTTTTTCTTGTGGCCATTTGAGTTTTTACGTTCAAATGGCCAAATAAGAAATCAAGCTATATCCAAATCATAATGCTACCAGGTATCTAAGAGAATATTAAAAGAGATGCATCAGAGCCCAAGAATCGTTGGGACCAATGGCATGAACACAGACGTGGTCACTTGGGAGAAACTTAAGATGACCGTTCTCTGACAAAGTTAATGGGGCCAATGTAGAACTGGAGATATCTGCTTTAGTTTTAGCCTTCTTTTGTCCTTTTTTGGAAGCAATGACACAACCTGCTTATGCCGTCATTACGTTGGCATCGATGATGTGTCATTCCAAGAGCAGAAGAAAGAACATCTGAAAAAGAAAACGCAAAGGATGTTTATAATGAGAAAATTATATATTGAAGAGGAAGGCAGCAGTTCTTGACAATATTACAAGAAAACTCAGAATAGCAGCAATTTTTCTTGTTAACAGCACTGGAAATAAGAGAGCAGCAGTATTTTGGTGAGCCTGATATTTTTGTTTAGGAAGAAGTTGCCAAGAAGGTAACAGGAAAATTTCAGACTTCAGGAATTAGGCTCATCGGTCACATGTAACATCTTCCCCAGGAAGAGAGACAGAGAGTTGTCTGAACTTTTCAAAAAAGCGAAAGGAACTGACCTAAACCATGCTTTTTATTTGTTCAGATTCTGAAACCTAACTGGTGCAAATGTCTTTATAGGAAGTGAAGTCTCCTTGGTGACTTCCGGTCTCATTCTGGCTTCACCCCTTCCAAGCGCTGGGTCTTGAGACCAAGTCCTAAAGGTCTCCGAGCCTCAACTTCCTCATTTATAAAACAGAGAAAACACTACTTATTTCCCAGGGGTGGTGGAAAGATCAGAAAGGGCACCTAATACAGTGCTCACCACACAGCCAGCGTTTTACCCTCATGGCAGCTGCTGTTCACCAGGCCTCATAGACCCTCTTCTGTTCCACCACACGTGTCCCATCTCAGGTTTCCTGTTTTACATCCCTTTTCAAACGATGAGTGTCGAGGGGCACCTGGGTGGCTCAGTCGGTTAAGCGTCCGACTTCGGCTCAGGTCACGATAGTGCAGTTTGTGAGTTCGAGCCCTGCACCGGGCTCTGTGTTGACAGCTCAGATTCTGTGTCTCCCTCTCTCTCTGCCCCTTCCCCGTTTGCGCTCTCTCTCTCTCTCTCTCAAAAAGTGAAAAAACATTTTAAAAATTTGTCAAACAGGGGTGCCTGGGTGGCTCAGTCGGTTGAGCGTCTAACTTTGGCTCAGGTCATGATCTCATGGTTCATGGGTTCAAGCCCCACATCGTGCTCTGTGCTGACAGCTGGGAGCCTGGAGCCTGCTTCCGATTCTGTGTCTCCTCTCTCTGCCCCTCCCCTGCTCATGCTCTCTCTGTCTCTCAATAATAAATAAATGTTAAAAAAATTTTTTTTAATTAATCAAACGATGAATGTTGGGATTTCCACAGAGACATGGAAATGGGTCTCCCCACTAGCATTGTCTGTTGGATTATTTTCTTCTTCCACGCAGTCACATGGGTAGGCTGTGCCCTTCCTGCAAATGGCAGAACCATTTGTCAGATCATTCTTGAAACGTTACTCGGGGGGTTGCCTTCAGTTCAAACTTTCACCCAGACAAACCTCTCATTGTGTTATAGGAACCCCCTGTTTTTGACCAATATGGCCACATGCAGTTTGTTAAATCCCTTCTTTACTCAATATTTAACTGAACACTTCCTAGGTGTGGAGAGCTAAGCTCCACTGAGTATTTATTCAAATAAAACGGATAAGGTCCCAGCATCTTGGCGCTTACAGAATAGTAGAGAGACAAACACTAAATAAGAATCAAGCGAATAAAATAAATATATATAGCAGTCCTCTCTTATCCACAGGGGAGATGTTCCAAGACCCCCACTGGATGCCTAAAACTGCAGATAATACCAAACCCTACACATGCTATGTCTTTTCCTGTACATACATATGGCAAAGTTTAATTCATAAATTAGGCACAGTAAGGGATGAACAAAAATAACGAATAATAAACTAGAACAACTACAACAATCTACTGTAATACAAGTCATGTGAATGTGATCTCTTTCTCTCAAAATATTTTATTGCCCTGCACTCACTCCTCTGATGCCGGGAGATGATACGGAGCCTACGTGATGAGGTGAAGGGAGGTGAACGATGTAGGTGTTGTGACAGAGCGTTAGGCCACCACTGATGTATCTGACACGTCATCAGAAGGAGGGTCATCTGCTTCCAGATGGCGGTTGACTGCACATAGCCGAAACCATGGAAAGAAAAACCACAGCTAAGAGGCGGGGGTGGGGGGAACTACTGTAATTCTACATGGTGACAAATGCTATAAAGAAAATGAATATAAGGAGCACCCGGGTGGCTCAGTCGGTTAAGCGTCTGACTTCCGTTCAGGTCATGATCTCAAAGTTCGTGAGTTCGAGCCCCACATCAGGCTCTGTGCTGAGAGCTCAGCACAGAGCCTGCTTCGGATCCTCTGTCTCCGTCTCTCTCTGCCCCTCTCCCCTGCTCACTCACTCTCAAAATTAAACATTAAAAAAAAAAAAAAAAGAAAATGAATAGGACACAGTAGTAGAGAATAATTATAGAGGAAGCTCCTATTAGATCACAGTGAATGGGAATCTCTTTTTTTTTTGTTTTTAATGTTTATTTATTTTTGAGAGAGAGGGAGACAGAGTGTGAGCAGGGGAGGGGCAGAGAAAGAGGGAGACACAGAATCTGAAGCAGGCTCCAGGCTCTGAGCTGTCGGCACACAGCCCAGCATGGGGCTCAAAACTCACGAACCATCCGATCTTGACCTGAGCCAAAGTCAGACACTTAACCGACTGAGCTACCCAGGCGCCCCGGGAATCTCTTAAATGCAGAGGGGAAATGACTTCAGTGTTTTAAGCTGGGGAGTGACAAACCTGGATTTACATTTTCCAACAGGCACTCAGGCTGCTCTGTGGACCAATAAACAATGTGCCAGTGTGTGTGTGGACACCAGGAAGGAACCTCTTACAGACAGCCAGGCAAGAAACCATCTGAACTTGAACGAGGGGAATCCCACTAGGAGCTATAGAGAGAAGTACATGCATTTGAGAGGTATTTTTGAAATAAAAAAGGCAGAATGAGATGTTGAATGTGGGGAGTAGAAAAGAGAGAATCCAGGATAACTCCCGGCACAGGTGGATCTGTCTTAAGGGAGCTTAAACTTCAGGTTCCTTAGGACCCCACCCAAGGCTTCGGCGAGGGTCCTAGCAGAAAGTTCCTATGGCCATATTGTTGTTAATATTTGCAAAAGTAAGATACCTGTGCTCACTTTTTGAGATGAAATGTCTTCCGGTTACATAAGCCTTAAAACCTCTATCCACCTGTTTCCAGCTTTGAGCTTTAACCACCAGGTGGATAGGGCTCCCCCTTTTCGGAGATAAGGTGCAACTCGGCTGGGAGGGCTACAGCCCCGTCTGCACATGGGAGAGGGCGTGTTCACCAGGCATGCAGGTCAGCAGACCCCCAAATGGCTTCCGGATCTTTCCAAACATCGAATCCACTTTCAAAGAAAAAAAAAAAAATACTCCACCATTGACAATATTCAGCTTCTAAATTAGTGATTCTTGCTATTTTAAAAGTACCCTTAATGATTTAGAAAACTTACAGCCTTATCCTCTCAGAAAATGCACTTACACCCGACAGTTTAATTCACCGTGAGCCGAGAGCCCATCTATTTTCCGAACGCAGTCCCCGCTCCACGGGGGAGGCAGAGGGTAGATACTCCATTTTCTCAAGACTGTCCCGACGGGCACAACTTTCTTTCAAGTGTGACTTTTGGAATGTTTGCTCACAAGCAGCCACATTGCCCCACAGTTCCACCTTAGTCCTGAGACAGCTGTACATCGGAAGACACTTGGCAGTGACACGGTTTCGGTGCGTCAACCTTCTGAGAGTGTGTCTTTTCCAAGCACATTTCTCATCTCTGGCGTGTTCCCGGGCAACGCTAGTTTCAAGAATTGGATGTATTTCCTACCCTCAGTAGCATGTGCTGTGTTTCAAGAGCAGCAGCCGGTCACCGGATGAAATTCCTGAATACTAAATACCGCTGTGCAGAACCTCTTTCGCTGGCCCCCTCCCCGGGTATCACTCACTCATCCCGTCGTTTATTCAGTGGGGACTAGTACAATGCCTCTGCCTTTTTTGCCCGATTCCAGGATGAACCTGGGAACCGGAAGGCCTGGTAGATGCTCCTCCCGCACCCTGCTGGTAGGAAAAGGAAAGTGCCATTTATCAAATCATCAAACAAACCACCAATGCAAATCCCGTGAGGACCTAACTTCAGCTGCCTTTGACGACAGCAGTATCTGCAAGATTTGCCTGTGGGACTCCATCGCGATTTCCTGGGCAAGCCCCCCGCCCCTCCATCACCCCCACTGGACAGAACGCTTCTGGAGGACAACGGCGTCCACGAGCCTACGTTTGCGACATGCACTCTGCACACGGTTAAATATGGAACAGACACAAAGGGACTGAATGATGAAATTGATTTGGCCATTCGACCTAAATACCTAAATGCTAAATCTGTGGTTTATCAATTTTGTTTTGTTTCTCCGCTATCATTTTTTTTAGGCACCGGCTACCCGCAGGAACTTTACCAGGCATGTCTCACAAATGGTCTTGCTGACTGATTGTGAGAATGATGCTGGTGACATTGTCCCCATTTGGCTGATGAAAAGACAGAGGTTTTGAGGAATTCTGTAACTTGCCCCACTTACCGAGCATCCAAGAAGGCTTGTCCCACTGCCAAACTCATGCTCTTTCCACTGTCCACACTCACTCCTTCGCTCTCTCCGCTGCTGCTAACCTGACCTCTTGAATGTCTGCTAGACGCTCCAAGCTTCATCCTACCTCAGGGCCTTTGCACTTGTTCTCATGCCCAGAAGGCTATTCTCCCCACAGTGGTCTATACACTTCCCTCTTCATCCACTTCTCTATGATTTCTTCATAGAGGCCATTCCTGACCACTCTATCCAAACTGCTTTTTCCCCTGGCCATTTCCTATTCCTCTACCCTGTTTTGCATTTAGTTACAGCACTTAGCACCACCTGCCAGTATGTCACACTATGCGATACGTCTTGAGTTCAACCATTTCCTAAAATTTTAGAGTTTAAGACACTGGTTAACTGGCTTCAGATGACTTAATTTTGTAGCTATTGGGGTTTTTTTTTCTCCATTTGTTTTGTGTTTGTAAGTGACGTCTTCCCATTTACCAGTTGATACGGTTTAAGTAGCTAATAGAAGATGCCAGAACGAAGGCGTGTGAACAGCATCACCACCCTTGTGGGACCCTTTACTGCATTCTTTTTGATTGGTGGACATTTATTATTTTCTGTTTCTTCTTTCATTGCTATCTGCACCACTTTCCACCCCAACGTTAACTAAAAACTAACCCACAAAAATATTAAAATGCGTTATGTTCCCTAAGCCTTGTTTTCATTTATCATCTTTATGTCCTTGCCAGTAAATTTTTTTGGCACTTGTTTTAACTTTGCATTCAGTGAGAATTGATGGACTGAAGGAGCACAAATCTGGCTGCAATCAAAATTTCACAAAGGGGTGTAATTAATACCAAAAACAGCAATCAGGGCGCTAGCTGGCATTTAATGGGTCTGTGCTACGTGCAAGGCAGGGTCACACGTGCTTTACGGGTGTTTGCAAACCATCCTTACAGCAGGCCTATCCTGTAAGTGCTGTTATTCCCCCACACAGATGAAGATGTTGAGGCCCAAAAGTTGGAAAAACGTGGTATGTGGCGGTGGCAGAATTTGAATCCTGGCACTCTGGCCTCACGTGTCCGTAGCCGTTCTGTAACCACACTGCTGCTTCTGGGGCCGCTACTGGTTTTCTGCCCCCTTGGAGTCATCCTTTAGGAACTCATAAACACAGGTAGAGAGTTGAGCAGACAGACCCAGAGGCCTGATGCACAGCGAATCAGTGTTAGGTGACTCCTGAGAGTTTCTGCTTATCTGCTGCATCTCTAAATGTTTACACGTTTCATAAAGTCTTGTGACGTTCCCATCAACGCTGAGAGACAGGTGCCATTATTATGCTCATTTTCGTTAAAAAAAATTTTTTTTTAAGTTTAGTTATTTATTTTGAGAGAGAGCAAGGGAAGGACAGAGAGAGGGGAAGAGAGAGGGAATCCCAAGCAAGCTCTACACTGTCAGCACAGAGCCCGATATGAGGCTCAATCCCACGAACCGTGAAATCAGGACCTGAGACGAAACCAAGAGCCGGATGCTTAACTGACTGAGCCACTCAGGTGCCCTCCCCCCCATTTTAATGTTTATTTATTTTTGAGAGAGAGAGAGCCCAGCTGGGGAGGGGCAGAGAGACGGAGACACAGAATCCGAAGCAGGCTCCAGGCTCCAAGCAGTCAGCACAGAGCCCGATGTGGGGCTCGAACCCACGGACCATGAGATCATGACCTGAGCTGAAGTGGGATGCCCAACCGACTGAGCCACCCAGGCGCCCCTCCTATTTTAATTTTAAAGAGACAGAGGCAAGGAAAGGATAAACCATGTGTCCACACTTGCCCAGTCGGTAGAAGGGGAGTGAGGCATCGAACCCTGGATATTCGCTCCTAACCCCCTGCCTCCTCTTGGTCCTTCACAGACGGAAGCATCTTGTTAAGATGCAACACTTCATGGTGACTTTTTATTTATCTTTTTCCTTTTTTCGTCTAGGAAGCTCGAGGGACAGACTGTGCAAGGAGCCTTTAAGCCATGAATGCTCTTTAAGACTTAGAACAGTAAAAAATAATAGGAGAGTAAGGGAAGAGAAACAGTTCTCATAAATCACGGTGGGTTTTTTTCCCCCTTTGTCTGAGCATTTCCAATTGGCGTGGAGTTTCAAGAACAACAAGTTTTTAAATTTGTGGGGGATTTAGATTCAATCAATAGCCTCAATTTTCACATTATTAAAGTAATTCTGAACCTGTCAAGAATTCTGACCCATAAACCTTGTCTGTGTGTTGGAACGGGACCGGCCACAAAACAGTCAAAAATCTCGCTTTTCAGTCCACTTCCATCAACCGGATAGGCATGGCCACCCACCTCTGCCAGAGTAACTCAGCTCATTTGTGACAAGAATTAGAAGAGAAGCCTTTTGGGGATCAAGGCCTGTTGGCCACAGAGGATGAACCATCACAGCCATGTCTTTGAATGTGTTTTTAAGCGCAGTCCTGTCGCCATTAGAAAATAACTGGAACTTGGCAACAAACTCCCATGTCATGGTGAAAAAGAAAACTGAAATACTCCACAGTTTGTAGGCATTTTGACACAGAATTGAAAGGTCAGGTAGCAAAGCGCTTCACAAAATGAATGTGTGCAGGGAAGGGGGGGGGGCTTGTTAAAATGCAAATTCTAATTCAGTAGGTCTGGGATGGAGAGATTTTATGTCCCTAATAATCTCCGAGGTGATGGGTCACATTTTGAATACAAAGCTCACATCGTGGGAAATGACAGGCTCTGAAATCAGACAGGTGGGGGTTTGAACCCCATCGCTGCCGACGCTGCTTACACGACCTTGAGCGAACCTTCTGCCTCTCTGAGCCTCCACCTCCTCACTGATCGAATTTACCTGACAAGACAGAAGCTACAATTATTGTGCCGTGTCTGGGAAAGAGCAGGAATTCAATAAATACAAGCCGTCCCCATAATGATGCATATTATTAGGTTCATATTGATAATTATTAGTATCTAAAAAGACTGAGGCAAAATGGGAGAAGATGTTCGAAATGAGGATATAAATGAGATCCCCAAATCCATCAGATAAAGTTCTTCTGTTCGTTTATTAAGCATTCTTCCGTGCCAGTCACGGCTTGAGAACTTTCCACGCATCATGCTTATGACCGAAAGGGTAAATCATTTCATTTCATTATCACCAGGATCCACAAAGTAGGTGCTTAACACCATCTGCATTTGGCAGAGAGGGAAACTGAGGCTCAGAGTCTCTAAGTAACGTACCCAGGGTTTTATGGCCCATGAGTAACAAAAGGGGGACTTGAATTTGGTTCTTATAGCTCCCAAGCTCTTGCTCTTAAACACTGATGAAGGGTCTTGAGTATACAGCTGGTGCCAAGCGGAGCAAGGTAGACTCCCGACCTTAGAGGAGGCCCCACCCTGGACCCCCGTGTGAGGCTAGCTGAGTACAAATTGAGATGTATTTCCAATCAACAAAACCATTCAATTACTCTGAAAGAATCGGAAAGCCCCCCAGTGAAGCATCCACGTACACAGATTGGCAATGAAAGTCCCTGCATTCGGGTGTCTTTGGGAAGAATCTGGGTATATGCCGAGCTCCCCAGTTATTCTATAGAATCCTAGTTGCTCTGGAAGTAAGCAATTCACAGCACTCTGCCGGCATTCCCTTACCTATTAAATGGAGCCAGCTTCATGGAATTATTCCACTCCTTTTGTGTTAAATTGCTTTTCACATTTCCTCTAGTTCCTGCCTACGTAATCCTGAGTATTTCGTTCCCTGACTTACTGATGCTGCACACAGGTGAGAGACCCTAGCAAATAAAGCTCGGTTCTCTGATTGTTTGTATAACTCAGGGCTCTTTTTGCCACAAGTGACAGAAATTCAATTCAGACTAGTTTAAGAAAAAACGGAAAAAAAGCTATTTATTGACTCGCCTACCTGAGGAATCTATGGTGATGGGCTGGCTTCAGGAACAGCTAGACCCAGGGGCACAAACAATGTCACGAAGACCTAGTTTCTCCATCTGTCAGTTCGGCTTTCCTTTGCATTGGCTTAGTTGTCACGGGTCTTCTGATGATGGCAAAATGACACACAGGAACTCTGCGCTTATGTTCCTATCACAGTGTGTGTTTCCGGAGACATCTGGACTTACTCCAATGGACTGATGTGGAACGTGACCTTGGGTCTCTCCTTGAACGGATCACCAAGGCCAAGGGAATGAAATATGCTGACTGGCCACGACTTGAGCATGTGACCGCCCCTAATGAGCAGGGCTGGGTCATCCAGTGACTGTGCGGACTGGGCGTGGGAAGAGGAGGTCTACAAAAATGCTGTTGTCAAAACAAGAGAAAACAAATGCTAGGCAGATGAAACCATCAGAAAGCGGCCATGGTGCTTATGGACAGGGTCTCACGAGACACCAGGAAATCGTAAGAGGATTGGAAGGAGCCTCAGCATCACACTGTCAGAGACGCGCCGGTAAGAGGATTTATCCCGTCTTCCACTGATGGCTGCTTCCGATCACATAATACGGATGTGACCGTGGTGTGCGTGAAGGGGACTTACGATGGTAGAGGATGCAGGCTTGTGCTGGAGGACAGGGTTGTGTTGTTGTTGTTGCTGCTGCTGTTGCTTTTACGAGCGCTGTAACTCCTGGTCTAGAAAAGTACAGCTTATGTGACCGATGCTGGGTGTGGTCCCACCCACCTTCCCTATGGCCCACTGAGTGCCGGAAGAGGACAAAATTTCCTCAATCGGTACAAAAGTGACTCACCTTGGGGCGCCTGGGTGGAGGAGTCAGTTGAGCGTCCGACTCTTGGTTTCTGCTCAGGTCCGGATCCCAGGGTGTGGGATTGAGCCCGGAGTTGGGCTCCACACTGAGCGTGGAGCCTGCTTAAGATTCTCTCCCTTTCTCTCTTTCTGCCCCTCACACACTCTCTCTCTCTCTCTCTCTCTCTCTCAAAAGAAAAAGGCAATTCGTCTTTATTATCTATCTTTTCAGGTTTCTCCAAGACCCCAAACAGCGGTGATTTCTGTAAATGAGGTACCTCCTTGAGCAAGCTAGTGGAGTATCCGTGCAGACTCTGGTGCTGACAGCTCTTGGTGACAGAACCCTTTCTGACTGCCACCAAGTCAGTCTGAAATGGAACCAAAAAAAAAAAAGGGGGGGGGACACAAAGTATTTGGGTGTTTGCATGCGCATACACACATAGTTTTATAGAAATCATTTAGTTAAATGCAGTAGACCACCCAATGCTAAAGAGTTAAGCCAAAGGTAGAAACAGAAAAATTATTACGACCAGCACAAATTCTGCTTGGGGCCTCAGGGACCTGGGTACCATGGAAATAGTAATTGTATTCAAGGCTATTTTACATGATCCACATATCAATGAAGAAGTTTCATATTTGGGGAATTTAATGATCCACAGAAAATTGCCAGCAAGTTAAAATACTATATAGTGTTGATTACTGTATTAGATTTCCACCTCTTTTTCAGTTTGATCTCTTCACAAGGGACACCGAAGGACTGATGAACTTAACAAAAATTCTCTGGAAACCCAGCAGAGAGGGCAAGCCGAAGGTGAATGGCCCTGGAATGACTTTCCAGGACCATGACTTCTACCAAGTTAGCCCTCTTTGCTTAAGAACTCAGCGCTGCTATTAATTGTCAGGGGTGAAAACCCCAGTCTACTTGCTCAAGGGAAAAAGACAGTTTATTGCATAACTGGAGAACCCAAGGAAGAGTCTGGCTGTGTCAGGGACCCACGTCATGTCATCAGGAGACGGCGTCTCTCTCCCTTTCGGCTCAGCCTTCTACTGCACTCGTTTCATCCTTGGGTACATACTGCAGTCCCCAGAGGCTCCAGACTTACATCACTCCAGGCGAAGGACAGTAGGAAATAGATTCCATTGCTGGTAGTTCCCTCACAAGTCCTATGAGACCCTCTGAACAGGCCAACGTGGATCATGGGTCTCTCCTGGACCAATCACTATGGCCAGAGGATCTTGAGTCCCTGACTGGCCAGTTCTGCTTCACCGGATCCACCCTTGGACGAAAGAACACAGCTCCTTTTAATGGAGGAAGGGCTGTTTCCTCAAAGGAAATGCAGGATACTATCAACAGAAGAAAAGAAAACGCTTTCTTCATAGCCAAAGAAAATCGTGTCTATTAAAAAGAGTTTGGGGGCAATGAAATCTTCCATCAAGGTCAAGAACAAATGGCTACCCAGAGACAGACAAGGAGAGCAACTTTCTTACTTTTCCAGCCTCCCGTCCTTTCCCTGTCGTTTTACTGCTTGCGACCCGGCCCGCTTCTCACCTGTCTGAAAATCAAACCGCAGAGCCCCCCATCAGATGGACCTCTTTTCTTCAGAAAAAAAAACGACCCTGAATTTTGTACATGATTTCTCCTCTCTCTCTTAGGCAACTAAACCAACCCCTCCGAGGCCGTTTCAAGGAACTGGAAATCATACAGGTACTCGATGTTAGATCCAACGATAAGACTTCTGGAAGGCACAGTGAAGACAGCACGAATGGCGAATGCCCAGCACCCAGCGCTGTAGGCTTCATGAGGAGCATCGGAAAGGAACACAAGAAGAATGCTATAAATCAGAGTCGCTGTCCTTCTCACACAGAATGGAGAAAGTAATTTTTCTTCAGTAGGACACAGACTACCATACTGTCTTCAATAGACTTTCCCCTTCCTTAATCCAATTATCAGTGAACGAGTGAACCATTACTACAACTCACAGCAAAATTCAAAGACCTTTCATATCTTTTAGAAATCATGGCATTTTGTTTAATGTTTATTTTTCAGAGAGAGAGAGAACAGTGTGAGCGGGGAGGGGCAGAGAGAGAGACGCAGAATCTGAAGCGGGCTCCAGGCTCTGAGCTGTCAGCACAGAGCCAGACCCGAGGCTCGAACTCCCGAACCATGAAATCATGACCAGAGCCAAAGTCGGAGGCTTAACTGTCTGAGCCACCCAGGCGCCCCATAGCCTCTGACTCTCGATTTCAGCTCCAATCGTGATATCCTGGTTCATGGTTCAACCCCACATCGGGCTCTGTGCTGATAGTGTGGAGCCTGCTTTGGATTCTCTCTCTCTCTCTCTCCCTCTCTCTCTCTCTCTCTCTCTCTCTCTCTGCCCCTCCCCCACTTGCTCTCTCTCTCTCTCTCTCTCTCAAAAATAAAAATAAACTTAAAAAAACTAAAGAAGAAGAATCAGTTTGCAATGTGAGTAACCACTCCCAAATCCAGGGATAACAAACAGGTATGTGCCAACTCTGCTCGATTCAGTGATCACCTAGGCCAGGGGTCAGCAAATTCGTTCTGTGAACACCTGGATGGTATGCATTTTGGCTCTGTGGGCCACACAGTCTGTCACAGCCACTCAACCTTGCCTTTGAAGCACAAAAGCAGCCGTGGACAATATGCAGCCTAATGAACGGGGCTGTGTTCCAATAAAACTTTGTCCATATAAAAATAGACGATGGGCCGGATTTCGCCCCACGGGGCATAATTTGCTGACCCCTGATCTAGAACGCCGTGTGGAGAAAGATTCTGGGGGTCTGTCTGAACTCAGGAGGAAGGACTGCCAAATCAGTCAGTGATGCCTGCCAAAGGCTCGGTAGAGAAAGGGCCGTGGCATATAACCACACGTCTGCTCTCCCTGCAAGGGCACGACGAGTTCCTTACTTCATCTACACGCCCGACATGTCCCCCGTGTCGGGAACTGTGAACCCGCAGCCCAGGGTGGAAGGTGTAGTGTGGGTTCTCCGTTGAGGTTAACTAACTGCCCCAGATAGGGATCAAGCCCGTGACCTTGGCCTCATTAGCACCAGCCTTCACCAGCTGAAATAATCTTGCTACCGATCGGGCTACTGGAAAAGCAGGAAAAAATAATGCCCTTGTTCTTTTTAAAACGGTAGTGACTCACACTGGGAAAACGATCATTAGGGGAACCAAGAGTTAGCGTCTGTCCCGATTTAACTTCGTGTCATTAGCTATCCTTGGCTCTCTTAGTTCAGGGGCTGTGGACTAATGAAACTTATAATAAGCGTGATACACCTTCCATAAACACAGGCTGCCGTTACCTCCTCTGCGAGGCATGTAATACACTATTTAGTAAGAAAGCCAGAAATGATTTCCAAACTATATAATATGGGGAAGATGAAAAGCACAGGAATTCATAACGCTGTGGATTTTTTTTCCTCTTCCAACCATGTCATCGATGGAGATTTAAAAAAAAACAACAACTCTTTTGGGGCAAAGAGATCTAAAACGAAAACAGAGAACCAGGCATTTCAAATATTTTAATTATACCTGTTGCTTTGGAGGGGGTCTTTATACAGATTACAAAGGAGTGTAGGAAGCATCCACAGAGTGGATGAACCGATGAATAGAAATGCAGGAAAAGTAAGCAGGCCTGGCTTCTTCACGGGCATGTGGCCCACACATCACCCAGGGCGCGGTGCGTATTAGGACCCCTGCGTTCACAAGGGCCCCGTGCTTGGCTCAGTGCTCACCGGTGGTCATCTGGAAATTCTTAATAATTTTTGAACACGGGCTCCACGTTTTCATTTTGTACTGGGCCCCACGATTATGTAGCCAATACTGATGCATGAGTTACTAAATATAATCTCGTTCCAGTCTCTTCAATACCATTTGGTGAAAGGGATCCAGGGATCATGTCATTCTTGCATTCATTCCTTATTTCTTTCATTTTTTTTTTTTATCATTTATTCACTCAATAGTGAATCTTTGAAGGCTTCCTCTGTGTCCCCCACTGCTGCAAGTTCTGTCTAATCTGATCATTGACACAACTCCGTACGAAGGAGAAACAGAGACTCAGGACATACATAAGGCCACGTGGCTGCAAATGTCAGATCTGGCCCATAGCCTCTAGCCTGTGGAATTCTGGAGGCTGTTGTTTTGGTTTTTTTTAATGACTTTTCAAACCTCACCCTAGAAGAGTCTCACATGTGGTTGTATGCTCTCTTCACATTCTGTGTTCCCTAGATTCCTCAAAGTACTGCCCAAAGAGGGACCCTCAGCCTCTGTGGGGGCACCTCTCCGATTCAAGTTAGGTGAGAACAGCATCACAGGACGATCACCTACGTCACGTCAAAAGTCCACTTCAAGGAAGCTGTGTAACAAACACACAAGTTAATGGTACACTTCAAGTGCCAGAGGCCCCAGGAACCAGAGGTGATTGGAAAACAGCATTGCCTGCCTGGGCCTCCCTACTCACAGATCAAAGCTGAAATCCGGCCAAAGAGCCCTTGGGACTCCCCGTCACACTGTTCCCAAATTGTCCCTAAGAATGGGAAAAACAAAACCCTCATTTTACTGTTTTACTGAGGTAGATATTTTCAAGCTTACAGATTAAAAAAAATTTAATGTTTATTTATTTTTGAGAGAGAGAGAGAGAGAAAGAGAGAGACAGAGTGTGAGCAGGGTAGGAGCAGAGAGGGAGACACAAATCTGAAGCAGGTTCCAGGCTCTGAGCTGTCAGCACAGAGCCCGACGCGGGGCTCGAACCCACGAACCGTGAGGTCATGACCTGAGCCGAAGTCAGACGCTTAACCGACTGAGCCACCCAGGCACCCCTCAAGCTTATAGATTTTTGAAACACGAGGTATGTCCTGTTCAGAATTTTAGAGCCTTATGCTATTAACATAAACAACAAGATAAAATGGCCTCTTCAGAAATCTCTACTGAAAAACCTGAGGATCTGGGGCAAGCCTGCCCCCCGCCAGCATGACCATTAGACTCAATGCCTTCTGGCAGGGGCCAGACATTTTAACAGGGCCGCGTTTACAATTAACATTTCTTTTTTTTTTTTTTTTTATTGTTTATTTATTTTTGAAAGACAGAGTGTGAATAGGGGAGGAGCAGAGAGAGAGGGAGACACAGAATCGGACACAGGCTCCAGGCTCCGAGCTGTCAGCACAGAGCCCGATGCGGGGCTCGAACCCATGAACCGTGAGATCGTGACCTGAGCCGAAGTCGGACGCTCAACCGACTGAGCCACCCAGGCGCCCCAAGAGAATTTCTTCCAACAGGGCGAGAGAAATAGGATTGGGCTCTCCCACACTAGCTTACTCGCAGCTTTTACCCTCGAAGAGTTAACACTGAACACACTTCCTGCCGGCACTGTGCCACCTGCGTGTTTCCTTGGTGGGGCAGGAGGTTTCCTGAATCCGGTCAAAAGAGAACTTCGGGGTCAATTAGAGATATTCTGAATAACTCAAAGCGTCCCCTGGCCCTAAATGGCCCGGAAGTGAGTCACCTAGGGCTGTCCGGAGTCCCCACACCCGACCCCAGCAACAGATCACTATGCATTTGGCCAAAGGAGTCAGAGCTGGCAACACTTCCCCAAAACAGAGCGTCTTGGTGTCGTTTGTACAAGATGCTTTGCTTTCCTGCCGTAGCCTCAGGACACAGCAGAGCGTCCAGTATATAAGATGCTCAATAAATACGGACTGGATCAATGGCTGAATATATTAATTAACTAGCTGATTAGTTAATTAACTAATTAAAGCACTTTTTGTTTTCTTAGCTAAAAGTGATCATGTCCCGAACTGCTGGAAGGTCTTCCTAGTAACTCGGCCAAGCTTGGCCAGATGCGAGGAAGCTGTCTCACAACACTGTGAACAAATAGTGAAAGTGACCATTCCTTGAACGCCTACTCTCTCCTCCATGCTTTCCAGGTACCATCTTATTTCATGCTTATGGCAATCTGTGACATAGGTCTGATTTTTACCCCTATTTTACAGCAGAGGCAAATGAGACCGGACACACCAATTAGGAAAAACCAGACTCCTGGAGAGGAGACAAATTTTGTGGGAAATATATTCGGCTGGGGACTCTTTTTATCAAAAAGAAGACAATATTGCCAATACAAAATTGGAGTATTTAATGTTGCTTGAGAAAAATAATCACAATGATTTGCTGGAGACTTAGAGAGTCACGCCCCTTTCTTCTAAGATCTCTTCAGCAGTATCAGGACTGCAGCACAGAAATACTTCCTGATTGCACCACGACTTCCCCTTCTCCCTAGAACATTCCACAAACTCATAGAAACACAGTGGTCCATGCAAGAGAGGAGCCTTGATGCCTGAGCTTCAGTAGCCTCAGGGTAAATCGTCTCTGCCTAGATCTAATCGCTCTGAACCCTTGTTTCCTCATCCATAAAATGCGATTACAACAGTGCCTATCTCACAGGGTTGTTGGGAGAAGTAAGATTTTAGTACACATAAAAGTACTTAGAATAGTGTTGGACCCTAGAGAGCATTAAGAAAGAACGAAAGAAAGAAAGAAAGAAAGAAAGAAAGAAAGAAAGAAAGAAAGAAAGAAAGAAAGAAAGAAAGAAAGAATAAAGAAAGGATGGAAGGAAGGAAGGAAGGAAGAGGTGGGGGGACAGACAGAGGGACAAACAGTCTTGGCAAATGTGTGACGCTTTGATAAGTCCTTCAAACCTGTTTCCAGAGCACCTGGTTGACAATGTTCAGTGAAAGACCCAAGTAAGAAACGGGAATCTGTGTAGAAGAGCCTGAGCCTAAATCTCGCAGCATGTCAGTGACACAGGGGTGACAACGACGATGAATGATTGCCATCTGTTGACTGTTTACAATGTCCACTTATAGATCAGCTCTATAACCCTTGCCCTGGTTCACCCACAGATGTGTGGGCTGGTTAACACATGGTTAGCAAAAATTACGAGGCAGATGCTCTGCCTCGCTTCTCAACTTCAGACTTTTGAAAAAACTCCACCACTGGCTCATGAGGGAAGATGAGGGAGTGGCTCTTAGAAGCGGAGGCTGGTGGGATACTGAGTTAAGCACACGGACACCAGCCCTTGTGAACCTCCACGTAGGTCCCTCTTCTGCGTACAGATCATGACTACGGGACAATTACTCCCCCTCCCCCACATCTGTCAAGTAAGGGTGACTTTACCTGTCTTCCAAGTTTGTTGTGCAGATTACACGAGATGTTTTGTGCAAAGTACCTGCTGGGGTCTGCACGGAGTAATGCTTAATTATTAACACTTCTGCAAAGGCATAGAAATATACTTTCCCTCTTGCCCAGTAATTGAACTCTAGAGAATTTTTCCTAAGAAAAATTAACCAAAGAATAAAACTATAGGAACAAAGATATTCCTTGTGGGATAATCTGCATTTATGCTATTTTTTAGAAAAGGATTAAAGATGCTTGTTATCTATAATAGCAAATAACTGGAGACAACCTAATTACTCAACAGCAAGGTAATATTGAAGGTAATTATGGCACATCGATATGATAGAATATTATGAGGACATTAAAAATGATAATTATGACAACAGCATAGTGACATGGAAACATGTTATGTTTGCATAACATACATGTTTGTTACGCATAACAATGTTATGCAAGAGAGATGGAAAATGACACATCTGTTCCGAACTAACTGGGACTACATTGGTCTCGTTCACCAAAGTGCAGCTGGTACCTAGTACGGGGTTAAGCACTAGACAAACGTACTGACCGTGGACCTGGACTTGGAAAGTCAGGTGCAACAAAATTAAAACGGTAACATGGTAGTAAAGGGTGTTTTCATTATTTCTACAGTCAAAAAGAAGGAAGCAAAGAAGAAAGGTACGGAGGAAGCAGAGAAAGGAAAGAAGGGAGGGAGAACAGGCTTCAGCCTCTCTGTGACACTGAAAGCCACTATGACATGATGTTAGGAGCTGAGACCTTGGGGTCACATGGACTTACATGTGAATCTCAGCCCCCACCCCTGGCATCTGCCTGCCTGAACAAGGTGGACAAGTTATACAATTTCTTTTAAATCAAGCACACACAGGCGTAAGATAGATCAACAAAAGCACCGTCTCTTGGGAATACCATGAAGATTAGATAATTCATTAGATAAGCCCCGACGATGGTACATAGTAGACGCCAATAATGGTAACCGCTTTTGATATGACCACTGGCATCATTTTACCAACCTACGAAAGAAATCTTCTAAGCCTCTAACATACAGCAAAGGAAACAAATAATGCTAAAACTCCCCAGGCAGACCCCAGGAAGGAGCCATCCAACAGCACTAAGGGACACTGGTGCTCCCCACCTGTCTGGAGCCCCTTCGTGGTATCAGAGAGGGAGGGACAGAGAAATCTTCCAGTTTAAGGAAATGTCTTCTCACAGATTCACTAAACCCACGTATTTTCTCATCAAACACTTACTTTCACAGACCAGCTGCAATGGCTCCATCCACAGAAATAATTAACATGCCCCTGGCAGCCTTTATTGATATTCGGTTTATAAAGCAGTGACCTAGAGACAGGGCATCTCTTGCAGATTAATGGCTCACAAGGGTCATTACTGGCGCAAAGGCACTTCCAGGGGCCACGGATTCCTTTCGACTGGTTGTTAGCCCACAGTTTCAACTACCAAATGCTTTGTGCACACAAGGGTCTCCATTAGCAGTTGGAATGTGCATGCGATAACAGGATTTGCTTTCATACGCCCCACTTTGCATTTTTCAAAGCAAGGAGAGAGGGGCTTAGTATTGGAATCAAATATTTATTCATGCTGGAAATCTTTGCACAAAACAACCCCGTTCTGCTTATACCCAGTACAACGTCTCCATCCCCACCGTTGAGATGGCTTATGCTTGGCCCAAATCCATTCTCCTTTCTTCTTTGCTAACAGAACACCGATTATATTCTGAGTGAAACTGCTCAGCCAAATGACCACATTTCCCAGCCCTCCCGGCACCTGGGGTAGGTACTGTGATATAAGCAGAAGTCACTTTGTGGGACATCTGGGAAAACTCTGGTGCTGTCTTTTTCCAGATTCCTACCCGGAGCACCAGCAGGCAGCTCGTGGCCTTAGGAGATGTTAAAGACAGCGGAGCCAAAAGCTGAAGGAGCCAGGGCACCTGCTGACTTTCTGCAGCTGCTACCCAACAACCCTCATCGGCCTACCTGCGGCCTTCTTTTAGGTGTGGGAGAGAAAAAAAAAGTCAAGAAATGTGAAGGGTCCAATATTTCACCCTTCTCACAAGACAACCAGTGAGCCTGCCCGTTTCAAGGATCCTGGCAGAAGAAATGAGACTCCTAGGTCAGAGACAAAGGAATTTACTGCTCACAGTGTGGCTCATGGTCACCTCTGTTTCCCTGCCCCGCCCCCAAGTCCACAGACGGGGAACAGCCCCGGCGGATTTCATGCAGGCAGTAGCTTTGCATCATAGCTGGGGAACCCTAGACTCAGGAAACCTGATTATTTTTTTATTACTGGCTGTAAACAAATCTGTCCAACCTTTACCTTATAAAGGGACATTATCTTTATTCTACTGCACAGCAAAACACATCTTCCCCTTGCCCCAGAGGGAGACACTATCTTTCAAAGCTGTTTGCAACAAATATTCTGGAGAAGACACTCCAGAACAAAAGCGGTCAGTGCCTCTGCTCACAAAACACGAGAAAGACCCGTGGAGAACCACCTCCCCACAGTCAGCGTCTAGTTGTTCAAGCCATCATTATTTCCAGTCTGCGTTACCAGCCACTGAATGGAAACCCTCACCAATTCTTTTAGTGGCTGCACGGTCTTGTCGTTTTCCTTTACACATAATAGAATGCTGGTCACATGAATCTCTTCTAGATCCAGAGGCCACGTAAGGCAGAAGAACGCATATGGGCTAACTCTGGAAACAGACTGCCTGGGTTCGGATCCCAGTGACACAAGTTACTTAACCCCTCCGTGCTCGGTTTGCCCATCTAAACAGCAAGGATAATGAGAGCAGGTGCCTCACAGTCTTTCTGAGAATTAAGTATTAACATAAATAAAGCACTAGATAGTGCCTGGCAGCGTGAAGTGTGAGCTGTGAATGGAGAACACAGCAGGCGCAAGCAACAGTTTGGGAATCACACACACAGGAGAGCGGTGTTGTGTTGGCGTCTCGAGCAGTTCAAAATGGCTTTATCCTGCAAAGTAGCAGGCCTGCCTCCGGAGGGCTCCCGGGACAGAGAAGGAGAAGGCTTGCGAATTGCACAGCACAATGCCTGGGACTGGTGAACGCTCCTAACAAAACAGCTGTTGTTGCCATTACCGTGCGTTTTGTGTTAGACTTCAGATCTATCCTTTAATCATTTAGCGACATCAGAAGACCTTTGTACTTCTTACTTTATCACATGAATATTTTTAGTCGAACATTATTAAATTTCTCTGATTGCAGACCCTGTTAATCTTCCAGCTTCGTTCTGACAGAGGTCACCTGGGGTCGCCCCAAACTCATCAAATTCTCCCATCAATTCAATTGCATCATAGAAAGACACAGGTTCTCAGAGCTAACCATTTTCATGCTTCCGAATGGGTGAAAAAGATTTGGTCTTTCTTTTTAAAAGGTCTCTGAACTCCATTTGTTCTACATAATACTTTATGAGAAGAATCCAAGTGCTAATTGAAAGCATTTCATTCCCCATATATTAAATAAAAATGAGATCTGAACTGCTCATCTACACTAAAATCCTCCAATGCTACTCACATTTTAATATGAATCTAACATACTGAAACAATTCCAAAAATTTGAAAGTTGAAAGATTTTTATAGATTTTCTTAAAGTAAGATTGATTCGAATTATTTTCTAAATACAACATTTACTAGAATGTCACTGTAGAATTTCCTCATTTCATCACACCTTTCTGACAGCTGAGAAAGGTCTCCTTCATACTTCTAAAATCTGTAATAAATGTGCAGTCTTGACTTGAGCCACCTTATTACATGACCAAACCCCAACCCCCCTCCCCCCAGCAGCAAGCTCATAATTAAGCGGTTATATTAGTAGACGGTGAGCTTGGGCATGTGTTTCAATAATATGCAAAGATTTGAAAAGAGCTAGATGTGGGGCAATCGAAGGATTTTTCCATTTATTAAAGTGTTAGGGATAATATTTCATCCTAGCAAGTTCCTACAGGTGCATCTGTATCCTTCATCATTTTTTTCTTCCTGACATCACCCAGCTGAATTCTCAAATTCACCAAAATAAATCTTGGGTTCCTTCTGCTAATATATTTTTCAGCTACAGGGCTGTAAAAAAAACAAACAAAAAAAAAAAAACAACACTCTGAAAAATAGTCTCAAGAATTTTGGGGGTTGCCATTAGTGAGCCAGGAAGTCCAAATAACAAAAATCACCAGAGTCAGACACAATTCAACAAGTATTTATTGAGGAACTATGATGTATAACATATGAGGGGTTCTCCCTTAATCGACTGGCAAACTCCTATTCATCCTCCTTGGAAGTCTAGATGTCCTCCCCTCTAGGAAGCCCTCCCTGATTTCCTTTAGCTCAGGGTGGAATACGCATAGGTATCCCTCCTGTGTCATCTCAAAGTGCCCTAAGCACATCTCAATCATTGCATGTATCCCATTTGGTATAATTTTTTTAATGTTTTTGTATCATTCGCTTGTATCCTAGGTATTAACATCTGGCTTAGAGCACAGCAGGTGCTCTGGTAGGTGTTGTGACAGACATGAAAAATCTTCAAAAAGTTTAGTGTGACGAGAAGCCAGAACAAGTTGGAGGTAAGGCAGGGGGGAAACTGCCGCTCTAGAGGTGAGGCCGGAGTAGGTAATGAACGTGCTGCACGCCACATGACGGACCAGAATGCGAAGGGCAGTCACATGTCTGCAAGACACAAAAGGGCAACATAAAAGAGGAGAGTGGGCCGGGCGGTACTACCCGGACTGGTGGGGGCTTTGGCAAAATGAACGGCAAAAAAATCCCAGAAGGCAAAACGTTCTAATTTCCAAACAAAGCCCATCTTCAAACACAACGGATCTGGCCACCTGTTTGAAACCTCTGAGAAAGTTCAGTTCCCAGTCCTAGTTACCGAGTGCGGCTCTCCACTTACATGCTAGCGACAAAAGAAAACGATCGCTCATAAGCCTGTAGGCCAAAAGAGCAGGCATTTCTTCTTTCTGTTTAAGAAAAAAAAAATGATAATAAGGACTTCTGTCTGCAGCTAAGAGGGAATCAGAGGGACCATATTTCCCTCCGACATGAAAGATCTAGAAAGCCAGCCAAAATATATGAAAGATTCATTTACGGACATTGGACAACAGGCAGCACAGGACTAAGGAGAGAAACAGACAAAGCAACAAAAAAGAAGAAGAGAAAAAACAAGCTGAGCCCCACAAGGCACCAGCTGACTACCTGAAAGTGGCTTCCAGGCAGGATGAGGAGAGCAAGCCCAAACAAATGTTGCTCGACTCCACAGAAATGAGGAAGGGAAAACCAAAGTCGCAGAGGTCAGGGCAGCTAGAATTTAGGTATCCCACTACCAGAATACGCACAGAAAGACAGCTGCAGAGATCTGCAGAAGCGTCTTCGGCCAAACACGGAGATGCATGTACATGAGAGGAACCTATGTAAGGCCAAAGAAAGAACCACTGGAAAGATGAAGAAAGACTGTTTCCGGAGTTTACACAGGGCTATGAAGAGTTTGCGTTCCCAAAAACCAGAGAGAAAAGATTTCATAGTACAGAGGGTACCGGGTAGAATCTTCAGAAAAGTATCACATTAGTAATTACACTAAGTTAGCCTGAGACTAACAGACACTCTGGTCCTGACTTAACAAAGCCTGAAAGCAGATCTCCAAAGAATTCAGCTGGTTGCAAGTCATGTAATAGCATTCTGGAACAAAAATCCAATGCTATCTAAAGAAATATAATAAAATCAACTCCAGCAACCAACAAGAGAAACTTTGCAATGTCCAGCATCCAACAGATAATTACAAGGCAGGAACAGAAGCAGGTAACTAAGACATAAAGATATAAAAAATATCAATTAACAGAAATAGAAGAGACGATGGAACCAGCAGAAAATGAAGTGAAAGCAGCTATCATAAACAATGTCCCATATGTTCAAGAAAGTGAAGTAAAGCATGATCGCAAAATAAATAAAAGAGATGTAAAATATCTAAAAGATGCAAATGGAATATCTAGAGATAAAAATTACAATACCTGAAATGAAATATACACCAGATGGAATTAACCTTTTGAACACACAAGAGAAACAATCCAAAATGAAGGATAGAAAGAAAAGAATATACAGAAAATACAAAGGATATATAGGAAAAAAAGAGAAAGGAAAATGAATTGTAGGACAATATTTAGCAGATATATATATATATATATATATATATATATATCCTATACATACATACATATATGCATACATATATATGATATATATATGAAAAAATATTCCGCAAAGTTTCAAAATATATGAAGCAAAAAACTTTCAAATCTGCAAAGGTAAATAGACATATACACAATTATAGGTAGATACTTCAATAGTCATGTTTCAGTAGTTGGTAAAACAGACAGAAAATCAATAAACATACAGAAGAGTTGAACAAGTTGTCATAATTTACATTTATTGAACACTCTTCCTCACAAAAGAGAAAAACAAGGACTTGGAAAACAAGAACTTAAATCCCCCCAGAAAATATTTGGTAATTGAACCACACACTACTGGGGCCCCTGAGTGGCTCAGTCAGTTAAGCATCCGACTCTCGGTTTCAGCTCGGGTCATAAATTGAGTCTGTTAAGCACTGAGCCTGCTTGGGATTCTCTCTCTCTGCCCCTCACCTGCTTGTGAGCATGCATGCACGCTCTGTCTCTCTCTCTCAAAATAAATAAATTAATTTAAAAAAAATTTTCATCAACCACACACTTCCAAATACCCCATATGTTTAGGAAAAAAATCACAAAGGAAACTGGAAAATCTTTTAAGTTGAATGTGAATGAAAGCAGAATACATTAAAAAATTGTGGGATGCAACTAAAGCAGCAAGTACAGAGAAATTTATAGCATTAAGTTGCCAATATCAGAAAAGAAGGTCTGAAATTCATCATGTAAATTTCCTCCTTTAAAATATTTGAAGAACAATATTAACTCCAAAAAAGGCAGAAGGAAAAAAGAATAAAGGGCAGAAAGCCCTTTAAATGGAAAAGAGCAGAAATCTCATGAAATGGAAAAGAGAAAAAGAGAAAATCAGTGGAACAAAATGTGGTTCTTTGGGAAGATTTTTCAAAATTGAAAGTTTTCTGACTCAACTTAGCAAGAAAAAGAGAGAAAACACAAATCACTGAAACCAGGAATGTAACAGGTGGCATCTCTACAGTTCATAAAGAGAAGGATAATAAGGGAATATTATGAGCAACATTATGCCGTTAAATTTGACAACTTAGATGAAATGGAAAAACACTTGCAAGATACAAACACAAAATATTACTCAAGAAGACACTCATAATCCAAATATCCCTACATCTATTAATGGAGTTGAATTCATACTTTAAAACCTCTCCACAAGGAAAACTCCAGGCCAGGTTGCTTCACTGGTGAATTCTATACAGTCTTAAAAAATATATATATATATATATGAATATACATATATATACATATATATATGAATACATACATACACACACACACATACACACACACACACACACATATATATGAATGAGGCAGTCACACATCCTAACTCATTCCAGGAAACCAGCATTAGCCCATTAACAAAGCCAATAAAGACACTATTTTAAAAAGAAAACTACCACGCACACGCATACCTTGTGTATGGATGCCGAAAATCCTTAACGAAATCTTAGAACATTGAATCTAATATGTGAGCCAAATGAGATTCATCTCAATAATATAAGGTCGTTGTAACTTTTGAAAAGCAATCAATGTAGTTGATTTAGCCGACTGAAGATGAAAAACCTGATCATGTCAAAAGATGCAGAAAAACATTTCACAAAATTCCACAGCTAATTCATAATACAAAAAATAAAACAAACACAAAACTCGCAGCAACCTGGGAATCGAAAGGAATCTCTTCAACCTGATAAAAGGCACGTGTGGAAAACCTAGAGCCAACAACACACTGAAATGGCAAAAAACTAAACCTTTACCCTTAATATCAGGAACAAAACAAAGGGGCCTGTCCTCATGTATTATAATTGGAGGTTCTCCCCACTGTAATGTAACATAAACAAGTAGTATGTATATGGATTGTAAAAGAAGAAAAGGTTTGTTTACTGATACACAACATGGTAGAAAATCCCAAAGAATCTACTAAAAATAACCAACAGAACTAATAATTGAGCTTCGAAAAGTTTCAAGATTCAGGGTCAATGGATAAAAATCACTTAGATTTCTAAATACTAGAATTGAACAACTGGAAATTGAAATCTTAAAAATACTAATTAGAGGGGCGCCTGTATGGCTCAGTCAGTTAAGCATCCAACTTCGGCTGAGGTCATAATCTCACCTTTTGTGAGTTCGAGCCCCACGTCAGGCTCTGTGCTGACAGCTCAGAGCCTGGAGCCTGCTTCGGATTCTATGTCTTCCTCTCTCTCTCTCCCCCTCCCCCACTCACACTCTGTCTCTCTCTCTCAAAAATAAATAAACGTTAAAAAAATGCTAATTAGAATAACACCAAAATGATAAAATGCTTTGGAATAAACTTTAAAATGAAATAGTGCTAAAATAAAGAATGCCTAAATAAACAGAAGGATATACCACGGTCAAGGATTAGAAGATTCTCTACCTTCAAGATGTCAGTTATCACCAAACTGATCTATACATTCAGCATTCCCAATCACACTCCTTGAAGGAATTTTTATTTATTTATTTATTTATTTTTTTCCAATATATGAAATTTATTGTCAAATTGGTTTCCATACAACACCCAGTGCTCATCCCAAAAGGTGCCCTCCTCAATACCCATCCCCCACCCTCCTCTCCCTCCCACCCCCCATCAACCCTCAGTTTGTTCTCAGTTTTTAACAGTCTCTTATGCTTTGGCTCTCTCCCACTCTAACCTCTTTTTTTTTTTTCCTTCCCCTCCCCCATGGGTTTCTGTTACGTTTCTCAGGATCCACATAAGAGTGAAACCATATGGTATCTGTCTTTCTCTGTATGGCTTATTTCACTTAGCATCACACTCTCCAGTTCCATCCACGTTGCTACAAAAGGCCATATTTCATTCTTTCTCATTGCCACGTAGTATTCCATTGTGTATATAAACCACAGTTTCTTTATCCATTCATCAGTTGATGGACATTTAGGCTCTTTCCATAATTTGGCTATTGAGAGTGCTGCTATAAACATTGGGGTACAAGTGCCCTTATGCATCAGTACTCCTGTATCCCTCGGGTAAATTCCTAGCAGTGCTATTGCTGGGTCATAGGATAGGTCTATTTTTAATTTTCTGAGGAACCTCCACACTGCTTTCCAGAGCGGCTGCACCAATTTGCATTCCCACCAACAGTGCAAGAGGGTTCCCGTTTCTCCACATCCTCTCCAGCATCTATAGTCTCCTGATCTGTTCATTTTGGCCACTCTGACTGGCGTGAGGTGATATCTGAGTGTGGTTTTGATTTGTATTTCCCTGATAAGGAGTGACGTTGAACATCTTTTCATGTGCCTGTTGGCCATCCAGATGTCTTCTTTAGAGAAGTGTCTATTCATGTTTTCTGCCCATTTCTTCACTGGGTTATTTGTTTTTCGGGTGTGGAGTTTGGTGAGCTCTTTATAGATTTTGGATACTAGCCCTTTGTCTGGTATGTCATTTGCAAATATCTTTTCCCATTCCGTTGGTTGCCTTTTAGTTTTGTTGGTTGTTTCCTTTGCTGTGCAGAAGCTTTTTATCTTCATAATGTCCCAGTAATTCATTTTTGCTTTTAATTCCCTTGCCTTTGGGGATGTGTCGAGTAAGAGATTGCTACGGCTGAGGTCAGAGAGGTCTTTTCCTGCTTTCTCCTCTAGGGTTTTGATGGTTTCCTGTCTCACATTCAGGTCCTTTATCCATTTTGAGTTTATTTTTGTGAATGGTGTGAGAAAGTGGTCTAGTTTCAACCTTCTGCATGTTGCTGTCCAGTTCTCCCAGCACCATATGTTAAAGAGACTGTCTTTTTTCCATTGGATGTTCTTTCCTGCTTTGTCAAAGATGAGTTGGCCATACGTTTGTGGGTCTAGTTCTGGGGTTTCTATTCTATTCCATTGGTCTATGTGTCTGTTTTTGTGCCAATACCATGCTGTCTTGATGATTACAGCTTTGTAGTAGAGGCTAAAGTTTGGGATTGTGATGCCTCCTGCTTTGGTCTTCTTCAAAATTACTTTGGCTATTCGGGGCCTTTTGTGGTTCCATATGAATTTTAGGATTGCTTGTTCTAGTTTCGAGAAGAATGCTGGTGCAATTTTGATTGGGATTGCATTGAATGTGTAGATAGCTTTGGGTAGTATTGACATTTTGACAATATTTATTCTTCCAATCCATGAGCAGGGAATGTCTTTCCATTTCTTTATATCTTCTTCAATTACCTTCATAAGCTTTCTATAGTTTTCAGCATACAGATCTTTTACATCTTTGGTTAGATTTATTCCTAGGTATTTTATGCTTCTTGGTGCAATTGTGAATGGGATCAGTTTCTTTATTTGTCTTTCTGTTGAAGGAATTTTTATATAAATGAACCGAACGATTCTAAAACTCATATGGAAATGCAAAGGACCTAGACTAGCCAAAATATTTTTTAAAGAAGAACAATATTAGAGGATTTATAGAAATTATTATAAATCTCCAGTCATCAAAACAGTGTAATATGGGTTTCATAGCAGACATATAGATCACTGAAGCAAAAAAAATATTCCAGGAGTATACTAACACAGATGTTATCATTGATTATCAGCAAATGTTCATTTCAGTGGAGAAAACACATTCCTTTCAACAAATGGTGCAGGAACAATCAGATATCCATATTTAAAAAAAAAAAAACCTTCATCCATTATCCACAACACACACAAAAATTAACTCAAAATGGATCACAGACCTAAAGAGAAGAGAATATTATAAAAACTACGAGTAGGAAATATAGAAACAATCTTTTTGACATTGACTTGGACGACAATGTCTTAATTGGGACACAGAAGTATCAACTAGAAAAGAAAAACATTGATAAACTGGACTTTATCAAAATTTAAAACTTGTGTTCTACATGTGATATTATTAATAAAATGAAAAGGCAAGCCACAAATTAAGTGCAAATAGTAATAAATACATATCTGATGAAGGATTTATGTCCGGAATATATAAAGAATATATATTTATTATTATATCCAGAATATATAAACAGCTCAATTTAAGACCAATAATAATATTAATAATAATAAAAGGGTGGGGCGCCTGGGTGGCTCAGTCAGTTAAGCACCAGACTTCAGCTCAGGTCACGATCTCACGGTTCATGGGTTTGAGCCCCACGTCGGGCTCTGTGCTGACAGCTCGTAGCCTGGAGCCTGCTTCGGTTTCTGTGTCTCCCTCTCTCCCTGCCCCTCCCCCACTCTCTCTCTCTCTCTGTCTCTCTCTCTCTCTCTCAAAAATAAATAAACATAAAAAATTTTTTAAATAATAATAAAAGGGCATAAGATTTGAATAGTTAACCACACCATAGAAAATATATGAATGAGGGGTGCCTGGGTGGCTCAGTCAGTTAAGCATCTGACCTTGGCTCAGGTCATGATCTCACGGTCCATGAGTTCGAGTCCCACATTGGGCTCTGTGCTGACAGCTCAGAGCCTGGAGCCTGCTTCAGATTCTGTGTCTCTCTCTCTTTCTGCCCCTCCCCCACTCACGCTCTGTCTCTCTCAAATAAATAAATGTTAAAAAAAAATTTTTTTTAAGAAAATGTATGAATGAAAAATGTGAACCTAAAAAGATGTTAAATATCATTACTCATTAAGGAAATGTGTTAAAATTCTTCAAATTGGACACTGGAAAAAGTTAATACTACTAAAAAAATGTAATGCTCCCATACATAAATTAAAAATAAAGAATTACAAAGAGATATTACCAATACACCAGTTAAGATCTGGGGCTATAATTAATAAATTAGACTAACAATACCGAGGCACCTGGGTGGCTCAGTCAGTTAAACGTCTAACTATTGATTTCGGCTCAGGTCACGATCTCACAGTTTGGGGGATTAAGCCCCGCATCGGGCTGTGTGCTGACAGTGCAGAGCCTGCTTGGGATTCTCTCTCCCTCTCTCTGCCCCACCCCAGCACTTGGGCATGCGCTCGCTCGCTCTCCCTCTCTCTCTCTCCCAGAATAAATATAAATAAACATTAAGGAAAAAGACAGACTAACAATACCAAGCGCTAATATCATAAGGATACGGAGCAACTATTCTCTCATAGCAGTCGTAGGTACGTAAACGATTACAGACACCTTCATAAACAGCTTGATGGTATTTCATAAACAAACTACCCACGTGACTCAGCAATCTGTTGGCGTTTACCCAAGGTAAACAGAAACACACATTCACATAGAGAAATGTACCCAAATGTTTACAGCAGCCTTATTAATAATCACTAGAAACTGAAAACAACTCAAGTGTCTGTCCGTCAGTGGGCAAATGGATAAACAAATTAGGAGCCAACCATCCAAAAGAATATTGCCGAGTAACAGAAATCTTGCATACTGACACCCACACCCCCAGGTCAGTCCCAGAGCCGCAAAGCCAAGTCAGAGCAGCCAGATGCCAAAGGCTGCAGTCTGCACGATTTTCTTGATATCAAATTCTAGAAAAGACAAGACTAGGGTGACAGAAAGCAAATCAGGGATCGCCTGGGCTGCGGGTGAGGGAGGGGAACTTTGAGGGTGTTAAGAGTATTTTCTCATAACTGGGGAAGGCCTCATGACTCCGTCCGTTTGCAATCTTGCGAACCCTTTTTTAGTGTATGTCCTTCTCATGTCTCTTCTTTTTTCTAAATTTCCTGAATTTTGTCCTAAAGAAATATTTTTTTTCAAAATATTAATTTGTTTAAAGCATTTAACCAACAAAATGAGAAACAACCAAAATAGCCAACAATGCAGAAATAAACAAATGATGGCCCCTCCCTTCAAGGGACTATTATGAATGTAGCCAATAAAAATCACATTTTCATAGGGGCGCCTGGGTGGCTCAGTCAGTTCAGTGTTGGACTTCGGCTCAGGTCATGATCTCACGGTCAGTGAGTCTGAGCCCCGTGTCGGGCTCTGTGCTGACAGCTCAGAGCCTGGAGCCTGCTTTGGATTCTGGGTCTCCCTCTCTCTCTGCCCCTCCCCTGTTCATGCTCTGTCTCTCTCTCAAAAATGAATAAACGTTAAAAAAAATTTTAATCACATTTTAATACTCTATTTAATGACATATGGAAATATTCATGACACAAGCGGAAATACAAAAGCAGCAGAGAATACTTTGTAGTCATATAATCTTAACTTTGCTCGTATACACAATATACGTATGGATACATGCATACAATTGTCTGATTTCTTTGTTCTACGACAGGGCGATGCTACCTGAACAATGTAAAAAAAAAAAAAAAAAAATGCCAAAGATCTCCCCAGAACCAGCACTTGAAAGGAAATCACCTGAACCAAGGTCGTACATAGTAAACTGTCATCCAGGAGTGGGGATGTCGCTTCAACGGTTGTTACACATTGTTACAGATGCAGGATAAGCCACACCTGTCAGCACTATTTACATTGCACTCAGATGCAGTACAACGAAACGTGCAAGACAACAACTTGACAGTAAATTGAAACTAGACAAAATGCAAACATGCCTGAAGAAACCAGAAAGCAGACCGGGAGGTGGTGTAGTTTCACCAGAAGGAGCGTGTCTGATTTACAGCTGCTTGAGCAAGACATGTAACCTGAGCTCATCCTCCTCTTCTGGAGAATGGGGAACAATACCCCCCATTATTCATGCCTCTCAAGGTTATGGCGAAAATCAGATGAATTGATATACGCAAGACGAAGTTTTAAACTGCAAACTGCAAATCCAACGTGAGGTAGTCTTGTCCCTGGGATTTGGGGGCTAGGAACGATTAGCAGCCATTAACAAGTAGCAGCCTCTTGATTATACCTTTCATTTAAATTTAAATGCACTTAAATGCTCTTATGGGAAAGATACAGGGAATCTTTGGAGCTCCAAGAGCAAACTAGCTACGAGTAGTGGCCATCCCCAGGAAACGGTCAAGAGAATTATAGCTACAAGCACAGAAGTGGATGGACTGATTCCAGAACCCCTATTCCAAAACCTTGACCCCCATCAGGGCTGGCATACTGGAAAAGCCACATGGTACAGAACCAGACAGACAAAAGTTTCATTTCCAGCTCTGTGGCAGATGATGCAGGATTCAATTTCACCGAGCCCCACCCAGTTTCAGCCAATGTGGAATTGGCTAAGAACTCCTCCCAGGGCGCTGCAATGAGGTACAAGATAAAATATACTGTATCCTTGACATGGCTTGATTGTATCTCCCTCTTGACGGTGACTTAGAGTTCCATAAACTTCTCTAATTAATGACACCCAGTGACAACCTTTTACACACACAGGCATCAGCACAGGACTGGGGACAGGAGACAGAGGTGCATGCCTCCGAATGTCCAGACCAAGAAAAAAAAAAAAAAAAAAAATCCATCCGTCCACAAGTTCATAGGTATGATGTATACCATTGTGAAATACGTTATGATCCTATTTGTTCCAAAGTTTTATTTAATAAATCAAAATTAAGTACTCAAAAAGAAAAAAAAAAAAACACCTCTAGTAACTTTCTCTGGGGATAAATTGTTTGGGGCTTCCTGGCGTCTAACACTAAGAGCAGCTTCCTGCTCTTGGTTCAGAGAAAACGTGGCTAACTCTGGCTGGTGCAGAAGATTTTGTTGAACAAGGGCACAAATCAAGGTGAAGCTCTTCTCCTTTCCTCGAAGCAGAGATAACCACAAATAGAATACGGCGATAATAGGCAGGCGGGACTATTATATTCTTTTAAAAATTGGGAACAGCAGGAAGTTGATAGCTCCGAGGTAAATGTGACAAGAACTAAAAGCACAATAGGATCTAAATCCATCCGGCTGCCAAATTCGGTAATATCCTGATGAAATTATTTTTTTATATAAAAGAATACATTTTCTCACCGCCTCCTCGACCCTCCTAACTCTTCTCTGGAAGAGTCTCATCAACAACACCTTAATTGATGGCGACTGACTGGGATTTTAGTGGATCCGATGGCCAGGCTTGGGCCCCGCCCCTGAGGGCCATTTTAAAGCAATGTATTTCAGCAACATTCGGTGTTCACGTAGATAGCAAGTTCTTAATAGAATCGGGGAAGATGTTCTTTGGCAGAAAATGATTTCGTAGACATTTTTCATTATGATAGATGTGGTATTACAGCCGTTATAAAAAATTTCAAGCTGTGTGCTGCTTTGTCACCAGCGTTATAAATCACTCACTCGTATATTAAAGTCTGTGGAAGGCAACTGAAGAGAAGGGGAAAAAAAGCCCTCATCTCCTATTTACAGACTGGGTATAATTTGGTATTATTCTTAAAGGTTCAAGGCAGCTTAGAGAATCTGTATTCGGTGCTTACCTTAGGATCAGGAGATCACATTCCATTACTGCTGAAGCCAGGGAAGGAACGGCCACGCAGTTGAGTTAACATTTTCTGCCGTAAATCCTGATGTGAAAGGTAAAGGCTGTGCTTCCAAGAGATGGAGAGAGAAGCCCACTGCCATTTGCAAGATAAGCTAGTAATGGAATTAATTAGGAATTAATAAATTACATGCACTAGAAGCAACTCCGTGCCACTGATGCAATTTATTTTAGGCACGTGTAAGTCTATGTGTATGTTGGTCTATGTCTGTCTGCCTTTATAGGCGACTGGGATATCTCAGTGCTTGGATTTCAGTTGGACTGAGAAGGTCCTAACATCCTAAAATTTAAGGATGCCCTCTTTCTTGAAACCTTATTGATTCTGGACGTTTTAAACACAATACCATAGGAATGGCAGGGAAAGGCAAAGACCAACGATGGACTTAACGACCACCCTTTTTTCTGGATCAAAAGCACATGTCTAAATTCAGTGCACACTGCTTTTAGCTCTCCTCACACATTTAGCTTTATGATCGCAACGGTCCGACCCCCAGTTTGGCTCACTGTTGGTGGGGAGGTGGGGGTAATAACTGAGGAAATGTCCCCCACCACCTGTGGCCGAGCTTCTCAACTAGTGGTTCTCGGCCAGGTATGATTCTGCCCCCGCCCCCCTCTAGGAGGCACGTGGCTGTCTGGAGACATTTTTGGTTGTCATACTGGGGGCAGGGTACATTACTGGTTTCTGGTGGATACAGACCAGGGACACTGCTGAACGCCCTTCAGAGCACATGGCGGTTCCCACCACAGAGAATGACCAAGCCCACAGGGTCAACAGTGCCGAGCTGGAGCCATCCTGGTCTAGGGTTAACCAGGCCAATCCTCCAACCAAAAAAGTAATGATCTGATCTTTTTTAATTACCACATGGAGAGAAGAATTATGAGCCCTGGGTGAATTCTGATACTGGCTTCAGTTTCATTACTTGGGACCCGACTCTATTATTTACACAGACTGAAGATCTTTGCATCTCTAAAAAAGAGGGCTCTCATCAGAGGAATGTGGGCATTCCCCATCTTCCTCAATGAGGCCCTTCAGATATCCCATAGGAAACTCTAGTGACTAATTAGAGCTTCAGGACAGCGGTCATAATCTATTCCAAGATGGTCCCTCCCATCTTCTAATAAGGAAAGCCAGCAGAGAGTGGAGCCAGACGATTCTCTATAACTGTGTTACCAACACAATTACTAAAGGGAAAAGACTGGAAAGGGAATACAGAGGAGGGAGGAATGAAGAACAGCAAGTACGAAAACCCTCGACCCCGTTAATTTTCACAATTCTGAAATGGGTTGTGTTTTGTGTGATTTGTACCACGAAAAACATGAGGCTCAACGCTGTCGGGTAACTTGACTCAAGCTCTACTCCTAGTAAATAAAAAGGCAAGATTTGAACCCAGTAGGTGTGACTGCAAGCTTCATTATTTTTCCAATGCTTTGTCATACCATGGAATACCCATTAGAGATTCATTCTTATGCTTAAACCACTCTTGATTGCAGGAGCCCGCATGGGAAAGTGGTGACAGACTGGTTGACTGGTTTGAAATACAAATTTGGTAGGATGCAAACCTGGTTATGAAACCCAAAGGAACTTGTTGATTATTAGGAAACCTTCATTAATTCTGGATTGCACTTGAATTAAACGCCTAACAGGGAGAACACAAAGCCAGTGAGGGAACAATGGCTCCTCCTGACTCCTTCCCAACTAGCTTCTCCTGCCAGTGTTTCCACTGAACACAGAGGCTGATCTGCACCAAGTGGGATATTTTCTTTGTGATTTTGCCCCCAGAAGGAAGACTTGGTGGTTGTTTACAACTCACCATCCTGCTCCCCAGCTAGAATAGGAAAACGTACAATTTGAACCTCTCCTACGCTGTTTAAATCACAGCCCCGCCGACAATTTCCTAGGAGTATTCTGACACATTAGATCGGGAGTTCTAAATCCTGAATATGCATTGCATCTAAGTTGCGAGGCGCCTTCTAAAACATTGCTGCCAGGGGCTCCTCACATCATTTAAAAGAATAAAGTCTTTCACTCAAAGGCCACTACTGTCTGATCTCAAACCACACGCCCCACCCCAAACTTCCCTTCCATCGTCCAACTAAACTACTACCTGCCCTTCAAATCCACCCACACATGCTCCCCTCCTCACCTGGCTGCCTCCATTCATCCTGTTTAGGATGGGTGCCTCCCCTGCCCCCAGCACTTAACCCGAAACCCACCCTCCCATGGAAGCCCACCCCAGTCGAGCCAATATGCACTGAATCCGCGTAACATCCATTTGGCCCATTCGTGGAGCCATCGTTCACTCAACGGACACTGATGAAGTTCCCTCTGTGATGATCTTTTTGCACACATATAATGTGTCCGCCCCAGTATCTCCCTCCAGGGCAAACGTCAGGCAGGCTTATGGCCATGAGACAATACTCAAGTTCCCTAAGTTGAGGGTTCCTATCCTGTAACCGATCCATGGCACGTGCAGCTGTCCCCTGGCCTTCGGTGCGTCACCCTGTGGGAACGGAGGCTCAGGGGACCCACACACATACTGCACTGAGTGATCATCGGTTCTCTTGCCGCTGACCCGAGAGTCTCTCACATTCTGCCAGCACCTATGAAACCATGGCCGGCCGTTCGTTCGCTCGCACAAAGGCCGAAACGTTAGGTCCTTCACAGATCTTAAGAGGGCGTGATATCAGCCCTCCCTTAAATCCATCCTATGAGATCTTCAGTGAGATCTGGGTTATTTACCAAGGTTTCTTCACAAATAGATTGTTCGGGGGGAAACACAGAGAAGTTCCCGAGTCAGAGCCTACATTGGTAGAGGATGAAAACAGGGACATCGCCATGAGGACAGCAGACCTCAAGAATACACTTAAATATACCTCAGGTCTTCCTTATTCTGAGCTTCTCGAAGGAAGGCATCATGGTCTAGTCACTGCAATAGCCCGGTGCCAGCCAACATCTGACTTGAAGTATCGTTACACTCAGTAAATGTTGAAAGGCTGAATGACCTGATGGCATATGAGACTATGCTTATGATGTGCTGTTGAGAATCGGTGCCCAAAGTTTCCTTCTAAAATGTGAACCTGATCAGGGCATCTGGGTGGCTCAGTCACTTAAGCATCCAACTCTTGATTTCGGCTCAGGCCATGATCTCACCGTTTATGAGTTTGAGCCCCGCAGCAGCGCAGAGCCTCCTTGGGATTCTCTCTCTCTCTCTCTCTCTCTCTCTCTCTCTCTCTCTCTCTCTCCCCCCTCTTTCTCTCTGCCCCTCTCTCCTCACACTCTTTCTTTCTAAAATAAAATAGACTAAAAGAAAATAGTAAAAGAACCTGATCATTTCATGCCTTTCAATTCTTCCACGACTCTCCATCATGCGGAGAATAGAATCCAAAGTTCTTACTATGGTCGACAAGGACCCGGGTGATCTGAGTGCTGGCTCCTCCTGGACCCGTCTGGTACCACTGAGGCTCCCCCGCAGCCCCGCCCACCTCCTCGCCCTTCCCAGACACACCGGGAACGCCCCATCTCAGGCCTTTGGCATTCACGTCTCATCCTCCTAAATACTCTTCCCTAAGACATCGAGATGGATCACTCCCTTCATTTTACCCAAATTTCACCTCATCAGGGATGCCTTCTCCAAGTGCCAGTAGAAAACAGCAGCTCTTTATCGAGCTTTTTAAAAAAATAACACCTTCACTCTTGTGTCCCGGAAACCACAGGTGTCCCGGAAGAAGTCTGAGTCAGCCTCCCCATTCTGGAGTTTCTGGAACCTCCGCAGGCTCTCAGGGCTGCTGACCCAGGGCACACCAGGTGCATGTGCTCCGAGAGTCCCCACAGCCCCCCTCCCCCCTCCCCGCCCCCCCCTAGTACAAGGCAGGGTGGCCCAGCTCCCTCTGCAAAGGGGAGATAATGGGAATCCTTCGCTGTTCCCTTTCCCCTGCTTCGCATTTAAGGAGCTACTGATGGCCACAAGATAGTCTAAAACCACCACAGATGCCCGGCCGGGCTTTGGCTGTTTGCATGCTTGAAATTTTCCGCTTTAATGACTGCAACACAGAAATCTTAGTTAAGTTTCAGTCATAAGCCGCGAATAAAATGAATCCTTTAATCATGGAGAAAATTCCCCAGCTGAAGTAAACAAGCAGGTTTTAAACAGTTCTATATATCTGGGGTTTCACGATATTCTCGAAGGAGATGTTTATAGAAATTCTAAATATCAAAAATAACCCTGCATCTTTGGGGCTTAGAGAGCCTCAACTCTAGTGAATGAAAGTCAAGTGTAAAAAGAAATGAGCCTTAATTGCATTAGAACAGCTGCGGGGTTTCGACACGACAGTGGCTGAAGTCAGGATGGCGGAGGCTGTCGAACCGCCTTGTGGCAAACAGGGTGAGGCTGTTTGGGTCAGATCCAGCCAGACGGGTATTTCTGCCCATTTTCCTGTTTGCCTGGCTTTTGGTTGGGCGGCTGCTCTATCTGTAGGTTTTCTGCCTCCTCCTTGTGGCTGACAGCTTCACAGTGAATCTCATTTAGGAGAGTTGCAAGGCAGGTTGGGGTACCCAGTACTTCCGCTTGGCGGTAACAGAAAGGGAGGGAAGGTGGCAATACTCCCAGACGCCCCTAACTGAGGTCCTGTGTGACAAGAATACACAAGTTCCACCTCAGGGCAAATTCTGAATCCAGGAGCAGAGAAGACAGGCATTTTCCAATCAGTCCATCTCTAAGTTAGTTTCAGCTACTTAGGATTCCCTTGGCTTTAAGAACTGTAAGCCAGAGATCAAAACCCTTTTGTAAACTGCCTCTGAATAATGTAGCAAATGGCATCTTGAAGCTAAGGCTGGATCATTACAGTCCGAAAAAGCAATATTAAAGTTGGAGCCTTGCCCCACCCCCCATCCTGCAGGGAAAAGCTCATTTCCTATAGAGAATTTTTACAATATGCTTTGGGCTCCTTAATTGTATCTAATTGATGGATTTCAATTACAAAGGAACAAAAAAAGTAAGTGTGGCCGCTACTTACAGGATGGAAATCATTCTTCTATCTTGGAAATCTTATCATTACAGGAGGTCCAACCTTTGGCCCAAGTGAGGAATTTTACTCATCTACCCAGAACATGATTAAAAAGAAACCCAGAATATAATGAGCGAATTACTGCCGGGGCCAGCATGCCCAGAGTGGGTTTTAAATAAAGCATGAATTATTCTCAGCTATAGAGCCCCTATTCAGGAGAAGCAGAGAGCCAGGGGGACAGTACAAGAAGAGTTAAAACCTCTACCCGAAGACCCCACGTCTGCTCTGAACCCCAACCCTTCTATTGTGAGTGTTCATCAATATTTAATTTCCTTTTTCTCTTATCTTTCCGTTCCTGCAGCCCTGTGCTCTATTCAACTGAATGATGCTGGTATCATATTGTAGATGCCAATAAACACTGCCAGGCTCACACTAATAAGCGCCTTATTAGTCTGGCTATTCTGCTCAGCTCAACAAGTATTCAATGGGTGGCTACTATGTGCCACGTTCTGAGAATATGAAAATGGGAGAGGACACAATTCCCCGCGATTATCAGGAACCTCATTCTGGAGCCAGACGGTCAAGGTCTTGCCTGCTATCCTACTTGGCGACATCACGTAACTTTTTCTCATTTGCAAAATACAGACGAGGACCCTCCACCTCACACAGAATCAGGCAAACACTTTGAGTGTTAGCGTACATAAGCAGTGGCTGGCACATGCAGTCAGCACTCTATAATGATAGCTGTACTACTATTTTTCTGGGAGGCCTCAGACGATGAAAAGAAGCAAGAATGATTATTCCAACCCCATGTGATAAATGTGATATTGATCAGCACGGGAGCTTTGGCAGCGCAGAGGATGGCCTGGGTGGGAGGGAGAGAAATTGGGCTGCGATAAGGACAGATTTTCAATAAGAGATGAAACCCAATTGAAATTTTTTAAAAAGAAAGAAAGAAAAAAACCCAACCAGGAGCCTATACCTCTCTACAAATTTCCACTTCTTCCTGAAAAATGAAGGTTTTCTCTACTGCCCCATCCTTTTCTCAAGACAAAATGCCTGATATTTGCTAAGAGAGCTGATCTTAACTGATCTTAAGTGTCTTTATCCGCCCCCCCCCCCCACCCCGCCCCACCACACACACAAAATGATAACCTTGGGAGGTGAGGGCTGTTCTGATTAACCTGACAAACATCTCATGATGTATACGTACATTAAGTCATCACATCACCTTTAAAAGATGACACTGTGCAACGTAATCATATACAATTTTGGTCAATCATCCTCAGTAAAGCTAAAAAAAAAAAAAAAAAAGAACGAGGCTTACAATCCTATTACGAGATAAGCATATGACGTGTCTTCAGGCTTCGGCCCTAGTTCGGCCCCAGCTAAAACCCCCAGTGGTTAAGGGCATGGAAGTGGAGGCCAGATGTTCAAGCCCAACTGTGCCACTTACTGGTTCTGAAACCTCGGATAAGTTACTTAACCTTGTGGGGGCCCCGTTTCCTCATGGGTGAAACAGGGGCCATAACGGTGGCAAGGAGCATTTAGAGCAGTGTCGCGCAGAGTATAAACCCCATATAAACAGTGATGGGAAAAATAACAGTGTCCCCAGGATCAGAAGTGGGAGTTTGGTTTCTAGAGTCCTGTGGACCATCCCAACTAATTTTTTTTTAACAGTTTCAGGAGTTGCAAGTGACGTACGATCAATTCCGTATGTTTAAGGTGTAAATTTTATTTAAGTGTAAAATCATAAAAACTTGACATATATGTACCCATAAATCCATCACCACCATGAAAATGAGAGTTGCTTTTGAAAACTCTCTCCACGTCACTCCCTTCCCTCCCCATCCCCAACCCTGCCTTGTCACTACATATTCATTTGTATTTTAGAGAATTAGATAAAAGTGGAACCGTACTCTTTTTAAGCATCTTTCACTCGGCATAGCTATTTTGAGATTCATCCAGGTGTTATAGGTGATTCGTTCCTTTTTATTAATGAGGAATATTTCATAGTTGTCTGTCCATTTACCTACTCATAGACATTTGGTGTTGTTCCCCGCTTGGGGCTATTACAAATAAAGCTGCTATAAACAGTCATTTACATGTTTTCTCACGGACCATACTTTCTCTTGAGTCATTAACTTCATATGGCTCAATTACATAGTATGTATATTTTTAAATTTTAAGAAACTCCCGGGGTGCCTGGGTGGCTCCGTCAGTTACGCGTCCGACTTCAGCCCAGGTCATGATCTCACGGTTCATGGGTTCAAGTCCCGCGTCAGGCTCTGTGCTGACAGCTCGGAGCGTGGAGCCTGCTTCAGATTCTGTGTCTCCCTCTCTCTCTCTGCCCCTCCCCCGCTCATGCTCTGTCTCTCTCTCAAAAATAAACATTAAAAAAAATTTTAAGAAACCCCCAAATTGTTTTCCAAAGTGTGCCATTTCACACCCCCTCCAGTAGTGAATAATAGTTCCTGTTTCTCCACATCCTCACCAACCCTTTGCTTTCTTGGTCTTTTTAGATTTAGCCATCAGTATTCTTTTGCCCATTTTTTTTTTAATTGGGTTGTTTGATTTGATTTCTCATTAGTAAGTTTTGAGGGCTCTTTATATGTAATCTGGACATAAATTCTTATCTAGATATGTGACTGGCAAATATGTGCCTCCAGTGTGTTGCCTGACCCCTCCTTATTCTCGTAATAGTGTCTCTCATTGTTTTTTTAATTTATATTTTAGTTGACATCCAGTGCAATATTGGTTTCAGGAGTAGAATTCAGTGATTCATCGCTTACATACAACACCCAGTGCTCATCACAAGTGCCCTCCTTGGGGGGCCTGGGGGGCTCAGTCAGTTAAGCGTCCGGCTTCGGCTCAGGTCATCATCTCATGGCTCGTAAGTTCAAGCCCTGCGTCAGGATCTGTGCTGACAGCTCAGAGCCTGGAGCCTGTTTCAGATTCTGTGTCTCCCTCTCTCTCTGTACCTCCTCCACTTACACTCTCTCTCCCAAAAATAAATAAACATTATTCTAAAGATTACACAAAAGGCGCCCTCCTTAGTACCCATCACCTGCCTAATCCATCTCCCATCTACCTCCGTCAACCCTCAGTGTTTTTTCTCTCGTTAAGAGTCTCTTGTGGTTTGTTTCCCTTTATTCTTTTTCCCGCTTCCCATATGTTCATCCATTTTGTTTGTTTACTAAATCCCACATATGACTGAAATCATATGGCATTTGTCGTTTTCTGATTGGCTTATTTCGCTGAGCATAATATATTCTAGCTCCTTCCATGTCATTGCAAATGGCAAAATTCCATTCTTTTTGATGGCTGAGAAATATTCCAGTGTGTGTGTGTGTGTGTGTGTGTACACACACCACATCTTCTTTATCCATCCATCAGTCAATGAACATTTGGGTTCTCTCCATAGTTCGACTATTGTTAATAGTACGGCTACAAAATTGCAATACCCCTTTGACTCTGTGTTTTTGTATCCTTTGGGTAAATACCTACTAGTGCAATTGCTGTGTCGCAGGGTAGTTCTATTTTTAGTTTTTTAAGAAAACTCCACAATGTTCTCCAGAGTGGCTGCCCAGGTTGCATTCCCACCAACAGTACAAGAGGGTTCTCCTTTCTCCATATCCTCACCAACACCGGTTGTTTCTTGTGTTGTTAATTTTAGCCATTCTGACAGGTATGATGTGGTATCTCATTGTGGTTCTGATTTGTGTTTCTCTGAAGATGAGTCATGTTGAGCATCTTTCCATATGTCTGTTAGCCATCTGGATGTCTTCAGAAAAGTGTCTATGCATGTCTTCAGCCTATTTAATTGGGTTACTTGTTGTGTGGTTGTTGAGTTTGGTAAGTTCTTTATCGATTCTGGATACTAACCCTTTAAGATGTGTCATTTGCAAATATCTTCTCCCATTCTGTAGGCTGCCTTTTAGTTTTGTTGATGTTTCCTTTTCCTTCACTGTGCAGAAGTGTTTTATCTTGATGAAGTCCCAATAGTTCATGTTTGCTTTTGTTTCCCTTGCCTTATTCTCTTAATGGTGTCTTTTGAAAAGGATATATTATATTTTTCATTTTGATGAAATTCAATATAGCAATTTGTTTTTTTTATGGATAATGCTTTTGGTTTGTTATCTAAGAATTTCTGTCCAACCAAGGTTTCAGAGAATTTCTCCAATTTTATTTTTCCTAGAATATTTACCATTTTAAGTTTTTCATTTAGATCCATGATCCAATGTAAGTTCATTTTTGGATATAGTCAGAGATGTGGACCAAAGTTCATTTATTTTCATATGGGTATCCAACTAGTTCAATACCATTTGTTGAAAAAAATCTATCCTTTCTCCACTGAATTGGCTTTGTACCTTTGTCAAAAATTAGTTGCCCATGTATTTGGGGTCTATTTCTGGACTGTCTGTTCTCTCCCATTGATATACTTATCCACCTTTCTGTCATCTTAATGATCTTTTCACACTTTGTTGATTACTACAGGTTTGGAAAAAGCCTTCAAATCAAGTAATACTAGTCTGCCAACTTTGGTCTTTTTCAAAGTTGTTTTAGCTATTCTAGGTCTTTTGCACTTCCATATGAATTTTAGAATCAGCTTATTAATTTCTACAAAAATTCCTGAGATTTTGATCAGAATTAGATTGACTATTTAGATAAATTTGGGGAGAATTTGTCTCTTAACAAAATTGAGTCTTCCAACCCATCAACATGGTATATTTCTCCATTTATTTAGATCTATAATTTTTCCTAGCAATGTTCTATATAGTTATGCATAGGTCTTTCATGCATGTATTTTCAATTCTGACTTTTACATTTTGTCGGATTTATCCCTATTTCATATTTGTGATACTATTGTAAATTGTACTGTTTTTTAATTTCAATTTCCACTTGTATGTAGCAAGGATATAAGAATACAATTAACTTCTTTATATTGATTTCAAACCTGCAAACTTGCTAAATTCACTTATTAGTTCTAGCTTCTTTTTTGTAGATTCTGTAGGTTTCTGCATGGAAGATCATGTCATCGGCAAACAAAGGCAGTTTTACTCCTTCCTTTCCAATCTGGATGGTTTTATGGGGTTTTTTTCCCACCTTTTCTTGCCTTATCCCACTGGCTACAATCTCTATACAGTGTTCTTTGGAAGTAGTGGGAACGTACACCTTTGTCCTGTTTCTCATCTTAAGAAAAATCATTCAGTCTTTCACCATTAAGTATGATGTGAACTATAGGTTTTTAGTTGGTGTCCTATATCAGACTGAGCAATTTTCCTTCTATTCTGAATCCATATGTTCTAGTCAGTATTCAACTGGACATTCAAAGGGGCCCTTCTGCAGGCGGTTCTCTCCACATAGCCCTCTGCCCTCTGGCACATGATCTTGCAAGTTCTGCCTACCTGGTTTCCCTGAACTCTCACTCCCATCTCCCCAGCTCTGGGATCTGCTGGGTTCCACCTGGATTCCCTCTCTCTGTGCCATAGTCTGGAAACTTCCTCAAGGTAGAAAACTAAGGCAAATGGGGCACTCACCTTTGTTATTTTTCATTTCCCAGGGATCACTGTCTTTCATGATCTCACCCCCAAAATCCATTGTTTTATATATTTTGTCTCTTATTGTTTCAGGAAGGAGGATAAAATTTTCATCTTAGTTGAAAGTGGAGGAGTCTATCTCCATTTCTACCTTTTATTCTTGTTTCTAATCAGGGACTCCCATTGTTTTCCCCACTAGCTGAGCTCCATGCCTAGCACTTTCTAGCACCTTTTCTCTCTCTAGATTGGCTCAAAGAAAAATTAGCCTTGGAATTGGGAATACCTAGGTTCAAGTGCTGGCTGTTGCACTTACTAACCATATTAGTTTATTTTCCCATCTGTAAATTGAAGTAACCAAACCTACTTTGCAGAATTGTAAAGATTCAACGTTATCACCATTAAAACAACTTCTCCAGTGACTGGTAAATGACAGGGACTCGATAAATGATGGGTGTCATTACTATTACTAGACTTCTTGTCCTTGCTTATTCTCTCTCCTTCTCTTCTTCCCTGCCTCCACCTTCCTTTCTCTGGATCTGTTCAGCCCTAATATTTGATGACTGTGGGCTGCAGTGACAAATTATGCTTCAAGTTAAGAATGGGCCCCATGACAGCTGAGTCATGCCATTAAGAGTCTGTAGAGTGGGAATGAATCCCAGCCCTGAAATATCAGAGTGTGTGGGTGGTTTCTGCAGGAATCACTGATGAGCACCTGTTAAATATTTTACTTTTCTTAGACAATCCTCTGTCATTCACTTTTAAGTTTTAAAATAAAGTCTCTTTACACTTGACAAAAGACCAGAGACACCTGGGCCACCACCCATGATTGTTCTAGTTGTTCTCTGCACAGCTCTATGAAGTACTTATCCCTCTACAGACACTGTGAATTTGTAGAGTTGTGACAAGTGCCCCAAAATAATAGCAGCAAAGTATTTTGAGAAGGGACACCTATTGCTAATTTTCATAAGTAGACCTTTGGTTAGAGAAAAGTTGAAAGTGGTTGAAACAGGTCAACGGAGTATCCCAACAGTTTCGTAATGGAATAAAGATTCATCTCCCCACTGGAAGTCTTCTTGGCTGTCCCCTTCTAGGGATTTTTTTTCAGCACTGGGAATATTCCATGGATCAAATAAACAGTACAATGTAGTAGCAAAGAACATGAGTATTCATATCACCCAAGATGGTGTTCCAATTCCACCACTCACTAGTAGTACTATCTTGGGTTACTTATTTGAACCTTCTATGAATTTTCATTTGTAAAATGAGAGTAAATACACCTGCCTAATCAAAGTTCACGTGAGGCTGGCATGAGATAATATATGTAAAGTGCCCCATATATAGTGCATACCCTGTAAATGGTAAATAGTATCATTACCATTAACCCTGCTCTTATTATTATAATTATAATTACTGTTGTTGTTGTTGTTGTTGTTATTGTTGTTAGCAATAGTTCATCTAACCACTGTCCAACACTGTCCAACAGAAGTTTCTACGACGACAGGAGATTCTATATCTTCGTTGTCCAATACGGTAACCACCTAGGCACGCGTGGGTACTGAGCACCTGCACTGGATAACAAAGCCCTGTGGAATCCACCTGTCCTGGTCTGCTCGAGCTGATACAACAGAACACCATGAACTAGGTGACTTACAAACAACAGAAATTTACTTCTCACAGTTCTAAACAGTGGTCCAAGATCAACTGTCAGACTTGGGTGTCTGGTGAAGACTTCTTGGTTCATAGAAGGCTGTCCTCTCAGACTCCTTACATGGCAGAAGTGGGGAGGGAGCTGACTGGGGCCTCTTTTGTAAGGGCTCTAATTCCACTCATGAGGGTGGACCCTAGTGATCACTTCCTGAGGGCTCATCTCCAAATATCTTCACACTGGGGATTAAGCTTCTAATATACGAGTTGGGGGTCAGCAGGAGGGGGGCACAGATATTCAATGTGTGGCACCATCCATGGTAATCACTGATGGGTGAATCTCACAAAAATTCTGCATCCTCACCAAGGAAAGAAGTTCCCAGGGGTCAAGTGCATGGCGAAAGTGTTACCAGGAAAGCTAAGATTGCACTTGGGCTTAAATCGATGTTCTTCCCAAAGACACTTGCCTGGTGTACTCCCTCACCTTTTTTTTTACATCCCTACTCAACAGCCTCTGGAAAGGCCCTTTCCCTGGCCACTCACCATCCCACCCCTCTCTACCACTCACCTCTACTCATTTTATTGGTCAGCACGGCACCTGCCACGGACACTGCACCTTTGTTCGTCACTTTGTTGACTGTTCTGTCTCCTGCCACTAAAGTGTAAGCTTCAGGAAGGTAAATTCTTTTTCTGCTTTGATCACTTCTCCATCTCAGTACCAAGGAGGTACCTGGCATAGTGTAGGGTTCCGGTAACTATGTGTTGAACTTCATACAACCAGGTTATTTGAAAGAGGCCAGAGCCCGACATCTTATAAGAAACAAAATACTTCTGTGAAATTAAAAACACTCCTCCCACCTGCCAGCTTCCTGCCCATGCCCCCTCCCCCTTGCCCCTGCACGTTAAGACAAGGGTCTGGGGATTCTCCAGTGACCACCACCAAGAGCTCTAGAAGTCTCAACCCACAGTTGGTCAGGCAAGGAGCTTCATTTCCAGTATGGGGAAAGTGCTTTGAATTCTAAACAAGACCCGACATTTAACATCCCGTTTTTCTCTCTCAATAGTTTACTCCCCTCACAGCTAATGTGATTAAGCATTCAAAGCAAGGGGTGTACATTTTTATTAGGACTATGACAAGTGATTCAGAGGTAATTAAGCAATGGAATGTTTCACACAATGCCCACTCCACTTAAGGAATAAACTCTACATTTTTGGGGATTAACTGACAAAAAGAAAAAAAAAGGGCATTTGGAGAGCGTCACTTGCTATAACGAACAACTATCAGACCTATTGTTGGGCCTTGGGTCGTCAAAAGAAAGTGAAATTTTTCATTTGTACAGAAGGATAAGAAAGATAAGAAAAATCAATATACAGATATATATTACATGGTCAGTTATTAAAACCCTATTTTTCTTTTTTATAAGAGGCAGCGTCTTAAACATACATCAATAGAAGGATGAGTGAATATGTAGCACTTCAAAGAATGAGGTACAATGATAGATACGTATGCGGAAAGATGGCTGTGCTATATTGATAAGGAAAAAAAGAGTTGTGGTATAGTTCTCTTCTTATAAAAAGGAATTTAATCGGTAAGTGTACATCTTCTATGTGTGTTGAAAAAGTTTCTCAAGGACACGTGTCAAACTGTGGGAAGTGGCAACTTCTAGGAAGTGAATTTGGACCTGAAATGACAACAGGTACGTATTATTTTTGCAATTATAGAAGGTATTAAAACATGCGAGTGTTCTAAAAATTAAGCTAAACCAAAAAAAGAAAAAAAAAAAAAAGCCAGAAAACAAAACCACCAGCAACACCAGGAGCCAGAGAATCACAGGAACAAACACCTGACTGCTTCGGGGAAGCAGGGCCCCCTCGACGAGACGCTTCCCCCACAGCTCCCTCCTATCCCAACGCCCACCCACAGCAGAACACAAGTCAACCGATTCGTCTGGGACTCAAAGAAACGGCGACCTGTGCCAATACAAGAGGAGAAACTGGCCACGACCGACAGACTGAGGAACATTTGTCGTCGCTGGCAAATCCCAAGATCACTGTGGCTGTCAGGGGTGATTTTTACTCTGTGCTAATTTTACCTTCTGCTTTCATGCCAGACTCTAACTCTCCCTAAGATCCAATTCCATTAAGGCCTGAACGAATGCACTGCCAAGTTTTTCAAGGGCCCTTTACATATAATCGATGTTAATAATAATGACGGCTATGCTTCACGGGTCTACCACGTGCCAAGCCACGTGCTAAGGTGCCACGGTGCCACTGAACCCTTCTAACAATCCTGCTCATAGGTACCGTCATCTGTGTTACATAAAAGGAAACGGGGTCTCTCCAAACTTAAGTGACTTGGGGTACCTGGGTGGCTCTGTCGGTTGAGCGTCCGACTTCGGCTCAGGTTATGATCTCGCGGTCCGTGAGTTCGAGCCCCGTGTCGGGTTCTGTGCTGACAGCTCAGAGCCCGGAGCCTGCTTTGGATTCTGTGTCTCCCTGTCTCTCTGCCCCTCCCCCGCTCATGCTCTGTCTCTCTCTGTCTCAAAAGTAAATAGACGTTAAAAAAATAAAAATTAAAAAATTAAATTAAAATGTTAAAAAAAATTAAGAACTTAAGTGACTTGTCCAAAGCCACACAACAAATAAGTGGTGAAGGGGAGAAGGGGAGAAAGGGAAAATTGAAGTCCTATCCAGTTGAGACAAGGATTTATCTAGTTCAAAAAGTATGAAGAATTTCAACATGGTGACAGCAGAGCATGGAAACAAGTGTGAGACCCTTGTGGGACACGGGCTCCCGGGAGGCCGTCTGCCCCTGAAGCCAGCCCCATATCTTGCCCCCTGCATCTGCAGACAAGACATAGATGTTCCATTCTGGAGTCTAGAAAAGCTGCCGCAAGGCTCTGCTCTAGGGGAATGAACAGGCGACAGCTTCTGGCACCTGAGAGCAGTCGGCGTGGGGCTTTGAGGAAAGCAAGCTGGGCAACGGGATGTGTCCCGAACTCCTACCCCATGAAGAACCTCCTTCGGGAAGGCTTCCTCCTCTCCTCCACCTCTTAACATCAAAAGCAGATTCTTGGCCTCACTCCCTTGTCCCAAAGGGACATCTGCTCTGTCACTGGCATCCCCACCACGCAAGGCAAACTGGACGATGATTTTTCCATAGATGAGCGGAAGTCAGTTACCCCCAGACTCAGCGCCGCCCCCCCCCTCACTGCTCCCAGCCTGTCACAGCGCCTTTGTGGCATAAGCAATGATTTGGCCACTCCACTCACTACAGGAACTAATGTTATTTTTAGGAGGAAAGCAATGTCACCCCCATATACTGAAATACGTTTCAAAACTTCGAGGGAATGAAGACCACATATAAACCGAATGTTAGCTCTCCTTGAATTCAGCGTTTGCCATCAGCTAGACACCAAGGCTTTCGGTGCATTTTCCCGTTCTTTACGGAAGCTCTTGGAGGGAAGTGCCATCTCCATCCCATTTGCTTGTAAGGAAGTGGACGTTCAGGAAGGTTTAAGTAACCGACCCAAAGTCACGCAGCTAGCAGGCGGGGGACGGTAGTGACCGGAAAGCGAACCCTAGCACCCGCCCACGCGCTCCACGATGGCCAATATCTAGCGTCACCTGTTCTGGAGAAGGGCCGTCAAAGCGCGATACCAAGTATGACCACATACGGGCAATGTGGTAGATGGGACCAGGTAAAAACTGCAGACATTCACATGCCGAAAAACCCAGTGAACGAGATGGAAAGGCAAACTACACCCATGAAACCACACCCATGAAACCATACCCTGAAACATGAATCCTTTACACTACGTAGAAGCCACTCACAAGCGAGTAAGAAAAAGGCATATACCCCCCTGGAGAAAAAATAAAATGGACAAAAGACGTGAACAGGCATTTCACAACAGTCCTTAAAGAAAATGGAAAAAAGTACTCAGCCACACTAGTAATCCAAGAGATGTAAAGTACAATATGATGCCATTTTTCACCAGCAGCAGTGAGATTTTTTTTTAATGGTATAAAGGAGATAATTTTTTGAAGTACGTTAATGAGATATTCTATTATTACTTTTTCCCATCTACCCCGCCCATACCCATTCTGCTGAAGTCCTCCGTTTGCTTCATGGAAGATTAGGAATCTGACAAATGAATTGGCAAAGAAAAAATTCCTATTTAGCCTTTGACTGCCAGATAGGTTTTGAGTCTCTAGTCTCAAGGAAACGGTCCCAAAGTAGGGTAAGGCAAGAATGATGGAAAGAGCAAACCGGATGCGGTTGCCAGTGTTGCAGAGTGGTCAGAGACGGTTTCTCTGGTGAGCTGACATTTCAGCCGACACCTGAAGGCAGTGAGAAAGCCAGACGTGCAGATGTGTGGAGAGACAGCATGCCAGGCTGAGCCCACGGAGGCTCTGGGGTGGGAATATACTGGTCTTATCCAGAGAGAAGCCAGGAGGCTGGTCTAGCGTTGATCCAAGAAGAGAGTGGCAGGAGAGGAGGTCAGGAAGTCAGCTCAGGGCCGTGTCCTGTAGAACTTTATTATGACTTGGCAATGAACTTGGATGCTCTTCTGCAGGAGATGCCAAGTTAGAGTACGAGGTGACCACATGACTAGTCCCGGCCCAAGAAATGTGAGCAGTAGCTCACTTCCCTGAGACATTTAAGAACCAGCCACCTCCACGTTCACTCTACCGCCGAGGCCATATGCAGAGACGGCGGAATACACAGTGGAGGGAGGCAGGGGCCGTGAGTCACCACACCGAGAAGTTTTGCAGTGCACTTGCCAGATCTGTGCGGGAATGTGCTTAAGAGAGAAACAGACTTTGCTGGGTTAAGCTTCTGGGATTCTGAGTTCACGCCTTATTGTGGCATCGCCTCATGTAAAGTTACAGAGTATTTGCACTTCTTGCCGATCACTTCCCAATTAGTGTGAGTGGTGGTTTCCAATAGGGGCTGGCAAACGATGGTCCATGGGACGCATTTGGTCCACTCTCTCTGTTTGTAAATAAAGTTTTATTGGGACACAGCCATGCTTATTAATACACACGTATTTATGTACGTATAGCTTAAGGCTGCTTTTTCCCTGTGATGGCAGAATTGAGTATTGGCAATAGACAGGCAGAGTGGAGTAGGTCCAATCTACGCAACATAACCCGCAAACCTCAAAATGTTTTCTATTTCATCTTTTACAGAAAAAAAAAAATTGCTACCATCTGGTTTTGTGCGAAAGTTTTTAAGTGAGACTGACTTGGGTCTGAATCCTTGGCAAGTTATTTGAGTCTCTGAGCTGCAGTTCCTTCCCCTGGTGATTGGAAGGATGAAACGGGCTAACCTATCTAACAACTTTAACCCCATGCCAACTCCAAATGAACACTCATCGTTGTGATAATTGCCCTTGGCGTTAACCATTCAGGTCACTTCTCGTTTTTCATAGGATTCTACGCACATAATGAAATCACTCGGTTCCTCAGAATACATTCATAGAAGGAGGATTCCTAGGTTGAAAAGCATACCCACCTTAAGGATTTTGTGACAATTCGGTAAATCTCTGGAAGGTTTGTACCAGTAAGGCTCCCCTCCCCCAGTCCACACTAGGAATTATCATGGTAATAGATAATGGACTTGCCTACAAGGCAGGCAGGCTGGGAAGTTTAAGCTTCCGGTATGCCTACAAAGAATAAGAAGATGTGACTGAGCCCAGAAAGAAGCCCCGAGAGAACCCAAAAATTGCTGCTATTTACAACAGCAAATAAGAGAGCGAATCGGAGACTTTTCACATTATTGCCTAGATAATTAAGCTCTACATATAATGAACAAAAACTGAAAGCAAAGGCATCATGCATATTGGCATTTCTCATTTGAAAGACATTGATACAGGGTATGCTTAATTAAGAGAGTACACTGTATTCGCCTAAATACGTAAGGTATTTATCTGGACTCAGGCTAAACCCAGCTAAGGACCCCCGGATAATCTTTCAGGTGGTTTATCTGGCTTTGAATCATCACAAACCAAATGTAACAAGAGCCAGTTTCAGCAGGAAACAAGGCAAGGGAGTAGAGGGGCTGCAGGGTTTCGGGTTTCTTTGATCCAGCAGGACACAGATCGTTTTGGTGGGAAGGCAGGAGGCAGCAGAGGGGAACAATCCCCTTCTTATTTCATGGCTAGCCTTGAAAAACACACTTCAACAGTCCGTGTGTGTTTGAGAGTTCCCATGACAACCAAATCACCCTCTCTTCTCCTTCAACAAACTGTAAAGTCATCTCCTACCTATTGACAACTAGATTACAAACTGCGTGCAGGCAGAGCCTGGGTCTGTTGTCCCATTACAGCTTGGAGCAGTGCCTGCCTGATAAAAGACATCAGTGCCTACGCTAAGTAGATGCCAATTGCCTGAACAGACTGAAAGAGCAGACAGGCTGGAGGGCAGGTCTCAGGGTATATAGGACTGCTTCTAGAGCGTGTGAGGCTGGACCCTTCTTCAGGTAAGTGAGAAGCTCTGGGAAATCCGCCTATAGTGGTATTTCTCACGCCCCTCTCTAAATGGCATCCTCCTCTTCTTCTGACAACAGGGGGCCCCGGGCCCTTGTCCTCATGCTCAGTGGACCCCAGGGAGGAGCATGGGACCTCACCCTAGCCCATCAGCGTATCACATTCCCCTGGCCAGTGGTTCAGAGTGGGCACACAGCCTAAGTCAGTCCAGAGAGAATGAATCTCAGGAGTTTTTCAAATACTGTGGGAAAGACACTTGTTCTTTCGCCCTGGACTTGAATGTGGCCAGATGTGAAGGTACAGTCGCGGGAGCTTTCCTGATACCCTGGGGAGCATCAGAACGAAGCCGAGACGCAGGGAACGTCCAGTTTCTGCTGAAATAGCTTCGGCCAGGGAGCCAGTCCTCCCCCCGGATGTTTCCTTTGCACCGAGCAGCAACTCTCCTGTTTAGGTGTCACTGACAGAGCATGCGTCACTAAGAAGACCAGCAAGGCCTGGCCCTTTTCCTCGTGGTAACTTTTCAGGATGAAAGCAAGCCTGGAGACCGGAATTCCAAACCCCAGCGTCCATGTCTAGCTCCCAGCCAGCGTGACCCCTTGGGTCCCTGAAAACGACTCCCCTCCCCCCTCCAAGGACCTAAGAAGGAACATGATGAGTCGCACGTAAACTCTCTGGAGTCCACAACTCATCATTGTCATCAGGTTTGGGTCCAAAGGCAAGTTTCTCCCTTATGTTTTGATTTTCCTGTTTACTCCTCCACATCTCCCATCTCACTGGCAAATGGCCATATACCAAGTGACAGCTGCCAAAATGTGAGCAGAAGTGATGTGTTGTCATTTCTGGCTGAGGCAGTGAAAAGTCCAGGCTCCGTTCTCCAGTATGCTTCTTCCCCTCTGTGGCTGCAGGGAAAGGCACACAATCCACACGGCACAGCCTACGGCAGCCGTGTGGAGGACGGCAAAGTCATCAGCGTGGGGCCCTGGCACCCCACAAGAGACGTGAGGCCTGAGGGACAGAAAGAGAACCACTTCTGTTGAGTTAAGCCACGGAGAGGTGGGGGCTGTGTGTAACGACCAGCCCACCTCTGCTGATCTAAGGCGGGCTGGGTCTGTATTTCTCCACATGTGCGTTCCCCACGAACTCAGAAAACATCTTCCTTCACGACTGAAGGGGATATTAAAACCATCAAAGAGTGAAGACGAGCACTTCCTGAAGTGCTGTGCACCAACCGAGGGATGAAGTCGATCTGAAGGACTACTCACGCGGGTAATTCCAAAATCAAAAGGTACTTGTCGGGGGACACGTGTGGACAAATACAGAAACGGAACCCAAACCCTTGGCATCGACAACGAAGGATGTTCCCTTCTCCTAGAAAACAGAACAGACGGTTGCACAAACATCATGATTCTTAAGCAAGTTGTAAAGTAAGGCCTTTCTACCTGCACATTATCAGCTGCTGAGTTCACTCTCTCTCCACGCTTTTTTTGGTGTGTGTCTATCTCCCCGTAATGACCAAGGAGAAACCCAGCTGGTTATGCAAAACGGAACTCTCATCGGATTTTTCGGATGTTGATGAAAATGAGCTTTACGACGCCCTACAACAAATGCATACAAAGTGCAAATGGTTTTAAACATTTTTCCAGGTTTTCTGGCCACTAGGAGTACAGCCAGAGCCGACATCTACGGTGTTCGTGTGAAAATTTTCGAGTCCTTGTTAATAGATTGCTCTTTCTTATGTATTTATCAGTTGCATGTTTCTAATTGACTTCAAAACACTAATAGCCCTGCAAAAAAAAAAAAAAAAAAAAAAAAAAAGGTTATTTTAAGCCAGGCCTGCGTTGTATGGCAAGTTGAGGCACACAGCTGAACAAAACGTGCTGTCAGTGTGTGCTCATTAGAAACAAATCCTTAGGGTAGCCGTATTTATGAAAGAGGAGCACAGAACAATAATTTAGGTAATAAAAATGTACTCAAGAGAAAAATCATTTTTAAAGCACGAACAAAGCAAAGTACAGTTTCCTGCGAGGTTGATACCTTTTCTATCCATTATTTTCATCAATACTTAAGAAAGTTTAGCTGGGTAGTTCCCAACTACTTAAAAATATAAATGCTAACCAACGTCAAATTTCTTTCCTCCTATTTCCCAGAGCTAGGTGCAGAGCCTCGTGGAAGGGAAAGCGGAGAAAAGAACCAGACGGTTTAAACTTTGAAAACAAGATCTTCATCTGAGCTGGAGACATTCGCTTTAACTTTTCATTTTTGTTAAAAGAAGGAAAATCTTCAAAGTTTGCAGGATGTCTAGGACCTGGCCTTTTTTGCCAACATTCCAGAACGGGTCCTCCAGTAAGAATGGGGCCTTTTTTTTCGAGTCTCTCCGGGAGCTGGTGCTCCCACGCAGGTGGCCTGATGTGAGTCCATCATAGCCAGTATTCCGTCTCATGCGCCCTGGGACCGGGACCCTGGCAGAGGCGGGTGGGCGCTGACATAGTGTCAGAGAGTGAGGCACATCAAGGGAGGCTGCGGGTACATACACGCACTTTCAAGTTTGGTTTGGGAGACCCCCCCCTCCCCCCATAAACAGGCCGACTGTACTGGGGTGCGGCTAGGGGCAGAGCCTGGAGGGTGGTGACAGGCCAGGAAGGTCACCAGGTAGGCAGCAGAGGCTTTGACTAAAGATGTCCTGCAACACAGACCCCACACGTACCAAGTTCCGGCACACTGTGCTGTTGGGAGCTCATGAGCCACCAGCAGATAAGCCGGTGTTTCCACGGACCTTTTCCTTGGTCTCGTCTGCCCCAGGGGAAGTAATCTGTCATCCTTTGTTACTTGCTAGAAGGGTGACCTGGTAGGACTACCAATAGGCTAGAAGAGCACAAGCAAGGTCTCCTTTGCAGACCCACAGCACAGGGAGCACAGGACCACTGAGCGCCCCCCCCCTACCCCGCAGAGGGAGGGCCGAAGGCAGAGAGGGCAGGGTTCGAACAGTGCTGGGCATCCATTTAGCAAGAATGAAGAGATCCATGAACCCACCCAAACCCTTCCTGTCTCATGCCAGTTTAAAAAAAAAAAAAAAAATCTCATTGGTAATTCCCTTCAACTTAAAAAAAAAAAAAATCAAAATATGGTCTAGCCTTGAACAGGGAAATAGCCTCAAGTTTGGAAAATCAAACGCTGTGCTTCAGTGGAAAAAGCCAGTGGGTCAACTTAACAAGAGAGAGGAAACTGGAACATGATAAGAAAAGTCAGATCGGACGTTCAGAAGAATGAGACCAAAGGAGGGGAGATCTTTTCTCTCCTTTCCCCCAGATTTCCAGAGTTGAGTTTGAGGGAGACCTGTATATACACACCCGTGCGTGTATGCACCTGCTACCAAATGCTGTCTCCGCAGGGCCATCGGCAGGAGAGCCAAGGCATCGGTTCGAATTGCTCCCCAGACTCCCCCACGGCGGTCTCCACGAGGGTGGCCACGCAGACCCCAGAACAGCTCCTGGAACCCTGGACCCCCGCCCCCCTTCCGCCTAGCAGCCCCCTAGTCCGGGTTTTGCTCAAGTTTGGGTTTGCTTTTAGGGACTTTACTCTTTACCACACGTCTTGGGGTATCTCAGCCTTTTGGCCGACGGCATGACTCTGCTTCTTGTGGAAGAATTTTTATTCCCTTCTTGTTCATTTCTTGCACTGAATTTTTTTTTTTTTAATAAAGTGAAAATACCAGAGAACTTTGTGATTACATAACTGTCCTGGATTATTTTGGGAACCATTCTATTTGCTACTGAAATGTTACTCTCATTGACGCTCGGTTTATTTTGAGAGAGCATGCCTCCTTTTGACAAAATTAAGAAGCAAAAAATAAATGGAGTTTTTTTGTGTTTTTTTTTTGGTTAAACAACGCATCGCACTTAAAAGATAAATCCCTGCCTTAAAAATAGTTGCAGCAGGAATAGCGCCAATTTTCAGCCAAAGTAAAATCATCTCCTTACAATGATCTTCCTTCAAGAGGAAAGACGGGGTGTGGCTATGTGACCTTGGCAAGGTGAGCTGGGTCTTTGTTTCCTCATCTGTACAATGGGAATAATACCAGAAAAGAGGTACTTTCTTCTGAGGAGCCTCCCCCCACCCACAGGGCCTCCGCATCCCCGGGATGTTCACCTTTTCCTGTCAGGCTCTCCCTCTCAGGAGTCTGGGACTGGCAGTCAGACACAGCCAGGCCGTGGGGGATTCCAGGTGAACTGGTATAAACTTGCAAACTCTAGAACAGCCTTCTCGTGCCGTGTTTGTGGGGTGACCAAGAAAGCTGGACGGGACGCCTGAAAGAGCCAGGCGGGTAGGCAGAGAAATGAGGGAGAGATGAGAGGCGCGGAGCCAGAGTTCCGGATCATCTTCTACCTTGGCCTCCCAGCTTTGCTTCCTGCCAGGTCTGACTGCGTTCAGCATTTGCCTTCCTTAAGACATCACTGTATTTAAATACAGATGTAGCAGGCTCCTGTGAAAATTCTAGACTCATTTAAAACAAGAATGAACTTGGGGCGGCCTGGGTGCCTCAGCTGGTTAAGTGGCCGACTCTTGGTTTCTGCTCGGGTCGCGATCCTTGCAGTTCATGGGTTCGAGCCCCGCATCAGGTCTGGCACTGATTCATGGGACCTGCTTAGGATTCCGTCTCTCCCTCTCTCTCTGCCCATTCTCTGCTCGCTCTCTCTCGCTCTCTCAAAATAAATAAATGAATTTTTAAAAAATAGGGGCACCTGGGTGGCTCAGTCGATAAGGCATCCCACTTCGGCTCAGGTCATGATCTCACGGTTCGTGGGTTCGAGCCCCGCGTCGGGCTCTGTGCTGACAGCTCGGAGCCTGGAGCCTGCTTCGGATTCTGTGTCTCCCTCTCTCTCTGCCCCTCCCCCACTGTGCTCTATCAAAAATAAATAAATGTATAAAAAGAAATAAGATCACCTCTCCCTCCCTTTTCGTGTATGTGACATAAAACAGTACTCACTTATTATCTGTCAGGATCCAGGCAGGGCAGTTTTTCTGGTCGGGGCCACTATAGCTGGGCTTCACCGGCCGGCCCCTCGGGATGCCTGCCCTTACGTGTTTTTGTCTTTATTCGAGTAGAATTAACACGGCGGTCTATCCGTTTCCAGTGCACAACGTGAGCTTCGACAACTGCGTCCATTTCTCAGGGCTCATCCCGACCCCCTTGGCCTGTCTCCCCCATCCCTCTACCCCACCTCCCCTCTGGCAACCACCAGTCTGCCCTCTGTATTTAAGAGTCTGTTTTTTGGCTTGTCTCTTTTTTTCTTTGTTTGTTCTGCATCTTAACTTCCACGCACACGAGTGAAATCACATGGTATTTCTCTCTCTCTGCCTGACTTACTTCACTCCACATAACCCCCCCCCCACCCCACCCCAGGTCCATCCGTGTTACAACCTGAAGAATTTTAACTAGAACACAGCAGGGGGGGAAAAAATGCCAAAGACACATCTTTCTTCATCCAGTCTGGCTCTTCAGAGAGAACTCTGCTGCCAGCCGGGGTGCACGTCGGCCCCTCCCGTGCGCGGATCCCAATTAAAGTAAAACAAGGTCTTTATGCCCACGTGACCATGATATGCATAAAGGTGGCACCAAACCAACAAACATCAAGTGCCCAATTACCCAAATGTCTTGCTCACCTAACAGCCTTTAAATAGTCAAAGGCTCTCTGGCAAATCATTCTCTTTAGAAACACTAAAGGCAACGCTGAACGCAGATGATTTCACATCCCCTTCACAGCCACTCTTGGAATAATTGAAAGCGCTTCCCGTCGTAGACAGCGCCGGGTCAACACGGTCCCGTGGAGCCATTTCATTTAGCTGGGGGGAGGCCGTCCCAGCTCGGGCCCCCTTGGGGTTTTCACGTGTCCGACCGACAAGCAGCTTGGCACTTACGAGGAGCCTGAAGGCAAGACCTCTTCCAGTGAGCTATTTGACAGGAATCAAGCCCGGGGTCCCCCTCCTGTCACAGCCTGAAGCTGCATTGTGTCCAGATGTGTTGTAGCAGTGGGAAGGTCCATAAGGGCAGGGCCATCTGGGGGCTGGCTGGGGGGACAGGGAGATATCTGAGAGTTCCTGACTCTGCCACGTGCAGTTCAGAGAACTTTGCGAATGATTTCCGGGACCACGGAGGAGGCCGGCGTGTAGCTGACGGGACAAATGTGATGTGTCACTGCAGATGTGAGTGCACAGAATTCTCTTCATTTCCCTACACCCGCAGTATTCCGCTGTAGGTGTCCAAGCGAACCCATTTACCAGTGAGCTAGCTCTTAGTTTAGCGAGGAGAAATTCACACTCACTCCGCAGCGGAAGGATAAGCCAACTTAAGAAGGTCTGATTGGGGTGCAAATCAACTTCCTCTCGATTGTGTTTCTCACTGATATTTTCTCTGGACCCCTGTCACCGGGGGACACAAAGTCCCCCACCTCCCAAACACTGGAATAAAATCTAAGGACTCACATAACCTGGCTAAGCCCGGGCTCAGAGTATGAGATTATGCTTAAGAAGACAAGCTTCTTACCACCTAGTCAACACCCCCACATGTCTAGGAACATCTAGGAATTCCCAGGGGCAAAGAGGTCTATTCAGTGGCAGAGGAGAAGCAAAATCAGACTGTGTCTTTATTTGCTTCACGTGTATCACCGGTGTGTTGACTTCCGGTTTCAACTCCCCCCCCCCCAGGTAAAGAGTTTGGAAGCTGTCCCTCCCATCCTCATAACAAGAGAAAGCTCAACGAACTGAGAATCAATGTCTGGTCTGGGACCCAGGGGAGCACCAAGGCCAGAGAACAGACTGCCACCCTGAAACCTGAAGAGGGGACAATTCAGAGGGCCGCGGCCAGGATCCGCTCACGTGGAACAGGAGCCACTGGACCTATGACAGGTAGGAATAGGTAGGTGGTAATTCTGATGAGCCGCTGGGGGCTGAGAACAGGCTAGCATGCGGCTGAGATCTTAGGGGGACCCCACAACTTCGTGGGCTTTACCTCTAGAAACCCCACCAGGTTCTCCCAGTGAAGATTCAGGTAGGATCCCCTGATGGCTCTGCCTGGGGGAGAAACGTAATCCTTGTGAATTACACACGGAGCGTTCGTCAACACTCAGGTACTGCTGTCCTTTGTCCCAGACAAATCATAGGCGTCATGGGATTTTTGTTGGCGGTAACGCTGGACGGTTGCATGGATGGGTAAATGAGCGGAAGATAAGTCATCCAAGCCCTCATGGAAATTGTCATACGGAAATTCCTACATTTGTCCCTCACACAACGCCCTCGCTAACAGCTTCTGGTGTTAATGGCTGTGCCATGGTGTTAAAACGTCCTTGTGTGTTCAAAAAAAAAATTGGTGGGAAGGGCTCAATTTAGGAAGTTAACCAGATTTCTTTACTACAGGAGACTGGATCCCAGGCAACTTTCTCTTCCTAGAATTTAGCACAGCTCTTATCGGACACTCGGTAAATTAATCAAGAGTGAAAACATCACAGAGTAATTCAGTCATATTCACTCCACAGATACTCACGGAACACCCACTGCTTTGCAGGCACGAAGCCAGCGCCTAGCGAGCAAAATGGGACAAACATGAGCAGAATCCACCCTCACGGAGTGGAGAGTGCAGCAGAGGAAACAGACGTTTCACAAGTAAGCTCACAGGTAAGTGCAAAATCACCACCGTGACGCTCGTTACCGTAGAGAAGCAGATGGAAAAGATACAGTAAAGCGAACAGCCTGGTCAGGGAGGTTGGGAGAGGCCAACAAAGGAGATGAGAATTTAAGCATTAGGAAAAATCAACGTGACAAAATGGAATACGGGGGAAGGATCACTGGGAATCCAGTAGAGACAATGTGTTGTCAATGCCCTTTTTATTTCTTTTTAAAGTTTATGTATTTATTTTGAGAGAGAGAGAGAACCAGCAGAGAAGGGGCAGAGAGAGGGAGACGGAGAGGAGAGGAGAGGCAGAGAGACAGGATCCGAAGCGGGCTCCGTGCTGACAGCAGAGAGTCCGATGCGGGGCTCGAACTCACAAACCACGAGATCATGACCTGAGCTGAAGTCAGACACCTAACTGACTGAGTCACCCAGGCGCCCCTCCTAATGCCCCTTTTAAGCCCTACAGCCAGAGGGAGCGTGGCACATACAAAGAATGGAAATGAGGTCAAAGTGGCTTGGAGAGGGGATTCCACACAGTTGTTTATTGGTTAAGCCTCCAAGTGTTGTAGAGATTTGTTACGCGGCATTAGATGCCTAATACAGGTATAACTCAGAGAGGTCAAGGTTTCTGTGCTGGATATGCTCCCTTGACCCTTCCAGATTCAATCCCCACCACTGTCTGCCCTTCTGTTTGCCCTGCAAGTCATTTGGACGAGCTGCATCAACCAGGCTCCCTTGTCCTCTGGATTCTACTTGGGTTTGGCCAAGGGGTGGCACCAGGAGAAAGTCGGAGGGTGGGAGGCAAGAGAGGTCAGCCTATCTCTCCTCTGCTCTCCCAGCTGAGGTGCACTTTGACACTCACTGTATTCTCTGCCCAAGGCCAAGAGCTCTTAGGGAGCGGTCCTTCCTATAGCTTCAGTCCTCCCTGGGTTCCAGGATCCACTCTCCCCCTTGCTCCTTCGAGCTTAGAGGCATAAGCGGCCTCCTGCTGTTTCTATCCCTGGGTGGCTTCACCATCCCCCACTGTTCCCTTGATTAACCCCACCTACGCCCTTGCAAGCAATCCTTTCCATTGACTCTCTCTTTATCCATCCCCTTTGGATGTTCTATCAGATTCTGGCGGCCACAACTCAGCTAGAAAGTAGCAGAGCTGGGACATTAAGTTTCAGAAACGCAAAATTATTTCTTTTTTGAAACTAGAGTATCTGTACCTTCCCTCAGCGGGCATAAGCCCAAAGACTGAAAAACACACCAACATGGGTCCAGAGCTTCTGTGGAAATTGAATCGGCCTCTTTGGGCCTCAGTTTCTTCATCAGCAAAAAAGGAACGATACCTACCAGTCAACTGGTCACGACATAAAACTGCCGTGAGAACTGAAGGCAAAAACTCAGGTAAAGCACACGGCACACAACACGGGCCAGTAACATGACCACTACTGAGACGCCGACAGCGGGGCGCCTGGGTGGCTCAGTCGGCTAAGCAAGCCCAACTCTTGACTTTGGTTCAGGTCACGATCTCACAGCTCATGAGTTCGAGCCGCGCACCGGGCTCTGTGCTGACAACGTGGAGCCTGCTTTGGATCCTCTGTCTCCCTCTCTCTGCCCCTCCCCAACTTGCTCGCTCTCTCTCTCTCTCTGCCTTTCAAAAATAAATAAATGTTAAAAAAAAAAAATTTAATGCCATCAGCAAAATATCTCATTTTGTTAAACCAGCCTGACCCTTTTTGCATTGTCAGTAGCCGCAGGGGCCGCGGTAATCACCAGTTCAATCGGCCGACCCACAGGAAGATACTAGAAGGAGGCACAGAGATATTATCTGACCCGTTTTGTATGTACCTTAGCCCTGCAGAGCTGCGCTAGTCAGAATCGCTTACCAACGTCGTGTGCGACTCCTAGTTCAAAAGAAGCACTTGGCTTGTTCAGGCGCCACCACTCTTCGCCATCTCAGTGGTGTTCAGAGAAGGGAACTGGTCCCGGAGTCCTGTCACATCGAATCTTCTCCTCCCGGGGTCACACGTTACCCAGACAGGTTTTTGAATGTGCAAAAGCATGAGGGAGGGATAGAAGAAAACAGGAATCTGCACTCGGTGACATTACCAGAAACATGTTTTGACTTCCGATCGCGGTTCTGAGAAAGGGCAGCACTGTATGCCACGTTTACAGCCGTTCCAACTATGTTTTAATGAGTCCCTGAATGCTGACAGGAGGGCCACTTAGACTTGAGTAATTGGGTCACCGCAGTTTCCCAAGGACAGGGGGCAGGCTGCGGGGTCTGATCGTTGGCAGAGAAGTGGCTGGTGGACCCGATTCAAAGTCACCGGAAAGTGACGGTGTGCCGGAAACGGGGCCAGGAGCCGGAGGGTCCCCAGATGAGTGGCACAACCCCGCCAGGAGTGTGGCCCCACTTGGCAGTCCGCTGTCCTTGCAATTAGACGTGCTGTGACTGCTTCCCAGCGTCCGCTCGTGCTCCCCACCGAGGTCTCTATGGGCTCACACCCCACGCGTCCATTATTTACACTTAGGTCTCTTTAAGTCGACCCAAAGTCTTACTGAAGTAAATTTACTGTCGCTGAAATTTTGTATCGTGACCACCAGCAGAAGCCACCATCACTTGCGATCAAGAGAAACCAACAATTAAAATAAACACCATGAAAACAAGCATCATTACCAGATTCCCACTGGAGACGGTTTTCTGTGGAATGGTCTGAGTCTGCTACTAACTGTCTCCTCGATTTAAAAAAATAAAAATAAATAAAAAAAAAAAAAGGAGGCTGGCACGTGTTCAAGCACCAAACGAGATTTTTTCTCTCCTATAACCGGAATCATTAAAAGAGAACGGGAAAGAGAACAACTTTCGGACTGTGTTGTTCAATTTTACTTCATGCTGAAATCACCGAGGAACGCGTCCACGATCATCTTGTTACGTAACCCAGGGTTAGCCATCTGGGATTTGGCGTCTCCTCTGCACGGCTGAAGCCTGGCCCTAAGCGATACCAGCCATAAATCACGGTCTGTGGGGCTGGTGCACATTAAAGAAAGTAACTATTGCAATTAATCTCTTCCAAGTGCCATCTAAATGCGTCTTGTCTGCTCCCCAGGGTACGGATGCCACCCTTTGCAAAATGCCGAGATACACTGAACTTCAAGCTCCACGGGCGAGAGACCCGTGTAGATCACCACCTTGCAGTGCGAGAACTACATCCCAGTGGAAGGAGCCACCTTCTCTGCCGCACAAGGGGTCTCTGTGGCCAGAAAGACGTCAGGGAGAGATTCTGCACAAAGGAGGTTGGAGGACATCAGGGGTCTCATCCCGATGAGATGAAGACCCCCCGCCCCCAGGCCTTGGAGACGGAGTCGCAAATGGAAAGCGCTCCTGATGGGTCCTCAGAGGACCCGCAGTCCACAGGCCAACACCTCCTCCTCGGAGGTCAGGACCCTTCTCTGGAGCCCCGGGTTTGGCTCAGGCAAGCTTCTGCCCTACGTGCTTCCTACAGCTGGATGGTTAGGCAGAGCCCACAGGACTGACCTGTGAGGTCAGCCATCCAGCTGATCCAGCCGGAATCTGGCAAATCCACAGTCGGCCGGAGTGACCAGTGTGATGCGATTCACTCACAAGTTCGTCTCATGCATGTTCGTTAGGTCCCTACCACGTGCCAGGTACTATTCCGTGTACTAATGGTACAACGGGAGGAAACGGGCAAATTCTCTACTCCTGTGGAGTTTGTGCTATGGCTGGAGAGACAGATAATGAGCAAAGCCAGGAAATGTCAGGCGATCATCCGTGATCCATGAGGAAGACGGTCGGGAGTGAGGAGGGAGGGGCCGCGTTACAGGGAGTCCAGGAGGGCCTTCATTTTTCCTTAAGTTTATTTATCTATTTTGAGAGAGACAGAGACAGTGTGAATGGAGAAGAGCAGAGAGGGAGGGAGACAGAGAATCCCAAGCAGGCTCTGAGCCGGGCTTGACCCCATGAAACCGCGAGATCACGACCAGAGTCAGGTGCTCAACTGACTGAGCCACCAAAGTGCCCCCAGGGGGGCCTTTAGACAGTGGGCAGTTGAGGAAAGGCCTGACTGGGATGAGAGAGTGAGCCCCGTTCGTCTGTTGGGAAGGGAAAAACGTGCCAAAGGCGGGACCCGTGACGGCAAAGGGCAAGCACCCGACCGGCGTGTCTGGGAGCAGCAGGGGAGGTGGCAGGAGACGTGGTCGGCGGGAGGCCACACAGTGGGGGCATCGGCATTGACCCCGGCAGAGGCGGTCGGCCCCTGGAGAGGTCAGAGCAGAAGAGCGGACACCGTGTGACTTGCGCTATGGAAACACGACGGCGGCTGGCAGGCAGAGAGCATCACGGGGGCTGGGGACCAGGCAGGGTTCCGTCCGGAAAGGGTCTGGAGACGATGCGGGGCACCCTGGTGCAGGGCGGAGGCGGCGGAAGTGGCAAGAAAGGGACACATCTGGAAGGTATGGGTGACGGCACTTACAGAGGAGGGAGCTGAGTCAGGGGTGATGCCGAGACTTCTTGCGAAGACGGAGCTGCCGTTTGTGGAGATGCAGCGACCGGGGCAGGAGGCTGAGAACGGGGCTCCGGGCCGGTTCGGTTCCAGACCCTTCAGGGCTACAGGAGCGGAGATGTGCACCAGGCGGCGGGAGGTTAATAATCACATTTACCGCTTCTTGCCAGCCTGGCCTCGGAGTCTTCGCGCTGCTCTTCTCTCCTTGTCACCTCAGGTCCCGCCTAGTCTGTCCTCAGGCGTCTCCCGCCCCCCACGCTCACATCCTCAGTCGGGGTTAGGGACCCCTTCTCCGTGCTCTTCCCCCCATGATCTGGTGTCTCTCCTGCCGACTGCACGAGACAGTTTTAATATTTTTTTTTAATGTTATTTATTTATTTATTCATGTATTTTGTGAGAGACGGAATGAGTGGAAGAGGGGCAGAGAGAGGGGGAGCAGAAAGAGAATCCCAAGTGGGATCCACACTCAGCACCAGAGCCCGACTCAGGGCTGGATCTCACACCCGGGAGATCGTGACCTGAGCCGAAATCAGAGCCGGGCGCTAAAGCGACTGAGCCACCCAGGCGCCCCGAGTTTTAATATTGATACAGAACTTCCCTACAGTTACGTCCGCCAAAGGGCTTTCCGTTCCCACCCTTCAATGCCCTCAAGGTCCTGTAACGGTCTCTTTGGCCCAGACTGGCTATTTGGGGACTGCTTTTTCCCCAAGCCATGAATGCGCAGAAAATTAAGGGAAAAGTACCAAGGAAAGAAGCCTAGTGTCGGGGGGGGGGGGGGGGGGGGGGGGGGGGCGGTGAGAGAAGTGCAGGCCATTCCGATAGGTTTATTTTCCCATCCACGTTGTTCTCCATCCCCAGCCCCCACCCCCACCCCACCCCCAGCCCACAGCTTCCTTGCGGACCACTTGGAGCTTCTGAAATTAAAAACATCACTGCCTGTCTAGCAGACAAGTAAGGGTGGGACCCGGGGAGGTAGGGAGAAACATAATCATGACATGTCAAATGGTCCAGCTTTCCCTCTAGAACCCAAGGTCCGTTTTCCTCAACTCAGAATTTGAGGGACTGTGGGTAGAGGAACCAGACATTCCAAATTTTATCAGGAAAAGATGCCATCTCTTACTGCGTGACTTCGGACAAGCGGCTTAACTTCTCTGAGCTGTTTCATCTGCCCGAAATGACAGTATTCGTGATATGAATCTCACAAGTGATGGAAAGTTTGGAGGAAATGTGTTAAGGGACCTACAGTGTCTGGCCCAGAGCAGACACTCAAAAAAACAAAAACCAAAAAACAAAAACAAAAATCCGGCAGGCTCTTTGCCAGGTGATGGCAGGACCCCCACGTTATCTTCAGAATGACAAAAGACAACCCTAAATGCTCCTCAGAGAAGCTTGGAGTCCCGAAGCTGCTCTTCCTCTTCAGGATGTCACTATCAACAAGGTTCTGATTAACTTTGCCAAAGATCTTTCTAATTTAAACTGAGTTCTGTTGGACAGTTCAAGCTGTCAGAGGAGGAAGAGGCACAACCATCGCTGACCTTTTCAAACAAAGCTAATTGCTTGGGGTTTTAAGGTTATGGCGCTGAAATTTTGCCATATATTGATCCAGGGGTGCAAATTTCCCTCCTAATTCCTCATTTCCTCTGGAGGAGAAAAGCAGGAATTTGTCATGATACCACCCATCTTCTGCAGGAGGAGCATGAATATTCAGGAACTTCCCGCTTGCAAATCGAGTTGGCCAATCGTGCAGAGCGATTTCTCAGGCAAACGCTCTGACCTGACCATTTAGTTTTTCGTTTGGTCAGTAAATACTTCTCGAGCGTGTCTGGTGGGCCAGGAAGTGTGCTGGGCTCAGAAGTCGCAGTGGCGGGCACGCCTGACGGGACAGGGGGAGGTCGCTGCGAATCAGGGGATTACACAAATCAACATGGTGTCGGGGGAGAGCTAGGGTGGGCCAAGAGGGGCTGGGGCAGTGGGCCCCCCCCCCAGGTGCTGGCGGCAGTGGGGGCTTAGTCTGTGGGGGACGTGAAGGCAAGTCAGTGTGCTTTTCAGGGTCATCACATGCCGGAAAGTTTAAGCACTACTGGTCCTAAATGCTCCTCCCTCTCCAGACAGACCTCCCTCCCACTTTCATCTTGGGTGCTCCAAGAGGAGGAAGAACGAGAGGGACCGGTCAAGTTCACTGCAGCAAGGCTTTCCAGGAAGATGGGTCACCCACGCCAGGATGGGAAGGAGGGCCTCGGTGCTCCAGGCAAAGCCATGAGGGCAGGGCGTTCCCCCGAGGGCACACAGAGCAGTGATCCTGGGCCACCGGAGGGAGTGGACCAACCAGAGCAGGGGCCGGGCAGGTAGCACACGCGAGGGGAGTGGGCTGGAGGGAGTGGGGGAAGGGACACAGACACAGGAGTGTGTGTCCCAGAGAAAGGGCAACAGCTACTCAGCGGCAGCTGATCTATTCTCAAGAGAAGCCAGAATTCGGATTTTTAAGTAAAACATGCTCTTTTTTTTAAGTATTGACAACCAATTTAACAACCAGAACACCAGGGGCTCCTGGGTAGCTCAGTCAGTTGAGCATCTGTGTCTAATTCTTGATTTAGGCTCAGGTCATGATCCCAGGGTCATGGGATCAAGCCCTGCGTCAGGCTCTGTGCTGAGTGTGGAATCTGCTTGGGATTCTCTTTCTCTCTCTCTCAAAAAAAAAAAAAAAAAAAAATCAGAACACCATATGAAAAGCAAAGTACATCCATTGGACAAATTGACCTTATAACCTCTCCACTAGGGTAATCAGAAGAAATGGGAACCAAGGAAGAAGAAGCAAGATGAGAAGGAGCCATCTTCCCGGGGAGAATTAACCACGGCTCCCTCCCCTGAGCCCCTGGGCATAGACCTGGTCCACTCATGGGCTCGCTCTATCATGGGGACGATTCTGTTAGGCTTGGCCACTCCTCTCTCTCCCCCAGGACTCCGTAAGGGCCTCGAAATGGACCTTCATCCACTGTGCATCCACTCTGGGCAGGATGCAGTGTTGGGCACTTGGTAGTGATCAGCAAACGTTCCTTTGGTAGAATGTATCAGCTGCCCCATCTTCCAGCCCCCCATCTTTCAGCCCCCCATCTTCCAGCCCCCCCCCATCTTCCAGCCCTTTAGCAAACTCGGATGGCTTAATGCTCACTCTGAGAGAATACCTACCACCTCCTGAGCACCTGCCCTACCCCCTGGAATGACCCTGACCCCTTCGCCCACATCTCTCCATTTATCCTCCCAACCCTACCATCAGGTCTCGACTATTCTCCTGCCCGCTTCACAGAAGAAGAGACAAAGGCTTGGAGAGAGAAGTCAAGTTTCTGAAAGTCACGAAAGGAGTAAGTGGCAAAAGCTAAGCCCCAACTCCAGGGCATACCTACTCCACAGTGCGAAACCATAACCTCTGTGCTGCACTGAGATACAAGCAACGGAATAGCACTGAACAAAAAAGCTACCGCTCCCAGAGAGGGCACAACAGCTCTGCACAGAGTGGCCACCATCCGTGGTTTGGACAAACCGCTGTAGGCACCATTTGCTCCTGGCCGCACGCTCGCTTGTCAGCTACGACCCACGCTCCAGATGGGAGAGAAGCTCAGTTCAACGGTCTGTCACCTCACCGACACCTGGGACAAACCCACACCAACCCACCCAGGCCTACAAAGGAAATGGCAGCCCCCAGCCCTCTCATCCCGGTTTCTTGGCTTGAACGGTGTGTCCTGTACCCTAGAGTGGAGGCAGATACCCAGGACCTAGGGTCGATGGATGAAAGCAGGTTGCAGCAACATATGTAATATGATCCCGCTTTAAAATAGTAAAAATCAGGGTGCCTGGGTGGCTCAGTCAGTTAAGCCGTCAGACTTTGGCTCAGGCCATGATCTCACTGCTTGTGGGTTCGAGCCCCACGTCAGGCTCTGTGCTGTCAGCTCAGAGCCTGAAGCCTGTTTCGGGTTCCATGTCTCTGTCTCTCTCTGGCCCTCCCCCACTCACACGCTATCTCTCTCTCTCTCTCTCTCTCTCTCTCTCTCAAAAATAAGTAAACATTAAAAAATTTTTGACAATAAAAATAATAATTTCTTAAAAATTTTACTTAATACAGGTAATTTCAATGAGTCTGTGCATGTGGAGAAGGGTCTGCAAGGAGCTCACTCACCTGCTGACAGTGGGGTGTCTGGGGCTGGGGGCTGAGAGATCGGTTAAGGGTGAGCTGTTTGCTTTTCGGTTCCAATATTGTTGAATATTTTGCTAGAAGCGTATGTTACTTTGCATCTGGAGAGAAGACGCCCAAATGGGAGGCCATTCGTGCCTTTGGAATTTGTCCCCTTTGAGGAGAGCGTGGCCGCCATGGGTTGAACCCACACGGTGTGGCTAAGCCCTCCCTTGCTCCACGATGGGTCCCTCACTCACTGGAAACACAGAACCACTAACAAAGCCCCCAACGTTCCAACGTGGATGGGAAGACAGGGCACACTCACACATTACATGTGGCTGATAAGAATCATAAATAATAATAGCGACTGCCACGCCATTTACCGAGTCCTCCTTCCGTGCCCGACACTCAGCTACGACTGTTTATATTAACCCGCTTCATCCTCACAAAGACCCGCGATGAGGCTTCTGCGGTTATCCTCTGTCGTTCAGACAAGAGAAGACGGAGAGTAAGTAATGCGCACACCATCACATCACTACATGGCACACCCGGGATTCAAACCCAAGTCTATGCTGAACCATCCTGCCACTGCCCCTAGATATTCGTAAGGGCATATCTGGAAGAATGGGTGCCGGTACGTGCCACCATCCCCACCATCACCATCGGCATCATCACCACCACCGTCAGAGGTGAACGGGCACCGCGCACCAGGTATGGTGATAAATGTTCATTTATGTACATTGTACATAATCATTATGTAAATGATCATTTACTCAACGATCTGGCCAACACCATCCTTCTGTTAAATAGGCAGCATTGGGGTGCCTGGGTGGCTCAGTCAGTTAAGCGTTCGACCTCTGATTCGGCTCAGGTCATGATCTCACAGTTCGGGGGATCGAGCCCCGCATCAGACTCTGCGCTATCGGCATGGAGCCTGCGTGGGATTCTCTCTCCTCCTCTCTCTCTGCCCCTCCCCTGCTCTCTCTCTCTCTCTCTCAAAATAAATAAATAAACTTTAAAAAAAATAAAAATAAGTAGGCAGCAAGAGTACTGCTACTCTTTACAAATGAAGAAAATGAAGTTTAGAATGGTTAAATCAGACCAAAGTGGCCAGAGACTACCCACAAACTACAAAATAATTAACACTCAAGCTTGAGCCTATCAGAACAAAGATAATTCGCTATTCGATTTTTTGCCTTAAGCCGGTCTCAATGGTTCCCCCACTTTTTACCTCGGTGGTTTACCATTTTTTGCTCTATAGTTCAAACTGCCAGAGTGGTCCGGTTTTCTCTTCTATTATTATTATTATTATTATTATTATTATTATTATCAATATGCATCAGATTGAGTCAAGAGAATGTTGGAATATCTGTCTGACAGAGATGTGTCTCACGATAGTAAAGAAGGAAATTCAAAATTTCCCCCAAAACATCTACCGTCCTGACTATATGAATAAAATGTCAGTGGAAACGTAAATTGTTATGAGATCTATAAATACAAAAACATGCTCTACGATAATATTAGATACACCGACTACATCCCATTGTCAAAACCTTAGCCGGTGGATAGAGCTAATGGGACATAAAGAGTACCGTGTTCCCTTTCCTGCCACGAATCTCAGGAAATTTTACACCTGTCAGTAAAAGGAATCTTTTATATTATAAGATCATGACATTTCTAGGCTAAAAAAGACCTCGAAGGTCATCCAGCCTAGCCCAGACCAAGATGTGTTAAGGCTTCTTCCCCTTGATCAAACGGACACCACAGACTCCAACAGAAACCGGACTCTAACAGGGTTGGTGTCTGGGAGCCTCGCGGGGGGAAGAGCCTCATCCTACCTCCTACCTGACCCTCTGGAAAGCATCCTGCTCCAGTTTCAGCAAATCTTTTTTTTTTTTTTCAATTTTTAAAAAATGTTTATTTGTGAGAGAGAGCGAGAATGCGCAAGCTGGGGAGGAGCAGAGAGAGAGGGAGACACAGAATCCGGAGCAGGCTCCAGGCTCTGAGCTGTCAGCACAGAGCCCGACGCGGGGCTCGAACTCGTGAACCATGAGATCATGACCTGAGCCAAAGTCAGGCACTTAACCGACTGAGCCATCCAGGTGCCCCTCTCTCTTTTTTTTTAAACTTATTTATTTATTTTGAGAGAGAGAGAGACAGAGCATGAGCAGGGGAGGGGCAGAGAGTGAGGGAGACACAGAATCAGAAACAGGCTCCAGGCTCTGAGCTGTCAGCACAGAGCCCGACGCGGGGCTCGAACCCACAGACCGTGAGATCGTGACCTGGGCCGAAGTCGGACGCTTAACCGACTGAGCCCCCCGGGCGCCCCCCGTAACAGCAAATCTTGACACACCACTCCCTGACTGGGAATCGGAACCAAAAAATTCCCAGTTTGCTCCCTGCTTCCTCTTACTCAGAAGATAAATCAGCTGTAGGACAGGAGAGAGTTCGGAGGGGTCCTGGAAGGTCTGGGTATCACCTAAAGTTACATAATTGATGATCCTCTTTAAAAACAACTACAGGTCGGGGTGCCTGGGTGGCTCAGTCGGTTAAGCGGCCGACTTCAGCTCAGGTCACGATCTCGCGGTCTGTGAGTTCGAGCCCCGCATCGGGCTCTGGGCTGACGGCTCAGAGCCTGGAGCCTGTTTCAGATTCTGTGTTGTGTCTCCCTCTCTCTCTGCCCCTCCCCCATTCATGCTCTGTCTCTCTCTGTCTCAAAAATAAATAAACGTTAAAAAAAAAAATTAAAAAAAAAAAACAACTACAGGTCTAGGAACTCAAGGCCTTTTAACACTTCACACACAAGAGACCGAGAAGAGCTAAACAGACCAAAAAGATGAATGAATGAATGAATGAATGAATGAATGAATGAATGAATGAGTATCTGGACATAACAAGAGGCCCATGTGGTCTTGGCTGATACTCTGTGTCCCCATCTATTCCAAAAAATAATAAAGCATAGCAAAACATGTAACCAATAGGAATCCAAATCTTTACTCATTCCCATGAGTCTTGATATAACATAGGATATTATTCACATACATTAAACATTTTTTTTCAATGCATGGCACCCAGTTCTGCTACTCCCCGTCCTCCACATGGAAAAGTACTGATCCCCAGACTCGCTGCTGAAACATTTCCTGGAAACACAGTCTGTATGGTTCTTCTGACCCTTTATCACCCTCCTCTTTGCCCCAATTTATGCTTGTTTGTTTGCTGATTCACTTCTTTTACTATGTCATTCCCTTGCGCCTCTCTGACATCGTTCCTTGAGGCCTTCCCTTCCCATCACCCAGATCCTGCTCAACAAAGGAAAGCTGGGGCACGGGGCGCCTGGGTGGCTCAGTCGGTTAAGCACCTGACTCTTGATTTCGGTTCAGGTCATGGTCTCACGGTGGTGAGATCCAGCCCGGCATCAGGCTGCGTGCCGACAGTGTGGAGCCTGGTTAGTGCTCTCTCTCCCTCTGTGCCTTCCCTGCTCACGTGCATTCTCTCTCTCTCTCTCTCTCAAAATAAACATACATACATTAATTAATTAACTAAGGAAAGCGGAGACTTGATGCCTGAAGCAAAAGTCACTTCCTTTTATAAGGCAAGGGCAAGACTGAAAAAATTGTAAATTAATCTCTTTCAGCTCATTTATACACAAATGTACATGTATTTTCAAGATGTATTTCTGTATGTAGACCGAAAAACATGTTCTTGCCTTTTGATCACAGCGGCTTGTGGCAAAACTGTCGGTTTATATTCAACCGAATGCCAAGAGCCGGTACAGAAGTTCATAGCAGCAAGGAACTCTGTCATGGAAACTTTTGAGAAGGCAGGTACTACAATCAACTGGGAAACCGCACCCAGCCTCCCGGAGTCCAGGTAGGAATAAACAAAAGTCGCACAGCGGGTCACTGAGCGGACACTCAGAGAGCCCCGGCTGAATTCAGGGCTGCTAAGGAAAGAGTGAGGTCCCTGAAAGAGTGGGGGGGGGGGGGGTTGTTTGTTTTTAAAAACGACCGTTGGGTGGGTTGCTATTTAATCGCATCACTGGGGGGAAAAGGTTCAATTTAATTTTTCATTATCGAAGCCAATTTTTATTTCCTTTAATTAAAATGTGCATTAAATACCCTCTTCTCCAGCCCCGTTAATGAGACTGAGGAGAGGCACGTGGCTTCACCCCAGAACACCAACAGCCGATTGTTCTGGGCTAGTTTCTGCTGATGGAGCCTCACGGATGGGCCTCTGCTGACCTCACACTTAGGTCCCCAGCACACAGGGTGGAAAGGTCTGTTTGGAGGAGGCTGGCAAAGAAAAGGAGAATAAATTATCCCGTTTGTTCATCTGACACCCACATAGATCAGACGGGAAAACAACAGTCACCACAGATTTCTCAAACTTCTCTTTCTTTTGTTCCCCAGGGACATTACCTTTATTTCATAATCTTCGTGACCACAAACCCCAATCCCCCCTCACAGCCCGTCTCCGCTACCACAATATTTAATTGGGAGAAAATGCAAACTGCTCTTTGATGATCCCTCGCTTGGTGTTAAAAAATTGGCTTTACGTCCAGATCGATCGGAAAGAAACCATTGGAAAAGCTTGTCCTTGCACATCGCAAGTGCCTGTCGGGACACCCTGGTGTATTTCACCGTTGTTAAAACAGCAACCCAAAATAAATAAATAAAATAAAACAAAGAGGGAGCCCATGTGGGGCCTGAGTAATGCAACGACTGGAAAATCATCTCTGCTTTGGCAGAAGATTAGAATCAAGGAACGCAACCATTTTCATCGCGGGTATGACTCTTTGTAACGGATTTCAGCCATGGCCCCAAATGGATGGTGCCTGCTCTTTTGTTACCCACAGTTGATAAATGTGCATCCATTTTTCATTTTGAAGCGTTATTTCCTTTTGCAATTTGCCAAGTGCCTTTTCATGCCCCATTTGAAGACTGTCCCTCGAACAAACCTCCTTCAGGGAAAACAAGTTAATTATCTGACCGCCACTCTGATTGTTGGCTGCTGGAAATAAAATCCTTCGCCAGCCCCGATGGTGAAATGCCAACTCTGCCATTTGATAATGGTGTCAAATTCCCGCGGGTCCAGTCGTGGGCAAGTAGGAGAGCAATGGCCAAGAACCCAGACCTGGAGTCAGTCAGACCTGGGTCAACCGCTGCACTTACTTTGGGCAAGTTATTTGACCTCGATGAGCCTCAGTTTCCCCCTCTGTAAAATGGAGGTAAGACTAGTTCCTGGGCTCGGAGATTATTATAAAGATTAGACAGCATGCGTACTTAGCTGTTGGCACGTAATAAGCATTGAACAAATATTTCTGTTCTGATAACTGTAACAACCAAAGAGTCCCCTGCCGCTCACCAGGAGAGACTGTTGATTTCATGACGCTTCTCTAGACATCACTGCAGAAACACTTCCACACTAGACATATTCTCTCACTTCCCCTATGTTTAGTGGTGCACATTGATGACTTCGGGAAGGACGGTGCCAATGTGCTTTGTGTGTGTGGTCTGTAGCACATCGCTGCTTGTTGGGGAGATTTTTCCAAAGGCAAATCAACATTCCTAGGTGCTTCTCCTTTTTCCTGAGGCAACACTTAGCCACTCTCCTCTACAAGTATATCCTTCGTAGTCATCTAGTTTTTAAGAGTCCAAACAGAAGGAATCTGGGACAATGCCATTCCTGAGTTAAAATAATTAGTTTACCCCAAGAAAAGAGAAAGGAGGGGGTAGAAAAGTCCCTTCGGTTTAGTGTTTAAACATTCAAGCTGTGGGATGCATATTCTAATCTGAGTTTCAGAAGAGGAAAATAAACAGTACAAGAGCCAAATATGTATTAATTATGGTTTATTTATTTAGCGCCACTGATGCGTATCAAGCTACGCAGACGGTAAATTGAAGGGGGGAATAAGGTCCCAGTTCAAGGGAGCAAATCATCTCAGAATACCTCCACATCTGAATGTCTTACATAGAGCTCAGTGGCCGATGATGACGACGGGAAAATGGGAGTTAAATCCACAGAAGAGGTGTGAGGGGGACAAAGCAGAGGGTAAAAAAAAAAAGAGAGAGCTAAAGGAAACAATTCCAACACTGTTTAAGATCCCGGCCATGCGGGGGATGTCAAGGGAAAATTCCCGCCGCCTGCTCCCAACTCCTCTGAATCCTTCACGGACCAAGAGAGACAAGACTGCAAATCCATGGCAGTCGTTCCGACCACCTTCCTGCAGATGTCACCACTGATTTCTAATCATGCAGACAGAAGGCTCAGGATGCTCCTAGAAAGACATTTCCCCCTTGATGAGTTAACATGAGGAGACTCGCCAGTCCTGACAGCCATATGTAACTGTGAGTCATGCAGGTGCTGCTTGAGAAATGCCTGCCGGAAGATTCTAGAATCCTGAACCTGCAGGCTGCTGTGAATCATTTTGACAAGAGCAGGAATCATGACACATTCCTCTGTTTTGATTTCCCAAAAAGACCTTATTTTTTATAAAAGTCTCCTTTACTGGGGTCTAATGTATATAGGATACAATTTACTCATTTTTCAAGGCACAGTCTGATGAATTCTGAGAAAGGCATACAGTCATATAGCCACTAGCAGAATCATGGTGGAGAAAATGTTCACAACCCCAAAAGGATCCCTCATGCCCCTCTACAGTCAATCCCCACCCCAACCCCAGGCCCTCGCGACCACGGATCTACTGGCCATCAACATGATTCTTGCCTCTTAGAGAATTTGCTACGAGGGCTCTTGTCTCTGGCTTATTTCACTTTCAATAATGCCTCCAAGGTCCGTTTGTGTCTGCAGTATGTATTTGCTGCCCAGCCTTTTTCTTGCTGTATAGTACTCCACTGTGTGAACGCACCCCAGTTTATTTATCCACGGACATTTGGGGTGTTTCCAGCTTGCTGCTAGTATGAATACAGCTGCTGCAGATTTCAACTACAAGTCTTTGTGTGAACATATTTTACTTCTGGGGGGAAACGCGTAGGAATGAAACCGCTTGGCCATACAGTGAGTGTGGCTGACATTTAGAAGAAGTGCCTCTATGTTTTCTAAAGAAGCTGTATCATTCTGCTTTCCCATCCTTGCCAACACTTGCTAGTGTCAGTGTTTAATTTTAGCCATTCTGGTGGATGGGAAATGGTATCCGCTGTGATTTTAATTCCTATTTCCCGAATGACCGATTATGTTAAGCAACTTTTCACGTGCTTGTTCACCGTTCATATATATTCTTGGGTGAAATGTCTACTCAAAGATTTTTGCCAATATTTCAGTGGACTGTCCTTTTTTATCCAACTTATCGATTATTTCTTTCATGATTCATTGTTTTTATGTCTTAACAAATCTTTGCCTAACCCAAGGTCAAAAAGATTTTCTATGTTTTTCTATAAATTTTATATTGACAGATCTTGACATTTACATATATGATCTACTGCACTTTAACTTCTGATGTGAAATGGAATAAGGACTGAAGTTCACTTCTACATATAAATATCCAGTTGTGGGGCGCCTGGGTGGCTCAGTCGGTAGAGCGTCTCACTCTTGATTTCAGCTCCCATGATGACCTCATGGTTCGTGGGATCGAGCCCCACGTTGGGCTCTGTACTGTCAGCACGGAGCCTGCTTGGGGTTCTCTCTCTCTCTCTCTCTCTCTCTCTCTCTCTCTCTCTCTCTCTTCTCCTCCCTCTCCTCTCAAAATAAATAAATAAACATTTAAAAAGAAAGTTATTTAAAAAAACACCCAGTCATCCCAACACCATCTGTGGAAAGACAGTCATTTCCCACTGAGCTGCCTCTGAGCAAAGCTTGTGAACGCCACCAGGTAAATGGACTCAACAGCAGGAGCTTCAAGTGAGAGGTGGTGATGGGATGATTCCAAAACAGCGATAGAAGTGTTTAATAAACACATTAGAGAATCCTACTCCACAGCCATTTAAAGTGATGATAAAGATCTGTATTTATCAATGATGAAGATACTTAATAAAGTATCACTTAACAAAGCAATGAAAAATTTATCACTTAATCAAGTGATGAAAAATGTATCACTCGATAAAGTGATGAAAAAGCCATATTACAAAACAGATAGGATGATTTCATGTTTCTAAATAGAGTAGGAGACAATATGAAACACAAAGACAGGGGCACCTGGTTGGCTCGGTTGGAGGAGGGTGCGACTCTTAATCTCAAGTCTGAGTCCCATGTTGGGTGTAGAGATTACTTAAAACACACACACACACACACACACACACACAAAGACAGACAGACCGACAAAAGGTCTACTCCAAAAGTACGTCGTGGTCATCTCTCCACCAACGTGAGTTAAAGATGATTTATATTTATATTTTTGGCAATTTTCTAAAGTTTCTCAATGTGTCTAAGGGGTGTTTTCATGATAAAAAAGACTTTCCTATTTTGAAAGAGTGTCACAGGTGGAAAGCCAGAAATGAGGGTGAGCAGTGAGTTCCTGTTCCAGATCCGAAGGGCTAAGCCATCCCATTTGTCACTAGTAAGTCTTGGTGAGTCTCAATGCCATGTAAACAGCATGGAGGGAACCTCGAGTATAGTTCCAGACAAGGCACCCACTCTCTGTAAAATGCATGCTGACGTGTGTAATTCTCAGATCCGAGGATGCTGAGGTCGAATGCATGGCAAGAGAAACTGCTGGGAAACGTACGAATAATGGTAGAAATCCGTAGTCAAGCTATTTCCGATTAGTTCTCATTCAGAGTCAGTTGTTCATGGCCGTAAGGCAGCATCACGCCACTGTCTACAGAATCTTGGAGTGACTCCGAATTAACTATAATTGGATTTCCTGCCTTGCAGATTATCGGCAGTGGCTCTAGAATTGGCCCATTCGGCCCAGCAGCTCTCCAGCTGAGTGCCATCACGGAGCCCAGTAGCCCAGCATCTCTCCAGAAGAGTTGCACGCGGATGCAAAAACAGAACAAGGTAAAGGAATCAGGGATGGACTAACACAGAAACAAGATGCCGAAGAGATTTCTACATCCGCCTGCAGGTTTTTGATAGTAAAGTTATTAACCAGCCAGGCAACAAAGGGGAATAAGTAAACCGAAGTTAAAATTAGAAAGATTTTCACTTTGGCCGCAGGATACACTTTCCTGAGAACATGGTTACGCTCGTTCACTACGAACACTGTGGCTCAGACCACGTCCATGGTTTTTCAACGATGACCAGTTGGGGCTCAGATCCTAAGGGGGCCCCGCGGGGCCAGTTCCTTGGATTCTTGAAAAAAACAACCAGACTTTGGCAATCAGCCTCCAAAATTTTAACCACACATCAGTGATCAAAATCATCATTGATTCCATCAATTAATAGTTCCTGATAATTAAATATAACCTGGCCACTGCCCATTTTCCCTCAATACCTTCTATTCATTCTGTAGAGTGCTTTAGGAAATAAATACGTCTGAATGAACATCTCCCATAGCAAGTGTGATACTCCCTTGAGATTTCTTTCAGCGTGAGGAACAGTACTCCCGGCCTCCACAGCTCTGGCAGTCACAGAAATGTCTGCCCCACACCCTCTGGTCACCATCACCTTTTCCTACAGGTGCCTGTGCTGCTGAGCCCGGGGAGCAACAGAGAGAGAGGAGGGAGGAGAGGAAGAAGGTGCAGGCTTGGCTCTGTGGGGTTTCAATTCCTGAAAACTATTCGCAAGTCGGACTTAGGAAAGTAATTTCACACGGAGTCAGGGGTTCTCAGAAGGAGAACCCCCTTTTCTCCCCCTCAGATACTAGCTATTTTGAGGCTTCTTGGATGAGGACTCCTTTGGGGTGACAAACTTCTGCCTTCAAAGACTGTCAGGGAAGAAAACCGAGTGACCCGTTGTACCGCATTACTCAGCTTCCCTTAACGCCGGAAACAGGTGTAAACAGCCCGTCACAACAGTAACAGCTAATGATTATGGAAATTCTCTACGAACTGATACTACGCCAGGTGCTTCCACATATATCACTTCATTTAAAAAAATTTTTTTAATGTTTATTTTTGAGAGAGAGAGACAGACAGACACAGAGAGTGAGTGCGGGAGGGGCAGAGAGAGGGAGACACAGAATCCAAAGCAGGCTCCAGGCTCTGTGCTGTCAGCCCAGAGCCTGACACGGGGCTCGAACCCACGAACTGTGGGATCACCACCTGAGCCGAAGTCGGTCGCTTAACTGACTGAGCCACCCAGGCACCCCGACAGCACCTCATTTTATTCTCACCCCAACCTATGAAGTAGGTTACTACCATCACTTCTTTAATGGTCCGGGAACTGGAGCTCCGAGAGGTTAAGCAAGCAGTCCAAGGTAACACAGCAGTAGAATCAGGGTTTGGACTCTCATCAGCCTGTCCCCAACCTGGGCTTTAAGTCACCAGCTGTCCTGCACGTTCTACACCCAAGAGAAGCAGACTGAACTCCAAGAGCAGTTACTGGCCTCATCACAACATACGCTCTTTGAGGTTTTGTGTCTTTTTTTTTTTTTTTTTTTTGCATCTAAATAAGATTAACCTAAACAGAGCTCTTCCTGAAACCGTGTTGATCAGGATGAAGCAGCAGTGAAGCCATCCAGACAAAGCCTGGTGCAGCCTCACCGCAGAGCAGTGCCCTCTACCCCGTTCCCAGCCACCACCAATGCCTTCCCATGGGAAGACTTTCAGATTTTTCTGCGAGCACACTGTGGGAGTTTAACATGGGCCCACCTGACAGCTGAGAGGAGACTTCTGTCTTGTGCTTCCAGAAAAGGGGAAAAAAGGAAAAAATAAGAAGAAAAACCAGAACAACAAAACCAGGGAGAAGCCTGCTTGTCTTTTCAGCACCCGTTCAATCAGTTCGGAGTGGCAGCTGGCAGTTTCCCAAACCGTCGAGCAATGACCCTACTCAGGAAAGACTTTCCAGTTAGACGAGAAACCAACCTGACAACCCCTCCAGCATCTAGCAGGGCAGCGTTATGACCTTAACCAACAAAGTGGTGTTAGCATTAATTCCTATAACAATAGCTTTTTTTTTTTTTTTTTTTTTTTTTGCTCAGGGGGATTAAGTGATTTACCCAGTTCATCAGCAACACAGCAGGGATTTGAACCCAGGCCCGTCTGAGTGCACAGCCCCGGCTGCTGACCACTCTTCTGGACCAAGCATCAGCACGCGCTTTCCGTAAAAGGCACGTCCGTAATATTCTCAGCTTTATGAGCCACGAGGTCTCTGGTGCAACTTCTCAGCTCTGCTTCTGTGAACAAATGGGCGTGGCTGGGTGCGAAGAAAACTTTATTACAAAAACAGGTCGCCAGCCAGACTGGGCCCAAGGGCCACAGTCTGCCAACCCCCACTCTAGTCTTTCACAGAGGAGAAAAGACCTGAGCTGCATCTGTTAGGGACTGTGCATTCGTGTGCGAAGGCTGCCGGGACAAAGTGCCACGAACTGGGTGGCTTAAACAACAGAGATTTATTTTCTCACAGTTTGGAGGCTGGTAATCTGAGATCCAGGTGTCAGCAGATTGAGATGGGTTGAGAGAGGCCAAGCCCTCTCTCCTTGGCTTGTAGATGGCCATCTTTTCCCTGTGTCTTCCCATGGTCCTCTCTGTGTGTGTCTCTGTCCCTTAATCACCTCTTTTTATAGGGACACCAGTCATATTAATCTACCAGCCTCCTTTTAACTGAATTACCTCTTTAAAGACCTTGTCTCAAATACAGTCACCTTCTGAGGTAACGAGGCACTTAGGACTTCAATATATGGATGGCGGCGGGGGGCGGGGGGGAGGACACAATTCAGCCCATCACAAAGGGAAGATCTCAACAAAGAGAGGAAGGGAAGAAAAGTAAGGAAAAGTATAGGGTTTTATGAGTGTCTGTATAAGTCAGCCAGACCTTAAATTGGGTGGTTAGGGGTCTTTCCCTGAAGAAGTGATATTCTAGTTGAAGTTGCCTAAGAATAGCATCGAGCAATCAAACCAACAAAACAAAGAATATTTATTGGCTCATGGAATTGAAAAGTTCAGGCCTACGTCTAGCTTCAGGTATGGTTTGATCTAGGGGCTCAATCAGTGTCACCCACAGAAGGTTGTGTAAGGAGAAGAATGCCTTTATTTGTTCAACAAACATATACCGAATTCCCTTTTCACACCAGCCCTCTCTTAGCACTAAGGCTTACCCAATGAATGAGGCCTTCAAGAAGGTTCCAGTCCCATGGATGCCACCATAGCAGAGACCTTGAATGAGGGTAAAACCCACGCAGAAGAAAACAGTGCTGAGAAATGGAGAAGAGGACAGATCTAACGGCATTGATGAAACACCCGCATCAGGGCGCCTGGGTGGCACAGTCAGTTAAGCATCTGACTTTGGCTCAGGTCGTGATCTCACGGTTTGTAGGTTCAAGCCCCTCGTCGGGCTCTGTGCTGACAGCTCAGAGCCTGGAGCTGCTTCGGATTCTGTGTCTCCCTCTCTCTAACCTTTCCCCACTCACTGGCTCTTTCTCTCTCTCTCTCAAAAATAAATAAACATTAAAAATCTTAAACAAAAAAACACCTGCCTGAAGCCACACCTGAAGGTACCATACCCCTAAATATCTCAGTCCATGGCCAGTAACTTCCATTGATTTCGTTTGCTGCATTTTGCTGTGTACTTGGACCATCCCAACTCAAATATCCCTTCTGCGTAGGAAGTGATGCTGACCATCCATAAGACCAGGTCCTCTTTACACCCACCCATAACCCCCAGCACTTTTTCATGCCACTTGTCACACCTGCAGTTAAGTTCTGTAACTAATTTCCTTGACAGCTACCTCCCCTGAGAGCCCTATGCTGGCACACGGTGGGTGCTCGCTCCACCAAGCTATTTTTTTTTAATACGTCTCCAGAGCAGTTTTAGGTTCCCAGCAAAATTGAGCAGAAAGTACAGGAAGTTCCTGGGGCGCCTGGGTGGCTCAGTCGGTTAAGCGTCCGACTTCGGCTCAGGTCATGATCTCGCAGTTCGTGGGTTTGAGCCCAGCGTCGGGCTCTGGGCTGCCAGCTCAGAGCCTGCAGCCTGCTTCGGATTCTGTGTCTCCCTCTCTCTCTGCCCCTCCCCTGCTCATGCTCTGTCTCAAAAATAATAAATAAACATAAAAATTAGTTTTAAAAAAGTACAGGAAGTTCCCATTTACCTCCTGCCCCCCCCCCCACGCACACGCAGCATCCCCAATTATCAATATCCCGCACCAAAGTGGTCCCCACCAAAGTGGTCCATTTGCTACAATCAATGAACCAACTGTTGATACATCATTGTTGCCAAAAGTCCCTAAGTTACGTTAAGGTTCACCCCTGGTGTTGTACGTCCTGTGGGTTTTGACAAATGTATAATGACATGCGTCCACCATTAATTACAGTGTCACACAGAGTAGTTCCACTGTCCTGACCCTCCTCTGAGCTCCACCTCTGCATTCTTCCTCCTGTCCCCAAGCCCTGGTAAAACTTAAACAAACAGGAAACATACAAGCCCTTTTAAACAAACAAGAAAAGTGTATTTTTTATGCCCCTGCTACTCTGGGATGCTGCTTTCTGTCCTGGCCCCTTCTTCCAGCCTCCGGGGCGGTTCCCTCCAGGTTGCCAGTCTGTGCCCAGGATAGGACAGGAGCACAGGGCACTCAGTAGCATCTCAGAAAGGGGGCCTCGAAACTTCCAGGCTTATGCCCTCCGCAGCCTCCATTCCACTTGGCAACCAGCAGCCCGGCCACTTTTTGTCCTGAGATGTGCCAGAATGCATCTGGAGTAAGGCAGGATTCCCCCACTTCTGACAGATTCACTTAGTGTAATGTCACAGGTAAATGTATCCAAACCCCGGAGATGTTCTATTTATGGTAATTGCTCCGAAATGTTACCAACGCATGTCTCAAAATACAGGTGTTGTCTTGAGCATGTGATGAGAGGGTGAGGTGTGCCTCTTTTCCCTTCTTCATCTTGGACCCCCTCCCGGAACAAAAGGCTTCTGACAATTAACGATTCCCTGTTTTCTTGGTTTATTTCAAGCCTTCCGGAAGGTACTGTGAGCCTCAAGGCTCAGCCTCCCCATCTGATCTCACTAATGCAACTTACGTAGTATGTGCCATTGCCAATGTTAAAGAAAGGGATCCAGGATGCCCCCAAAGTGTCTTTCGTACTCTCATCTGCCTGCTGGGTTTTCGGACAAAGATTGAGAGGGCGGGGGGTGGTTCACTGCCCAGTCCTCTTCCGCTTGAAGGTAGGAAGGATGCTTCAACACCAATGGATTCGGGGGTGTGGTGCTGATTTCCCAACATCCACCTCCTGGAAAAGTCATGAAGCCTCATCCATGGCTCTGCTTGGCCTTTCCTTCATGCCCGGTCCTCACCATATCTCCCGCCTCAGGCATCCCCCTCCCTACCTCATGACCCAAAGCCCAGAAGGATGGGATGCTCAGAGGGGGACCGGTACCTTGGGCTCTGCAACCTGACAGAACACGCCCTCCAAGGATGCGGTGAGGAAGGGAGCTGCCAGGACTTAGGACTCCCCTCATAGAAAGCATCATCCGCTCAAATTCTGTGTCCCCCCTCTCTCTCTGTGCCCCCCTCCCCCGCTCACACTCTTTCTCTTTCTCAAAAATAAACACTGAAAAAAAATTTTTTTAAAGGGGCGCCTGGGTGGCTCAGTCGGTTGAGCATCCGACTTTGGCTCAGGTCATGATCTCACAGTTCGTGGGTTTAATCCTTACATCAGGCTCTGTGCTGACAGCCCGGAACCTGGAGCCTGCTTCAAATTCTGTGTCCCCCCTCTCGCTCTGCCCCTCCCCCACTCACATTCTGTCTCCCTCTCTAAAATAAACATTAAAAAATAAAAAAATAAAAAAATAGAAAGCATCATTCACTTCACATGTGCTACCTGAGCATGCCCGGCATGACGGGGCCTCTGGGGACGAGGCCGTGTGAAGGAAAGAGGAAAAGAGAACAGTCCGTGCCCTCATGGAGCTAAAATTCAATTCAAGACACAAATGTTGACCACACAAATCACACAAGTACGTGTAGAATGTCCAATGGTGACCGAGAATACAAAAAAGTACGTGGTCCTGTCTCTGGATGACAGCAGGGATGCGTCCCGTCAGGGCAGGCTTCCCTGGGGACTTAGGATTCCCGGCAGTCACTTCCTCAACTCACTCAGGTCTTGCTTGAAAGTCATGGCCTCACAAAAGATGTCCTGGACCCCCTGAAGTAGCCCTCTCCCTACTCCCTGCCCTCACTCTGCCTCAGTCTCTCACTCTACTCACCACCCCCTGAAATTACAGTGCACGTCCACTGGCCTCTCTTTGCTGAGAGAATATAAGCCCCACTGTCTTCTTTGTGTCCCAGCAGCAGTACCTACAACAGCGCCCGGCACATAGTAGGCGCTCAATAAACGTCTATTAAATGAACGAGTCCGTTGTGCAGATCTCTGAATGACCACTAGGTGGAAACACTAGGGACCCATGAGGGGAACCAGACCTTGGGCAGTGTCACCAGTGTCACGAATGCCCGAGGGACCAGCGTCCGAGGGGCGAACGAGACGGGACCACCGAGGATGAGGAGGCAGGGGGCCGAGTGGCCGGGGCAGAGGTCATGGTGGCTGGTGTTGCTCCAAACAAAACTGTGACCAGCCAGCATTTTCACCTTTACCCTAAAAGGAAGAGAGGGCTAAAGAATCATTCCAAGCTGGGAGGGAGATTGCGAGGGTGGTTAAAATATAACCAGATTCGGGGCACCTTGGGGGCTCAGTCGGTGGAGCCTCTGACCTCACGGTTCATGGGTTCGAGCCCCGAGTCGGGCTCTGTGCTGACAGCTCAGAGCCTGGAGCCTGCTTCACATTCTCTGTGTGTCTCTCTCTCTGCCCCTCCCCTCCCTGACCTGTGCCCTCTATCTCTGTCTCTCTCTCTCTCTCTCTCAAAAATAAATAAATACACACTTTTAAAAATTTAAAAAAAAAAAGAGTTGGAGGGGAAGGCTGGGAAGGTTCCCCAAGTTCCACGCGGTGACCCACGAGACCCAATGCGGCAGCCACGGCCCCCACCCCCTAACAGTCAAGAACAAGGGGGCTTCTTGGAAACCCGGGGCTTAACCCCGAACCCACCGCCTTACGAAGACGTCCTCCCGCGCCCATCCACCTGAGGGTGGTGTTCTTTTCCCACCTAAGGTAAGCCTCCGACTCTCTGGGTTTTCTTTTTCACTCGACTCGAAATTCTCTCGCTTTCCCCCTCGCGGACCTAAGACAGACACTAAAGGTGCAGGGAGGGGCCCCTCCTCAACGCACCCAGGGAGAGGGAGGTTGCCTACAACACAGTTACACCTCCAGGACCCACCACAAAAGTACAATCTCTTTCATATTTTATGTTCTATCGACCACCTTGCTGGTGAATTTAATCCACCTCTGAAACCCACCGAGAGCCCGCGTGGTACCGAATATACGGGGCTTTTGCACAATTTTGAAACACGGGGTGCCTCTGGTTAGAAGTGAAATTGCCAGGAGAAAATCTTTGCTACTTAGCAAGCGTAGCGTGAGGGGAGAATATCAATCAACAGCATGTGTACATGCACAAGCGTGTGTGTGTGTGTGTGCGCGCACATGTGCGTGTATGTGTGGCACAATGGGAGGAGAGAGAAATTGCCGATTAATTGGGGAGTCCCCTGCTCTCTCTCTCACGCACACACGCACGCGTCTGTACTCTTGACCCTAAAGTGGAGGCAGCTTGAACCCTTTGTGGGTTGCCATCACCACCTGTCAATGCGTGTTAACGACAGAGCCCTGCACTTCTCTGATACACATGAACGAAGCCCAGAACTGTTAACAGGCTTGCAACGGCGTCCTGGATGGCTCACACCGAAACCGTGACTGCTCCAGAGCCAGAACGCAAGGGAAAGAAAACACGGCGTGGATACGACTGCCCACGACCTCTCTGACGCGGGGACGCAGCAGCTGTGGTACATCTTTTGTTCCGACCAAGGCACCGATAGGAAATCTGAGCGCGAAGAGGCTGCCGTCACGTCGCTGCATCTCGAAACCAGCTCCCTGTATGCCCCTCCCCATGTGGCATCAACGTGCTGGAGTCCGGGACCGAGGGCGGATTCCAGACCCGGCTCTGGCCGCCGCCTCTAAAGCGTTTATCCAGCCCCACTCTGCACACAGGTGGCTTCATTGCCACCAACTGCAGGCAGCTGGCTGCTTCGCGATCCTAAGACGGGCCCGCAGAAAACCGTGCCAGCCCTCGCGTGTCCGCCGGTTAGGGGGTGTTGCTACCTCTCTGATCTCAGGTTGGGGTCCACTCTGGGCTCTGCCGGTTACAGTGTGATGTCACGAAAGTGACCCAACCTCTCTGAGCTTCAGCGTTTTCCTCTGCAAAACAGGAAGGGAAGGTCATCACCCCACCCCCCACCCCCGTTCTAACACACACACTGATTTCAGAACTGTCCGTAGGGACTAAATGCAGTAAGACACGTGAACTGGTTAGCGAAGGAAGCGTCTCACGTTTTGTTCATCTACGTCTTTCATACAGCTCAGTTTTAAATATTTTTCTAAGCTACGGCAAATATCAACTGATTCCATGTTCAAATGACCTTAGGAGGCAGATACTGTTGTTTCCTCTGCTCTACGGATAAAGAAACTGAGGCATCGGGACAATGCGGGATGTGGCCACGATGCCAGCCAGTCAACGGCGGCGCATTGCTCAAACCCACGCCTGGCTCCGGAACCCATGTGCTTCGCCACTGCACTAAGCAATCAAGAAATGTTCGTGGGGCGCCTGGGTGGCTCAGTCACTTAAGCGCCTGACTCTTAGTCTCGGCTCAGGTCACGGTCTCCCAGTTTATAGGTTTGGGCTCACATTGGGCTCTGCACGCAGCGTGGAGCCTGCTTAAGATCCTGTCTCTGCCTGCCTCTCTCTCTCACTCTCTCTCTCTCTCTCAAAAAAAAAAAAAAAAAAAAAAAAAGACTAAATTAAAAAAAAAAAAAAAGAAAAGAAATGTTCATTATTCTCGTTGTTTTAATCCCTCATTCTAAGCATCTCCAAAGTCAGCATCCAGTCGACTGTCCTTCCTTTTACACATTTCGCTCAGCTCCACTTTTCCAGTCCACTCACCATCACCTTAGAAAATTCTGTTTCCAGGGCACCTGCGTGGCTCAGTCGGTTAAGCATACGACTTCAGCTCAGGTCATGATCTCGTGGTTCGTGAGTTCGAGCCCTGCACCGGGCTCTCTGCCGTCAGCGCAGAGCCTGCTTCAGATTCCGTGTCTCCCTCTCTCTCTCTCTCTCTCTCCCCCTTCCCCATGCGCTCTCTCTCTCTTTCTCAAAAATAAATACACATTTTTCAAAAAGAAAATGCTGGTTGCCCTGTTCTAATCTACCCTGCACATCACTACAGAATCAGCTCTCCTCAAGTGTTGCATTCTGCCTACCCTACCTGCTCAAACCCTTCAATACCTCCACTTTGCTTGCAGGGCAAAGCCCAAACCCCTGAGAGCCCTTCGTCAGCTGGACCAACCCAAACTGTCTCGTGCCACCCTGCGCAAACCCCCCGGTCACCTGGTCCACCCGGGCCACAGAGGCCCTTCTCCACTCTTCCTGCCTCCCCAGTGCTCACGCTGGCACTTGCCCAGAAATGCCTTCACTGCACCTTTCCAGACTCTGCACATCCTGTACCCACCCTTTACTGGGCACAGCTCAAACCTGTGGGGGTGGGAGGGAGTGTCAGGAGCCCAGGGACGGCGTGAACTAGAGGGCAAAGAGGGCCATAGAAGAGGCGTCCTCAGAAGGATCCATCTGGAAGCAAATTTCTGAAGAGACTCAGAGACACAGAGATGCAGAGAGAAGAAACAAGGAAGCCAGTGACCCCAATGCTGAACTTCCTTAACAGCATCTCCTTCTCTGATTAATAACAACATCAACACGGAAGTCTCAAGCTGATGTTGAACAAATCAAAAACAACCCATAGATGTGTTTTTCTTTCTTTTGTAATTTTTTTAAATACAGAGAATTCACAGGAAAATTCAGATTGCTAGCTTCTCTTTATTTTTTTTAGTTTACTTATTTATTTTGATGGAGAGGGAGAGAGACTGTGTGTGGGCGTGTGCACGTGCACACTAGTGGTGGAGGGGCAGAGAGAGAGAGAGAGAGAGAGAGAGAGAGAGAGAGAATCCCAAGCAGGCTCCACACTTTCAGCACAGAACCTGACATGGGTCTCAATCCCACAATCTTGAACCTGAGCCGAAATAAAGAATCGTATGCCCAACCGACTGGGACACCCAGGCACCCCTCTAGCTTCTCTTTAGAAGGTTTAGCCACTTTGGACCCACATTTTCCCCGCGACAATATGTGTCAGATCTGACTGGTTCTGCAGCTGCTCCCTTTACACAGGGCATTCACCTTCTAGTTTGCCACAGTCCCCACCACTCTCTATTATCAACACTGAAGTCAAGTTGCCATTTACCATTGGGCTTACACTCTTTCTTTCTTTGCAGTAGAAAGCCACTTTTTTTTAAAGTTTATTTATTAATTTTGAAAGAGACAAAGATAGCATGAGTTGAGGGAGGAGCAGAGAGAGAGAGAGAGAGAGAGAGAGAGAGAGAAGCCCAAACAGGCTCTGCACTGCCAGCACAGAGCCCCACGCAGGGCTCAATCCCACAAACCACAAGATCACGACCTGAGCCAAAATTCAGAGTTGGACACTCAACCAACTGAGACACCCAGGCTCCCCGAAAGCCACTTAGTTATAACTAAGGTCTGTCATAGAAGAAAGATCAAATACAGACTAAGAGGAACACGTATCTCCAGGCAAAAAAAAGAGGCAAATACTTTTGGTACCTGGAAATGAAGAATATTCTTACATCTTTAATATGCAAACCCACTATCTGATTTGACTGTCTGTGTGTTTACCTGCCATCGTGGTCATTAGAAGTTGTGACCCCAGCTTTACATCCTTCCTGGAGCTTCCTGCCAAGCCTTACTCTGCTTTGACTCTGGAAGATGGGGAAAGGCCATCTTGGAAGCCATCACAAACCAGGACGGCCCCCAAAGGCCGGTCCAGTGCCCTGAACCTTCTCCTAACATTGCTTCTGCTTCCAAAACTTCTCCTCACCTTTGGAGAAATCATATGAACTCATTCCAAATAAGGTATGGAGGCCTGATGATGGTTTCACGTACTCTCCCCCCAGGTTACAATTTAACAGGTGCCCACAGTGCTTCATAAGCCGGTGGTTATAAATGGGCTTCCTGAGTCCTTAAGTTCCTCTCGGGGGCTGGTGTGGGAAATCAGTTACGGGGAACAAGGTGAAGGGAAGATCACATCATTCGCCAGACCAGCTCCAATTTCCGCTGCCTTCTAGAATGAAGGTCCTTGTAAGATGCCATTGGAGGGGAGAAAGGGGAGGGGCGGTGCCACCACTTTTAAGAAAACAAAAACGTGTAAGTTTTAAAAGCAACGTCGCAGCTACGGTTTTGATTGTGAGTAAGCAAAGAAAACCAATTCAGACTGCGTTTACAGTAAGTATAACGGCCCAAGGAAGGGGGGGGGGGGGCGGACACTCCCAGAATCTGCAGGAGCTCAGATGGGTCAGACTTGAGCGCAGACACCCACGGGCAAGCGGGCAGCAGGAAGCAAAGCATCCGTACTGGAGCAGAGTAGCTCGGACGCTACCCTGTGGCCACCGCCGTTAGAATGAGTGGCTTCCCATGAGGCCTCTCCTTACTCGATCAACCTGGAAATTCCAAGTCCCAGGAAAGCGCGTCCACTTAGCCCAAGATTTCTCAGCTGTAGCACTGTCGACATTCGGGGCTGGAGAACTGTTGAGGGGCGGAGCTGCGCACCGTGGGGTGTCCAGCAGCACGGAGCACTCCCCACTGCTCATGACAACCAAAAATGTCTCCAGACATCGTCAAAGGTCCCCTGGGGCAGAACTGCCCCCAGTTAAGAATTATCAAGTCAGGGGGCGCCTGGGTGGCTCAGTCGGTTGAGCGTCCGACTTTGGCTCAGGTCATGATCTTGTGGTTTGTGGGTTTAAGCCCCTCTTTGGGGCTCTGTGCTGACAGCTCGGAGCCTGGAGACTGGAGCCTGCTTCGGATTCTGTGTCTCCCTCTCTCTCTGCCCCTCCCCTGCTCACGCGCGGTCTTTCTCAAAAGTAAACAAACATTTCAAACAAACAAACAAAAAGAATTATCAAGTTAGCCTAACTTCAGAGATACCCTGGCTGTCTTGGGATGGGGCTGGGGGGTCTGGGCCCTCAGCGTCCATAACAAAAGGCAGGTGCCTAAAATTATCCTCAATACGCAAGATGATAATTAATCAACAAGGAAATCTAGGACTATTAGGGTAATGAGCAACGGAAAGCTAAAATTCTGCAAATGATTAGTTCCATCACCTCAAGCTTCAAACAGAAGGGTGCTCGTGCTCTCTCTCTCTCTCTCTCTCTCTCTCGGCCACTGTAAACAGCCAGCAGAAGTAATGAGATGGGAAACATCAACTTTCCCAGAGCACCTCATATCTGCCATTATCTGCCTGCCCACCTGCCCATCTCATCAGCTACTCAGCAACTAAAATTCTCCAAATCCAGTGCAAAGAAAAACGGCTGGTTCCACGAGAGACCTTCCAGTCTGCATTCCCCAGTCTGGACTTCTCTGGGGCGCCTGACAGGATGTGCCAATCCTTTTAACGGGGGTGGGGTGAGATCACAGGTTAGTTCTCTATCAACCAAGACAGCAGATTTGCTCCCCCTGACCCCTCATTCCACAGTCCCACTGAATCTTCACTGTGCGACCCTTGCAGGTTCGGGATCATGTGAATTCGTGCCAACAAATCATCTCTGCCGCCATGTGCTTGGAATTTTTCTCCCCCTCCCCACCCTGGACACAGCTAAAGTTGCTCACTACAAGCCTCATATCTTGGAAGCCCTTCAAAACTTTTGAACTTAGTTCCACCACAACGAATGGCTTTAAGATCATCCAAACAGTGAGAGAAGAAGGAAGGCCGAAAAGCGAACAGAAATACACAAAGAAGCAAAGGAAGAAGTCTCTGAAAAACTTGAATGACCCCCCCGCACGTGATGCCTGAATTTAAGTCTGCTCTATATTTGCAATTCATTCTTGGTGCACAATTACATCTTAAGTAGATAATCCTCGGTAGAACAGTTCTTCTGTAAACAGCCAGTAATTTTGATATATTAGAATTAAAGGAAGTTTCCTAAGGCCAAATTCTGCCATGTTTTAAAAATACGTACCTTGGTTATTCCGAGAATAATTTTGCTTCAGGGACCCAATTAAAGTTATCAAAACTGTAGGTTCTCCTGGATGCTAAAGATGCAATATATTTTGCACATACCTCTACCGGTTATTATTTTTCAGGGATTTCATTTTACAGATTCAAAAAAATAAAATCTGCAACCAAGGGGAAGGGTTTTCGAAGATCACATAATTCTAAATTGCGAGCAAAAAGCACAAAGCCCCGTAATCACGAAGGCTTGTAATGAAAGAAGGACCAGGTTTGCTCACGGACAGTTGAAAAGGCAATTGCTGAATAGGTCTGTTTATGAGACGCTGTGATTGTCAACGCTCTGAAGTTTAAGATGTGGTGCGCACGGTTCATAAGAGGCGTAAGCAAAAAGCAGAGGTTTCTGCTGCTGCAAAATTACGGGGTGTCCCATATGGGCTGGCATCTTGTGCGATTGTAGATATGGTAATTACCTTGCAAGAATCGTGACGTTCCATGCTTTCCTGGGGAAGAGAGGGGAACAATGATACAGACAGGTGATGACAGCCTTTGAGTGTCTCAATCCTCCCGGCTGCAATTGTTAAGGTCTGAGCAAAGGAGCGGCCAAAGAGAGCCAGAGAGCCAGAGAGAAGGTGTTACGTGCGGAGAACAGGTAAATCAAAACAGTTCTATTTGTGAGATCTGTCAAATTCTCTGTCAGCCTGATAACTGGGTGAGGTTTCCGACACATTTCAGTTAACTGGGTATTATACTTGCAAAGAAGATTTGATCAGCTTGACCTTTATCATTTCATAACTAGCAAAGGATTTGCCTGTCATACCATGATTTCTGTTATATGGCTTCAAAAAGCAGGAGCCAGAAAGCAAAAAAAAAAAAAAAGGAAAACCGCATTGGTCCATTTCGCTGCTGAAATATCACCAAGTCAACCTATAGGATGTGGTCCAAGAGACAGGACGCCAATCTGGCCTCCAGAAATAACAGTTGGCTGGGAGGCTTGGTGGGCAGAGGAGGGACCTCCTAGGTCTAGGATTTCAGAAGCTGAAATTTCCAGATTTTTTTTTTCAAAAATAAGTTGGATCTGATTCCCCGCCCCCCCCCCCCCCCATTTTCTAGAGCAGGGGCCAGCAAACGTTTTCCGTAAAGGGCCAGGCAGTAAATATTTTAGGCTCTGCAAACCACACAGTCTCTACTTACAGCTACCCAATTTTCAAGCCGCCATAGCATACCGCGAATGGATGCACACGGCTGTGTTCCAAGAATGCCGAGTCTTACAAGACAGCTAGCAGGCCGCACTTGGCCTGTGGGCTGTGGTTTGCTGACCCCTGGTGTAGTAGTCGGACGGGCTCCATATACCCTCACAGCTTCAGAGGTGCTACAGGATCTCCAAGGTTTGGGGGAAATCTCTCCCTGTGGCAGCTGTGACGTTTTGCTTCAAACGAGGAGGAAAAACACCTGTCACAAGGACAGAGCTTTATTCGTGTACTGTTTTTACCTTGTGGATCCCATCCTCCTCTCTCACGCAAACCCTCAACAGGTATTTTCAGGTCCATTTCCCACAGGCTTGTGAAAGCCTGCCTGGGTGAGAAGGACAGGAGTCCCCGATCTCCATCACAGCTTTGGCAGGTGCAGCCGGAGACCAAGGGGACGTGTAGCTGCTGCTCGCCACCAGATCCCTTTCCAATCGCGGGGAACACTTGCAGCTTCTCACTCAGGCTGGAGTGACCCCAAATAGCCGCACCGCCCAAAGTCCCGGCAGAATCACCCAAGTAGAATCCGGACGCCTTGCCGCAGGCTGATAATGCTTTCTTTTCAGTTCAAGGCGCTGGGATTTTTTTTTTTTTTTCAAAGCATCATTTTCCTTGAAAACTAAAGCCCTGGAAACATTCGATGCTTTTGAGGAAAGCTGGCTCTTTTTGTCTGTTACAAAAAGCCACCTTCCCTCTACTCTTATTGATTAAAACAAAATTGCTGGTTTCACATTTCATTCATTTTTGTTTCTCGAAGTTCTTGAGTAACGTGATTCTTCCCAACGCTATGATTTAAAAACAATGTGTGGATGTAAACTCTCATTAATACCAGTTTGGAAAATGTGAGTGTTACAAAAACGTTGCAATAATGAAATTGGCGTACCTGTAAGCCCGAACCTCAGAATTCTTTCGCTTAATCTATCCTGCCAGTTACTAGGAAGGACATCCACGTACTTGGATACTTGGTTTCATCTCTTTGGGGCTCCTTCCTCCCTCTCTGAGACCACTAATGGAACAGCCCAGAGCCTCTCACTTTCAAGGTGAATGAGCTCTGGCCTGGCCTTGTTTAAGACCCAAGACTTGTCATTCAGGGTCTGAAAGTTCCCACCCCATCCTCCCGCCAGCCAGCCACTTTCAAGAGGAGCAATGAATAGAAAGAGCTTTGCTGGCTTTTTAAGAGGCTGAGGGCGGCTTTTCTACCCCTGGTAGAGCAATTTAAATAACAAGGGTCAGGATTAGTCCTTTATAGAATTCAGGTGGGAAAAAAAAAAAAATCCGCAGTGGCAGTGAAATGAGAAAGGTGGACAGGATTCATTCTCCTACAATAGATCCTTCCCATCTTGCTAAGCACACACAGCCGTAATTATATTGCCCGCCGCTGACATGTATATACTCTACCTCCCTGCCATAAACACACATGCGCCTCTATAGATGAGAACCGATTTTAATATAGAAACTTCGGTATCTATAATTCATGCTCTTTAGCCTTTACATATTTATTCTGCATTTTAATTAAGGCCAAAATCTGAATACTTTAGATGGATGGTTTCTTTCTTCTATGCATAGCTTATAGGCAAATTACCTGGCAGAAGCCCAAATGTTAAGCAAACATAATAGAGCCAGAGACTAGAGTAAGCCATTATCTGGACACAACCAGCCCCGAGAGCTTACAAAGCTCTCTCCTCTCAAAGGTAACCATCTTACGACCGGCAGCATTCACCCTCCCTGCAGTCGTGACAAAAATGCCAGGACAAAATGCCAAAGTGTGGGGCTTACCAGGACATCACATGTCTCCGAAGCAAAGCAGCAACGGGTCACATCTGGTGACCTCCAAGAAGGGAGGGTTCAAGGGGTTGGGGAGATGAGAAGGGGCTTGGAAGGCCCTGAAGTGTGCCCAGAATTCGCCATCAGGACCTAGGACAGAAGTTCCCCCAAACTAACACTGGAATAACCCACTGACACTAAACACAGGCCTGGAATCAGAAAAGCCAGAAGCTCACGCTTGAGTGTGGTTGGAACGACCAGACTTTTCCACAAAATGTTTGATGCCATGAAACCCTAAGAGGTTTCCTCATCAATAATTTATCAAGAGAGAGAGAATCCCAAGCAGGCTCTGCTCTGCCAGCACAGAGCCCAACGCAGGGCTCGAACTCCTGAAACCATGAGATCGTGACCTGCGCCAAAACCAAGAGTCAGATGCTTCACTGACGGAGCCACCCAGGCGCCCCTCTTTTTCAATTTCTAAAACAGGTCAAATCTGAACCAGTATCTGTTTTGTAAATACAGTTTTACCGCAACACAGCCACACTCACTTGTTTACAAATTACCAATGGCTGCATTCTCTCCGGCACGTCAGAGTACAATACTTGGGACACAGACTGTCCGGCCTGCAAGAACTAAAGTATTCACTCTCTTACCCTCTACAGAAAAAGTCTGCCAACCCTGCTCCCAACAGTGGCCCCTCGGCTTTCTGCCTTTTATTTTCTTCCTTCTGGAAAAGAAGGGGCAAACAAATCAAAGAGACGTTTGGAATTCCCAAATTGTCTCCACTGTACTGTTTCTTCTAGTCTTTAGAGAGCGATGAAGAAGCTACAGAAAATTCTCCCCAAGCATCTTCTCTGGAAGTAAAACAGCCCATATTAAATTTTCAGTCCTCATAACACTGTACTGTTAAACTTCCACACCAACTAAGAGCAATGAAAACAATGCAAAACCACCATGGACAGCGCCTTTGGGCCAGGCACTGGGTAGTGCTTTTACCCCGTTATCTCATGTTGAGATCCGTACCGCCACAAAGTACGTTTGGCCAGAATACCAATTTCACACTCTTGATAAGAAGCAGTTTTGAAAAGCAGATGTGTCTGATTTCAAATCCTGTCATCTTAACTACTATATGCTGTAAGCTGCCTGAGCTCTGACCCCACCTTCACTGCTGATATTGATACACTTCTGCCAGGCACTGCTCCATTACCCCTCAAAATAGACCCATAGTGAGAAAAGCGATAGTATCATACCTATTTCGCTGATCAGGAACTCGAGGCTCAGGTAGGTGACATGACTCACCTAAGGTTACCCAGCTCGTGTGAGGTGGTGCTGGGGAGCTGACTGCAGAGCAGACTGGTAGGTTCTTCATCTCTGGGGCTCAGCCTTCTAGCTATAAAATAAGGGGTGTAACTTTTCAGGACTTTGAAGATGTAGCAAAAAACCGATTTGCTAAAAAAAAGAAAAAAATGTTTGCGGGCCACTGAATAGACTTCCAGTCCTCCCCAAACCTCAGAAGCAGCTGCCCAGAGGCCACTGTGGACATCAAAACTCTGCCCCCAGGTCACGTCAGAATGGACATTCAATTCCACATAGATGAAGGTCTCCAGAGAGGACTCTACAAGGACATGTGTTTCTCTCCTTCCACTTACGAATTTCCACAAGTGCTCAGGGTTCCCAGATCTCCAATTAAAATGCACACTAAGTACATAAATAACTACTGAGAAGGCAGAAAGAGAATGTAGATGATGCCACGATATGAAAGTTGTCTGTGGATGCTTACAAATGGCTTTTTTTTGCCTTCCAGAATTTATTCTGCTGTCTTTGAGAAAGTATCCCAACTTCCTCTGCAGGAATCACCTTGCCCCTGTTGGATCAATTGGGTTAAATGGAATCTCAAATGTGCTCCACCCTTGCCTGGCCAAGAACAGGCCACACCCCAAGCTAGGTTTCTCAGAGCTGGTTTTGGAAACTCCAAAAAGAGGGTGTTCACATACAGGATTCTTCGTGGATCCTGGTAGCAAGAGCCAATGCCTCAGCCTTGGCCAAGCCCAGCTCCAGCCTTCCCTCCCTTGTGGGAACCACCGGGCACGACTGCCAATAAATCCCTGTCTTGCTTAAGTTACCCAAACTGGTTTTTCTTGCTTATAACCAACACTAATTTTTTTTACAATTCCAGAAGCATAGTTCTTAAAGAACAAATTGCCTTCATTCAGTATCATTTTGGCCTCACCCTGGGGTCTCCTTTCTAAGCATATTTTTCAACCAATTTTGTTTCTACTTTCTCCCTTCAAAAAAAAAAAAAAAAAAAAAAGATAGCTATTTTAAGATCCCAGGGAAGGTAGAAACTGACTATATATGCACAGACCTACAAAGTGAAATTTAAAAAGCTACACTTCATAAATACTTTTCTGAATTGTCTTAAAGGGGAAATACACACTTATTTTTATTTTATCGTTCAGATCTGACCATCTAATTCATTAGCTTTCCTCTCCAGCATCAGCCCTCTAGAACGGAGATTCTCTGAACTCAGCTGGGTCTTGACCTCAATCTGTTGTCCAAACAGGTGCAAATTTGCTGCAAAACATTACAGTCCACTCAAGATTTTACTACCTATCACAAGTTATTTCATTAAATGCTTTCATGAACATAACCCACAATATCCACAGAATGTCTTTACTTTCATAAACAGCACAAGAAAGGAAATAGAGTTACTTGGCACCCCCTTGTTCATAGGGAACCCTACAAACAATCGTTTTCTTCTCAGTGTGCTTATAGGCACACTGGGTAAATATCTGTCCCACAGTTTAGATCCTGCAACAGTGTCCATAATATCTGGAATGAAATCCAAACTTCTGACCATGGCAAACAAAGCCCCCCATCAAATGGCCACTGCCTGGAGCTCCAAATTCATCACAGACCTTCCCTCTCTTCTCCCCCCTCCCCTTCTCCTCCTCCTTCCCCCCTCCCCTCGCTCCTTCTCCCCTTCCTCCACCTTGTCAACCCTGTCCCTGCTCTCCCAGCTGCCACCTGTTGCTCCCACAGGCCAAGGCCCCTCTCACCTCAAAACTTGCCCTTGCCCTGCCTGGAACACTTCTCCAATCTCCAGGACTGGCTCCTACTCACCATTCAGGTCTCCGCTGAAATATCACCACTTTAAAAAGGCTTCCACGGGTCACCTAACCTAAAGTATCCCCCCCCCCCCCCGCCCCCAACTTGCTCCCGTATCTCCCTGTTCGGCTTTGCCATACGAAATACGTTATTTATGCTTTGCTTCCTTATCTGTTGCCTCAACTACAGTACAAGATCCGTGAGGGCAGGGATTTGATAGTCCCAGCACACAGAACAACATTTTCTGGAACAGCAAGCTTGTGAAAGACAGAGGGAAGGAAGAATGGAGAGAGGGAGGAAGGATAGAGGGGAAAGAGCTTTGTCGAGCCCAGGCATCCCTTTGGCTGGCTAGTAACTTCTGTAACCTAAGCTTTCAAAAACTAGGACACCAGGCACCTCTCCCTAAACCTTCTGATCATCATAATAATAGTGATTCCTCAGGTGCAAAGCTTAGTTTTGTGGGACTCTGTAAGTTTCAGAGACCCTCTTTTAGAAAAAGGATATAGAATTATGTACATGATGGCAGGTATAGAAGGGCATATTTATTTAAAATGAGAAAAGAAATCAGGACAGATGATAAGAATTTTGGAAACTCGACTCCTCTCTCCCTGGATCTCTCTGGGTAATGTGCCAGAAATCTCAAATAGAAATGCTTCCTGACAGTGGTCTGGCCTCTGCCACATACCCGGAACACTGGACTACTCCTCACCACCTCCAGAACTCGGGGGTCCAGGCCCGTGAGAGCCCCACAGGCTGTGCTTTTGGTTCCTGGCACGTGGATAAACCACGAGGCTTGGCCGTATTCTGTCTTCGCTCTACCGTGTCGTTTAGCCCAGAACCCGCTCCAGAACCAAGCCTCACTGCACAGAGCGGGCAGCTGCTAAGGAGGCGGGTGGGGCTGGTTCTCAGCACCTGCAGGGTCAGTTGGGTCCAGGCCCGAGGGCAGCATCCTGCCTTCTCAGGAAAACATGGGCTCTTCCCGGGAATGCCACCCTGTCCCCATCTTCCATTCTTATTCCAGCCTAACAACTTTCCTTGTCAGTCATTTCCATTCCAAGCTGCGGCTCCCTTTGGTAAGTCTCCTGACCACACTCCTAGCATCTTCAGGTCGGCTTTCGTTATTTCCATGTTTGCACAAGTGTTGGACTCAGTGTCCCCCACGGGTTCCATTAGCTCTGTGCCCCCCCTGCAAGTCACAAAGGCAGCTACACAGAATGGTGATGGAGGGTGTCCTCGCGAAGAGCTGGGAGGGGAAGGCAGACGGCCAGGGGCCGGTCTGCTTCTACGCAAGAGAAGTGGAAATAAAACCGGCACTGCCGGGCCGTGTCTTGCCGACCAAGTGAGGCTCCGGGGACCCAAACTCGCACCACCTTTTTCTGGATGTCTTTGGCAATTTCGCACTGACCCTTGACTCAATAAGCCCGCTTCCAGGAATTTTTTTTGCACGTGTATATGTTTACTTACACACGCACACATGTGCAAAGAAATGAATGCCTAAGGTCATTCAGGACAGTGTTATTTCCAGTAACGGCAAGCTGTAAGCAAGCTCTGTGTCCATCTTTAGGGGCCTAGTGAAATGAATCATGACACAGCCAGGCAACGGAGTATCGTAAAGCTGGAAAAAAGGAACAGATGAGCACTTTATCTTCAACTAGAAAAGGAACCATATTTATTGAAGTAGAAGCAGGCACAGTGCAGCGTGTATAGCTGAACGGCATTTTTCATTTAAAAAGGGGAAATAAAGGGCACCGGGTGGCTCAGTCGTTTAAGTGTCCATCTCCGTTTCGGCTCAGGTCATGATTTCATGGTTACGTGAGTTCGAGACCTACATGAGGCTCTGCACTGACAGTGTAGAGCCTGCTTGCGATTCTCTCTCTAGTCCTCCCCCACTCGTGCTGTCTCTGTCTCTCTCAAAATAAGTAAATAAAATAAAAATATGAAAAAGGGAAATAAACATTTTTAAATATTTTTTAATGTTTACTTTTGAGAGAGAGAGAGAGAGAGAGAGACAGAGCATGAGCAGGAGAGGGGCAGAGAGAGAGGGAGACACAAAATCCCAAGCAGGCTCCAGGTTCCGAGCTGTCAGCACAGAGCCCGAGGTGGGGCTCAAACTCACGAGCTGTGAGATCAGGACCTGAGCTGAAGTCAGACCCTTAACTGACTGAGCCACCCAGGTGCCCCTGAAAATAAATATTTTTTTTACTTAGATGAATAGAAACAGCACATGAAGGATAAACAAGAAACTCACTAACTGCAGTTACAAGTTTTGTTTTCGGAGAGCATGGGAATCAGGGCAGGAGAAATATTTTTCCACTACTGATGTTTTCATCATTTCTTGTTTGGCTACAAAGGACTGGATAACCTTGTCAAAAATTAAAATTAAAAATTAAATGGGTCACCTCACACTCATTAGGAGGGCTACTATAAGGGAAAAAAAAAAAGAAAGAAAGAAAATAACAAGTGTTAGCAAGGATGTGGAGAAATTGGAACCTTTAAGCTCTGTTGGTGGTAAAATGGTAAGCTGCTATGGAAAACAGTAAGGCATGTCCTCAAAAAATTAAAAATAGAATTACCAGGGGCACCTGGGTGGCTCAGCCGATTAAGTGTCCGACTTCAGCTCAGGTCGTGATCTTGCGGTTCACGAGTTCAAGCCCCACGTCAGGCTCTGTGCTGACAGCTCGGAGCCTGGAGCCTGCTTTGGATTCTGTGTCTCCCTCTCTCTCTGCCCCTCCCCCACTCGTGCTCTGTCTCTCTGTCTCTCAAAAATAAATTTAAAAAAAACATAAAAAAAATAATTACCATATGATACAGCCATTCCACTTTTGGATACATTCCCAAAAGAATTCCAAACAAGGTCTCCAAAAGAGATCTGTGCACTCATGCTTACAGCGGCTTTTTCACAATAGCCGAAAGGTAAGAAGCAACCCAAGATTCCATTATAGAGAAACAGACAAACAAAATGTGAGGTATCCATACAATGAAATATTGCTCAGCCTTAAAAAGGAAGCAAATTCTCACACATGCTACCAAGTCCACACGGATTGTCCAGAACATCATGCTAAGTGATGTTTGCGAGCCAGTCACAAAAGAACAAATACCACTTACGTGAGGCATTGAGAGTAGTCAAAACCATATAGAAACAGAGGGGCGCCTGGGTGGCTCTGTTGGTTAAGCATCTGACTCTTGATTTTGGCTCAGGTCATGATCTCACAGTCCCTGAGACTGAGCCTTGTATAGCCTGCTTGGGATATTCTCTTTCTCTCTCCCTCTCTCTCTCTCTCTCTCTCTCTCTCTCTCTCTGTCCCTCCCCCTGCTCGTGCTCTCTCGCCCTCCCTCAAAATAGGTGAACAAACTTAAAAAAAAAAAATCATAGAGACAGAAAGGAAAATGGTGGGTCCCAGGGAGGGGGGATGGGAAGTTTTAACTTAATAGTTTCCATTTGACAACATGAAAAGAGTCCTGGAGATAGATGGTGACAATGGTTACCCAACATTATGAATGTATTTAATGCCATTTAACTGTCCACTTACAAATAGTTAGGGTGGCAAATTTTATGTCATGTGTATTTTACTACAATTAAAAAAAGGAGAAAACAATTAAATGGGGAGACTGCAGACTGCATCATTAAACATCTCTCCCAAGTACCACTGGCCATTAGTCATCAGTTGAAGATCCGTATGGTATCCGAAGATCTTAAAAGTCCTGTCATCGTGCCAAAACTTATCAAATCTAAAAGGGGAGGTTCTTTCAGTTACAAATTGGTGGACTGAGCGTTCTAAACGAAGAATACCTTGAGGGAGACCGTGGTGCTGTGCTCAGCAGGCATCTCACTTCGGCTACCCAGAATCCTTCACTGCCTTCTCCGGGTGGCAAAGCCCTTTTACTTTCACCACCTGTCCCCCTACCACGTGGTGGACCCAGTCCAATCACAAGTTTACTTCCCTCTTCCGGGGTGGCACGTGACTCAGGCTGGCCAATAGGAGCCCTCTGATCGGAGCACAGTGATTGGCCCATGGAGACCCAACCAGGCCAACAGCAGTTCTTATTCCAGGAAAGGGAAGGAAAGGCTGTGGTCCCCGCTGAGACTGCGGGCATTAAAGGCGCTGCAGCCCTGCGCTGCTGCAGACAGCAGGAGGGTGAAGAGGGTGGAGGGCGACACCCTACCGAGAAATGCAGAGCAAAAAGATGGAGAGAAATCGGGGCCTCGTGGCATGGATCCAGCTATGGCTGAAGGAGGACCAGTCGCGGGTCTTTCCCATTTATTTGAACCGATATATTCCGCCATACTGCTGGGGACATTCCAAATTCGTGTCTGTCACTTGCAAACATGCACGTCACTGATGCCCAGCATGGCAGCTGTGGCTCGAGTCTTGCCCTCACTGGCTTCTATAAAGGCACTGTTCTGAGAGCAGTTAGTGCTGACAAATCTCCTTTAATGGTGACTGTCCGGGCAGTGAAGAGAAAGCACGAGAGTGGGCAGCAAAGTCACCACAACCACGGGCTGTGATGTTGTTCGCTCCACCCAACTCCTCCCAAGCCCCACTCTCTCCAAGAGATGACTCACAGCAAACAGCTTAAGAGGAAATGACGTAAGCCAACACCCCATCCAGACTTCCTCCTAAGGAAGTTAGCAGGACTTGAAGTCCTGACATCCGGCAGAAACCAAAGTCAAGCCCCTGATGTGCTGTGAACCAGCCGTGTGTCTCTGGGCCAGTCACCTACGCCCTCTGTACCTCGTTTCTTATCTGTAAAACTAAGCCCATCATCCCCCTATCACAGGATTGCTGTAGGGACCAGTGACATAGCACAGGGGAGGAGCTTACCACTGAGTAAGTGCTCAGTGAAAGTTAGCAATCAGTTATCATTGATTCGTTCAGTAACATTGACTTACCCCTTATCAGCAAAGTGCAGTGAAAGACGAAGCAGAGAATATAAAGTTCATCACACGTGGGTCCTAACTTCAGATAGCTTATGGTTTATTAAAGAGACAGTTAGGACAAGTATTCATATAACTGTTAATAAAATACTAATAGGTCACACTTCCTGTGCCAGGCCCTGGAGATTTGGCGATCAGTAGGACGATGGCCTCTGTCTTCATGGAGGGTTTCACGTGTTATTGGAGGGGACTCGCTAAATAACTGAGTATCAGATTTAAAGTTCTGGTAAGGGGGAGTCTGAGTGGCTCAGTTGGTTAGGCATCTATCCCCTGATCTCAGCTCAGGTCATAACCTTACGGTTCGTGAGTTCAAGCCCCACACCAGGCTCTGCGCTGACAGCACAAAGTCTGCTCAGGATCCTTTCTCTCCCTCTGTCTGCACACCACCCCCCCAAATAAATAAATAAACTTTAAAAAAATAGAATAAAGTTCTGGTAAGAACTACAGAGGAGGAGTCCACGCGGTAAGAGAACAATAGCAGAGACTTGGAGATGGGGTGTCTTGACATGAAAGTGATGTATTTAAAAAAGCAGCCCCCAGAGAGGCTGGAGAGATGTAGGAGAGGAAAGGGGAGGAGGCCAACTATAGGGTCCACCTCCTGCAAAGTCACCTGGCCCTGCAGGGGACCGGGAGTGTAAGTGAGGACTCAGATTTGTCCCCACCTGACCCAGCGAGCCAGACTGTCATAATCCCACACCCGTCAGCCCTTGGCAAAGGGCCACGCTGGGAGACACAAACCCGGACCTGGTTCTCTCTGGTTGTGGCATGATGGCCCCAGTAGCCCAAAGGAGGTCCTTCAGTGGAGATGTGCAGATGCAGGCAGTGGGGGCAGAAGCCCAGGAGGCCAGTGAGGGGCCCCCAGAGCAGTGGAAGTAACCTACCGGACGTGGGTGGAGCTCCGCAGTATCCATTATCCTGGAGACCTTGACCTCCCGTTAGGATGCGGTATCCAAAAAGGCTTCCCTGAGGAAGTGACGTTTTGGCTGAGTAGGAGTAGCTAGACAAGGAGCAGGGATAGTTCGGTTTGAGATTAATTAAGGGGTTATTTAGATGTAACATTTTCATGGTAGGCAGCGGATCTGGGGAGCTTGTAGGATGCCATTCCCATCTGGGCTCTGTCTGCAGCCATGACTCTCTCTGCCGAAGCCGTTAGCGGCTGATGCCAGGTGGCCGGGTTGATGGCTGCCACTGGTGACAGGCACCGTAACTAGAGATCCGGGGATCTCAGCGGGAAGCCCTTGACAACCTCAGAGCTAAATGACTCAACCTTTCAGGGGCCAATTCGTTACTCCTCCAAATCCTCCCAAACACAGAGCACCTGGCGCTCTCTGGGTACCAATACTTAAGGCTCCCTTACTCCCAGAGTCCCTTGCCACTGATTATGTTTTCCTGGTGCAGAAGTTCTGAAAGATCTCCCTTCATTGTCAATCACGTCCCTAACTCTTACCCAAAAAGTGAGATCCAAGAAATATGGGGGGGGGGGGGGGGTAATTTTTTTTATTGAAAATTAATATTTTAAATTTTTTATTTATTTTTGAGAGAGAGAGAGAGAGAGAGAGAGAGCGCGCGATGGGGGGGGGGGGGGAGCAGAGAGGGAGAGGGACACACAGAATCTGAAGCAGCCTCCAGGCTCTGAGCTGTCAGCACAGAGCCCAATGCAGGGCTCGAAACCGTGAACCTCAAGATCATGACCTGAGCCCAAGTCGGACACTCAACCACCTGAGCCACCCAAGCATCCCACAAGAAATACATTTTAAGAGAAACCAGATCTGGGTCAATCTATACCGGTGCGTCTCATCTGGGGATGGAGGTCTGTCCCTCAGGAGACATTGGCAATGTCTGCAAACATTTTTTTTTTTTTCAACATTTTTTATTTATTTTTGGGACAGAGAGAGACAGAGCATGAACGGGGGAGGGTCAGAGAGAGAGGGAGACACAGAATCGGAAACAGGCTCCAGGCTCCGAGCCATCAGCCCAGAGCCCGACGCGGGGCTCGAACTCACGGAGTGCGAGATCGTGACCTGGCTGAAGTCGGACGCTTAACCGACTGCGCCACCCAGGCGCCCCTGTCTGCAAACATTTTTACTTTTCATAACTTGAGGTGGGGGTGGGGAGTGGCATCGGGGGGTAGAGGTCAGGAATGCTGTAACAGTGTCCAAAATGGCCACGCCAGCAAAGAACTGTCTGGCCCAACATGTCAACAAGAACCACGGGTGAGAAACCATGAAATAAAACAACGGCCAAATGCGTGGCAAAGGTTGGATCTCCAATCCACAACCTCTCTCTTTTTTGCCGAGTTCGGTGATATGGCGTGTGTAGGACCCAATTTTTTTCAGTGTCAAAAGCAGCAGCAGCGATGTTCAACTGTCTTAAGCATAAAGGATTTGTCATTCAAATAATTGATCGGTCCAGGCACGGACCAGGGTCCACATGATGCCATCAGGAATCATTGTCTCTCTCCCCCGGCCCCTCTCCCTCTCTCGCTACTTCCTTTGCCCTCTTTCCTCCCTTCTGGGTCAAGCAGACCCTCTGCACGTGATGCTCTCAGGAGCACAGGCTTCCATCTTGCCAAAGTGACCCCCGGGGGCCGGAGAGCTTCTTTTTCCCGCTACTGTAGTTCCATCATGATCTAAGAATCGGTTTGACTTTCTAACTGGGGTGATGTGACCATCTCTTAACCAATCACTGTAGGCAGGGGGTGCAGAACGGTCACGGGTTGGGCCCGAGTCCCCTGTCTGCACCTGGAGGCAGAGAAAGTAAACCCACCCAGACTGCATCTCCAGGAAAACAGGTGCTCCACGTGTAACTGCGCGTTCAGTCCTCACTGGTCCTGGAATGAGGAGGGTGTTTCACACCATTGTTCAGGCAGGGAGTCCACTGAGGAGGCACAAGGTGAAGTGGTCGGAATTGCCCTGTTGGGAGCCAGATGGACCGGGTCCAGCTCCCGGCTCAACAATGACCTCTGGCCAATTCTTACCTTTTGTGTGTGGCTTTCCCTGTCTGCAAAGGGAAACGGATTGTCCCGGGAGTTAATGAGTCCACACGTATGAAGGGTTGTAAATCATGCCTGGGACAGACGAGCTAGGCACTCGACGAATGTCATCTATCACTTTTGGGAACTAATCCAAGCTCCTCATCTTACAGAAAGAGAAACTGAGGTCAGAGAAAACTCGGACTCCTTCCAGACCCTGCAGAGGGTCTGTGGCAAATACAGGACCAAAGGGCCCACCCGTTCCGACCCAGGGCTCTCTTCGCTACACCACGGACCCTTCTGAAGGGTGTAAATTTCTGTCCGCTGTAAATTTCATCAGCCCCAGCAGGTGAAATGTACCACAGAACCCAGCACTTGTGGATTCGATAGACTCCCTCCGCTATGGCGAGACAGCCTTTCCCCAAGTGGAAAAGCCTCCCCAGCCATTCCGGGAACGTAGAGCCTGACCTTCTTCCCCTGGGTGCGCACCCCCCTCCCTTGGCCGCAGAAGACGGAGGGGTCCCAGTTTCGAGGCTCACTCACTCACTCACACTGCGCTGGCTTTCCCGGCAGCCTCCCTCTTGCTTTCTCAAGCTCCCTGGAAATCCATCAGCTTCATGATATTTATTACATGCTCCTTCCATTTAGGAGTTTGCTACGGAAAAGGAGAAGCCGTGTGCTCCTTTCAGACGGCACGAGAGGCAGCGAGAAGAAAAGGTTATGGCTGTGTTTACTTTACTCAGTGCTGTTTTCCCGCTGCCTCACAATCGACGCGCCCCAGCAATCCAATAGCATATTATTAACCAAAGAGCTTTTTCCGATAAATACCAAACAGTCGCTCTAATAACACAGAGCCCAGGTAGAGAGGCAAAGATAAATGCTAATTTCAAAATTAAACTGCTATCCCCCTGCGTGTCTGAGAGAACGGGACGAGGATAAGGAGGGTAAGCGAGGGGACGCTATGACGGGGGACGCGCCGCATGGGGCATAGGAAAGGCAGCAGTGACCACGGTGAGCACGGACGCTGAATATTTGCCACGTGCCAGACACGATGCGTTATTTCATTCACGCCCACGGTGACCCTCTACAGACACACGTGTTTTGGGGATCTTGCGTCCCACATGAGGAAACTGAGGCTGAGAAAGGTCGAGTAATCGGGACAAAGTCCTGCCGGGTATAAATGCAGAAGTTCAGATCGGAATCCAGGCGGCCTGGCTCCAGAGCCCATGAATTTAGACACTATTGCTCAATTACGTCTAGGACCTGTGCACAGGGACACGGTGTTTCTCAGATTGGAAGGTACCTTTCAAGTTCATCAGTTACTCATGTAACAAATATTTACGAGCTCACAGTTGTTGGCCACTGTGAGCTGGCTACAGCAAAACCACCTAGAACCTTCTGTTGCTTCCTCACAAGAACAGGCTTATGCATGTCCTGGCAGAGGGAAGCAGGCTTATTTAGAAGGAAAGATGGCTAGGGGGCATCCGCTGGGGGCCCAGAGTTTCCTTTCCAGGAGGGAGCTCCAGTGGCCCAGTGTTTCAGCTATCAAGAGAGCTCGGTTCAAATCCCAGAGCCCTCTCTCATACTAGTTGCCACCTGCAGAAAGGGACACGGTCCCTCCCAGCATTTTTCCTCTGTGTGCAAAATGGAGAAAATAATCCTAGGTACTGCTCGCGGTCCTCCTAAGGATTAAACAAAGATCTTTACCAATTCTGCTGAAGTTCCAAGTTTGCCTGCAGGAATTAGGCTGTCGACCGCTCCCCTGCCGTCTTAACTGTCAGACATCGTTTCTTCCATCACCAGAGTGCTCCTGGCCTCCAGAATCCCTGGGGCCACCCACTGGAATCTTCTCATTGCATCCTGTGCCCTCTGGTGGAACCGGAAGCCATCTGCACCAACAGCTCCAAAGGGCTGGCTCTGGGAAAATAGTCTGAAACGCTGTGCACAACGCCGGCTCATGACAAGCATCCGTTGGTATTATTTTCTCCACGAAACCCCAACGGATTTCCTTACTACAAGTTTGACCATGCGAATGGGGCAATGGAGGCATAGTGATAGATCTTTCTCCTTACTAAAAACTCCTCACACTGATGAGCTGAGATCACCTGTGGTCGAAGCACTTCTTCGGTCCCGATTCTCCATTAAATACGGTAGTTAGTGCAGAGCCCGCCCGTGACGGTAATAACCCACATGTTTAGCGCCTCACCAATGCCAACATCGAGTTAAGCACTCCCTAAACATGAGTCCATGAACTCTCACTACCTCATTATGAAACACAATTGGTAACTATTCGCGCTTTACATGTGGGGGCACTGCAGCTCAGGAAAGGCTGCTGATGTTACCCCAAGTCGACACTTTATTATATAATTGCTGTATTAGTCTCTCTTTTTTTCAATATTTATTTATTTTTGCGAGAGAGGAAGAGCATGAGCGGGGGAGGGGCAGAGAGAGAGGGAGACACAGAATCCGAATCGGGCTCCGGGCTCCAAGCTGTCAGCACAGAGCCTGACGCGGGGCTTGAACTCACGAACCACGAGATCGCGACCCGAGCCAAAGTTGGACACTTAACCAGCTGAGCCACCCAGGTGCCACTCAGACAGTTTCTTGGGTTGGAAAGGGCAGAGCCCAACCCAATGTGAGTTAAGAGGAAAAAGAAAGCCCATGAATATGTTGGCACATACAACTAGAAAATTCAGAGGTAGAGACTACTTCAGGCACGGAAGGATCCAGGCTCTCAAATGTCTCCTGTGACATCTCCTCCTTGACCCTGCTTCCTAGGTGTCGACTTCATCCTCAGGCATGCTTCTCCTTCCCGATAACAACATGGGCACCAAGAAGTCTAGGCAACACAGCAGCAGAGGGACGGAGAAACTGAGCATCTGGCTGGTGTCTACAGTTCCAGCAGGAGACCTGCCTGGGCTTCGGGGTCCGTCTCAGGGGGTCATGTGCTAGCCCGTCACGTGCCAGCTCCCACATCCATCACTTCCGGTGACGAGGAAGCACCGCCCTGTGACTGGACACACCTGTCATGTGAGCGCCCCTGGAGCACGGGGATGGGAGAGCGGTGCCCAGAGGGCCTAGACAGAGAGTGCGAGGTGCAGGCCCCCCAGAGGGACGTCGAGGGACTGCCAGCACCAGGAGCAGCAGCACGCGACGCCAGACAGAGCAGAGTCCCGGAGCCCACTCTCTGGTTCTCTTTTCCTCGCTCTCCTGATCAAAAGGCACGCCTTTGATGCCGGCTGGCTTGGCTCCTGCCTCTGGCCCATTTTCCCCGACCTTGCTCTGTGACCGAGCAGCGGTGTAGAATGGAGTGTAGGAAGCTGTATAACCACGAGGATTAGTCTAAGAGTGGCGGGGAGGCAGGGGGAGAGAGAGGGTTGAGTCGATTCCTTTCCCAAAGTTTCGCGGCAGCCTAGAGGTCTCTGGTTTATGGATACACATTAAAGAACCTTTTCAAGAGGGCTGTTTCACGTGAGAAAGCCGTTTAGGCACGGAGGCACTTGGCTGCTCCTTCTAAATGAACATTTTCAATTAGCCTGAAGAAGTTAATTACACCATCCTTTAATAACTGCCCTGTGATTCTGCAAATCCTCCATTAATTGATTCAACCGTCCGCCCCCAAACCAAGAATCGGCAAACAGGTAGAAAAAGACCGAAACGCAGCAGGAGTGGAGCGGGGGAGGCAAACATGAAGACATGCCATGTCATCTGCAGGGGCAGGTGAGACACAAAAGCCACGTCTGGGACGGTTGTGGGAAACCGCACAGGGTGAGAGGTTTGGGAAATTAATTCCACGGATCCAAGGGGTTTTCACAAGCGGATACACAACATGCTGGCAGGATGCGCCCCTCCCTCTGCTGCGTGTCTCAAAGACAAAGCGAGTCCGTGAAGCTTGGTCCAGACCATTTAACAAAGAGCTCCTGGAGCCACATTCCCTGGCCCACGGTCGTTCGGGAAACTGCTACGAACAACAGCTTTCCTGTGGGATAGAGAACATCACCAAAGCAGAAGGTAGAAACCAGGAAATCCAGTCCCAGCTTTGAAAAAAAAAAGGGGCAGCTTCTGTCCTGAAGTGCACAGCACAGGCTCCTGTCACACAGGCACCGGACTGGCCTGGGTTCCGATGCTGGCTCTGCTCCTGGCTGGCTGCATGGCCCCGCGTAAAACCTGATGGGCTCTCAGTTTCCCCATCTGTTAAACGGGGAAATACACGTATCTGTATCCTAGGAGTCTTACAGCAATGAAATGAGATAATGTCATATAAACTGTTCAGGTCCTGGAATATGGTAAGAGTTCAGTAAATCCTGGGGCACCTGGGTGGCTCAGTCGGTTAAACGTCTGATTCCTGATTTCAGCTTGGGTCACAATCTCACCGTTTGTGGGTTCGAGCCCCTCACCAGGCTCCATGCCGACAGCTTGCGGCCTGCTTGGGATTCCTTCTCTCTCTCCCTCTCTCTCTCTCTGTCCCTTCCCTGCTTGTGTTCTCTCTCTCCCTCAAAATAAGTAAATAAGTAAGTAAATAAGTAAATAAATAAATAAAAAATGTTTAAGAATCCAGTAAATCCTTACCGGTGTATCAGCCCGCCCTTACTCTAACAATGTTACATAACAAACCGCTCTCAAAACTTAGGGGCGTTCGCCAACAGGCATTTATTTCTTGCACACGTGTCCGCAGGTTAGCTGCAGTGGAGCTGGGCCTGGCTTCAGGATGCAGGCTGGACCCAGGCCCCTGCAGTGTTTCTCATCCTCCTCGGGCAGGTCGCTACTGAAGCGTGTGCCGCTCACACAGAAGAAACACAGCAGCTTACGAGGGCAACGCTGACCCCAGAAGTGCACTTCAATATCCTGCTCACATCTGCTAACTCTGGTTTGCGAAAGCAGGTCACACAGCCAAAACCAAAGTCAAGGGCAGGGAAATGCACTCCCCCCATGGAGGTAAGGGAGAAGGAATTCTATTGGCCAAATAATTATCCGATTTGGCACAACCACCTTGGTCATATGCGATGAGCACACAAATGACGGCGAAGCCGGCTATGATTAAGTCAAGTGAGGGTTTATTTCATTGTGTTCCCCGAAATGTATGTTTTGAAGGCCTAACCCCCAATGTGACTGTATTTGGAGACAGGCCCTTAAAGAGAGAATTCGGGTTAAATGAAGTCATAGGACCAGGGCCCTGATCCCACAGAACTGGTGTCCCCATAGGAAGAGGAAGAGAGTTCAGGGGCGTGTGCACCCAGAGAAAAGGCCACATGAGCACGCTGTGAGAACGCAGCTATCTGCAAACCAGGCAGAGGGGCCTCAGGAGAAACCGAACCCGGCGACATTTGATCTTGGACTTCCAGCCTCAAGGACTGTGAGAAATAAATTCCGATTGTACCCAAAGAAAAGACAACGCTAATTCAAAAGGATATATGCGGCATTATTTACAACAGCTGAGATATGGAAGGAACATAAGTGTCCACGGATGGATGAATGGATAAAGAGGATGTGGGTGTGTGTGTGTGTGTGTGTGTGTGTGTGTTCACACAATGGATTATTACTCAGCAATAAGAAAGAAAAAGATCTCAGCATTTGTGATATGGATGGACCTCTACAGTATTCTAAGTGAAATAAGTCAGAGAGAAACAAATACCATACGATTTCACTTATACGTGGAATCTAAAAAACAAAACAAAACAAAAAATATGAGAAGCCCCTGGGTGGCTCAGTCAGTTGAGCCTCCGACTCCTGATTTCGGCTCAGGTCATAATCCCAGGGCCATGGGATCGAGCCCCATGTCGGGCTCTGTGCTGAGCACGGAAACTGCTTAAGATTGTCTCTGTCTCCATCTGCCCCTCTCCCCCACGCTCGCTCTCAAAAAATAAACTAAAAAAATAAACAAAAATTTAAAAATAAAAATATAAAAAAACAAACAAAAAACCAAAAACAGACCCATAAATACAGCGAACGCACTGGCGGTTGCCAGAGTGGGGGCGCTGGGGGAAAGTGGGTGAGGGGCAGTGGGAGGCACAGGCTTCCAGCTATGGGATGAATACGTCAGGGGGACAAAGGTACAGCAGGGACTATAGTCAATCGTATCACAACAGTGCTGTATGGTGACAGATGGCAGTCACGCTTGTGAGCACAGCGTACCGCGTAGAGTCGTCGAAACGCTGTCGTACACTCAAAACTGATGCAGCCCTGAGTGCCAACTCTGCTTCTGATAAATTCGTTCATTTGTTCATTCATTCATTCATTCATTCATTCATTCATTCATTCCAATCCACACAGCCTCTGGTATCTGGTTGTTAAAGCTGCATCAGACCAACAGGGCAATAGAGAGATTAAGTCCCAAAGGAGGAAGAGATTGCTTAGGGACAGAAGGAAGCAAACTCCACGGAGAAGACATCTTCTGGTGAAAACACAGCCAGGTGGTGTCCAACAGGTGCCGGTGGACGTGAGTCAAGAGGACGGCGTCCGAGGCACCAGAGATGGCCGCAGCCTGTTCTGAAGACGGACAGAAGGTCAAGAGCCAAGACCATTGAACCCCTGGCTGCAGGCACCGCATTAGGCGCTTCACACGCATGCTCGTGTTTAAGCCTCAGAACGGCCCTAAGAGGTGGCATCTTCCACTTGGAGGAGGAAGAAACAGGTTTGCTAAGATAACGATTAGCATCCAAGGAGATCGCGCAACAGAACGGAAATATGTCGGCAATCTCTCCTCATTGGTGGTCATTAGCTGAGGTCTAGAAAACAAATCCTGTGGCCTAAGGATGGGGAAACAAAGCGCTTCTAAGAAATATCAGACAGTGGGGGGGATAGGGGGAGCACCTGGGGGGCTCAGTCGGTTCAGCATCCGACTTCGGCTCAGGTCACGATCTCACGGCCCGTGGGTTCGAGCCCCGCGTCGGGCTCTGTGCTGACAGCTCGGAGCCTGGAGCCTGCTTCGGATTCTGTGCCTCCCTCTCTCTCTGCCCCTCCCCTCCACTTGCACTCTGAGTCTCTCTGTCTCTCAAAACTAAACATACATTAAAAAAAAAAAAAAAAGAACCACGCCTTCCCTGACATTCTCAACAGCAAAATGGTAAACCCTACAATAATGCACGTTTTTTACATGCGTCCTGTATCCCCAGGGAGCCCACAAGCTCCCGGGAAGGGGATCTGCTTCACATCACACAGCCAGGCCCCTTACTGAAACCACTGCTCCCTACCCCCAATAAATGCACATCATCACATCTCCCGGCAGCTCCCGACCCCACCCCGGCTCCCCAATCCTCTTCATCCCAGAGCTAACAACTCTGGTTTGTTTATTCCTTCCAGGCTCAGAGACACTTCTGGAATAATGAATCTTAACGTGGGGTGGCTGAACTGGGGGATGCCGTGTCAGGCGGTGCTCTCTGATTACAGTAAACCCTGGCCATGATGTGATGAGCGGGATCCCAAAACGGAGCCACATCAAAGGTGGGCTGGAGTTGTTACAAGGAGAACGCAGTCCTCCCAGGAGAGCTTCCCACCGCAACCCCACCCCCCATCCTGGCTGCCTCGCGGCGCCACCTGGTGGCAGGGGCCTGCTCCGGTTGGACTAACTCCAGGGATGATGTGAGGCTTTGGAGCCCGCTCTGCCAGGAATTAGGAATCTCGCTCTCAGCTGGAACGCACTTCCCCAGCCTGGTCCAGGAAAACAGAGCCAGGAAAATTCCAGGCACAGGGGGCCCCTCCCTCTGCCTCCCTGCTTCCTGGCGTAGAGATGGGGTCACACTGCCTTTTCCAGACTTGCCCACCCCATCCACACCTCCCTCCTCTGAAAAAGTCAAGCTCTTTAGCTCTAAGCCCACTTGGCAATCAAGGAGAAGAGAGTCACTCGGCCATCGGGTTATATCAGCATTCGTATTTCAGGACACGTTTTCCAAAGGTCCTGTTGTACTACATTATTTGAAATTTTGTAATAGCCATGGGTCTTTTTTGTGATCAGGATAAAACGGCCATTATCATTTGGAAAATTAAGAAGGAAAGAAAGTCCACTGTGTTTCTTTTCTATTTTTAAATTAATGTGTACATGGGGGGGGGGGGTGATAGCTTTAAAAAATTTTTTTTACATTTATTTATTTCTAAGAGACAGAGAGAGACAGACACAAGCAGGGGAGGGGCCAAGAGAGAGGGAGACACAGAATCGGAAGCAGGTTCCAGGCTCCGAGCTGTCAGCACAGAGCCTGACACAGGGCTAGAACTCACAAACCGTGAGATCATGACCTGAGCCGAAGTCAGACGCTTAAACCACTGAGCCACCCAGGCACCCCTGACATCTTTAAAATACATGTCTTCCATCAAAGTAAAATTCACTTACAGTTTTTCTTGATTGGCAGTCCGTGAGCTAATACATGTTCTAAGCCCTTGCATTCCCTTTTTCCAACTGTGTTTTCTTTAACAAATATTATGTTCACTTGATTTCTCAGGTGGATAGAGAATTTAACCTTCCACGTCCCCAAATTAGATAACTGACCTTAATAAGTTGACCTTACAGGGATACCTGAGTCAGTTGAGCACCCGACTTTGGCTCAGGTCATGATCTCATGGTACAAGGGTTCAAGCTCCACATTGGGTTTGCTGCTGTCAGCACAGAGCCCGCTTCGGATCCTCTGACCCCCTCTCTCTGCCTCTCCCCTGCTCGTGTGCACTCACACTCCCTCTCTCTCTCTCTCTCTCTCAAAAATGAAAAAACAGAAAATACAAAGAAATGGAAAAACATTCCGTGCTCATGGATTGGAAAAAAAATACTGTTAAAATGTCAATACTACCCAAAGCAATCTACACATTCAACGCAATCCAAATCAAAATTCCACCAACATTCTTTTCAAAGCTAGAACAAGCAATCCTAAAATTTTTATGGAACCACAAAAGACCCCAAATAGCCAAAGTAATATTGACAAAGAAGACCAAAGCGGGAGGCGTCACAATCCCAAACCTTAGCCTCTACTACAAAGCTGTAATCATCAAGACAGCATGGTATTGGCACAAAAACAGACACATACATCAATGGAATAGAATAGAGATTCCAGAATTGGACCCACAAAAGTACAGCCAACTGATCTTTGACAAAGAAGAAAGAACATCCAATGGAAAAAAGACAGTCTCTTTAACAAATGGTGCTGGGAGAACTGGCCAGCAACATGCAGAAGAATGAAACTAGACCACTTTCTTACACCATTCACAAAAATAAACTCAAAATGGATGAAGGACCTGAATGTGAGACAGGAAACCATCAAAACCCTAGAGGAGAAAGCAGGAAAAAACCTCTCTGAACTCAGCCGCAGCAATTTCTTACTTGACACATCCCCAAAGGCAAGGGAATTAAAAGCAAAGATGAACTATTGGGACCTCATGAAGATAAAAAGCTTCTGCATTGCAAAGGAAACATTCAACAAAACTAAAAGGCAATGGACAGAATGGGAAAAGATATTTGCAAATGACATATCGGACAAAGGGCTCATATCCAAAATCTATAAAGAACTCACCAAACTCCACACCCAAAAAACAAATAATCCAGTGAAGAAATGGGCAGAAGACATGAATAGGCACTTCCCTAAAGAAGACATCCAGATGGCCAACAGACACATGAAAAGATGCTCAACGTCACTCCTCATCAGGGACATACAAATCAAAACCACACTGAGATATCACCTCACGCCAGTCAGAGTGGCTAAAATGAACAAATCAGGAGACTATAGATGCTGGAGAGGATGTGGAGAAATGGGAACCCTCTTGCACTGTTGGTGGGAATGCAAATTGGTGCAGCCACTCTGGAAAACAGTGTGGAGTTTCCTCAAAAAATTAAAACTAGATCTACCCTATGACCCAGACATAGCACTGCTAGGAATTGACCCAAGGGATACAGGAGTACTGATGCATAGGGGCACTTGTACCCCAATGTTTATAGCAGCACTCTCAACAATAGCCAAATTATGGAAAGAGCCTAAATGTCCATCAACTGATGAATGGATAAAGAAACTGTGGTTTATATACACAACGGAGTACTACGTGGCAATGAGAAAGAATGAAATATGGCCTTTTGTAGCAACGTGGATGGAACTGGAGAATGTTATGCTAAGTGAAATAAGTCATACAGAGAAGGACAGATTCCATATGTTTTCACTCCTATGTGGATCCTGAGAAACTTAACAGAAGACCATGGGGGAGGGGAAGGAAAAAAAAAAGAAAAAAGAGAGGGAGGGAGCCAAACCATAAGAGACTCTTAAAAACTGAGAATAAACTGAGAGTTGATGGGGGGTGGGAGGGACGGGTGGGTGGGAGGGTGATGGGCATTGAGGAGGGCACCTATTGGGATGAGCACTGGGTGTTGTATAGAAACCAACTTGACAATAAATTTCATATTAAAAAATGAATAAACATTAAAATAATAATAATAATAATAATAATAATAATAATAATAATAAGTTGACCTCACAAGTTTCTCCCACCAGAATAGCTAAGATGAGAAAGACAGAAAATGCCAGTGCTGATGAGGATGTGAAGCATCAGGAAACTCCCAAACACACAAGTGGGTCACTTTGGAAAGTGGACTTTGGCCATACCCATCACGGCAGAGCAAACGCTGCCTTCCACCCCAGGAGTTCCACATATGTTCCCAAAGAACACGCACCACAGCAGTCACTGCCATTCATGATTCTATCGTACGGCAACATACGATATTGTGATATATGTTACATATGTTATATATCGTGTATATATGTTATATCATATATATATAGTATATATACGTTATATCATATATATCGTATATATATATATATATATCATAATATACGTTATATCATATAACATATGCTATTGTAATATACGTTATTATTCATGATTCAGTCCTGCTCATTATAGCCAAAAACTAGACACCTCCCAAATGCTCATCAGTGATAGAATAAATCATTGCATATTCGCACAATGGAATACTCTACTGCAATGGAAAGACAGAACAACTACACTCGACAATACGGATCAGCCTCGCACACATGAAATTGAGAGAAAGAAGCCAGACTCAAAAAAGTGCATACTGTTCAAGTCCATTCGTAAAAGGCACAGAGACAGGCTAAACTAATTTTGAGGAGAGAAGTCAGAAAAGTGGTTACTCTTGGTAGGACCAGGGAAGGGGTGAGCAGACAGAGGCAAGCAGGGAGTCTGGGGCGGGGTCACATTCCATTTCCCGGTATCGATGCTCCCGACGTGGGTGTGTTGAGCATGCGAAAATCTAAGCTGTATGATTTGGGCACTTTTATATGCATTGCATAGTCAAAAAAGTTTTTAAAAATAGCCATCAATTCCCATAAAGGATTAGGTGTTGATCAATAGAATTCACTTAGTGACCTTTTCTCCAATTAATACCAAAAGAACAAAAAAGCAAAGCCCTGCCCGTTAAAACCGACCAGCTGACAGATAAAAACAAAACAAATCAGATGGCATGCCGTGCCCACAATCTTACCAAAAACCAAATGCATAGTGTCTCATCAACGGGTTTCTTATCAAGAGGAAATAGCTCCTCCTCCAAAAGGAAGAGTCTTAATCGATCTCTGTGCACATCTATTTGAAGGTGTTTAAACATGGCTGGTTTTCATTCCGCTGCCTGCCTTCGGTTTAAATGAAAGCCACATTTTCTGGAGACGTAAAAGGGCCGAGAGAGGGGCATACTGACATTTGACCTGATTTTGATCTAGGTTTCATCCAAAAACAATATTTATGCACCAGACATTGAACTGCCTAGAGAACGCTCTTGAGTATCTAATGCCCAAACAAGCAAAGGCAGGTGGCCACCAGGACTTTTTGACCAGGGACTTCCCAGTTACCAAGGATGATTCTCTGTTCTCTACGCAGGCAAACAGTGACACCCAGTGGAAAAAATGGAGAATAACAAGCTATCTTTGGTAAGTGCTGCTAATGAAAATTCTGTATATGGGTTTACTTTAAATGATCTAGGGGAAGTTTTTTGGGGTGCCTGGGTGGCTCAGTCGGTTAAGCGTCCGACTTCGGCTCAGGTCATGATCTAGCAGTCAGTGAGTTCAAGCCCCGCGTCGGGTTCTGTGCTGACAGCTCAGAGCCTGGAGCCTATTTCAGATTCTGTGTCTCCCTCTCTCTGACCCTCCCCCATTCATGCTCTGTCTCTCTCTGTCTCAAAAATAAATAAACGTTAAAAAAAATTTTTTTAATGATCTAGGGGAAGTTTTTCAAAAACAGATGAGAGAGGGGCGCCTGGGTGGCTCAGTCGGTTGAGCGTCTGACTTCGCCTCAGGTCATGATCTCACGGTCTGTGAGTTCGAGCCCTGCGTCGGGCTCTGTGCTGACAGCTCGGAGCCTGGAGTCTGCTTCAAATTCTGTGTCTCCCTCTCTCTCTGCCCCTCCCCTGCTTAGGTGCACTCTCTCTCCCTCCCTCTCAAAAATAAATAAAATTAAAAAAAAAAAAAAACAATTGAAGTCACCCATTTAAATGAGTAAAGGAGTAAGGAGGCAAACAAAAGAATAAAAGTTCAAATGGTAAATAAATATACATTCAAATATGTTCCATAGTACTAGTAATTGGAGAAAAAACATTAAAATAGCACCCAAACAACCATTTTCACCTACCTGATTGGAAAAATCACTAAAGTTTGATCATCTCAAGAACCAACAGAAGTTAGGAGAGATTCAGTATCCCAGTACTCTCCTGGCGCAGGGGGAACAAATACATCAGTTCTGTACTTTGGAGATGCACTGGATGTTATTTTTACAAAATATTAAATGTGCACAATGCCATAATTCTGATTTCCACAATTAATCCTAGACCCTAATTTTCATTTTTGTGCCAGGACGTGAGGACTATCCAGGACATGTACTAGAAATCGAGGAGTAATGAGTTCATGTCCATGAGCCGACCAGAAGGGGGCGCCTAATGGCCAAAGTCGAGATGAGCAGAACCTCAAAAACAGCAATGGGCTATAACTGAAACAGAAAATATGTAAAAGTCCACAAATCCTTACTGATACACAAGAAGGTGTCAAAGAAAACACAACTTAAATTTATCCGCCATCACTGGAGATAACTATTATACCGTCTCCTTATTCTAATCACTGACAATTAATGGGAAAGCACTACGCATTTACCCTACATTCCTAGTGGGGACTATAATTTAGGGTCACCCCACAATTCCAGGAAATGACAGAAATCTCTTCTTTACAGAAAAACGTCCATGTAGAGGACACAGGAGAATTTGCAAATCAGCATCCTACAACCCCAAGTGAAGTCGGTGACTGACCCCAGGCCCAACACAGAGGGAAAATGATGGGGAGCTTGACACGTGCACAGTGCCGACACACCCTTCCACAGATTCGTTCCTGTTTGCAAGGGAGAAATGTGTGACTTCGCAGGGCAGAGATGTGACCGCCCCAATCTCAGGCCAGTCATCACTAACAGCATCTCCAGGGGCGCCTGGGTGGCTCACTTGGTTGGGCATCCGACTTCGGGGTTATGATCTCACGATTCGTGAGTGCGAGCCCCACATCAGGCTCTCCGCTGTCAGCGCAGAGCCTGCTTCGGATCCCGTCTCCCTGTCTTTCTCTGCCCCTCCCCTGCTCATTCTCTCTCTCAAAAATAAACAAACATTAGAAATGATAATAATAGCATCTCCAATGGTGGGACAGCCAGATGCTATATGTTTTCTGCTGTCATGTAATGTGGAATATACCTTTGCTATACCTACCAAATATTCTTGCCAAAAAGTTCATCCTGAATCTATTCAAGCCTTTAGGTATAACTTCCTGTTTGCAGAAAATTTAGGTGATAGACGAACAAGTTAAGCACCATCATAAAGAAGCAATCCTCAAACCCAAAAGATAAGATGATGGTCTTAGGTCTTCAAGACAATATCACTAAAAAAAAAAAAAAAAAAAAAAAAAAAAAAAAAAAAAAGTGGGTGGGGGGTGTTACCATCCTAGATTAAAAGAGTTGCTTCAGGACAAAGTAAAACAGTGTGATGTAATATACAATGAGTCGTCCTTGATTGGGTTTTGATTTGGAAAACATTTAGGAGACGATTAGGAAAAATGTAACGGGAACTGGACATCAGATGATGCCCAAGAGCTACTAGTAAGGTCATCTTCATTTTTTAGAATCCCATACTGAGATATTTAGGGGTGAATGCTACGATGCTAATCCACTTTAAATCTCCAACAAAACAGATGAAACAAATGTGTCAAAATATTAACAACTGTTAATCATAGGAGATGTGAACATAGGCATTCATTATTCTATTCCCTCTCCTTTTCTGGGCTTCAAATTTATTTTTTAAAAAACTAATGATATACAGGAAAAAAATATGATGACTTGTACAAGAATATTCAATGTAACACTGCTTATCAGGGCAAAAATTTGGAATCAATCTAAATGTCTTTCAACACCAGAATGAATAAATTACCGACCTTGATAAACAGACTTCACACCCAGCAGAATAGTTAAGACAAAAGAGACAGAACATTTGGTTCTATGAAGTATTGGCAAGCACTAAAATGACAAGTGTTTCTCTACTTGATGTGTACTTATTTCTAAAGTTTGTTCATATTTTATTTTACTCATCATATTCTTAGATTTTGGCATCTTAGAGATGCACATATTTACTAAGCTTTAGCAGATAAGGCTCTCCAGGATAGTGGCTCAAAACTTGTATTTGAGGGACACCTGAGATGCTCAGTGGGTTGGGTGTCCAACTTCGGCTCAGGTCATGATCTCACTGTTCGTGGGTTCGAGCCCCGCGTCGGGCTCTGGGCTGACAGCTCAGAACCTGGAGCCTGCTTCCGATTCTGCATCTCCCTCTCTCTCTCTGCCCCTCCCCTGCTCATGCTCTCTCTCTCTCAAAAATACATAAATATTAAAAAAAATTTTTTTAACTTGTATTTGATGAACTGGTAACATTTCAAAATTTCACCTCCCCCCAAAATATAACACAAGCACAGTTGGAAATGGCATAAGTTTCTTATTTTACTACATAAAAAAAAAAAAAAAAAAATAGGACGTTAGTTACTTGTGTCATCTTTTCACACAAGAAAAGACATTTTATCACCTAAGAGGACAGATAGATGGCTATCGTCCCGGATGAAAAGCAGTCCCTTATACAGAAATACATTTAGATTTATGAAGATGCTATCATCTGAACAACCAGGACAAACTTGGCATTTGAGGAAACAGCTGAACTCTGGGGGTTGGGCTTTTTATCACGTCACCTGGCTACGGACAGGGCATAGCACAACACGGCACACTGTTGGCCTGAACGGAGACTTCCGGTTTCCCTTATCTGTTCAGGGAGGAAATATACACCATTGCTCAAAATATAAAGAAAAAATTTAAAAATTTTAAAAACGTTAACTGAAAATAACTCCTCTTTGACAACCAAAGCTCCAAATGAATTGGAATGCACTAGAAAGGCTGCGTCTAAAATCCTAGAACGCAGAGCCCGAGAAACATCCGAAGTTTCTTCAGAGCCCTCAGACTTTTCAGCAGAGTGCGGGAAAGCGCTGTGTGGTGAACACGACCCCGGGCTTTGGACCCATCAGACTGGATTTGAGTTGAGCCCCACCAGCCGGGGACTTGCAGCCTCTCATTCCAGTTTCACCATCTACCATAAGCAAAGCAAGAGCGTCTTGTCAGAGCCACGGGGATCAAATGGAGGGACGCAGGGTCAACGACTCAGCACAGTACCTAGCTCTTGGGGTGAGCGATCTATAAAAGAATAGCTCTTGGTACTACTCTTTTATTCCTGAAACGAAATTCCCCAAGCTTAGAGTTCTTCTCCAGCTAGGCAGATGGGAGACCTAGCCAAGATAGAGCAGGCGGGGGTGGTGGGGGTGGGGGGGTGGGGGTGGGGTCAGAAGGTGGCATCACCAAGCACTCCGGCATTCCTCCCCATCCGGGGACACTGGCCGCGTATGGCCGGGTCAGGTCCGACAGCAGCTTATGGGGAACGGTGGGCTGCAGGTGCAGAGGGGAGAACAGCACCCAGACTGCCAATCCCAGGGGAGAAAGGCTGGAGACGGGTCGACTTAGCTCTTAACTAAGCTCACGCTTCCTCTGCCTGCAGACCTGCTCCTTGTAAGACCCACTCTGCCATCCGCCTCTGCGGTCTGGCGGAGACCATCAATCGAGTGGCCCTGCCCCTGCCCCCCAACCCCCGTCAGCGTGTGACAAAACTAAAACCAATCAGACTCTGCTTCCCCCACAGGAAACAGTCACAGCCAACGGATCCTGACACAGAAGTGGCTTGAAGATTGATACCCACTACCTAGGTGCCTGGGGCTGCCTGAGGCCCCACCCCGCTCAGAGGAAAGATTCCTACGGACTTTCCTTTCATTCTAGGAATACCCCACAACCTGTAATATGTTTCTTTTACGCATACATTATGCAAGATTGATTCTCATCTCTTGCAACCAAAAAATCCCAAATGGTGTCATTCTCTTCTCCCCACCGGTCGACTGTGTGTTGTAGGCCTGGCCACCATCAACAGCCCCCTTCCTGCTTCTAACTCCCAGGGCGATATCGCATTCAATGATTTTTAATGAACACCTACTAGGTGCCGAGTCCCGCATCAGGCTGTCGGGGTGGCGGTGGACCCCGCGGGAATGAGCAGCGTTACGGATGCAGCAGTGATGAAAACGAGTAGCTGCGTGCTCTGAGGGGAGACGCCCTGGGTGCTGGGGACACACAGCAGAATGCCTGCCTCACTCCCGACACCTGCGGGTGAGGGGGTCCCATCCTCCAGAACCCCACCCCCACCCCGCAGTGGAGCGATAAGTTAGGACACAGAGTGTGACTTCAGAGATGCCGCTGGACCACTTTTGCCCATCAAGATGCACCATTCCTCTGTCTCAGGTTTTTCCGTCGAGAGCCCCTTAAACTAGATTTTTAAAGGCCTTTCCGCTGCAGAGGTTACAAACTCAAACGTCCATGGGGGCCAGGTATTTTATTCACTTAGCACAAATTTTGGACATTAAACACACAGGAATAGTCTCCCCTTCACTAAAAAATGTGCTCTCTACCATTTGTTTCTATGGAAAACCTGTGCCCTCTTCTTCTATTTTTGGTGTTCGAGCATTTTACGGAGACACAGAAAAGAGAGGGAGTATCACTACCACTTCCCTCTTAGTTCTCTGAGAAAAGTAAAGGGCGAGTGTAGTGCGAAAGAGCGGTTGACATTGACCCTGCCGTCAAGGACAACGTGGTGGGATTATGGCAAGATGGAGAGGCCCGTCCCGATCCGAAGGGAACCTTCAACACCAGCTACCGCTATTTATTTTTACGCGAGACATCAGGTTCCCCAAAGTCTCTTTCTGAGAGAAACTAGAAGTCTAGATTTTTCCGTGAGTGTATCTGATTTGCAACTGTTGTCAAATTATTCAGAGCTTCATTTTTTTTTTTAATGCCATTCAGGCCCATGCGTTGCAGTTTAAACAGACAAGCAAAACCAAGCAAACAGGGGCGTCACATTCTGCCCTTGGAACATGACTTTTACAGCCTCTGTGGTTATAGTTCTCAAAGGAGCGGCACCCAGCCTACCCTGCACTTTAATGCACATTATCTACAGGTAGCCGCTCCCCTACAGTTATTTCACTGCCTCATGCCAGGAAGTAAGAAAAAAAAAATGTCCTAGCAAATATACAAATCTCAGATGTTCATGATGTGCACGGTGCCTCCTAGAGTTGGGCAGTGCGCAAGCTGCACAGCTATCCACCGCACCCCGCTCTCATCCTCTTTGAGCTTTTTGGGATAAGCCCTTACATCGCCACTCACCACATAAAGTGCTTTTCTTATTCTCTAACTATGTCTCCATTTATATTTGACATTGTATTTATACCTGAAAGACGAACTGAAGAACAGATGAAATTATCCAGCGGGGGTAAGTCAACCTACCCAGATTAAGAGAGATTCAAGAGGGTTTTTGCCTCAAATCTCAGTTCCTCTCTTCGCCTTGCAGTAGCCCCTTGGGGCTCATCTGCCTGCGACAAGGTAATCTATGCTGGGTCTTCTGAATCCTCTCAGTTTGGAAATAGATGGATGTTATTGTTTACAGCCAGAATCTCCGTTGTACAAAATCACCTTCTCCTACCTATCAATTATTGTCATTATCTGTCGCCAGGCAAGTTCTTTACAATGTTTTCTGAAACTATCTCCGATCAGTAATTAACTCCCCAGCCACGGTTCTTGGCTTTCACACGGTAATGAGCACCGTGACCATGAAGCCATTAGAATGTGAAAAATGAGTTCTCTCCCGGCATCCCTCTGTGATCCCGCACATTCATTTCCTCTCTTCTACTGATAAAGGATCAACAACAGCTTCTTTCCATTTGGTTTTGTTTGTTTGTTTGTCTGTTTTGTAGGAAGCTTTTAGAGGCCAACCTGCTTAGTCTAGAAGACTACAGGCCACCCCTCGAGGCACGAAGGGCATCATGGGAATTCGGGCTGTATTCTCCCTGTGGCAAAATCCCTCCTTAATTAAGAAGCGTGCCTGCATAATTTAAACACCTAGGAGCCAGGGCCCAGCCACGTGTGCAGCCGACTGTCTCCACTAATTGCCCAAATTCACCGGGCACCTCTGCCTTATTAGCAAAGAAAAAGCAATCCCCTCCCTGGATTCCTCACAAACAATTCTCAGAAATCCAAAGAAGTGACGGGGCCAGAAATGGCACCAAATTCTACCTCATCTGTGTGCCAGGCACGTGCACAGGCTCGGCTCCCCAAGGAAAGGAGATTTCGTAGACTGGAAGAAACTCCGAAGGTGAAGGCTTTGTCGTCTGGGTTACTGTCTCAACACACATATTTTCCCTTCGAACAGAAGAGACTCCATGATGAATATTTCTACATCTAAGAGGAATCCCAAAGCTCAAAAGAAAACTCCGTCACGGGTTTGGGGCTGCTGTCGGGAGCACGAATCGATGCCTCCCTATATGCTGGAGCTTCGCCTTCCGATCTGGTCCCAACCGCACAACGGCACTCTGGGAATACGGAGACTGGCAGAGGACAGGCCACCGGTGAGTCGGGCCACCAAATGGCCCTGTGGACGCCAGACTCCAGTGCCATACGGAGTTAGCACAGGGCAAGGAGTTCGAGGACTTGGGCACGAGCTGGGCTCAGATCCTGCCTCTGACACGTGTCACATGTCCCATGTGTGACCCAGAGAAGCCTCCAAAGACTGCATGATTTTTTTTTCAGCTCTTATCCCCAAACCGGCTGGTTGTCCCCACTCTGCTCACAACCAGACAAAGACACTGGGTCTCTGAACACCTGAGCGGGAAGCACAGGAGACTTGAGAGCAGCCAGACAGCACAGCTGTCACCCCAAATCTTCTGGGGTGCACAAGGCACTGAGGCTGGGAAGGAGCGGGGGAGACAGCTGTAGCGGTCGGCATGTGACAGCAAGAAGAGAAGGCGGCAGAAGCAGCTGTGTCCCTGCTGCCTGGGGGTAATGAGGACACATACTGCCCGAGAGCCAGGAGGTCTCCACGGAGAGCCCGGAACCATCTGGAAGGATCTCTGCCCACAGCGCGGATACAAGTAGAGGAAGCACATCGCAAAGAGGCTGGAGAACCACCCCCGGAACCAGGAAGAGGCTGGAGAACCACCCCCGGAACCAGGACTGAGGGACGGGGCTGGCCGCCAGCAAGCGTGAGCGTATTGCCCGTGTGCGGGGACAGTGCAGGGACCCAGAGCACCCGAGGGACCCTCCGACGTGCCTCTGGAGGAGCAGACGGTTCTGGATACGGGCAAACCCCAGAACACAAGAATTTTATCAGCATCTGCTTCCTGCTGCAGCCACCCTAACAGATTACAGAGTCAGAGAATTAGAACAACAAAAGCCGCGATCTTTCCCAGCTCAGAAGCGCAAAGCGGGTGCTCACGGGCTCAGGTCATGGCTGTGCCGCCTTCTGGAGGCTCCTGGGGGGGATCCGTCGGCTGGCCTTTCCCAGGTTCCCGCGGCTCCGTGCACAGAGCCAACAGCATGGCCTCTGTCTGCCCGGCTTCCGATGTGATGCCTCTTTCTCGGCCCTTCCCTCCTGCCCCCTCTTCCACTTGTAGGGAACTTTGTGAAGTGGCTCCAGTCTGTTAAGCCTCTGACTCTTGGTTTCAGCTCAGGTCATGATCTCACGGTTCGTGAGTTCGAGCCCCGCATCGGGCTCTGCACTGACAGCTCAGAGCCTGCTTGGGATTCTCTCTCCTTCTCTCTCTGCCCCTCCCCAGCTCAAGTGTGCGGTCTCTCTCTCAAAATAAATAAATGAACTTTAAAAAAAAAAAAAAAGGACCTTACACTGGGCCCAAGTGGATAATCCAGGATCCTCTCCCTGTTTTAAGTCCATCTGCTACGTTGGTTCCCCTTTGCCATGTAACCTAAAATAGTCCCATGTCCCAAGGATTAGGACGAGGACATCTTAGGGGGGACCCTATTCTGCCTATCCCACCCCTCAGATACTCTCGCCCCCCCCCCCCCCCCCAGACAGCGCCTGTGCTCCCTGCTTCCGCAAGGTTCTTCCTGGAACTAAAATGCAGCTCCTTCTCTCACTGCCAGACCCGTTCCCTCCCCACACAGGCATCCCCCTTCTCTGAGGACCCTTCCCGCTCTGCAACCAGTATCTTTGCTTAGAAAATTGGCCTCCAACTCACATATCTAACTTCTTTTTTTTTTCCCAGCTATCATCCACGGCTGTGGATGAATGGTGGCAACGTTAATTTCCCACACAAATTTCCATCACTGGATCTCTGATGGGAAAGGAACGAGCATCGCTTTCCACATTCACATGCGTACACATCTCTCCTTCTTATGATGCCTAGCACAGTGCCTGCTGCAGGTGCGGCTTGCTCTGTATAATCCGAATGCCTGGCGCTTCCCCAGCCCGGGGGGGACGATCAGAGGGAAGTCAGTGATATAAATGTCGCCGGTAAGCTGCCCACAGAAGACCTCCGGGTTCCCCTACATAAACGACCACCACCACCCTGTGTCTGGGGTCCTGAAAGGTTCTGCTACAAGGCTTCCATGTTCCTCCACAGCCTTCAGCTTAAGGAAAGCCGCTGCCCTTTGCGACATGCTTCTTCCCTGTCACTGCTCTAGCGTCCTCCCCAGAAGGACCGGTACCTGTTACAGGGGGTCTGTCAACACTACCAATCCTGGGTGGCTCGGGAAGCCCCACAAGTACAAGAGAGAACATCAGTGCTTCCTCCGGTCCTCTGAAGCCCGAAGCAGCACTGCTGAGCCCCGGGTCTCAAGAAATCGTGAGAAAACCGCTCGTTCAGCTTCTGGCTGTGCCCTCTGCATCTGGGCTGTAAACCGGTCCAAGGACAAGGCCGGGCAGGAGACGGTCTCAAAGCCATCCCTCCTGTCACACGCCTCCCTCTTTTCTCCTCTCTTTAGGGAAGCTCCAGGTCACCCTTCTCTTACACCAAAGCCAAAAATAAAAGCAAGCCTACAAAGCAATCCTTCACGTGCATCAACTATTTCACACGCAGATCTGAGTAAGGGGGTCCTGGCTCTCAGCTCGGCAGACCCCGCACGTCATATAAACAGTCATCACCACACGGGGCGGCCTGAGCAGACCGGGTCCCTCTGGCTCACACTGCAGCCGTTGGCTCTCACGACCGACACCGTTCAGGCCCCTGGGAAATGCTTCTCAGTGTCCCCTGCCCTGGTCCTTAACCCAAAAGGCACCTGCATCCAAACGCCTAGAAGGTCTGGGGCTGGTGCCGCCTCGGAGGCCGAGTGTAGAGAGTGTGAGCCAAAGAACGCTCAGGCAAGAGAAAAGGGCCCCTCCCCGCAACACCTTCCTGCGTCACAAACCACCAACGGGGGTGTCGGGCGTGGGGGAGCATCCGGCGCCCGTTTTGGGGCTCCAGATAAGCTCGTCCATCAGGAGGAGACCACAACAGTTCGCAGGGTGGCTGAAGAACGCTCGGCTCCATGCACCGTCTCACAGCACCCTTCTGTGCGGGCGCGTGCCCAGCGTGGGTCTGGACAGGATGCAGCGAAGCTATTCCTGTCGTCAGTACTGGCAGCCAGGTGGGTGCCTACTGCGAGAACTGCAAGCAGGCTGCCTTACGTAAACACACCTACTTACTTACGATCCACTTACATTAAAATGTTGGATTAAAATGTTAATTTCTCTGTTGGATTAAAATGTTAATTTCTCCAGGCGCCTGGGTGGCTCAGTCCATTAAGCGTCTGACTTCAGCTCAGGTCACGATCTCCCAGTTCGTGAGTTCAGGCCCCACGTCGGGCTCTGTGCTGACAGCTCGGAGCCTGGAGCCCGCTTCCGATTCTGCGTCTCCCTCTCTCTCTGCCCCTCCCCTGCTTGTGCTCTGTCTCTCTCTCTCTCGAAATAAAATGAATGTTGGGGCGCCTGGGTGGCGCAGTCGGTTAAGCGTCCGACTTCAGCCAGGTCACGATCTCGCGGTCCGTGAGTTCGAGCCCCGCGTCAGGCTCTGGGCTGATGGCTCGGAGCCTGGAGCCTGTTTCCGATTCTGTGTCTCCCTCTCTCTCTGCCCCTCCCCCGTTCATGCTCTGTCTCTCTCTGTCCCAAAAATAAATTAAAAATGTTGAAAAAAAAAAAAAAAAAAAAAAAAGAAATAAAATGAATGTTAAAAAAAAAGTTATTAAATTCTCAAATTTCAAATGCCAGCTTTATTTACATAATTTTGTTTCAAATTATCATAGTCATTAATTACATGTTTTATTTTGCCTTTACTTTGGAACAGGTATTTCTAATATTTTGGAAGGAAAATAATTTTAGTATATATACGAGATTCTTAAATTTTGCTTAATTTATAATTTTATGAAATATATTCAAGTTCGCTGCACTTTGGTTTAAAAAGTACTTTGTAGGAGCTCCTGGGTGGCTCAGCTGAGCGTCCAACTCTTGATTTCGGCTCAGGTCATGATCTCATGGTTTGTGAGTTCAAGTCCCATGTCGGGCTCTGCACTGACAGCTCAGAGCCTGCTTGGGATTTTCTCTCTCTCTCTCTCTCTCTCTCTCTCTCTCTCTCTCTCCCCCCCCCCCCCCAGCCCTTCCTCCATTCGCTCTCTCACTCTCGCCCTCTCAAAATAAATAAACTTAAAAAAATAAAAAAATGTAAATACTTTGAAAAACTTCTGTCCATGATTCTCAAAGTGTTGGGTGCAGCCGGTATGTCACCTTTGTTACCAAAGAGCATGGAGACTGACGTGAAACTGACAGTAAGGATCTATCTTATTTATCTTACATCACCATCCACTGGAGACCATTTAGAGAGATAAGTCTCTTCCACTGGGGGCCTGGGAGCGTGCTTGGAATAGCACTGCCAACCTTCACTGTCAATAAAACGTAAGATTTATGTGAAAACCTTAAGTTCAACAACATAGTAGTTTGGCTGAAAAGAAGGCGGAAGTAAATTTTGTGGGAAAAAATATAATTGATGAGTTACGTCTACCTTTATTTTACCACTCAGTCCCCAGACATCGCCAGCCCAGGGAAGGAACATCCAGACTAGCACAGTAATAATAAAATTTCATCATCTTCAAGAATTTGCCAAGTCACTCGTATAAAACATGCATTTTTGGTTTTTATTATTGAATGGTACTTTTACTATGTTTATGGTTCTTCCTAGGAAGGTGTATATGTCCAGGGAGCGAGACAGGACCTATTTTAATTAGCAGTTATTAGCTTAACTTCTGGACTTTAAATAACTGAGACACCTAGTTGGTGGGCGTCCGTTTGTAGTCTCGGCCCGGACCCCACAAGTGTTGGTGGGTCTGCACTCAAACACGCTGAGGGACAGTGGGCAAAATCCGACGGAAGACAGTTTATGGGGGGCCCAGAGAAGCTTCCAAAGACTGCATCGTTTGTTTTCAGCTCTTATCCCCAAACCAGCTGGCTGCCCTCTCTCTGCTCACAACTGAACAAGGACACTGGGTCTTTGAACACCTGAGTGGGAAGCACAGGGGACTGAGAGCAGCACAGAGCACGAAGGTTGAGGAGCAAAAGACAGTGGTCCCAGCACAAGGAAGAGCCCGTAGGCAGAGCTGAGAAAGCACAACACCGTGAACCCCCCACCCGAACTCCAAAAGATTTACTGTCTGACCCTTCACAGAAAAAGTTTGCCGACCTTGACCTGGATCGTGGAAGAGTTCATAAACCAGGTTAAGGGGCTAAGTAAAAACAACCATGAGCGAGTGAATGGATTTGAACAGAGAACTAGCACGATTTTAAAACAACCATCCTGCAATGCAAAGGGTGCAATAAGGAGGGAAAGAATGAAGAGGGGGAGTCCAGATGCGGGGGGAGGTACCAATAATGAGGTAGAAACTGAGGATGGCCTGGACTAGAGAAGGCAAAGTTAAATGAGAGGTTTTAATCCCAAAAGTCGTTTTGGTTCCTGCACTGTCTTTAAGAACCACTAGATGGCGCCACCTCACAAAGAAAAACCATTTCTCTCACCACCACCGACACCCCAAATCTGTAAGTTGTTCTTTTTACACCATACGTTCAGCTAGCCTTCTAGGAACCAAAGAGCTGTATCTCCACGGTCTAACCTATTGAGAGGGTTTCAAGAAGCACCTGCTTCACATTATGTCGACATCTACGTTCGGTGTTTCCGGCCAGAGCTGTGAGCAAGGGCATTAGACGGGAAAATGGAGGATGAACCATATTCACCCCTCCGATTAGACGTGTGGGTGCAGCCAACAGAAGACCCAAACGGCCCCATTCACTAAAGAAGGGACACAGAGATCAGTGAGCGCTCTCAAAACCACTGCTCAGGCTCACTGGTAATCAAAGAAATGCTCATTAAAATAAGACACCCTTTGGGCCTCGCGAGGTTTCGCTTTTCCGAAATGATGATCCCAGCCTTGGCAAGAGCAATCACTCCCAGGCGCTGCCTATGGAAACGCAAACGGGTATGAGGTCTCCCCAAAGGGCAAGTTATCAGTAAATATCCAGGCTCTTTTAATTGTGCATCCTCGTTGGCCAGTATATCCACCTGTACAGATATCCAAAAAAAGGATCAAGATCGTGCACAAAGGTTTCCATCAAGGATGTCCACCACGGTACTGTTTATACAACTGAACGCAGTCTCAGCGGCCAGCAGCAAAGCAATCATTCATCGAGGTATGGCCCCCATTGCGTGAATCAACAATAACTCTTGAGTTCCTACCCTGTGTCAGACACTGTGCTGAGTACTGGGGACACAGTGCTCGGCACAGGGGACTGTGTCCTTGCCGTCACGGAATTATTAAAGGTGCTATTTTCAGAGAATATTTCACGAGCAGGGAAAATGTTCATGGTATCGGAAGTCAAAGGAAAACAGGCTTTAAACATGAATGTGCACCATGCTGTGTATTTCTTTAAACGGACGTTATAAATACAGCATGAACAACTTCAGTCCTCAAATTCAGGCATGTAAGAAAATCCCCACATCTTTAGTTTTCATAAATCAGCTTAGTTTTACCTCCATGTCCTGAGCCTGCAGAGTTGTTAAGAAATCTGGCCTTGGTCAGGCTTAGATCTTCCTCCTCCCTCCCCCCACCCCTGCCAAGTTTTTATCAAGGCTCTGGGTCTCACCCAGGACCCAAGTGTCTCTGCTCGTGTGTGTACAATGATTATCCCCCAAATGCACATCACAGAGGCCCCATGGCTCTCCTCGATCTGCTGCTCTGGTCTTTCTGTAAGGACCAGGGAAGATCGTGAGCCTGGAAGAACCTTACGCCAGCATCCTCAGGAACAGGCTTGGACCACCCCCAAAAGCCTGGACCAGCAGCTGTGTGCCCGTCGCTTGGGTACGGCTGGACCGAATCTGCCTCTCAACCAGATCCCCAGGCGATGCTTGTGCAAATTACAGTCTGGAAGCACCGTCCTGGGAGGTCTGACCGGATCTGCCTGTTACTGCCAGGTTGGGGCCATTCCAGAATACCTGGGGCTGGACAATTACCCACTGGTCCCAAGAGGCTTTTCTTTATTTCCGTCAGCGAGCACTGATGCGGAAATAAAGACAGCAGAGGGAGGGGCTTAGGCAACATCAGTCCGCAGTCCTGCCCCTTCCAGGAGCTCCTCCCCATAGTCAGGAAAGACTAGGGCCTGTACCTGCTTTAATAAAGGAAAAGCAGGGGAAAACTCACCGGAGGGAGCATAAATTCTAGTCAAATAGATCTCATTCTTCATAAAATCAAGCCTAAAAAGAAAATACCATAATTAAACTCTGGGTAGTAGCACTGTATCGTATTTTAAGTCTCTGCTTTACAACCTTTCTGTATCGTTCTTCCACAAAGAACATAATCCCATTTATAATTAGGAAACAACTAAACACTTGTTAATGGAATATACTCATGTGGATGAAACACAGATGCAAAATGAACCTAGCAATGAGATGACAAAGTGCAGCACCCCAGAGCAGGGCTGAGCAGCAAGTTTTTAGACAGAGGGCACAGGTCACCTGCATCTACTTGAGAAGCTGGCCGGATTGCTCAAAAGGCTGATCTCGTGTCTTCTCGGTGCACTGGAACGTATTCCTTTAATCCTATTTCCTGTTAGGGTGCTTGGGCTTTTAAAGAAAAAGGCGGGGGGGGGGGGGGCGGTGCCTGGGTGACTCCGTCGGTAAAGCGTCAGACTTCAGCTCAGATCATGCTCTCACGGTTTGTGGGTTCGAGCCCCGCGTCGGGCTCTGTGCTAATAGCTCGGAACCTGGAGCCTGCTTTGGGTTCTGTGTCTCCCTCTCTCTCTGCCCCTCCCTGGCTCCAACTCTCTCTCTGTCTCTCTCACAAATAAACACAAAAAGACAGAGAGAGAGAGAGAGAGAGAGAGAGAGAGAGAGAGAGGTTACATGGTAACTGAAAGAGGGAGAAATCTGCCAACTGGGTCGTGTCTCTCCTTTTAACAATAATGCACAAATTATAGGCAATTCCAATAAAGCTGAGGTGGTTGTTTCAACGGGCTCTCGGCATGAGTTACTAAGAACAAAAGTCCCCACTACCAACTGCAAGCCCGTGTTGCTGAGTTCTTGGGCTTTCACAAAACACACGTAGGGCTGGTGTCTCACTGAGGTCAACCTAAGGCACACACAGGACGTTAGGTGGATTTTTCGTATTTCCTGCTGCTTTTTGCACAAGCAGAGCGTCCGAGAGGCTCTGTCTCAACTTTCTGAGACCCGCCCCTCATCGGCGTGTCAGAACTCTGCCCTGGGAAGAGCTGCAGGAGGGGATCCAGTTGACGGAATATGCAGGTGAGCAAACGCACAGCTCTGTTTATTTCCAGGGGAGATGGGCAGGGACGGAGGCGGGTCACGGTGCCGTCCGGCCAACTCCTCCTTCTTGTACGAGTCACTGGTGAGTAAATCAAGCGGGGGCTCTCCGGAAGACCCTCACGAAGCCACCTTCTTCCCAAGAACAGTGGCGTTTATGAAGCTCACGCTTCAGAGGGCCTTATGCTCGTAGGCACTGAGGGGTCTCAGACCCCAGCTCACGGCGATGAACGCGGACGGGAATCCCAGAGCCCACATTCACCAAAAGTGTCGCCGGGTGGTAAAGAATCATTTGTTTCGAAAGTAAAATCATGACGTTCATACAAACGTAAAATGAACGTGTGTCCACAACTCGGGAATTAATGGAGGAACCAGGAAGGGGACACCGCTGTTTCAGAGGAAAGGGTGAAGAGCACGCACGCATAGTGACAGCCAAGAGTGCTGAAATAAATTTACAGCAAGGTGCAGAAACAGCCTAGATCCCTGGGGCGGTAATTAATTGTATTCCCCTGGACAAAGCTCATTTGCCTTTCTCTCAAATCTCTACAACGTACAGAGTTATAAAATAGCTCAAAGACGATGAAAGGCACAGATAACCCAGGGAGATACACAGACAGAACTGCCAGTCTCTGCCTCCTTCTCTCTGTCTCTCTCTAGTCCATTTCAGAATCTTTCATTCTTCTGCAAGAAACGCCTCCCCTCTCAGCGGGGCCTGCCTGCTGCTCGGAAGCCGGTGGGCAGGGGAAATGAAATCGCTTGACCCAGCTCCTCACGATTTGCTCAGCTGGCCTTCCCCACACTTGCCTAAGAGCAGAGATCTCTCATAGGATTTCTACAGTGTATATCGGCCTGGGTGCCCCCTATGGGGGGCAGACTCCAAGTGCTGGGTCTCTCACTCACAAACTGGGTTCTTCAGAGACTCTCCTGGCGCACTCTATGTGTCAAGGGGGCTCTCTCCCCCGCACTGCCCACCACACGCGTAGTGCCTCCTGCACCCTTCAGTTGACCACACAGCTCTCCTCCTGGGCTTTAAGGGACTCTATGGTCCTCCTCTTTGGGGAGTCACCTCACCAGCTGCCCCCCCCCAACCCACCGCCCGAGTGGTCCTCTTGGACAAAGTCTATCTCAAGTTCATGCAGTGTAGATCACCTCCATGGGATACTCTAGAAATTCTCAACCATGGACATTCTGCCCAGAAGAGACATTTGGCAATGACTAGAGACACTTTTGGTTGCCCCAAGCGGGAGGGGGGATGCTGGCATTAAGTGGATAGAGGCCAAGGATGCCACTAAACATCTTATACTATACAGGACAGGCTTCCTTCACATGCACGCACACATACACACACACACACACACACACACACACACACACACACACACACACAGAATTATCCACTCACAAAAGTCCACGGTGCTGAGACTGAGAAACCCTGGGACAAGCATATGATGGACAGAAAACACAACCTTTCCCACCTCCAAGCTCAGGTCTCAGCCTACCCTCCAGCCCACCACCCACAGCCTTGGGCTCTTAGACTTCCCATGCAGGATACAGACTCCAGTCCTTGTGACCTTCAAGCCCCTGGCGACTTGGGTAACTCTCCCAAAATGCTTTCCCTGAAGCACAGCAACCCTCTCCAAACACGTCCTCCCAGGGGATTTTCATACTGTCGCTCAGGGTGTGGAGGCGGGTGGGCAGGGGCTGCTGGAAGAAAACACTAGCTGGTGCATTTCTGCAGCGATCAGAGCCTCTAGTCCAGTCCTTGGACACTGGGAGGAACCTGACACAACAGCAAGTCACATTTAACGCTGCGGCTAACGGGCTGTTATGGGCTGAACTGTGTTCCCCCCAAATTCATATGTTGAAGCCCTACCCCCTCTCCAGAATGTGGCTGTATTTCGAGGCAAAACCTTAAAAGAAGGGATCGAGTTAAAATGAGGCCATGGGCGTGGGCTCTAACCCAGTGCAACTCGTGTCCCTCCAAGAGGAGGACATTTGGACACACAGACAGCGGGATGGGCACACACAGAGGAAAGCCCACACGTGGACACAGCAGGAAGGCAGCTTTTTGCAAGCCAAGGAGAGAGGCCGCAGAAGAAACCAACCGAGCGCACACCTTGACCTGGGACGTGAGCCTCCGGAACGGCGAGGAAACACATTTCTGTTCTTTAAGACCCCCCAGTCTGTGGCGCTTTGTGACAGAAGCCCAAGCGAGCCAACCTCCACTCTTCTTTGGGAAAGAGGCACCGTGTAATAACACCTAAATAAACTAAATAAAAAGTAAGTGAGCAGGGCTGGTATGGAAACTCCGTAACCATCAGAGCAACGCACAGATGGCTTCTGCTTTGTTCTTCTGCCAACCTCAACCCACAGCTTCCAACGTGGGGTCCAAGAGGCCTTCTGGGAGCTCCCACCACCCTTTCCCCATGCCTGTCCCCAAGAAGGAGACAAAGGGGGAGGGGCAGAGAGGCATTTCTCTCAAGGGCCACCGTGGAAGTGGACAGCACCTGTGCGTCATCCTGTTGGCCAGAATACAGTCCTGTGACTTTACTAGCTGCCGGGCCAGAAGACATCCTCAGCTGGAAGCCAGGGGTCCGGCGACAGAGCCTGCTGTGCTGCCCTGTAAGAAGGGAGGATGGTGTTGGGGAGCCCCGCAGGGGTGACAGTGCATCGGTCCGAGTATGGGAGGGGTCAGAAACGGAGGAGCTGATTGAGATTTCAAATATCCTGAGGTGCCTGGCTGGCTCGGTCAGCAGAGGAGGCGACTCGTGATCTCAAAGTCATGAGTTCCAGCCCTACACGTTGGGCATAGAGGTCACTAAACAAATTAAATAAACTTTCCAAAAAAGACTTCAAATATCCTCAACAACCCACAGGCCACAAATGGATAAATGGATAAAGAGGAGAATCATTCAGCCTTAAAAAAGGAAATCTTACCTTTTATAACAATATGAATGGATCTTTAGGGTGCTACACTAAGGGAGGGAAGTCAGATGGGGAAATACAAATACTGAATGATCTCATTTATATTGGAATCTTAAAAAACAACAACTCAGAAACAAAGAACAGATTGGTGCTGCCAGAGGAAGGGAGCGGGGGCTGGGGGAAATGGACGGAGGTGGTTAAAAGGTACAAACGTCCAGTTGTGAGACGGGTTCTGGGTGACTATAGCTGACAATACTGGGTTATACATTTGAAAGCTGCTAAGAGAGTAGATCTTTAAACTTCTCATCACCAGGGGAAAAAGGCGTAACAAGGAGAGGTGATAGGTGTTCACTAAACTTGTGATCGTTTCACACATGTATCAGATCACTATGCTGTACATTTTAAACTTATAAAATGTTATATGCCAATTATATATATATATGTGTGTACATACATACACACACACACACACATATATATATCAGTTAAGGTTCTTTGTAAATGCTTCTCTCCACTTAACTGTGTGCTCTCACAAGCCACTGGATTTCTACTTTCATTCACTGATACCCTTGCTGGAGCCCAGCAAGACTCCGGGTCCACGGGAGATGAAACATCCTACATCACTCATGGAATTCACACATTTTTTGAGCACCTGCCATGTGTACAGCTTAAAACCTCCCCGTCCTCTGTCATTTCGAAGGCACTTTCCTTGGACAACATTCCCGAGCCTCTGAAACCGCTTGATAAAGTCAGAAGAGTTTTCATGGAAGAAAACACTCTCTCAAGTACAGAAATCAAGATGAGAGCTGCAGCTGCGTTGTCTTGATCTCGGGAGCGGTGAGGATGACATTCCACGGGGGGTGACTGATGGTGGCTTTGATAAAAAATGGAAATGCTCTCACTCTCAGGGAAAAGTCCAGATGTGGCCGGTCCAGGGCTGGTAAGACGGCTCTGTACCAGTTAGTCCTCAAGGACCCCAAGTTCTTTCCAGATTGTTGCCCCTGGACGGAAGCCCTAGACCTCATGGTGCAAGATGTTGACTGGAGCTCCAACCATCACAGTTGTCTTCAAGCAGCAGGATGGAAGAAAGAACAAAGGGCAGAGGGGTGAAAGCATTCACCAGCTCTTCTTTAGGAAGTGTTACCAGAAATGCTCCACAGAACCTCCATTCCCATCCTACTGGACAGGATTCATCTACATGGACACTCTAGCTGTGAGGAAGGCTGAGAAACAGTATCTGCTCTAAGTGGCCACGGGTAACACTTGCTCTTATTGTGATGTGGTGCAAAGACACACTGGGGAAGGCGAGCCAGCAGTCGATGCCACGGCGTGTCAGTCTGATCTTTGGCTACTGCTGAGAAAGCATTTGATGAATTAGAACATGCTCGCTGCTATATTCCCTGCATTCCGAGTGGCACTTAAAATGTAAAGGTGATTTCTCACATTCTCTTCCCTCCCCAGTCCCTGGGCGTAAGGAGTAGTTAGTGACGGTGTCATTCACAGGCTCCTTCACCCATCGCATCCTCTTGAAGCCCCCGTAGCCAGAAGGATTCTCCAGGCTTTGAGGAGACTTCTCTGCTGCTCTTCAACAATTTAGCGGTCACTGGAGACGGGGAAATAAAGGAGCCAGGCCGGGATGAATCAGAGGGAGTAACAAAGCCAGCAAAAGCAAAAAGAAAAATCCCAGGGGGCCGATGGTTCATTGGAGAATGTGAATCACTCACCTCATGAGCTCTTTCTCAAAGGGGAAAGTTTCAATCTCCTTGAGCTTTAATTACCGTGCATCTCATGCCTAAGGAGTGTTTGATCCAAGGAGCTGAGCCAATAAACTACCACCAGGATATCTGGAGGATTAGCAAATCGAACCGAAACCACGGCATCCTTGGGCAACTGCAGGCACCAGCTACTACCTGCCTTACAGTTTGGGAAATTCCTTGTTATCGCCGGGAACTACTGGGTCAGACTGCCTCACCCAGCACTGGATGATCTGATAAACTCTAGGGAACCAGAAGTAATTCTGTGCCCGTATCAAGGTTTCTCAGCCTCAGCACCACTGCCCCCTGCAGCCGGATACTCCTGTCGTGGGGGCTGTGCTTGCGTGCTGTGGGGTGTCTGGCGGCATCCCCGGCCCCAGCCCGCCCAAGGCCGGTAGCACCCCCAGTTGTGACAACCCGGAAATGCCTCCAGACGTTGACAAATGTCCCATGAGGCCCAAACAGTCTCCAGATGGGAACCACTGGCTTTGATCCTCTTTCCGAATTCTGAAACAGAGGCTCAAAGCTGATAACTATGGATCTGGGCTTTCGTCAAAGACCGTTGTATTTTCTCGGCTTAATATTTTCACCCCATCGATCATTCATTCATTCAGCGACCTTGGGACGCAGGAGTGGCCAAAGCACAGAAGGTCTCTGGCCTCACAGAGCATGCACGCCTGGCACTCGGCACGCACTGGACCTCCACAGGCCCCACGTAAGGACTGTCACACCTCACTCCCACAGCTGCCCCCAAATCCCATACTATCGTTATCTTCATTATCCTCAGTAACTGAGGCTCAGCAAGGTCAAGTCGCTTGCCGAAGGACACACGGCTAGGAAATGTCTGGGTGCAGGAACCTGAACCCCTACGACGAGCCCAGAACCTGCACTTTCAGCCATTAGTTCAGTACCAACAACATGCCAAGCATCACGTTCAGTGCTTAACATCATCTCCAACCTGAGAGGCAGGGATGATTGGCCCCACCTTACAGATAAGGAATCGGAGGCTCTCAGGTGAGGCCCGGCTGCCCACCCAGCTCAGCTCTTCCCTCCTCCCTGCCTGGCCTCAGAGTAAAGCAACCTGCTGTAAGGGTCAGGGTTTCTATTCGGATTTCACTTTATAAAAAGGACTTCCTAGAGGCTGGGTATAGCAAAGTACATCTATCTTGGAGCCTGTGGCTGAGGTCCTTTCAAGAGTCTGGTTTTTAACAATTTGGCCACACTGTCAGAGTTCTCAGGCAACCTAGAGAGGAACTAGCCTAGAGAATAGCGGGGCGAAATGCCCCATTTACCAGAGCAGCATCCGCAGAACAAAATGTAAGATGTACAGATGAGTGTAAGAAATGGGTAGAAAAACATTTTAACTTTATTAAGACACGTAAAGGAGAGAAATAGTAAAGCATATTCTTTTTAGACAGGAAGTCTCATCATTATGAAGATGTCCACCCTCCTTAAATGCATCTAGAGATTCATCTAAGACAACAGGGTCTTACCAAAGGCTACCCCACATGTGACGGGCATTCACGGAAACCAGTGAAGTTGGACAGATAACCACGACCGACCTTTACTGAGAGACTGCTGTGTTCCACGTGCCTCAGCCAGGTTCTAGCATTATCCCCATCTCTCAGATGATGAAAGTGGGGTTTAAACGATCTTGGTCACGTGGCACCTGGGTGGCTCAGTCGGCTAAGTAGCCGACTTGGGCTCAGGTCATGATCTCACAGTTCGTGGGTCCGAGCCCCGCGTCGGGCTCTGGGCTGACGGCTCAGAGCCTGGAGCTGCTTCGGATTCTGTGTCTCCCTCTCTCTCTGCCCCTCCCCCACTCACACTATCTCTCTCTCTCTAAATAAGTAAATAAATAAACATTAAAAATTTTTTTGAATATCTTGGTCAAGATCCCCCAGGTGGTACAAGATGGAGGCAGAACTGGAACCAGACAGTCTCCCTCACAATCCCCATCCTTAAGCATACACGATACTGACATCCTCTTCTGCCTCCAAGTAGGATGTGGTCTTAATTTTTTTGATGTGGTCTTTAAAAAGAGAATCTTGGGTGGGGACAGGCGCCCAGCTGACTTAGTCAGTAGAGAACATAACTCTTGGTCTTGGGGTTGTGGGTTCGAGCCCCACGTCTGGTGTAGAGATTACTTAACAATAAAATCTTAAAAACAAAAAGAAATTACTATTAAAAAAGAGAACCGTGGGGATGCCTGGGTGGCTCAGTCGGTTAAGCGTCTGAAATCAGCTCAGGTCATGATCTCACAGTTCGTGAGTTCGAGCCCCACGTTGGGCTCTGTGCTCAGAGCCTGGAGCCTGCCCTGGATTCTGTATCTCCCTCTCTCTCTGCCCCTCCCCTGCTCGTGCTCTGTCTCTTTCTCTCTCAAAAATAAATAAACATGAAAAAAATTTTAATTAAAAAAAAAGAGAATCTTGGGTCATCTTGAAGAAGTGACATTAGAAATGAGAAAAGACATACATTTGAATATCACTCCTCAACAGAGGCTAAAGGGTAGAAAGAACCCTTTGGTTTTATGATACAATGTGTGTACATACCATTCTGTATATGCCTCTGTTAAAATACTCATGATGTTCTATTGTCAGTATCTAAGAGTCTATACACCTCATCAGACTATAAGCCCCTATAAGGATGTTTTGGGCAACACGAAGAACAAAGTAGCCTACACATGGTCACTTAGACAGAAAAGTAGTTAATTATGTTACCTAACAAACATCTGTAGGTTCAGTGATTCAGTGACAGTGGATCAACCTCTCTCCATCTCCCCTCCCCCCCTCCTTCTCTCTCTCTCTCTCTCTCTCTCTCTCTCTCTCTCCCCACCCCCCCCTTGCCTCAAGATTGCAACATGGCTGCCCTAGCGCCAAATACTGTATCTTCACCAAAATGCATCTAAAGCAGAAAGTAAGTTAGGAGGGGCAAAAAGCCTTTCTTCTTGTGTGCTTTTCTCTTTCAAGGAAGGGAACTAATTACCAGTAGCCCCTTCTCCCTATTACTCATGGACTAGAACCAGGTCACATGCCCATACCTCAGCCATTAATGAAGAAAGAGGAGTGTCGTGCCAGGCTCAGACCCACCACAATCCACATCGTGGGACGGGGCCCACCGCCACCAACACAAAGTCTAGGTTCTGCTGCCAGGAACAAGAGGGATGGTTGTAGGCAGGCACCCGACAGGGAACGCCCCAATGACACGTCTGTCATTTCATGTCTAGTATCTCTCGTGGTGCCTGACATATACTGAGCAAATGTTTGTTAAGGGAATAAGAGACGGTATTAATTAGTTAGCTCACACCGCCGTAACAAAATACCACAGCCTGGGTGGCTGAGACAGAAGAAATTTATTTTCTCACGGTTCTGAAGGCTCAAGTCCAAGATCAGGATGCCAGCAATGGTCAGGTGCTGGTAACAGCCCTCCTCCTGGCTTCCTGATGACCACGCCTCATGGAGTGGGGACAGAAAGAGAGAGATTTTCCTCTTCTTCCGAGGCTGTCGTCCCACTGCATTAGGGACCCGCCCTGATGACTTCGTTTAACCTAATGGCCTCCTCCAGCCTCTATCTCCAATCACGGTCACAGTGCGGCTAGGGCTTCGGTATGTGAATGTTGCAAGGACCTAACTCAGTTCATGGCAAACACCAAAGAATACGTGACCAAATGAAGGAGTCAACGAGTGAATGAATGAATGAATGAATGATCAAATACATGAACAGAGGCAAGGATTTAGTTAGATAGCATTTCAGTACGCATGGAATCAATGGTTTGCAATTCGATCTAGGGCCAAAATACGGGTTTTATCACTGAGGTCTCACTTCCGGAAGCCCTCCTGGAAATGTACTTCCTCCCTTCAGGAACATGAATGAATCAACAGCACTGAGTGTTAACCTCTCTGAACTTGGGAGACATTACCAAGCAAAACATGCGGCCGATCCCCAGAAGGAAAAAAGCTAATGAGCCCAGCAGCACCAGAGAGGGAAAGGTTTGGGGGCAAACGTCCTGCGGATGCCAGCCCACGGTGACACCGGAAGGACAGAACGGCCAGTGGCAACTGCACCCAGCAATCACGCACTGTTCTCGGCCACCCGCACGTTCACGCAGAATGCATCCACCTGGACGTCAAGCATGGCTGCACGTGACGGACCCGCCACCAGGCCAATCTCCATTCTCAAAAAAGTATGAGCGCGTTTGAGGCAAACCTGGACTATTCCTTGCCAACCAAGAAGCCCACTCTTGTTTTTTCTTTGAAAGAAATGTTTTCTATAAAAGCCTTGGCTTTAAGGGGAAAAAAAAAAAAAAAAAGCCATTCCTAGCAAAGAAAACACTCATGTTACCATGGTTCGGATCATATATACAGAGCTATTTTCTCCTTCTGCTTCAGGGAGAGATGTTCCAGCACAAAATAGTCAACCCACCTGTCCTTGGAGCACTTAATGTTCTCCTGCCCCCTTCCATTTCAGATGATGTCCGTATCTATTTTTGTCAGCCAATGTTCCCTTAAATTATGAATTCGGCGAAACGAGAAAATCTTCACGGTCAACCTCATCGGACTCTGAAGGAGGCCAACGGTTGTGATTTGTAGATCTTGCTCAGTAAGAGAGAACTTCCGTGGCTGGGCCCACCACTTACAAAATCCTTCCACAGAGGAGAGCGAGCCAAAGGAACAGAGGAACATTGTGAAAGCATGTCAAACGGTCAGAACTAATTCTGGTCTCAACTGTGACCTCTTTATTGCATCTGTCGTGCTCTATCGTATTTATTATGCATCCATCCTCCCCACACACGGATACCACTTCTTGGCGGCTCAAGGGCAGAGCATACAAGGATTAATATTCTACAGGAACAAAAGGGGGCCGTGGGCAGGCTGATGGCAAGGACACCAGTGTTGTGTTGGGCTCCAATGATACATTTTTTAAATTTAAAAGTTAGTTAACACACGGTGCAATACTGGTTTCAGGAGTAGAATTCAGGGATTCCTCACTTACATACGACACCCAGTGCTCATCCCAATAAGTGCCCTCCTTAATACCCATCCCCCATCTAGCCCATCCCCCACCCACCTCCTGCCCTCAACCCTGTTTGTTCTCTATCGTTAAGAGTCTCTTACAGTTTGTTTCCCTCTCTTCTCTTCCCCCCCACCCCAAACTTCCCATATGTTCATCTGTTTTGCTTCTTAAGTTCCACATGTGTGAAACCGTATGGCAGTTTTCTTTCTCTGACTGATTTATCTCGCCCAGCGTAATACATTCTAGCTCCAACCACATCGTTGCAAGTGGCAAGATTTCATTCTTTTTGATGGCTAACATTCCATTACGTATATGTACCACATCTTCTTTATCCATGTTCGTGGACATGTGGGCTCTCTCCATAGTTTGGCCATTGCTGATAATGCTATTATAAACATCGGCGTGCATGTACCCCTTTAAATCTTTATTTCTTTTCTGTCCTTTGGGTAAATACCTAACACTGCAATTGCTGGACTGTAGGGTAGATCTAGTTTTAGTTTTCTGAGGAAACTCCACGCCATTCTCCAGAGCAGCTGAACCAGTCTGCATTCCCACCAACAATGCAAGAAGGTTCCCCTTTTCTCCACATCCTCACCAACACCTGCTGTTTCTTGCGTTGTCAATTTTAGCCATTCTGACAGGTGTAAGGAATATACATACATCTAACACACACAAGCTCAATTCTCTATGTTCTGTATTTTTCTACAGAGAGAGGGAGATCATCTAAATAGGGAGATCCTAGCCGGTGCAATGTTCCGCGAGGATAAGCTTGGTACCCAGGACACGAAAGACATGAAATTCCCTGTTCCTTTGGTTGGTTTACGTTCCCATGGCTTCTCCTGGCAGGAGCCTCTCACTGGGGTTTGAGAGGGTGACTCTGGCTCCTCATAATTTTCTTTTCCTGTTTGGCTTTAGAACTTGACCACTCTGAGCGCAGCTCGGCCTGAGCAGACTTGACTGATGGAGACGGACGGACGCGATCACGCGTTTGCATCATCCAGAGGCCACGGACAAGGGCTGCGGTGGATGTTTGTGCGCTGCCCTGTCCCTCTCCAGGCCTGAGACTCTCCCCGGCTGCAGAGAGCACAGTGGCCAACAGCCGGCAGCCGAGCCCTTCTCTGAGGCTTGCTTGCCTCCAGCTGAGAGAGAGACATCTCGCCTAGGTCTACCCACGGGGGCGGAGGAATTGCACAGCGGATGACCACCGACCTTGGCACGTGGCCTGGGCCCCTCGCCCCAGACAAGTACGTGTCTGCGGGGCCTGCCTGCTCCAGGGCTGCTGTCGCTCCAGCTGGGGGTGCCGGTCACCCCTCCGCCGCAGCCCCCTTCCCCGGCTCACTGCCCCACACAGGTGCATTTTCTGCCCGCCCGTCTCCATCCCGGCGAACACGGGGTGGGGGGAGGCCGGCCCCGGATGGTGCTCCTGCAGAGGTTCCAGGACGAGAGCCGGACGCGTGGCCCTGCACCAAGCCACCGCACTGTGCCGATCCCTCATCCGATCCCGGTCTCCGGCTGAAAGCAGGTGTCTGCCCGGGGGACCGACCAGCCTCCTGCAGAATGAGGGGAAGGGGTGTGCAGGTGGCGGACGCTGCTCTCCAATCCAGAGCACTGGCGTCAGCAGAGGTGACACGCACCGTTCTCCTCACGTGTCACCAAGAACAGCAGCGCTCTCTCCTCTCAGCTTCTGCCAACAGCGGTTTGACTTCTGTTTCCCTAAACAGGGAGAGCAAGGCTGTGCGAGGAGCGTCCTAATTCAACTCCGGGCTCACAAGCACGTAGCAGGCCCAGCTGCTTTTGTGGAAGGGGAGGGGGGCCTGTAAATCAGGACGCAGAGCCGAAGGGTGTCCACACCAAGAAGCGTGCTTGTGGGGCGGGTCTCCGTGCCTGCCTTCTGGATAATCTGGAATTATCTCCCCATCTCAAAGTCCACTGTATGAATCAACACTGCGAAGTCCCTTCTGCCACGGAAAGTAACATAGTCACAGGTTCGGGGATTGGGACACGGACGTCTCTGGGGAGGGGGCAGGATTTCGCTCACCACACACATAGAAAGGTGTTTTTGGTGCATCAGCATTGATCGGCTCTAAGAGAAAGACAACAGGACCAGCTACTTACTCAGCTATTACGACATGCATTAAGTGCCCGCAATGTCAAAACCGCATACGCCAGAGAACCAACCGGAGTCCCTGCTTTCGCAGAGTTTACAGCCTGGTGGTGCAGCTCCCAAAGTGTGGTCCTCAGACAGCATCATCAGGATCCTCTGGGAACTTGATAGATAAGCAAATTCTTGGACCCCATTCCAGGATTTGTGTCTTCCCTCGGGCAAGTTTAACACATGCTGAAGATTGAGACTCACCTTTTTGGGGGGCAGAGGTGTGTAGTAAGGTTTCAGGGGCTGGCAAACATTTCTACAAGGGGCCAAAGAGTAAACAGTTTGGGCTTTGCAGGCCATTCATGTCATAACCACTAAATTTTACCATTCTAGTATAACGGCAGCCGTGACCATACATAAACCAACAGGTCTAGCTGTGTCCCAATAAAACTTTATTTATAAAAACAGGTGGTGGGCCATAGTTTACCAGTTTCTGTTCTATCGAAAGGAAAGGAGTTTCCCAGGCTCTAGGGAGAAGAATTGCTTTAAGGATAAAGATTTTCTTTTTTTTTAAATATGAAATTTATTGTCAAATTGGTTTCCATACAATACCCAGTGCTCATCCCAACAGGTGCCCTGCTCAATAGCCATCACCAACCCTCCCCTCCCTCCCACCCCCCCATCAACCCTCAGTTTATTCTCAGTTTTTAAGAGTCTCTTATGGTTTGGTTCTCTCCCACTCTAACCTCTTTTTTTTTTCTTTTTTTTTTCCTTCCCCTCCCCCATGGGTTTCTGTTAAGTTTCTCAGAATCCACATAAGAGTGAAACCATATGGTATCTGTCTTTCTCTGTATGGCTTATTTCACTTAGCATCACACTCTCCAGTTCCATCCACGTTGCTACAAAAGGCCAGATTTCATTCTTTCTCATTGCCAAGTAGTACTCCATTGTGTATATAAACCACAACTTCCTTATCCATTCATCAGTTGATGGACATTTAGGCTCTTTCCATAATTTGGCTATTGCTGCTATAAACATTGGGGTACAAGTGCCCCTATGCATCAGCACTCCTGTATCCCTTGGGTAAATTCCTAGCAGTGCTATGGCTGGGTCATAGGGTACGTCTATTTTCAATTTTTTGAGGAACCTCCACGCTGTTTCCCAGAGCGGCCGCACCAGTCTGCCTTCCCACCAACAGAGCAAGAGGGTTCTCTTAGGCTTTCATGGAATCAGGTGCACCCTCCCAACCATCCTGCTTCCTCTTCTCTGATTCCTAAGTCATCAAGAACCCTCCGGGTAACAGTCTACATTCCCAGGAATTTCAGAAAGACGGGACCCTCTATGCACAACACTCAAGTACCTTGGTCTCTGAAGAGGGGTGTCATCATTATAAATGAATACATTAATCTTGAGTTAGTGTGAGTCAGTTGCGAAAGAACTGAGCATCTATGGGTGTGCTAAGAATGACCCCTAGAGGATCTGAGACGCTGATTAACAGACATGTGACCAACAGGATAGTGGCCTCCAAAGATGCCCACTCCTAATCCCTAGACTCTGTTACCTTACACGGCCAAAGGAACTTTGCAGATATGATTAAGGTGATGGGTCTTAAGACAGACTATCTTGATGGGCCCAATGTCATCAGAAGGTCCTTATGTGAGGGAGGCAGGAGGGCCAGAGTTAGAAAAGGAGATGCGATACAAGCAGGTCAGAGAGAGATTTGGATTCTAACTGCTGGCTTTGAGACCGGAGGAAGGGCCCATGAGTCAAGAGAGCAGTTGGGCCTCTAGAAGCCAAAATATCCAGGGAAACAGATTCTGTCCTACAGACTCCAGGAAGAACGAAGCCCTGCCAACCCAGTTTGGGTTTCTGACCTCCAGAACTGTGAGAGAATAAATTCCTGTGGTTTTAAGCTACGACATTTAGGAAACGAATACAGACCATGGCACAGGGATGCCAAAAGCAGGATGCGCGTGGTCCTGTTCCCTAGGTCTGTATCAGTGCAGGCATTGCTAATCGATCCCAGCAGTCTTCTTCCAAGTTGACGAAGCCTTGGGATTTCTCACCACCCAGATCTCCAGATGGCCAGCACTTACTGACCCAAATTGGAATGTAAGGATGGGCCAGATTCTTGAACATAAATAACAAAACCCACCCTGTCCAATTTAAATACAAAGGAATTCACTAAGGATGTGAAAGTGAGGCATAGACTCCCCAGGAAGGGCAGGACATAGGGCCCAAATTACCCTTTTAGGCAGCAGCCCCAGTGTGGAGCCTTTGGCCACCATCACTGGTCACACATGAAAAGCACTGATATGAACACAACAGCTGGGAACATCCGCTGTTTGGGCGTGGACTGCTCCCCACCATCATCAGAGTGCGTTCCACACTGGGCCTGTTCCTCAGAGCACTGTTCCCCAGAGTCTAAAAATGGCTAGATCTCTCTCCGTGCTGTTCCAGGTCGTCTGTGAATCAGCAGCATCGTTATCCCCCGGACCTACTGAACCAGATTCTGCATTTTTACAAGATTTCCTGGGTGATCCAGATGCCCATCTACGGAGGGAAAGCCCTGCTCTGCACCAGCCCACCCTGGTGTGAAACAACTCAATGGTGCAAACCCTACAGCCATAACTTCACCTAGGTAATGGCCCCAGAAACACAACATTCAGAACAGAAAACCCAAGTGTTAACCAAGCAAAGGGGGAAAAAAAGGAGGAGCTGAGGAAAGTTAAAAGCACTCCATTTCGTGATTAATGAAGGAAACACAACTCTAATGTGCTAAGATTTTTTTTTTTTTAACCAGGAAATATACAGAGACTATGTTTGGACACCGCAGAGGGTTTTTTTACGCATCAGATCTGGTCCTTCAGCCAGACTTGGTGGCATCGAGCCGAACTTAGAACAACATGGATCGTTTTGTCTTCTGCACACAAGAAACCCCTGCCTCCTGTCATTAATTTGCTACAATTTGTGAATCAGCCATAAGAAAATAGACTTGGAGAAGCAAATTGGATTTTACTCTAAGTTTTCAAAAGAAGATCCAGCAGAGTACAAAGAAAAGATGTTCTTTTAAAAAAGACATAAAAAGTACCCTGACCTGTTCCTTGCATTGAAGCGCTCAGAAAACAACTCACTCGCCATTCAGAGTCTCCTTGAAATTCAAGAGATTAAGAAGAAGAAATTTGTGGTCTTGTGGCTTTGAATGTTCTTATAATTTTCACGCAGAACTTTAAACAGGAAAATTTATAGTTGTGTGTTTGTGTGTTTGTTTCTGAAGCTGAAAAATGACAAAGTGAGAAAATGGAAGGTTTTGTGATCCAGAAGTTATTGTCACACAGAGACAGAAAGTAGATTAGTCCTTGCCAGGGGCTGAGGCTTCCATTTTGGGTGACGAGAATGTTCTAGAATTAGCAGTGGTGAGGGTTGCACAACCTTACGAATGTACTAAAAATCACTGTATTAGAACTATGAATTTTGTGGTATGTGTAGCTCAACTTAAAGAGATAGAGATTAACAGACATATAAGATATTAGGAACCTAATTATGAGTAAAAATAAATCCTAAAATAAGTTGGGAAATAAAAGCTTTTTCTTTTTTCTTTTTTTTTTTAATTTTTTTTTTCAACGTTTTTTATTTATTTTTGGGACAGAGAGAGACAGAGCATGAACGGCGGAGGGGCAGAGAGAGAGGGAGACACAGAATCGGAAACAGGCTCCAGGCTCCGAGCCATCAGCCCAGAGCCCGACATAGGGCTCGAACTCATGGACCGCGAGATCGTGACCTGGCTGAAGTCGGACGCTCAACCGACTGCGCCACCCAGGCGCCCCAATAAAAGCTTTTTCAATGCACAGTATTAAAATATTGGTGGGGGGGGGGCACCTGGGTGACTCAGTCAGTTAAGCGTCCGACTTTGGCTCAGGTCATGATCTCACAGTTCATGAGTTTGAGCCCCGTGTCAGGCTCCATGCTGACAGCTCAGAGCCTGGAGCCTGCTTCAGATTCTGGGTCTCCCTCTCTCTCTCTGCCCCTCCCCTGCTCACGTTCTGTCCCTCTCAAAAATTAACATTAAAAAAATTAAAATATTTGGACACGGAGTTGGAAAAACAGAGCTAATTTTGTTCTGCATACCATTTAATTAATACAGATTAACTGCAACCCAAATTAATATATTTATATACTTGTATGTAAACATAAAAATGAAAACCTGCAGATAAATGAAAAGGAAGGAGGGAAGGAACGAAGGAAGGAGGGAAGGAACGAAGGAAGGAAGAAGCAAAGTGCCTGACACACTGGAATATTCCCAGGCAGATGCTGTTAATGTCATGGCAGAGTAGGTGTCTGGGTACTCAGCAGTGTTGAATCTGGTGGAGAAAGGGCAGGAAACAGTATATAGGAAGGAACAGAAGGAAGGCCATCAGACAGTGATGTAGAAACTGCCCTCCCATCAGTATTACAGCTAATTAATACTCTTGTATCACAACCCACATCCTTTCCGTGAGTAAAAGCTGAGATTTAAGACCCCAAGAGAAATTCACATAAAAATGTTAAGACCCCCTGAAGCCAAGTTTGAGTTATCAAAACTCACTTACAGAAGATCCTTTTCAGCAAGCGACCAAGGCTAGCATCCCAGTGATGCCAGGTGGGTGCCATGTGCCCCTGATATGATGTGATATTCTCATCTCTGTGGTATTCTTTCCAGAAAATCAAACCCAGATTAAGAGACCTGCCACAGAAAATCTGACCGGTGCTTCTCAAAACCATCACGAAAGTCATGAAAAGCCAGGGAAGACCGAAACTGTCACAGACCAGAAGAGACCAAGCAGACGTGGTCACTCAATGCAATGTGGTTTCTTACATGGGACCCTGGACCAGGAAGAGGACATTAACGGGAAACCAGTGAAATCAAAACAAAATGTGGAGTGCAGTGAGCAGCAGTGGACCAAAGCTGGTTTCCCAGCCTTTAACAAAGGTACCGTGATGATACAAGATGTTCACGATGGGGGAAGGGGGACCAGGGACATGTGGGGGACGCTCTGCGCTGTCTCTGCAATTTTGCTGTAAGTCTAAAACTATCCCAAAATAAAATACATAAAGTATGATTTTTAAAACTCAGCTACACAGTGAAGTGGCTGGCCACGATGGGAGCGTTACGAATAGATATCAGAAACTCCTGATTCGATGTACATCATCATAAAATGTGCCCCACTCATAGATGAGCTGTTTTCTCGTTCCTTCCCCGGGGCTGTCCCTGACGGCAACTCACACTCGGGCGGTGAGCAATCTCCCTCTGATTGTTCTAACCACACACCGTAACAACATGAGCTTCCAGCCAAGGACAGACCTAACCCAGACCTTTGTCACAGGAGCTGCTGTAGTCAGCACCCTCGTGTAAGCAGACATTGTGTCACTCCGTGAGGGAGGTCAGGGACACATCCCCTCCGGCTCTCCCACAACGTTGGTAGTGCTGTAAAACTCAATTCCTGGGTACACACGGTAAGCACACTCCCTGCTGATACTGGTCTGCCCACATCTCTATGTTGGCACATATTCACCCGTTCTTTTGGGGTGAACAAGGTGCTGTGCCAGCCGGGCCCCCCTTTAAGCACCTTCAAGTTGTCGGCTAGGAGCCTCTAGCTGTCTAGTTCCCTCAGGATCTGCCTCAGCTGCAGAATGCCATCGTGCCCAAGCTCAAAGCGGAGCACCAGCCCAGCCCACAGCCAATGACTGACATGGTCGGTATAAAGGCCCAACCATTCAGCCCAACAGGGATGACTCTGACGGACCATGTATCTCCAGAGCTCCCCAGGATGGGCTGAGGCCGGCCTGCATCGCCATTCAGCTCCTCCCTCGGCCCAATCCTGCTCTCCCCCTTTCCCTTCCCGCTACACTCTCCTCGGGGGAACCACCCTCCGCTCTCTGGTGCATGGGATTCAGGGGCAGCTAACTTCCCCGCAGCCCCAGAACGGAGCCCAGGACTCAGCCCTGGCCAATCCAGACACCGCATTCCCCTGCCCCGAACAGATGGCTGAGGGACGAGCTCCTGGTCCAAACAGATTCAAGAAGACGAGGTCTGCGCGTCTTGCACTGATTGAGCGAGGCCCTCACGCCTTTCTCTTGGACTTGAGTTCACAGCGGGCGGGCCTATAGCTGCCGGCAGCCACCTTTACCCCAACACGGAACCTAAGATTGAGGCCAACATGAAGGAGGAAAGGGCCAAGCTATGAAGTGACTCCATGCAATGGATTAAATCGTGCTTCCCCCAAAAGCCTCTGTTGAAGCCCTAACCCCAGTGAGATGGGATCTGAAGGTGGGGCCTTTGGGAAATAATGAGGTTTAGACAAGATCTTGAGGGTGCCCCCCACCCCCGATGGGACTGGTGTCCTTGTAAGAAGAGATGCCAGAGAGCTTTTCTGCTGTCTCTCCATCATGTGAGGACACAGCCAGAACCCACACCTGCAAGCCAGGAAGGGAGCTCTCACCAGAAAAGAAACTCCGCCAGACCTTGATCTTAAACTTTCCAGCCACCAGAACCGTGACAAAATAAATTCCCATCATGTAAGCCATCCAAGCTCTGGTATTTTGTTACGGCAGCCCGCACTAACGTGCCCTGGGTCCTTGTTAAATTCACTGAGCCTTAAATCCAGCCATGCCTGAATCCATAAACCCCCTGAAATTTCCATTGATATGAGACAGAAAGTAAATCCCTCTTTTTGTACCTAAACCATTTTGGATTCGTTGCCAGAAGTTCTTCCACACCCCAGGACCTTATAAGCTCCTCGGGAGGACAGCTCTGTGCGACTGGTGACAGAAGGAGCCACATGGCCTTTCTTTCTTTTGGCAAGATTGGAAGATGATTCGTCCTCTTCGAAAAGGACCCCCGGAGCGAACAAGGCGTCACTCGGCGATACTTTCCAGTTTATCATGTAAATCCTCCTCCACAAGTACAGCCAAGTGCAATTTTAGTGTTTGGCCATCTTAGGCCAGCCACGTGTAGGCTCACCAGTACTGGCCACGTGAGGTGTGTGCGATCCCATGTGCCTTAGAGTTTAAGTACTGCCTCCAACAAGCCACGCCAGGCTGAGGAATCCCAGCGCTCCCCTAATGCTTGCTTTATAGCTCTATCACCACGCTTTCACATCATCTCAGTCTTTCCGGCCAGACTCGGAATTCCACCAATGCCGCTCTGTGAGTCTACGAAAGAACAACTCCATCTTTAGCCTGCTCTCTGGTGGGGAAAATAAAATTACATTACGATACAAGAGTCAGCTGCGTGTCAGGTAGAGACTTGTCTGAAGCGTCGCAACTTTTGGGGACTTGAAAGTTCATTCCTCTTTCATGGAACGGTCCTGAAGGAAGTGGTCCAAGGCAGATGAGGAAGCTTGGCCGACTTTAATACAGGATTTCCACTCCTGGGTCAGGAGTAGTCTCTCGTATCTCCACCCCATCCTCATCACGGCCAGGAGGAAGCCTGGGAGAACGTCTCATCCCTTCGGACGGCACAACGCGGAAGCTGTGCTCTCACGTCGGCTCACGTCCACGGTCTTGTGGCCGCGCAGCCGCAAGGCAGGCTGGGAAGCGCAGGCCCTGACTGGCCAGCCGCGCACCTGATTCAAACTACTCTTGGGACCTCTGTGGTTAAACGAAGAGACGATCCATAATAGTGATGGACAATGGCTGGTCATAGTGGGTGAGGATTTAGGCCAAGCATGCACTTCTCACACTGCTTTTAAATAATTTGAGGACAGAGGCACCTGGGTGGCTCAGTCAGTTAACTGTCTGACTTCAGCTCAGGGCACGATCTCGCGGTTCGTGAGTTCGAGCCCCGCGTCAGGCTCTGTGCTGTCAGCTCGGCGCCTGGAGCCCGCTTCGGATTCTGTGTCTCCCTGTCTCTCTGCCCTCCCCTGCTCGCACTCTGTCTCTCTCCCTCTCAAAAATAAGTATAAACATTTAAAAAATAATAAAATAAAACAAATCGAGGAGAGTCTTGTAAACGTCTTCCATCACCAAGCCCCTTCCCTGTGGAATAACTCTGAGCTTAGTTTGTGTGCCCTCATTGCTATGACCACCCCAAGCCATGCTCTCTATAGGCCTGGGGTCCTGTCTGGCCCCTCGCAATGTCTCCCAGGAACTGGAGTTCTCCCCAAAATTCCAGTCCCACAGCTGGGCCCCAAGTAGCTATTCTCAATACGGAGAGAAGCATTATAACATTGGGGTTGAGCTCTTTAGCTCCACAGCCAGACAGGAGCTTACCATTCTCTATCTGTGTGCCGTTCCCAAATCGCAGGACGTCTCTGTGCCTCAAGCGTCCCCGTCCACAGAGCAGCAATTTCCATTCTCACCCACAAAGAGGGTGCCACGGGGTCTCACACACAACAAGCCGTCCATCAAATGTGAACTGTTGCTTTTACATCCAGTCCGTCCACGCTCGGACAAGAAGTGCTGGCCTGGACCTCCCTGCATTCTTGCTTCCCCACCACCAAGCAGGACTGCGGGACCCTCAGTGCCCCCCCGTGGAGACCACAGCTCATCATCTTCCTGAAATGTGCTCCGTGGCCTCAAGCTTCACCCGAATATTGGGTCCACCTGCCACCTGCTTCATCCCTGCCTGGCCCACCGCCCCCTGACACTGGCCTAGTCTTGGGTCTGGTGGGTGCTGGTAAAATGAGAAGGACCCGGGACCTCGGCAAAAGCGTAACACTGTTTTTATTTCCCTCTACGCGCAGTGTGCCTAGATGGGAATTCGGGCCCATGAATTCAGCCCCCTCTGGAGAATGTCAATCACAAAGAGAGCACGTGTTAACAAGAAAGAGAGAGCCGTCTTTATTTTTTTTTTTTTAACATTTATTTTTGAGACAGAGAGAGACAGAGCGTGAACGGGGGAGGGGCAGAGAGAGAGGGAGACACAGAATCTGAAACAGGCTCCAGGCTCTGAGCCGTCAGCCCAGAGCCCCACGCGGGGCTCGAACCCACGGACCGCGAGATCGTGACCTGAGCCGAAGTCGGAGGCTTAACCGACTGAGCCACCCAGGGGCCCCAAGAGAGAGCCGTCTTTAGAGCCAACGACAATGAAAGCGCTAAGAACGAAACTGCAGATACTCTGCACTCGCTGAACAAAAGGCTCTTTATTGCTCTTTCATCGTCGACAGAGGGAAACAGAGGCACAAGAGCTTCAACGGCTCTCCCAACGCAATGCGGACGACCAGTCTGAGTTACAACCGTCTCTCCCCTCTTTCTTTTCTGTCTCTTAGCGCTCGCGCCCCTCCTACCCTCCACCTTAATTTACAAATTCCAGCAAACCGAGATCCGGCAGAAAAGAAGTCACCTTGATTCCACGGGCATAAGAAGGGCTCTCTTCTCCCCGTGGCGCACTGACTGCACGCTCAAGATGACGATTAAAGACCTTACTTCCACGTTCAGAAGGTCGTCGTTACTATCAGGACATTCGTTTTTTTTAATCAACTGCAAATGTCAGATGGGCAACTCAAACCCTCTGGATCGAGATACAAAAATCGGGGTGATGTGACTGACGCGTGACTGAAAAGTTAAGCAATGTTAAGCTCCAGACACGGCTGGATCGAACACTCGAAGGATGCCTGAATCTTCTTTTCTTTCCTCTGCATTGGCTTCATCCTCAGGCAGCCCCTTCTTCTCCCATCTCGTACTCCACAGTCACCACCTGCACAGGGCGTTCATCACCCCAAGGGTGGCTCCTGAATGGGCACCTGACCCATCGCTATGGCTAAAAGGGTAGAACATGTGGCTACCGAGCGCTCGCAACATGGCAAGGACAGCTGAAGACGGGGATTTTCAACTTGGCTTTACATTAAGTCATTTAAATTTCAGCGGCCACCATATTGCTCAGAGACTCTTTATGAGGTCTTTATGGGGCACGTGTCCGAGGTTTTCCCAGACCCACTCCAACCACAGGGAATGAGAAAAGGAAGAAGACAGAGGCATAAATCCCAGGAGGAGGAGAAAGGGCTGCCGGGGAGGCAAAGACAACGGAGGCTGTCTGGTGTGCGCAGCTGGCTGCAGAGTGAGGCCATTCACGGGAAAAGAAACACTGAAGTGTGGCCAGACCCGAGGCGGCAGAACCCAAAGTCAGTACTGGACGTGCCAGCGCGAGTCACCCGTGAGGAGAGGTCAGAGAAAGGGTCTGAAGCTCCAAGAAGGCTGAGCTACAGGTATACATTTGGGGGCCACTGGCAGAGAGCAGGACATTGGAGGGGGGAGCAGGATGAGACTCCATAGGGAGAAAAACTGAGTGAGAAGAGAAGGCAGGCTTGGGGTCAGCAGAGGGGAGCTTCAATGCTCAGGGGTGTAGGGGAGGAGGGGTTTGAGAAGCGGGTGGAGAAGCAGCAGCCACGGGAACAGGAGGGAAACCGGGAGGACGCAGTGCAATGGAAGCCAGGGGAAGAGAAGGGATCTAGAAGGAAAGGAAGGTCGCTGGTGCCAAACGTTAAGTGGACACGGTTACAGGTGAAGACGCGCCCCCTTCCTTAATGACAAGGAGGTCACAGGTGCCCTTTGCAAGACCCGTTTCCGTGGAGTGACCAAGGCAGAAGCCAGGGCGTGTGGCTTGAAGGTTGAAGAGTGGTGGGGCGCCTGGGTGGCTCAGTCGGTTGGGCATCCGACTTCGGCTCGGCTCATGATCTCGCGGTCTGTGAGTTCAAGCCCTGCGTGGGACTCTGTGCTGACAGCTCGGAGCCGGGAGCCTGCTTCCGATTCTGTGTCTCCCTCTCTCTGCCCCTCCCCTGCTCTCTCTCTCTCTCTCAAAACTGAATAGACATTTTTAAAAAATTAAAAAAAAAAAAAAAAGAAGAGTAGAGAAAGCAGTCAATGTTCACTTAGAACGGTCAGAATTAATCGGGAAGTCCCCCCAAGACCCCAGCACATTCTGCCCACCCCCCTTCCAGTAATTTCAAGATAGTGTCTTCCTCAAAAAGATAAAGGGATAAAATTATAAAATACGCTTTAAAGTCTCTGCCTGGAACAGAGAAAGAAAATAAAGGAAAATGGAAGCTTTCATTTGGATGGGCGGTGAAAACAACGGACAGGATAAAAACCATGGGAAAGGCTTCCAAGAAAGGAAATAAAGTTGGAGCTGGTGATCATAGGAATAAGATGTCTGTCCAGGTTAAGGAAGCAATGGAAGATGCGCATAAAGCTGAAAAGCAGCTCAGGAAGGGTCGAGCTACCCATCTGGAGCACGCAAGCACCATTCGCTTTGCGCGGTTCTCAGAACCTCCGGGGGGTGAGGGCAGAGTCTGGAGTCTGGAGACAGGTGCACGCAACGTACCTATCCCAAGCGCCACTGTCTGCTTTCAGAAAGGACATCCTTCTGGTCTCCTCTGGGAAGGGACACGCCAGTAGCCAGTCTTCACGCGACCACACTCCATTTAAGGCACGGGGAACACCTATCACAATCGTATTTTTAACCACCTGGCCAAGTACGCTTAAACCCCGTGAAATTCGCCCATTTTAAGTGTACAAGCGAAGGATTCTTGGTAAATTTACTGAGTTGGACGACCATCACCCTCATCCAGTTTTCAAACATTTTCATCACCCCAAGTGCACCCACTGACAGTTCGCCCCCGCTGCCATTCCCAGTCCGAGGCAACTACCAATTTACTTCCTGTCGATACAGACTTGCTTTTCGCACGTGCTTCCCGTAAGTGCAAACACACAAAATGTAGTCTTTTGTGTCCGACTTCTTCCACTCAGAGTCATTCATGCTGTGCATGTGGCAGTATTTTGTTCCCTTTTATTGCTCAGTCGCGTTCCACGGCGTGGCTATGCCACAGCTGGTCTATCTGGTCCCCAGCTGAGGGACATCGGGCTGTTTCCACCGTCTCGCTATTAGGAGTCAGGTTGCCACGAACATCCACCTCCGAGAATTTGTGTGACCGCTTCTTTTCATTTCTCTTGGGTAGATCTCTCAGAGAGGAAGTACTCAGAGTCAGATGATAAGATTATAGTTTTGCTTTCTTTCAAAACCCATCAGCTGTTGTCCAAAGTGCGTCTGCTATGGATGTGAGAGGCTGTTGGTTATACCAAGTACTGGTGTATAGGATAAATAAGACAAGCAGCACACGGTCTAACGGGAGAGAGATTATCAATCAAATTACAGTCTGATGGAGTCACTTCCTAACAGCACCTACAAAGGAGGGTCCGTCGGGGTATCACACAATTAAGATCGTCCAGAGTGGAAAAAGAGAAAGACACTGGGCTCCTTCCTTTCAAACGTTTATTAAGCACCTAACAGGTTTCTGGCAGAAAACAGAGATGACGGAGTATGGTCACGCTGCAGGGGTTTTGTGCAGCTGTGTGGAACAGAACACCTGACGTTGCCAGAGCTGACATAAATAAAACGTTGCTTTTCTATCACATAACTAGAAACCTGGAGGCAAGAAGTTCAGGACTTTGACGGCCTCTGTGTAAAGTCAGCACGGATTCAGGCCACTTTCCAGGTTTGGGGGGCCCCCAAAGGATCTGGCCCTTGTCCTCAGACTTACAAAACAGGAGACGGAGCTCCAGCCTTCACGTCATCATTCCAGGCAGCAAAAAAGGGAAAACAGTCAAGGGCAAAAGAGCGTGTGCTACTTGGGTCTGCTAGTTGGCTTAGCTGCGTCACCTGCCTGGGCTTCCCCTACAACCCCTGGCCAGAATCGGGTCATGTCGCCTGCAGGGGAGGCTGGGAAATGAGTGTGTCGGCCAGGCATGCTGCTGTCCTCAGTAAATGAGGAGCCCATTAGTGAGGAAGAAGGGGAGAATCGGTACCGGGGAGCAGCCCATGGCCCTGCCTTCTGTCCTTCCTGGAGGAAGTCACCAAGAGGAGAGAAGAGCCCGGACACGTGGCACACAGCAGGCCTGCGGTACACCTTAGCGGGGGGGTCCTCTCCCTTCCTCCTCGGGGCTGAACCTGTGACAGACTTGGGAGCAGGTCACTCATTTGGGGGAGGAGCCCAGGAAACGGGCGGGCGTGAGGGATAAGGGAGAAGAGATGAATGAAGCCATCAGGCGCAGGGCCACAGGGAGGCGTGGGCAGCACGTGGGGCACCCCTGCATGTCTTCCCCAAGGGCAGGAGGCCGGAGAATTCCCTCCGCGGCTCCAGCTCTTATTCAGGGAGCGTCACCCCAGACGGTGTCCCCCCACCGCCCTCACTTCCAAACCGAACTTGATCAGTCTGGGAGGGTCACCACCGCTCCCCCCACATCAGGGGAGATCCCGAGACACCATGGGGGGTGGGGGAAGCCCCGGACGTGGGACCCGGCAGAGCGAATGGACACCCAGCTCCCGAGGACCCGCCCGGCAAGAGGCGGCCGAAAGCAGGGGCAGGCTGGGGGATGGGAACGCAGGCGTGAGAGCCATCTCCTCCCCAGAAATAATTAGCGTTAATGATAAAATCTCATCATCCTTTCCAACGTGACTTCTGGCCAACGCTGTCCCCGTCTAGTGGCATGGGACACGGGACGTGACTTCCAGTTATAGAACATTCCGCGTGCCGTGACAGCGAGGAGGAAAAGCTGAATTCTGTCAGTGTGGGGGCTGGGGAGGTAGTGGCTAAAGAGGGAATAAAATGAATAAAGTACCTAAGATTTAAGGAAAGCTGTTAAAAAAAAAAAAAAAGGCAGTTCTCATCGGAGCCGGGTCTTGAAGGGTAAGATGCATGTACAAGGAAGTCGTGGGAAGAGCCCTTTGGGCAGAGAGGAAAGGTAGGAGGATGAGGACAAGCCTCTCCATGTTACAGTTTGTTAGGACATCCAAAACAGGGCCCCCCACCTCCTCCAACAATGGACGGAAACACTGCGGGAGCCTATCGTGTCTTGCAATTGTTATTAATAGAGCCAACTCATTTATAGATAAGATTCGATTAAAAAGTAATGGGGCGGGGCGCCTGGGTGGCGCAGTCGGTTAAGCGTCCGACTTCAGCCAGGTCACGATCTCGCGGTCCGTGAGTTCGAGCCCCGCGTCAGGCTCTGGGCTGATGGCTCGGAGCCTGGAGCCTGTTTCCGATTCTGTGTCTCCCTCTCTCTCTCTGCCCCTCCCCCGTTCATGCTCTGTCTCTCTCTGTCCCAAAAATAAATAAAAAACGTTGAAAAAAAAAATTTAAAAAAAAGTAATGGGGCATCTGTGCAGCTCCCCCAGGAAAGCAGGGGGTGGGGGGTGGGGGGTTGTGTTTAGGGAACACAAAATCAACACTCATTAGCAGAGAGGGTGCCTCTGGGGACGCAGGTTTGAAGCACCAGGCTCCGTCCGCTCAGTCATGCTCAGTGGGCAAAGGGCCCAGCAGAGGAGGAACGGTCCCCTGCTTGATAATCTGGCTTTGCAGGTAACACGGGTGTCCCTGAAACCACAGACAAGACAGGACGAATACACCCTGGGATGCGTCCTGAGGGGGAGGAGGAGAAGCCCCCAAAAAAGGATAAAGATTGTCTTTTTCCCCAACCTGGAAGACGAGTGGCTTCACATCAGAAATTAAGTTGCTCAGAGCGTCTGGGTGGCTCAGTCGGTCAAGCTCTTGATTTCAGCTCAAGTCATGATCTCACAGTTTGTGAGTTTGAGCCCCACATAGCCTGCTTGGGATTCTCTCTCTACCCCTCCCTGCTCGCTCACTTGAGCTCTCTCTCTCTCTGTCCCTGCACACCCCCTCCCCAAATAAATAAGCTTAAAAAAATTTAAGTTGCTCTGAGAATAAATAGAAGTGGTATTCCTTATGCCCCGAGGCAGACTGAGGTCCCCACCCAGGCGCATCTTTCATTTTAGTAGAAACTGCCAACAATGAGACTATTCACAAACCTCAGGAGTGCCTGTTGACTGTTCTCCCAATATTCTCTCCCGAATTTGATATCTTTTTAGTTCTCGTTAATCTAACCAGAAAAATGGTACCGGAGTCTCATTTCTGATTTGCATTTCTCCAACTCCCCAGAAGGACGGACATCTTTTCACATGTTTATTATCCGTTTGTATTTCTTCTTCACTGGTTTTCTGTTCATATCTTCTGCCCAATATTCTAAGAGGTAATTCATTCTTTCCTTACTGATCTGAAAGAATTCTTTTTCTGTAAGAGACAGTAACCGTTCGTGGTCTACGGCAAATGTTTTCTTCCTGTCTGTCTTTTTTGCTTTGCTTCTGGTGCTTTTTTTTCATACTCTAAATTTTGGATTGCCCATCTTGTTAAGAAATCTCTCCACAGTTTTATAAATATTTAACAAGCTCTTCTATTTCCTTATGCATGTTTCTTCTATCTTCTATACACCCCACACACAGACGATAGTTAGATGATCGCTAAATCCATCTGGAATATGTGTGTGTGTGTGTGTGTGTGTGTGTGTGTGTGTGTGTGTGTGTGTGCGTGCGCGCGCGCAAAGGGATTTGTGCTTCCCGAGTTCGCAAGATCCTCGTGTGCAGCACCGGACGTGACATGAACCAGGCAGTGAAGTCTACTGCTAAATTCTGCCTTCCACACTTTCCAGCTCGAAAGGCCTCCGCAGCCCTGGCCTCCCTGGTTCCCTCCAGTCCGCTTCCAATCCGCTCTCCACCCTGCAACCTAGAGTCTTTCTACAGCATGGACCCCCCTTCACCCCCCACTGCCTAAAGCCCCTCCTCCCTTGGCCCCCACCACCTTCAGCAGACGGTCCAAACTCCCACATATGGTGGATACCGTCCCTCTGGATCCAGGCACTCCTCACCCTTTGTTAAAAATAAAAACCTCAGGGGTGCCTGCGTGGCTCAACTAGTTAAGCGTCCGACTCCTGCTTTCAACTCAGGTCATGATCTCACAGTTCGTGAGTTCAAGCCCCACATCAGGCTCTGCACTGACAGCACAGAGTCTGCTTGGGATTCTCTCTCTCTCTCTCTCTCTCTCTCTCTCCACTCGTTCTCTCTCCAAATAAATAAATATTAAAAATAATAATAATAGAAGAAATAAAGACCTCTGCACCCTCATTTCTCAAATTGTGTCTCCCAACTCCACACTCCGGCCAAACTACTTTCGGTTCCTCAGAAACACCAAGCCTCCTTGTAAAATAACTAAATCACAGGGATGAAAAACACAGCATAGGGAATATGGTCGGTAATTCTGTAATAACATCGTCTGGTGACAGAGGGTGACTACAGACCCTGAGCCGAGCACTGCTTGTCGGGTCACTATGTTGTACACCTGAAACCAATATAACAATGTGTGTCAACTGTACTTCAATTTAAACACACACACACACACACACACACCAACCTCCCTTTTCAGGAGACCTCAATCCTGGCTCTGCCCCAGCTCACCTGTCGAAATCGAACACACGTCTGCGCGGGTCCTCCTACCCCTCCCTGGTGATCCTGATTCAGGAGGTCAGGTGGGTCCTGATGCCCCTAGTTTATGATGATCCCCACGGCCAGGGTGGAGAGCCAGTGCTCTCTGTCTCCAGGTTTGGGGCATGTGACTCCCTCTGCCTGGGACCCTTTTCTACCTCCTTCAACCCCAGCCCCACCACACCGCGGGATACGGTCTCTTCTTCCGCCAAGTCAAGGCTTAGATGCCCGTTCTTCCAGAACTTTCGCAGACCATCCAGGTCCGGAACCCCACCCCCCACGCGCCCCCCCAGCCCCCCCTGCCGCCATCACCATGCATTCATCACAATGAAACACACCGGCCTGATTTCCCTTCTCCCACCTCGGACACCCACCAAGTCCGGGAGAAACCACGATGGTGTGGAGGTCTCACTCACCACCACGTCCCCTGCACCCAGCAGAGAGCTGACACAGAGTAGGTGCTCCATAAGCGACAGCTATTTAAAAAAAAAAAAAAAAAAATGAATGAACAAACTGGATGAATGGATGCCTGTGGCAGTTTCCATGACAAATACGAAGTGCTCAGCCAAGCCAGCCCACAGGTGAGCAGTCTGGCCTGCAGAGGGCACCAGCCTGCTTCTTCATCTCCCTGCCCGAGCGGGTACCTGCTGCCAGTCAAGAGAGGCGTCCGATGCTCAGTGGTCGGTTCACCGCACTGAAGACAAAGTAGGAGCTGGCTGCCTGCAGCCAGCGTATGAAGACTGAGACTTCACCCCTCCCTCCTAGCAACAGGTACCACGTCCCCGGTCCTGCTATGAAGACAGCCGAAACTGTAGCAACCAGAGGCGGGTTTTTCCATTCCCAGGTGGGGAAAAGGTAAGAGGGAGACAGAAGGAAGGCGACGGAGAAGAGTGTCCGTAAAACTGCTTGTCCTGGAGAAGCAGAGGAAAAGTTCTCCTGTCTGTCTCCAGGCTGACTTTCTCTCCCTCTCTCCATCCTGTTATTTTGGGGGAGAACCAGGCCTCGGTCTGGACTGGATGGGCATCCACAGCAAGCATCTGGAGGGAGATTTTTCTTTTTCTTTTTTTTTCTTTCCAGGAAGCAGCCAGCAGCAGCAGCAGCAGCAGCCTCTGGACGTCGCTGGAGCCCCCGCTCGGATCAGCCCGTCTGTTAGCAATGAACGCCTCGTGCTGCCTGCCGTCTGTGCACCCAACGCTGCCCAACAGCTCCGAGCACCCTGCCAGCCCTGCCTTCGGCAACCAGAGCGGCAGCGGGTTCTGCGAGCAGGTCTTCATCAAGCCCGAGGTCTTCCTGGCGCTGGGCATCGTCAGCCTGCTGGAAAACATCCTGGTCATCCTGGCTGTGGTCAAGAACGGCAACCTGCACTCGCCCATGTACTTCTTCCTCTGCAGCCTGGCGGCGGCGGACATGCTGGTGAGCGTGTCCAACGCCCTGGAGACCGTCATGATCGCCGTCGTCAACAGCAACTCCCTGGCCCTCGGGGACCGGCTCATCCAGCACATGGACAACGTCTTCGACTCCCTGATCTGCATCTCGCTGGTAGCTTCCATCTGCAACCTCCTGGCCATCGCCGTGGACAGGTACGTCACCATCTTCTACGCGCTCCGCTACCACAGCATCATGACCGCGCGGAAGGCCCTCGCCTGGATCGCGGCCATCTGGGTGAGCTGTGGGGTCTGCGGCGTGGTGTTCATCGTCTACTCCGAGAGCAAGATGGTCATCGTGTGCCTCGTCACCATGTTCTTCGCCATGCTGCTCCTCATGGGCGCCCTCTACGTGCACATGTTCCTCTTCGCCCGGCTGCACGTCCGGCGCATCGCGGCCCTGCCGCCCGCCGACGGGGCGCCCCCGCCGCAGCACTCGTGCATGAAGGGGGCTGTGACCATCACCATCCTGCTGGGGGTGTTCATCTGCTGCTGGGCCCCCTTCTTCCTCCACCTCGTCCTCATCATAACCTGCCCCACCAACCCCTACTGCGTCTGTTACGCCGCCCACTTCAACACCTACCTGGTCCTCATCATGTGCAACTCCATCATCGACCCGCTCATCTACGCCTTCCGGAGCCTGGAGCTGCGTACCACCTTTAAGGAGATCCTCTGCAGCTGCAACGGCATGAACCTGGGCTAGGGCGCCGGGGCCCTGGACACGCACCTGGGCTCCGTCACTGTTGGCCCTCCGCCCGGCCAAGGTGTTTAGAAGGGGAAAAATGAAAGAGGAGAAGAAACACCCAGAAGACGCAAAATCTGCCAACAGCCACGACCGCCCGTGTCTCTTCGCTTCTACCCCCCGCAAAGCCTTTTGAAGACAGACGTGGTACGTGACAGGCTTTCCGAAAGGATTCCAAAGGGGGTAAGTCACTGATTTCCCAAAGAGGCCCCGGCAGAACGCGGGGAGGGTGCCGCCCGCATTCATTTCTGTGCACCTGGGGTCCGGAATGCCCACCTCCCTCACCAGCTTCCTCCCCATGTCTCCCTGCCACCAGCCAGACCGGACAGAAGGACTCTCGTTGACTCTAAGAGGGGTTCCGACGTCTCCCAAGCAGACCTGTCTCAGTTCTGGCTGTCAGCTGCTCGGATGGCCTCGCCTGTATTTCATAAGAGACTGAGCATTTGTTCTATTACTGTTTCCAGTAAAAACAGTTTCCTAAAAACACTGAGCTCTGTGTCAAAGAAGCGATGCTATGGATGCCCCTCTTCTTGACCCCCAGACCAGGCTCCCCAAGAAAACTAGCAAGGGGATGTAACCCACTTCTATTTTGGCTGCTGCTTTGTCAGGGGGTTCTTATGCACAGAGTCGAAGGCAGCTTTCACAATCCTAAGAAAGACAGATACAGTGCTTTTGCAAAATCAACACATAACCTGTGTACAAAGTATTTTGATACCTTGCTATGAAGGTATAATTTTCCCTATTTAAAAAAAATCTTCATTTCCTATTACTCCTTTTCCATCATTAAAGCAAGAGAGGGAATCACGGATTGGGGGCAGGGGCATGCATCTCAAGAAATTGCTTCACGGTAGCTTCGGAGACTTTCAGAAACCGTGGAAATGCACGGGGCTTTCTCGGAATCTCTGCTTTGGCTCATAGCAGCTGTGTCTCTATCACACGGCTTCCTGCATGCTACCCTACGAAAGGGAAACTTCTTGGTTCACTGCTCCTTTTGTCCAACACGCTGTAAAAGCGGGGGCGACCCCGCTGTCCGTGCCTGTACCTTACCAGCGCAGCAATTCAATCCTGGGAGCACTGGGCGAGCTTTGCTGACCGGCACTGTCTCTCCGGGCCATACATCACTGCGTGCTGGCCACACCTGTCAGACCCTTTCCTGCCCTAGACGGCTTCAGGCTGTACTTTCTGGCTGTCCTCACACTGCACCCACCAATGGATTCCTATAATATGCTGTGTCCTTGGTGCACAATCGTGTATTTTTCTCGTGCTGGAATATATTGTGGGTTTTTGTTTTTTGTTTTTGTGTTTGGTACTTGAAGACATCCTGCTAACACAAGCAACATCGTGGGGCTCTCGCTTTGATTGTGATGTTTGGAAACAATAAAAGGCTTGTGTGGCTGCTAAACGTGTGACACATTAAAATACACCACCGGGAAGTGCCCTGGTGACTTCCACACCTGGCCATCATCAAACCTTACACGGCAATTCTGAGTATTTTGTAAATGGTATAAACACTGCCATTGACCACAGTGATCACCTGGGATCTTGTTCCCTTGCAGGGCAATGCCTTTTAGCCAAACCACAAAATTCTCCCATTTAGCTTCCAAAAATACCAGGCTGTCGTTCCTGGGCCACTGCCACTCTCCATTATTTTCATCGAGACACCAAATAATAGGTCTTGTCCATTGCCACTCTCGGCCAGCAAATGTGGAAAACAAGAGATCAGGTTCTTTGAAAATTGTGTTAATAGCTATAAAAATTATGATGCCCTTTTTCTGTGTAAACAAGATAAAAATAACTTTTCACTCTCTGCTATCAGCTTTCACATCACTTTGCTTATCCTCTCAACAAACTTCTAACACAGATGAGTCGCTTTACAGATGAGGAAACAGTCCCAGAGGGCTTATGCGGTTGTTGGACAACACCCAGCTCGTTAGGGTCACAGTGCATTTTGCGTCCCGGTGCTGATGTCTCTTTGCACCAACACAATGCTGGCAACGGGTTTCTACGTTCGAACCTGACTCAGCTCTCCTTGCTATATACATTGTTGCCTAAAGTAGCATGTCCAGACGTCAACACCCGCAAGAATCACCTGGGATCTTGTTCAAGTGAAAAATTCAAATCAGCGGGTCTGGGGTGGAGCCTATGACTCTGCATTTCTGACTCTGACAAGCCCCCAGTGGGATACAACTGCTGGTCTAGGGACCACCTTTCACAAAGCAAGGGCATAGAGGACTTTCAGATGAGCATAACGGAAACCCAAAAGTATTTGTCTGCACAGACTGCTGACCCCCATGCCAAGGAGTGCACTAGGTGCTATACAGGCATTTGCTTCTCTGACCTCTGCAATAACTCCACGAGACAGATACCATGATCACCCTTATTTTGCAGATGAGACATCTGAAATGCAGAGATTAAGGAGCTTATCTATGAAAATCCAGCTAGCAAGCAGAGAAGCAGAGGTCCATACTCAAGCTGCCCAGCCCACATCCCAAGTCCAATGCCCCAGCACCTCTCGTGGGAACAGTATAGATGGCTGAGCCATGACCCAATGACCTCAGAGGCACGTACTGCCATGGAGAGAAACGAATGCGTATTTCTACAACTCAAGAATCCAGGATTTCATAATAGAGTTTCCATAGAAATGTCGTAAAAACCAAGAGCCAATTAATCATTTTATTTGCTCTCCTTTTCCAAAGCCTGTGGGGAGCCCTGGGAAGTGCATCCCTTATTGGGGGGGGGGGGGGGGGGGGCAGGGAACGACCTTGAATGTTAGGCTGCCAGGGCCACTTTCCCACATCTTCACGTGGGAACTCATTGGACATTTTAAGCAGCAGGAGTCAGATTTAAAACAGGAACCCATGGGGGAGGAGAAGAGAAAAAAAAAAAAAAAAAAAAAGAGGTTAGAGTGGGAGAGAGCCAAAGCATAAGAGACTCTTAAAAAAGGAGAACAAACTGAGGGCTGATGGGGGGTGATGGGTATTGAAGAGGGCATCTTTTGGGATGAGCACTGGGTGTTGTATGGAAACCAATTTGACAATAAATTTCATATATTTAAAAAAATAAAATAAAATAAAATAAAATCTTAAAATAAATAAGTATATCAACAAATAAATATAAATAAATAAGCAAGCCTAATTTGGGGATACAGAAGCTCATCATGATTCTAGGCAGGAACACTGCAGTGGTTGATGCCATGGGTCTCTAGGAATCGTCGCCTGTTGTCCTTGCTTAAGTTGAACTTTTGAGTTTAATTCTGATCGTTTCCGAGAGGGCTGGGGGCTACAACAGACTCAAGCCTCCTTGGCTGAAAAACCTTCACCCGCCCTCACCTCCACCAAAGTCCATTCTCCATGCAGCAGCCAGTGCAATCCTTTAAAAACATAAATCACATCATATCACCTTCCTACTAAAATTCTTCAGTGGCTTCAAATAAAATTTCACTTCCTTACCTGGTCCTACAAAGCCTTAATGATCTGATCTCCTCTGGTAAATCCCCAGTGCTCCCCTGGCCCTACTCAACCACCCCCACTGGACTCAGTCCTGCCCCAGGGCCTTTGAACCTGCTGTTTCCTCTACCTCAATTCTCCTCACCCTGTATCTTCCCATGACCGGCACCTTCTTGTCATTCAGGCTCCAGCCCAATCCTCAGAGATGCCTTCACTGACGACTCTTTCGCAAGAAGACCCCAGGTATTCACACGAGGTGTTATTTTATCACAGACCTTGTTGCTATCTTCTACTTTCTTGTTAGTTGATTCATTTAATTCTCATCAATCTCTCCCACCATACTCTTTATGGGACCAGCATGTAGAACTGGTCAATAAAGAATTACGTGTTAAATGAAGAAGTGACTTCACGCATACACTCAAATACGAATTCAAGTCTAACCAAAGAGAAGGAAATCTGCGAGTGATCCTCAGATTTGGTGAGTATCAGTACCGAATGTGGAGTCTCAGAGAAACAGCCCAATCTCGAAAACTCACGACCTACTAGATCAGAAGTCATGCCAGGCATCTGAAATCTCAGGATCTGCTGTCGATTACGATGCACACCCTACTAGAGAACCACCTACAGGCACTGCTCATTTCTGAAGAATGACAAAAACCAGCACCCCGGGAGCTTCAGTCTCGTTCCTGTCACCATTTCCTGCCACGGTGTGAAGCACCAGTGGGTAAACGTGGGCCGTCCAAGAACCAGCATCAACCTAGAAGCTGAGAGCATCAGAAGACACGCTGCGGAATGAAAGGGGAAGCCAACCTTTCTCACCTAAGAACACCCGTCCGGAGGGGCGCCTGAGGGGCTCAGTCGGTTAAGCATCCGACTTCGACTCAGCTCAGGATCTCATGGTTCGTGGGTTCGAGCCCCACGCAGGGCTCTGAGCTGCCAGCACAGCCTGCTTTGGATTCTGTGTCTCCCTCTCTCTCTGCTCCTCCCCTGCTCGTGCTCTGTCTCTCTCTCTCTCTCTGTCTCTCTCAAAAATAAACATTAAAAATAAAGCAAATTAAAAAAAAAAGACACCTACCTGGAAGCCAAATCAATAATAATAATGAAAGACACTACAAGGTGTAATATGGGCCAGACACTGTGTTAAGCAGCCTGACACATTAACTTGCTGAATTCTCACCTAGAGCCTAGGAGGTAGGCACACTACCATCGTAGCCTATAGAGAAGGCAGCTGGATGGTTTTGGCCCCGGCCACCTGAGAAGGTGAGGGCAGCCCTGGGCCTCACAGACGCCGTCGGGCTCACAGCCCGCGTGCTCACCACAGCACCCCAGCCGTGCGTGTTCCACACTCATCATTAACTGACTTGGCATCGGGCACGACGGGGCACAGACTCTACGTCCCCTCTAGGCTGGGAGGAGCATAATTCATACACTGTTGGTCCTCACCGAGAGCGGGGCTGCGTCACTGGAGCTCAGTGAGTCCCAAGTGGGGTCCTGTGACTCAGATCCATTCACTCAGGAAAAATCTGGGCGCCCGGAGCTTGGCTGCTCTGGGTAAACAGGTCATTAAGAACAACAGTAACAAATGCTTAGAGAGTATTTTAATTATATGCCAGATATCGTCCTTGGTGCTTCACGTGTTAGCTCACTGGACCTCCAACCCGGGGCCATCTTGACCTCAGAGATCACTTGGCAACGTCTGTAGATGTTTTTGTGGGTCACATCTAGAGTGGGGGTGGTAGAGGCATCTAATAAATGGCAGCCAGAGACACTGCTGAACACAGCACACAGGACAGGCCCCCACAACCAAGAATGACCTGGCCCCAAAGGGCAGCAGCACTGAGGTTAAGAAACCTCGGCGTCACGTAAATTAACTGCCAATTCTCACCCTTTCACAGATGAGGAAAAGGAGCCTCAGAAAAGAGCACGCCCGGGGTTCCGCTGCTTCCCGAAAGCCCCACCACAGAACCCAGGTTCCAGACTCACCCCCACCACTCGGTTCAGCACGCTGAGGGGGCCTGCTTTGTGCTGGCACCTCCCGGGGTGAGCGGGCCACCGTGGTGGGCAGGCGGATGTGGCCCTGCCCTGCCAGACTGCCAGGGTATCAGGGAGACGACAGGTACAGTGACACCTGACAGGTAGGAAGGGGACAGAGCGGCTCCTCCCAGCCAGGGACGCCCTTGAGGAGGTGGGAGTCAGGAGGGAGACGAATGAGAAACAAATGGAAGAAACCAGAGGCGGCACGAGCCAGGAACTGGAGGCGTCTCGGCAAGCCTGGAGGCCGAGGGCTGTGCCAGGCTACATGGCTGGCTTCTCTGACCGGCCACCTCGAGAACAGGCACCCGGGGGCCTCTGGCAGGTCCTGGAATCGTCCACCCCCTAGAGACTATTCACAGCTCCTGGAACCTTCCAGGCCCCAAAAGGGATTAGACACAGTGTCAGAAAACACCAGCTTCCCTAAGCCAAGTCCCTCTGCAGCTCTCCCGGGCGAGCCTCCCAGTGCGTCCCTCGCTGCACAGAGGCCACGCACCTGACCGGTCGCAGGACCCACGCGGTAGGTCCCGTGGGACATGCCCGCCAGCCCTGCAGGATTACCGCTCGAGCTCCCGGAGCCCCCCCTTCCTGCCACGGTGTGGAGGCAGATCAGGGAGGTGCAGATAAAATCCAACACGCAAGGGAGCCCGGGTGGCTCAGCCGGTCACGCGTCCGACTCTCACATTTCAGCTCGGGTCATGATCTCAAGGTTCGTGAATCTGAGCCCCACGTCGGGCTCTGTGCTGACAGTGTGGATTCTCTCCCCTCTCTCCTCCGCCCCTGCCTCCCCCCCAAGAATGAACAAATAGATTGTTTAAAAAACATGCAAGGATATTCAAGGCTGGGCTACCGTGGCAGCAAGGGAAAAGAAGCTTCAGGGCAATCAGACAACACGGGGTGATCACCCCAAGCCTGGCTGTGAATCCTTAAGGCCCATCTTCTGACCTCTGAATGCTGCTCTGTTCCTGTGTAAAAGGGAGTTCCACCCCACTTGCCTGGTAGCATTTAGTGTGACAACGGAATGAAATGTAACACGGCCCCCCCAAAAAATCAACATATGAATTTCACAGACCCTTTCCCCCACTGGCTTGCCTCTGGAAATTTCTCGAATTGCCTGCAAGCTGCCAGCCTCTCATCCCCCAGGTACCTGCAAATGGCTGTCCCTAGGGAGGGGGGAGGGAAGGATAAGGTGAAAGTCAGCCCAGTGTTTTCCAAAGTACGGAATGGGTTCCACTGGAGGCAAGATGGTCTGTGAAGCATACCAACACCTGTCAACTATTTCTATTTTACTTATTTTTTATTTTTTCAATCTTTATTTATTTTTGAGAGAGAAGACAGAGTGTGAGCAGGGGAGGAGCAGAGAGAGAGGGAGACACAGAATCCAAAGCAGGCTCCAGGCTCCGAGCTGTCCACACAGAGCCCGACGCGGGGCTCGAACTCACAAACCGTGAGATCACGCCTGAGCCGAAGTCGGACGCTCAACCGACTGAGCCCCCCAGGTGCCCCTCAACTATTTCTATTTTAAAAGAAAACTTTCCCAAGTAAAGCACGACTTAAATATTTGGATTTATAGTTATACTACAAGTATGTCTAAACGAAAGCTACGTCGTTCCTGAAACTCAAGATTTCTTAAATAGTGTTGCTCGAGATGAGACTTTAGCGTTTACATATAACGGCATGAGTGGCCCATAATGAAGCTGTTCCGCAAATAGGTCACAGGCATGACAAAATCACAAGGGGCCGATATGAATGAGCGAAGTTTGAGAAAAATCTAGCCCAAAGATTTTCACTGTGAAAAGAAAACTATGAGGGGAGAGGGAAAACGGTCAAGAAATGGGGCAAGAAGGGAGTGAGAAGGTGATGTCCATCCACGTGCGTTTAGAGAGAGGCATCTCCAGGACTTTGGCCACGCTCCTGGCACGGTTTTCTCCGGTCACTAGGCATTCTCGGGAGACTGCAGTCACTGCCACTGAATTCCACCTGAGTTGCTCAACCTTGGCACCAGTGACATTGAGGCCAGGTAATTCTGTCACGGGCCGTGCTGTACCTGACAGGTTTAGCAGCATCTCTGGTCTCTACTCTCTAGACATCAATGGCGCCATCACATCGTGACGCATGGCACAGTCAGAACGTCTCCAGACATTGCCAGATGTCCCAGGGCGGGGGAAGGCAGGGCCACCCCCAGTGGAGAACCTCTGAAGGACACTCGTGTCTCCTCTGCCTCTTGTTCCTTTGTGATGCCACGTGGAGACCGAACTGAGTGTTGTTGTCTGCAGGCTGCCAAGAAATATACACGAACATCCGATCGAGGAGACTTGAAAACAATAAGGGCTCAGAAAACAGTGTTGCTGTACTAGGTCAAGTAATCTCTAATTCAAGAGGAGAGACAAATCGTGTTGGGGCTTACGTGCCCCCTTCACACACACCACTTTCTCAAGAGCTCAGGGATGGGGTTGAGTGGCCTTCCCCAAAGCTCTCCAGCCCCGTAGACCTCCCAGAGAACCTACCGCATTGTGTAAATGTTCTGTTAACTTCTCTCCCTTTTCTGCCAGGCTGTGAGCTGCACTGAAGGCAGCAAGGCAGAGAGGGCACTAGCCGCAAAACAAACCTAAGCATGGGCTTCCGACAAAGGAATCTGCAATTCGCTGCACGGACGTACCAGAAAACCCTGATTCCCAGAATTCCCGTGTGAGTTTTGTTTTCCAAATCTCTGAGGTCGGACAGACCTGGGTTCCAAGCCTGTGTCTCCTCTTTGCCGCAGGATGTAAATTCTCATCAACCCAGTAGAAATCTGGCAGGCACCGAGCTGGAACTTGGTTTTATAATTAAATTATTTCCTTTGGCAGGAGGGGGCTCCCAGAGGCAATGGAAGCATTCCATCTCTCAATCCACTTGTGAACATTCATTAAGCTTTATCATTTATGTACCTTTTTTTTTTTTTTTTTTTTTTTCAACGTTTTTTATTTATTTTTGGGACAGAGAGAGACAGAGCATGAACGGGGGAGGGGCAGAGAGAGAGGGAGACACAGAATCGGAAACAGGCTCCAGGCTCCGAGCCATCAGCCCAGAGCCTGACGCGGGGCTCGAACTCACGGACCGCGAGATCGTGACCTGGCTGAAGCCGGTCATTTATGTACCTTTTAATGGAAGTGTAATAGATCTACAGAAAATGTCTCGCAGGTTCTCTCTTTTGCCAGGCTTTGTGACAGGGCCCCACCGGAAGTGTGTCTACCCCAGAGCCAGCAGTTGATCGGCAGTGGAGAAGCACAATGGTAGGAGTTGCTTGAGCCAAAGGAATGCATTTCACATAAAATACCTGAAAAATCCATCAACTCATTTCTCTAAACACTTTATAGAGTACATGTCTGACCGGGACAGATACATGCGTGTTCTGGCGGTGTGCTTTGTTTTCAATTGTAGCAGGAAAAGATCCTTCCCTGAGTTTATTGTCTGTGCTCTGACATGTGCTGGATTTTGAAGAGGCTGGCACATCCCACTCAACATCAGAGGGGGACACAGAGCAATGTCACAGATGGTCCTCTGGAGTGAGTGCCACGAGAATGGCTTTGAAGGACTCTGTTTATCAGGAAAGGAAACGCTGTGTGCCCTGCCCTGAAAAGACAGCGGGTGGGGGAGGGCTGGTGGCAAAGGGAGGAAGCTCTCAGCTGAAATTCAGGAGAGCCTGGGACCAGGCTCTGAGCACGTCTGTCACCTTCTCTGGGCTTCTGGCACACACCGATGCCAGTGGCAGAGCTAGATTCAGTGGGTGATTTTCAACCCTTGTCCCTGTCCCTGGCAGTCAAAGGTGCCTGCTGCTTCAAGCACTGTGGCTCACGTGACACAGACCCCCCCCCCCCTCAACATCAGCCACAAAGGAGGTGTCCGGCCCCCCACCTGACCATATGTGGATACTCCAGCCTCTTAGCACAGCAGCCACACCTGTGACCCAAGGCAGCCTAGGGGGGACTCAATACCTGTACTTGAGCCCTTGAGAAACAGAGGCCCTCCGGCCCCTGGAACTCTGGGTACCAAGCTGCGGGGGCTGCAGGAGTGAGGGACCAGTCTGCCTGAGGATGGGGCCAGCATCAAAGGAAGCAGGCAGAAGAAAGCAAGGAGACCCCCCCCCAACCACTGTTATCATGTGAGTGCCTGCATCCTGCTATGCCTGAAACCAGTCCTAACCCCGGTCTTCACATCACTGAACTGCTGTGTTCACAAGCAACAGCATTCCGACAAATACAGAGGCCAATGTGTGCATTCCTCAGAGGCCAAGGGAGAAGTTGTCAGGTGTAGGCTGCGGTGACGAGGGAGGAGGGGCAGAGAAGGGGAGAAAAGTAAGAACAGGGAAGGGTTCCAAGCTCAACGAGACCTGCTCCATCATGACCCGGAGTGCGTACTGGGTTTCCAGGTAAGATTAGATTCGCAAAAAGAATTAGCTGAAAACAAAGACCAACCAGTAGAGTAGATGTTCCAGGGGAACTTCTGATCTGCCACCCTGTTATACTAAAGGCAAGCAGAAGGGTATGGAAACAGTTCTAATTAAGGTGTGAAAAGGAGGGTGGAGGGGCCCCCGAGATGGCTCAGTTGCTTGACTGTCCAGCTCTTGATTTCAGCTCAGGTCGTGATCCCAGGGTCATGGGATTGGGCCCCGAGTTGGGCCCCACACTGAGCGTGGAGTTCGCTTAAGATTCTCTCTCTCTCTCTCTCTCTCTCTCTCTCTCTCTCTCCCCCCCCCCCCCCCCCCCTCTGTCCCTCTCCTCCACTCATGTGCAGGCTCGCTTACTCTCGCTCTCTCTCTCTCTCTCTAAAAGGAAAAAGAAAAGGAGGGTAGAAAACTAGACAACAAAACCAAGGTCTCCAGTATGCTCGGCCACTCACCTCCTCCTCAGTGACTCCCCCATCTTTAGACGGACATGTGTTGAGCCCTGTTCTTGTGCTATCATAACCAGAGAACACGATGATAGCAACACAACCCACGTTTTCTTGGCAGCTGGATTCAGAGGGAAGATATGCCTTTGTCAGGCAGATGCTCAGAGAAACTACAGGGGAGATGGATGGGTCCCCGGGGTCTGGGACCAGCCAGCAGAGAGCTGAGTCTCTGCAGAAGGAACAAGGAGGGTCTAGAAGTCTGGTGGGGACAAAATCTGAAATGCACGTAGTCACTAGGGCTTGGAGCAAGGGATTTACCCTTCGGGGGTGGGGGGCAACAAAGCGCTGACTTCCACCTAAGGGTGGGCCCAGGGCAGAGACTTGGGGTGCCCACAGGGAGCAGGAGGGGATCAACCCTTATTTACGTCTCCTCCCATCCCTCGTCCCCCCTTCCCCTCCCGTAACTGGCAACACTGCAAAGAGGCGGGATCCATCTCGCTTCTCCAAGGCCCCCCCAGGCCTGGTCCAGAGCAAACACTTAGAAAACATCTGAGGAGTGAGCAAATGAAAGGACATGAGTAAACGGGGCCTCATCTTTAACTCATTTAAAGAGATCAACAGGGGCGCCTGGGTGGCTCCATTGGTTAAGCATCCGACTTCGGCTCAGGTCATGATCTCATGGTCTGTGAGTTCGAGCCCCGCATCGGGCTCCGTGCTGACAGCTCAGAGCCTGGAGCCTGCTTCAGATTCTGTGTCTCCCTCTCTCTCTGACCCTCCCACCGTTCATGCTCTGTCTCTCTCTGTCTCAAAAAAAATAAATAATAATAAAAAAAAAAAAACATTAAAGAGATCAACATCGTAGGGCAGGGCCCACGGCCATGAATGTTAGAAGGCAGGCAAGACCTGAATTGGGCCCAGGGCCCTGCTTCTCACAGCCTCTCACCAAAGACAGTACTCTATTTCTGTCTCTTCACCAAGAAAAATGGGAATAATACCAGCACCCAGGAGGAGTTGAGATGTTTCAATAAAATAAAACACAGGGGCACCTGGTGGCTCAGTTAAGCATCCAACTTCGGCTCAGGTCACGATCTCACAGTTCATGGATTCAAGCCCTGCATCAGGCTCTGTGCTGACAGTTCAGAGCCTGGAGCCTGCTTCAGATTCTGTGTCTTCCTCTCTCTGCCCCTCCCCTACTCTTGCTTTGTCTCTGTCTCTCCCCAAAATAAATAAATATTAAAAAAAAATTTTTTTAAAGAAGGTGACGGGCACCCGGGTAGCTCAGTCAGTTAAGCATCCGACTTCGGCTTGGGTCATGATCTCGCAGTTGGTGAGTTTGAGCCCTGTGTCAGGCTCTGTGCTGACAGCTCGGAGCCTGGAGCCTGCTTCGGATTCTGTGTCTCCCTCTCTCTCTGCCCCTCCCCTGTTCATGCTCTGTCTCTCTCTCTAAAAAATAAACATTTAAAAAAAGTTTTTAATAAAAAATTTAAAAACAAAAATAAAACACAAAGCACCCACTGTCATAGTGCCTGGGGCCCGTCAACATTGCTCCCGTTGCTGACATTATCATTAAAGAAAATTAGTGGGTCATCTTGTTCCGTTCTGGGCATACCCCACCGGGCTTCTCAGACAGGAATATGCACCCAAGACCCCCTAGGGATCTTGCTGAAATGCAGAATCTGACTCACAGCACTGGGGTGGGGGCTGGGACTCTGCAGTTCTAACAGGTGCCACGTTGATATACCAATGCTGCAGGTCTCAGACCCACAGTTGGCGTGGCAATGCCTCCCGCAGCAGAGACATCACAACCGAGGATGATTTTCCACAGCTGAAAGCCAGTTTAAGGCAGCTTCTTGGCAAAAGAATCTCACTGACTCCACCCTGGAGGCCACCAGAAAATCAAAAGGGACGATGAGCAGGTGGAAATCATCCCGAGTATTTCTTTTTAAGGAATCATTCCCCAGGCTCCTTCTGCCAAGGCGGCCTCTCCCCACCCTCATTCGGGATGAAAGGAGATGGCTTCAGGATGAGGGCTGCTGGCCAGAGAGACCAAGGGCGTGATCAGAGGGTTGGAAGTTTCAGCCGCAACCCTAGGAAGGAGAGAGGAGCTGGAGACTGAGTTACTCACAGTAACCGACGGTTTATTCAGTCCTGCCTACGTAATGGAAACTCCGTAAAAAGCCCTAAAGTGGTGGGGGCTCAGGGAGGTTCGTAACCATACTGAGGACCCGGGAGCGTGACACAGGCTCCCTCCCACACACCCTGCCCTGGGCATCTCTTCCGTTTGGCGGCTCCTAAGCTGTATCCTTTAGAATCAACTGGTAACGGTGAGTAAAGTGTTTTCCTGAGTTCTGTGAGTCGTTCCAGTGAATTATCTCACCTGAAGAGGGGGGCTGCGGGAACCCCAATTTATAGCGGGGCAGTCAGAAGCACAGGTGACAACCTGAGATTTGTGACCAGCATCGGACCTGAGGGCAGTCCTGCGGGGGAGCCCTTAACCTGTGGGTCTGCACCAACTCCGGGGAGCTAATACCAGAATTGAATTGAACTGTAGGACACCCAGTGGGTGTCCAGAGAGTTGGAGAATTGGTTGCGGGGGGGGGGGGGGGGGGGGGGGGAGTGGGAATCCCATACATTTCACCCCAGAAATGTTGTGAGTAAAACAGCTCATTGCACAACTCAGTAAAATTACTAAAAATCACTGGCTGCACACTTAAAATGGGTGAATTTTATGGTACGTAAATGACATCTCAGGGCGCCTGGGTGGCTCAGTCAGTTGGGCATCCAACTCTTGATTTAGGCTCAGGTTGTGATCCCAGGGTTGGGCCCCACGTCAGACTCTGCACTGAGCACGGAGCCTGCTTGGGATTCTCTCTCTCTCTCTCTAGCACACGCATGCACATGCCTTCTGCCCCTCTCTCCCACTCCTGCTCTCTCTCCCTAAAATTAAAAAATAATTTGTTAATTACATCTGAATAAAGTTGTTCAAAAAAGCAAACCTGCCAGGAAATAGGGAGAAGACATGAGTTGTTGTACACACTGTCCCAGCACACAACGTTCAGAGATCCAGCTAGCTACTTATGTTAGCAGGAAGTCCAGACCACCTCCCAAAGATACTCCAACAACACCCTCTACTTTCATTAGTGTCCGGGAGGGAAGGGTCAGTCCTGCAAGACGCCCATCTGCAAGAACAAATTAGATGCGTGCCCTTGTAAGACCAAGGGTGACCAATGACCGCGGTGAGGAGCCCCACTCCGCCAACAGCATACCTCACCCCACAGTGGCCCAGACCCCCGCTACGTCAGGGACACCTGACCCCGTGACCTTACTCAAGCTGCAAATTCGTGGGGCACAGACTTCCCACGGCAACCTAAACCCAGCACCGCAATGAACTCTCCGCTGCATGTCAGACCCAACCGCCAGGGGGCCTTCCTTTCGCCTGCTATGCCGGTTGCCAGATTTAAAAGGTAAGGGAGGCTCACTTCGTTAAGCTTCAGACGAACCCATACTTTTTCAATAGAGGTATATCCCAAACACTGAATGGGACATATTTATAATTAAAAAAAAATTATCCGTCGGTGATTTTATCTTGTAACCGCGCACGGGGAATGAGATGGTCCTAATGAGATATATTTTTATTCAATCAAGTTTTTAAATCTGGCAGCTGTAGCCCCATGGCTATTTCACCTCTTTCTCTTCCCTGCTTCTGGATCTTCATGGAAACCCCAACCCACACGCACAGTAGGTCTTCTTAACTTCAATCCCAGGGAGAGGCAGCTGTGTTATCAACCTTTTCCCTTCCAGAAGGTTCTGGGGCTTCTTGTGCTAACCTGTCTGCCTTCCCCTGAGCTCTACACTGGCAAAGGTCGGGGCAGTCGGGAAGTCCAGTAAAAACTCCACTTTCCCGTCGTCCTCTGGGCCAGCAACACCTCCTCACCTCGCAGTGGCACAACTCAGAGGAACTTCAAGGAACAGAAAGCATCTGTGACTTTTCATCCATGTGGAGAGCAAAACAGCAGCTTCTCTTGCTGAAAAGAAGAATTAGCACATGCTCTATCTTTGTGCAGGGCCGGCACTCTGCCCGCAGAAAACTCGTTAGTGCCAATAGTTGCAATTTCTAAAGTGCCTACACTGCGCCAGGCTGTGAAGTCAGGACCCAGGGCCCCCCAGGAGGATCACAGCAAGAAAGAGAACCGGCTGCACACCAGGCACCATTCCAAATGCTTTCAATGTACCAGTTTATTCAATTTCATGCGTATTTCATCCCCTCACACCCTTGGAGGTAGAAACTGCTACTCTCCACCTTTTACAGACAGGAAAACTAAGGCACAGAACAAGTAAGGAACCATGCCAAAGACAGGCGATGAGTGAGTGGACACATGCTTAACCACCGGAAGTTCTAGGAATCAACCACGGACTGACCAAAGACTGGTCCAGGAAGCATACGTCAGTCGTCCTTAGTAAAGGGCTTGTACTATAGAATCAGATTATGGGGCATTTGGACCTGGAGTCTAGCACCCACGATCCGGGGCATCATCCAAAACATCATCCAAAAGGGCCACTGCTTACTGGGGACTGACCGTGCCAGTCACCGTGCTAAACTTATCACACAGATGCGAAACGGTGATGTCACCTGCTCCTTTAATTTTATTTCATCTTCAAAGCCACATCTGAAATCATCCTCGTTTCATCGATGCTGATACTGAGGCTCAGAGAGGCAAGTAACTTAGCCGGGGGTCACAAGGCTAGAAAGTACCAAAGCCAAGATGGGCACCCAGATGGGAGCCAGAAGCCTGAGCTGTTTCCACTATGGCACAATAATACGATTCGTAAGACATAGCTGGGAGGCGGGGGGGGGGGGGGGGGGGGGGGGGGGTCTCAATCATTTCATAATAAAAAAATAGTTAACGAATTTGAAATAGATGTTTAAACCATCATTTGGGGGCACCTGGGTGGCTCGGTCGGTTAAGCCTCTGACTCTTAGTTCTGGCTCAGGTCATGATCTCACGGTTCGTGAGTTCAAGCCCTGCATCAGGCTCTGTGCTGACAGCGTGGAGCCTGCTTGGGATTCTCTCTCTCCCTCCCTCTGCCCCTCCCTCAGCTCGTGCTTGCTCTCTCATTTGCGCTCTCTCTCACGCGCTCTCTCTCTCTCAAATAAACAAAATTTTTTTTTAAAGTTTAAACCATTTTTAAAAAAGAAAAGCTAGCATTTGTTTAAAAAAGAAAATAATCAAATCTAGGAGTATAAAATGTTTACCTAAAATCCAGAAGCAATTTTTGTTAAGATGGACACACTTTTTAGAGGCATAAATCGAATCTTTTGAAAAGAAAAAGACCAAATTCTTTCTGGCTCTATGTTTCTATGACTGGATAATGATTGGGCGTTCAGTACACACACAATAGAATTAACGTCATTAAACGGGACCAGAAGTGATTGTTGCCGCCTAGAATAAAGAACCTCAATAATTATACATTCCCCTCCAAAATGAAAGGTCAGGCCGTCCTACCGAGTGAAACTGTCACACGAGCCATTAGCCATTTAAGCCAGCCAAGTTGTGTCTTCAGTGTTCTGATCGCCTTTGAAAGCTGCCGAGTGCTCGGTGCCTTCCTCTTCCACGGCCACCACAGGCTGTGCCAGGAACAGACCCACCCGAGACAGGTGCAAACCACCGGCCCACACAAGGCCTTTAAGAGCAAACACGCTGAACCTGACACATACTGTTCCTTTGTCATTTGGAACTTGCAGCTTCTCCCTTGTCAAACGCCCAAAGACAGCGACCCGAGCAAAACTCACGGACCGAATGAGTCAACGCCCCTCCCAGGATCCACCTGTAGTCTTGTACGAGAGGCGTTCTTGGGGGTCCCTGAGCTTTTGTTTAACACATCCCCATGTCTGTGCTTTTCTCCAACAGACCTTACTGCAATTCTTGAGTTCTTAGAGGCGACCATTCCTCTCCTGGGATTAATCTGCAAACAAAACGGGCTGAGTGGCGGGGGTGCGGGGGTAAGGGGAGAGGAGGTGCCTTCAGTGTGAACGGTAATAGTATAATCCCAGCAACAGACACCGAACAGACTTATAAGTAAACTCTGTGGTAGCAATAATATAATGGGGTGACGGAGCGGGAGGAGAGAGCCAAGTCCTCACCTTCTACGGTGGGAAGTCCCCAGAGAACGTCCAATGTCTGGAACCAAGTAGACCCAGAGGTGGACTATAGTCCAGAGGGAGAAAACCCAGACCTCCCCTGCCTGCCTTCTTCCAAGGGCCGCTGGGGAGCATGAGGACGAGATGCTTTTATAAGTCACACTGCACGGTCAGCAGACAATAACAACAAAAGCTATCTGTCTCTCAAAAATAAACAAACATTAAAAAAAAAAAAAAAAGGCACCTGGGTGGCTCAGTCGGATAAGCGTCCGACTTCGGCTCAGGTCACGATCTCGCGGTTCGTGGGTTCGAGCCCCGCGTCGGGCTCTGTGCTGACAGCTCGGAGCCTGGAGCCTGCTTCGGACTCTGTGTGTGTCTCTCTCTCTGCCCCTCCCCCACTCGTGCTCTGTCTCTCAAAAATAAATAAACATTAAAAAAAATTTTTTTAATAACAACAGAAGCTAGTAATGTAGCAGGAGCTGATAAACATAAGCGGGAGGGACAGAAGGAAAGCCCTGGACACCTTGTCGGAAACTTTAAGCGCTTATCTCACCGAGTCCCACACCACTGCGTGGTACCTGCCATTTCCCACCTTCAGTAGTGAGGAAACTGAGGCTCTGAGAGCCTCGGTCCATTTCCCAGGCCACACAGTAAGCTGGAGTCAGGATCTGATTCTAGAGCCCTGTGCATCCTGACCCGTGGTTTGCCCACACGGCGGGGCACGGGCACACTCCCCTGTGGGTGAAAGTACTGGGCAAGGGCAACTGAGAATAACTTTCTGGTTTTAAGGTAAAAATGCCTCCACTCTGCTAATGTGTCAAAACAGCTATTAACATGTTTTCTTTCATAAGCACCGACAAAAACATCTAGCAGGTGCCACATTCATGGCTCCAGACCCTGTAAGGAGCAAGTTAATGACACATTTAGTAACCCCCATGGAGTGCCTTAACATTTAAAATGAAATGGACAAGGTCTTTTATGTGCTGTAAAAGAAAAACACAGCCCAACAGGTGCATTAAAAGGCCATATTTTAAAAGCATTTGTTTAGAATTATTGGCATTTGTGCTTTAACACAAGACGAAAATCCTTCTGTTTAACACAATGAATTCCTCTCAAGGGAGGAAGTAAAAAAAAAAAAAATTGAAGTTTGCCTTGAAAACCCAACTACATTTTCAAACAGAGTTTCCCGGTAGAACCCAAGTTTCCCCGACATCTTGGGGGTGACTGCGGACTACGAACCACTCCTTTGCTTTCTTTTTCAAAAGTTTATTTAATTATTTTTTTACTGACCTCTATATGGGGCTCCAGCTCTCAACCCCAAGATCAAGAGTCACAATATTCCACCTACTGAGCCAGCCAGGTGTCCCAACTCCCTTCTCTTTGTTAATCAAGAGCTAACTTTTCGGCGAAAAGGCCCGCCTTCTGCAGGAATCCTGTGCTGGCTGCGTCGGGCACTGGGCACCAGTGATCGATGCATTCCGAATGCCCAGAGCATTTGTTCCACACAACTCTCAGTTCTTGCATCAAAGCAGCTAGTTGTGTGAGCACCTACCCACACCAACTGCTGTGCTCGGTACAGGAGCAGAGTGCAGGGAAGACGAAGAAGGGCCCTGCTCTCCTGGCTCTCACCCAACCAAATAAATAACAAGACCCTATCAACTGTGGTAACAGTTATGGTGGAAATAAACCAGTGGATACCACTGAAAGTGACCGGGATGAGGCGGTGGCCGGCTGATACACGTTTAACCACCAGCACCACGGCTGAGTTCAAGCTACCAACATGGCGTCACGGGACTCGGGACGAGATGTGCAGCGGTCCGCCATCACAAGAGAGGTCCAGCAAACAGGGAGAAGCACTGCAGAACCTCATAGAGCACAGATAATACTAAAATGTAGTAAGATAACTAGGAAGTAAGGAATCTTGAGTGTTGATCGCCTTTGTTTTTATTTTATTTTTTAATTTTTTTTTTTTAACGTTTATTTACTTTTGAGACAGAGAGAGACAGAGCATGAATGGGGGAGGGTCAGAAAGAGGGAGACACAGAATCTGAAACAGGCTCCAGGCTCTGAGCTGTCAGCACAGAGCCCGATGTGGGGTTCGAACTCACGGACCGCGAGATCATGACCTGAGCTGAAGTCGGACGCTCAACTGACTGAGCCACCCAGGTGCCCCGATCGCCTTTGTTTTTAATGCAACTTACTTCATCGTAACTTTATATGACTTTATTTTGAATAGGGACTATGTCTGCAACCCTCTTGGAAATTTAATCATGGACTCTCTTGAGGCAGACAGGCAAGCTCCCACGTGCCACATGAATAAGGGGGACGGAGAAGGGCCATTCAGGACAAGTGCTTTTGCAATAAGACCAGAGAGACGAGGAGGTGCCAGCCGTGCAAGGATGCTGAAGGGAGAAGGGCCTTGGGCGTGGGAGGAAGAGGACGTCGGTGGGGCTGGAGCACTAGGGGAAGGGGACGTGTGGAGGGAGGCGGGCCTGGAGGACAGGCAGAGGCCAGACTGGGCAGGGCCGTGTGGATGGTAGAGGTGACTTAGTTGACAGTCTCATAACAACAGGAAGCCATGGAAGATTTTGTTAGGAACCTCTGGGAGAATGGGCCACAGGAGGAACACGACCAGAAGCAGAGAGAGCATCTGGGCAGCTGTAAGAGTGGTCCAGGAGACAGAGGATGAAAACTCCTCACGCTTGTGTGTACTTTGGCAAACAATAAGTTTTAAAGGGGCCATCTGTGGAGCGCCTGGGTGGCTCAGTCGGTTGAGCGTCCAACTTAGGCTCTAGTCGTGATCTCACAGTTCACGAGTTCGAGTCCGGCATCAGGCTCGGTGCTGACAGCTCAGAGCCTGCTTCAGATTCTCAATCTCTCTCTCTCTCTCTCTCAAACTAAATATTTAAAAAAAATAAAGGGGCCATTTGAGTTTCTCTTGCCCGAGCCCCCAAAATGAATCACAGAGGGTAAGACACTAATCCTAATTTTTTTAATGTTTATTTATTTTTGAGAGAAAGAAAGAGAGACAGTATGAGCAGGGGAGGGAGGGCAGCAGAGAGGGAGACAGAATCCGAAGCAGGCTCCAGGCTCTGAGCTGTCAGCACTGAGCCCGACACGGGACTCGAACCCACGAAACGTGAGATCATGATCTGAGCCGAAATCAAGGGTCAGACATTTAACTGACTGAGCCACCCATGTACCCTGACAAGTGAGATTTTCATTTTAGCTTTTAAACCACTTTTTGAGGTATGACTCAAGGGAAAAGGTGTATGTATTTCATGTACACAACGCCATGAGTTTGGGGACGAGTATATGCCCGTGAGACCATCACCACCCCCAGGTCCACAACCCACCATCTCCCCAGTGCCCTCTCATCCCCTTTATCATTATTACTGTGTGGGGGGCGTGTGTGGGCACGCGGGCGACAGGAACCCTGAACATCAGAGCTACCCTCCAGCAAGCTCAAGTACGCAACACACACTGGCAGCTACAGACACCGTGCTGTACCTTATCTCCAGGCCTTGCTCATCCTGTACAACCGAGACTTTGGACCTTTGGACCATCATCTCTGTTCCCCTCTCCCCTCAGCCCCTGGCAAACACACCACTCTGCTCTCTGCTTCTGTGGGTTTGACTATTGTAGATTCCACGTATGAATGAGATGATACAGTGTTCGCCTTTCCGTGTTGGGTTTACTTCACTTAGCGTGATGTCCTCCGGGCCCATCCGTGATATGGCCAGTGGTAGGTCCTCCTTCTTTTTCAAGGCTGAATGACAACCCATCAACCACAGACATTTAGATTGGTTCCGTATCTTCGCTACTGTGAATAAGGCTGCGGTGAACACGGGAGCTCAGATATCTCTTCAAGATTGTGACTTCAATTCCTTTGAATAAATGCCCTGAAGTGGGATGGTTGGATCATATTGTAGCTCTATTTTTAATTCTTTCAGGAACCTCCATACTGTTTTCCATAATGGCTACACCATAATGGCTACATAATTTACATTCCCACCAACAGGGCACAAGGGTTCCCTTTTTTCCCCCCATCCTCGCCAACACTTTTTTATAACGGCCTTGACTGTCCTGTCTCCCTTAACTGAATTCTCTGAAAGCCTTACACATCGCTCATTTTTCTCCCTGAAATGCGCATAGAATAGCCGTGCACTATAACAGGCTTAAGGTGATAGCTCACTGTGGGTTTGATTTGCATTTCTTGTACCACTGCAGATTTAAAAAAAATTTTTTTAATGTTTATTTATTTCTGAAAGGGGGGAGGGGCGGGGGGAGACAGAGAGAGAGGCAAACACAGAATTCGAAGCAGGCTCCAGGCTCTGAGCTGTCAGCAGAGAGCCTGACATGGGGCTGGAACTCATGAACCCATGAGATCATGACCTGAGGCCGAAGTCAAATGCTTAACCGACTGAACCACCCAGGTGCCCCCCACTGCAGATTTTTTTAATGGGGTGGGTCTGTTTGTTGACATAAAAAAGGTAGTAACATGGGGCGCCTGGGTGACTCAGTCGGGTAAGCATCCGACTTCAGTTCAGGTCATGATCTCGCGGTTTGTGGGTTCGAGCCCCACATCGGGCTCTGTGCTGGCAGTGTGGAGCCTGCTTTGGATCCTCTGTCTCCCTCTCTGTCTGCCCCTCCCCAGCTTGTTCTCTCTCTCTCTCTCTCTCTCTCAAAAATGAATAAACATTAAAAGAAAAAGAATAAAGGTAGTAATATGGCATGGTTACCAAAGATAGGGGCTATGAAATCGGACAAACTTGGGTGCAAATCCCAGCTGGATCATTTGTAGGCTATGTGACCTTGGGAGAGGTAAGCTCAAATGGTTTTATCTGAAAAATGGTAATAAAAGTGTTACAGTCCACAGAGCCATTTTATGATCCTACTCGAAATTTCACATAAGTGAAAGAGCTGAAAAAAAAAAGTTGGGGATACGTGTTTTTTTTCTTTTTTTAATGCTTCTGGGTATTTTCCATATGGACTATGTGTTACTTTAGGGAAAACATAGTTGTAATCAGCTAATAAAAATAATAATAAAAATATATTATAATATAAAATATAATAATAAAAATTTTAAGTGTTCATACAGACAGGCATAAAAGGACACACACTAAAGAGTTAAGAGTCATCACATCTGCAAAGTGAAGGGGACAAGAAAACCTCTTCTTTCTGCTTTGTCTGTTTGGGTAGTATCTGAATATTTTGACAGACATGCATATGTTACTGATTTTTCATACCAAAAAAAAAAAAAAAAGGAGGAAATATAAAAGAAATATAATCAGCATCTGTGTCACTGGGGTGTCAGTGACTAAGGGCATTTGCAAGAGGTAATGGCCTTGACTCTCCTGTCTCCCTTAACTGAATTCTCTGAAAGCCTTCCTCATCGCTCAGACTTTTTTCTCCCTGAAATGCTCAGCTTTTAACACAATTCTGAGTAGAAGTATGACCATGAGTCACAATTACAGGAAGGTTTTATAAATATTATGTAAAAATTACCTAAGGCAGCTTGGCTAAAACTTGCACAAGCAGCAATGAATCACTCAAAACAGTAACTGGGTGAGGGGGATGAAAAGAGCAGAAACCCTCACGGGTCATTTTGTTGAATATCGTCCCACGCTGCCCACATCCAGAACGTTCGGATAAATCCTTGCTCTCTGATTAAACAGGTTTACCTCTGTCACCACGGCTGGGCTCGGTCCCAGCAGCCAGGCACACAAGGCCCTTCCTGGATTCTGAGATGTTGAGGCTGCCATTTTAAAGAATGGCGCTTTCCTGCATCCAAGTGTAGGTAACAAACTACAGCGAGCACAATTTTATAAGGATAGTAGAAAAACCCAGTGGATGTCTGGCTGAAAGCATTTGCCAAGAGAGCCCTATTTATATCTATGCTCATCCATCTAACCCTTCTCAGTATTTTCAATAAAATCACATCCCATCAGACTTCACCAGAAGCTTCTACTCCCTCCTCAAACTTTTAACCGCACTCAGCCACTTTCCTCCCCGTCACTGCTTTTCCCAACGGCCTCCCCCAAACCCATGTCCAGCTTAAGCACAATGTACAAAAACGAGATGAAGACAACCCTGTCTCCCCTAAAGCCAAGAGTTCTTTGGGCACTCCGTACTTTCTGCTATTTTCCATTAAACCTGCCTTTCCCAAATTTTAGTGGTCTTTGTATCATCTTCGTGGTGACTGCCAGATCAACTTACAACCGGTCTTGAAATCGAGTCAACATTTTTAAGAGTGTATCTTTTTAAACCGAAATATATATATATATATTTTAATGGGAAATGGATATCCATTCCTAGAACTGCAAAACCACTGCCACCTGCTGCATTGGTCAGGATAGGCTGAGTTTTGCGGCAGAAACCAGCCATTCCAAATTCTCAGCGCCCCGACACACTACAAATTCACTTCGTGGCTGACCCCAGGCCACCCTCTCCGGTCCCGCAGTGCTCTGTAGACCCAGAACTTCCAGGCTGCGTCCACCTAACACCCGCCAAATTAACATGTGACTCTACGGTCCCCAGCTGGAGGGCGGAGCAGGCGCTGCTGAGCGCTTTCCCACTAAGTCTCAAGGGTGCCTTCGGCTCACATTTCATTGGCCAAAGCAGGTCACGTGCCCATGCCTGACTTCAAGAGGACAGCAGAACGCAATCCCCCTGCGTCTCCAGCAGGAGGCCAGACAGGGGCGAGTCATGGAAACGCCTGCCCATATAAATCGCGAGCAGGCCGTAAATCCAAAAATAAATATAATAAGAATGAGCCTGGTTACTAAATTCTAGCTAGATGCTGTTGCCTGCCAAGGGGAGAGGAGCCAGAGATGGAAAAGTATGCCTTCTAAATGCCAAAAGGGACAGTAATCCCAGAAATAAACGCAATGAAAATGAACCCACAGAATTTTAAAGGTCAAGATGATATATTCAAAGTGACCAGCACAATGTTTATGACGGAGGACTAATTGGATCACTCTGGTTATTATTATTATTCTTTCCATTCAGAGAAGGATGATGCCAATATTCACTGCAACAGCTGTAAACACTCTGCAACAACACTGAAAAATTGATACACGAAACGACAAAGTGCAAAGCGCAAGAAGACGTAACTGAGATAACTGCTTCACAAAAACATGTACTTGGCAACGGAGTATTATTCAGCCTTAAAAAAGAAAATCCTACCATTTGCAACAACGCGGACGGACTTTGAGGGCATTATGCTAAGTGAACTAAAGCAGACACAGAAAGACAAATTCTGCATGCTCGCACTGATCCATGGAATCTAAAATAGCCAAATTCATGGGGGCAGAGACCAGGATGGGGGCAGCCAGGGGCTGGGGTCTGGGGGAAATGAGGGGCTGTTACTCAAAGGGCACAAAGTTTCACTTACATAGAGAGAAGCTCTAGAGATACAACACAGCATGGTGACTACAGGTAATAATACTGTATCGTATACTTGAACTATTCTGGGAGCAGATCTAATGTGCTTTCAACACCAAAAAAAAAAAAAAGTAACTGTGAGGTGATGGATGTGTATGACCTTGACTGCAGTCATTGTTTCATGATGCCTACATCCATCAAAACATCACATATACTTTAAACATAGGCAATTTTTATTTCTAAAAATTAAAAACAAAAAAATACATACACGCATAAGGACTAGAAGGAAAGTGGTCCTGTCTATGGAGTGTCCATGTGCTGGACCCTGTGCTAAGTGCGTTCAGCTTCGTTGGGTCAGTTAACCATCAGTATTCCCACAAGCCAGGTGTTACAAGCACCAGATGACCAACGAAGAGACCGGTCACAGAAAGACCAGAAACGAGCCCACACTAGAGAGCTTGTTACTGGAAGAACTGAGATCTCAACACAAGCCCATCTGACGCTCAAGCCTGAGTCTGAAAGGAGATGCCTGCCCTCCAAAAACTCAGATATGCAGAACGCATCAGATCTCTTTATTTGCCATCAACTGATTTTTTGAGTCGAAGCCCTCGTTCTGTTGGGTGGCTACAAAATTCAGCCCTGATCATTCCTAGTGTTTCGCTAAAATCACAACCATTAACCACCATTGCCTGCTCCTTTAGGGCCATGCCCCAACTGGGAAGCTGCTGCGTCTGGCTGTCCGTCCACAGCAGCTGCAGAAAGACACTTCTTGCCCTCAGCTTTACTCGCTCTGCCCCTTCCACACCAAGTGCAGCACCAGGCATCTCTGGGATGCCCACTGCCCCTGCCTACGATGCACTCCCCCTGGGGTAAAGGCGGCCATCATCTCTAAGACTTTTGGAGCGTTTCCAAAAGAGCAAGGCTCAGGATCCTGCTCAGGATCCCATTGAGAACAAAGGCTTCCCTTCTCCTGCCCCAGCCTGTGGAATTTCTTCTTAAATCTGCGTAAATCTTTTCATCTCCTTTAAAACGTCTCCCATCAGCGTCCCTACTCTCCTCCAACTCATTCTTCTCCAGTGGGCTTCAGTCAGCAGCCACCAAGTAAAATGGCTTCAGGGCCCAGGAGAGCACATAAGTGAGTGAAATCAGCAGGGGATGAAGCAAAGGGGAGACCTGCTCCTCAGCACCAGCTCAAAGCTGTCATACAAGAATTTCAGGACCAGATTTCCTGGAGAGAGATTTCAGAAATCCAGATGCTTAGATGAAATTGTTCAATCTTTAAAATGCTATAGAGGTTCCCCTAAAAATGCCTTTCAGGCCAACATGGGCCCTATGAAGGCCAGTTTGTGACCCTGGGCTAACTGAGGCTTTGAGAGAAGAGAAAAGAAAAGAAAAGAAGAGAAGAGAAGAGAAGAGAAGAGAAGAGAAGAGAAGAGAAGAGAAGAGAAGAGAAGAGAAGAGAGAAGAAGAAAAGAAAAAAAAGAAAAGAAAGAGGAAGAAAGAAAGAAAAGAAAGAAAAGAAAGAAAAAGAAGAGAAAGAAAAAAGAGAGAAAGAAAATAGAGAAAGAAGAGAAAGAAAGAAAAGAAAGAAATTGGGAAAGCAAGATATTCTTCATACAATGCCTGCTTCCTGCAGTACCAGATGACTCCCCCAAATAAGGAAAACCTAAAACCTTCTCCCTAACTGAATGGGAAAAACAAAGAGAAAAAAAATTATAATTTTAATATCTCAAAAAAAAATTATCCTGCTACATCACCATTATTGTCTTATTTGTACAAGCTACAGAAATTCAAAGAGAACATTAACGCCATAATCTAACACATGTTATTTATCCAGATTCTTTTTGGTTATGAGTGACAAGAAAAAACTAGCTAAGGGGCGCCTGGGTGGTTAAGCATCCAATACTTGATTTCAGCTCAGGTTGTGATCTCATGGTCATGAGATCGAGCCCCACGTTGGGCTCCACAGTGAGCACAGACCCTGTTTGGGATTCTCCCTCTCCCTCTCTCTCTTCCCCTCCCCCACTCGTTTACATTTTCTCTCTCTCTCCCTCTCTCTCTCTCTCTCTCTCTCTCTCAAAATAAACTTGAAAAATTTTTTTAAACTAGGTAAAAACAAAGAGATTTTATTGCTTGTGTAACAAAAAAGGATAGATGTGGCTTCAGGCTCCATTTTATAATAATTCAGACATTGTCACAAAAACTCGGTTTCTCTCCAAGAAGCTAGATTGGCTTCTCAGGCTGCACACGGTGGCAAGACAGCAGCAGCCTGGAACTTGCTTCCAGGTTCAAATATGAATGAGAATCTCTTTCTCAAGCAGCCTTCCTGAGGCTCCTTGCATTCCATTGGCTCTGATTTGGGTCACATGCCCATCCCTGAACCAATCACTAAGGCCAAGAGATTATGCCCTGGTGACTGACCTCACTCCTGGTCCTGCTCCCTCTTTGAGCTGCAGGCATGGCCCTACCCCGGGGGAGAAGCGGGGAGGGAGGATTGCCAAAAGAAATCTGAAAAATGAACAAACAGATGCTGAGAAAGCAGAAGATGTTCACCATAAGAGACTGAAAAATCTGTTTGCACAGATGCTTAAGAGAAGTTTAACAATTTTGAACCAGTGCAGAATGACACCCCCCCGCCCCCTGCCATCACTGACATAGTCTAGCTTACCTCATCTGCAGGGGCCAGTATAAAAGGAAAACATGAGATGTCTTGGTCAAAAGATTGGGGTGGGGGGGAATGCTGGGGACTAAATATGAAGGGACTAAAATATAAAGCTTTCCCTTTATTCTGCAGTCTCTCAAATGATCATGGTACCTTTCATTTGCTGTGTAACATCCCAGAGAAAACCTAAGTTTTAAATGGTGACCATGAATTTTACCGCTGATCTTTACTTTATGGCAATGTCAGTTTAATTTTTTTTTTAATGTTTATTTTTGAAAAAGAGAGAGAGAGACAGAGCATGACCGGGGTAGGGGCAGAGAGAGAGGGAGACACAGAATTCAAAGTAGGTTCCAGGCTCTGAGCTGTCAGCACAGAGCCCGTTGCGGGGCTCAAACTCATGAACTGCAAGATCATGACCTGAGCCGAAGTCAGACACTTAACCGACTGAGCTATCCAGGCGCCCCTATGCAATGCCAGTTTAAATGCAATTTAACTCCTCTGCAGAATTACCAGAATGACCCAATTTGTATTCTGTAGCTCACATGTACACATGCATTACATTCCTACCAGAGCAGGAGAAATGCCGCACAAAACTAGTTTAACTGTCTTTAGCTCACTTTTTGATATCTGTCTACCTTCGGCTATTGACAAGGCAGGAGGACTGAAAGAAAAAGGAACTCTGGGGTGCCCCTGCCCTCCTCGTTCCTTCTAGTGCATCATTTTCAGCATAAATGGTTTGCTCACACAGAGAAGTGAAAAAAGATATGAGAGAGTCCCACGGTCATTTGTGCTTCTTAGAACAACATCGCCTTCTTTCTGCCTTCAAAGCAGGCTCTGGTTTGAAGACAAGAATTAGCCTCTCAAAGCTATCAGTGTCCCTGCTGATTCAGCCATAGATGTAAGGTGCTTATCCTGTCCCTCTTGGAGTCTTGCTGAGGCCCGTGTGCAGTGTGTCCCCTGGAATCCTGTGCTCACGGGCATCATGAAACCTATGTGCCCACGAGGCAGACAGGACCCACAGCAGATACACACACGTGTCTCCTCCACTCATACAGACACGTCGCTGTCCAGTCAGACTTCACTTACAAAACCTAAGTTCAAAGACAAATTGTTAAGAGGGGCGCCTGGGTGGCTCAGTCGGTTAAGCGTCCTACTCTTGATTTCAGCTCAGGTCACGATCTCAACAGGCTCCAACTGACCGTGTGGAGCCTGCTTGGAATTCTCTTTCTCTCTTTCTCTCTCTCTCTCTCTCTCTCTCTCTCTCTCTCTCTCTCTCTCCCCCCGCCCTTTCCCCATTCTTTCCCTCTCTCAAGATAAACAAAAATAAACTTAAAAAAAAAAAAACAGTTAAGAATTTCAAGGTGGTGACAGTAGGGCATTTTGACCAAGCTCAGGGCCCCTCTGAGAACATGACCTCAGACGGAACAACTAACTGCCCGTGAAGCCGGCCTGCCCAGACCTCAGGAGACACAGCATCCCTCATGTTGACACGGACATTCTCTGGGTTATTCTGGATATTTCAACCCCGTCATCACCACCAGAAACAACAGACTCAAAAAGTAGTAGTTTAAAATAGGTTGGCCAAAAGTAAATGAATGAATGAATGAATGAATGAATGAATGAATAAATAAATAAATAAATAAATAAAATAGGTTGGCCAATAGTCAAGGAAAATAAAAGCTCTCTAAAAGCCAATGTTAAAAACCCTACCGCATTGCCTATCTGGCTAATTATATGTTGTTCTGCTCTCTACTGCTCCCCTGACATTCGTCATCACTGAAATGGTAGAGACTGAGCTGTGCCACACGTTTGTTTCTCATGGATAAATGTCCAGAAACAAATCAAGCCATTTTGTGTACCTTTGCTGAAGAAGTTTGCCAAAGAGGCCGGGGCCCATGAATCAAGGTCCTGGGGATCTATCGCTGACAGGCCGTCCACAAAAGAAATGAGTCATGTTGAGTGCATTTGGAACAAATTAGCTTTTATTTAGAAAGCACCTCTGTAGCTCTTTGTCAATGCCAGCAACTGTTCTAAACATTTCACAAATCTATTAATCCCCAGGAAAATTCTGAAAGAAAGCGTTATTATGTCCATCACGGAGGGGGTCAGACCAACGGACAGAGGGCTCTATTAACACCTAGCAACATCACTAGTCGGCAACTGGCTAAAGGCAACTGCAACGGTCAGAAAGTCCAAGCCCCGAGAGAATCGACTGGCCCTGTTTTTCTCACCAGGCATAACACAACCCACCCAAAAGAAGTACACCTTTACTCGGCTTACCTGAAACCGAGCGTTCTTCTAGCCCCACGGGTTCTCAGCCCTGACTACATATTGTCATAACCTGGGCAGCTCATAAATATCGGGGTGCCCCAGCCTCACCCCGGACCAATGACTCAGAACCTATTAGGTGGGAGCCAGTCATCAGTGTCTAATACAGCCGTCCGGGTGGTTGCCGTGTGGGATCGAGGCTGAGACCCTGCCGGGTCTGGCCTACGCTTCCTGGGACTGTGGTAACTGACTGGCCACCATCGAGAGGAAGAGCCACCATTTGGGAATGACGTATTTTAACAGAACCTGCCCACCTCCGCTACTTCTTGAGGACCATGCACGCACGGCCGAAGTCTCAGTATTGAAGTTACAAGTTAAGGTAACAAATTGTGATGTGAAACATGCCCTGATCCTCCCAGCTTGACAAACACACCCACCCAGCAACTGAAACGGAAAGGAAACACAACACTTGTAAAGCAACAGTCTATCCAAGTAAGTGTGGGAAGAACAAGTTTGAAGTAAGTTTCATTTTCTGCCAAGGACCGTCATTTGCTCCGGAGCAGGAGTGGGAACGGGAGGAGCGGACTGATCGCCAACAGCCTCTGGCTCCCTCGCTGGGCCGCCTCCTGGCTCCCTCAGCCTACGCACCCTCCCGACCTACAGACGCTTCGTCTTTTCCGGGAGGGGAGGCCTTGCCAGGACTGGAAAGCTCCAAGTGCTGTTCTCATCGCCACGCCGCACATGACAAACGGGGAACTCCCAAGATTCTGCGCCCGCCGGCCAGGGCCAAGATCTGAAAGGAGCACAAACTCCAAAACCCACGCTGTTAACTGACACGTGACACCTTCTCCCCTCCCTCAGTCTAAACCGCATCCCTTTCACACGGGGCTCCGCGAGGCCCGGCGACCTCAGCCCCTCAGCCAACCTGCCCCGGGCCCCCCACTGCCTGTGATCCGCGCAGCCCTGAGCTCACGTGCTCTGTGTCGGCGACCACGCTAGGCCGTGAGCGCGTCAGAAGCTCTGCGATCAGCCTCACGGATGGCTGCAAAGCCATCCACCTCCACATTCTCCAAGTTCGTCTGTGCTCTCTTTCTAAATCCGAGCGGAGTACGTTCTTGGCGCCCAGAGATGCTCCCAGCGCCCCGCTCACCCGCCCCCCCCCACCCCCTTCCACCCCACTTTACAGAAGGGAAGCCCGCCTCCCGTCGCCCTGAATGTCCTACACCGTCCCCAAGTCCAAGCACTCCGGGGGCACCGCACGAAGGATCATCAGAAAAGGAGGTTAAGTGTTGAGAAAGTGAAGGCCCCTTAATGTCGGGGTCAGAGCCCCCCATGAGTCCAGCGGCTTCCAGTTCTTAGCTTGCGACAGTATTACAGCGGGACTTAACTGGGTTGTCAGCTCACAGATAATCAAAAATACATTTCCTGACAAACTGCCGTGTGATTTTTGGCACATAACTCAAGAGTTTAAATAATTGAGTGATGCTGCTGTAGCAAACCTCTCTTATTCCCATCAATTTATTCACGTGTGAGCAAGGTTTCTCAGAACTTACATCTATAAAAAAATGAAAACTAAGAACAGAATTAATGCTGAACCCGGCATCATTATGGTAATAAGTCCTTCTTTTCGACAGCCTTTCTAAAAAGCCCTATCCATCTTCCTAAGAGACGCTGTCCAATAAAATGTTAATTTTTATGCTCAATAATTCTCATATTTTATAAGAATTTCTGTGATGTGGACCAATTATATTAATAATAGTTAAATTGCAAATTCAATCTAGAAGACTTTCTTTAAGTCCTAACAGCCTTAGAGGGCCAAGAAGCCATGTTTTTGGCTTCAATGTATATATGTTTGCCTACAGAGAACCATGCTAAAAAGGTCAATAAAAGTTTTGAAAGCATAAAAATATATGTCATTAGAATAAAATTCTCTGTGGAAATAAAAATTGTAAACTCAAGGAAAAAGGGAGGCCAAAGGGAAATTTACGGAATTTTTTTCCACCCATTCCTAAATGAATAATGGCAGCTATCAACTTGTTATGGCATTTAGATTCCACTAGATACAATGTTTTTAACATGTAAAATTTCTATTATAAAACATAAACATCCAGGGGCGCCTGGGGGGCTCAGTCGGTTGAGCGTCCGACTTCGGCTCGGGTCATGATCTCACGGTTCGTGAGTTCGAGCCCCATGTCAGGCTCTGTGCTAACAGCTGGGAGCCTGGAGCCTGCTTCAGATTCTGTGTCTCCCTCTCTCTTTGCCCCTCCCCCATTCATGTTCTGTCTCTCTCTGTCTCAAAAATAAATAAACATTAAAAAAAAAAATAAAACCATTCATAATATGCCAAAAGTAATATTCTTCACAACCACTTAAACTTCCCAAGAAAAATCTGAATGTCAACCTCAGGGTGTATAAAGGGAATTCATCGTTTTTCAAAATACTTTTAGGCTGGTATGCACGCAAGAAACTATGGAGGCTGTCGGCCTGTGTCATTCACTGATCCCCACCACCGTGAACTGTGCCTTGGGTTTCAAAACTATTTAGCTGCTGTATTTGTTTGAATTTCCTCATGGCGGCCTTGTCTTTCCAACTCGACCTAAAGCAAAGAGCCACACACCTTTCCGTGTCTTCACCCCAGTGTTGGCAAAGCACAGAGTAAGGCTGAGCCCAGACTCCAGCGGCTCTCGATCTGCCCCCTTGTAACTCAAGAGTGAGACCTGAATGGAAATTGCACGTTTGCCGGCTACTGCACATGCTCCATGACCATCGGTGCCCCCCTCTGGGTCTTAATTTTCTGGGTCAAGGCCACATACCTTTTGTATCTATGTTACAGGATTTGTATGAGGCTCAAATAGAATAATCTTTCCTCCCAGTCTCAACTCCAGTTTTTCAGGTATTACACCTTGCACCCTGTCTGCTGTTTCTGAGCTGGGAAACACCCTCTTAGGGGCGGGACACCTGGGTGGCTCAGTCGGTTGGACGTCTGACTTCGGCTCAGGTCATCATCTCACAGTTGGTTCGTGGGTTCGAGCCCCACGTCAGGCTCTGTGCTGGCAGTGCAGAGCCTATGTGGGATTCTCTCTCTCTCCGTGTCTCTCTGTGCCCTTTCCTCCCCTCTCAAAATAAATAACTAAATAAATAAACTTTAAAAAATATTTTAAAGAAATAAATAAACACCCCCTTAAAAGGAATAAAAACCCTCCCTACAAAAAAAAAAAAAAAAAAATCAAGGTCCGTAACTACCACCACCCACCCCCAAACAAGTGAATCTGTTCCTTTCTTGTCCAATGAACCAAACATGGCCTAACATCCCTTCACAAAACCCACAGCTCTCTAAGCCACCGCCAACTGATCTTCAGGGCCACTCTCCCTCTGATGTGTTTCATTATTGATTATTGAGTGGCAGGTGTACACATTATTGAGCTTTTGAGGGCACCTTCCTCCCAGGAATTCAGAGGCCCCAGCTAGAGCCCTCTGCTGCAGAGACGGGTACTTACTCCAGCATCGGGCTGGAGACTTAGGAAGGCGTGCAGGGTGGGGGGAAGAACTAGGGGATCGATGCCCCACCCTCCCTCCCCCAGAAGAGAAGCCAGAAAATGTCTCCACATGGCTGCAGACACTCTCTGCAGCATCTCGGTTCCATTTGTGACGTTCTCTGCAGAGTCTGCCCCCGAACTCTTTTAAAACCACCTTCGTTCGGTTTGCTTCAAGGATTTAAGTAGGAGAAAATCCACTGCTCTGCCTGCTGCTTCTCTGTGCAAGAGGCTCATTTTATTAATAAAAAGACCCTCTCATCCTCAGAAGCCCTGGGAAGGCAGACAAGGGAAGCAGAGCGACTCAATCAATAAGCCAGGGAAAGAGTCTCGGCAATTGCCCTAATTCACCCGGAGAACGAACACGACAGACCAACCTGTGTCCCAGGGAGGCAAAGCCACTACAGTTCTGGGGCCAATCGTCAAGCCCACAGCCGCCACCCACAGTTAGGAGTCAACAGGGTCTTGGGGCACCCGCGTGGCTCAGTGGGTTAAGTGTCTGACTCTTGACTGCGGCTCGGGTCATGATCTCACGGTCTGTGGGTTCAGGCCTCGTGCCAGGCTCTGTACTGACAGTGAGAAGCCTCCTTGGGATCCTCTCTCCCCCTCTCTCTCTGCCTCTTTCCCTCTCACTCTCAGTCTCTCAAAATAAATAAATAAACTTTAAAAAAACAAAAAAAGAGTCAATACAGTCTTGGGCTGAAAACCAAATCGGCCATGTCTCAGTAAAACTCCAGTTCTCTGTCCTGATAGAGAATAGAGCCATACTGTCCCTTCCCACGTGGTCCCAGTATCTGCAAACATGCCCACGCAGACAGAGTCTGGAAGGCCTTACATCCTGGGCTTTACTGGGCTTGGAGTCTTAGTTCTAATCAATATAGAAGCCACAGGATGGAGGGCAGGAAGGAGCCTTCCAGGACCACCTGGGAAGCTACCAGTATTTGTCAGGCAGAAGCAACATTACTTACAACATTACAACAAGTTGTCTCTGATACTCAGACCAGAAGCCTCCCAAGGCCAATTGCCTCAGCAGGCATGGAAGGAACTCGAGTGCTCCTATCTTGGAGGGTACTGGCTCTTCTGTTCTAGGCTCTGACCTCAGTGCCTGAGACAAAGCAGTGGGCCGCAGACAAAAATCCTAGTGGGGGACAGATAATAAACAAGAAAGATAAAATATATCCTATATCCAATAGTAAAAAGAGACAAGAAGGTGACTCATGTAGAGAAGGGTCTGAATAGGGAGAAGATGTATCGCAATCTGAGACAGTGAGGTCAGGGAAGACCGGGCTGAGAAGGTGACCTACGAGTTCGGATGTGAAGGACATCGGGAAGGGAGCTAGGCAGTGACCTGGGAAGAGAGCAATCTGCACAGAAGAAGAGCAAGTGTGAAGACCCCAAATCAAAACCTTTCACGCATATCTTGGTCACAAAACTAGACACAGCATCAGCTGAGTCCACCTTCCTTTCTCAAGTCCTTTAACGCACTTACTCGTTGTTCTGCAACAAGATATGGCGTTACACTCATCTCTCCAATGGCAGACATTTGCCCCACTACTAAGAAATGTCTACACCCGCTGTCGTGTCCAACCCTTTCCGTGGGTCTCGTAACTTTTCACTTTGATGCCAAATTACGGTGTGATTGTTCTGCAGACATTTTTAAATGGCAACCAGACCTATGGTAACGATGCTCATCACTCAGTCGACAGCTGTATCAGCAGTCAAGACCCAGTTCACACACATCCAGACAAGGACAGTCACATCACACCTGTTGTCTGGCTGAGAGCAATCTTAAAACACCGGTTCAAGACTGCAAGACTCATGTTTTCAGAGATTCTGAAATGTGAGATGAGTGGTTATCAAGGTAACCGAATAGGAGATTAATATACAGAAGCCAGCTCTGTTCTCAAAAGCAAAACCCTGGAAGCGACCCAAATAACTGGCCACCAACTGGACAGCAGATGGGCAGACTATGGTGTATTCACATACCGAGATACTGGATGGAAGTAAAAATCTATCCACTGCAGTGATCTGAAGTAACCTGCACGAAGCACGGCGTAAGTAAGTGAAAAAAGTCCAAAAAGACCGCATAAGGCAGATACCCCCTTTATGAAGTTAAAAACTACTAAAATTAAAGCTACACTCCTTAAGAGTACATATAGATGCAATAAAACTGCATAAACAGAGAGAAAGGAAGTACTAACCAGTAACACGACATTCAAGGAGATGGTCGCCTTGAGTGGGGGAAACAAAGGCATAGGTTGATGGGGACCATCTGGTTAAATGAGGCCACAGGCTTATCCTCTGAGTCAACAAATACATATTTAAGATTTGAGGGCAAGTACCACCTTGTCAGTCTTCACCACCACCACGGTGCCTATGTCTCCAACAAAGGCAGAAGTGCCAGTAAGAAAAAGGAGGCAAAGCCAGCTTCTCTGTTTAGGACCAAGAATGGGGGGGGGGGGGGGGGGAATCAAAACAGACTGGAGAAAACTGAACACTTTCTCCAAAGGAGACATTCTAAACAGCTTCCTACAGTGGAGAGACCCCTACCTTTGTGGAAAGACACATGGGGCTATCACCGTAGCCAGAAGACAAATTCAGGCTCAGGATCTTTCTGCCTCGTTGGGGACAGGGAAGGAATCCTGACAGCCCATATAGAAGATTATCTAGATTATTACTAATAACATTAAATAGCTATAAATTGGGGATAATAATGTCACTGCGGTCACAAACTCACCATGTGGTTCATTTGAGATAAATATTTGTGACTGGCTTAGCACAGTATCGGCAAAGCAAAGACATCAATAAATGAAACCGCTCTTATTGGGTGGTTATGACTACCAAGGCCCAGCCAAGTACAACCTCCCCCGGTCATGGAAAGAGGCAACATTCTCTTCCCCAAGGAGTTCTGCTAATTCTTTCATCCAAATACAAAGATGGGGAAAAGTTATTTCCACTGGAGCTGGGTGGCTATGAAGAAAAAAAAAATGACATTCTTTTCTAATTAAGTGACTGCAAGAGAGAAGCTTCCTCTGAAACCTATTGCTTGCTCAGTCAGTACTAGCTTTCAATGAGTGCAGCTGCAAAGAAAAAAAATTAAAATATTGAAATGTCACAAAAGAAAGTCATCCCATTAATAAAGTTATAAGGCTTTATAACTTTAAGAATTTGAGAGTTTTGAGAATTTCCATCAAAACTAAAGATAAGGCTATCATATCCATCAGCATCCAGGCACACTCGAGTTGGGTGATTTCTAGAAGCAGTAATAAAAAACTCCATGTGCAAAGGTGAAGGAAATCACAAAGGATAGGAAATGCCCCAGCTCTAGAGGGAATGCACAGATACACCTTTAGGGCTGAAGAATGATGAGGAGAGAACAGTTATCACACCTGGAAGGAGAGCTCCATGTGGAGAGGGCTGCCCAATGCCTACCTGGAGCCATATTCTTTAGCCGAAGAATGCAGCCACCCCAAATCAAACCTGCAGGGAATGGGTCAGGGGAATAGACACTCACGCTGACCTCATTCCTCACTCTCATCCCCTCCTCCAGTTCCCTGCTGTGGATTCCCATTTGTCAAACCAACCTGAAGCCAGGGGGAAGGAAGCCCGTTGATGCAGATGTGCATCCAGGGGTAGGAAGCAAGGTGGATACAGATGGGACAGGGACTTGGAAGGAGAAATGAAAAACACCGAATACATATATCGGATGTTTTTCAGAGCCTGGCCATCTCAATCCCAGTTAACTCTTCTTTCTATTAAACGGACTTCCTATTTGCTCATTTTCTCTGGCTGTTAATTCTGCCACTTGATGAGTGGAATCAAAATTCCAAGAAAGAGTTTAAGAGAAAATGCACAAAGGTCATATTAGTCAGAGCTGTTATATTTAGGGGAAAAAATAGAGGACAACTGATCTACCCAGAGTAGGGAAAGGAATAAGAAAGTCAATTCTCATACATACCGTGGGTGAGTATTACCTCCCTCTAAAAATAATGGTTCTAAAGTATGATAAGTTGGAAATGTTTATGACCTAATATAAGTGAAAAACGAGGACACCAAATAGGCCATATAGTATGGTTTCTGCCTGTGTTAAAACAATCTACGTTTGGAAGAAAATATACCAAAATGTAAGCGCATTTGTGTTTCAGTGGTACAACTGGGTTTTTTTTTTTTCTGCTTTACTTTATTTCTCAAATGTCTCATAAAAGCACCTAGTACTTTCAGAGGAACAGAAAAATACTAATGGAAAAAAACAGCCAAGGTGTTCATTGCGGTGGAAGGCAGAGTGAGGATGATTCATTTCGGCCCCTGAATTTTCTGATGTGTCTATTTTAACCAAGTAACTTGGATAATGTCAGCTCCTAATGGCATGCTGTGAAAACACAAGCATGGTGGTCTTCCCTTTCCCCACCGTTGCTCTGGGCAATACTCCATCATCCACGACACAACGGCCAGAGAAGTGACAAGAGACATTTGTCTCCAGGCTTCTGTCGCTGTCTCCCTGCACCCTCTCCTTCCCCATGTAAAAGCTACTACCAGCACAATGGACCCTCTCTCCCAGCACTGAACCCCAAACCCTAACCCCCTCACAAAACCCATCTTGGGTCCTTCCCTACTCAAGAAACCTTTCTGCTCCAACCAGCTAGATAAAATCTCCCTGTGATAAGGTATGTGTCCAAATGCCTAGCCCTAATTCTGGCCGATGGTGAATAATCATTTCCTTCTCTTCTCTTCTTTTTTAAATTAACAAACACTTGATTCAACAAACAAAATAATTTCTTTGTGAATGCCAGCCTGCGAACGTTTCTTTGGCTGGTATCTTTTTCAAGAATTCTTTCCTAATTTGCCCCTGGAACATCCACAGTTCATTCTATTCCCCCCACCCCCGCGCCTCAATTTCTATGACTTGGTCATGATTCAGAGGTCAGCACCAGGCTGAATGTGTCCAACGGTCATTAAGCGAAATGCAGAAGTTAAAAACAAAGCACTGCTGGATAACACAGCTGTTTCTACACTTGAATGGAGAGCATCTTAAATCACGCAGCCAGTATTCATTTCCGCCATCACAATGTGGTTCATAAATTGTGGTGTGGATTCCTTTAATCAGTTAATTTCAACAATCTATAGCCTTGAGGTAGTTTCACTGCATTGTGTAGAGCGGACTGAGCCTTTAAGCTTTGGAAAGGATGGTGATTTGGTTTTCGAGCCCCAGGCATTCCAGGGGTCAGAGGACAGACTGTTTGGGTGTTTGGGGTACCTGGACCTGCTCAGCCCTTTGGAGACTTTCTCCTGCTCCCTTGGGATGCTGCTTCACAATGGCCCTCTCTGCAGAGTTCCAATTATGTCTCCTAATCACACAATTTCTATGCTTCAGAAATCAATCAATCAATCAGCCTCCAGGTTAGACTCACCAGAATAATGGGACACGTGCTGGAGGAGGGGGTGCCGATGCCAGGGGCTTTTGGTGCCGCACACTTTTCTAAAAAGGTGTTACCTTAAACTTTATATGCAAGTAGGGGGAGCAGGCAATCTGGCCTGTGAGAAAAATTCCTCCAAGGCCAATAACAAAGAGTCACCACCTGTGTCTGACAAACACTTCTTTGGACCTACCGTGGGCTGAGTGCTGTAGCAGGTATAAGGATGGGTAAGACCGGGCACCTGCCTGTCCGCAAAGGGCCCACAGCCTCCAAGGCACGGTGCTTGGCACTAAGGAGGCTCCTGTTCAGGTCTGGGTACAGGAACCCAAAGGAGTCACTACGATAATACTGTGACACAAACCAAAAGCATTTCAATGGAAGCAGGCAGTCTGGCTCTGTGACCCTGGGAAAGGTTCTTAGCCTCTCTGTTTCTGTTTCCCTTCTTGTAAAACAGGGATAATAATAGTGCCCACCTCATGAGGAATAAATGAGTTAAGGTTTTCAAAGTGCTTATACCAGTGTCTGGATCAGGTTTAAATTTTGTGTTCTACTTAATGCCCCAGTCATGAAGTAGAACACAAAACTAAGCCTAGCACTGGCCTCCTGGCCTCCCAATTATTCCCAAGTCTGGAAGTTGGTGAGGCGGGGGAGGAGGAAATACAGACGTTCCAGGAGAAAACTGCAGAGAAACTGGCAAAAAAAAAAAAAAAAAAAAAAAAAATTCCTCATGTATGGCATTTGCAAAGAAACTTTCATTTACTTAATCTTTACTTTTCTGTTTACTTAATATGTGAGGTACAATCTGCAAATAAAGATGTATCATATAATCAATAGCTCAATTTAAAAAATAAGGTAAACACCACTAATTTCCATGGTCTCCAAGAGAATAATCTTCATTATTAAGGTAGCTCCCACTTTTTGGAATTCTCAGATCACAATTAATACCAAACCATTAAATTAATATCAAAATATAGACATGGCACTTGGAGAAGCAGCTATCGAGGAAAAAGTCCACTCCTATCTCTTTTCCTTAATAATTGCCACAAATGTTATTACATACCTGCTTGTGAGATTATCTTCCTTTGCCCCAATAGACTACAAGTTCCATGAGAACAAGAACAATGTCTTTTTAACTTCTATATCTCCTTTGCCTAACATAATGCCTGCCACATAGTAGACATTCAATGGGTATTTCCTGGCTGGCTGGCTGGCTGGCTGGCTGGCTGGCTGGCTGGCTGGATAGGTGAAGAATGGATGGATGGGTGGATAGAGGGATGGGCAGGTGGGTGAATGGATGGATAAAGGGGTGGGCGGGTGGATGGGTGGGCGGGTGGGCGGGTGGATGGATGGGTGGATGGGTGGATAGATGGGTGGGTGGGTGGATAGATGAGTAGGTGGGTGGGTGGGTGGCTGGCTGGCTGGCTGGATGGATGGATAGATGGGTGGGTGGGTGGATACATGAGTAGGTAGGTGGGTGGGTGAGTGGGTGGGTGGGTGGGTGGGTGGATGGATGGATGGATGGATGGATAGATAGGTGGGTGGGTGGGTGGATAGATAGATGAGTAGGTGGGTGGGTGGATGGATGGATGGATGGATGGATGGATGGATGGATGGATAGATGGATGGATGGATAGATGAGTAGGTGGGTGGGTGGGTGGCTGGCTGGCTGGCTGGATGGATGGATGGATGGATGGATGGATAGATGGGTGGGTGGGTGGATAGATGAGTAGGTGGGTGGGTGGGTGGATGGGTGGATGGATGGATGGGTGGATGGATAGATGGGTGGGTGGGTGGATAGATGAGTAGGTGGGTGGGTGGATGGAGGAGTAGATGGGTGGGTGGGAGGGGTGGATCAATGGATGGATGGGCGGATGGAAGGATGGATGGATAGGTGGGTGGGTGGATGGATAAGTGGATACATGGATGGGTGGATAGGTGGGTAGGTGGATGGATAAAAGATGAACACATCTCAGGATCAATGTTTGTAGGTTTTACCCTTTAAACAATTCATGCATGCAGCATAGTACAACAGTTCAACAGTTCTCAACGGTTAAGGCAGAGTCCATGACTGTGTTTTGATCAGTTGTTAGGTGGATCATAAGTTATAGCTCTGAAGTTTGTGACTGATTTACAAGTTTTCCCAAACTGCATCAGATGCAAGATTCTCCTTACAAGAACATGTCCTCTCCTCAGCTCTATTCAAAACTGCTACCTCAAGGGGTGCCTGGGTGGCTCAGTCTGTTAAGGGTCTGACTTCAGCTCAGGTCGTGATTTCACAGTTCATGGGTTTAAGCCCCACACTGGGCTCTGTGCTGACAGCTCAGAGCTTGAAGCCTGCTTTGGATTCTGTATCTCCCTATCTTTCTGATCCTTTCTCTCTCTTTCTTTCTCTCTCTCTCTCTCTCTCTCTCTCTCAAATGAATATTTTTTTTAAATTTTTAAATGCTACCTCAAAAGGGGCGAGGACTGACATTGCAGCAAGAGTCCCTAAAATAAAGTCCAAGCCCCAGCTCCCTTGTTTTTGTGATGTAGCAGAGACCTTCATTCCCACCAAATATCTATGTGCTTTTTCACATTTTCCAGCCCCCTGGCAGTAGGTTGGAGCAGTGTGACTAGTTCTGGCCAATGGACTGTGAGCAAAGTGGCATGTGTCACTTTGAAGCCACAGCACACAAGGGCTGGTGGATGACCCTCCAGATGATGTGCCTACAACACAGCGGAGGCCCCCAGCCTGAGTCAGTAGCAACTAGAAGAAGCCACCATCCAGTCAGGCTGGACGTGTGCAGGGAGAGATCACCTCCTATGGTGCTAAGTCATTGAAGTCTGCTAGTTGCTTGTTGCCTCAGCACAGCTCCCCTATCCCGACCAACACCCGCCACAATTGCTGGTACTCCTGGGAGAGGCGCAGACACACAGCTAGCATCAGTCACGTACCGTAAGACACAGAGAGAGTTGAGAAGCACTTAACTCACAGAAACAGTTCTAGCCAAAATCTTAGGTGTTAGGAACGGTTGCTTTTTGAACATTTTGTAATTATGAAATACATTCTATATGAAAAAAATGACATAACAGATAGTGTACCAGCCACACAAACTTGACAAAATTTAACACTGTGCCATATTAGCTTCAACTCTTTTCATTAATAAAACATTACAGCCTCAGGGGTGCTGGGGGGGCTCGGTCAGTTGGGCATTGGACTCTTGATTTTAGCTCACGTCATGATCTCAGGGTTGTGGGATCAAGCCCCACGTCAGGCTCCACAGTGAGCAAGGAGCCTGCTTAAGATTCTCTCTCTCTCCCCCCTGCCCCTCACCCCTGCTCAAGATCTCTCTAAAATAAAAAAATAATAAAAAATAAAACATTACAGCTACAGCTAATACCCCACCACATCGCCATCCGTGTGTGTGTGTGTGTGTGTGCGCGCGTGCACGCGCATGTGAGAGAGACCTTTGAGGAAGGTTGACACTGCTCGTTTTTTTTATTTTTTTAATATTTATTTTTGAGAGAGACAGAGACAGAGAGAGAGAGACAGAGCACAAGTGGGGGAGGGGCAGAGAGAGAAGAAGACACAGAATCCAAAGCAGGTCCAGGCTCCACACTGCCAGCACAGAGCCCAACGTGGGGCTCGAACTCACGAAGCATAAGATCATGACCTGAGCCCAAGTCGAACGCTTAACCGACCAAACCACCCAGGCGTCCCCACACATTATCTTAAAATAGCTTTGCAAACCATGAGAAAAAAGAAAAAAAAGAGAAGAAATGAGAGGACATTGTGCTTTTACGGTTTTCTTTTATAGGAGTAGGGCATGCTTTGTGACCTAAACCACCGTTCCTGTTTTTCCATGTTTTTTCTTCTCATGGTTTGCAAAGCTATTTTGAGATAAAGAATGTGGGGGGGCACCTGGGTGGCTCTGTCAGTTAAGTGTCCTACTTCAGCTCAGGTCATGATCTCGCAGTTTGTGAGTTCAAGCCCTGCATCGGGCTCTGTGCTGACAGCTCAGAACCTGGAACCTGCTTCAGATTTTGTGTCTCCCTCTCTCTCTGCCCCTCCCCGCTCATGCTCGCTCTCTCTCTCTCTCTCTCTCTCAAAAATAAATAAAAAATATTAAAAACAAAAAAAGAACAGGACCTTCATCATAGAGCTGTCCTGATTATTACATGGAAAAAAAAATATATATATATATATATGTATATATATATATATGGAACAGTCTCTGGAGCTCTCGGGTGGCTCAGTTAAGCATCCGAATTCAGCTCAGATCACAATCTCACAGTTCATGGGTTCCAGCCCCACTTGGGGCTCTGTGCTGACAGCTGGGAGCCTGGAGTCTGCTTCAGATTCTGTGTCTCCCTCTCTCTCTGCCTCTCCCCCACTCATGCTCTCTTTCTCTCTCAAAAATAAACATTAAAAAAAAAAGAACAGTCTCTAGCACATGTATACAAACTCAACCACTATCAGCTTGCTGCAGGATTACTAATAAATTCATATAATCCATGTACCTCTGAAGCACTGAAATATGGACACCGATGTTTTCAAACAACTACAGAAATCAATTCTTTCCGAAAACCCATCTTACCACGGCCTAAGGAATTGGCATTCGCTTATACATCTATCTATCTATCTATCTATCTATCTATCTATCTATTTATTTATAGATTTATAGCAAGAAATTTGCCAAAGAAGTCATCTCAAGACTGAATGTGTTCACCGCACACCCTCAAAGAAATTCTTGGGGCGCCTGGGTGGCTCAGCCGGTTGAGCATCCAACTCTTGATGTCAGCTCAGGTCACGATCTCATGGTTCGTGGGTTTGAGCCCCATGTCAGGCTCTGTGCTGATCGCACGGAGCCTGCTTGGGATTCTCTCTCTCTCCCTGCCTCTCCTCCGTTCACACCCTCCCTGCCACTCTCAAAATGAATAAACTTTTTTAAAAATTTATTTAAAACAAGAAATTCTTCATTTTTTATGAGGAGGTCTGTGCCTTGATATAATATTCACTGCCTTACAGGGAAGAAAAAAAAACCTCCTACAAAATGGAAATGATTTTTCTTCAAAGAACCTCCTGCCCCAAACTTGTTGAAACTGATGCAATACTTGGTTAGATATTTGTCCCCAGAACTGTTTCAAAATCTGGGGAGAAGTGTTAGGCTTGACCATGTGGTCTGAGGAAGGCAATGGTCAGAGCTGTTTCAGTAGAAAGGATTCCTACGGGAAGTTTCTCTAGATCCCGTCCCCTTGAAAGCAAAGGCGGGGTTTTTGAAAACCAAAATACCGACCCACACTAAAATGCAAAACATAAGATTGCTATCAAGATCATTAACATCGGAAGGTTTTCATTTCTCGTGATCAGTAATCTGGTACCAGGCACACCCGGTGATTTGTGTAAACCTGCAGCGACTGAAGTTATAAAAGCTTGAGCGATTTATAGCAATAAAGCCCGAGGTGCCCAGCGTTACTCAACTCTCACCTCGCCTTTGCCAAGCCACCTCAATTCTCTGCACCTCCATCTGGATTGGGAGCCAGAGTGCCTGCTTCAAATTGTAGCCCTACCATTTTTTAACAATATGACCTTGAGCAAATTCCTTAACCTTTCTGGGCCTCGGTTTCCTCGTGCATGAAATGAAAATAATAATAGCACATACACGGGGCGCCTGGCTGGCTCAGTCAGTTGAGTGCCCAACTTTGGCTCAGGTCGTGATCTCAGAGTTGGTGAGTTCAAGCCCCAAATCGGGCTCTGTGCTGACAGCTCTGAGCCTGGAGCCTGCTTCAGATTCTCTGTCTCCCTCTCTCTCTCTCTGTCCCTCCCCCGCTCACGCTCTCTCTCAAAAATAAACATTAAAAAAGTTAAAAAATAAGAATAAGAATAAGAATAAGAATAGCACATACCTCACAGTTGTGGACATTAAATGAATTAATGAACATAAAACATTTAGCGCCATACATGGCATTCATTTATTTATTGAACAAGTATTTGTTGAGCACCTACTATGTCCTAAGTATTGTTTTAGGCACACAACAATCTCTGCCTTCATTGACCTTACATTTTACTTGGGGGAAGACAGACTATAAAAATAACAAACAGGCAAACCATAGAGCATGTTAGACAATAATAAATACTAGAAAAAAAAAAAAAAACAGAGCAAGACATGAGGAATCCAAGCTGCCAGTAAGTGATGGGATTACAGTTTTAACAAGATGGTCACAGAGATCTCACTGAGGTGACATTTTAGCGAGGAGCTAAAGGTAATGATGGGAGATTGCCCAGCAATTGTACATCTGCTCATTTTTCGCACACACGTGAAAACATGATCACATGGACACCATGCGTGTGAATGCTTACAGCAATTTTATTCCTATAACAGCTATAAACTGGAAACCACTCAGATGCCCTTCAGTAGTTGGGTGGTTAAGTCACCCTAGCCCATCCATACTATGGAATAGTAGTCAGAAAGGAACAAACCAGACAGTCCCAGCTCCCCAGATGAATCTTCAGAGAACTGTGTCCATGAACAAATGCAATCTCAGATCGACCGCATGAATCCGTGTGTACGACATTTTAGAAATGACTAAGTAGAGAGTTGGAGAAAGCAGTGGATTCCAGGGTCAAGCAAGGGCTGCCTGGAGGAGGGAAGGGGGTGGCAAACAAAGGAACAACACCCAGGGTCTCACTGCTGATGGGGCTCTTCTGCATCTGAACTGGGTCAACGTCGATATCCAAGTTGTGAAATTGGATTATGGTTTTGCGACGTGTTTCGCTGAGGGGAAGTTGGTTAAGGCCGCTGGTATCTCTTTTTACAACTGCACGTGGATCTACAAAATACCTCAAAATGTCTATTTCAAAGTTAAAAGTTTAATTACAAAAAAAAAAAATTCTAATAAAGGTGATGATGGAGCGGGCTATAGGAATGTCTGGGGGAAAGAGTGTTCCAGGAGGAAAAATCAGCCAGTGCCAAGGTCCGGAGGCAGGAGAATCCCTGACACCTTCAAGAAACAGTCAGAGGGTCCGAAGTAGTCAATGGTAATATATTTTCAAGGTAAAATTAGCAGGGTTTGATAACGTGGAATACGAGAGAAAAAGAAGTTGGGTGGGACTGATTCCGAGATTTCGTCTTGAACAAAGAAAAGGATTGTTGTTGCCCCTTCCTGGGTCATTAGGTCAACCAGTCTGTTCTTTTTTACTGTTTATAATGAAACATTCCAGGCCCTGATCTGGACTCTCATCTAATGCCAAAGGTGGTGTGCACTGGTCCCCCACACCATATTCCCACTCATCACTTGACAATTAAACCTCAGTCCCTCGGCGACAGCCCGGACACCATGCCCAAGCTAGCAAGTCAGTCCACAGCCAAGTCCTGAAGACACTTCCCACTCAGCATTAATTTCTGGACTAAGCTGGCTAAAGTTAGCAAGCCAGAGTGGGACTTTCAGCTTGTACTAACTCACCCTGCCTGCCATGGATGGAGCTTTATCTCTATCTAAAGCAGCAGTTCTTGGGGCGCCCGGGTGGCTCGGTCGGTTGGGCGTCCAACTCCGGCTCAGGTCGTGACCTCACGGTTCCTGAGTTCGAGCCCCGTGTCGGGCTCTGTGTTGACAGCTCAGAGCCTGGAGCCTGCTTCAGATCCTGTGTCTCCCTCTCTCTCTGCCCCTTCCCTACTCTTGCTCTAGGTCTCTCTGTCTCTCAAAATTAAATAAACATGAAAAAAAATTTTTTTTAAGAATAAATAAACATTTAAAAAAAGCAGCAACTCTTAACCTCCTGCAGATCCTGGACCACTCTGAGAACCTGATGAAAACTGTGCAAATGCACCTAGACATACACAGCTACACAGACCATTCTGGAGACCCTCCCCTTAAAGCTAATCTGCAAACCCACTCAGGATTCCTGGGCTATAAAGCCTCAAGCTACAAGCAAAATTGAAAATAACTAGGATTAGAATAACTAATTTACCATGATACAAATTATTTTTAATAGGTGCTACGTATGTAGGGGAAAAAATTCTAAAATGCAGGAGTACAAAAGGGTATTTGATGGCCTCCCTCCCACACCTACCTGTTAGCATCTCAGTGCCCCTGACCAGATGTGCCCACTCCTTCTATAGACATCCAGAGATGGGGTTTGTGTGTGTGTGTGTGTGTTCGTGGGTGAGAGCCTCTTTCTCTTTCTACAGAAAGGAGTATACTATACCCGTTATCCTGTTTCTTAGTTTTTCTCACTAAATACCCTATCTTGAAGGTCGTTCCTTAACAGGATCTAGAAACACCTTGCATTCTTTAAAGTTCTGCTAATGCTCTTGCCTTTTATAGCTGGCCTTTATTGTTGGAATACTTAGGGATTTCTCAAACGTCCCTTCTTTGCCATAAAGAAAATACTGCATTGAATAACCCTCAACATCCCTGTCTGTGCCCATTTGGGAGCATATCTGTAACAACAGCCCCCCGGAAATGGGATTGGGGATCCAAAGAGGGTCCGTGTGCATTCTACATTTAATAGATTTTCCAAATTGCCTTCCAAAGGGATTCTACCAATTTACACTCACCAACAGAATCACCAAGTATTATAATAACATGGCCACATTTTTCCCAGAACTGGAACTATTGATTTTTTTATTTTAAAAAAAGGAACGCATTGCATAAAATGCTTCCTGTCTTGAGTAGTCCGAGATCATTCCAGAAACTATTCTCACAAATAAAAATAAATACAGTAATCTAACCCATATACTTACAAAGCTAATTAGCTCAGGCCAAAAAGCAGAGTCTCAGAAAGCTTATCGGTTAATGAAGGACTGATTCTTTCTTGATTATTAATGAACAGACATTCCATTATTAATAAATAGAACTGAGATCTTCTCAGAATTGAAGTTTGTTTCAATTCCAAAGGAACCTCGTACAAGAGAACAGAGAGAAAATAACAGAGAGGAAAGGTTGAAAACTCAAAACAAAATAAAAATGGAAAAAAAAAAAAAAAAAAGAAACTGAAAGGGAAAGGAAAACTGTCAAGGCCAGAAGGCATTCTCATTTCAATTAGTCCCAGCAAAGAACTACTGGATCATAGTTTTCAATGCCGCTAAAGCAATTACTCATTAGAGCAAACCGAGACGAGGCTCAGTCCTGCCACTTTCCCTTCATGGGAGCAGAACATCCCAGGCTTTCAGATTTGGACACATCGTACCAAGTACATTTTAAAATGAACCAGAGATCTCATTTGAGGAGAAAAATAAATTTGAAACTGGACGTAACAGCCAAGATTCTGTTGATGATTGTAAGAGACTCAAGCTCAAACTGGCTCCAGGAGGAAAAGAAAAACAGAGTTCAGAAAGAGAAGGTTCCCCTTGACTCCATTTAGGGCCTCTGATACAGCATCGTTCCCCGCTGAGGCTGATGGCTCACTCCCTGGCCTGCAACTTATGATGTTCCAGCAACTTCTGCCCTACGGTCACTCCCCTGGGATCCCTTTTTCTGGCTGACCTCCCCATGCGACACAGACGCAGCTCCCTTCCACAGCACCCTCTCAACCCACGGGACAGGGTGCCCCGTCGCTCCCCAGCTCAGCAAATGTAAGCTGCTTCCTCTGTGTCCTGTCTTCCCAGCTGCCTGCCATTCAGAGCTCCTCGGGCAGCCACCTGCCTTCAAGCACCTCTGGGCCAGAGGCGGGCACCATTCCACAGGTCCAAGTGCACACGTGACAAGCTCTCCCACACCCTCCCTCACTCACCTTCTGCTCCAGCAGCATTTGGGGGGCCGGGGAAAATGGGGGAGGTGAGGGTGGTCCACACGTTTGAAAGCTCAGGGAGCCCCCGGCCAGAGGAGACGCCTGTCACACATACCAGGCTGCACACAGAGCAGATGCTGCCCCCGCTCTGCCCTCTTCCACTCAGCCTCACCATTTCCGGGGTCTCTGGCCAAGACTCCCGAAGACCCGACAGGCGACTCTCTTCTCTGGCCCCTAGAGCCTGCTCAGCCTGTACAGGGCAAGCTGGAAACAGTAGGAGATTAACACCCCCAAGAACAGCCTTCCATCAATAACCAGTAGGAGTCGGTGTATAAATAATACCCATCCTCCTCAGCACTGACGTGAATAGCTCTACGCTATCTCCCAGCGTCGCCCACCGTGGTAACTTGTGTGAGGACACATCCTGTACCGACGGTCTCCTCTTCCCTGTCCCACCTCCCCACTCTCCGACCGCTGTTTGCGGAGATCGCCTTTCAAATAAACCACTGGCACTTGAATCTGTGCTCGGGGCCTCCTTCTGGTACAGCGTGCATCAGGAAACCAAAACTCTCCCGGAAGTCCCCAGCAGAGCTCTGTTCACGTCCCACCGGCCAGGCCCGGGTCACACGGCCACCAGCTTGCCGCAGGGAAGCCTGAGAGTAACTCAAGTCCGTGAGCTGGTCAAGTTGCGTCGCAAACAAAATCGGGAGTGTCTTTCTGCATCCGGCTCATTTATTTCATTTAGCATCACGTCCTGGAGGGTCTTTGTCGTTACCAATGGCAGGATTTCATTCTTCTTTATGGCTGAATAATATTCCATTATACGTCACATCTCCTTTCTTCATTCACCCACCAGTGGACGCCCAGGTTGTCTCCGTATCTTGGCTGTTGTAAATAAAGTTTCAGTGAGCGCAGAAGTACAGGGATCTCCTCAAGACACAGCTTTCGTTTCCTCTCGATAAATACCCAGCAGGGAAATTGCTGGATCATACGGGAGTCCTCATCTTCATTTCGAGGGGAACCTCCATACTGTTTTCCCATAATGGCCGTACCGGTTTACATTTCCACCAGCAGTGAGCCCAGGTTCCTTTCTTTCTGCCTTCTCGTCAACACTTGTCCTCTCTCGTCTTTTGGATAACCGGTATCCTAACAGGTGTGAGGTCATCTCTCATTGTGGTTTCGATTTTCATTTACTCGATGATTAGTGATACTGAGCACCACTATGCTTCTGGCAATTTGTTACCCAGTAATAGAAAACCCACATACGCGCATTGAGAAGCGGGGGATTTCCAAAAGGCTCTGTGAACCTCTGGGTTCCCAGTCTGCTGAGGAGGGATTGACTGCTGATTACGATGAACCTCCCTTGAATTACTGAGCTTAACATGTACTGAACGTGAGTTACAAGGCAACCACCAGGAACAGGATGAAAACTGAGACCCTGGAGCCTCACAGCTGGGCATGTGGCATAAGGAAAATTATAAATTCAGATATGCCTTGAGGGCTAAGAATATCCACATCCATACTGTCTTTGTTTTGCCTTTGGTTTATCCTAAGGCCAAATCCCTTACCTTGCCCGCGAGCCCCTGCCCGCTCTTAGCCCTGCTGACCTCCCTGACCTCATTCCTCTCCATTCTCCTCCTTATCAAATACATCCCTGTCTCTTCTGCTTTCTTTCAGTACCAGGAGCCAGCCAATCTCTTCCCACCTCTGGGCCTTCGCAATTTCTGTTTCCTCTGCCCGGAACGCGCTTCCCTTGGCCCGTGCCTTGGGTGGCTCCTTCTTCAGGCTCAGTTGCGATGGCATTTCTTCTTTTATTAAAAGGCTTCCAAGAAACCTTCTCTAAATGCTCAATCCAAAGGAGGTCCCTCCATGCCATGCTTTATTCATGCCCATGTTTAGCACACAGGAGAACCTGAGCTTAGATCAGGTAGCTGGCTGTGTTCATTCACCCTCTGTCTTCAACACCAGCACGTATACACCACTGGCGGCCGGCATGTGTCTGCCTGTTTACTCGCTGTTTCCCCAGCATCTTGCCGAGGGCCAGGCCAGAGAAGGCACTCAAGGAGTGTGAATGGAAGAATGGCTGACTGCCTCCTACCTGAGCAGAGGGCTGCTCTGCCATCCCTCCCCCTCCCCCCCACCCCCCACCCCCCACCCCCGCCCCATCGTAAGACCAGCAAGGTGCAGAGACTTCAGGACTGTGCTTTATGAATCCCAGACATGCTCTACCCAAGCCCTGGTGATCAGTCATCAAGGTAGGCATATTTATTAGCCCCACTTTACAGATGAAAAAGTGAGACACAGAGAGATTCAGAGGCGCACACAGCTTCTTAATGAGCACAGCCAAGATCTGAATCCACTTCTGTCTGGCTCAAAAGTCCACATTCCTTTTGCCAGCATCTATTGCCTCCAGACTTCAAGAGAAAGCTTCTTAGCGAATCTTAACATTCTGCATACACACGGCATCCAGGCCATGCCCAACCCAGGAGGAGAAGAGGGTCAGAGAAATCTGGCTAAAAGGAACTTGCAGCAGGTTACAAAGCAAGAGGCAGAGAATGAGTCCCCACTCGAGAAAAGTACTCCCTGCAGACTGTGGGCTCCATGCAGACAGGGGCCCCATCCTGTTCACTGCTGTGTCTTCAGAGCTAAGAACAGTACCCAGTATGTGATGGGCATTCAATAAATACTGTTGAATGAATTAAAATGGTAATATAAAAATATCAGAAGTACATGGGTAGGTACATAGCAAGGGTCCCAATTTGGGTAGAATCCTAACGCATAGGAGGATGCCGGCCGAATCGCTTTCAATTTCTATTGGGGTTTCTCAACATGGGCACCACTGACCTCTGGGACTAGATCACTTCGCTGCTGTGGGGGCTGCCCTGTGCACTGTGGGATGCTGACAGCATCCCTGGCCTCCACGCTTTAGACCTCAACACACCCCTGCAAGTTGTACCAACCACAAATGTCTCCAGACGGTTCCAAACGTCCACTCGGGAGGGCAAAATCACTTTCTGGACTCAGTGAGATCCGCTGAGATATATCCGGCAGGACCTAAGGATTCAATAATCCTTACTGAAATGTGATCTAGCACAAAGCTAGAAAGTATGAAAAATCTCAGACATTTTTGCCAGAACGGGACACTCTGCTTGCCTTCTTATCCTGTATAAAATTGATAGACTCTGCCTCAGGAGAGACAGGAGGAAAGAGTTAGGAACACTCTGCAGGTCACCTGGAGGTATCGCTGGGCCGGCGAGGGCCCGGGAGCCCAAGACATGCCCTTTCCCGAAGCCCTCGTCAAATTCAAGTTCCTAGTTTGTAGGACTGTGGTAACATCCAGATTTAATGTGAAATGAGGCTCCACTGTCTTCTCACCTGGGGCTAAAAACAATTTTCAGCTTCAACTGGGGTATTTAACACTCAAAATGAGAGATTCTGGAACAGAAGGAATCAGCCATACCACAAACCACAAAAAAATAGTAGGGGGAGGGTGCTCCCTCTGTCAGAAATGCTGCTGAATTAAAGAAAAATAAAGATCAAGGCGTCCCTATGTGGGGTGTGTGATATTCTCTAGGAAAAAGCAGTACAGAAAATATGCATATATCAAAGAATTTTCTAAGTGCCATTGTGAAACCTCTTATATTTGGAATCTCATTTCCCTAGAAGAGTTTCTTATCTGAATTGTTAAACACACTCATCTGGCAGAAAACGTGGCATCTTCCTACGGAACTATAAGGAACAGCCCAGAATCTGGTGAAGGCACAGAATCCAAAACAGTTATCTCTCACCTGCCCTTTCTCCCCGCTTTCAAACGTAAAGAGGAAAAACATGTTTTCATCCTAAATGTCAGGCCTTCTCCACGAGAGCCGCTAGCTCCGCTCCCCAGCAGGACATCAGAAGAAAGACCACTCACAAGAGAGAATCTTCCTTCCAGGTTTTGAAAGAAAAGTTCAAGCTGGAATCCGTGGGGCACTTTGCTTAAACATGACCTACTGCTGATGGGCAAGGGAGCCTGCAGAGGTCAGAGGGCTCCAGAGGCTGACTTTCAAAATCGGTTTCTCTCTAATCAGAGCACCTGGGTGGCTCAGTTGGTTAAGCATCTGACTTCAGCTTAGGTCATGATCTCCGGTTCCTGAGTTTGAGCCCCGCATTGGGCTCTCTGCTGTCAGTGCAGAGCCTGCTTGGAATTCTGTCCCCCTCTCTCTCTGCTTCTCTCTCAAAAATAAATAAAACATTAAAACAAAAAAAATTTTAATAGGTTTCTAACGCATGCAGCATTTTCTTCTGATGTAATCTTCGGCAAAATCTTCATCTCAATAGAAAAGCAGAGCCGAGTAGACTTTTTCAGAGAAGAGTAAGGTCTAGAAAGCCACCCCAAGCAACACTCAGCCAAGCAGCTACCACAAAACCTCACCACGTTCTGCCCGAACAACTTGTAGCTCCCTGCCCCAGGGGGACTTGGCTTTCTCCTTGACATTCAGGTCATTCTGGACGTCCAGAGACTGTGCTTCAGTCTGGAGCTACTCAGTCTGACCACCACAACCCCCACCACCACCCCCCCACCCCAACCCTACCCCTGCTCCCAGCACCTTCTTTCCTGTACCCTGCAAGTGGCCTGGGAACTGATTCTAGGGACTGACTGGCCCAAGTTCCCTTCAGCTTGGCCAGTGGGAGGCGAGACCAGGCGATCAAAGGGCACCAGGAGGAGATAGCAGTCACAGCATTTCTTCCCCACAGGCTCCCTGGCATAGTCAGCTCAGGGACTGAGCTGTTTGCTTGTTTGTTTGTTTTAAATGTTTATTTTTGAGAGTGAGAGAGAGCGCCAGAGCATGAGCAGGGAAGGGGCAGAGAGAAAGGGAGACACAGAATCCAAAGCAGGCTGAGCTGTCAGCACAGAGCCCTGACATGGGGCTCAAACTCACAAACCGTGAAATCACTGACCTGAGCTGGAGTCGGAGGCTTAACCGGCTGAGCCACCCAGACGCCCCATGGCTGTTTTTGAACTGTGGCCATATAACCACAATTTTCTGAGTCTGCTTACATTTCCAACCGCCTGGCTGGGCTCTGGAGTTGAGAAATGTGATCCTCAATATGGAGGTGCGTTAAGTTCAAGCCGTCCCTGAAGAACATTCACATTTTTTTACCTGAAAGTGGAAGCTAGTATGTTGGTTGCCTAAGAGACAAAATGCACTGCTTTGTACCATTTAAATGTTAAGAGGGCTTGGATGGTTTTCTGCAAAAAGCTTATTTACCCCACACTGAGTTCCCTGGGGCCTCACTATATCACAGGTTAGGAAGTTCCCTTTCATTAGCCAATTCTTTAGAAAACAAAGGGGATGGATTTCATTTATATCAATTTCTTGCTGTGCTTTCTACCAAATTCTAAATTAATTCCAGCCCAAGGTTTAATGGATCAGATCCACGAGGTCACCGTGACTTTATATTTCATATTAAGCCTGACCACTGTTAACTGAGCATCATCCTTGTGCTAAGCATGTTCCATTCATTGTCTGGAGTCCTCCCCAAACTCCCAAGAGTCCTCCCCAAACTCCCAAGGGAAGCAGCATTACTCTGCATGAAGAAACTGAGGCTTACAAATGAGTCACTTAGGAGAGCTAGAACTTGAACCTAAGTGTTTATGGTCCCAAAGCCTGAACCCTTTCCACTAGGGCATGCAGCCTCTTACATTTTACCCAAGCTATCTGAGGTTTCAATTTGGCAGTGTCCTCGTTTTGAGGTTGCCATCATTTCCCGGCCCGGAATGGCTCTGAGCTGCAGTGAACTATGAGCAAGCTTCATTTCTCCCCTTCGGGGTCCACACAGAAAAATGCAATTATGTTTAGTTAGCACAGGAACCTAGGTACCACTTGGGGTGTAGGAACAAAGTGGCCTGGGTCCCCCATTTGAGATGATGCCAGTCACTTCTTTAAGTAGGCACAACACATCACGGTGCTTTAGAGCTTAGCTGCACTGGGCAGAAGGGTGTTCTCTGCAGAAGGAAGCTAAGAGGTCAGGGTAATTGAAGTTATCACAGGTGTGCTCACTCCATCACCAGCACCTTTGGAGAAATCATGAACAGAAACCTTGGCAACTCAGAAAAATGAAGCACGCTGACCAAAAAGGATCAAAGTAGAAAAGGCAAGAAAGAGTACTTCTTTCATTAAATGGACGTAATTTACATACCATAAAATCCTACCCTTTTATAAAGTGTACAGTTCAGTAGGTTCTAGAGTAGTCACCAAGCTGTGCAAGCATCAGCACTAGTTCCAGAACATTCTCAACACCCCAAAAGGAAACGCCATGCCCATTAGCAGTCACTCCTCACTGTCACTGTCCCCCAGCTCCCGGTGACCACTAATCAACCTACTTTCTGTCTCTGCAGAGTTGCACATTCTGGACATTTCATAAAAATGGAATCATACAATGTTTGGCCTTTTGAGTCTGGCTACTTTTCACCTACCACAGTGTTTTCAAGACCCATCTAAGTTGTAACATGTGTCAATACTTAATTTCTTTTTTTGGCTGAATAACTGTACGTATATAGTGGGGTGTTTTTTTTTAAGATTTTATTTTTAAGTAATCTGCACACCCAACATGCGGCTCGAACCCACAACTCCCAGATCAAGAGTCACATGCTCTATCCACATGCTGTACTGACTGACCCTGCCAGGCACCTCTGTATAGCACATTTTTTATCCAGTCATTAGCAGATGGACATTTGGCTCATTTCCATCACTTACTATGATGAGTAATGCTGGCAGAAGCATTCATGTACAAGGTATCGTGTGGATGTATTTTTTCAATTCTCTTGGGCGTATACCTAGGTGTGGAATTGCCCGATCATAGGATAATGCCATGTTGAACTTTTTGAGAAAGGGCCAAACTCTTTTCCACAGGGACTGTACCATTTGACCTTCCCCCCAACAATGCACGGGGGTTCCAATTTCTCTACAACCTTGCCAACTCTAGTTACTGTTCATCTTTCTTATTGTAGCTACCTGAGCGGATGTGAAGTGGTAACGAGTTGTCATTTGGATTTGCATTCTCCTGAAGACTCATGGTGTTAAGCATCTTTTTGTGTGCTTCCTGGCCATGAGTACATCTTCTTTGGATCCGTCTAATTCAAATCTTTGCCTGTTTTCAAAATTAGGCTGTCTTCTTGTTGTTGGGTACTTTACACAGTCTGGACACAAGTCCTGTATCAGAGGATTTGTAGATATTTTCTCCCATTTTTGTGGATTACCTTATTTTCTTGATGGTGTCCTTTGGAACACAGGGGGTTTTAATTTTGATAATAAAGTCTACTGAAGAACTGTAGAATGTGCCTCAGAATTTTCCTCCTGAAAGAGAATGAAGTCGGGCTGCTCCTGGGCCATGACATTCCTGGCACTCGTAGGCCACACTGGCGCCCCCTCCTGGGACTCTGTAGAAAGACCCACAGCAGCAAAGCAGAGACAGGCTTAGCAAGCCTTCTAGGGCAGGGAACTGTCCACCAGTGCGGTGCTGAAGCCAGCTGGACCCAGAGGTGGTGGGGCACCATAAAGCATTTCCAGAGGAGGACCTCAGACCTCTGCCATTAAGCATGCCCAGAGGAGGGCCTCAAGCAAGTCTTAAAAATAAGGAAAGAACTTACCAAGTGGACAAAGGAGAAAGAGCATTCCCGACACTGCAAACAGCATCTGCAAAAACGTAGCAGCAGAACACAAAATAGCGCATCTGACGCACTGCAATTAGCTGAACTGAGAAGAAAAGTGGTGGTGGCTTGTATTAAAGTGGTAGTAGCACTGATGGAAAGAAGTGAACACTCACTTTGAGGATGTCTGGAGAGAACAGTCAGCAAGACTTGAAAAAGGATTGGATGTTAGGGGTGAGGAGAAGGGAGGTGTCAAAGGAACCTCAAAGTCTGACTTGAGAAACCAGGTAGTTGAAGGTGGCATTTCAAGAGATGGAGAATGGGGCACCTGGGTGGCTCAGTCAGTTAAGCATCTCACTTCAGCTCAGGTCATGATCTCACGGTTTGTGGGTTCGAGCCCCACGTCGGGCTCTGTGCTGACAGCTCAGAGCCTGGAGCCGGCTTCAGATTCTGTGTCTCCCTCTCTCTCTGCCCCTCCCCTGCTCAGGTTCTGTCTCTTTCTGTCTAAAATGAATAAACGTTAAAAAATGTTCTTTTAAAGAGATGGAGAAAAGTACAGGAAAGCTGGTTTAAAACTTTAATGTAAAACAGGTCTGTAACAAAAATCAAGGATGAGAAGAGGGATAGCAAAACACAGTGGTTGTTTTAGAAGCTTGTTTTCTTATTTGCTGACCAGTGTTGCTTCTGATCATTTTGAATCTCCTCCCCCTGTGATGTGTAATAAACACCTTCACTCGTTATCAGTAAGTTACTTTTTATCGGGGCAGGGGGGAGGATAATGGTTAAGGTCATTGCCTCCAAGACTAGATGACTTGGATTTGAACCCAAATTCCAGCTCCTATGAACCCCAAGCTCAGTTCCTCCTCGGGGAGAGATGGGTAATTACAGTCTCTAACTTAGAGAGCTGCAATGAATCTTAAATGAGTAGATATTTTGCACATCTGGGGAACGACTGTTAACAGGTATGAGGTTTCTTTTCAGGGTGATGAAAATGTTCTGAAAGTAGATAGCCATGATGGTTGCACAATTTCCTGATATACTAAAACCACTCAATTGTGGGCTTTAAAAGGGTGAATTTTATGTGGCATATGACTTGTATCTCAAAAACATATTTTGAACAGCACTTAAAACCGTATTTGGCTAAGTGCTAAGGAAGTGTTCAGCAAATAAACTAAAATAAATTGAAAAAACATTAAGTTATTATTTCAGATTTAAAAGTCTTTGTTCTTCCATTCCTCCAGTCTCCCACCGCAGGGGATTGTTCAGAGTCTGCTTCACTCCTGCAGAGCCTTCATCTATACCCGTCCCCTCCCAGGTGGCTCCCTTCCAACTCCAAATGTCCCTCTTTGTGTCGCATAAATACCGCTCCCCTGAGGCCCTGTGCCCCAATTCAGCACCACACTCATTTTTGTGTATCCGGATCAAGAAACAAAATGCCTTCTATTTAACAAGATTCCACCCTAATTAAAAAGCAATTGTGGTTGGGACTCCTGGGTGGCTCAGTTGGTTAAGCATCAGTCCCTTGATTTCAGCTCAGGTCATGATCTCACAGTTCATGGGGTCGGGCTCTGCACTGACAGTGTGAAGCCTGCTTGGGATTCTCTCTTCCTCTCCCTCTCTCTCTCTGTCCCTCCCCTGCTGGTTCTCTCTCTCTCAAAATAAAAATAAATGAAAATCGTTTTTAAAAAAGCAATTGTGGTTTATGTTTTCCTTTTACTTACAAAAGTTATTGTGATAGAAATTATATATTTTTTAATTTCTTAACGTTTATTTATTTTTAAGAGACAGAGAGAGACAGAGCATGAGCAGGGGAGGGGAAGAGCAACAGGCAGACACAGAATCCGAAGCAGGCTCCAGATTCTGAGCTGTCCGCACAGAGCCCAACGCGGGGCTCGAACTCACCAACCGCGAGATCATGACCTGAGCTGAAGTCAGATGCTTAACCGACTGAGCCACCCAGGCGCCCCAGAAATTATACAATTTTAATGGAAAGAACTCAGAAGATAAAGTGGAAAGGAAAAACTGGATTGATTAGCTAAAGATTGAGAAAGCACAGATGGCTCTGAAAACCAGGATCTTTTACCTTCTCATCCACCTTTATAAAAAAAAAAAAACAACATAATTTTGGCCCCAGACCTTTGTATTTACTGTTCTCTCGACACAGAATGCTTTTCCAACAAGTTGCCACATGGCTCACTCCCACACTCCACTCAGGTCTCTGGTCAAATGTCACCAATCCACAGCAGCTCAGGATTCCCGGACTACCCACGCTCCCTCGTGCTGTCTTTCCTCTCTACAGCTAGTCTTCCGATCGTGTATCCCACATACTGTAGTATCTACTTATTTACTGTCCCACTTCTTCCCACTAGAACATCAGCTCCCTCAGAGCAGTATTTTGTCTTCTGTCACTCTCTGTGGTGGCCCTAGCACCAAGAACGGTGCTTGATACATACAAGACACCCAGTAAATATTCACTAGACGAATGAATGAACAAATAAATGGATGATGCAAGAAGCCAACATCCAACATGTATTCCAGACAAGGGGTAATATTTTGCAGAGATGCTGTCACTGTACAATGGGTGGCACTTGGGCTCATCTGTATCATTTCCCCGGGTACCATGGAGACTTCTAAGAAGCCATTGTTCTGGAATAAAATTACAGGGGGAAATTAGTCAATTCAAAAGTATTCATGCTTCCATATATCAACAGAAAAGGGGGGGAGATACCAGTCCCACAGTTGGCATTCTTCTAAGTCTTAAAAAAAACAACTGTATGTTGTCTCTGCTTCTCTTGCCATTTTCTTCATCAGGTTGAGAGCTCCCCAGGGGAAGAGGCTAGGGTGGCAGGGGGATTTAAGACATGACCATGTCTGGGACAGGGTGGTTGTGTTTCCCAAAGTTCTATGAGCTGTCTAGCAAATTACTGAACCCAAGGCAGGGGGGTAATGAGAACCCCAATGTATAGCCAGCTGGTTAGAGCACAGGTGGCAACCTTTTACTTGTGACTGGCATCTGAAGAGGGTGAGTCTTGTGGAAATGAGCCCTGAACCTGTGGGGTCTGACATTAACTCCAAGCTGATGGTGTCAGAACTCAACTGAATTGTAGGACATCCAGCAGGCGTCAGGAGAATTGGTCCATATGAGAAAAAAACCCACCCATCTGGTCACAGAAGCGCTCTGTGTCAGTGGCAGAGAAACATGAGTTTTTTCTCTTACACAACCCCAGGAAAGCTGAAGCAGAAACCCTGGGCATGGGGCCCAGCAGTCTGTGTGCTAACGATCAACAGGTGACACTGGTGGAAATTCAAGTCTGAGACCGTCGCTTGCTCCCCCTGGGAAGTCCCGGAAATGTCTCCCCCTCCTCCACACCTTCCCCTCGGCAGAATCCTTCCATCTGGGCACACGGCACCAATTTCCAACTAACACACCTCACTGCTCACCTCTATAGCTCTAAATAGTATGCTTATGCCATTGTTTTATGTTTCGAAACAGTTCTGATTTTCAATTCCTGCTGACCTCTGAACACAAAAGCTAAGTCTTTCATGCTTGGCCTGGGAATCAATTCGAAATGTTGAAAACCAATAAATAGCATGCATACTATTACAGGACTGTGTGTAAAGAGCACGTACAATGTTTAGCACACAGGAAGCCCTCCACCAATAGCAGTTGTCACTTTTATGACAAGGTGAATGCTGTTCATGTGGCAGCCAGCCTCCAGTGTGGTCCCCAGTGATCCTCACCTCCCAGTATTCACATTTTTTTTAAGTTATTTATTTTGAGAGAGAGTGTGTGTGATGGTGCACAAGTGGGGGAGGGGCAGAGAAAGAAAGAAAGAAAGAGAGAGAGAGAGAGAGAGAGAGAGAGACCGACCCAAGCAGGCTCCTTACTGTTCAGCACAAAGCTCAACATGGGGCTCGATCCCACAAACTGTGGGATCATGACCTGAGCTGGAATCAAGAGTCGGACGCTCAAGTGACTGAGCCACCTGGGCGCCCATGGTATTCACGTCTGTGTGACTCCAAAATGTATCACAGTGAACAGGGTTGACCTATTAGACCAATAGAATATCACAGAAATTACACTGTATGATTACCAAAGCTAGGTTATAAAGAACATTGTGACTTCTGCCTTGTTCTCTTGGGATTACTTGACCTAGGGAAAGCCATCCCCAACTGGCCCACCATGTTAGGGAGCCACTTTGGAAGCGGATCCTCCAGCCCCAATCAAGCCTTCAGATGACAGTGGTCCTGGCCCACATGTTAACTGCAACCTCATGAAAAATCGCGAGCCAGAACCACGCAGCCAAGTTGGTGCTAAATTCCTGACCCACAGAAACTGTAAGCAATAATAAATGTCAATTGTTGTCTAATCCACTGAGTGTCAGGGTAACGTATCTTGCAGCAGTAGATAACTCCTGTAGCTTATCGCAGAGTCAGCCATCCTGTTGAAGAACCATATTTCACAGTACTAGGCTAGCTCTGAATGGCAGTATTTCAGGCAACATAAAGACACGCAACCAGAGGCTGAGACTTTTAGCCTGAGCAAAAACATGGTGTAAATTTTCTGCAAAACTGTCTCCTGATCCTAGCGGCAAACCCAAAGCCAACTCCCCGCGCATTCTAGGCTCCACGTCGGCAGCTCACTGAGACCTTTAAGCGTAGACATTTTAACAAAGAGACAAAAGGGAAGGCTTTCCAGAGCTCACCCTTTACCACGCTGCTGCTCCCCCTCCCCACGTCTTCTGCACTGCAAAAAATTACCTGAATGGTTTGTTAAAACTACAGGTCCCAGGTCCCCATCCACAGGGATTCTGAATCAGTGGCTTTAGTCGAGACTCAAGAATCTGCTTTTTAAAGGAGCCATCCTCCAGGAGATAGCAAATGTTGGTGAGGATGTGGAGAAAAGGGAACACTTCTACACTACTGGTGGGAATGTCAATTGGTACAGCCATTATGGAAAGCAGTATGTCAGTTCCTCAAGAAATTAAAAAAATGAACTACCACGTGATCCAGCAATCCCACTGGTGGGCACAAAGGAACTGAAATCAGTGTCCCAAAGAGATATCTGCATATCAGGTAATGTTCACTGTAGATCTTGGTTGCACAGCCAAGATGTGCAAACCACTTAAGCATCCATAAATGGATGAATCAATAAAGAAGATGTGGCCTTACACAGTGGAATACCATTCAGCCATGAGAAAGAAGGAAAGCTGCCATCTGTGGCATGAATGGATTGTTGGAGGCATTATGCTAAGTGAGGTAAATCAGACAGAGAAAGATGAATACTGTAGGACATCATTTATATGTGAAATCTAAAAAAAATGAGCTTGCAAAAACAGGAATAGAATGGTGGTCACCAGGGGCTGGGGCAGGGCGGGGGAGGGGAGCAGGTATGGGAATTGGCAAGATGTTCTTTAAGGGGACAAGCGTACAACTAGCAGATAAATAAGGTCTGGAGATCTAACGCACAACACAGTGATTACAGTCAACAATACTGTATTATAAACTTCAAGGTTGCTGACAAACTAAATCTTGGGGCACCTGGGTGTCTCAGTCAGTTAAGCAACTGACTTCAGCTCAGGTCATGATCTCAAGGTTCATGAGTTCAAGCCCCGTGTCAGGCTCTGTGCTGATGGCTCAGAGCCTGAAGCCTGCTTTGGATTCTCTCTCTCTCTCTCTCTCTCTCTCTCTCTCTCTGTGTCCCTCCCTTGCTCTCACTCTCTCTCAAAAATAAGCACTTAAAAAAAATTTTTTTTAAAAGAACTTAGACAACACTTTAAAAAGTTGCTGACAAGCTAAATCTTCACCACTCTCAACACACACACACACACACACACTGATAAATATGTAACATGATCAAGGTGTTACCTACCACTACTATAGTCATCATACTGCAGTACATGAGCCCGTCAAACCAACGCATCACAGACTTATACAATGTTGTATGTCAATTACATCACAATTGTTTTTTAAGCCATCTCCTTACCCCCACTCAGGTGATCCTGATGCGGACAGTCCCTCTCCACACTCAGAGAAAAGATGCTCTATGGAACGGTGTCTCTCCTCCCCCCCTCCCCCATCCATTAGCTGACCTGAACGCGGCTCGTGAAATGGGAGTAAATCAAAAGTATTTGAGCACAAATGAGCCAGGCCTTCTCCAAGTCTGAAGGCAGAGGACAGCAAGCTGAGCTCCATTATGTAAACTACGTACAATCACAATCCTTTCTCAGCCTCATAAAAGATCCACCAGTGAATATAACTCGGAGATAAATTCCCCTGAAAGAATCAGAGGCTACTCCTACCCCTTGGGTTTTTTTCTTTTCTTTCCCAGTTCTGCAAATCGGAGGGAATTACATCTGTCTCATTATATCAGTTGTTTAGGACCAAGACTGTTTTTAATGGCTCTTGAATGTCTCCCAGACAATGCGGGGACAACAACTTGGAAACCTTGGAAATCTTAAGTGTGAAACAAGAGTCTGGTTTCTTCCCGCTTCCTCGCCTGGTTCTGCTCAGGGACGCCGATTCAAAATACTCATTTCCTCAGCCAAGTCAATACCCTTGATTATTTACCACAGAAGTTATTAAAGCAGATTGATGTGCAGAAGCTTAAACTCTGCTGGTGTCCAGGCTCACTGCGGTAGGTAACGAGATCAGGACTTTGTACCTCACTGAAGCATAAAGATTCTATTTTTAAACGAGACCAAGAGATCACCTCAAACAAAGAAACCCATAGATACAAAAGTTGAAACTCCATATCCCAAGAGGAGAGCCCACCCTGATGAGTGCCCTTTTGAGGGGCAGCACAATAAATCATTTTCCACACTAACATTCGGTTAGTATTTATAAATTCACTACAATTTACATGTGCAAGATTGCTGGAAGCAGGAAACCAAGATCTGTTTCTATTCCATAGGCTTTATGGCAGTGTTTGCCAACTGGTGATTCCTGGGGCCCCATCCAGAACTCAGAAATATTTGGTTCAACCTCTAAAGACTTGAGAGGACTGGTCTCCTTGTTTGTTTCTAAGTCATTGCCAACATTTAAAAATCAGATTTTTACATCCTTTTTTTTTTTTCCCCAAATGTTTATTTATTTTGGGAGAGAGAGCAAGCATGAGCAGGGGAGAGGCAGAGAGAGAGAGAGAGAGAGAGAGAGAGAGAGAGGAGAGAGAATCCCAAGAGAATCTGGGCTCCACACAGTCAGCACAGAGCCCGATTCAAGGCTCGATCCCATGAAACATGAGATCACAACGAGAGCCAAAACCAAGATTCGGACACTTAACCAACTGAGGCCACCCAGGCACCCCATGAGATTTTACATTCTTTAAATGCAGACAGCAGGCTTGGGTCAGTCAGCATTTTCTGTGCAGCATTCTGTGCAGGGTCTTGTGACCCTGGGGTTCAGGAATTCTGACCGGGCTCGGCCAGATGGCTCTGCTGGTCTGGGCTGGCTTGGCTGTCTTGCTGGGCTTGTTCAGGTGTTTGCAGTCCTCTGGAGCTCAGATGGGGGCGGGACGTCTACGACAGCTTCAGCTGGGATGACTCACTCTGTTCTCCCTGGTCTCCTCTTCCAGAAAGGCCAGCCGGGTTTGTTCCCACGGTGACCATTTTTAGGAGCAACAGTAGAGTGTACAAGACCCTTTGAGGCTCCGGCTCAAAATGCACACACACACCACCACCCCTGCTGCATTGCACTGGCCAAAGCAAGTCACGGGCCAGCCAGAATCAAGGGGTGGAAAACAGACCTCACCACGGAACGAGAGGGGGAGAATCTGCAACCACCTTTGCAATTTGCCACGCAGCTTATCTTAAGAATTCAGGAGACAGGACCACCTGGGGCACACGATGTGCCAGAACCAGAGGCAGCTGCCCCCTTAGATGGGTATGGTGGTTTACACAGGGTCTGTCCCTGTGGGGGAGGTAGGGTTTGCTATTCCTGATCCCAGGATGACCTCCCACCCCATATACCCCAAAGACCCGTCCCCAGCCACGAACACAGCTGCTGTGCAGTACCCCAGAGTCACTTTTCACTCCTCAGAAAACATCCCCTTTCTCTTTATCCTGTTTCTTCCAACACCCCCTCATTGCTGCCAATAAAGATCCCATTTTCTGCCGGGAGACTCAGTAGGGGGAGGGGGGGGACATGGAAAGTGGGAAGGAGGATAATTACCCAATAGCTGGGAGACTTAGGGAAAAAACGACCTTGGAGCCAGACCACTCGGGGTCCCCTCCTGGCTCTACCTCTCCGTTCACTTTGTCTGTCTGAGACTCAGGTCCTCTTCTGGAAAATCATACCTGCTGCGTTCACATACTTCTCCCTGAAGACATTATGTCAATTGATCTATTCATCTTGCCTAAGCGTGGACCCATGCTGGTGTAACAAAAAATTTAAACACAAAAGGACAACGACCCAAAAAAGCACTCAGAGGAATGAGTGGTAAGGTTATTTCCACGTTGAGCCCTGAATTTAAGACGGGCTTCCTACAAAAGGGAATTCGCGACTCGTCTGCTTTAGGGAATGCTGAACGGGCCAGAGATTCCATTGCCCAGGGAACTGAATTCAGCAGCCGCATCTGCAAACGGTAAGAAACTCGCCCCAAACCGAAGTCCTGGCAGGGGCCTCGCCTCTCCGCGCTCGGAGCCTCGGGAGGGCCTGCAGCGCCACCTGCTGGGCAAGGACGCTCAGAACAGGGTTAGGCGTGCGCCGGGCCACACTATAGAGGGTGAAAAAACTCGAGGGTCCCTCACTGGGAACCACCTGCACGTACCACTTGGCTGCAAAACAGCGGGACTCAGGTGCCCTGACGCCCGTCCTGAGGCCGAGCCACCTTCGAGTGCAGACTGCCCTCGTGCACGAGCACGCAGTCAGCCCCGGAGCGTGCCCCAGATGCTGCGGGTTAAGGCTTCAATGAACTTGCATAGCTTGGGAAGAAAGGAAGCCCCCCCCCCCGACCCCCAACGTCAGGGAGGGCCCTGCAGCCCCAGATATCCTTCCCCTAACCTCCCTAAGCCTTAACTGCCTCGTCTGCAAAATGGAAATGATGAGAATACCCACCCCAGGGGTTGCATTGAGGCGTAAACGTGACGATCCATAAAAAGCACCCAGAGCCTGGCAGCTATCAACGTCAGGCCGGAATCTCCTCTACGGAATAGTAATATAATAACAAGAATGAGGAGTAGTGGTCCTCCCATCCTCCGTCCTCCCGGAGTACAAGAGCAAATACCATGGATTTACTATGTGCTAGGCTCTCTTCCAAGAACCTTACCTCCACCGAACCTCAAGCATTCCCATAAAGTCGATAATATTATTATCTCCATTTCACAGAGAAGGAAATAAACTCGGAGAGGTTAAGTAACTTGGCCAAGGCCAGCTAACAAGGCACTAGCAGTACTAAAAGTCAAACGCCAGCAGCCCGCATCTGGAAGCGATAAAAACCGTCATTCCTGGAGACGTATTGGCAGGTCAAATGCCTCCCCACCTGCCACCCTTTTTCTTGGAAATCTATTAACAAAGGGGAAACTAAGCAAATCAAATGGCTTTGCCCCCCACCCACCCAAGACCCCTCCAGGATGCTTTCCGTGCCTGCTGAGTTCCTCGTTGGCGTGGTGGTCCTGGGTACTTGTCACCATCTTACAAAGAGAACATGGTGAGGATGTACCAGGCTAAAGGACTTCAAATCACTTGCTTGTCACTCCCACAAACCAGTCGGTGGCTAGAGCCCAGTGTTCTAGGACACACTGACCCAGGTCAAAACCGGACGGCGGAACGGTGCCCAAAGCTCGAGGCCAACCGCGGAAGGCTAACGAGCAACACTTCCAAATTGCTAGGAGACAAATGAGCGATTGGTGCGCGCGCACGCATTTCCGGGTCATCCAAGTACCAACATCACTTTAAAATGTCCCTGCGTGTGGAAGCCTGAGAACTGGCCCAGCGTGGCTGGCTTCCCGGACGAATGGGACTCCGTTCCCACTGATGTCTCTCGCAAACCCTGGAATATAACCTTTCCAAAGGGAGAATCTTGACTTACCCCACCAGGCGGCTCTTCTTTCGTCTTCCCCACTCAGTTGATGGCCCGCCGCCCCTCCGGAGCTGGGGGTGAAGTCCTGAGCCCTGCAGGTGCCAACGCCCGGGTCCCCCTGGCATCCGAAACCGGCCAGCGCACGGAGCGCACGCAGCACAGAGAGACACGGGAGACGGAGGCAGGCCACCCCAGGGGCAGTTTTAAGCAGCCAGGGAACCTGGGGAGGGGCACCTCTCCGCCCCCACCGCCAGAAGCTTGCAGTTTATACAGAGGCCTCAACCGAGCTCAGTCAGCGTCCGGACGGGCTCAACACCACCTGCCGCCCTCCAGGCCGCAACGGTGAAAATGGCTCCCTCCCCAGATCGGTGGGCGGGGCCAACTCCAGGGTCAGGGGCGGGGCCAGGGCTCTCCAATTGCCGGGTCGATCCGGGGTCACGAGCTATCGGCGACCTCGCGTCCTCGCCCCACCCCAAGTCTTCCCTCGTGCATCTGGTGTCCTCCCACGTGGCCCCCACGTCACCACCAGAGCCCAAGGCACGTTCTCTCTCTCTCTCTCTCTCTCTCTCTCTCTCTCTCTCTCTCTCCCCCCCTTAGGCCTGCAAAATCCTCCTCCGGGGGCTCTCTGCTTCAGTCTCCCCCAGCCCATCTGCACACCAGAAACATAGAGGGACCTGATTAACACGCTCGTAGGATTGTGGCGCTCGTGGGCTGAAAGCACTGCATCGAGAAGGAAATCGACTGCTCTGGCCCCTGGCAACTTTTTCTGGCCCGGTCATGCCCCTCACTCCTTGTTCCGGCCACTCAGGCTCCTCTGAGTTCCCTGCTCCTCCCCCCACCCCCCCTTCCCAGCACGCCAAGCTCACCTCTTTGGACAGGCCACCCTGCCACCTCCTGTGCTTGGCAGCCTCTTCCCACTGATCTTTGCACCCTTCAGATGGCCAATGCCTCTTCCTCAGGGAGGCCTTTCCGACCACCCAATGCCCACAATTCATGACGCTATCCTCGCTTGGCTATTGGTTTACCGTCCATCAACCCCACCCAAAATGGGAGCTCCGGACGAGCAAGGGCCGCGCCGAGCCCTCCATCCGGTAACAGGCGCAATACGGGGCAGATCACAGATGCTCAAGAAATATTTGAGGGAGGAGAGAAGGGAGGAGGGGAAGGAGGGAATGAGAAAACAGTTATAACCCAACAAGAGAACAACCATTAGTTATTGATATAATTTATAATAGCTAACAGCCACTCTTGAGCTACACAGTATTCTGAGCACTTTCCATGTGTTAATATGAATCCTCACAATTCTCCCATCATGTACCTGCTATCACTGTCCGCGTCACCTAGATGCAGAAACAGAGGCACAGGGTAAGGACCTGCCTCCTGCTTTACAGGAAGAAGGTGACGTAGCTTCAGCTTGAACCCCGGCTTCGCTCCAGAACTTGACTCTCACCGCCCCTGGGAAGGTCCTAAATGTCCATCGAATAGGAAAAGGGGTAAACCCCCTTCTGGCACGGCCACCACAGAGAATGCAATGCAGCCATTTAAAGAAAGATCAAGTCAGAGCACCTGGGTGGCTCAGTCGGTTAAGCATCTCACTTCAGCTCAGGTCGTGACCTCATGGTTTGTGGGTTTGAGCCCCACGTCGGGCTCTGTGTCAGCCTAGAGCCTGGAGCCTGCTTCGGATTCTGTGTCTCCCTCTGTCTGCCCCTCCACCGCTCATGCCGTCTCTGTCTCTCAAAAATGAATAAATGTTAAAAAAAAAAAAAAAAAAAGAACGATTAGGCTGCTCTGTATTTACCCACACGGACAGATGTCCTTGATAGGATAGTGGGTAAAAAAGCAAACGAAGGACACATTATAATCCCATTTTTGGAAGAAAAAAAAAAGACAAAACTAGATGGGACTATTCACATGTAGAAAGCTTCCTGGAAGGACACAAAGGCCCTAACCCTGTTGGCTCCTGGGAGGACCCTCCCTGGTTCTCTTGCTGCAGGCTCAGGGCACAAGAAACTTTTCCATGACATCTACCAGACCAGCCGATCTAAAATCACCCCGCCCACTACTCCCCAATCCCTTACCTCTCTTCCACATGGCACTTACTGCTGCCCGACATCAGAGTATACTTACTTAATGCCTGTCTAGATAAGGGTGAGATCAAGTTGGAAAAAAAGGATTTGGAATAACTGGGTGGCTCCGTTAAGCGACCGGCTTCAGCCCAGGTCATTTCACGGTTCATGAGTTCAATCCCAGCATCAGGCTCTCTGCTGTCAGCACAGAGTCCACTTCAGACCCTCTACCCACCACCACCCCCCCTTCTGCTCCTTCCCTGCTCACTTTCTCAAAACTAATTCTTAAAAAATGTTAATGAATTTTCCATGGTGCAAAAGGAGACCCCTCCTTTTCTTAGAGCATTTCCTTTAGAAAAGTTGAAAACTCCTTTTCTGCCCCTGCGAGATGCACGCAAAGCTTTTTAAAGGTGAGATCATCTCTTGCCAGTTTTACAACCCAGAAATGTGTTTCTTCAGAGTCTGAGAGCCATCTCTTTGACATGTGGACCTACTGAAAGATAGCAGTGGAGGGGAGGGGCTCACTTAGCTGACTAGCTCCCTGTTAGAATCTCAGGCTTGTCATAGAGACACGAGAAGTTTTTCTATCGCTTTGGAGAGAGACAATTAGCAATCACAGTGGCCGTCCCAATTACCGGTGGATTTGAGATGAACTGTGTGTGACACACGGTGCTTTCAAACCCTCTTCCTTGAGAGCGAGTTATCGTTTATCCTGAGAAGACGGGCGTAATGGGCTGCAAATGCTCAGTGGCACAAAAGGGTGAGATTTCTTTCAGTCTTGGGTGAATTGCCTGTGATACGTATCCCATCCTGGCTTAATGTTTATTCAATACTAAAACTGTTTTATTTCTCTTTCCCTTCTGTGAAAAGGTTTTCTGAATTGTCAGGAGCTTTTGTTTTAAATTATAGGTCCCCAACATCTCTTCCCCAGTAGAGCACAAGCTCCGCGGGACGTTGTGTCTTCCTAGGTCACGCGTGTGCCCCCAGCACCTGGAATGGTGCCCCGCACTGAGGTCAGGTGTTCAAAACGTGTTTGTTGAAGGAATAAACAAAGTTACCCGCCACCTCACTTGAATTTTATTTCTTACAGTGAGCAAGTATTATTTATTAGGGGCAAAACAAAAAAATCAATCGAGCTTTTAACATCACCACAATTGCCAACAGAACAGGTAGGCGCTGGTTTGCTTTATGGATATTGATTTTGTGTCCTGTTAGACCCCATGCTTTTCAGATGTGAGTCAGTAGTCACAGTGGTCAGTAAAGCCAGTAGTCAGTAAATCGTTACTAGGAACTACTTCAGACGTTCTCATTAGCAACCATTTCAGACATCACACACGAAAAAGAAAGAAATCTTCAGAGATCAGAGTCCCGATTAATCCAGATCCTTCCTAAGCACTAAACAGCGATCTGTTTCTGTCTCCAAAACAATCGCGGGGAGAGTCTCAGGTGCATCTCAGCACCTCCAGCCTCCAACAAGCTACCCTTTTTCTCAGGGGTGGTTTTATGAGTAGTGTCTCTCCCTGAGTGGCTTCACTGAACTGGACAGCTCAGGTCCCACGCCCCGAGCCCCCCACCTCCAAGCCTTTATTTGTGTCTCCCCCACATCAATCACCCTCTCCTCAGAATGAATGAATGGATGGATGGATGGAAGGATGGATGGATGGATGGATGAAGTACACACCATGTGCACTATGACTAGCTTTCTGGAGGGCATTGTGTGCTCCAGACCCCATTCCAAGTACCCTGTGTGCATAGTTCCTCGTAATGTTCACAGCAACCCTGTCAGGTGGGTATAGTCATCGTTCCCATTTCACAAAGAACTGAGGTTCAGAGACGTTGAGTGACTTCTTTAGTCACATAGTGCACAGTAAAGCAGGGGCACGCCCCCAGGAAATCTGACCCCAGAGCCCCAAGATCTTGGCCCCAAACGCCAAAGTGTCGTCAGTCCCCAGTCTTCTACTTACTAGTGGAAAAAAGAAGAGAGAACCCAACAAGGCAGGAAGTGGGGCGGGAGGGTTCAGAATCTCCTCACCACGCACGTTTTCTGAGCTCCCGCCACAGGCCAGGCAGTAGGCGAAGCACTTGAACGCTGGTGTCCAACTCAAGCCTCGCACCAGCACTGAGGTGCTTACCGTCATTGTCCACATTTCAGAGACAAGGACCCCCAAGGCATCGAGATGGGAATGATTTGCCAGGGTGCCACAGGTAGTAAGTGGCAGACTCAGAATCACACCCAGGTGCGTCTGCCCCCACGGCCCACGTTCTCAGCCCGGATTCTTCCCCAGAGAGATGGAGAAAAGCAGAGAACACGACCCAAAGTGAGTCCAAGTTCAAACAGGGGCAGGGCTCCCACGGGGTGAGCCAGAAGGAGAAAGGGGTCACTCTGAAGTGAGACGCTGCCGCTACCGCTGGTGACCCTTGTCAACACCGGCCTAAGGGGTGCGGGGGGAGCCCCACATCCTAGGAATGAAGGAGTCGAGGGCTGTCTCCGTGTGTGTCGCCTCAATGACTAGAACCGGACCTGTACTTCTCCACCTCCTTCATGCCTGGCACAACACTTAGCAGCACATGGATGCTGAATGCGTAGATGCTGAACAAATGAGCGAATGCACATCTCCCTCCGCACAGGGACAAGAATCAGTAAGTGCTGCCTGACGGAAGCAAAGCCCACACACATCATCAGTACCCCGTAAGGACACGCCAAACACGCCAGTACATGAAGGGATGAGATTATTCCACGGAGAGGGTTACTAATACCATCTGTTGCTGCAAGACATCACACATAATCGGTATTGAAAAAAGGGCTGGGAGACTTGGTCATTAAGTCCACGTTATAAGAGCAAAAAGAAAAAAAAAAAAAGGAAATCGCCTATATATATCCATTATAATCTGTATGAGTCCACTTGGGCTCCCTTAACAAAATACCACAGACTGGGGACTTGAACACCTGAAGCTTCTGCCTCACAGTGCTGCAGGCTGGAAGTCTGAGATCAGGGTGCCACAGCCTGGTCCGGGGCCGGTGACAGCCATCTTCCTGGCTTGCTGGCCGCCTTCTCGCTGTGGCCTTACATGGCAGCCAGAGAGAGGGTGCAGGGTCTCTTCCACGCCTTATAAGGGCACTGATCTCATCACAAGAGCCCACGCTATGACCTAAGCTCACCCTATTTACCTCCTAAATTCCTCGTCTCCCAATACTATCATACCAAAAGTTAGTGCTTCGACATAGGAACTTGTGGGATGAGGGGACACAAACATTCAGTCCATAACATCCATTACTAGGAGACTGGATTAAGTAAATCATGGTGCACCAACACCATAGAATGCTCTGCAGCTTTTAACATGTTCTCATGTACACTTTTCACAGCACCCTTTGAGATGGATGCTATGACTCCCACCTCCTACAAGGAAAGAAGCAAAGACTTATTTGGAGCCCCGGCTCAGGGCTGAGCCAGGTTCTAAGCCAGGCCTGTACCACAGCACAGCCATGAATCTAACCACCAGATCTTGAAACAACAAGGCCTTCCTTTCACACAGCACGGTACCTGGCCCACAGCAAGTGTTCAGAATAATAAATGCTGATTGGAAAGGAACAGACGGGATGCAAGAAGTGATGGATGGGTGGGGGCACTTGGGTTTGCCTTGGGAAAAGGGGCAGAAACAGAAGGAGGTGGGGAATGGCCTGGAGGGATACAGGGAGGTGGCCGGGGCAATGAGTCAAGACTCAAGCTTCCCCTCTGGGCAGAAAACATTTGCGACAGTCACTGCATAATCTAACAAAGAAAGAGAAGGAGAAGAAAAATGCTCTTGTCCACAGGAAGACTCAGGTATGGCCAGAGAATATGCACTGGGAAAAAACGCAGCAGTTGGTCCCCAACACTGCCCACTTTCCATCCTAACACAGTCCCTCTGCCTGTGTGGGGGCATATGGAGCCCCCACATTCCTATAGACACAAGTCACGGTGAGTAATCACAGGCCCTGGACCCCAGAGCGGATTAATAACGTGTTCCCTTGGAAACTGGGAAAAGGGGCTTCTCTGCTGGAAGGGAGGAATCTTTGTCCTTCAGCACCTCACCCCCTTCCATCTCAACCCTTCACACGCGTGCGCGCGCGCACACACACACACACAGTCAACGTCTGCCGCTTCCCACTTGCACACATTCTCACGTTACCCACTCCCTCCCACACGTGCACACAGTCCTGTGGCATCATCTGTGAGTTACCCCCCACCCCCCACCCTCCACCACCTCTTTGCCAACAGAACCTCAACTGTATTCGGGGAGACAACGTGCCTGCAACAAAGCCAGCTCGGCTTGTGGTTGCCAGATCCTCAGGTTCCAGACTCCCTTGCAGCTAAGAGCGATCATGTGACACAGTTCTAGCCAATGGGACAGAAGGGGCTTTTCATGGTGGGTGGAAGCGTGAGGGTTCCGGGAAGAGTTTTCATTCGCTGCCCAACTGAATCTAGGCACATCCATTCCCAGCTCCTTCCAGAACCTTCCAGGCAGAAAGGCTAAGGTTTCCAAGACTCCTTTGCAGTTGAGTTTCTGGATGTGAATTTGTCTCTGCCAATTGGTTGCACTCACAATATTCTGAAGGCGGACACGGGGCAAAGGCGTCGTCCTGCGGCTTGGGCTCTTTGGTGCTGGGAAACAAGTTTGCGGAGACGCGGAGGCCTTCTGCAGCAGAATTCAGGTGTCCGGTCGCCAGGCCGTGGGTATGGGCGGGTATTTGTGGCAGAGACACAACTCCCCCTTTCCAGAGTCCAGTAACCTGTTTTGCGGGAGCTGGAAAGCAGGTGCGGTGGCAGCAGTTTCCTGACCCCCCGGATCACAGCTCTGGCAGTGCGTTCTAGAATTCATTCATTCCACCGGCCAACTCCTGACGCCCACCTTCCCAGTTGTGGCTGAGAGGGCTGCTTCTCTGGCCGGCCGCTCAATAGTGTGTCCAGAGAGTCTCCTGGGGGCTCAGCCTGCTGCCCACTTCTCTAGCTTTTCTGATGAGTTTCCAAGCACTAATTCCCCGTGCTAAACTCTTTTTTGCCTAAATTAGCAAAGATTTAGAAACATTTAGAATCCTCTAATTTCAACCAAAAAATTCTAAAGATGTCAAGCCTGAGAAGTGTACGAAGTAAGAGGCCTCAGGGAAGGCTCTATTTCTTTGAGCCTCAGTTTCTTCTTCTGTAGGATGGAGATCAAAGATGATTATTATCACTATCATCAATTAATAGTTATTAAAAACTGTGGCCGACTGTATTTCTCAAAGATGGTCACAACAATATTTCCCATCCCATAAGCCTTCCTCACGTGACCTCGCCACTTTCCATCACGTCGGAGGAGTCTAACCCCCTTACTCTCGAATCTGGGCTGCCCCCCTGACTCTTGTAACCTACAGAACACGGCAGAAATCCACGCCGCATAAACTCCAAAAGTGGGGAACACGCGCGAATCTCCCGCCCCGCGAACTCCGCCGGGGCCTCCGGGGCCGGCCCCGCCCACTCCGCGTTCGGCTCCCGCCCCTCCCACCCCGCGTGCCGCTCGAGTTCCGGAGGGGCGGGTCTGGTGGGCGGGGCCTGGAGGGATCGGGCGGCTCGGGAGCCGGAGGGGCCGGGCGGGTGGGCGGGGCCTGGAAGGGTTCGCGCGGCTCCGGTCCCGCCCACGTCGCTCTGGGCTCTGGCCCCGGCGGGCCCCGCCCACCGGCGCTCGTTCCCACTCGGGTCCGCTGCGCCCGCCGCAGCGCTTCGCCGCGCGCCATGGCCGGGCTGCTGGCGCTGCTGGGCCCAGCGGGCCGGGTGGGCGCCCGGGTCCGGCCTCGCGCTACCTGGTTCCTGGGTGCCGCTGCCCCCTGCGCGCCGCCGCCCCTGTTGCTGCCGCTGCTCCGGCCCGGGCCCGAAGCCCCGCTGCTGCGTGCGGCCCGTGGGCACAGCCAAGGCCACCAGGTAAGCCTCCCCACCCCCACCCTGCTCCTGGGGCGCCCGGATCCCGGCCGACCTCCGCGCAAGGACAGCTTGGCTCGCCCAGCTGTGCGAGGCCGAGCCCCTCCAGGGTTCCCAAGGCCCCAATCCCTACGAGCCGAGGGAGCGAGGCTCCCAGTTGACAGGCGGAGAAACTGAGGCTCAGGGAGGTCTGGTGATCTGCCCAAGGTCACACGGTCTCTGGCAGAGCCCCAGGTTCCCAGAGCGTCGACCGGCACAGTGGTGGTAGCCCAGAGTATTATAGCTGGGGCTTGAACTTGGTATTAAGGCCTTCACTTGGCTGTCAGAGTTGTTCCCTCTGCAAGTGGCTCTGGAACGTCCTCCGCACTGGGCGGGGGAGAACGGCTCCGGGAGTGCTGCCGGGGTGCTGCCGCCCTGAACACCTCCCAGCACTTGCAGCTGCTCCTTTTTATCTAACCAAAAGACCAGGCCTCCCTGCCAGACTTCAGGCAAGACTCGGGCAAGAAACACACTGTTTTTCATCCTGACTCATTTCAGTTGCCTTCTATGGGTGGTAAGTGAAAACTCTTTCCCTTCGAGTGGTAATACGGGACTTCCTTTAAAAAAAAAAAAGTTACAGTTTTTTTGTTTTTTGTTTTTTTTTTTAAGTTCATCTTCTTAAAGAAAAACAGTAGTAAAGTAGGGCGGTCTGGAGACACAGGACCTAACAAGCTGGGACTTGAAGAACCCGGCCTCCTGCAGAGGAGTGCCTCAGGCCTTGCCTGCTTCCGTCCCTTCACCGGGGGATGGGATTCAGCCCCTCCACTCCCCAGCTGTGTGAGCGACCTCACCCCAAGGAAGCTGAAGGCTCTGAGCCTGCTTGCTGACCTTTCAAAGGGCTAAAAGTCGGACCTTCCCCAGAAGAGCTGGGAAGCAGGCCTGAGCACAGTGCCAGTGGAGCTTCCTGAATGATGGTTCCCTGGGGACTCACACCCTGACTCTGCCTCCTGTTCCACCGCCTGGTAGCCAGTAGATCCTGTCTCTAAGTCTTGAGCCCTCTACACATATCTGGCTGCCTCCTAGTGATTCTTTGTGGATCAGCCCACCTGTCCCTTCCTCCAGGAAGCCTTCCCTGACCACCAGTGATACCTTGGGTACCTCCACTGCCCTCCCCCTGCCCCCATCGGTCCTGCACTTACCACCTGGAATGGTCTCCTGACTTGCTTGTGTGTCCCGTCAGCCAGCATTAGCTTTGTCCCCAGCCCAGGCCCAGGCACTGGCAGGTTTGTGTATGTGAGCACGTGCGAACGTGTGTATGTATGTGCATGATGTGTATATACAGTGGTGACGAGTGTGGTCGCAGAGTCCCTGCATTCCTGTCTCTACTCACTAGTTCTGTGGCCTTGATCAGATTCCTTCACTTCTCTATTTCTCAGTTTCTTCGCCCGTGAAATGGGATGTTAATAATTCACATTTCATGGAGCTTGAGTGTGAAACAAGGTAATGTGCGTACCTGGCATCGGGTACGTTCTAAATTAACGTTAGCTATTGTTGTCATTGTCACGGTAAATGTGTAAATCACAGGGCCCCATGAGCTACTGGTAGATGGGCAGGATCCAAGTGGGATCGAACCTAACAGGATGCTAGGACAGAACATACTCATCACTCAAAGTGTCACCTCCCTGAGAAGACACTTCCCCGGGGGGGCCTGAGAGCAGGTGGAGGGGTGCCCCTGTCAACTGCCCCTGGTTACTCACAGGCACCTTGGCTTTGGCCGCTGGGAGTAGGGAGTGCGGCTGGGGTCTCCAAATGTGCCAGGAATTTAAGTACCTGAGAGTCGCACCCGCGTCTGCCTTCAGCGGGGAGTCTCCACTGTAACTGGGAGAATCCTGCCCTTTTCACTTAACCCAATTCCGTGGCCTGCGTGTCACCTAACAGCTGCCTAGCCTGCCTGCACTCACACTACGGGAGGGAAATCTCGGGCAGATGACTGGCTCGCTTTGAGCCCCAGTGTCTTCATTTCTGTCGGTTCTGCTCACGTGCCATCTTTTCAGGGAGCCCCTTCCTGATGACCTTATTTAAACCGGCAGCGTCCCTGCCCACAGCCCGACCCGTCTGCCTCCCCTCCTTGGTGTTTCTCCACAGCACGTGGCACATCTGGCTGCCCTGATGCTTTGCTTCTGTTTATTGCCCCTACCCTCCCACTAGACCCTAGGCCCCCTGAGGGTAGAGTTTTGTCTACCTCGTTCGTTGCTGTCCCCTACATTTGCAGCAGTGCCTCGCGTAGAGCTGTTATCCGGGCGTAAGTGAGGCGCAGAGCCTAGTTATTAAGAGCGGAAGCCTCGGAACCAGACTGGGCAGGTTCAGATTCCAGCTCTGACAGATAATTCCTGCGTGACCTTCTGGAAGTTAACTCAACCTCTCCGGGCTTCCCGGATCCTCTTCCGTTAGGTGAGGATGACAGTAGGGCCTGTGTCACGGGGTCGTTGTGAGCATGATCTGCATCGATATTTCCAGGGTACTCGGAGCCATGCTTGGTACAAAGTAAATACAACGTAGTGGTTGGTATTATCGTTACCTAGCGACCCGGTGAAAACAGGTGTCACTCCAAACAATGTGAGCAACTCTTGAACAAAATCTTTGGCTCATTCCTCAAACCCTCCTGCCCCTTCTCAAATAGCCTTTTGTATTTTAATAACTATTAGGATTGAGGGGAGGAGGGAGTCTCTCTCTCTCTCTCTCTCTCTCTCTCTCTCTCTCTCTCTCACACACACACACACACACACACACACACACACACACACACTCACACACAAGGATGTAAAAGCACTTTGGCTAAGCACAGATGCTAGGGGATGTATACTGATGTATGCACCCTGGGCAGTGCCTAACACATCATATCACAGGTACCTGAAGCGTTATTTCACAAAGAAATGAATGCCTGAGAAACTCCCACTCTTACAAGTCACCCCCCCCCCCAAATTCCTTTATTTTAGCCTCTTAATCTCCCTCAGGGTTAGGAAGAAAACCGAATGGCTCACAGTGCTTAAAGATACTTCCCTTTACCACGATGAAAGGAAGAAAACCGTCCAAGATTCAAACTCTAGAAAGTTAGCACTGAACCTTGCTGCTGCCTAACAGGAGATTGTCCATCGTGTCTGAATAGTTTATCCCTCCCGTTGTTTTGCAGTAGATGTTGCTTATTCTGTAGCTGGAAGTTTGGCTGCCTCTGTATTTTTCTTTTTTGGCCAAAAGGCATTTTGCCAAAATAGAGGTTGCAAAGAAAAGAGCCCTCAACAGAGACAGCTCCGCTCAGTTCTGGTGAATGGACTGACAGGGCATGATTAAGTTCGGTCGGGCCAAGTGTCAAGGGTGGAAAATGAAAGGGGCTTTCTCCCTCCTCAGCCTCAGAACGTTGTCTGGCACTTGGTCGGTAGATTGTAGATTACTGTCCTATCAGCGCCTGCCATCTGGCAGCTCCCGTCCCAGGGCTTCCTCAGCAGCTACAAGGCGGGTGGGGCCTTGTTTATCGGAAAGAACTTGAGCTCTGAGCAGCTTTCCTGGCCGGTGGGTGGCAGAGCCAGACAGAAGCTCGGAGGGAAGGGACAATCACACGTGCTGGCCAGCCCGAAGGCACTGACTGGTTTCCCTTCTCCCCACCAAAGCCTTGAAGTCCTGGAAAAGTGTTCCAGAACTTTAGCAATGTTCAGCCTTTAAAGGACAAGAAGGCGAGTCTGACTGCAGAAGTCATGTGGCCTCATGGTGGCCCGTGCAGTGACCCAGCCAGGCACCCACAGCCAGTTTGCCGCTTCCCCAGAACCTCAGTCTCCCCATCTGTCTAAGTGGGAGCCACAGAGGTGCCTACTCATGCATGGGTTTACTATGAGGGGTTTTATGAAATGACACCTTTAAAGTGCTAAGCCTGGGGCCTGGCTCAGTAGAAGGGGCCTATCCTGAGGACACAGATGGTTTTCCTAAAACCTCTCATAAGTGACGCATTACTGCCCATCAGAATGCACTCTCGGGGGCGGGGGGGGGGGGGGGCTGCGGTGCCTGGCTGGCTCGGTCGGCGGAGTGCCACTCTTGATCTCAGGGTTGCCAGTTCGAGCCCCACGTTGGGTGTAGAGGTTACTTAATTAATTAAAAAAAAAAAAATGCACCCTCTGAGACCCATGACCCAGTACTGGATCTCAACCGCCCCTCCCCTTTGGTTAAGTCTTTGTTTTCGTAACTCTGCAAGTGGCCTGCACATTTGATTCCCAGGAATGCGAACATTTAATGAAATTGAGATTAATTCCAAGAGCGAGGCTTATGGGTAGGAGCCCCCAGTGAGCTGCATAGCAGGTGCATCTGAGGACAAGGGAAGACCCTCCTGGAGAACATGCTGAGGGCAGGAAAGAGCAGAGAGAGGTGAAGCAGGATTGGGAAGCAGGGGCTTTACCTGGCAACCCCGGGCAACTGATAACTAATCCCAATGCCCAGGCCTCACCCCAAAGCACAGAATCAGACGCTGCACCCCTGGACAGAGGTACAAACGGACCAGCAGCATCTGGGTCACCTGGGAACTCATACGAAGGCTCCCGCCCTGCTTGCTGAGTCAGAGCTTAAGCCCGCAGGGCTGGGACTCCTGCAGCAGGGTAGGAGCGGGCTGGGAGGTCCCCTGCGGCCCAGAGGAACCTTGTAGGGTTTGGAGGTGCTGCTCTGGGTCCCTGTGTTGTTTTATTTTCCCTCAGGGAGTCCTGTTCCTACCTCCTGGGGACTCGGGGTTGTCACCCTCCTCCCTCTTGCCTTTGAAGTGTGGCTCATATGCTGCACACTCTAAAAATACGAGGCAAAAGCCATCCTGCTACAAGCCAAGAACTGGAGCTAACTGACCCAGATACTTTCTCCCAGGAAGAGCTGTGAGACAGGTCATTAGGATTCAAGAAATCCTTTCATAAACAAGGCACTCTCCATGTTGAGAAGGAGCTTTTTACATTTTTTTTTTTTTAATGTTTATTTACTTAGAGCATAAGCTGGGGAGGGGCAGAGAGAGAGGGAGACACAGAATCAGGGTCCAGGCTCTGAGCTGTCAGCACAGAGCCTGACGCGGGGCTCGAACCCGTAAACCGTAAGATCATGACCTGAGCAGAAGTCAGACGCTTAACTGACTGAGCCACCGGGAGCCCTGGAGGTTTCTTTTTTTAAAGAAATCCAGTGTTCCTGGGTTGTTTCTCCGAAACAATCCAGGCCCTGTAGGTGCTCAATAAATGTTAATAGACGCGTCCTTTCTATGCAAACCCCAGGCAGGGCATTTATGGCCCAGGAATCATCCCTCCCTCTGTCCAGAGCTCAGGGGTAAACCTCGATTCTGGTGGTAAATACACCATAGCTTCCGCTCTATGTGAGCAGTGTGTGCCGCTCAAAGGCACACACCGCCCTTGTTTTGTGGAGTCGAGGATGGGTGTCATGTGCTCCGGCTGTGGACCCAGATTACCTGGCTTCTAGTTTTGGTGACTTGGGGCCAATTCTTTGGCCTCTGGAAACCCGTGTTGCTCCTGTGTGATTTAGGAAGAAAGTCAGGATCTACCTAGAAGGCGGTTGTGAGGACGAAAGTCTACAGCAGGTGGAGAGAAGCATCTGAGCCTTGCCTGGCTCAGAGAAGGTGCTTAATAAAGCATCATCCCCGTCCCCAAGTGTGTGAACCCAAGGTTTTAGTTACTGTTGATGCTCTAACAGCTCACCAGAAATCCAGGGACTTAAAACGACACACATTTATTACCTCACAGGTGTGGAGGCCAGAAGTCCAAAATGGGTCTCAGCTGGGCTAAAGTCAAGGCGTTAGCAGAGCTGGTTCCTTCTGGAGGCTCTGAGGGGGAATCCACTTCCTGACCTCTCCAGTTTCTACAGGCCACATGCACTCACTGGCCTGGGGCCCCTTCCTCCGGCTTCCAAAGCCGCAGGGCCGCCCCTGCGCTTATGACTCTGTTTCTGTCTTCACACCTTCCCTGACCCTCCTGCCTCCCTCTCTTCACTTATAAGGACCCTTGTGATTCCATTGGTCCCACTCGGGAAATCAGTGATGATCTACCCATCTCAAGACCCTTAACGTAGTCACATCTGCAAAATCTTACCTTTTACCACGTAAGGTAACATTCACAGGTTCCGGAGACCAGGACCTGGACATCTTGGGGGCCCATCATTCTGTTGATCATACCCGATACCCAGCCTTTCGGCACGCTTAGTGTTGACATGGGCAGGAGCCTCGGCTGACTGAGGAAGGACAGCAGCTGGTCTCTCACTGGGTAGGAAGGAGAGCGGAACCCTGCGCGACACGAAAGCCGCCGATTCCTGCCCCAGCACATCTCCCCTTCTGTGGTCTGTGCACAGGACCCCGGCAAAATCACTGCGACGACAGGCAGGGACGGCGGCAGCACAGAGGAGAAAAAGCCAAGCAAGTCACAGCAGCTGAGAAAGATTTTTCAAGAGTATGGTGCTGTTGGAGTGTCGCTGCACATTGGAATCTCCTTGATCTCCTTGGGCGTATTTTACACGGTCATTTCAAGGTAAGGTCTCTGACAGTAACAGACTATCATGTAGGATTCTTGGTGAATGAGAACACTTTTCCTATGAATTTTTTATACATCTGCAACTTTCAGCACATTTAAATTTTTAATTTTTTTTTAACGTTTGTTTATTTTTGAGAGAGAGAGAGAGCGACAGAGGCGTGAGCAGGGGAGGGGCAGAGAGAGAGAGAGAGCGAGACACAGAATCCGAAGCAGGCTCCAGGCTCTTCGCTGTCAGCACAGAGCTTGACGCAGGACTCGAACTCACGGACTGCGAGATCATGACCTGAGCCGAAGTCGGCCGCTTAACCGACTGAGCCACCCAGGCGCCCCCAATTTTTTAAATGCCATAAATCTTAGAGGCAAATTGATTGTCTAATCCCTTGCAGTAATAATCTCTCTCTCTCTCTCTCTCTCTCTCTCTCTCTCTCTCTCGTTTTTTGCCTCTTCCCCCAGCGGTGTGGACATGTCTGCAGTCCTGCTTAAACTCGGATTTAAGGAGTCACTGGTGCAGTCAAAAATGGCGGCGGGCACAAGTACCTTCGTGGTGGCCTACGCCATCCACAAGCTGTTTGCACCCGTGAGAATCAGCATTACCTTGGTTTCCGTGCCCTTCATCGTCAGATATTTTCGCAAAGTGGGATTTTTTAAGCCTCCAGCTGCAAAGCCTTGATGAACTCTTCAGTTGTGGGCCTGCAAACCTAGTTCTTTTAGATAGAAATTTGGGGTTAGTCTTAGGATATAGCTTTTTGGGGGTAGGGTGGGGACAGGAAGCTAATTGCTATGTTCTCACGAATAAGTTTTACCTTTCCCAGCAAAACCCAGGGTTTCTGTTAATAATTGTAATCATTTTGCTCCACACATGTTGTAAATGCTGTTTATCACAGGGCTTGTATACCTAATCTAAAATGTCAGCAAAACATCACAAATCGAGTTGTCACCTCCACAAAACATTCCTTCTGGAAGATCGGTGGTGAGGTTCTAGTCTGGAGAAGCCCCAGGGATTCATCTCTGCTCCACTTCGCAAAGGGCAGTGATTCATTAAGCTGGTTTCAAAAATTCCCCTTTCTCCAATATCTGCTGTCAGGCTGCCTGCGGTTTAATAAGCAATATTCTGCAAAACAGCTGCCGGGGCCACAATTAATGAAGCAGGATTTAAGATTTCCCAGTAGGTCATCAGGATCTAAATTAGCATCAACACTTTGACACTGGTTATACTTGTTTCGGGGGGAAGAAAACCCACAACTATTTCTGGTGTGTTTCCTTGATCCTCAACAACCTTCACATCTGGACAGGGTGGACGCCTACCTCAGGCAGGTTTTCTCTCATTTCGTGAAACTAGGCCATTTGTCCCTGTTTAGGTAAAATGCAGAAACTTTGTCCAATCCTAATGGCATCACTCGGCTTCGGCCGGGGCTGGTCCACGGGTGAATTCGGACACTGCGCATGGAGAAAGCTCAGACAATCTTTGCTCAATCTAGATCTCCAGCTTCAGACATTCCAGACCTACGGTCACAATGTTTACATTGTGTTGCTATTCCCATTTTTAATTGAGTTGAAATTATGTTCTATAGGAAAAGATTTTGTATCACTGTCTAGAAAGGAAACTTAGTAGCACGTGCTGTAAATGGGAGGCAACTGCGGAAATAATGCAAAATAATACAACCCGGGTGGGGGAGGGGATGTGTAATTACTTTCCGTTGAGCCAGTTTTACCCGGTAAAGGGTGTTTGACCTGACCTGAGGTCTTCCCTTTTGCTGTTAAGGACATTAGTTAAGAACAGAAACTCAGGCACACAGGTCCAAATGGAGATTTTTGTCCTTGAAGCAGATAGGAGCAGGCAAACCAGAGAGAATTGCTTTCTGTGGGATCCACGTTATGTACCCTCCAGGCCCTACCCACACAAAGCACTGTCCACACTAGGAACCCAATTCAACAAATTCTGCCCTGCCACCATGGTCGAGGGAGTTCCAGGTTTTGTTTGTTTGCCTGATTACGTGTGTGACAGAGAACTCAAGATACCATAAACTGACCATCCTTTTACCACCTGGCTGCTGATGGTTCCCTGGTTAAGCCTTAGCAACCTATGTCCGTAATTTCAGTTCTCTTCCAAGAAGCTCTGTGGGACAAATTCTCCACTTGCGACATCTTTAAAGTGGTTTTTTTTTTCTCCCCTTTTAAAGCAATGAGCCCCTTGCCAAAAGGTTTTACCCATTTAACGTTGGAACTGCCTTTCTGGGATCTAATTCCAAGGACATCTACACGGCTCAGTGAGAGGCCTCATGGAATGTGGGCAATTCCTCCTGTGGCCTGGTCCGTCTACACAGTTGGCTTCGTGCTCCCAACCACCTTCTCTACCGGTCTGCATACCTTTCAGATCCCCAGCAATGCCTATGCAAGAAAAGCTGACAGTCCCTCAGGTTTAAGAGCTGAAATCTGAAACTCTGATTCCATGGAGGAAGTGGAAAGACAGGGCAAGCAATAAAACCAATCATCAAACCAAATAGCCATGGCCTTCTCTCCTAAGTGAGCCCCACCTCCACTCCACTCCACTCCACTCCAGCCGGTGGTCCCAACAGAACAGAGACGCTGGAGACGATGAAGTCAGAGGGTCAGGGACTATGTGAATTCACCAGCAAGATGTACAGATTGCTCGTACTTAACACTGTTTTTATGGAACTAGGGGAATGAAACATGATCTATTTTAAAAATGTAAGCCATTGCTCAGCCCTAATTTTTTATCTGACAAAAGGAGCCGCTTAAGTTCCGTGAAAACGAATAAACATCTTTGTAGCCTACAGAGAACTTTGCATTCCTCTTCCGGGGGAGCCGGAACCGTTGCCGGTTATGAAGCGGCGCGGCGTGTGACTCGTGTGTTAATGTTGTGCTAACACAATGAGCTATTTTCTTTGCTCGTGTGGGTTTGGGGAAATGGCAGTTTAGCTGGTGTCACTGGTGAAGTTAGTCATGTCGTATGAACGACGCTTGGGTGGATGGTGTGTGAAATATCCCGGGGACGGAGAGGTTGGTTTAGGTCAAGACTGAGGAGCAAAGCCTCCTTTGTCCCTCGGGGATTAACTGGATGGACCACTGAAGCTCTACTATGTTTTGAATTTTTTTTCAATATTTGTTTTTGAGACAGGACGAGTGGGGGAGGGGCAGAGAGAGAGGGAGACACAGAATCAGGCTCCAGGCTCAGCTGTCAGCACCCGACTGAGCCACCCAGGCGCCCCTGCTCAGTTGTGCTTTGAAGCTTCTGTGACTGCATCAGCACAGCGGACAAGTTTCTCTGTGCTGGCCTCTTCCTTACAATTAGACGTCTCTGGCATCTAGTTCCTTATGTCAAAAGTTGGCCATGAAAGCACAGGTCAGGAACTTCAGCCCTTCCACTGTCAAGTTCACCACCTTTGGTTGAGGAGAGGATGTTGGCAGCTAGAAACAAACACGTAGCTTGATGCACTAGGAGCACACAGTACAAGAAATCAAAGGGATACACCTGCATGGCACCTGCTCACGTCTAGGCCAATAGCAAACAAGTGGTGGAAAGAATTACCCACGTAGCCTCGCTGTATTCGTGCACTCACGTTTAACGTTTACATACATGGCAAAACTCCAAAGTAATAAAAATATTAAAAATAACCTGCCAAGTATCCCTTGGGATACTGGCTCCCTTGGGAGACGGATAACAAGGAGAGCAAAGGAAGCCTCCACCAGCTGTGCTGAAGGGGCAGGAGGCTTGAACACAGGTTGTGCTCAGATCCCCACGCGGCTGGGAAGGAGGGATTCCAGCCAAGCAAACATTCCTTCAGAGAATTAAGGGCCACACTTGGAAAACCAGTTTGCAAAGAACTAGTTCACCCCACATGTAGAACTCTTTGCATCTTCTCGAAAACGTGGTCAGAGCCCAGAGGTGGGCAGGTGTGGGCGTAGATGACCAACTCCTTCAGCCCTTGGTCCATCCTGATCTCCTGTAGCTCTAGAGAACCCCCAGAGGTGACCAGGCCATGCCAGGCACACCCACTTCTGTACTACTGACTCATCAGGTGGTCCCCCAGGATGAGGACCCACCAAGGGTTCCGGCTCCCCGAGCTGGGCTGTTGCACGGAATGTTCCTACTGCAGGAACTACCACTTACTGGGCACAGCGGAAAGAGTGGAGGCTGGAGAGAGGGCGCTGGCAGCCCCCACAGCCCAACTCCTGGTGCCCCTGCCCTGCCACTCAGTCACATGCTTGTCCCCGTGGTGCCAGGTTTCCTGCCACCCCCTCCCGGGGCCACAGGGCTGTCTCACCATTCCTGCCCCCAGCCTTTAAGTCCTCCCTGCCCTTCAAGCCTAGTTCAGATGTCACTTTCCCTGGACGCCTCTCCTACCTAATTACCCATCACAGTTCGCCAGCTCCCTGACTTGCCCCCGCTACTGTCAGGGGCACCCCTACTGCTTTGTCCCCAGTCATTGCAGGGCAGGTGCGTTCACAGGCCAGCCCGGCTCCAGAGCCCTGACAGCACCACTGGGGGGCCTTCCCGCCTTCCCAGCGGGCCCACACTTAGCCCAGCATTTCCCAAAGGGTAGAATGAACTGGGAAATGCATTATAATTTCAAGGTTAGACACGTGACAACTTTAATCATTTTATATGTGACATACTGTGCTTCACCAAAACTGTATAAATAAAGCATCAAAACCCCGGAAAGATCAGCCCTTTGACATTTAGAAACAGCAGAGACAGGTCTCATCCAGCCAGCCCCAAGACACAGGTGGAGCACGCGTTCGAGTTTACAGTCACCGAGGGCTTAAGCCTGATCTGGTCCTTAACCACGTCCACTTGGCGCAAGTGTGGGACAGACACCGAACGGTCCTGAAGGGATGCCAGGGAAATGACATAGCAGTCTATACAGAAATCTTTATTTTGACATTTAAAAGAAAGAATCACATGTTCATCCTGACAGCCTTCCCAGAGTCGGCCACCGAGGAAGGCAGATGCACACGTAGGGACTGGATGGTCATTGCACACCTCTTTCACCGATGGAGTCGGGGCGGAGTGGCCACTCTCCCCGCAGTCGGGCCCCGAGCTGCCTTCCACAAGGACACCCTACTTGAGACAGGCCGTGGGGAGGCTGCAGGTGAACTTCGCCTCCGGACTGTGAAGTGGCCACAAGTCCTGTGGCTACTTTCACTCCAGAGTGCACTGTTCGCGGAAGCGGACTGACCGGGGAGGGTGAGGCACCGCCTGCTCGGTGGGCCCTTGTCTGCAGTGCCCTCGGTCATGGGTCACGGCCAGGCCGTCAACAGTGTCGCCAGCTGGGCCTCGTGGATTTCTCCCCCTGCAGGATTCTTAAGATTGTTTGCTGGTTGATTCTTTGCTTTTTTGGCTACCTGATGGTTTGGATGAATTTGCCGTGACCCAAGGGTGTTCAAGTACTTCTTTGAGAGTCGGTCTTTGGCTGGGATTATGTTTCAACAGTCTTGAGATGAGGTCCCTGGCTCCCTCCGGTACAAAGTCAGGGAACGTGAATTCAACCTGGAGTACGACAAGTGACAGTCACAAAACGCGGCTTAAGACAGAACAGTATGAATATTCAGCTCAGGGCCAAGGTGAAGGCTGATAAGAATTCGACAAGAAGCAACGGATCAGTTCTCGTTAAGGTCTTACCCGCGATATTCTTTTGTAGGTCTCTTGGTATGTGCTCGCCTCAAATGGAGGCTTCCCAACTAGAAATTCATAGCAGAGTACCCCAAGGCTCCAGAGATCCACCTTCTCGTCGTGCATTCGGCCTTCAATCATCTCTGGAGGCAAGTAGTCCAAGGTGCCACAGAGGGTGGTTCTCCTAAAAATGGAGGCAGGCTCGGGTCGATGCACCTGTTTTTATTACCCTAATTGCTGCTAAACGTCATTAACGATTACACTAACATTGACGGAGTGCCCTTCCTAGGCCAGATCCTAGGCTATGAAGCAGAAACTATTTAAATCCCCAGTTTCAGACAAGAAACAGATTGAGGGAGATGTGCAAGATCACGCAGCTAGCAGCCAAGCCACGCCCCAAGTTTGTCCCCCTCCAGAACCTCCGTAAATGATGAAAAGTATCACTACTATATCAAAGTAGCTGGAAAAGGAAAGCTCTCTCTAAATACAATTTGGAGTTCCATAGTTGTTTTTATATTATAGAGATGCTAAAAAGCTTAACAGCCCTGTGACATTAGTGACAAAAACACTAAAAAACTGTCCCAGTGTGAAAACACTAGCTTTGGCGTGACAGATCCATGCTGCCTTCTGACACATCAGTGGTACAAGAGAGACACTGACACGTGAGGGTGGCCTAGGAAGTATTCTTGCCAAAAGTACTGGTCAGGTCCTTAGACCTACTTCCAGTTCTCAGCAACCACAGAAGATAAAGGACCAAGGTAAGGGACACCACAATCAAAAAAACCCATTTTAGAGGCGCATGGGTGGGTAAGCATCTGACTCTTGCCATCAGCTCATGTCATGATCTCACCTTCGTGGGATCCGAGTCCCGTGTCAGACTCCACACTAAGTGTGGAGCCTGCCTGGGGTTCTCTCTCTTCCTCTCTGCCCCTCCCCCCCTTCTCAAAATAAACAAACATAAAAAAAAAAAAGAGGGGCATCTGGGTGGCTCAGGTCATGATCTCGCGGTTCCTGAGTTCAAGCCCCACATCAGGCTCTGTGCTGACAGCTCAGAGCCTGGAGTCTGCTTTGGATTCTGTGTCTCCCTCCCTCCCTCCCTCTCTGCCCCTCCCCTGCTCATATTCTGTCTGTCTCTCTCTCAAAAATAACAAACATTAGGGGTGCCTGGGTGGCTCAGTCGGTTAAGCGTCCGACTTCAGCTCAGGTCACGATCTCACGGACCGTGAGTTCGAGCCCCACGTTGGGCTCTGGGCTGATGGCTCAGAGTCTGGAGCCTGCTTCCGGTTCTGTGTCTCCCTCTCTCTCTGCCCCTCCCCCGTTCATGCTCCGTCTTGGTCTCAAAAATAAACGTTAAAAAAAAAAAATTAAAAAAAATAATAATAAACATTAAAAAATTTTTTTAAATAAAAAAATATGGGCACCTGGGTGGCTAGCTCAGTAGGCTAAATATCTGACTTTGACTCAGGTCATGATCTCACGGTTCATGAGTTCAAGCCCCACATCGGGCTCTGTGCTGACAGCTAAGAGCCTGGAGCCTGCTTCAGATTCTGTGTCTCCCTTTCTCTCTGCCCTCTCCCCACTCATACTCTGTCTCTCTCAAAAATAAACATTTAAAAAATTTTTTTAAATTAAAAAGGAAAAAAGGGATAAAAAAGAAAAATCCATTTTAAATTGTGAGGCAACTGCTTTAAATTTAGACAAAAGAAACACAATCAAATATAATGCATGGACAGACCTTAGTTGGATTGTGACTTAAAGAGCAGCTCTAAATTTTGTGGACAACTGCAGAAATGTGAACATGGACTAAATAGCTATTGACAAGGCTGTTAATTTTCTGAGGAGTGATAACGGTCGTGATTATAGGGACAATGTCCTTATTTTTAGGAGATTCATCCCAAAGTGGCCAGAGAACGAAGCATAACGTCTGCAATACAATTTTGAAAATTTACTTATTTTGGTCTATTCACCAAAAAATCGACACGGCCAATATGGCAAAATGTTGGCACTTGTTGTATGTAGGCCCTAGATGGGAGCAATGAAGCCGCCGATTCGGCACTTCTGTGCGTGTTTCTACCAAAGGCCAGAAATACGCTGGGGGTGGCAAACATCGACTAGGCGCGAACACGCGTAGGTCTTCGTTGCTTCCTATCAGTTATTCTTTGCCACTGGCTCTCCTAGGGGGTCACGCGGGCCCTATGCTCAGCACGCCCGGCACCCAGAGAGCACGCGTGAAACCCTCATCACCACGGAGATGCTGAAAAGGGACCGAGTCAGCAGGTTCCTCCAACGACAGCACTCCCGGGAGCTCTTATGGTTACTCGTGTTGGGGAGGCGGGGCGACATGGCTGGTGTATCCTTTCTGAAAAGGACGTTTATCTTTCCTATCACATGACACCACCGGACAGGTTAAGGTCCAGTTTAGCCCTGCGATTTTACAAAACCTACACTTCTTCATCATCATTTGCCTCACTAGGTGCCAACAGCTCCCACTAGTGACAGACAACCAGCTTTAAAAAAAAAAAAAAAAAGGAGACACTGCAACAGCAGATTCAATGCATTGCTGCGAACAATCACAAGTGATCTGGCAAAAATAAAGCTCCCCACCTCCACCACGTCATCTATTTTAGGTTAAAAGATATAGGTGGTTTAAAAAAATGTATAAAGTATTATGGCTCTGATTTTGTAAGTCCTTTGCCAAAGTTGACAAACTTACCAGTAGATGAGGGTTTTTAATGCCCTACCACCTCACGAGGCTTCAAAATCTCAATTAGACCCAAATTAAATTAAAACAGTACAGAAGATTTTAGTTCTTGTTTGCATAATTAAGATCTCTCTATTAAGAGGGGACAAGAAAGGACTATGCTACTGACAAAAGCACACCACACAGAATCCAACCACCACCTGGAAAATCCAAACCAATTTGGATAAAATCTGTTTTGTTTTTTTTTTAATTCCCCAAAGCTCTGTGCCCTCAGCTCTAGATCTCTGTGTGCGGCCCTCTGAAACCGGTCTCCTGTCCAGGGAGCAGCAGAGTTTCCACTTCACCACTGCCCCAGGCATCACCACCCAACACATCCTGCACTTCCTCTGTCCTTCACTTGTCCCGTATGTCCCCTCCATTAGCCTCTGAGGACATGAAGCATCTTTAACCCAGGCCTATGACACAATAACCCCACAACAGTAGGAGAATCAAATATTCTCAAAGACACTTAACGGGCCTAGGTTTCTCCCAAGTATGTGTAACTGTGACCAGCCCCAATTCCACATTTCTATCCTTAAGTATTTGACTATTTCATTCCTGAAAGCCCCGAAGGCTTTTGCTAAACACTAAGTAAGTTCCACCTCTAAGATTACATACCTGGAGGATGGGGCGTGTACCGACCATCCAAAATCTGCAATCTTAAGCTCTCCAGCTGAACCGAGGAGCAGGTTCTCTGGCTTAATGTCTCTATGAATGACTCTCTTTGAGTGACAATAAGACAGGGCATCTGCCAACTCCGTGATATACTACGGAAACAAAAAGTATGGAGAGTCTGCGTCATACATTTTAAAAATAAAATGTGTTATATAAAGTTTTTATTTATTTTTGACAGGGAGAGAAAGAAAGAGAGAATACCAGCAGGGGAGGGGGAGAAAGAGAGGAAGACACAGAATCGGAAGCAGGCTCCAGGCTCAGAGCTGTCAACACAGAGCCCGACTCAGGGCTCCAACTGCAAGATCATGACCTGAGCCAAAGTCAGATGCTTAACCGACGAAGGCACCTAGGCGCCCCTATATAACACAATTTTAGACATCTCTTCTGAAAGGAAAGCCAACATCGATTTTAATATGTTTTATAGGTTTTAAGGCTAGAAACAACAGAGGACTCTAAAAAGAAATTTTTTTTCGAGCCAAATTCATGTTTAGCATAAAATACGAGTATTCCATACTAAGTTATTTATTTGCTAATATAGCAGATAGGACATTGAAGGACAGGGGGGAAAACTGATGAGCTAGAAATACTAGTAGCAATGAATGATGATAACAACTGAAAAACTGGCACAAATTAGCGAGTCAGACATGTAAACAATTAAAATTTTTTTTTAATTTTCAAGTACAGTCCATTCCCATTTAATTCCCATTTTTAAAACTAAGATCAATTTATAACACAAGCATTTGTTTGAAACTCAAAATTTAAGGGGAAAAAACAATCTTGAAAAAAATTAAAAGCAGGTACATTTGCGTGTTACATAGTGTTAAACTTGGGGGTATACGTATTCATTAGTCAGCTTAAAAAGCACACACAGCATGTCAGTCCTTTTGTTAGTTTTCTTTTCATCTCAGCCAAAGAGAGCTCTAGCAAGTCCAGAATCTGTTTTAGCATAAAGATAAGAATTGTTATCAGCGTATTGAAAGAATATGTTTAGTTCTGGCTGAAGGTTTTTTTTTCTTTTTAATGTTTATTTATTTTTGAGAAAGAGAGAGAGAGAGAGAGAGAGAGAGAGAGAGCGCGCGCGCGTGAGCCAGGGAGGGGCAGAGAGAGGGAGACACAGAATCTGAAGCAGGCTCCAAGATGTTAGCAGAGCCTGGTGTGGGGCTCGAACCCATGAACTGTGAGATTATGATCTGAGCCGAAATCGGATGTTTAAACCGACTGCGCCACCCACTCTGGCTGAAGAAAGGTTTTCCAAAGCAACCACTAGACAGAACTGAACACATTATTTTACACCAAAAAGTTCTACTCGACAAATTGCTGTAAAAAGCAAATATCATGGTCAGAAGAAACGTTTTCATTTTTTTCGGGCAAAAGCCAGAGACCAAAATCTAGACAATAATAAACTGAAAGTGGAGGCAAAGAGAGCTCTTCTACACCAAACTGAGCTACTGACATAAAGATCATATACTAGATTCTTGAGGGCAAGGCATTTTCTCCGCTCAAATCAAGGCCAAGGAGCTAGTTCAACCAGGGCTCTCCAGCAGCCGCCTCCTTCAAACCTCCCACATCACACTGTGAATATGTATAAAGGGCCCCAACATTTCTCTACAATTACTTTTATTTGAATTAATCAGAAAAGGGAAACTGTGCATACATATTCATTCTAACTACTATGGAATCTAGAAAGAACCAAGTTTTTCTTCCAAATAACTACTGCTTACACCAACATAAACTCCATCTGGATTGAACAAAACGTAGTAGTAGAAATATTAACTGCCAATTAAATAAGACAACTAATTTGGTTAGCTAATATTTTGAAAGTAATAAGATGAATCTATTTTTTTTTATTTTTTTTTTAACGTTTATTTATTTTTGAGACAGAGAGAGACAGAGCATGAACAGGGGAGGAGCAGAGAGAGAGGGAGACACAGAATCTGAAACAGGCTCCAGGCTCTGAGCTGTCAGCACAGAGCCCGACGCGGGGCTTGAACTCACAAACTGTGAGATCATGACCTGAGCCGAAGTCGGATGCTTAACCGACCAAGCCACCCAGGTGCCCCAAGATGAATCTATTTCTACTTATCCACAAAGCAAACATTTAACATTAAGTTTAAAATAGTATGTCCATTTTCCTGAGACCACACCAAAGGGTCATTCACCACTCGTGCTGTGAATTCACAAGTACAACCACCTGAAAGTAACACCATTTCCATCAATGCCAAAAAGAATGAGTGTAATCAAAGTAACCACCCATCATCTGCTGATTCAACAAAAAAAAACTGCCCAAAGACTCTCTACTTCTTCAAACAAGTGATTTCATCCAAAATAAAGAAGCAGCACAATCCATAGGGTAAAAAACCAAAACACCCAAACCAAAAACCCAATTATGTTGGATGTTAAGATTAGATGCAAGTAAGAAAATGAAAAGACAAGCCACCAGCTGGGAGAAAACGTTTGTAAAACACGTGGGATAAAGGACCTGTATCCAAAATATACAAGAACTCTTCCAACTCAAGATGACCAAAAGCCTGATTAAAAATGGGCAAAAAATCTGAACAGGCACTGGAAAGATGACAATACACATGGCAAATAAACACATGAAAAGATACCTGTCATAGATCACTAGAGAACTACAAATTAAAACAATGAGTTACCACATACACCGAGAAGAAGGGCTAACCTCCAAAACACAGTACCAATCGCTGGTGAGGAGGAGGAACTTTGCACACTCACTGGTGGAAATGCAAAGATGGTGCAGCTACTCTGGAAGACGGTTTAACAGTTTCTTATAAAGTTACACATAACTCACCACACAAGCTAGTTTTCAAATCTGTTAAAAACGTATGACCCACAAAAACATGCATGCAGATGTTTATAGCAGCTTTATTCATAATCACCAGTAACTGAAGCAACCAAGATACCCTTCAATCGATGAAGCGAGAAACTGTACTGTAGCCATGCTGCAAAATATCATTCAGCAATAAAAAATGAGCTACCGCACCCTGAAGACACAGGTGAATCTTAAATGCATCTAGTTGTTTCTCCACTGGGGTAACTGGTTAATCATTCGGATACCACTGCACATGGACACTGGAACTGAATAATCAAACTGTTGGTGGACAGAATTCAGGTTTCTCAAGGCTGCAATGGGAGGTTACAGATAAACAAGGGGAGGAGGGTAGAATGAATCCTGTGGTAATGGACTCATGTTTTGCTTAATATAGATGCAAATGGATAAAAATACAGATACACGTGTATACATAGATTAGTCCCTGTTCTGTCAGCTGAGATCACCCAGAAGACACGACACCCCACTAGCAATGAGCACATCTTACACCCAGGTCTTGGTTTCTAATACCATTTTCCCATAAAAGGAACCAGGGCTCCTTGGACAAATGGCTGATTCTAGGACTGAGATAGGAAATCTACAAAATGAGGTGCAGCATCCTACAGGGCCAGATGCAGGGAAGTGCTCAAACACCACACCCACAATGATGGGAGTAGGTAAAAAAAAACCAACCAAACAAAAAAACAAACAAACAACAACAACAACAACAACAAAACACCTAAAACAGGAGCCATGTGAAAGGGATCCCAAGGGCCAAAGTAGTATTGGACTATACTCAAAGTATAAAATATCCATGAGTCCACATTAGTAAATGACTGAATAAATAAGGGAGAACACACAAATCTCTGATGCAGAAGAATTCGAAACATTTATGTAGATTAGGGTGGGGGTGGCACATAATCCCTGCTCCTTAAGTGTGGGCTGTGCATAGTGACACGCTTTAGAAGAACCCAGTATACAAAGAGAAAAAGAGTAACTTCACAGCAAAGACACCTAATGAACGTGACCTCAGCCAGGGGACCAAGGCCAACACCCGCAGTGATAAGCCAGGTGAATAGTAGGTACCCCACACTAATGTAAGATAAACAGGAGAAAATAAGTCTGCACGATCTTCACATTCCGTAAATCTAAAACTATTGTAAACTTTTTAAAAAGAGGATAACTATAAAGGGGCACCTGGGTGGCTCAGTCGGCTGGCTGTTCAACTTTGGTCATGATCTAATAGTTTGTGGGTTCCAGCCCCGCATCGGGCTTTGTGCTGACAGCTGGGAACCTGGAGCCTGCTTCAGATTGTGTCTCCCTCTCTCTCTGCCCCTCCCCTGCTCAAATTCCGTTTCTCTCTCAAAAATAAACATTAAAAAATAAAAATACAATAAAAAAAAGAGGCAACTATTCACATATACATTTCTCTAGGAAACCGCTGTGGAAACACACCATCCACAATATTCCACCTGGTACTTGATTTTATGTGCATGGATGGTACAACTAAGGCATTCTGATTCTTTCATTCAAACACTTGATCCTATTAAGCAATCTTTCTTTAGATGAAACCCACTGGACTGTAATGAAAGGGCGCGTTGCTATGTGGGGTGGAACAGAGGGAACAAGAGTTAGGACAGTAAATGAAAACTCACAGTAGCAGTTCTCTGCTCATCAAACTTGGACAGTTTCTGAAGTTCTCGGTAGACAGCTCCAAGAGGTGCATATTCTAGAATTAGGTAAACTCTGGTGGCGTCGTGGAAATAACCATACAGTCTGAGAATATTCGGATGCCTGCAACAAAGGATGAATAATCTTTAACACCTGCTTTCTGGAGAGGATACAAGAATATGTACTAAGTTCCAATCAAACCCCTCATGTAAAACCAGTGAAAATTAGTTCTGGTCACAGACCCCCTACCGCACCCCTCACCAAACTTGAGAATCTGAAACTACAGACCTGCTCTGAAGAAAAATACACACATCTGCCTATCAGTTTACAAGCAATGCAAGGTATTAATGGACCTCAGGTTTGGTTAAGACTATTTCCTTCCTTCAGGTCATCTTTATTATTAGGGGGGGAAATTCAGCTAAATATTAATTTTCTGCCTATTAGAGAGAAGGAGGGAGAGGCACGGCACTCCCACAGCAGTTTGATTCCCAAGCACTAGGAGACACAACTTAAAAGCAGGGTTCAACAGCAGCAGATGTTTGCTGCTGAGGACTACGGGCAGCTGAGAACACGGCCCAGGACAGTGGCCCTTCAGCTCCAGCTAGTTGTTGCCAGGGAGGGTTACAGGCCTGATTGGACAGGTTTTTAAGTATTAACAAGTGATTCAAGTCTGAAAAAAAAATACTAAGAGGAAAAAAAGAAAGGAAAAAGACCCATTGGCCAAAGTCAACCTGCAGGCTGCCAGTTTGCAACCTCTGCTTAGAACTCAGAAATATCGAGGCACTGGGTTGAGCATCCGACTTCAGCTCAGGTTATGATCTCACGGCTCGTGAGTTCAAGACCCTTGTCGGGTTCTGTGCTAACAGCTCAGAGCCTGGAGCCTGCTTCGAATTCTGCGTCTCCCTCTTTCTCTCTGACCTTCCTTGTGCTCACTCTCTCTCTTTCTCAAAAATAAACATTTTAAAAAAAAGAAAAAAAAGAACTCAGAAGTATCATTTCCCTTAATATCTCTCTCTCTCTCTCTCTCACACACACACACACACACACACAAATTTGACTCATATAAACTACTTCATTAACACAGCATAAACCTCCAAGTGATTTTTCAGGACCACAGCACTTCTCTAGACAAATCCTTGAAAAATGATGAATTAAACCACTCTTTGCAGTACTATGGAGAAGGCCTTCCACGGTTTAACTCTTAGTAACTAGGTTCTGTACCACATTCTCTCGAACATCAATCTGGAAACTTACCTAAGGTGGGACTGTATTTCTACTTCTCTTCTCAGCTGATGCTCGACTCCTGCTTTCTCCAGCTGAGCTTTAAATAATACTTTAAGAGCCAGGATAAACTTGCTTTGTTTTTCTCTCGCCAAATAAACATTACCAAACTTTCCTTTACCCAGCGGGCGACCGATTTCAAAATCTTCCAAAGCCCACTGCCTTCTAGGAAAAATTTTGAATATTTTAAAATATGAAGAAAACAAATCTTTTCTAACAATTTATTAACGGGTAGTAGGTAGACCTCTAAATAATTTTATATTTAATGTTGTATTCGGTAGGTAACCTCGGCAAGAACCAAGCCAATAACTACGCTACGTGAGTCTCCACAGGCATTAAATCCCCCGCTCCCTTATCTGCCAATGACTGTATGAGTCAGACAAAGAACAATCTGGGCTTTTAGAGCTGAAGCATTAACGCAAAGTGTCCCAAGACGGTACTACACTCTGAAATGCACACTTGTTGCCACCACCGTTAAAGAGCACAGGAAAGGTTAGGTAAGTAAGTGGAGGGAGGAAGCCTTCAGAACGGTCTGTGGGCCTCTAGCAGGCTAACCACAGCCTCCTCCTCCAACCTAGAGATGCTGACTCTCTGGGGTGGACAAGCAGTCTGCCAAAGCAGGCGGGATGGATCCTACAAGGCAGTTGGGGCGAGAACTGCTGGGTTTCGATTCTCAGAAAGCCACTATTAGGCAGTCAGGCAAAAAAGCCTGTGGGTTCATTCCTGGCTCCTCCTCCTCCTCCATTATAGACACTACGTTCTACGTTGTAGAGTCTACACAGTTCAGAAGTTGGGAACAAGCTTTTGGAAAATATCTGGGGAAGATGGTATAAAGAACAATTCAATGAACACTGTTGAAATATTCATATAGTCATATACACGTGTGTATACAGTTTTGCAACAGGAGAATAGAAATAGTATAGAAACATACCTAAGCTATATGTAGTGGTTACTTCTGAGGGTAGAGAGGAACTTATTTTACACATTTCTGTAACTGATTCATACAAGTTTGTTCTAAATTTGGAAGGCAGTAAGAAAAGCTTGAGTCACGAGTAAACATCATTAAAATTCCCTTTTTCCAAAGGTTAGAATTTGGAAACATTTATATATCCTAAGTGAAAATATAAAGACCTTTTCTATTTTTTAACAAGTTCCCACAATTAAACTTGCAATTAGGGGCACCTGGGTGGCTCAGTAGGCTAAGTGTCTGACTCAGGCTCAGGTCATGATCTCATGGTCTGAGTTCGAGCCCCACGTCAGGCTCTGTGCTGACAGCTCGGAGCCTGGAGCCTATTTCAGATGGCAAGAGTCTCCCTCTCTCTCTGCCCCTCTCCTTCTCACACTGTCTCTCTCTCAAAAATAAATAAACATAAATAAATAAATAAATAAATAAATAAAAGTATATTCTAACAGCACAATAGCACAGGACTTTGTAAGTAAAATAAAACTTACTTTTTTGATTCTTCATTTTTCTGTTTTGTTGTCAGTTCCTTTTCAGAATTATTTCCTATATAGAATAAGTCAAAAACCTGCTTTTAGAATAATTATAATTACTTTAGAATAACTCTACAGAATAAATTAAAAACCTATGAACAGAAACGAATCAAAGAATGGTCACCAAAATATTAATGGTGTGTCCAGAATGGAAGATCTTCTTAGTTTTCTTTATAGAAAAAAGATTACCACACCCTAACCTGACTCCCACCTGGTGAAGCCTTTTCTAGATTTCTAAAGATGAGCAGATATACACCTATATAGAGATACATATACATACAGCTAGGCCCTCCAATAATTTAAAGCTCAAGACTATGCAGATTCTCCCAGAAGCCTCAGTTTCCAAATGAAGACCTTCTAAGGCAGAACTGCCAATCTCTCGACCCATGATAAGCACCCACTCATCACCTTCGCCCCCCCCCCAAGTGGGCCAGCGGACTCTCCATCAACTACATACAAATTAACAGCGTGCAACAAAACATAAATCAGCCACCTTCCTTCATTAGTTGCCAAGGGGAAATATAAAAATAGAAGCCCCCGATTCAGCAAAATGTACCATAAACCAATTGCACAACACGGTGCTAAAGTCATCGTTTCATCAGCCAGAGGCTGGACATTTCGACTTCAAACTCCAAAACGGCAGGGTGTGCTCTGCTCAGACACGTGACGGGAGCCCAGACCGGTTTTCTCCCTTCGCGCTTCACGATCTCAGTTAATGCCGGCAAGATAACCACCATCCCCACATCCAGCTTACTGCCCGGCTCCACCCAGTCTGCATCCGAGGTCAGCCCTTGGATCTGCCTGCACTCCTCCATCCTGCTGTGTCTGTGGGCAAGTTAATGCTTCAGAGGCTCCACTCCCGAAACACAGTTGGTCACCGACCACCTTCACAGAGTGGTTGCGAGAATTGAAGGAGACGACGTGGATGAAGGAAGCACTTCTCCTGAGTGTGGGCATGCCAGGCTGGTAAATAAGGACTATTAACATCCACCTGTCCCTGCCCACTTCAGGTCCCTGCCATCTCTGACCTAACCCCCGGCAGCCTGCCTCCTGTCTGCTGCCCCTGAGTGCAGTTCTGCTTCTCTCCGCTTCATTCCACATAGCCAATCTAGTAAGATTTCTGGAAGGCCAGTCCCTCCTCCGCTGGAAAACCTTTTGGCAATTTCCCCACGCCCAGGGGATGAAGCCCCACTCCTCAACAAGCCAACAGCTTCCACCGTGACCTCACCCAACCGGCCTCAGTCCATCCAAGTTCATCTGCTTCCCCAACTGCCCTCCACACTCCAGACTTTGGAAGTTTTCAGTTCCTCAATCACACCACGAGGGTGGGAATCAGGTTCTCCATCCTGAGCGCGGGGCTGGCCCACAGGAGACCCTACTACCTCAACCTGACATCAGATTTTTCTCCGTATCCTCAATAAAAATGACATCAAAGCTAGGGCTCCAAACAATAAACGCCAAGTCTATCCTCCACCCCCACCCCCCCTTTTTTAAGCAACTGGAAGGAATAACAATCTAATAGTCTCAAAACGTTGATTTACCAGTGGCCGATGGCAAGGGCTGCTCACTCTTTTGGGTGTTATTCAGCGGCCTAGAGACAGAACGAGGGACACTGGCTGCCTGCAGTTGCTTTTGCTTCAGATTCTGGACCGGTTTATGGCCGGAGACGAGCTTTTGTGTTTGTGAAGGAATTCGCTGGGAGGAATTTGAAGGACACAAGACCCGCTGAGCCTGGCCACTATTTGCACATAACAGATTCTGAGAAGGAAATTGCTGAGTCACTGGAACACGTTTTGGACCATCGCCAAGGGGAATCGTGGTCTAGATGGAGAGGGAAAAAATAAACGTCATGGTCTTCATGAACAAAAGCGGGGTATTTTGAGAATTCCACAAAGTCTCTTTTCTAATACAACAAAATAACAAAGGTCACTGATAGTACATGGAAGGGGAAAGCAATGTTCATCAGCGCTTCCAAAGGATGTGGTTAGTAGATGGCTGAAAGGAATACCAGAATGATCCTCTTACGCACCCAACACCCCACTCCCAAAAATCATGCTCCCATAAACAAATGTTCATTAACTAAATTCCCATCTAAAGAGGGAGACATTAAACACTTCCTAAGAATTCTCAATGGCTTGAGAATTATTACCCAGCAAAAAGCTACAATGCAGAAACTTTATACCAAAATCCCAATTCCACTGAAATTTCTTTGGTAATATCATACATATTTTTAGCAAAAAAGACGAAGAATTATGTCAAAATATTCAACAGTGGTTATCTTCTGGTATTTTTTTTTTTTTTTTTTTTTTTTGAGAAAGAAAGAGAAATAGAGAGCAAGTGGGGGAGGGACAGAGACAGAGAAGGGGGACAGAGTATCTAAATAACTGAAGTAGGCTCCATGGGGACAGCAGAGAGCCCAATGTGGGACTAGAAATCAAATTGCGAGATGATGATCCGAGCCGACGTTGGACACTTAATCAACTGAGCCACCCAGGCGCCCCTCAGTGAAGATGTTTTAGAAGATCATCTGGGGGTGCCCGGGTGACTCAGTCAGTTAAGTGTTCAACTCCTGGTTTCAGCTCAGGTCACAATGTCCAGCTTAGCAACGCCCACAACACAGTAGGCATTCAGGCAGTGACATTTTAAACAACAGTTTCCTAAAATGATCTTTATCGTAGGACTTGAGAATCAAATACAATGACTCAAGTTAGCCTTTTTCTAATTGATCATTTTAGACTTTCAGTCAGTAAATAAAGGAGAAGTATCCATTTATTTGAAAATGAAAACTTCTCAAATCTGTCAGAATGGCTAAAATCAAAAAGACCACAGCAAGTGTTGGTGAGCATGTAGAGAAAAAGAAACCCCTGTGCGATGCTGGTGGGAATGCAAACAGGTACAGACACTGTGGAAAAGAGGATGGGAGTTCCTCCAAATGTTAAAAATAGAACCACCCTCCGACCCAGTAATCACACTACTGGGTATTTACCCCAAAAATACAAAAACACTAATTCAAACGGATATATGCACCCCTATATTTATAGCAGCGTTATTTACAAGAGCCAAATTAAAGGGGCGCCTGGGTGGCTCAGTTGGTTAAGCATCCGACTTCAGTCATGATCTCGCCGTTCCCAAGTTCAAGTCCTGCATTGGGCTCTGTGCTGACAGCTCAGAGCCTGGAGTCTATTTCAGATTCTCTCTCTCTCTCTCTCTGTCTCTCTCTGTTCCCCTTGCCTGCTCACACTCTCCCTCCCTCTCTCTCAAAAATAAACATTAAAAAACTAAAAACAAAAACAAACCAAGAGCCAAATTATGGAAGCAGCCTAAGTGTCCACTGATAGGGGAATGGGTAAAGAAGATGCGGTATAGATATACAAGGGATCATTACTCAGCCATAAAAAATGAAATCTTGCCATCTGCAATGACATGGATGGAGCTAGAGAGTACAATGCTAAGCAAAATTAGTAAGAGAAAGACAAAATACCATATGATTTCACTCATATGTGGAATTTAAGAAACAAACCAGCAAAGGGGAAAAGAGAAAAGAAAAAAGAAAAGAGAAGAAAAAAGAAAGAAAGAAAGAAAGAAAGAAAGAAAGAAAGAAAGAAAGAAAGAAAGAAAAGAGACAAACTCTTAACTACAGAAAACAAACTGGTGGTTACCAGAGGTGAGGTAGGTGAGGTGGGGGGGGGGGGGGGTGGTGGTGAAACAGGATGGGGACAAAGGGGACCCTTATCCTTATGAGCACAGGGTAATGTACAGAAGAGCTGAATCCCTGTAACGTACCCCTCAAACTAATAAACCATACTGTGTTAATTACACTGGTATTAAAAGACTTGGGGCGCCTGGGTGGCTCAGTTGGTTGAGCATCCGACTCTCGACTTTAGCTCAGGTCATGACCTCAGGGTCATGGGATTGAGCCCCGAGTTGGACTCTGTGCTGAGCGTGGAGCCTGCTTAGGATTCTCTCTCCCCCTCACTGGTACTCTCTCTATAATACATTTTTAAAAACATTAAATTTAAAACTTAGTAAAAAAAGAAAATTAAAATTTCTAAAAATAAGACACCCCCCCCCCCCACACACACAAATCTTGCTTGATGTGCGTATGTATTTTTACACTGATTTCCTAGAAGGAAAAAACTCTGGGGCTTGCTTATATTAAAAGATCTTTGTATAAAAATTCGTTCCCCCAGCCGCTCCACAAATACTATAGGCTGAGGGTCCTCCCTGGGGAAGCCCTTCCTGGATTCCAGCCCATCCCAACCTGAGTGGAGCACCCACCCTCCACGGAATTACTCGGGTCATCTTACGCACACATATTTTGTGAAGGCGCAGTACTGGCTCCCATAACTCCCCAAAAGGGCTAAATTCTTTAGTCAAAGACCATGTGCTTTGCATCATTGTAATCCCTGCATCTGACACAGAACCTGGCTCAAAGTGGATTCCCAGGAAATATTCACGAAAACACAGCCCAACATTCCTAGGAGCTTACCATGTCCTGCAGCGTGACCAGAACAAGCTGTGGCGAAGCAATTTAATTTCTGGCAAGCAAGCAAATACAGGCAAGTATCGAGCACCTATTGTATACATTATTGTCCTGCACACAATGGAGGAACAGATACTTACAGAGCTAGCTAGAAGACAAAGCAGAACAAAATATCAGGTGCCCATCAACAACATGGTATGAAATGCCGAGAAAGGGGACTAACTCCTCCAGGAATGTAGCAGACGCCTCTAAAGTTACAATCCAAAGTGACGGTGGAAAGAACTCCAGATCTAAAACCAACCTCCATTTGGGTTTTCTAAATGTGGCAGAGATTACGATTATTCGATTTACCTTAACAGGCCCTGCAACGCAGTTTTCTTTAGATTTGTCCATGATGCCTGGAAAGAAAAAGAACGACTTTTAATTTACACAAATCCTCATGCTTCAAAGTGTTGTTATGCGAGGTCAGGGATATGGCTCCTGATGAAAAAGCCTCCACAACACAAAAATTTTACATTTTTTTTCTTTGTCCCAGTGAAGCTGACAAGGGTGTCTTATTTTCTCAAGTGACAAGAGGGACAGATGTGGGGCCTCCACCCAACTTCACTCCCAGAGTCCTCCTGCTCCATCAATGCAGGAGCCTGCTTCAATACCTGCTGCCTTTTATTATTATTTTTCAACGTTTATTTATTTTTGACAGAGAGAGAGAGAGAGCGAGCGAGAGCGAGAGAGCGCGCACACGAGCGGGGGAGGGGCAGAGAGAGCGGGAGACACAGAATTGGAAGCAGGCTCCAGGTTCTGAGCCATCAGCCCAGAGCCCGACGCGGGGCTTGAACCCACGAACCGCGAGATCCTGACCTGAGCCAAAGTCGGATGCTCTACCGAAGGAGCCACCCAGACGCCCCTCCCCCGCCACTGCCTTTTACAAACAGGTCCCCACTTCCCCATAACTGACTCCAGCTACGACAGCATCTCGCCCTCCACACTCACCGCACCCACGTGTCTCTCACCCTCTGGCCCTCCCCCATCAGGATTTCATCCCACAGACTGGCCTGCTCGGGTGGCCAGCTCATGACTGACCTCTACTGTTAGCAAATTCAAAAGTCCATTCCGCGCCCTCAGCTCACTTGCGACCCCAGCGGCGTCTGACAAGGTCACTTTTACTCCACTCCCAGCCTCCACTAGCTTGTAGGCTTGTCTCTCCCCCCCCCCCCCCCCCCCCACCAGCTGTCCTGCCACAACATCCTTTGCTCGATCAGCCTCACTTTTGCCAACCTGAGAGTCTGGGCAGACTGGACCCAGAATGAGTCCTTGGACCCCACTTCTCATCCATACCCGTCCTAGGGCCCCTCATCCAGCACCAGAGCTCTAAACATCTTTAAGATGATCTGAATTTACATCTTCTACCCTAACCTCTCCTCTGACTGCCAGACTCCTACCTACCTACCTGCTCAGTATCCCCCCCAGGAAGGTCTGCCAAGCATCTCCACCCCAACACATCCAGACACACCCTCTTCTCTCCTCGCGGCTACTCCTCCCCTCTGCTCTCAGGAGAAGCCTGAGCTCAGGCCCAGAAACACCTTTCCTTTTGCAGCTGTGCTCACTCCCTCATCCAGTCTCCTGGCTCCCACCACCATTCACAGGCTGAGACCTCCAAACCTCCATCTCCAGACCTCTCCCCTGACCCTTGCCACCTGCGAAACATCTCGACCCGGAATCTGTCATCGGAGAGGCATCTCAATTTAAAAAAGTTCCAAACTGAATTCCTGCTCCCTCCCCGTCCCCATCTCCCCAGCCCTATTCTCATAGATGACCCCACCTCAGTTGCTGCCAAACCCATCCTGCCCGTCGCTCGGGTCCCCTCATCTTTTACACGGTTCTCCCTCAAAGCCCGTATCTAATCCATCAGCACACCTTGGAGGCTCTACCTTCAAAACCACTGCCCACAACCTTTAATACCACCACCTGGTCAAACCAAGGCTCTCTCCCCCCAATTATTTGCCACGGGCTCCCAATGGTCACCCTGCTTTCACCTTTGCCCCGTGATGGCCCATTCGCAACACGGCGCCCTGTGGTCCCATTAACAAGTCAGCCATGTTGGCCCTTGGTTCAGAAGCCCCTCGCGGTCCCTCAAAATCCTCCTTGCCTACAGTCTCCTAGAGTGTGGACCCTGACCGCCTTCTTGGCCTTATTTCCTCTTCTTATCTATTGCATGCTGGTCATACAGAACTTCTTTCTTTCCTCAAGGCAGCGCCCGGCCACAGGGCCTTTGTACTTCCTGTTCTCTCTTCACCATTTGGCTCTTCGCTCAAATGGAAGTGTGGCTTGCTCCTTCGTTACAGTCAGGTCTCTGCTCAGACGTCTCCTTTCTGACCATCTCTATTTTTCTGCTTAGCCCTTAACATCTTACAGAACCTCACTGTGCTTGTTTATTTCTGCCTCCCCAGGCGATATCCCACCCCCTGCCAGTATCTCCAAGGAAGACCAAGGCCTTAGTCCCACTGTCTTCACTGCGGCCTCCCCGGAACATGCCTGGCACACAGTCGGTACACCCACCAGTGTCTGCGGAATGACTTAATCCACTAAGGAAGCGAAATCAGCAATGAAAACGGTTCATCACACTAGGCCCATGCTGTGAGGCAGGTACAACACCCCATCAAGTAAGTAGAACATAAACCCCAAGAAAACGGAAACCTTTCTGTGCTTTTCTTACCCAGATACTCTCTGAATTCCAGAACCCAGCCAGCAAGCACCCCCGCACCCCCACCCTTCCACGTCCATTCCACAAGTAGGCAAGTAACTCCACGCTGAAGACGGAACCACGGCCAGGAGTCCTTATATCAAACGGCGGTTAGTAGAAACGACAGAAAGGGAAAAGGAGTTCCGGGGCGCCTGGGTGACTCGGTCGGTTGAGCGTCCGACTTCGGCTCAGGTCACGATCTCGCGGTCCGTGAGTTCGAGCCCCGCGTCGGGCTCTGTGCTGACAGCTCAGAGCCTGGAGCCCGTTTCAGATTCTGTGCCTCCCTCTCTCTCTGCCCCTGCCCCGCTCATGCTCTGTCTCTCTCTGTCTCAAAAATAAATAAACGTTAAAAAAAAAAAAATTAAAAAAAAAAAAAAAAAAAAAGGAGTTCCAAGCTCGGGCTGTACACACACTCTAACGCTCTCTTCGCTTTCCCTAACAATTACGAGCAGCGGATTGATGAGATCACGCAGGCCTAAGGACATCCATTCGACAGAAGCCAGAGCTTTGCTCCAACGGAACATACTTCGCCTTCCCAGGCAGAGGAATAATCATCAACACAATGGAATAGGAGGGTTCTGCTCCAGGAACGCCGGAGAGAGCCCCCAAGAAGACTGCGTCCCCAGCGGTTCCAGTCTACAGCCAGGTCCCGGAGCCACATAACCCGATGACCTTCACAAGACCCTGCAGTTCAAACCACACATCCTACTATTCCAAACAGGAAACCTGTTGACATTTCACATCACCGTGCATTTAGAAGACTTCGCCTTCTTCAAACCTGCTAGTGTCTGCACACACTTACTTGGGGGAGTGGAAGTGAACGTGCAGCTGAAAAGTGCTTCGTTCAAAGAACAAGGAAGGTTAATTAAGGAGGAGGAGGACCCGTTAAAAGTCCGCGACAGTATCTCCATCTGGACGGCACTGGTGAGACGTGGAGGCCGTCAGGCCGAACCACAGACCTAACAAATCACATCCAGCATTCTGCCATCCCCACATGACTATGTGCGCTCGCTGGTCTACACCACCGGTTCTCCCTGAAACATCAAGAATCAGCTGGGAAGCCTGACCAACTACAGACACCTGAATCCTATGCCGAGCACTTCTGATTCACGAGGTGGGTCTACATTTTCAACAAAGGCTCTCAGAAATCCCGACAAAGGTGGGCCAAGGTCTGTGGTTTCAGCAGCACGCACCAAGGAAGACATCTTCGAGGAAGTTTTCATTTACTCCTCCAAAGTAGCCCCAGGTCAACCAACTACTGTTTTCTATTGAAAGCTATCGCGCCAGTGCGTCGTCTGGCCCCCACCCCCCTCTAGAACGTGAACTTCCCGACGGCAAAAGCCCTATTTTTTCTTACCCAGGTGCTGGCCGATAGGAGAACCCCCTCAGAAGGCACCCCCACCCCAATGCCACTCAACAACCCCATGCACTCCAGGAGTGTAACAAACCCCCAAGCGGCATTTCACAGGGCGCCCCAGTACCCAGGCGCAGACGGGAGGGCGCTGCGAAAGCACCGGGCACAGAGGAGAGGAGCTGGGAGGATGCAGGGGGACAGGAAGAGGAGGACAAGGGAGGACGAAGGTGGAGACCCAGGGACGCCTGACCTCGACTCTTCCTCCGCCGCCCGCTCAAAGGCCACCCGGGCCCGCCGCCCTCGCCCGTCCGCCTCACGGAGCAGTCCCAGGGTCTACAAACCCGTTGGCTCCCGTCTCCGACCCAAAGGCCGCCGACTCCTGCCGAGAGCTCAGCCGTTACGATTCAAAGTCCTTATTTTAAATAGGAGTTAAACCCTCTAATCCGAAAGCTCATTGGCCCGGGCTAGAGAGGCACTGCCTTTTGATTGGTTCACAGCCCCTCACGGCTTGAGGCACGTCCAAGGCGGTGACAGCACGCAGGCGCACTTGCCCCGTAAGGCCCCGGAAGTGGTGGAGCCAACGGCCCGCCAGACTGTGGCCGTTCTAGCGCCTGCGGTGCCCTCCGGGACCCGACATTTGTCAGCGAGACAGCATTTCCTTGGCGTCAGTCAGCGTTGTCGCGCAAGAGATAAAGTCGGAGGAGGTTAACGAACCCCTCGAACGCGCCAGTAAGTAAGATGGCGAGAAGGGCAGGCGAGAGTGGGGCCGATCGATAGCGCAGCGCTCGGCGCCTCACCCTGTGCGCGTGCGCAGTGAACGTGCGCTCGGAGCGATCGATCGGACAGATTTCGTGCCTCCATTTTTCCGGGAGAGAGCGGGAGACCGAGAGAGCCGGACTAGCGGGTACTGGGGGGCTGGGATGCATGGAGAGCGGCTGGTGCGGTCCGCTGGGGTCTTCACGGGACCCCCGGAAAGACGAGCGCGGCGGGAAGGCCCGATAGTGAGCGGGGTGGCATGCCCCCTGAGTTGCCGGGCTCGGCCTGCACACCCCTTCCTCTTCCTCCAAGGCCTCGCTCCCGCCCCCTCTCCATCCTTGGTGCGCTTCTGTGGCGGGACGGTGGCGGAGCCTAGTGAGGGGGCGTCTGTGTTCTCGCCCTGGTCCCCCCTTCCAGTTCCCGGGTGTAAACAGTTTCTAGGTCCTGTTCTTCCTGATCTCGGGCCTCGCCTGCAAACTGGGGATGGTAATTAGGCACCTACTAGCGCAGGGAGCGAACGTTCTGTGAGAGTTGAGAAGCGGGGCTCGGCCTTTTCTTTTTGAATCTTTGTACACGCCGTGATGCTCCTGGCATGAGTGCAGAGACGGGATAGAATAGTGGTTAAGTTCTGGGCTCTGGTCTGGGCAGTCCTGGCGGCCACTTGACGAGTTACTCGGCCACGTTTTATTTTCAGTTTCCTAACTTCTTTGTGCCGATTTCATCATCTCTATCGTGCCCTAGTGCTGTCTGCACAAGCATAGATTTATATACATTTGCTTCTACATGTGCTTGAATACTTTGAAGGATTTCATTCAATGACCTAATGCTTGTAAAGTGCTTAGCACAGTGTCTGGCAAGTGCTTACAAACGTTAGCTGTTGTTAGTAACACCCATCAGTGCAGCACGGAGAGGACTCAAGCTCTGGGGTCAAATACCCGGAGTAAAGATCCAGGCTTTGCTATTTACAAGCTCTTTGATCCCATGTAAGTTAACCTCTCTGGCCCTCCTGTTACCTATCTCTAAAATAGGATTAGATGAGTATTCAGTGAGGTAATGCGTATTAGTTGCTTATGTGATGGGTGTCATACACTACCCTGAATGTCTAATTTTAGCTAGTTTGTCATTAAGCTTTTAAGGAGCACTAAAGGTCGTCGTGAGGAACCACACAGTCTCTAGAGTCAAACCACCTGCATTCTAGTCCAGGTTTCTGCAAGCACTAGTCGTGGGACCTTGGACAAGTTATTTTCCCTCCTCATCGTTAACACGATCACAGGGCTTCTCTTACAGGATGGTGTTGAGGATTAAGTGAGATAAAGCATAATGAACGCTCAGTAAATGTTAGCTATTCTCATTATCAGTAGCTCCAGTTATTCTCCGGAGGGAGTTAGAAAACATGGTTTCCCACTTCTTTCCTATAACACACCCCTCCTTCCAGAATCAGTCCCTGTAAAGTACAGCAGTACCAGGCAGTGCTGGTGTTACTGCTTACTCCTCTCCTTTCTTGTATTCATCCCCCCACCCTGTCTCTCTCTCTCTCTCTGCCTTATACTCTGACTTCCAATTTCTTGTCTGCCTTCGACTTCTGTTCTTTATTGCTGTTCCCAGGCTCCCGTGCCCTTCTGATAGCTGTCCAGACACACATACACATACGAATATTGATTTTTGAAAGTCAAAGTTATCTACTGTCCACCAGTTGCAGGTTTTTGTTTTTGTTTTTGTTTTTGTTTTTTTGCATAAACCAGAAACCATCCTCTACAGTTTTCATTTTACTTTATAAGAGAGAGCTTAAAAACTTGGAAACCAATCCAAGTGCACAGTCCTTTAGGTTTTTGCCCTTTTTTTCCTTTTTTTTTTTTAAAGTTTATTTATTTTGAGAGAGAGTGAGCAGGGAGAGGCAGAGAGAGGGAGGAGAGAGAATCCCAAGCAGGCTCTGCAGTGTCAGCGCAGAGCCTGATGTTTGTGATGATTCACAAACCCTGAAACCATGCCCTGAGCTGAAATCGAGAGTCAGATGCTTAACTGACTGAGCTACCCAGGCACCCCTTTCCGTTTTTTATACTCGTTTTGGCCATACCCTATTTGCCAATATTTTATTAAGCAATTTGTTTTTGAATCTTTCCAAGCATTCAACTTGATTTAGTTTTCATAGCGTGGTGGCTTGTTTGCCCTCATGTTTTTATTACTATATAATTAAGTTATATAATTTAACAAAGTCGGTTACCTTAAAACATGTTTTAAGAATGAACATAACTCAGGGCGTCTGGGTGGCTCAGTCGGTTGAGCGGCCGACTTCACTCAGGTCGTGATCTCATAGTTCATGGGTTGAAGCCCTGCGTTAGGCTCTGTGCTGACCTTTCGGAGCCTGAAGCCTGCTTTGGATTCTGTGTCTCCCTCTCTCTCTGCCCCTCCCCCACTCACTCTCTGTCTCTCTCAAAAATAAATAAACATTAAAAAAAGAAAACTTAAAATTTTTTTTTTTAACATTTATTTATTTTTGAGACAGAGAGAGAGCATGAACAGGGGAGGGTCAGAGAAAGAGGGAGACACAGAATCTGAAACAGGCTCCAGGCTCTGAGCCATCAGCACAGAGCCCGATGCGGGGCTTGAACCCACGGACCGCGAGATCATGACCTGAGCCAAAGTCGGCCGCTTAACTGACTGAGCCACCCAGGCGCCCCCCCAAAAAAAAACTTTAAAAAACAAAAAAAGAATGAACATAACTCAGAGTGCCTGGATAGCTCAGTCTGTTAATTGTCCGACTCTTGATCTCAGCTCGAGTCATGATCTCACAGTTGCAAGATTGAGCACTGCATCTTGGGTCCTGCTTGGGATTCTCTCTCCCTGCCCCTCCCCTGCTTCTGCTCTCTCAAATAAATAAACTTAAAAAAAAAAAAACAAAAAAAAACATAGCTGACATTAGTAAACATACAGCTTACCTGGTGGAAACAGTAATGTCTAGGCATTCAACAATAGTAGCCATCTTCCCTACTGCAAAAACCAGTCGGTGTTTTCTTAACAGAAGAAACAGAAGACTCTGGGATAGCAGAATAGAATAAAAGTGGCAGGTGGGTAGTATGACAGAGAATAGTTGATGAAAAGAAGTTCTGTAAATAGTTGCTGGTGCGATTTGAGTAATTTCTGTGTGCTACTGTGCTCAATGCTCCGCACGTGCCATCTGTTTTTACCTTTGCTAACGTGCTTGACAGCTGAGGAACCTGACCTCGGAGGAACGAGGTCACTGACCGAAGATGATGCAACCAGCAGGGCCGGGACGGAAGCCCCGCCGGTCTGCCCGGACTGCTGCGTGGCTTCCGTGATTTACCGGTGCCTCTGCCCTTCACCATCCCTGTTTTCTCCCCTTGCAGCTGCCACGGAGATTGTCTTCGTCTTCTCCAAGATGTACAGAACCAAAGTGGGCTTGAAGGACCGCCAGCAGCTGTACAAGCTGATCATCAGCCAGCTGCTCTACGATGGCTATATTAGCATCGCTAATGGCCTCATCAACGAAATCAAGCCGCAGTCCGTCTGTGCGCCCTCGGAGCAGCTCCTGCATCTCATCAAACTAGGTAGCTTGGGGACGCGTGGACTCCTTGACAAGGTTCCAGAGGTCTTCGCGATCAGAATTTTTCCCGATGGTTTTTGTTCAGTCTTAGTGCCCAGTATCTGTCAGGTACAGTGGTAGGTACTGAAAGGGTAAGCAAACCCCAGATTATGAAGATTTCAAACCAGCTGTAGCCCCAGGATCTCTATGAGAATTATCTGGAACATTCTGTCATTGTTTTATTGACTGCAGATTTCAACTCACATGTCATCTCAGAGTCCTTTTCACTTTTTTGAAAATAACCCGCTATCTTCCCCAGACCTCCCCAGTTATTCTACAACAACAACCCCATTTCCTTCGTGACAGAATCACTCTCCGAAATGTACTTCATTGTTTCAGGTTGTTTCCCACACGTCTGCACCTTCCCCAAGAAAGGACAGCACGTGCAATAAACATCAGGATCTCTGTCTCGTTCAACAGTACATCCTGGTGCTTGCCTGGGCTGTAGAAAGCACTCTGTAAAATATAGACATCCCAATATGTTTATACCCTTTGACTTAGCGATGCCAGTTTTTATGTGTTTTTTTTTTTTTTAATTTTTTTTAATGTTTATTTTTGAGAGAAAGAGACAGTGTTTTTGAGAGAAAGAGACAGAGTTGGGGGGGGGGGGTGGGGCACAGAGAGCAAGGGACACACAGAATCTGAAATAGGTTCCAGGCTCTGAGCTGTCAGCACAGAGCTTGAGGCGGGGCTCGAACTTGTGAACGTTGAGATCATGACCTAGGCCAAAGTCAGACACAACCGACTGAGCCACCCAGGCGCCCCATGGTATTTTGTTTTGTTTTGTTTTAATTTAAAAAAGCAATGTTTTCTCATGTTTGTTTTTGAGAGAGACAGAGCACAAGCGGGGAAGGGGCAGAGAGAGAGGCTCCAAAGAGTGGAAGAATCCAAAGCAGGCTCCAGGCCCTGAGCTGTCAGCACAGAGCCCGATGTGGGACTCAAACTCACAAGCTGTGAGATCATGACCTGAGCTAAAGTCAGACACTTAACCAACTGAGCCACCCAGGTGCCCCTAGCAATGCCAGTTTTGAGAATTTGTTCCGAGGAAATAAAACAAAAACAACTGAAATATCCAACGATAAGAAATTCGTTGTGAATGTTCTTGTATCCTCAAATTGGGTCCAACCACACGATGTAGATAAAAATTACACTGGCCAGATTTTTATTCTGTTTGAGTAAATGAACAAGTGAGTTACAACATGTCATATGGTTTGGTTCTATTTTTGTTGCAAGAATTGTAACAACTGTGCATGGAGAAAGGTCCAGAAGAATTCATCCCACCATTTTAACAGTAATTATCTCTGAGTAATCTAATACAAGGTCATTTTTGTGTTCATCTCTATTCCTAATTTTTCTTATACTAATAAACATACTCATACTGTTTATACGGTACATGAAGTTATTTTTCAATTTAAAATGCATTTTCTTGAAAAACTTGTTTATTTAAATATCAACAGTCTTTCGACTACATTTCACTAATGTTAGTGCTAACAGTGTATCTGTCTTAATGAGCCCCAGAGCTGCTACTAACAGATCTCAGCACTAAAAATATTAAAATTCAGAACGAGAAAAAATGGGCAGCTTAACTATAGAACTGCTTTTTTTGAGTTTCTGTAGTCGTAGTTACAGTAGAAAATTTTGGAAGCAAAAAAACAGGGGGAGGTGACGTGACCTATTGAGCCTGACCTTCCGCAGTCAATGTTCTATTGCCTACAGTGTTGTCACTGAACATACACCCGGGTTGACATATACATAATTTTGTGAAGGGTTAAGTGTCAGGCCACTCCAAGACAGAGTAAGTTGATCTTGGCCAACATCTTTCCCAGTTTGGATCCAGAATTTTGTCTTGGCTTTTTAAAATGACATTTTTGCACACACTTAATTTTGGTTCATTTCAGGAATGGAAAACGACGATACTGCAGTTCAGTATGCAATTGGTCGTTCAGATACAGTGGCCCCTGGCACGGGGATTGACCTGGAATTTGATGCTGACGTCCAAACTATGTCCCCAGAGGCTTCAGAGTACGAAACGTGCTATGTCACATCCCACAAAGGCCCCTGCCGCGTAGCCACCTACAGCAGAGACGGGCAGTTAATAGCCACCGGATCTGCCGATGCTTCCATCAAGATACTTGACACGGAAAGAATGTTGGCCAAGAGTGCCATGCCAATAGAGGTAAAAATCCCAGCAACGTACGTACTGTCTGTCTGTCGCTCGCTGCTCGTCGGGAGAGTGAGAGACTAGTTTAGACCAGCTTTAACTTAGCATAATCGGGGGCTTTGAGTCCGATTTTGCCCTTTGAGCATCTCTTTTCTCGTTGGTCTAGGTCATGATGAATGAGACTGCACAACAGAACATGGAAAACCACCCAGTGATCCGAACGCTTTATGACCACGTAGATGAAGTCACATGTCTCGCTTTCCACCCAACAGAACAGATCCTTGCCTCTGGTTCCAGGGATTATACTCTGAAGTTATTTGATTATTCCAAACCATCTGCAAAAAGAGCCTTCAAGTACATTCAGGTTAGGAATGTTTAGAAAGGAGCTATCCAGTTTCTTCTTAAAAGCAAAGAGCACTTGGGGCGCCTGGGTGGCGCAGTCGGCTAAGCGTCAGACTTCAGCCAGGTCACGATCTCGCGGTCCGTGAGTTCGAGCCCCGCGTCAGGCTCTGGGCTGATGGCTCAGAGCCTGGAGCCTGTTTCCGATTCTGTGTCTCCCTCTCTCTCTGCCCCTCCCCCGTTCATGCTCTGTCTCTCTCTGTGCCAAAAATAAATAAAAAACGTTGAAAAAAAAAAAATTTAAAAAAAAAAAGCAAAGAGCACTTATTGTATGACTGTTCCTGTTCTTAAAGTAGCCTCAGGGATCATCTTACAAAACGAAGCAGCTGCAAGGACGCGTGCTGCAGGTGGCACGGGAATCAGTGCGTTGGCCCGTGGTTCCCACGCTGTCACGCACCCACTTTCTCTGGTCACAGTTTATGCAACAGGGGTTCAGAACCTGTGTCACTCTTTCAAAGTCGCAGATCCCTGTTTAAAGGTGAAACAGTCACTTCACCGAAGTGTAACTCAACGGGAATCAAAAAATTATTCAGTTGAAACTCTCAGACGTTTACTGGAAAAGCGATACTGCAAAAGTGATATTTTGAGTGTGCAGTAAAGAAATACTAATGTTTTAGTAGTGGCTTCCACCTTTTAGTAATTGAACTGAGTTTTTTACTCAGTATTTGGAGCCGTAGGACAGATTAAAGAAGCTGTCCACACGTACAAGTTGTGTTTATCCTCATTCGTTAACGTGTGAAACTATCCTAGCTTGATGATGCTCCATTCTGAGTTCTCCCGGTGCTCGTTTGCAAATGACGAAGCTCACTTCCACGGTTCTGGGAATATAATCCCACCAGTAGCTGGTTTTTAAAATCTCTGTTCAAATGATACCTTCACGTATTTTACAAAGTTCGTCGTTCCTTCTTCTGCCTTGTAACATCTGATCGTTGTTTTATGTATTCTGTCCGTCAACCAGATATTTTCCACATTTTCTCTGCATTTAATTATTCACCAGCCGCTTAATGTGTCTGTCCTAACAGGAAGCTGAAATGCTACGCTCGATCTCTTTTCATCCTTCCGGAGACTTTATACTCGTTGGGACTCAGCATCCTACTCTTCGGCTTTATGATATCAACACGTTTCAGTGTTTTGTCTCTTGCAATCCTCAAGATCAACACACCGATGCTATATGCTCCGTTAATTACAATCCCAGCGCCAACATGTATGTAACCGGTAGCAAGGACGGCTGCATCAAGCTGTGGGATGGTGTCTCGAATCGATGCATCACAACCTTTGAGAAGGCGCATGACGGTGCTGAAGTTTGTTCTGCCATTTTCTCCAAAAATTCCAAGTACATTCTCTCCAGTGGAAAAGACTCCGTAGCTAAACTTTGGGAGATATCAACAGGACGGACACTGGTCAGATACACAGGTACGTGAAAAGTTGCTATTACCTCTTCTGTAGCATTTTCTGGCTTCCAGAAGAGAGCCACACGATAAATGTATGCGTTGAGCAAGGCAGATGTTACACCTCTTTTAGGTAAGAAGGCAAAGCCTAGAGGTTAAGTAGTTTAGCCAAGGCTACAGTTGGTAAGAGCTGGAAATAGAACCTTAGTTTCTGAACTGTGTTCTTCTCAGTACGTCGCAGCTTCAACTAGATGTGAGTCTGTGCCAGTAAGATTGAGACTCTGGTGGTCCGTTTGTAGACCAGTGGTCTGCCCTTTTCCCTCAGAAACATGAAAGCAGTCCAGAGAAAAGGCGGAGTCAGTGGATGTCAGTGAGTGTACACATTAGGGAAGGAAGGCGGAGAGGGACCATCTAGGCCTGTTCGTAAGAGAGCACAGCTACCCTGACAGTTACTTGGTAATGAATGTTGTCAAAATATTGTCTAATTCTTCTGTTCCTCGGGGCAGCAAAGGCTGTTGTTTGGTAGCAAACCTCCAGGAAAGTTCAACTAGTTTCCTCTGTTGTGAGATGTTTGTGTCCCACACTAAAATCACCATAACCAGAACTTTAAAACTCTACAAGAAAACACCACCAGGACCGCCTGGGTGGCTCAGTCGGTTAAGCATCTGACTTCACCTCGGGTCATGATCTCACAGTTCGTGGATTTGAGATTCGAGCCCCGCGTCGGGCTCTGTGCTGACAGCTCAGAGCCTGGAGCCTGCTTCATATTCTGTGTCTCCCTCTCTCTCTGTCTCTGTCTCTCAAAAATAAACATCAAAAAAATTTTTAAAGAAAGAAAGCCACGCCGTCGTAAGGGCTCAGCTGTTACGGCAGTCGCTTCTCCTTTTAGAGAAGATTGAAGAGGCGGGGACGTCGGAGCCACCAGGGTGCAGCATCATCCACCTCACATCCGTCTCCTGGGGACACTTTGCTTCCTGCCGTCCCTCTCTGGCTCTGACACAGACCGTACGGCTAGCAGGTCTTAGGAAGCGTCAGTTTCGTCCTCATTCTTGGTCCTTTGTAGAAACGCTTCTGTAGGCAGCTATTTTGGAAACCTTCCGCTAATTATTACTGTTAAAGGGCTGCGTGCTTGTTGCAAAAAGAAGATGCAAAAGTGGTCAAAGTAAAAGTGGGCGGGCCGTCTCCATCTTCAGCAGTAACAGCCGCCGTCCGGGTGTGATGTGTGCGCAGGGCACGCGCCAGATTCTCACAGCATTTCTTACGTTTGCTTTGTCCTGTGAACGGCAGAATGTTTTATGCTTCTGTGGGGCTGCCTGGTTTGCTTTGGCAGAGAATTGGGGTTTGATTTTAAAGTGAGATTATAGTGAATCGATACGCAAATTCCTTGTTTTCTAACTCACAGGCTAAGAGCCCATCATGCCAGCATGTTTAGGTCTGTGTTTCCAGTTTTAATGTTTAGTTAGAATTCAGTGGGTTTTTGAAATACTGAAGGAAAAAGAAAAGCTATCGAGCATTAGAAATTTCAGTGTGAGAAATTAATTCAGAAGACTAAATAAAATGCTGAGCTAGGGACACCGTGTAGCACGTGTAACAGACACCTGCCAGACACTGGGCAGTGAGCTCAAGGAGAGAGAGATGACCATCAGTTCTGCAGACCTAAGAAATGCACGTCAGAGTATCTTTTTGTATTCCCCAGATGGTAGGAATTTAAAAGGTTGATACTCTCTCGTATTGAACAACATTTGGGGAAGTTACATACTTCGTTGTTAAGGAGTGCTGATTGGAAACCTTCTAAAGGGGGGTTGGTGTCATGAATCATATTTTTCAGCATACGTATATATTTTGGACTCTTAGCAATTCAGCCTAAAAAGATCGCTGGCAGGTATGCCCACGCACACGTAGAAAGATGTCCGTCCCAACATAGTCTCGAAGAGGGGAGCGTTAGAGACAGCAGAAGTGTCCACCAGAAAGCACCGAGGGCACTCTTGTCACGCGTCCTTTTCACAGCGTGCGGCCCTTAAAAACAAACACAGGAACATTTGTGAGCACGTATGCCACTGGATGTGCCCTCACGCCAGTCCTCGCGACATCGTGTGGGTTGGTGCTGTAACTGTCCCCCAGAGAACGGAAGAGAAAGGTAAGACTTAAAGGTGCTACGTAATGTGTCCGTGTTCACGTCACTAGTAAGTGTTGAGCCCAGATGTGATGCCAGCGCCTCTCTCCTTATCCATTAAGCCGTATTCCATCTTTATAGATCTCTGCTGCACGGCTGTATCAAAATAGCATGTGATGTGAGCTCCGATTACAGAATACAGAGGTATTTACAGAGATATTTAGAAAGGATTCATCGAAATACTGACTCTGGGTGTAGAATTATCAGGCAGTTGTTCTTTTTAGACTTTATATGATATTTTAAACATAAAGTCTGTATTTTCACGGTCATAAAAAAGCCTAGAGCTTCTTTCTGGAGAGCGGGCGTTCAGACATCCCAGCAATTCTGTTCTAGGAATTTAATCCTGAGGAAATAGTATGTTCGGCATAAAGAATTTGTCAGCATAACTTGCAACCAGACGCCTCTAGCAGGAAAAGAATTACTAAATAGTAAGGGTGCTTCCAGATGGTGGTGTATTTTGCGGCCAGTAAAAAACACAGAAAAATGTACCTAATGAAAAGTTGGTTTAAACTATGACAGAAATGACCTATATGACACGGCACCAATTTTCTATTTTTTATTATTTTTTTAATGTTTTATTTCTTTTTGAGAGAGAGCGAACACAAGCGGGGGAGGGACTGAGGGGGAGGAGACACAGGATCCAAAGCGGGCTCTGTGCTGAGAGCAGCGAGCCCAGTGTGGTGCTCGAACTCCCGAACCACGAGCGAAGTTGGCCGCTCGACCAACTGAGCCGCCCCCACCCCCCGGGCGCCCCTGTATTTTTTTTTCTTAAGACGTCCCTGTGCCTGGAAGTACGTCGGGACGTTGACGGAGTCGGCTGCCTCAGGTGGTAGGTCGGTGGCGATTTATTTCTGCATGCTTCCTTGGAGGCTCCAAAATTATACGATAAATGCGTATTACTTCTGTTTTAAGACGCCGTTTTTACATCGACAGGGTAACGAACAGAAGGACGGCAGTGTGAGGGTCTAAAGTGTAGCCCTGGGGAGCTAGCCCTGCCACTCTGACCCTTAACCTCTCGTGTCCGCGCAGGGGCCGGCCTGAGCGGGCGGCAGGTGCACCGGACGCAGGCCGTGTTCAACCACACCGAGGACTACGTGCTGCTGCCGGACGAGCGGACCATCAGTCTGTGCTGCTGGGACTCCCGTACCGCCGAGCGTCGGAACCTGCTCTCCCTGGGCCACAACAACATCGTGCGCTGCATAGTGCACTCGCCCACCAACCCCGGCTTCATGACGTGCAGCGACGACTTCCGAGCCCGGTTCTGGTACCGGCGATCCACCACGGACTAGCCCGCCTTCCTTGCCCGGGGTTCTTTTCTCGAGGACTGTGCCCCTGCCCCCACCGGGTCCCGTCACCAGCTTCGGTAGTAAGTCACCGCGCCATCTGGCGGTTGTGCCGCCACCCCTCCGTCCTTGGATTTGTACGAAAGAATCTTTTTTTACCTTGATGCGGAATCATGGTGGGAAAAGTGGGAAACGCAGATCCGTGCGGTTGCTCTGCATTCACTGATTATCACAGTGTGATTTTCATCGGTTTTGTAAATACAGGACTTGCCACTTCTCTTGAATCTCTTGATCATTTGAGGAAAGGTAGAGTTTTCAAGTGCTTTCTCGATCTCCAGTGGATCTGTCGTGAGGGATTTTCATCCGGTGGTTCTGTCGACTTCTGTGCCTCTTCTACACACACCCTCTTTGTGTCTTTCTTTTCAGGACACATTTTGGCAGGTAGGTAGGCCTGCAGCTCTGAGAATCCAGAGCGTCGTGCCGTGTTAAAACCAGTTGAGAGAATCCATCAGTCCTCTCCTGAAATGATACCATTCTGATAATAAAGCTCAGATCTGCAACTTTAGTGTTCTACCTTTTTCACGTCAATAAAATTAATGGCCAGTTTTTCCCGAAGATTTCTAGGAAACGTATCTTTCGTCGTACCTCCCGCATTCTCCTTTCATTGCCCGCAATGCTTCTCTTCAGCAAATATTTCTGGTAAGGTTATTACCAGCGGATGGAAAACGTAATTGAAGATAAAGCCAATCTAATCAAAATTCGGTGAGCCCGCTGCTGCTCTCCGACCGTAGCTTATTTCACAGATGATTACTATTGATTGACTTTGTTCTTACATAATTTCAAATCTTATTTTTCAGTTCTCTTCAGCATGAATCATTCACTACTCGTCGCGGATGCACGTGGCAGCTATGTGCTTGTAAGATTTTTGCAATTAAATCTTGATCGAGGTTTTTCTTGAAACTTTCTAATTTAGAAAGTGACAGTATTTGTCTGGATTCAGCTCAAGCTAGGTGAGGGGACCCTAACCTCCCCTCTGCCAGATAGACTTTGGTTTATATTTATCCCCAAGTGCAAATACCTCATGCTCTGGGTAGGAATACCTAGAAATATAATCTAGGGTCAGTTGATAAAAATACTAAATAGATTGATTGTTTCATTTTACAGGAACTTTCAAATCTTCTGAAGTTTATTGCCTAAAAATTCTGTGTTAGTCATCCTCCTTAAGGATCATTTCACCTCTTTGGCCTGTGAAACCTTTTTAAGCATTCTTAATGTGTTAAATCTGTTTTCAGGTTTCCAAAGCTGTATTTTTCGGTCTGTAGTGAGTTTAGATTTATTTCTGTTTTGTGTCCTGATTCTCCAGTATTTGCACGTGACTGTGGGTGCTCCTTTATAGGATGAGAAGAAACCTGCTGAGTAGGAACAGGAATAACCAGTTCCATAAGGAAATTACAGACCAAAAGTCCTCACTTCTTTTTCTGGCTTTTCTTTTGCTTTCAACGTACGAAATTACAGCAGAGGCTGAACATGTTCCGCATTCCTCTGCTCTAGCACACGTGCTAGAATGACCACATGGCATTCCTGATTGAAGCTCCACTGGGTCTTTTTAACTGTTCGTGAATTTAAATAATGATGCCTACTTTTTCCAGTTTCTGGAATAGTCTCAGCCATGGATCTGAAGTTTCAGGACTTCTGTCTACAAGATCAAGATACTTTTCTGTGCTTCCAAAATAGACACATTTTTTCTTCTAAAAATCACATCAATATTTTGAACCGGTAAGAATGCCGGGAATATTACATGGACTCGGCCTCAGCATGTCATTAACTGTCCCACGTGACACCTGGTTTTCAAAAACGGTGAATGATAGGAACTTAGAACTTCTATGTTATTTTTTAAAGATATGTGATTTCTAAAATAAACTTTTTGTATATAATGATAATTTAAAGCTAGTCCTTTTTTTTTTTTTTTTTTTTTTTTTTTTTTTTTTTTTTTTTTGGACCTTGCTTTGAATGTTTAAATATTTGAACATGTGTTCTCCAACAGCAATCATGACTTTGGACTGGAAACCTTCATGCTCTTCTTTTAGTGTTTCATTCTAGAAGTACGATTTTTATAGCAGATCTCCTTTAGCTGTGTATCTCTTTTACTCTACAAATTTAAAATCTAAAAACTTTATAATTCCATTTCTTATGATGATTCAAAGAAACCAATCTTTTACCTTAAACTTTGGTTTCCCTTCGGAAGGGCAATGATGGGAATAGCCTCAGCTGTATTAGCGACATGTTAGGTAGTAAGGCAAGTCATTTCAATGTCACAGCTTCCTTTTCTGTGATTAAAGTGCTTAATCAAAATCATCCCCAACATGCACTCAATCAATGAAGTGATTTTTTTTTTTTTTTTTTTTTTTTTAAACACAGCAAGATACAAACAGATTTGGGGGAAGACTTCTGTTTCTGAAAATACAGTGGACCAGATACTCTAGAGAGCCCTTTCAATACATACCTGTTTAGAATTTATTTTTAATCTCTAAATAGATGGCTGAGCTAGCAAGAATTTCTCAGGCAGTTCCTGAGAGGCAGAAACAACCAAAACCCACAAATCTAGACCATCAGGACCGATGGGGCATCCAGCTGAACCAAGGGCATTTGTCACTCCCCTAGAGCCTAATGATTCCTGAGCTCTGACCACAAGGTGGGAGCTTTGATCAAGACCTAGAAAGAAAGGTACCCAGAACCCAGAACCCAAAAGGTACCCCCTACCCTCCAAAGGGTGAACTTGCCAAAAGCCCTGCCTCCAGGAAAGAGGACACCTGCCTGCCTGGATGCTGGCTCGGGTTTGTGGGGCAGATCTTAACGAGAATCCCATCTATAAACTATTTGTCCAAGTAAGGTGGGAACGACTCACACTACCTATGTGGCTTGGAGAAAAGCAAGCTGAGAATTTAAAGCAACTCCCATTGACGGTGGCCAAAGACACCTGACAGAAAGAAGCCAGCACAATTTAAGGAGGAACACCTCTTTCCCCCAGGCCTCCGTTCTCTCAGATACAGATCTAAGAATCAGGGGTTCATAATCCAGTATGTGAGGAAACAGCCGCCGTGATGAGAAGCAGTAGAAACTAGAGTCGCACTTGGAGACTTGGAATTCTCAGACGCACGGTACGTGAGTGTGTCCGATGTGAAGATCTCAAACGGGACCGAGGACAGAGACTAGGAAGTGACCCGGTGGATTGAAACAACAAAACCTTCGGGAAAATGGTCATTTCTATAGCGTTCATTCTTCATGCCCTTGGCCTTTTTTGGGCGCTTTTCTCCGCCTTCCAACACACTTGGCGGGCATTCTAATCTGTGAAGCCTCTTTCCCACTCACCCTTTGGTGAATTTACTCTTCGCATTCTGGCTGCTCACCCCACCATGAGGCCTTATCCTGGGGCACCATTTTCTGCCCTGGGTTTTCCGGTGCTCCCTGTTAGCACCCGGCCTTCCCCCCAGCGGCACCTCGACACCTGCAGCATTTCCTTTGCATCCTGTTTCTCAAGTCTTGCTCTGGTTCCTTTTCCCTCTCAACCTAGGGGTCAAAATTTAGGTTTTTTGGGTTTTTTAAATTTTTTTTAATGTTTGTTTATTATTGAGAGAGAGAGAGCATGAACATGGGAGGTGCAGAGAGAGGAAGAGACACAGAATCCGAAGCAGGCTCCAGGCTCTGAGCTGTCAGCACAGAGCCCGACGTGGGGCTCGAACTCACGGACCGCGAGATCATGACCTGAGCCGAAGTCGGACGCCCAACAGACTGAGCCACCCAGGTGCCCCTCAAGATTTAGGTTATTAAACTGAGTCAGCACTGACAATTACTGGAGCTGTAGAATCCCAGCCTTCCCTGTTTTATCTGTACGTTAGGGAATTTAGCTGAATTTGGTGACAATTGATGAAATTCTACTTTGACGAAAAGAGCTGTATTAGAGGTATCTTCATGAGGTTACAACTTACTGGATTATCAGATGATTTTAAAGCCGTGCAGTCTGACATTTCCTGCCAAGCCTTTAATGATCTGGATGTTGTTCACCTGGTGTCCAGCTGCACTTTAAAAAGTAAGGTATTGGGGTGCCTGGGTGGCTCGGTTAAGCATCAGACTCTTGATTTGGGTTCAGGTCATGATCTCGCAGTTCATGGGATCAAGCTCCGTGTCGGGCTCCACGCTGACAGTGCAGAGCCTGCTTGGGATTCTCCCTCTCCGTCTCTCTCTGTCCCTCCCCCACCCTCAAAATAGATAAACATTAAAAAAAAAAAAAAAAGTCAGGTACTGAGTGCCTAGCATTCAAAGACTACCGTCAAGGAGCTTGATAGCTAAAGGTTCGTGTGAAAACAGTATAAGGCATACCAAACAACAGTCCGTGTACAAAAGCAGTCTTCCTTCCTGCACATTTATTAGGAGCTCTAGGAGTGAAGTGATCAGACGCCCTACGTTTTGAGGAGAAAATTCATCCAAAATACTGTTCTCAGTAGCATTTTTTAAGGGGGAAAAATTACCTCATTAGAGTCTCTCATACTTGGTTCCCTTGAACTCTCTAGTTGTTTCAACCTGCAGTCAGTGGGATATTACGAAAGCCACCCAATTTCCCAGAATAGTGAAATCTTGCAACGTTTGTGCACAGAAGGATGCATTTGCCTTAAGTAAATACGAACGTCTAAGGGCTTTCATTCAGAAAAATGACAGGACAAAACACCAAACTGAGAAGCCAGGCCCTCATTCACAAAATACTACACTAGGTATCCAGGTAGGAGTGAGTCTGTTTCATTTCAGGATCAAATCTATGGCTTTTGTGTCTTCCTTCTTTTTGTTTGTTTGTTTGTTTTGTTAGAGCAGTGGGGAGGGAGAAAGAGAATCTTTTTTTTTTTTTTTTTTTTAGCATTTATTTATTTTCGAGAGACAGAGAGCAAGCAGGGGAGGGGCAAAGAGGGAGGGAGACAGACTCCAAAGCAGGCTCCAGGCTCTGAGCTGTCAGCACAGAGACCCATGCGGGGCTCAAACTCACGAACCCGGAGATCATGACCTGATCCAAAGGCGGATGCTTGACCGACTGAGCCATCCAGACGCCCCAGAGAGACAGAGAATTTTAAGCAAGCTCCACACCCAGTGTGGAACCCAACACAGGCTCAGTCTTATGGCCGTGAGATCATGACCTGAGCCAAAACCAAGAGTGGGACGCTCAACCGACTGAGCCACCTGGGTGCCCCTACATTCTGTTTTTTTAATTTAGGTTTTTCCAAAAAGAAGAAGAGGAGGAGGAGGAGGAGGAGGAAATGCAAATCACAGCATTCCAATCTGCATTGGGAACTCCAGGTCAGCCCTTCAGTATTGAGAAGAACCACCGTCAGAAGTTTGCCAAGGTGGTGGGAACAGTTCAAACTGGACCAGGTGTGAAGTCTACCTTTTTTCTAAGAGACTTGAGTCTGGATTCTGCCTCAGTCACATCACTGCATGACCTTAAACAAGTTTGTCCATCCTTTCTTGCTTTCTTTCAAATATATGCAAGAATCAATCATCCAGTAAAACAATGGTTGCCAGGTCCCCAGGGTACAGGGGACTGAGGAGTGACCACCAATGGGTATGGGTTTTCTTTCTAGGGCAATGAAATATTCTCAAATTAGAGAATGGTGATGATTGCACAACATGAATATACTAAAAGACGCTGAATTGTACTCTTTAGAAGGATGAATTTTGTGGTATGTGAATTATATCTTAATAAAGCTTTAATTTTTTAATTCAATGTCAGCAGCACAGTACAATGAATTTGCATGTAGCCATCACCCAGATTCCCCAATTTGCTACTCATAGCCAATCTTATTTTATCTATACCTCTATCCACTTTCCCCTCTCTTGAGTTATTCTGAAGCAGATCTTGGATTTTTATCCATAAATATCTCTGTATATATCTGTGAAGGATAAGGACTTAAAAAAAAATTTTTTTAACATTTATTTATTTTTGAGAGAGAGAGAGAGAGAGAGAGACAGAGCACGAGCGGGGGAGGGGCAGAGAGAGAGGGAGACACAGAATCAGAAGCAGGCTCCAGGCTCCGAGCTGTCAGCACAGAGCCCGACGCGGGGCTGGAACCCACAAACCGCGAGATCATGATCTGAGCCAAAGTCGGACGCTCAACCGACTGAGCCACCCAGGCGCCCCTGGGACTTTTTGAAACAGAATCATAACATAATAACATCTAAATATACATGGAAGCACCAAGTTTAGGTTAATAGATTCCCACCCTGGAGACACGAACCTCAGCCTTAGCTCAGTAGTGCCTCCATGTTCCTTACTCGAGATGCTGCCCGGCCCGTGCCCACCAGCACAGAGGCGCAGGTAGGGCCAGAAGAAAGCAGGGGCGAAGAGGCATACCCAAGAAAAATGCCCAGATTCACATTCAACCACATGGAAATCATCTGCCATTTTTTTTTTTTTTTTTTTTTTTTTTGGGACAGAGAGAGACAGAGCATGAATGGGGGAGGGGCAGACAGAGAGGGAGACACAGAATCGGAAACAGGCTCCAGGCTCCGGCCGTCAGCCCAGAGCCTGACGCGGGGCTCGAACTCACGAACTGTGAGATTGTGACCTGGCTGAAGTCGGACGCTTAACCAACCGCGCCACCCAGGCGCCCCAATCATCTGCCATTTTGTAGACCTTTGCCTGACAAATATGACTAGCTATATGCATTGCGAGAGTACTGTGTTAACGATTTCTTTGTCTTACCTACAAATAATAAGATAAAGTCCTTCTGCTAGTCCAGGCTGTCTGTCATTCATAACTTCAGCCCTTATGACTCATTACTCTTTCCTCTGAATCTGCTTGCTTTCCTTAAATGGAACTTGCTAATTCCATCTCTCTCTCTCTCTCTTTTTTTTTTTTTTTTTGCATATTCATGGTGTTACAGCTAGGAACACTCTACCCTGATCTGCCCCCGCCTCTCACATCTTGCCTTCCCCATGAAGACTTCCCTAAATTACTCCCCATCCTCCCGTCTCTGCCTTCTCCTCCTGGGATCTCCGCCTTTACTGGACTGTAGCTGAACTTGTCGCTAAGTCAGTTCGTCCTCATTCTGCGGGGTCACTGTTCCCTCCCAGTGATCTGCTCCCATCTGCAACATGTCACTCGGCCCCGGAAGTTAACTTCCAACAACGATGCCAATTTAAAACATGGATTGTCTCAGCCAGAAATCAGTCGGCCGTGTCCACAAGTAAACCCTTCCTGGTGCTCAGACTCGTGAGGACTGACTGCTCAGCAGTGGGTGCCACGCAGACCAGGCAGTGAGCGCAGCACTTGCAGGAAGGTAGCAATGGGAGACACCACCCGTCGGAGGTGCTACCTGAGGCAGGCTCGGAAGAACGGGTGCCAGTCTGTTTAAATGAAGTAACAACGTGAATGTGCCCCGCAAGGAGTCTGCCTCCCCGTAGATGTCTTCCCTCAACGTTGAGGAATTCAGGGAAAGTAGAAAGACCGAGCAAGCAGTGTTGAGCTGCACGAATTCGCGGTGTGGCTTCAAGTTCAGACGGTGGGTGGATGAGATTTCAGAGATAAGAGAATTGTACTGAGAGGTGCTCAGCACAGCCCTGGTACAGAGTCAGCACCCAGGAGATGTTCATGGTGAAGCTTTGTGAGCAAAGACCAGGAGGTGGGGTGGGTATGGGGTGAGAGCACGGAGGACTGTGCCTCCGAGGAGAGATGTGCTGGGACCAGGTCCTTTAAGGCATTCCCCTTGACTTGTTTTCTCCCGGCTGTTCGCAGGACGAGTTTAGAAAGCAGGAAGAAAGAGACAGCCACCATGGTCACAAATTTGTCCTAGGGGCCTCTCGTCAGGAAAACGAGCTTGGTGTGTCGGGTGGGAGTTGTTCACAGTGTTTGTGGGACGAGAATGCAGAGCGTTCCTACGCCGAGCTTTGAAAGTAGGAACTTCACCCTACAAAGCAGAAGAGTATTTTTTTTTCTTCGTTTGTGGTTTCACATAGCAAATGTGTGACACTCTCTACTTATAGACCAAATGAGATGCCAGGCATCGAAGAGTGAGTGTGGCCTGGATTTCTGTCCCCTCTCCGTCAGCCCTTTCGTTTTACTCTTATCGCGCTTTGCAGAAAGTTTGCCTGCTGGGAGAATCGTTGTGACAATTTCCCGTGTTGTCAGATAGCTCCATAGAATTCAGTTTCTGAGAACCAGCCCAAGGCATGCAGTGACATTGCATAATCCCTCCTCTGAAGCCAGAGATATCAGCCGGAGAGCTCACGGGAGCTGTTTCACACCAGCATGAAGGGAGCAGAGATCATGGATGGCACGCCCAGGGTGAGTGACGGGGGGCCGTTCGGATGGGCAGTTCACCAAACAACCAGTTATGGCTAAGGACAATGACCGACTTTAGTTCCAAGTTTCTGATGAAGTCGAAGGGTGAATACTAGTAACATGTAGGTTGGAGATGGAAAAGTTTACTAGAAGTCTAAGCGTGGAAAAGAGGGGTGCTCCAAAGCCCCTGACCCTGGATTCAGAGAAGGATGAAGGTTACTTCTCGCAGAAACCGGTTCATGGGGTTGAGAACACAGCCCAGCCCTTTGTGTCCGCTCAGCTTCCAAACAGCTTTCCCAGCAAGATGCGGGTCTTGGCCTCAGCTCACCCTGACCTCTCCTCTCTCTGAACCCTGCAAACACTTAGTGTCCCTCCCAGGTTGATTCTGTGCTCCTTCCCAAGAGCAGAGTCCAGCTCTGGCTTCAGCCTCCCCTGCTGAGTCCACAGGGGGCATTCTGCGTGCCATTTCCCGGTAATTTTTGTACTGGGACGTGTGAGTGGGGCTCAGGTCTGTGGCATGAATCAAAAAAGATTTGCTGTCTAGAACGTTGTAATGGCTGCTTAAAAAGAAAAATGTCTCAGACACAAAGAAAATAAAGCTCAGGGATTATCTTGCTAGACCTTTTTTAAACCTTCAGTCGTGCAGGAAAGAAAATGAAACAATTACTAAATGGGAAGATTGTTTATATGAATTAAATATATGCTATTGATTATTAAAGTAATACTAATGTATGTCACTAGTGGAATTTATGGCTGAGTAACCCATGACGCCTCTCTTGTATGGATCGTGTGTAAATAGCGAAGCTACCCTAGAATTTTGTGCCCACTTTTTTTTCGAAAAATGTTTAAACCATTGGAAAACTGGCGGGGGGGGGGGGGAAGTAATTCAGTAAACCCCTGTATATCCTTCACGAAGATTCACTGATTCCTGGCATTTTGTCACATCTGTCTGCATCTATTTGTGTATATTCACACACACACACACACACACACACACACACACACACACACACACTTTGTTGTTGCTGTTGCTAAGCCATTTGAAAACAAATTGTAGGCATAATGACCCTTCACCCCCCCTCCCAAAACATCAACATGTGTCTCCTAAAAACAAGGACGTTCTTCTACACGACTCCAATATGATCACACACAAGAAAATTTAATGTTGAATTAATAATGTCCTTCTAACAATCAGTCCACATAAAGGCAGCAAGTACTATGGCAAGAACTCACATCTTCAACTCCTAGTCCACAGGCAACCTCAGCAGAGGGTTTCTTGGGTACCCCTACAGAAGGGTCGATGCCCATGTGAGATAATACACTGTTTAAAAGGCTTTATACAAATGGGAGCAGCAACTGATCCATTGTCGAGCTTCTTGCCTTTCACAATTAACAATACGTATTGGAGTTCCATTTGTTTTAGCATAGTTGATCTCCTTAATTATTGTTCATTAATTCTCTTTGATCAAAGGGTCACGCAATGCTGTCAGGGGTCATATCACGTAACTGGTTCTCTGCTTTGGTGCATTTTGCTTTGAAGCACCTTCATGTTCAGCCAAGGGGACCCAGAGCACCTCTCGTACCTTGAAGGTGGCCTGGGGACAGTGGGTGGTGACCAGCGATTGCCCTGTCACGCCGTCCCGTGGTGCTGCTGCTTTTTGTCACCCGATGGTTTCATGTCGGTAGAGCGTTCACCTTTGTGTAGTTGTCTGCTTTTTACGAGGTTTTCCTTAATGTCTTATAAAACCAAGAGAAAACTGAAAACTAAACACGCTGATACTAGTGATGAGAAACGCTGGGCTCACACAGTACGGTTGCGACAGACGTAGAAGTCGTCATGTGTGGCAAAGTGGTCCGTCTAACACCTCATCTGTTGACTTACTGGACTGTAGCTGATTGATTCCCTGTTCAACTCCATTCAAGAAAGTCAAGTCTAAAAGACAGGGTGCATAAGTGATTTTATTACATGTAAATCTTTGTTTGGGATTCTGGGAAGTTTCAAAAAGTGCCTTATTTATGAAAATGGAGTCTGCATGTACTTTAGTGATGCAGTCCCATTTGTTACAAATTGTGTTGACTTCTGAATGTGCATGTGTGTGTGCACATGTGTGCAGATGAATACACACCATTAGAAGTGACGTTGAAATTAGCACCTTTGTCTCACTGGGGTACATGTCCAGGAACTGAAGGAGAATCACAGAGTCAGATAAGCATGGTATTTGTTTTCCTTCGCTTTCTGAGAATTTCTGAAATGGTATTCTATTTTATTATTTTTTAATGTTAATTTTGGAAAGAGAGAGAGAGCGAGCGCAAGTGGGGGAGGGGCAGAGAGAGGGAGACAGAGGATCCCGGGTGGTCTCTGCACTGACCACAGAGAGCCTGATGCAGGGCTCAAACTCACCAACCTCAAGATCATGACCTGAGCTGAAGTCAGATGCTTAACCAACTGAGCCACCCTGAAATTCTATTTTAAACCTACTTTCTGAAAGTATTTTCTCTACAAGCTGCACTTTCTCTCTTTTGTAAACGTGACGGCGTGCTCACTTGCTTTTCTGAAGGGAGTTTTCAAACAAGTGTCTGTCCCCTCATTACTAAAGGGTGGATGTCCAGAGAATTGATCAAAATAATATTTATGTTTTAAGCACATTTAAATACTCTCAGATATTCTTAACAGTTCAGATTCAGCCGCGATTAAAGAGCAAACACCCTCTGGCTGTCTTACATCCCAATCCTGGGGGGAGTGGTCGTAGAGCCCCTCAAGGAGGGTCGCGGTAAAGACTTAGAGGTAAAGGCGCCAAAATTCTTAGACTCTGACAGACCCAACGGCGATGTGTCTCCCACGGGCGCAGACTACACTTACTTCAGGGCTTCTGGGCAAGAGCGCTCAGGACCTCGGGACCTTGTTTGTGGGTGGGGAGCAATCACAGGTTCTCCTTGTGCCTTTAGCACCTCTGAATGGGAAGTAAGACATTTTAACTCAGTCTTTGTGGAAGAAGGGCAAGTGGGAATGTATGTGGAGAACTTACCGTGGCCACGAGGCGTGCCTGACCCCCTCCCCACAGCCCCCCACCACGCTACCCGCCCCTTCCCCTGCCTTGGAACATTCATGTAGGGGGGTTGGGTCCCGTGGGTCCTCCCCACCAGCATCGTCCACACTCACTCACTCACTTGCTCACTCACACGCTTGCTCAAGGCCTTTCTGGACCGCCCATCCAATCGCCTCCCACACCTTCCCTGGTCTTTCTCATTCTCCGCCTCGTCTTCATTTATCAACATCTGAAATCATCTTTCTCAATCGTTTGTCCCTTTGATCATCACGTGTCTTTCCCTCTGGAGAGTCAGCTCCACCAGGGACAGAGCTGGGCTTTCTTATTCAGGGCTGCATCTCCAGTGCTACGGCAGTGCCTGCACTTAGTAGGTGCCCAATAAACACCTGGAGTGTGTGTGAATGAATGGGAGGTTACAGAGAGTGCAGATGGAGCTCTTGTGACATCGCCCTGCCCCGCCACAAGGTCAGACACGGCACTTCCTAGTTGTCACACCCCTGGGAACCGACGCTGCCCGGCTCTAAGCTCCCTAACCCCTACCTGGCCCCGACCCGAGCCACTCAGCCTAGATTCTCGGGAACTGGCCCCCTTCCAGCTCCCATGGTCAGATGTTGCCTTAGATCTAAACCTTTGCAGCTGAGGTCAAGGTCACAAGGACCCGTGGCCTCCCTCTGACCTTGTGCATCAGTTCCATTGCTTCACCTGCCTCACAAAACAAAAGAGCCCAGACACCACAGCCAGCTTGAAAACACAATTCACTGCCCGTTGTTTAGCCATCCATCCGGCATGTAGTTATTGGGCCCTGGGGTTCAGATGATCAACACATTGCTGATATTTTAGTGGAGTCAGAAAGTTAGTAAATGAGGGCGCCTGGGTGGCTCAGTCGGTTGAGCGTCCGACTTCAGCTCAGGTCACGATCTCGCGGTCCGTGAGTTCGAGCCCCACATCGGGCTCTGGGCTGATGGCTCAGAGCCTGGATCCTGCTTCTGATTCTGTGTCTCCCTCTCTCTCTGCCCCTCCCCCGTTCATGCTCTGTCTCTCTCTGTCTCAAAAATAAATAAACGTTAAAAAAAAAATTAAAAAAAAAAAAGTTAGTAAATGAGTAAATGGACACCATGATTTCAGATGGTGGCAACTGCCATGAAGAAAAATAAAACAAGGTGATCTGATAGAGGTGATGGACAGAAAGGGCCTGTCTGGAGTCCTGAATGATGACAGAAGCATTCAGGGCAGAAGAAACAGCAAATGCAAAAGGCCCTGTGGCAGGAATGAATTCAGCATTGTGGAGTATCCACAGAAAGGCCAGTGTTGTTGGAGCAGAAGGACCAAGGGAAAGAGTGGGCAGAAATGAGATCAACGGGGTAAGCAAGATCCCGTTCACATAGGACCTTGTCAGTCCTGTAAGAACTTCGAAGTGCATTCCAACTGCAAAGGAAGCCACTGGCCTATTTAAAGCAGGAGATGACATGGTCCGGTTTATGTTTTAAGAGATCACTCTGGCTGCTACGCAACAAAGGGAATGTTGGCAAGGAAGAGCAGAAGGAGGGGGATAAATCAGGGGACCAGGGTGGTGGCCTCTCTTTCCATTTTATTTATTTATTAAAAAAAAATTTTTTAACATTTATTTATCTTTGAGAGACAGAGAGAGGCAGAGCATGAGCAGGGGAGGGGGAGAGAGAGATATAGAATCTGAAGCCGGCTCCAGGCTCTGAGCTGTCAGCATAGATCCCGACGTGGGGCTTGAACTCGCAGACCGTGAGATCATGACCTGAGCCAAAGTTGGACGCTCAACCAACTGAGCCACCCAGGCGCCCCCCCACTTTTATTTTTTAATTTATTTTTTAACACTTATTTAACTCTTAATATTTTAGATGCCACCATGGTGTTCTCAATGGACACAGACGAGAATCACTTGCCCTGCCTTTCAGAAAAAAAAAAAAAAACAAAGAGAGAGAAACTTTGGACATTTGAAACTGGCAGGAGATATAAACAGAAAGAATAGTAAATAAAGGTGTAAATGGTTTTATTGAACTACATGTGCTATATATACACCTTTTTCTTTTTTTGGAAACTGATGTTTGTTTTCTATCAACCCTATTTCCATTTTCTGTTGAGACAATATACCTTTCACTCATCCAACAAATATTGAGTGCTCACTTTGCGCCAGGCACCATTCTAAATGCCACGAAGAACACAAATGTCTAGGTCCCTTTCTCAATAAAATAAACTGTCATTTTAGTTAATAAAAATGTAATAGAAAATAGAATATATAATATAACATGTAATATAAAAATAGAGTATAATATAATAACACTATATTATCACTCCTGTTTAAAAACTTTTATTCTCTTAATGTTTTATTTGCTATAGAGCTCACTACTAAAAAAAAAAAATAAGAACTAAACAGAATACCATCACGATCCCAGAATTTACCAGACTATTCAAAGGAAAGTGGCCTACATGGTAATCGAATGGGGAAGCAGCCGTAGAAACAGAACATGGTCATTTTGGAAATAGAATGACTAAGGGAGGAAATGACAAGTTCTTGGAGAGGAAATAACTTCAAAGGAGGAAGGTGGGAGGCTGGTAGAAAATATGCCGTACAAGTGATATTCGACTGCCCCAGCGTGAGCTGTGAAAAAGGGGAAATAAATAGTTTAGGAGCCATTTCCAAATGTATGCTCATAAGCCATCTGTGTATTCGATTGGAGGACCCTGTGTCCACACCATGAGGACAGAGCCAGTGGCAAGAAGGCAGTATGTCCCACACCTGCAACAGCAGCTCGGCTTATGAGTTACTGAACACACAGAATTGTTCTTTTTTTTCTTTAAAGTGTTGCTTCTCCTGAGAATCAAGAGCAGCTTGTGTGACGCACCTGTCACAGGCAGTCTGTCATTTGGGGAGAAGAGCAGACAAGGAATGAGACGAGAAAGCAGTAGGGGCCTTCCTCCCTTGGAGATGTTTGCCCTCTGGTTAAGGAAAAGTACAAAGGGCTTTGTGGGATGTTCCCTCCGCTTCAGAATTTCAACTCGCTCCGAGGTTGAAAGAACGCGAGAGTCAGTTACAGATGGCGAGTACTTGAAGTTGCTTTTTTCCTACGCGAATGTTGCCCAGAGTGAGGAGATCAACAAGCATTGTGAGATCAAGGGCCAGTTACACACACCTGTCTCTAACGTTCTGCGTAGTCTCCTGAGTAAGGCTTTTTTTTAATTAAAAAACTTTTTTTAATTTTTTAAATGTGTATTTATTTTCGAGACAGAGAGAGAGAGAGAGAGAGAGAGAGCAGGAGTGGTGGAGAGGCAGAGAGAAGGGGAGACACAGAATCCAAAGCAGGCTCCAGGCTCTGAGCTGTCAGCACAGAGCTCTACCCGGGGCTCAAACTCATGAACTGTGAGATTATGCCCTGAGCCGAAACCAAGAGTGGGACACTTAACCCACTGAGCCACCCAGGTGCCTCTAGATAATGCATTTTAACGTGCATCAGAAAAAACTAAGAGGGGCGCCTGGGTGGCTCAGTCGGTTAAGCATCTGACTTTGGCTCAGGTCTGGATCTCACGGTTCGTGGGTTCGAGCTCCGCATCAGGCTCTGTGCTGACAGTTCAGAGCCTGGAACCTGCTTCAGATTCTGTCTCTCCCTCTGCCCCTGCCCTGCTCGTGCTCTGTCTCTCTCTGACTCAAAAATAAAGAAACATTTTCAAAAATTGAAAAAGAAAAACTAAGATTTGTTCATTGAACGTAATTCTATAGGTAATATTGCTTAGGGAGAGTTGTTTTTAATTGGCTTAATTTAACACGTGACTTGAGTAAAAATCTGTACTGGTGGCCCACGGATATGACGTGCTCTGAATAGTCGCGAGGCCAAAGGAGTGCAGTCTTAGACGAAGCTTCCTCCTCATCCGAGGTCGTACAGTCGCTGGGGACCAATCGAACAACACAAAACACCTTTTGTATCTCCCCTGCCTTTCGTCTTTGTTTCCCTCCAAAAAAAGAGAGAAAGGAGGAGGAGAGGAAAGGAAGCTAAGAAGGAAAAGACCCTACCTGTGATGTTCTTGCCCCCGCCCTCCTTCCTGGGGTGAGAGAGAAGTATAAGGAAAGAAATCATGCAGGGGGCGAGGTGTTGCAGCCACTCGGGAACCCTGCACGGCCACCCCGCTTTCAGGTGAGGTTAGGGAGGCCCCGAGAAGTTCCTAGTTTCTCACTCTCCTCCATCGATGAGCTTCTCACAAGCTGGGACTGAGCCTCAACCACTCCCAGAAGCTGCTTCCAACTTCTCCTTTTTCCGAACTAGGTATGTAAACGATAAGTCAGGGATGCGGCTGGTCAGGAGCGAGCTTAGAGGTGGTGGAGGGGACGCGGCCAGGAATACAGATGCCGGATCTCCAGGGCACAACCAGCTGTAGAACGCAGTTTGGTACAACATGCACCTGTCTTGGGCCAGATCTCAATTACTACAAGGCTTGGTTGATCAAATGTTGCAGCATTTCAATCCTGAGCTTGGATCAAGGGAACCTCGTGCACCGCTCTCCCCAGCACACGTTATCAAACATACAGTAGGTGCTTAATAAAGAATCGTCTGGGCGCCTGGTTGGTTCAGTCGGTCGAGTGTCCAACTCTTTTTTTTTTCAAGTTTATTTATTTATTTTGAGAGAGGGGGAGAGAGAGCGTGAGCCGAGGAGGGGCAGAGACACAGGGAGAGATTAAGAATCCATAGGGAGAGAATTAAGTTGAGCGTCCGACTTCATCTCAGGTCACGATCTCATGGTCCGTGAGTTCGAGCCCCGCGTCGGGCTCTGTGCTGCCAGCTCAGAACCTGGAGCCTGCTCCGGATTCTGTCTCTCCCTCTTTCTCTCTGCTCCTCCCCCGCTCACACTCTGTATCTCTCTCTCTCTCTCAAAAATAAACATTAAACACAAAACAAAAAAAAGAATCCCAAGCAGGCTCCGATGCAGGGCTTGATCTCACAAACTGCAAGACCATGACCCGAGCTGAAATCAAAATCCAGATGCTTAACTGACCGAGCCACCCAGGCACCCTCCAACTCTTGATTTTGACTCAGGTCATGATCTCATGGTCATGAGATCGAGCCCCACATCAGGCTCTGAGCTGAGTGTGGAGCCTGCTTGAGATTCTCTTTCTGTCTCTCTCTCCCTCTGCCCCTTTCTTCAGCTCACATGGCCTCTCTCTCTCTAAAATAAAGTAAAATATACCTTAAAAAATAATGATAATTGTCAAATTAATAAAGCACTAACAGTGAGTTCTAAAAGGTTCCCATGAATAGGGGAAGTTGACTCAAACATGTTGATCTGGCCAAGACCCAAACCTATTGGAAAACCACGGTATTCAGACATCAGGGAAGAAAACATTTCACTTCCACCGAGTGGCTTTGGAATTTTTTTCTGGCCACAATCGCTTCCTCAAAGTCTCATTATTGGGCGATGTACGGAAGTCCTGTGATGAGTGGCTTCTTCATCTGAACCATCAGGAAGAATTCGAAGCTGGAGGGGTCAGAGTTCGACGCGTCTACAGAGAAATCGCTTATACCTTTGTGCTTGTTCACAGACACCGCCGTCATCCCCGGCCACCGGGCCATTTTCATGGGCCTTAGGAAGACAAGGAATCATTCTTTAAGTTTTTCTTTTTTGCTCGTATATCTTCTCATGTCCAAGTTCACCAGGGTTATTCCCTTCTTTGTCCCCGGTGCCTATAGATACACCCACCATAGTGGCTATTTGCACCCAGAAGGATGGGAGGGAACCAGGGAGCAGATCAAGGGAATGCGTTGGGTGGCCGGCCCCATCCGCACCCAGGGCTGTCGGGTCCAGCCCAGATCTGCTCGCAAGAACAGCTGTGAAAAGAGCACTATTCACGCCCAAGTGTTTTAGACCCACACCTGTCGGCACTCCGGCACAAACTGCTACAGAAGACCTTCCCTTCCCAAGCGGCTTCTGCCGGTGTTTTCCAGGACACGGAATGGTCACCTTTAAACACAATCTCCTTAAAGGATCAAGATGAGAGTGAATGTGAGTATCTGAGTTTCTCTCTGCTGGCCTCCATTTCTTTGCAACTCTAACCGTGCGAAGGGGGCCGTGACGTGTTATTTCAAATGTTCCCCCCAAGTCAGGGAAGCCCGGAAGGACGGTCCTCCGATAGCTGTCGCACCGGTGGGACTAACTGAAAGGTGCTCTGTGTCCCTTGTTTTGAAACCAAAAAGAGAGAATTTACATTTTGTTTAAAGAGCTGTATACTGCTCGGTTAATTTTTTTAAGCTTCCGTGTTCCTTTAAATATAAAGGTAATGGGGGGGGCGGGGGAGAAGCGCGTTTCGGTGTCTAGCGTTCAGTTAAATGACCTCGGATCCCTTTCTCCACATCCTGGAGCCTCTTCATTCGAGAACTTGTCCACTTGTACAGAGGGGTTGCTGGGGCCGAAGCTCGCTGATTTCCCTGGCCTCCCCGGCAGACAACAGCAGCTTCTCCTCAGCCTTCTCTCCTTTACCCACTTGGCTAAGTCTTTAAAAACCAGCTCCAAGAGAATCAACCCTTCCTTATGTCGCAGGATGATGCAAGAAATCACTCAGCTGTCACTTCATTAAAAAAAACAAGCAAACAAAAAAAGCCCGAATATTTCCGAGACTGGAATGCAGATGACTGAACCAGAGCTGTCTCAGGCTCCATGATACCACAAATGAATTCTCTCACTACATTAGGCATGACAAGTGGAAGGATATTAACTGGGCACCGTTGCAAATCTCAGGGCAAGTTCTGATTACGAAATGCACCATTTTGCTATCTTCCGTGACTCTTAGTTCCCTAAACCTGGCGGAACTGTACTTGGAAACGTAAACGTTGCTGTGGAAAGCTATTGAAATCCACGAGGGAAGACAAAAGTTAAGGCAACAGCCTCTTTCTTGGACAATTGTTTCAAAGAGGGATTCTTTTTTTTGTTTTTTAAGTCCATTTATTTATTTTGAGAGGGGGAGAGAGAGAGCACAAGCAGGGGAGGGGCAGAGAGAGAGGGCAGGGGGGAGAGAGAATCCCAAGCAGGCTCTTGGTTTACAAAATTCTAACTGTACCGAGGGGCGTGGGTTGCAAGCATGTTTTCCTTTAATCCCAAACCTCTATAATTTCCTGGGCTCTGGTTCCTCTGGCCAGAGGGAAAGCCCCAACCAACAACTTATGTCATCTTCCAGAAAGATTCTATCCTCATAACAGCATAAATGGGGACATACCATATGCACAGTTGGTCATCCTGATTAAATTAATACTGAATTTTGGAGATTGTTCCATTTCAACTCACATACACTCTACCTCATTATTTTTAATAGCTGTAGAGTATTCCGTTATAAAAGTATATCATTATGTACCAGTAATGACAGTCAAGCTATTTCCTAAATTTTTTTTTAAGTTTATTTATTTATCTTGAGAGACGGAGGGTGAGCAGGGGACGGGCAGAGAGAGAGAGAGGGAGAAAGAGAATCCCAAGCAGGCTCCATGCTGTCAGCATGGAGCCTGACGCGGGGCTCGATCCCACAAACGGTGAGATCATGACCTGAGCGGAAATCAAGAGTAGGACGCTTAACCAACTGGGCCACCCAGGTGCCCCTAAGCTATTTTCTGAATTCTTAAGGCAGGATCTAATTCTGATAAATGGCCACACAACTTACACAACTGAGTTAAAATGTAGTTATCAGCTTACCATTCCTGTCCCCAGGGCACACTCTGTTATTCGCTGCTCTGTGAAAATGCACATGCCAACTGGTAGAGTCGGTACCAAGCTCTGCGATTTGTGGGCCAAAAAGGCAGACTCCAGGGTCAAAACTGCCTGTGTTCCATTCTTGGTTCTGTTCCTTGGCCTCTGAGCAACGTTACGCTACTCAATCACCCTCTCTGTGCCTTAATTTTCCCATCTCTCCAACACTAATCACGCTAACTGCTTCATGGGACGGTGAATATCAAGGGAGATCATCAAGGCTAATTACTTATCGCAGCGCCTGGTGCAGATGTTGAAAAAGTGTCGGCTACCCCATCTATGAGCCATTGGCTAAGTCGTAAACTATGACAGTAACAAGATGCCTGGCTCAATATGCGTCCAGAAGATTAAAGGGGAGGGGGCGCCTGGGTGGCTCGGTCGGTTTAGCGGTTAAGCATCCGACTTCGACCCAGGTCATGATCTCGCGGTCCTCAAGTTCAGGCCCCGGGTCGGGCTCTGTGCTGACAGCCCAGAACCTGGAGTCTGTTTCGGATTCTGTGTCTTCCTCTCTCCCTGCCTCTCCCCTGCTCGCACTCTGTCTCCTTCGAAAATAAATAAACATTAAAAAAGAAGAAGAAGATTAAAGGGGAATTTTTTCTTTGATCAATTACAGGAAATTACTATTAGCTGACACGCCATGTGTAAGAAGAAGGCTGCATTGTTGTGTAGGGTTTGCAAACTGGGAATCCTTTCCAGACCATCTCTGCTGTAACTCCTTACGAGCCTGTCTACCCTCTCTCCTCTTTCCAGAGGTTACCTCACAGAATGCTGTCGCCCATCAACACCTCTCACAGGAGTATCATGAAGATGCTTTGTTTCTTCCTCAGGATTGTCCTTCTTCCTCTGTCTTTCTTCCCTTTTTGGACAGTGTGGGTGGGAAAATGGAGGTGGTAAGGGGATTTTGCTTACGCTCTTGGAAACTTTTTTTTTTTTTTTAACATAAGTGCTTTTTAAAATGATGGAAAATAAACAGGCACAAACCAACCCACAGCCCGGGTTCTCTCTGCTTTGATCTCTCCAAGCCTGTCTGTGTAGTTACATAGTGTGAAACACTTCCGGTTCATCCAAGGAGAGACGGTTGTCTCTAACAAGGATCAAAGCGCTTTGCTCTGCTCTGGGTCTACGTCTGAGTTTCCGAGTCTGGGCTCAGCTGCGCTGTAGAGATATACAAGAGAAACTTTCACTGATGTGAAAGTCAAAGCTCCCACACCCAGGGAAAGCCTTTGTGAACTTCAGGGATTCATACTTTCCATATGTCAAAAGCTTTGAAATATATACACTGTATGCTTTTTTTAAAGAGATTGTGGTTTATGTGTTACTATGCTCTCCGGATCCTCAGAGGGGAAGTAGGAACAATTCTGCCACCTTCTCCTAAAGAATTCTTGGAAACAAGTCATAGAACCTATGAGACAGAAGCCAAAATGCTACATGTGGACATTTTTCAAAGAAGGATTTTAGTAGAAGACAGGTGCCCATCTTACGAGCAATGAGGTTCTATGACATTGTAAGAGCAGGGGTCCAACCGTCACTCACTGCTCAGGGTTCCTGCCTCATGTACCGTCTCGATCGTTGTCTGGGGCACTCATTTATTGCTTCCTGCTGTGAGCTGGTGACCTTGTGGTACGATTTACGTTCCCAAGGGAATGATCATATGCCGGCTACTTTGAAAGAAACCATCTCGGGGTCTCTTGTATCCCCGGCTGCGAACCTTTTAATTTTAGGAATACAGGAGTCCAGAGGGTGGGGATAGCAATTGTATCAGCTGTGATGCTGATCTGACCCTCGTGAGGGGGGTGGGGAGGAGGAGGCAAGCAGGAAAGGGCAGAGAGACAGAGTCTCAAGTTGCGAGCAGGTGGCTGTTAGTCTTGGCTATAACATAACCGGGCAGGGTGGGGGGCAGGGGTGATTCAGGGCAGATCACCTGTTAAGAGGAGCCCTGCGCCGAGTCAAAATGCGCTAGCCTCCTGCCCTTTAACTTTGGCTTCGCAAAGGAAAACAGTGTGGGGCCTCTAAGACCCCAGCAGCGGGCTGGACTCAGCCCCAGAGCGTGTCATGTGGCCCAAGAAGTTATATTCTAAAATCTGTGTGAGCGTGCCAGTCTCCAGCACTCGGCCTGCCTCACTCACACCCACTCCTGCGATCATGCGAGCCTGCTGCAGCCTACGGATGTCTTTCAAGCAGCTTCTTCTGAAAGTACATGCGTGTAGACTTTAGCGGATCAGAGCAAGAGGTTGACTTGGCTTTGGAGAGGCCATTCGGGCTCAGGAGTCAGGCACACTTGAGTTTGACTCCCCTCTGCCACCGCGGGCTGCTGGGTGACCTGAGGCGGGTCATGTGATCTCTCCCGGGCTCAGGCACACGCCGCTCTGAAACGAGGTAAACCCGCAGACAGCATCTCCCAGGGTCCCCCGTCCTGCCCTAGCGCTCCGAGTTTCTGCCGCTTCGCTCTTCCAAGCGAACTAAAGAAAATAAAAAAACGGAGAGCAGAGCAGAAAGGCAAGCCGGGCTCTTGCAGGGTCTCAAGCTGTGTCCGCCTTCCTGGTCCAGAGAGTGATGAGCGGTGAAGAAGCATGGAAATGAAGCTTCGGCAGGTGGCATCTCTGTAGGCTCGTCTCAACCGGTTCCGCTTAGACTGGTTGCTGCTGCTGCTGCCTCTCTGTGCCGCTGCAGAAGACAGAAAGTACACGCACCAACTGTCTCCATCTGCTTCTCATTTCCCCCGGCCCAGACTGCGTCCCTCCTCCCTTCTCCGGCACTTGTGATCCTGCCCGGTTTTCAAGACTCGCCTCAAAGACCGCCTGCCATCCTTCACTACCTCCTCCCTACAGCTATCCTAAATCCAGCCCGCCCCCCATCTCCCACCCGGACTGGGTGACTGGCTTCGATGAGGCTCTTTGGCCTCCCCGTAGCCCCCCACCAATCCCTTTCACCCAGCTAGCCGATATACAGGCAGCAGCCAGTAGGGAATCAAGCCCCACATCCCTTGTTTACTTCTCTCCAGCCAGTTCATCTTTCAGTTCCTCTGGCCCACCACACACACACACACACACACACACACACACACTCCGTCACTCCAGCCCTCACACATTTCTCTTCCCCTGCCTCGATGATCGTCCCCCCCCCCGTCGAGATCTGACTAACTCCTACTCACCCCCAGAGCACGCCCCCACTTTCTCCCTACCCCAATAATATTTCTCACCACTTCCTGTATTTTCCATCATTGCCCTTAAGAGAAGTAGAAACCCTATATTGATTTCTGTGAAAATCTGATGGGAGTTGATCTCCTCTGCTGCAACATGCGTTGGCGTAAGATCAGGCTCTGCTCTGTCTCCAGCAGAGCCCTGGGCGTATAGTAAATGCTTAACACAATCTTCGCGAACAAATGCACGAATGCCTGAACGAACAACGTCCCAGATTTCTCCAGTTGTAGCTAACTACTCTCCCAGCTCATTGCCGATTCAACATAGATTAACACATTGCATCTGGCAGCCGTGTGAAGGTCTCCCAGAAAGGGAATCGTATTCTCTGCCTTTTTGTTTCTTTCTTTTTTTTTTTTTTAATTTTTTTTTAACGTTTATTTATTTTTGAGACAGAGAGAGAGACAGAGCATGAATGGGGGAGGGTCAGAGAGAGAGAGGGAGACACAAAATCGGAAGCAGGCTCCGGGCTTTGAGCTGTCAGCCCAGAGCCCGACGCGGGGCTTGAACTCACGGACCGCGAGATCGTGACCTGAGCCGAAGTCGGACGCTTCACCGACCTAGCCACCCAGGCGCCCCATTTTGTTTCTTTCTTCGAAGTGCACGTTCATTTTCCTTGCCCCTCTTCCAGCTGCCGCACGAAGAAGGGCACTTGAGGGAAATGCCCCTTTTGGAGTCTAGTTAGCACCGTTTCTTCCACGGCTCGCAGGATCCGACTCCCAGCGTGCCCACGGGGAACAAAAATATAAACATATGTCCTCCTTCATTTCTTAAATATCTACGCAAACGTTTCCAAATTCACACCCTATTTAAAAGACACCCTGTGAGTGGCCTCAGAGATGATCGCGTTGGTTGTTGGGTTGCCTTCTCAGAGCTGACGGTTGTTTCCATGCCTTGTCCGTAAAGAGCTTGGCACGGCACCAGGAACACAGGTGTGGGACAGGTGTTTGTTGCTATTTCTTCCTCTCCCCCCACTGCCAGCCTGCCCGAACGAAGTCCGGCTTGCCCTGTCTGGACTCCTTCTTCAGAGTGCCTACAACATCAGCGTCTCAGTCGTGCGTGGGTGCGGAGAAGGAGGCTAGCCTTCCATGGGTGGTCAGGGATGCCTCGGCAGGAGGTGACTTTTGAGCGGAGGCCTGAAGGAGGAGCCAGTCATGCAAAGATCTGGCGGAAGAGTGTTCTGGGCAGGAGGCATAGCAAGGGCAAAGGTCCTGAGGTGGACGTAAGCTTAGCGCATCTGGGAGAAGTAAGAAACCAACGTGGCCGAAGGAAAATTAATGGGTGGAGAGGGGGGCTGGGGGGGCGATCAGGCAGAGAGTGTGGATTTTGCTCCAACTGTATGTCTAAGCAATTGGAGGTTTTTAAACCAGAAACCAACATGATCTGATTTGTGTATGTAAATATTTATGCGTATGAATGTCTGGAGAATGGATTGTAAGGGGAATGCGCAATAATAGATGTGAGGAGAGCAGTTAGAGACTAAAGTGACCTTAGACAAGTCATTTCACCCCCCTGAGCCTCGGTTTCCTCCTCTGTAAAATGAGGACAAGAAAAGCCACCTCTGAGGCTTCTAAGATTTCAGTGATATGACTGCAGTTCCCCCAACACAGAATAAGGCCCCATTCAATATGGTCCACGGTTTTCTTTTTTTAAAAATGTTTATTTTTGAGAGAGAGAGAGAGAGAGAACCCACAAGCCGGGGGGGGGGGGTGCAGAAAGAGAGAGGAGCGAAGGATCCAAAGTCAGCTCCCCACCGTCAGCACAGAGCCCGATGCGGAGCTTGAACTTGGGAACCTTGAGGTCATGATCTGAGCTAAAGTCAGACACTTAACCGACTGAGCCTCCCAGGCACCCCGATATAGTCTACTGTTTTCTAGGTGAAGAAAGACCCCCCCCAAGGTTCCTCTCTGGTGTTTAATTCTTCCTCTGGAACAGAAACTTTGATACGCTTTGTTATTCAAACTCTGAGACATCAGTGGATTGCATGAGGTGTCCAGAGACATCCTTGCCAATTGTAACGAAATCTCGTGCAGAAGGGCATCGTGTGACAGCAGCACACGTAGGATTTTCCTCTGCTGGGAGGTTACATCCTGTAAGGTACGCGCGTTTGCAGACAGCAGACTGGAAGCATGAAGTAAACCTTGTCTCCGGAATTAGACCGGGGCTGTCCATCGTGGACCGCCGTGGGTGCCCGTGGGTGGGTGATCATACAAGCCCACTGTGCTCTGGAAGATAATCCACTGCCTTTCACAATAGGCAAGTGCATCATCCACGCTGGTGCCAGTCGGGACACTCCCCGGCAGCTGCCCAAACGCAGCAACTGCTCCGTCTGGACATACACACGATCTTCTTTCCAGACACACGCGAGCACATCTCAGACGACCAGCTTTCTCTTTTCCGGACGCATCAAGCGGGTTTCATGAGATTGTGATGATGGGTTAGAGACTGTGTTGTTGTTGTTGTTGTTGTTGCCAGTGTGGACAGTTGAAGTATAATTTTCAGGAAGGTAAAATCATGACCCTCATGCAAACATAAAACGAACTCCTGTCAAAGGTTTCATTAAACGGATTAATGAATGAGAGAACCACTAGAATGTGAAAACTAGGTCAAAGAGCATTTGAGAATCTAGGTATTTGTAGGCAATTTAGTAAAGGAATATTAAGGGGTGCCTGGGTGGCTCGGTTGAGTGTCCAATCTCGGCTCCGGTCGTGATCTCACGGTTCGTGAGTTCGAGCCCCGCGTCAGGCTCTCTGCTGTCCCTGCGGAGCCCGCTCCGGGTCCTCTGTCGCCCTCTCTCTTTGCCCCTCCCCGGCACGCGCTCTCTCTCTCTCTTTCAAAAACAAATAAACACTTTTTAAAAAATAAAGGAATACTAAGAAGGGATTGCAGGGCTCCTTCTAAATCCGGTGAAAGTCTGACAAGGTATTACACCGCTAACTTTCAAGTTCTTTTCTTACCATACAGAGATGATTCGCCTCTTTAGGAAAAAAATCTACAAAGTAGCACGGAGCTTCACTCAATCCTGGCCCTTAATCCATCCTCTTTATGAGGCTCTAAAACTGTGTTCCCTCTAAATGCTTCATCTCTGCCGGCTTCTCCGAGCTGAGCACCCACATTCACTGGAAATGTGCTTAGAACACATTTGCGGGACAGGAATTGAGTGTGCAGATTAGCAAGGTCCTGCAGCCCATTTTCTGGACATCTCAGTGGTCGTTTTCACCGAAAGCCGCCTGAGGGGCTGGGCAGAGCGTCACGGAGAGCATCCTTTTTGACCCTAGTCTAGACAGAAACAGGGACTCTCATCTTGGTGCTGTCTCTCTATCTCCCGAAGACTTGAACACAGGTACATTACGCTACTCGTCCTTATCTACCCACTAACTCAACAAGCAGACGATGAGCACCTACCAGGTGCCAGAAGCCGGGGATGCGGCGAGAGCCAGGGAGATGTGCTCTCTTGGAGCCTGTGCCCGGACACAGACGCCAAATAGATGATCACCGATTTAATGAATTACATGTGAAGGTCGTCAGTACGGACCTGGAAACGCATTGAGCAAAAAAAAAAAAAAAAAAATGGAGAGAACTAGGTGGGTCTGGGAGAGTCTGAGCGTGAAGAAATCCTTCGGCGAGGAAGAGACGTCTAAGACGCATCTAGAAAGATGAGCGGGTCTCACTGGGCACAAAGCTGCTGACTATTTGGGGTGGAGGGTGTAGCCTGTGTGAAGGACTCAGGCCCCACAAAGGGCGGGGTGTGTGGGGCGATGAGGAACTGATACCCTGAGCCTTGGAAATGTAGGCGAGAGTGGAATTGTGTAGGGCCCTAAGGGTTTGGGCAGAGTTGGGGCTACAGGGGAGCCCCAGGAGGCTCACAGAGCGGACCATCCCATGATCAAAACTGGTATCCCCGAACTCAAGCACAGGGAACGGTGCTGTACCTCGTGAACATTGAGCCAAGGTTGGCCGCGCTTGGGAAGGAATAAGTGACCGGCTAAGGGGACACTGCATGGGTCTCACCCCCAGAAGGCAAGAGGTGTTTATTAGCCCTAACTGGGCTCTCTGCTTTTCAGTGTCACCCCGTAAACTCACTCTGCCTCCAACCAGTGGGATTTGCACCATCCCTCTCAGGTGAGCGTTTCGGTTCACCACGGATGGGAGAGGAGATGCCCACGGGCAGGGATGCCCTTCACAACACACATGCCCGTAACGCTGCGGAACCGTGTTCCCTCTTTTAAAAATGAGTTGGAGGGGCGCCTGGGTGGCTCAGTCTGTTAAGCATCTGACTTCGGCTCAGGGCATGATCTCGTGGTTTGTGAGTTCCAGCCCTGCGTCAGGCTCTGTACTGATGGCTCGGAGCCTGGAGCCTGCTTTAGATTCTGTGTCTCCCTCTCTCTCTGCCCCTCCCTTGCTCGCGCTCTGTCTCTGCCTCTCAAAAATGAATAAACATTTACAAATTTTTTTAATTAAAAAAAAATAAGTTGGAGCACCTGGGTAGGCTCAGTTGGTTGAGTGTCCCACCTCGGTGCAGGTCATGATCTCACAGTTCCTGAGTTCGAGCCCCTCGTTGGGCTCTCTGCTGTCAGTGTAGAACCCGCTTCAGATCTTCTGTCCCCCTCTCTTTCTACCCCTTCCCTGCTTGTGCTCTCTCTCTCTCTCAAAGACAATACATCTTTGAAAAATAAATTTTAAATGAAATGAGTTAATGGTGGAGTGTAGCGGGGAGGTGACCCCTTCCCAAGTTATCCACTCACAGGGGCATGAAGGCTGTAGCCAATTCTATAGTTTTCAGTAGTCTGGGCATTTCCAAGAATGTGTTACAAAAACATTTCAAGTTTCCATGACAAAGATTTTAAAACAAACACAGCATCGAACAAAGAGCTCATGTGCAGGTCATGGGGTGTGAGGAAATGGGCAGTCTCACACCGGGGGGGGGGGGGGGGTCGGGGGGAGTATAAATGGGTCAGCCAGGCCTGAGGGCAGTGAGGGAAGGAGGAGCCCCAATGACCGCCCTGCCAACTTCCCACCTAGAAATTTCTCTGGGGAAATAAATAAGGAGGGTTGCAGATATTTAGCTACGAAGATGATCATCTTAGCGTTGTCATAGCTAAAAACTGGAATTAGCTAAAATGTCCCAGAACCTGAGGGGAAGGCATGATTCGTCCTTACAAGGGAAAACAGGACTGCTATTTAGAAGGATACTGAACAGGGGCGCCTGGGTGGCTCAGTCAGTTGAGCGTCCAGCTTCAGCTCAGGTCATGATCTCACAGTATGTGGGTTCGAGCCCCGCGTCAGGGTCTGTGCTGACAGCTCAGAGCCTGGAGCCTGCTTCAGATTCTGGGTCCCCCTCCCCTGCTTGTGCCCTCTTTCTCTCTCTCTCTCATATAAATAAGCATTAAATATAGATAGATAGATAGATAGATAGATACTGAAGAAAGTAATTTATTAACACAAAGATGTTCATAATCTATTATTAGTGGGAAAAACAGATTGTAGCATACGATCCCGTTAAGTTTTAAAAATGTAACTGACTTGGGGGGACTGGGTGGCTCAGTTGGCTAAGCATCCGACTTTGGCTCAGGTCATGATTTCACAGTTTGCGGGTTCGAGCCCCACATCAGGCTCTGTGCCGACGGCTCAGAGCCTGGAGCCTGCTTCAGATTCTGTGTCTCCCTCTCTCTCTGACCTTCCCCTGTTCTGTCTCTATCTGTCAAAAATAAACATTAAAAAAATTAAAAAAAAATTTTTTTAATGTTTATTTATTTTTGACAGAGAGAGAGAGAAAGAGAGCGAGCATGAGCGGGGGAGGGGCAGAGAGAGAGGCTCAACGAGGGGCTCGAACTCACAGACCGTGAGATCATGACCTGAGCCGAAGTCGGACCCTCAACCAACTGAGCCACCCAGGCGCCCCTAAAAATTTTTTTTAATTCAACTGACATGCGATGCTTGGAGGACTCAGTCAATTGAGCATCCGAATCTTGATTCTGGCTCAGGTTATGATCTCACAATTGTGGGATCAAGCCCCCCACATTGGACTCCAGGCTGGGTATGGAGCCTACTTGAAATTCTCTCTCTCTCTCTCTCTCTCTCTCTCTCTCTCTCTCCCTGCTTCTCTCTCTGCCCCTCTGTCATGTGCTTTCTAAATTAATTAATTAAAGGAAATACGACTGACTCTAGGTGCAGATATATGAACAAATGTGCACAAGACGTCAGGTCAGGAACCAAAGAAGTGACAGTGGTTACCTGTGGCAGCCATTTCTGTTCCCTTCTATTTGCTTATCACTATTTTATACCCCCTCTGTAATGAATTTTTATTTCTTTGCAGTAAGAAGAAAGTTCCATGCACAAAAATTGTTTGTAATCCCCTTGGATCTCAATCGCAGGAGATTTCACGTGGGACTTCTCAGTGCCTGTTTGTCTGCATTGTACTTACTGCTTCTCAGATACATACACGTGTCACAGTGTTTCTCTAAATCCATACTGACCTGACTGTGTGTTTAAGGTGATGCTTTTTAGCAGTTGGACATCCAATTCCATTTTTGTAACAGAAAAACTTTATGCAAAAAAAAAAAAAAAAAAAAAAAGGCCACACTTCTTCACAAACATAATGGGATCGTTGGTCATTTTTGCTTTGTTTTATTTGTAAATTGCATGTACTAGGAGCTAACAAGCATCAAAAGTATAATTAACTAAATTCAATTGAAGAAAGAAAAAAGCACCTGGAAGGGTAAATACTTAAAATGGTATGAAAAGTTACCTCTGAGTGGCGGGATTATGGGTAATTTTCACAGATTTCTTTTTTTCTTCTCTGTATTTCCCAATTTCTCTGTGTTAAGTGTGCACTAATATAGGAACAGGTGATTCCATCAAGCCCCACAGAAACAAGTCGCCTTCATTTAATTCGGCAGAAAGTTCAAATAAGAAGGAGGTTTGCTTACCCATTGCTGCCATTGCTACGAGGTGATTTTCCTTTGAGGGTCAGGGGGCGAACAGAAAGAGCATGAGTTCTGAGAATTAGGGAGACTGGGTTTTGATCCTGGCTGCGTGACCACAGATAGACCGGTCCTTAACCGCTGTGTCTCTGCTTCCTCACTCACCAATCAGTGAACATTTGCCGAGCATCTCCTATGCACCTGAGTGTGTGCTCGATGCTGGGGACAGAGCAGCAAATAGGTGAGCTATGGTCCCGGTAGTCACAAAACTTCCAGTCCAATCCAGGAGAAAGAGAATAAGGACCAGACAGAGGGCGCTGTTATCGCTAGGACAGTAACCGCCAACCTCTACAGAGCGCCAGCTGACTGCCAGGCACTGTTCAGTGAGCTTTGCGTACATAACAACCCATTGAATTCTTACCCCTACCCCGGGAGATATTAACATTAGTCCCATTTTACAGACCAGGAAACTGAGGCCCAGAGAGAGTAGCGAATTTGCTCCAAGGCACACAGCTAAGAAGTGGCAGGGTCAGGATTTCCACTCAGCTATGTGTTGGCTGCACTCACGCACAAAGGTCATGGCCGTCACGAATTAAAACAGTGGCTGTTGGTGGGAATGCAAACTGGTGCAGCCACTCTGGAAGACAGTGTGGAGTTTCCTCAAAAAATTAAAACTAGATCTACCCTATGACCCAGCAATAGCACTGCTAGGAATTTACCCAAGGGATACAGGAGTGCTGACGCATAGGGGCACTTGTACCCCAATGTTTATAGCAGCACTCTCAACAATGGCCGAATTATGGAAGGACCCTAAATGTCCATCAACTGATGAATGGATAAAGAAGTGGTGCTTTATATACACAATGGAATACTACGCGGCAATGAGAAAGAATGAAATCTGGCCTTTTGCAGCAATGTGGATGGAACTGGAGAATGTTATGCTAAGTGAAATAAGCCATACAGAGAAAGACAGATACCATATGTTTTCACTCTTATGTGGATCCTGAGAAACTTAACAGAAGACCATGGGGGAGGGGAGGGGGGGGAAAAAGAGGTTAGAGTGGGAGAGAGCCAAAGCATAAGAGACTCTTAAAAACTGAGAACAAACTGAGGGTTGATGGGGGGTGGGAGGGAGGGGAAAGTGGGGGATGGGCATCGAGGAGGGCACCTGTTGGGATGAGCACTGGGTGTTGTATGGAAACCAATTTGGCAATAAATTTCATATATTAAAAAAAACAACAACAAAAACCCGAATTAAAACAGTGCGATGAGAGTACGTTTGGGACACTCCACAAGTTAGACTTCCCCGAGGATATGACCTTTCACCGGACCCCCAAAGGGGAGGCAGGACTAAATCAGGCAGAGAGCAGGGCCGAGAGCCTGTGGGGTGGTGGAAACCCACGAATGCGCCCTCGTGTTTCTCAGCCGGCGGTGTGGGTAGAATGGTTTTCGGCCACAGAAATGACGATGAATTCTTTCTCCTCCCGCCCCCAGACCCTCCTGGCCAGAGCACTCTATGACAACCACCCAGACTCCTTCTACGAGCTGGCTTTCTGCAGAGGAGACATCTTGACCATTCTAGAACAGAATGTGCCAGAAAGCGAGGGCTGGTGGAAGTGTCTGCTCCACGGGCGGCAAGGTCTGGCCCCTGCCAACCGCCTCCAACTGCTCCCTGAGGTCCCCGCAGACAGGCCCTGCCCCCTCTCCCTGAGAGGCCCGGGGGAAGCCCTCACCAGCTCCAAGGAGACCTACCAGGTGCCCACCCTGCTCAAGCCCCCGACTCCAGGCCCCGTCTACGAGCACATGAAGAGCTGGGTGGAGGGGCCCCCAGCCACCACTGCCCAAGTCTACGAACTCCCTGCCCCGCCCTCCAGAACCGGAATCATCTGTGAAAAGACCCTAAGCTTTCCGCAACAGGTATGCGTGTTTCCAAGTAAAACAGGTGGGGCAAAGGGTGTGTAAACTCAGGCAGGGGCTTCCCTCTGCCTTGAGTTCTTGGCGTCCTTCAGGAGATTAAATGTGCAAAGTGGGGACCTAAACCAGGCGTGATCCGGTGAACTTGTATTTGGCCCCCACTTCAGTTAGCACTGATATTCTCGACACCCCGGTGATTCCCTCGCTCTCCAAGACATCCATGCTTTACAGGAAATCAAATGTTGAGTGCACCCGCTCACAAAAGTATTTTGGATTTTCCCGGCACTAGGATGGGTTCAGGGGCGAGAAATTACTCAACAGGCTTAACATCTACACTCCCTTCAACCAAGAAACTTGACTCCCAGAATTGCTACAGAACTACACAAGAAGGCAAAGCTATATCTGGATGAGGAGGCCATGACCATTGTAACATTTTTTGTTATAGGGAAGAATCAAAGATGCCTAAACGTTTGTCGATGGGGAGATTGGATGGGGAGATTGGTTACATAAGTTTTGGCATACCTCTGCAACATATTAGGCTTGTGCGAAAAAAAGATGGAATCGTTCTTGGAGGCAAAAAAGAGCCATTTAAACAAAAATCAACCAAAAACCAAAACGACCCGTGTGTATGTATGTGTGCATGCTCACACATTGAAAGACCACACACCGGGGCGCCTGGGTGGCTCAGTGGTTAAGCATCCATTTCAGCTCAGGTCATGATCTCACGGTTTGTGAGTTCGAGCCCCACATCAGGCTCTGTGCTGACAGCTCAGAGCCTGAGGCCTGCTTTGGACTCTGTGTCTCCCTTTCTCTCTGCCCCTCCCCTGCTCACGCTGTGTCTCTCTCTCCTTCAAAAATAAATTTAAAATATTTTAAAAGAGAAAAGAAAGAAAGAAAGAAAGAAAGAAAGAAAGAAAGAAAGAAAGAAAGAAAGAAAGAAAACACACACCAACAGTGCTTCCTCTTTGGAAGTGGAATTGGTTAAGGAGAAAGTGAAAGAAGGCGTCCAGCAGGAACCTTTATTTCATTCACTCCTGTGTCCCCAGCACCTGGGACCGTGACTCCCATAGGTTGGTACTCAGTAAATATACAATGAGCAGAGAGATCAGAAAATGGATTTGTGTGTTTTATATGGCCTGTATGACAACTGCGATTTTAAAAAATAGCACTTAAAAAACAGAGGAAAAGAAGCATTAGGTAAATGCAGAATAAAAACTTTTTTTAAGAAGGAAAGCAATTTAAAAATCTTTTTAATGTTTATTTTTGAGAGAGGGAGAGACAGAGTGTGAGTGGGAGGGGCAGAGAGAGAGAGGGAGACAGAATCTTAGGCTCCAGGCTCTGAGCCATCAGCACAGAGCCCGATGCGGGGCTCGAACCCGCGAACTATGAGATCATGACCTGAGCCGAGGTCAGACCCTTAAGCGACTGAGCCACCCAGGCGCCCCGGAATGAAAGCAATTTAGAGAAGAAAGGAGAAAAACAGCGTATCGTTTCCCCCCAGGCCCAGGCCTTGATGAGGGGCTAGGCGTGCAGAACACATCTGCACGGTCTTCAGCCACTGTGGGCGTTTCCCGCATTGTACGCTTTGCTCTCGGCTCAAAGGACACTTCCCACCTGGCCAGAGCTCTGGGCAGGGGTCCTGGCTAAGTGTGTGTCCAGGAAGGACTCTCCCCCTGGTGTGCGTGCTGGGGGCCCTGGGAAGTTTCCACTAACCACCCAGGCCTCCTCCACACCACTTCCAATGACCTCTTCAAACGGAAAGGTGTTGGTTTCTTAAAATATTTTGAGTAGCTCAGATGTTCTAACCCCCCGGGCTGCCAGGCAGAGGACCAGACAGCCTTTACACGGAACAGCTGCCACCCAGGGGCGCTGGCTCCAAACCCCAGAAGGACGCTGCTCGAACCTACTGTGACAGCCCCTTTCTCTGGAACAGCTGGTCCACGTCGAAGCCTGGCATGTTCAGCTGCTGTCTGAGCAGCTGACTCAGAGCAGGGCCACGGTGTTGTTCCTCCGAGAACGAGTGGCCTTTGCCGAAGGCAAAGTTTGATTGGAGTCCCCCCCCTCCCCCCGTAAAAGACAAACAGGTGCGATGACTGTTGTTGACCAGGTACCCCGAGTGCCCGAGCCAGTCCAGGCTCCTCCAAGTTCAACGTTTGTTACGTGAATGAAGAGACCGGGGACAACATGGCACCTCATGACCGTGGACGTAACTTCTAGACTGGCGCTGTGATAAACAGAAAAGGGTCAGAGACTTGTCCTTACCATGAAGCGTGTCCGTGATTGGAGCCCTCGCTCGTGTGAGGCTGTGGCCGTTGACAGAAACCACAGCCACCAAAGGGGAATTCAGAAACCCGGGGCCCTTGGCCACTCGAGCAGGCTTTCTTAAGGTGGCCCCAGTAAAGCACCTGGGGAACTTTCCTGCCTTTTTCTCCTGCTTAAGTTGGAGAATCAGCAGTCCGGAGTCACCTGGCTGGGTCACCGGGCTTCTGGGGCAGCCACGGCCGTGCTGGGAGAGTGGACACGTCCCAACACCCTGTTTACCTGTCTGGCCCTGCCGTGTCTCAGTTCTCCTCGAGTTGTGCCTTCTGGTGATTCTAAGTAATTCCACTGTCTCTTCTGCTACGAGAAGGAAGGAGCTAGAAGAAATGGATGAAAACCAGTTGGGAATCTTCTGATCCGTGGAAAAGGCAGACCTCTCTGCGCCGCTCGTGTAATAACCTGGGAGTTAGCCTGACTCCGCGGCGGCCGGGGAAATGCATTCTGGGTGGAGCACTGGTTTATAGAATTAGGCAGGTCCAGCCGCTAGCTGGGAGCTGTTTTCCCACGGGCTGGGAACTGGCAGGTGGCCCACCTCACAGACTCCCCTCGTCCCTGTGCCAACTGTCCCTAGGTGAAGCTTGGCCAAAAGTCAAAAACCAAGAAGGTGAAAATAGGTCACCTTTCTCAAGTCCACTGATCCAGGACCCTACATGTCAGAATCAGACATCTCTATGGCTGGGAGAGACCTCTGTGGATCTGGGGAACAACTCTTCATTTTACAGATGAGAACGTTAGTTTCCAGGGAGGTGAAATGGCCCAGCCAGGGTCCCAGGGTGTCGAATACCAGAGACTGAAGCTTCCTCGTGCCCGTGTGGGGCTGACTCTGCCCCTAGACTTTGAACACCCTTGCTCTCCGTTTTCCTGACTCTGTGGCTGACACTGGTCTTTGCAGTTAGGTTGTATTTTATTTTTTTAGTTTATTTATTTATTTTTGAGAGAGAGCGCACGCGAGGGAAAAGAATGATTGGGGGAAGGGCAGAGACACAGGGGAACCGAGGATCCGAGGATCCGAAGCAGGGTCCGTGCAGACAGCAAAAAGCCGGATGGGGAGCTCAAACTCACAAACCGTGAGACCGTGACCTGAGCGAAAGTCAGACGCTTCACGGACTGAACCACCCAGGTGCCCCCGCAATTAGCTTTTTGTTGAGATTAATCTACAGATCCTCAGGGTACCTCTTAGTCACTAGTATCCATATCAAGAAATAGAACAAAACTAGCACCTCATGAGCCCCCCTCCCACCTTCTCTGAGTCACTTCCTCCAGGGTAACCACTATCTTGAGCTTTGTTTTACTTTTTATTCCAACTTCCTTAATATAATATACTAGCCCGACTTTTTTTTTTTTTTAATCACCATACAAAAAACACATCTGATGTTGGTTTGAATTCAGAAAGGGGAATCTTTCACATTTCAAGTGAAAAGGGTCCAACTTCCTGGTGGGATCACTCTCAGACCCACTAGTTCCCAAACTGGAGTTTCCATCTGTCCCCCCAAACCTTTCGAAACCATATTTCTCAAACATGTTCCTGAATTGATTGCCATCTTGAACCCATGTTTTCCAAGAAACACGGGCGTTTGTGAACCAGGTTCCTCTACCTGAAACTCTACATGCAGGAAAATCCCTTTGTCCTCTGCAGGTGGTCTTCAAGGCATGTGTGACCCACAGAGGCAGCTACATAAATAAAATGGGGCTTGGGGCCACAGGGAGTAGTAGGAAATGGAAGTCCATTTGGAAAAGCTCTGTGGTAGGGGAGAGCTTGGGGTTTTAGAATAAGTGGGAGCAGGAGGAAGAAAGAGTGGAGGTGATGGCGGATGGCATGGCTGGGGACACACCACGCGTGGTCCCTGGGGTTGGATGGGGCAGGCCTGTGGGATATGGGATTGAACCCAGACTGCGGTGGAGAACCACCGTCCTAAACCAATCAGCCTGAGACTGACAGGGACAAAGTCAGGTTCATTGCCCACCGGAGAGAGAGGGGTCACGTCGCATAGGGACCTCGGGGCATCTCACAAACAGAAGAAGGTAGCATACGTCGTGATGAGGTTGGGGAAAGTGGGGTTTAGCGTAAACAAAGCCTGTCTTGATAGGCTCTAAGCAAAACAGGGCAGTGTCTCAAGGGTCGGCATCGGCCCAGACTGCAAAGCTGATGCAGGCTGCTCCTTCCTTGGGGACTGCCAGGTTGAGGTGGATGTGGGACACCTGCTACCCGCCGTCTGAAGCTCTGTGTTGGGGATGAAAAGCCAGCCTGCCTCGCGGACGGGAGTAGGATGTTTCCTTCTCGCTGATAGAGCTTCAGGCCATAATGCTCCCGGGAGCCCAGGATTTTAGAGAACCAGGTTTCTCTGTAAGAAATAGTCATCACTCAGAAGGACGTTATTTTGACACTGGGCAGCTGAGTGCGTCCGGGGGAGACAGGTTTGTCCTGTCTGCTTTCCAGTTGCTTTATCTGAGTCTGTTATTCGGCCTGATGAGTGGGGGCCCCACTGTCTACTACCTACTGTCTCAAGCTGTACACATTCTTTCGCCCAAAACAAGCAGGTCGATTAGGAAATACGAGCACTCACTTCATGCCGGGCACAGAGCTGGGTCACCCCCCTGAACAAAGGGACCCCGATCTAGTCCTTTCCAGCCTGAATTGCCCTCCCGGTCTCCACACCTTCAGGTCCTAACCATCCACTCGATCCAATCCGGAAAGCCCCCCGCAGTGACAGGTTCCTGGCTGCCAGATGGGAAATGCAGTCGGCCTCTGACAGACTCTGTGGACTTGACCTTTTGCTCTCCTCAAGGCCCTGTCTCGCTTTCCAGCCTGTGTCCTGGCTCCGTCCATACTTTATTTCCTCCTTTAGACCTTGACCCTGGCAGACGGCACCCGCCCCCCTGGAAAATCACCCCTTCCGGCGCCCCTCCCGGAGACACTCTTGTTTGAGAGGGCTGACGTGGGGCCCCCGCAAATGTTTTATTTTAAAGTTTGTCAGGTGATTGGTTCTCTGGCCGGGTTTGGAAGCTGTCGCCCAGGAGCAGCTAGCCGGGTACCCGGTCTAGAGTGGACATTCACTGCAATCCAGTGACTCCAAGGCTGAGGCCACCATTGGTCTGGTCACCTCCCGCGGCCCCATCAGCCCTCAGCTGGAGCGACAAGTCCCGCGACCCGCCCCTGCCCCTTCCACACCCCCGATAGTCCCTTCACTTTACACCCTTAGAGCCTCTCTGCCTGCCTGGCTCACAGCTACATCCTCAGCATCATCGGGTGAACACATTAGTAACCTCGGGTTCGAATCACAGCCTCAGATCCCGAGCGAACTCAGAATCGTCTGGAGGCTGGCTGGTGCTGCATATCTCCACACTCCCTGGGAGCACTCGGAGACCCAGATTCAGGGCCCAGGACTCCCCAGGGGCACTCGGAGACCCAGATTCAGGGCCCAGGACTCCCCGGGGGCACTCGGAGACCCAGATTCAGGGCCCAGGACTCCCCGGGGGCACTCGGAGACCCAGATTCAGGGCCCAGGACTCTGCATTCTAAGCTGCTCCCTGCTGAGGCTGAGGGCAGGCAGAAGACTGCCCTCCACCACGGGACCCGCCCCTCTTATGTCCTGGGTCCCCCCCACCCCCGCCGTCTGAGCAAAGGGCCGCACATTATGGGTGCAGGGAGAACACCTCCACGCTGCGGGGGTGCCTTCACCATGTGAGGGTGACACGGAGCATGAGCTGTGGACACCACGGTGACGTTTCCTTCCCACGGCTCTTCTTTTTCTCCCCAAGGCCCTCTTCACGATTCCCAGACCCGCTCGGGCCTCGCTGCCTGCTCAGCCTTCCCAGGTGTATGACGTGCCGACCCAGAGCCGGGCCCCCCCGGTGCTGAAGGTGAGTCTCAGCCGTGGCCCTGCCCCACACGTGAGGCTCTCCGCGCCACCCAGATGGCTCCCCCGCATCCCTGCAGGCACCGGCCGCCTCTCCCACACCCCTTTTTGAACATCTCCCACCTGCAGGTTCCGAGGTGGGCCAGTGATCACCGGCTCGGGGACAAAGTCTCCTCCCTGGGCTCTGGGACAGGCCGGTCGCCTCCAGCCTCAGCCTCCCGAGATGCTCCCCCCCACCCCCCCACTTCTGGTCTGGCTCTTGCTCAGGTTCAGGTTCAGGTGTGACCCACATCTGGCCCTTGGACGAATACACTTGATCCCTTTGCCGTGACAGGTGCCAGGAGCACAGGCAGGGCCACGTGGGACAAGGAGGCGCTGGCCTTGGGCACAGAAGTCTTAAATAAAGACACATGCAGGACTCATCTCCCTCACCTCACCCTCACCCCGGCCCTCTCCACCCTGTTTGTTTGTTTGTTTAATGTTTATTTATTTTTGAGAGAGACAGAGCATGAGCAGGGGAGGGGCAGAGAGAGAGGGAGACACAGAATCCGAAGCAGCTCCAGGCTCCGAGCTGTCAGCACAGAGCCCGACACGGGGCTCGAACCCAAGAACCGTGAGATCATGACCTGAGCCAAAGTCAGATGCCTCAGCATCCACCCAGGTGCCCCACGAAGTCCCAATTTCCTTGATTCCTTTTAAAGTCAACCCTAAGGCTGACTTACAGAACTAAATGAGCCACTGTTTTTAACTCAGGCCAACTGCGTTTCGTTCTCTCTCTAGTTTGCCCCCATCTTCGGTCGAGAAGGCGAGCTTTTTAAAGCACAGGGTCCGTTGTTGAGAACATAACCACGTAAGCTTCCGCCTTGCAAGCGTCATGACCGGAAGCCCCTAAGTTTTCAGTGGTTTGCATTTTCATTTGGAAAAAACACTGGAGTGGGCAGAGTCTGCGATGTGCGTCCATCGGGAGGGAAAAATCCAAGCTATCCTTTTCGGTCTCTCCCCAGGAGCCAGAGAAGCAGCAGTTATATGATGTACCCGCCAGCCCCCAAAAGGCAGGACTTGGTCCCTTGGCCAGCCAACCAAGTGTGAGTATGATGAGACGCAGAGATTTGCTGCTAGGAAAACGTGAGCCTCCTCCGGGACGTTTTATCAGCGTGGTCCAAAGTAGGGATACAAATGCCTCACAGCAGAACTTATTTCATTTGGAAACCCGATGGCAGTGATGTTCAGGAACAGGGTGGGCGATGTGGTTTGGGTGAGTCCTCTAGCTTCTCCGTGCCTCAGTTTCTTATGACGGACTAATTGTGAGAATTGAGAAATTCCTGCAGAGGACCTACTACAGTGCTTGGCAAAACTGAGATCCACAGAGCAAAAGCCCAGTGGATCTCAGTTAAACGCTTATTATTCTATACCTCACAGATGTGTGAAAGTAGGTTTTTACTTATTGGAGAGACGCCTTAATTTGAAAATCTGGAACCCGTGTTCATCGTTGAATTCTGTCCCGTGTATAAGATGCATATGCCTGTACCCAAGGTTATCAGGGAAGGCCTTACAAAAGAGGGGACATCCCCACAGGGTCGTGAGGGTTGCATAGGAGTTTGTTAGGTAGAAAGGAAAGGGTGGGGAGGGCTTTTAGAACAGAAGGGCTGGTTTGGGCAAAATGAAATACAGTGGGCTCAGGGAGTACTCAGGGAGTTCAGGGGACAGTAAACAGCCTGGGCGACTGGACCCACAAGGAAGGTGGTGGCAGGAGTGGTGTGGAGGCCTGAAGGTGGGTGCAACCAGACTGTGAAGGGCCTTGAGCAAAAACAGCAATGGGGGCCGCTGAAGAAGCTGGAGTAGGGGAGTGACAATCAGATTTTTAAGAAGCACAGTACCTGGCATTTAGGAGGCCCTCAGCCTAACACACGTTCGTCAAAGGAGTGGCTCACACCCTCTCTTTATCGCTACTAAGCTGGGCAATTTTGTTTGGTTCTTCACAGGGGCAGGGTGCTCCCCTGACGTCAGCGATCGCCTTGAGGCAAGGCGGCTACAACACGTTACCGAGCCCTCAGAAATCTGAGTGGATTTATGACACGCCAGTATCTCCAGAAAAAGCTAGTACGAGAAACGCATCTCTAAGCAGCTTTGCAGAAGGATCGGGGCCCCACACTCCCCCCAGTACATGCTGCTCCCCCCAGTATATGTCCAGCCTCCACTGTCCTCCAAATAGCAGAGCAAGGTCCCTCGATCCATACCTGCACAAAAATGTGCCCATGCAGAAAAAACTCAGCCTTCCAGAAATTCCTACGTATAAATTTCTGGCCTCGAGGGACACGTTCCCCTTGGACGAAGGCGTCGGCTACAAGGTTCCTTCCAGCTTTCTGATTCCCCGCGCGGAACAGCAGAACACCAAGCCAAACATTTATGACATCCCTAAAGCAACGCCGAGAGGCCCTCAGGCCCAGCACGAGCTGGGGGGTGCCGACGGGGCTTCAGAGAACGTCACGGACCGTGGCTCCTCGTGGCTCTCGGGACGGCCACCATCGCTGTCTCCGGAACCGGACAGCCTGTCCGTTTCCAGCTCCGACAGCCGAGCCAGCATTGTCTCCTGCTCCTCCACGGCCACGGACTCTTCGTCCAGCTCCTGCGCGGAGGAGGCAGGGAAGGAGCTCTGCTTGGACCTGGACTGGGCCCGAGAGACAGCAGCGTCTCTGCAGCACAAGGTGGCCGGCTCTGTCGCAAGCCTGATGCTCTTTGTCAGCAGGAGGTGGAGGTTCAGAGACTATCTGGAGGCCAACGTCAGTGCCATCCGCAGGGCCGCCGACCACGTGGAGGAATCTTTGAGGGCTTTCCTGGATTTTGCCCGCACGGTCCGTGGGCCCGCCTGCAACCTCAGTGACACTCACCTTCAGGCCAGAATTAGGGACCAGCTACAGACGATCTCCAACTCCTACCAGATCCTGCTCGGAACGAAGGAGAGCCTGGATAGCTGCGATTGGTCCCTGGAAGTCCTCGTGACGGACGAAGCCCAAAACAGCCCGGACGACCTCGAGAGATTTGTCACGGTGGCGCGGATGGTTCCGGAAGACGTCAAGAGGTTTGCCTCCATGGTCATTGCCAACGGGAAGCTCCTTTTCAAGCAGAACTGTGAAAAGGGAGACACCTTGCAAGTGACCCCAGACGCACAATTTAAGTTTGCCGAATGCATCCAGCTTCCCCGAAGAGAAATGGAATTGTACCAAAGAAGTGCTCCTTTTGATAAACAGAAGGAGAGGGAGCACTCCCCTGAAATACTAAAGAAAAACGGGACGAGTATCTGTGAACAGGTGAGTTTCGAGTGGTATAACACAAAGAGCCCTTCAAATTTTATCTGGAGACGTCGCCCATCAGTTAGATGCTGAGAATCCTTCAGTAATTGTTAGAAACAGTTCAATAACTGAATATCGAATGATGATAATCTTTCGATAATTTCTGAGAGACACTGGTTCCATTTTCCAGAAGATGAAATTCATGGAAGTGCTGTTCTAGATGAAATCTTATTAAGAAGATAGGCATTTGAACATTCAGGCAGATAGGACGTCTTCTGGAAACGTGGTATCTTGGGGTTTATCTCTAACACTAGGGTTACAAAGGCCTTTGAAACCCTTTTGAAATCTGTTCTTTGAGCACATTTTTTAAGCTCACCGCCGAGTTTCCTTGCATTTTTGAAAGTCGTAGATTTAGTCATTGTCTCTGTGTTTCTTAGAAACAGAACAGGAAGTGTAAACACTCTTCCAAATCGTGTGTGTTCTTAGCAGCCTCCAGCCTTCATTTACTGTTAGCAATACTTGGCTGCGTGAATTCAGACACGATAGAAAAAGAGCCTTTGGTTCGAGGATTGCGAATGTCAAGGGGTACAGCAGGTAACCTGGGGGCTGTGTCAACACGACTTGATCCCTTTTAGCCCCAATCTTGTGTGGTATTCTGTCAAAATGCCTGGTGGTTGGTGTAACAGCTTAACACATTCTAGAGAAGGCAGAAACCTGGGTGTTTTTCATTCCCTATTTTAAAAATATAGATATAGATATAAAGAGGTATAAAATACATAAATATAAGCATATATAATTTTTAAACTATGTGTCCTTGTATCAGGCCATGTGGGTAGGCAGAATTTAGCCCTGGGTCTGGCAAAGTTTCCTTTGTTGAAAAAAAAAAAGGCACCAGGGGGCAAAACTATTCACAAAAATAAAAAGATAAATGCTTGAGTTCTTTTTTTTTTTATTAAATTTTTTTTTAGCGTTTATTTATTTTTGAGACAGAGAGAGACAGAGCGTGAACAGGGGAGGGGCAGAGAGAGAGGGAGACACAGAATCGGAAGCAGGTTCCAGGCTCTGAGCCATCAGCCCAGAGCCCGACACGGGGCTCGAACTCACGGACCGTGAGATCGTGACCTGAGCTGAAGTCGGACGCTCAACCGACTGAGCCACACAGGCACCCCTTGAGTTTTTTTTTTTTTTTTAATGTTTATTTATTTTTGAGAGAGAGAGACAGAGCACAAGAGGAGATGGGAGGAGATAGCAGAGAGAGAGGGAGACAGAATCCGAAGCAGGCTCCAGGCTCGGAGCTGTCAGCACAGAGCCCGACGCGGGGCTCGAGCCCACAAAGGGAGATCACGACCCGAGCTGAAGTCGGACGCTCTACTGACTGAGCCACCCAGGCACCCCAAAATGCCCACCTTTTAAAGTAGACTTAAACACCTCTGAACCGTGTCGAAACCACTCACGTTGGTAATCGGAAGGGATTTTATTTTTCAGAAGTTGCCTAATCTAGAAGAGACAGGAAAACCCATCTTGGAACAAAGGTTGGATGAAAACAAAAACCTGGGAGCACAGGTAAGTGACAGGGCCGGCTCGCCCGTCTTTCTGCCTCGCGTGCTTCATCTCTAGAGATAACTCCTGCTATGAACAAGTCAGCATGATAGCCGTGATCCACGACGCCTTGGGAATAGATGTGGTGTTTGGGATGGTCCTTCCTATTTGCAGTAGAAGGAGCCCCGGAGATGAACAAGTCCAACGAGCCCCAGAATGTGGAGCATGATCCTTGAACCATGAGTGACAGCTCTGGGCGTCGCAGGTTTAGCGTGGGTGGGACTGACATGGTGTTCGATACCATGGATGCACATTCCCTTTGACATTCTCTTTTAATGTTTCTGGTTACAACAGGAAAACCATTTTGGTTTGGGGCTTATGTGTCACCAACGCCTCTGTGACACTTGATGTTCTATCTTTTTCAAAAACATTCAAAGATGTTATCGTGGTGCTTATTTTTGTTGGTTCCTTCTTACCGGTGACATATGACAGTGGTTTTCCAGTCACCAATTTGAAAAGTTTCCTTTAAGGTAATAGAGGTAAAACCAGCGGGTTCCTTTAAAGACAAAGATGAAGCAAGTCAAGGTGAAGAAGGAAGCAGACAGGGCATCCCTGGTGAAGGTTGTCTGAGTACCTAGAGCCTGGAGAACAGGGAACCAGATCAGCTCCCTGGCTGGGGGCTGGGTGTGAGTGGAAGAGAGAAGGACAGAGACGTCTGATCATGTGGACATCTCGGGGGCAAATTGGGACGAGAACCCTCGTCTGAAAGTCTGAGATCAGGGTGCCAGCTTGGGCAGATCCTGGTGAGGGCTCTCCTCTGTCTTCTCATTGTGTCCTCAGGTGGCAGAGAGCAGAGACAAGGGCTCCAACAAGGGCACTAATCCCATCCCAGGGCCCCACCCAAATGACCTCATCTAATCCTAGTTACCTCCCAAAGGCCCATCTCCTACTACCTTCACCTTAGCGGGTGGCGTTTCAACATATGAAGTCAGACCCTAACGCTGAGTTCTTCTAGGCTGTGAGCTTTGAGATCACAGGTGGATGAGAGAACATGCAGTTTCATGAAAAGACTAAGACATTCAGACTTAGCTGACTCCGCCTAGAACTCTGGATCTTTATTTTACAAAATGAATGACCATAGGCAGCCCTTTGCTTCAGGGAGCATCAATCTCCCCACCTGTAACCTAACAAAGAGGCTTTTGATGATCCCCTGGAGTGGTTGCCACTAAAAATTTTTTTTTAATGTTTATTTATTCTTGAGAGAGAGAGACAGAGAGAGAGAGCAGGGGAGGGACAGAGAGAGGGAGACACAGAATCCGAAGCAGCTCCAGGCTCCGAGCTGTCAGCACAGAGCCTGATGCAGGACTTGAACGCACAAACCGTGAGATCATGACCCGAGCTGAAGTCAGACTCTTAACCAACTGAGCCACCCAGGCACCCTTTGCTGAGAATCTTCGATAGTGCCTAGGCTTTGGGAAGACATCGGTTCCATATTTCAGAAACTAAAACTCATGAAAGGAAAACTCTAAATGAAACCTTATTAGCAAGTTAGAGAAATATTGTATTAGGACAGATAGGTCAGCGTATTTGGATTTCTTCCGGAAATTTGGGGGGATCAGGTTTATTGCCGATGCTGAAATTAGGAAGGATTTTTTGAAAATTCCGTTCTTTGAGTAAATTTTTAAATCTCATCGAGTTTTCTTGCATTCTTTAAGGTTATAGATTTATTCATTGTCAATGTGTTTCTCTCTTTTTTTAAGTTTCTTTATTTCTCTTGAGAGAGACAGAGACAGTGCCAGCAGGGGGAGGGGCAGAGAGAGAGGGAGAATCCCAAGCAGGCTCCACACTGTCAGCACAGAGCCCGATGCGGGGCTCAGACCCACGAACCGTGGGATCAAGGCCTGAGTGAGATCGTGACCTGAGCTGAAGTTGGACACTTAACCAACGGAGCCACCCAGGCACCTCTGTCCATTTGCCTCTTAGAACGGGCTTCTAATGGTTTGTTGAGAATACTGAATGAGATTTTATGTATTTAACACGTAAGATTATATATACAGTGCAATATATAATATTGTATATGTAAATACCATACTTTATATGTAACCGTGCTTTGAAAACATTTACATTAATTTGTTAGGCAAATGGTACACGGTGGGGCTCCCCACACAAAACTGTACTTTTTCTGATATAAAGTCTAGAACGTTGAGCAAAACAGGAAAAGGGAGACACCCACAGCCTGGCGATCAAATCTGCCTCTGATCGATTACTTTCCTCCGTCTTCCAGCATCCTTGTTCCCCCACCCCCCGGCCTCTGAGTCAGCAGAACCCTGAGAAGAGATTCCACCTTTCTCAACACTGCCGGCTCTATTTCGGGGCACTGTTCAAAGCCATCGGCGTATTTAACAGCAGCCTGAGCAACAGCCAGCCCCCCGAGATCTTCATCGCGCAGAGCAAGCTGGTCATCATGGTGGGACAGAAGCTGGTGGATACGCTGTGCCAGGAGACCCAGGAGAGGGACATGCGCAATGAGATCCTCTGTGGCAGCAGCCACCTTTGCAGCCTGCTCAAGAACCTCGCGCTGGCCACCAAGCACGCCGTGCTCAAGTACCCCAGCCCGGCAGCCCTGGGGCACCTCCAGGCCGAGGCCCAGAAGCTGGAACAACACACTCGGCAATTCAGGGGTGCGCTGGAATGAGCCTCCTTCCCCCGCCTTCTCCCTGTTCACCTCTTAGCTTCAACTTGCCAGTCCCCAGCCGTGCAACTGTGTCCTATGCGAAAAGCCAGCCCGGGGCCACAGCAATGGGCAGAAACAGCCACGGTGGCCAAAGCCGGTATTGCCAAGGGGCCAAGCTACCCCAGGACATTGACTTATCCCATAGAGAGCCAGGTATTAAGTAAGGACCTCGCTAAGGTTTTAGCACAGCATGTGGGGTCGGCGTACCAAGTGACGTGGTAGAAACCAATTTTATGTTGGTTGAATGCACGCCTGTCTTAAATTCACTCATTCAACACTTATTTATTGGGCATGTACTATATGTCAGATTCTAGGTGCTGGGCGTATAGCAGTGAATCAGAGCCCTTGACCTCAGGGAGTTTACAATCCAGTGGGGAGAGGGACAAATGATGGAGAGATACATATACAACGTATCAGATGCTAGGGTGAAAGTCAAGGAGGAGGGACTTGTTTTCAGATGATCAATTCCTATTGCGACCGTTAGCAACTGTTCTGTTTTTCATTTCGGACTGACTTAATTCTGTGAGATTTGGTACAAATTATGTATCTGCCTCTTACACTCTGTACATATTTGCTGTTTTATCTTAATCAAGTTAAAGACGCATGTTCTGTTTCCAACATAACACGTTCTGTTGGGTTCCTTGTTAATTTATTTTGTGTATCACAGATTCTGTGTCGGTAAATTCAGCATGCCCAATCAGAAAAGGCTGATGCTTCAACAGTCTCAAATCTGTCACCGTTTATAACGTTACGTAAATATAATCGTGACTCAAAACATCCTTCGTAGCAATCCTTTCCTTGGAAGAGTCGTTGATCCGTATCACCCGGGTTCTGGGGCCGAAGCAAAGCCTCCGATACTGACTCGTCTTACTCAAATGCTTCTCCCGGACGTGTGCAAGGAGACGCAGTAGAGGCCAAGTGCTCATGCGCAAGGCTAGCACGGAAAAGGCAAAGCCGTCCCTCGAGGTGGTGCAGGCAGGAGGTATGGTGTGGACAGGACACCGACTGCCGGGCACGGGTCTGAAGGTGGTGCAGGAAGCGCCTCTCGAATCAAACCACCTCCTTTTCCGCTCTTGCAGCTGGGACTTCAGCTCCTGTTGCTATGGTTACAGCATCCCCTCCACACACCTCAGCCACTAAACGCCTTCTGCATTTCGGGCTGCAAGTGACCCGAAGTATCACCAGATCCAGGCTCTTCGCCCGGTCGGCACTTCTAGATTGTTGACTGCTAGAAGGCTGGTTATTTTCACCGAGTTACTCTTAGGGTCCCTAAAGGAGGACCGCGTCTTTTGTGGGGCTGGCTTGGTTCTCTCCGCCAGAACAGGGAGGCCCCGTTCTTTGAACAGCCGTGATCGGTATCAGTTAGAACTCCTTCTGTTGGAAGCGATCAAAAACCATATCCAATCTTTCTTAAGCAACAGAGGAAATTTATTGACTCAAGTATCTTAAAATAGCCCAGGGGCAGCCTGGCGTTAAGGCCGGCTGGTGTGGGTGCCCAGTTTCTCAGTCCCACTTGCTCTGTGTTAACACTCATGATTGCAAGGCGGCTGCCCCAGGTTATATCCTTGGCTTGTAGCCAAAGGAGAAGAAAATGGTTTGATTCTGCTTGTGCTGGCTTAGAGCAAGTGCCTGCCCCTGAAAGCCCACGACAAGCAGGGCATGTAATACCCAGGTTGACCTAGACGGGATTCACCCACATGCACACACACACACACACACACACAGTCCCATGTGTCTGGAGAGAGGGAGAAGAATGGCCCTCCCAACACCTATCACGTGTCTGAGATCCCCCTGCTTTAAATCAACAAGTGAGCCTGCCAGTTTCATAGATGCTGAGAGAAGACACAGACGCTGGCATCAGAGGGTATGTGTGGGGTCCCCAAGATCACCCCTAGGTCCAATGATTCGCTAGGAGGAATCCCAAGACAGCATTATGTTCGCGGTCGTGGCTATGATTCATTGCAGCGAACGGGGCCAGCAAAGGGAAAGGCTCAGAGAGTGAGGTACCAAGGACACCAGGCTCAAGTGGCCAACAGTCCTGTCCCCGTGGTCACACGGGACACTTCTAATTCCCCCAGCAACAAGTTGTGACAGCACACGTGTGATGTTCCCAGCCAGGGAAGCTCGCGAGAGCCTCACGCCCGGGGTTCCTATGGTCGGCAGCCTCTCCAGAGCATTTTCCCTAACTCCAGGCTCCCAGAAGGAGAGCACGTAGCCAGCACAAGTGACACTCGTTGTATGAACAGCTTAGGCAGACTGACCCGTTCTTATCAACCCTGGGGATGCTGAGAACCCTCCCCAAATGCCAGCTTTTATAAGCAACCAAAGGCCAACCTCATGAGCCAGCCTTCTAAGGACACTATTCAGGCGAGCTATGTCACAGAGACAAAGAAGTTTCCTCACAGCATCGCAAGCATTGCTTCACCTTTCCTTCTTTCCACCTGACCCCAAGTCCCAGGGCAAAGCAAAGGAGGGCACAGGTGATGCTGTGCGCACTGGGGGCTTGTGTCAAAGCCAAAGAACTCTGAGCGTAGGCGACCCCGGTCTTTTATAATGGCCTCTGTGCAGACCTGGCCATGTTTTGCCTCAGAGGGAAACATGACCTTTACTGGGCAGCAAACAGAGCTCTCTTTCTGCTCCGGAGGGAGACATCACCTCTCTCTTCCAAGGGTGTTTGCTGAAAACAACCTAGAAGAGGTAATCCAGAACAAAATGCCGTCAGCGCCTCTGCCCAGAGGACATACAGAAATGCGAGAGACCCTGGAGAGCTGCGTCCCAACGGGGGCCCCGACCCAAGTCAGGAATGTTGTTGCAAGAAGGAGGGGCGGCTGCGGGGAGGCACCCATGGGTGTTCACGCCAGCGGGCAAGATGATTTTCGCACAATAGTAATGACAGCAGTACATATTGAATAAGTGATTACTACCTTCCAGACCCTGTTCTAAAGCTTTAGACGTTTTAACTCATTCGGTCCTTCATAAGTGAGAGGCTCTAACAGGTAATCAACAGACCTCCATTGCTTTCAGAACACTACAGACGTAGGTAGGCAGACAGGTAGAGAAACATATGTGGTTGGGGCGCCCGGGGGGCTCAGTCGGTTGAGCATCTGACTCTTGATTTCAGCTCAGGTCATGATCCCAGGGTCATGGGATCGAGCCCCACGATGGGCTCAGGGCTGAGCATGGGGTCTCCTTGTGATTCACTCACTCTCTCTCTCTCTCAAATAATAAATAAATAAATAAAAATTTAAATTTAAATATATCTGGAGACATATTTGTCTCTCTCTATATTTTTGTACATATTTGTGTGTGTATATATATATTTGAGATGAGTTCAAACCAAGTTCAACTTTGTTGGCAAAGTACAAAACCATTGGCTTTAAAACAATTGAAAACTGCTGCTGTTAGCTAAATGTGTTTCCTTCCCTTTTTTTTTTTTTTTTGAAAGAGAGCAGTTATGGGATGAGTTTCCACTAATTCAATAGGACCATTACTTCTGAAAAACATTTAAAAGTAGAAGAGTATCGGTTGTTGTTGTGTGTTTTTGGTTTTTTTTTTTACCTTCAGCAACGTTTTGCTGAGTAGTTTTCTTTAATGCCCAGAACTCTGTACTGCTTCCTTTCAAGGTAGGAAGAGGAAATAGTGGCTGGTGTGGTGGTGCCCGTGGTGATAGCAACTTGACCTCAATTAAGTTAAATTTCATCAGGGGGATGGAAGTGACGAGGAACCCAGTGAAGAGATCTTCCAGTGTGACAAGCGCTGGTGAGCTGTGTTTCTGGTTTGGGGGCAACTATCTTTTTTATATATACACACAAAACAGCTTTTAAAAATTTTATATTCTCCCCCAATATGCATCCAGCTCTCCCAAAGCTTCCCATGTGCAAAAGTCTCCCGTTTAGGGTAGGCTGATTTGCCAATGCCTTCTTCCTTTCATTCATTCGTGGGACAAATATTTACGAAGTATCTCCCCTTTATCAGGCCTCTGCTGAGCACCAGAGGTGTTGCAGGGGACAAAACAAAGGTTCTGCATCGTGCAGCCTTCCTTCCAGCTGAAAGGGGGGGCGGCAGGAAACCAGGGCGAGAAGAGGTGAGGTGAGTGAGGCATTCTCCTTGAACGCAAAATGTAAAGGGGCACCCGAAAACCTAGCAACCAAGATACATTTTATTTTGATGCAATATTTAAACAATCATAATCAATGCAAAAAAAAAAAAATCCACGGCACACAAGATGTCAAAATTTAAATTTATAATATGATGCCAGGGGTGGTAGGCGCCATGATGAAATTAAATCAAGGTGGGGGTAGTGGTCAGAGGAGAAGCTCGGAGGAGGGCCACTTTATTTTACTTGAACCCTCCTTCGGACATCCTCTTAAGTGTAACCTTGAATGATGTGGCTGTAAAAGTCTTAAAGAACCGTAACACATATTTGTTGGTTTTTCATGCCAACTCTCAAAATGAGTCACTTTGCCTGTCAGCCTTGTCCAGACAGAATTTTATTTATTTGTATTTGTATTTTTTTTTATTGAGAGAGAGAGGGAGGGAGAGAGAGGGAGAGAATCTTAAGCAGGTTCCATGCTCAGCACAAAACCCGACGTGGGGCTCGCTCCCACGACCCTGGGATCACGACCTGAGCCGAAATCGAGAGTCAGACATTCAGACTAAGCCACCCAGGTGCCCCCGGACAGCATTTCAAACTACAGCGCAGGGGGAGAGCTCACAGGAAATCAAACCCTCAACGGTTCAGAAGACTAAAACATTTGGAAACAATTGCAACAGGCAGTAGGAACATTTAAACTACTTGTTCTTGGCCGGGGCCTCAGGGGCTGGTGAATGAGCTACATATTCATATTAACTGCAGCAATATTTTCTATGCACGACCGGATATTTTTCCACGGGGAGTGAGTCCAGACTTTTTCTCAAATTCTCCAGTGGGTCCCAACACCCTTTTGGGATTAAGAAATACTGGTTTTGCTAGGGGCTCATGGTTTTCTTTCTGTTGGTTTCATCCATCTCCCGCCCTTCACATCCACAGCCCGGCTGGGGCAAAGCTGTAGTCAAAGATCCTCACAAGGGAGTATCCTGTGTCAGTTCGTTCAGCAAAGGCAGTGGAAGGTAACAGCAGCTGATGACTCCAGTGTGTCTAATGTGGCTCAAGCAAAATGGCACAAAGCGCGTGAAACACCGAGTGAGGTACCTGATACGTAGCCAGCTCTAAACACAAATGAGTTGCTACCGCTGATATTAACTATATAAAAGCTTAAGCTGTGTATTTTCGGTAGCACAGCGTAGCCTAATAGCCAATACTCTAAATGAGGAAACCAAGGAGGAAGAGAAAAAAGAATCCAGCTGCCTGAGTTTCAACGGCCCACCCAGTGGTCACTGCTTTGCTGGGTGTCACGGTAGCTTTGGGGGAGAGGTTAAGGAACATGGCATTTGTAGTTCCATGGGCCTCACTTGAGAAGGCCTCTCATCTTGAACTCCTGTTACTCACCTGCCGTGTGCCCCTGAGCCAAGACACCTTGCACAGCTCAGTCTCAGGTTTGTCATTTGGAAAATGGAAGGCGCTGTACCCCCTGCCTCCTAAGTTACAAAGACAGAGGAAACCGTGCCTCCCAATCTCCCGGTCCACCGCCATGGTTAAATGCAGAGCAGGTATTTTTATTTTCACTTCTCCAAATGAGCTAGGGGAGGGGCAGACTCTGTTGCCAGAAAAGAGCACTGGTTTGAGAGTCTGTCTAAAGATCTTTGGGTTTATGCTATTCCGTCCCTGATTTTCCGTCCTTTGGGGGAGAAAAGTAATCTTGGAACCCAGTCCCAGCTCTCCCTCCTACCAGCTGTGGGACCTTGGGCGAGTCCTTTGATCTTTCCAGGACTTCTATTTCTGTACTTGTAAGCTTTCCAGGCCTCTATTTCTGTACTTGTAAATGGATTCCCCTAGTACCTAGCAGTTTTAGGGCCTGCCCAAACTGGACTTATCACCCTCGCTGAACGTGTCTGTACTTCCTTTGGGCTTATTGTGGAAATACATACTGAGCGAGCCAAAGGTTCTACCAGGCACCGAGGCTACGATGGGGACTAAAACAAAGTCCCCATGCTCACAGTTTACAATTCCTGTGATTGGCATAAAAATAAATCATAAGGCAATGAGAGACCAACGGATTAAAAGGTTTATTTTCTTTAAATTCCCATCAATTGCAGTCACAGAGAATCCAATGTTACAGTCCTTGAAGTTTTCATATCCACGTTTTCTGTTCCCAACTGGGGAATATTTTCAGGGATATTTGTTTGTTTGTTTGTTTATGTCTCATTGTGGTCAGCAAGGTAACATCCAATCGTATAGGTCCACCTTACTCGCTGTGGTTAGACTTTCCCCTAATATTTACCATAATTAAAGGAAAAACTAGAAAGAGAGTCAAGAGCCTGAAAGCAGACAGTCATGGATTTTAGCCGGGGTTTTGCAAGGGATTTGGCCTCTCATTATGGACCTAATACAACCTATCTCTTGGAAAAGGCAAGCAAACATCAGCGTAGCCTTGATAGAGCTGCCTCTGTTCACTACACCTGCTTTTTAATAAATAAATAAAGGGGGCTGTGGATCAGATACATTCCTGGACCAACTCTGCAACATTTCATCTATAGACGGTACACACGGCAGTATGAAAAGTTGCAGGCCTAGAGAATCTTACTCCCCCAGAACCTCCTAGAACACCACTTCACGGGATTTGTTGAGAGTGTTAAAGTCACGGTGGCGCTCAGTTACAAGTTCTCCTTTGCACACGTGATGGTTCTCTGACACAACAGATGTCATTCACATGCATCATTAATTGCATTAATAAAATGCGCCCCTTTCCCTCCAGGCGCTCCCATTCCGGGGATGTGCCAGACCCACAGTCAGACGTGCTGGGGTGGGTCGGGGCCCGAGAACCGGGGGTGCTCCTGAGTCACCCCCGCTCCCGAACCGCGGCGAGCGACCGCCACAGGGCGGCAGAAATCCAGCGCCCACCGGGAGGAGGGAGGGACGCCCCGCCAGCCCCTCGGCGCGCAAGGCTTGGCGCGCGCTCCGGCAGGCCGGGCCGCGGGGCCTCGCCCACCGCCTAGCGACGCTCGCCATGGCAACCGGGGCTTGGCAACGGATCCGCCCCACTGCGTCGCGTCGGGCGTGGCGCGTCATCCAGGCGCGCCGGAAGTGACCGCGGCGGTCGCCGGGAACTCCCGGAAGTGGTCGCTGCTGGGGATTCTGACTCCCGGTCTGCGATGGGTTGCGACGGAGGAACCATCCCCAAGAGACACGAACTGGTGAAGGGGCCGAAGAAGGTTGAGAAGGTCAGCGACGTGGGCCCGGTGGGGGCCGGGGGTGTGGGGTCCCCAGGGAGCGAGGGGGAGGTGGGGGTGGTGTGAGCCAGCGGGGCTCCTGACGCTGCCGTGCTCATTTGGAGAACTCAGAATTACCGACAGTATTAATATCAGACCTTTATTGAGTGCTTGCTTTTGCCGTTCACCTGGGGGTACGCTTTATATGGGGTAGCTCGTACAGTTCTTACTGTCATTATCCTCGCTCTTCGGACCTAGAAATTGAGAGCCGGGAGGACAAAGTTACCCCTCTAGTTAAGTGCCAGGGCCAGGATTTAAAGCCCGTCTGCCGTTAGTTAGTAACAAGGATACGGGTGGCTGCTGTTGATTGAGTTTTGTACACACCAACTTCCTTTTCTCCGGGAATTCTTCCCAAAGGTTCCCTTATCCACACGAGAGCAGGCCCTTCTCCTAAAAAGCTATCTTACCACTCTGTGCACTGCCTTCGTGGTTGATTAAGGTCCGTCACAGAGAAAGGTAAGCTCCCTGTGGCAGAGGCTTTGCCTTTTCCCCCTCTACAACTAGCACAGTTCCTGGCACAGTAAATATGGTGAGTACCCAATGAATGAGCGGGTAGTTGTTAATTCCCATAGGTAACTGAGAACATTGTATATAATTTCCATGCTGCTAACACGAAAACTGAGTAACATGACCAAGATCACACAACTGATAGCTAATGAAGCCGGGATTTCCAACCATTTATGCAGGAATTCAAAGGTAGCATTAGTAATTACTTTTTTTTTTATGCTTTATTTATTTATTTTTTAATAATTTACGCCCGGCATGGAGCACCAACCCATGACATCAAGATCGAGAGTCACATGCTCTACCGACTAAGCCAGGCGCCCCGAAGCATTAGTAATTGCTTTTTAATAACAGAAGGCGCCCCGAAGTGTTAGTAATTCCTTTTTAATAACAGAAGGCACGTAAAGCACCCAGTTTAGCGCCCGGCACACGTGGGTGCTCCATGTATTCTCCATTCAGCAGCTGGAGAAAGCTTTTTGAAAGGTAAATCTCATATATCACCCCTGTGTTTAAAACCGCCCAGCAGCTTTTTGTCATATTCAGAAGAAAATCCCATCAGGTCTTGTGTGATCAGATGCCTTGTCTCTCTCACCCCTCATCTTCTACCCACCCCCCCTCCAGGTCTTTCGTTTTGTTTCAGCGACACAGACCTTTGTTCTTCAGCCTGGAGTAGAATGTCCACAACCTGATACATCGTTCACCGAGATATCATTCACCTCTGTTACTTCGTTCAGTTCTTTCCTCAAATGTCATTTCAGTCCACTGTTGCAAAATACATTCCCTCTCTATCCTCTTCTGCTGCTTTGTTTTTCTCTATGGTATTTAATCACAGTTTTTATTTGTTTATTGTCTGTCTTTCTCTTATGTGAACAGAGACCTTGTGTGTCTTACCTCTGCCACACAGTCAACACCTGGTAGATAAGTGTTGGATGCAAGAATGAATGAGCACTCAAGAGATTGGAGGCGCCCTCTGATCACACCTACATGTACATAGGCTAATGCTGGAGAGTCGACACTCATAAGAGCTTTGCCAGAAAAGCATGCAGCTGGTTTCGTTAACTCATGGCCAGGGCTGAAGAGGAACACCTTAATGAAAAGCTCGGCAGGGTGTCAGAAGGGGACAGAAAAGAACAAAGGGTGATCGGAGACAGCCGGAGCGCTCAGGCAGGATAGATTTGTGTTATTCTTATTTGTTCAACAAATACTTTATTAAATGCTTGCCATGGGCACCATTCTAGGCCCTGGGGACACAGCAGGGAACAGAGTCCAGCCTTTGCATTGCTTACATTTCGGATAGATATATAGTAATTTAAAAAAAATTTTTTTTAACGTTTATTTATTTTGGGGGGCGGGGAGGGCAGAGAGAGAGGGAGACACAGAATCCGAAGCAGGCTCCAGGCTCTGAGCTGTCAGCACAGAGCTCGATGTGGGGCCTGAACCTATGAACCGACCGAGCCACCCAGGTGCCCCAGATATATAGTAATTTAATATTTTTGACTACTCATATGGTGTGTTTGGTCTGGAATTTAAGACCTTGCCCTGAAAAGAAGACAGACCTTGGGAAAAAAATGTTTTCAGAAGTTTTGGGGGGTTACCAATTTTTAGATCCCTGGGTAAAGATTAGTTTATGGCTTTTCTCCCTGCCCCCACCTCTCCCGATATTTTTTGAATCAGCTAAGGACTATGGGTAAAGAAGGTAAGGGATCCAGAAAGTAGATCCTGGACTTGAATGGCTTTTTTGCATCTGCAGACAATGTAGTAAATTGACCTCACTGGTGGCAGGTTTTCTCAGGGCTCAGCTACAGTGTGAATTTTGATAAAAGCTGTTTAAGCTGTCAAAGTGTGGCTCTTGGACCTGGGGTATAGATAGAATAACGGTTGCCATAATGCGGGTTTTATTTTTATTTTGTTCTGTTTGAAATAATAGGCAATAGAAAGTAGCGATTAGAAGCATGGTCTCTGGAGCCGGCCTGCTTGGGTTCTTAGCTCCTTCATCTGCTTGTTGTGTGACCTTGGACATGTAACCTAACCTCTTGGTACTCCCAATTCGTCAATAACAAAGTAAAAATACTAAGCTACAGGGTTTTTATGAGGGCTAAAAGATTAAGTCACAGAAACTGCTTAACATAGCGCTTGGCACACAGTAAACACTTAAGCAGTTGTTACTGTAGAAATTAAATTGAAGGGAATTTTTCCTCATTTTTGTCTTTTCCTATTTTGTCCCACTTATGCCATCCTATTATATTATTCAGGTTTGGCATTTTAGGAGGGGAAAAGAGTGGGACGTGGAATATTATGTAGGTGAAATAGCATTTGAGGGCAATGGAAGGTCTTATGTTTGGGTTTTCATAATGTGGGTAAGGATTTGATATGCTCCCTAATGAACAGTGTTAAATTGGTGATTTTTATTAAGAATTCTGTAGCCTTTGGGCACCTGGGTGGCTCAGTTGGTTAAGTGTCCAACTTCACCTCAGGTCATGATCTTGCAGTCTATGAGTTCGAGCCCTGCATCGGGCTCTGTGCTGCCAGCTCGGAGCCTGGAGCCTGCTTCGGATTCTGTCTCTCCCTCTCTCTCTACCCCTACCCCTCTCTCGCTCTTTCTCTCTCTCTCTCAAAAATAAACATTAAAAAAATTTTTTTAACTACATTAAAAGAATTCTGTAGTCTTTGTGCTGAACTTGAAAAAACAACAAACCTATTTTCTGAGTCCTGAGTCCTTATATTCTGCTAAAGCTTTGGAGCCTTTCCCATTGATAGAAATTAAGCAGTACTGCTTATTGTTTTCTATATGGCTTCTCTAACTTACTGTTAAGATACAAATTAGTATTTGGGCTAATACTAGCCAGGGCTGCCTGGCTGGCTCAGTTGAAAGAGTGTGTGACTCTTGATCTTGGGGTTGTGAGTTCGAGCCCCACATTGAGTGTAGAGATTACTACAAAAAATCAATAACTCAAAAGGATGCAAATGCTAATATTTATATGCAGCTTGCATAGGCAATTTAATTATTTGATGTGAATGTTTTGTTTTAGGTATCACATTTAGAGGGAACTTATTTGACATGGTGTTGATTACTTTGACTTTTTAAGTCCCAGCTTCGTGTGTTGCTATCTTTGATTTCAAAGACAAAAATCATCACATGTGGTAAAACTGAATTAGCCTTTATATGTAGAACTGTGGACCATATGTCTTTCGGAGGTGAAAGTTAATTGAAGGGATTTTTTTTTTTCCCTTAGGTTGACAAAGATGCTGAACTAGTGGCCCAGTGGAACTATTGTACTTTAAGTCAGGAAATACTAAGGCGACCCATAGTTGCCTGTGAACTTGGCAGGTATGGTTCCTTTACTTAATTGAGATGAGTTTTTATTCAGTAATTTTTAAAAGAATTTCAGTGTGTAAGTACGGTTCTTGATTCATGAAATGCGAATCATCTCAAACAAATGTGTGAAGCCTAGGTTATCATTCCTTGTCTCTGACCATGTTTCTGCATTTTCCTATTCAGTTTGATTTATTTAATTCATGATCTGAAAATTCAGGGGCCAGTAGGAGCTCCGTTATAAACATAAACGCATGAAGGAGCCATGTGGGGCTGTAGGGAATGGTGGGGACTGGAGAAAACTGGAGAGTCCGTGTCCTGTCTGAAAGGGCAGCTGCTTCTCATTTCCCGTCAGCTGTTGCTGTTCCAGAAAGTGGGCCCAGTGGTGTCAGAACCTCTGGTTTTTTTTTTTTCCCAGGGAAAGTTGAAAATGTGTACTTTTATATTAAATTTCCATACTGTTCAGATCCCAATCAGTCCTCAGATTGCCAGGTTGCAACCCTTGGTTTAAACTACTTTCTTTCTTTGTATACTGTGGAGATAGTTGAACCAGGATTTAATTTACTTTTTTAGCGATGCAAGCCATTTCTGTTATCCAGTGTAGATGACTTTGGATTGAGCTCAGTTTAGTTCTTCCTCCTTTGTGTGGCGGTTGATTGTTGCCACAGTGTTTGGACTGACCCTTATTGTTGCAGACTTTATAACAAAGATGCCGTCATTGAATTCCTTTTGGACAAATCTTCCGAAAAGGCTCTTGGGAAGGCAACATCTCACATTAAAAGCATCAAGGTAAGACAGGTGATTCTGAAGTGCTCCAGGGGTGTCAGTGGTTAAGATTTATTTTGTAGAATTCGTGCACATTATAGACTGAAGGCTGAGATTTGGAATTCCAGTCCCACCCAGCCATCTAATAAGAGTGTGATTTGGGGTAGGTCACTTAAAGCTCAAGCCAGAAATTCCCACACCTGGCCTTCCTGCATTATAAATCTGTTATGATGTAATATGTGCAAAAGAACTTTGAAAATTGTTAATGTGATGAATAAATGTTTGGAGACATCATTTTTGTATTTAAAGCTTGGCTACTTGAATTTTTTATTCAATTCTATAATTCTTATAGAACTAGAGACTTCTAGGTAGATCACTATGAAATCAGTGTAGTATTTCTTGCTACTTAGACATTCTGATTGGCAGTTAAAGTTCTTTCATAAAAATGGGAAAACAAGGGGGTACCTGGGTGGCTCAGCCAGTTAAGCATCCGACTTCAGCTCAGGTCATGATCTCATGGTTCATGGGTTCGAGCCCCGCATCGGGCTCTGTGCTGACAGCTCAGAGCCTGGAGCCTATTTCAGATTATGTGTCTCCCTCTCTCTCTGCCCCTCCCCCACTCACGCTCTGTCTCTCTCTGTCTCAAAAATAAACAAACATTAAAAAAACATTTTTTTTAAATGGAAAAACAAGTTTTTAAGTAAAGGAAGTTGGTTGAGAGGACAAAATCTTTCAAATCTGGTCGATGGGAGAAAAATCAGAAAAGTGGCAGAGAACTTGGGGACCATCAAGCTTGTCAAACACTTCATCCCACAGGTGGGAATTCTCACTATCCATGACTTTTTGAGGCCACACAATGAATGACACATTTAACCCAGAACCAGAATGCCTGACTCCCCATGTATGGCTTCGGGTTTTTCTTTTCTTTTTCTTTTTAAAATTTTTATTATGATATTAGGTTTTTTGTTTGAATTCTTGCAATGATTACAGGATACAAGAACAGTTAATTTCAGGCAAATTAGTAATTCTGAGATGTAGCTAAAGTCATGCTTTAGAAATAACCATGTTGATTTCTGTCACCTTTTATCTTGGGAAGAGAATTCATTCCTTAAAAGACCCATGGTAGCGTAGTGATCTTATTTAAATATGATGATCATTGAAATTAATTTATACAGTTCTGGGGCGCCTGGGTGGCGCAGTCGGTTAAGCGTCCGACTTCAGCCAGGTCACGATCTCGCGGTCGGTGAGTTCGAGCCCCGCGTCAGGCTCTGGGCTGATGGCTCGGAGCCTGGAGCCTGTTTCCGATTCTGTGTCTCCCTCTCTCTCTGCCCCTCCCTCGTTCATGCTCTGTCTCTCTCTGTCCCAAAAATAAATAAAAAACGTTGAAAAAAAGATTAAAAAAAATATATATATACAGTTCTATATTTAAAATAATATTCAAGGTACATGGTTGAACTTTTAATTTTAATGCAAAAAAGAAAAAAATTCCAAGAAATCAGAACTGTAAAAGCAGAAGGATTCAGATAAAATGATGCAAATATGCCAGATTATCATTACTGTCATAGACTGGTCCACACATACTTCGAGAACTTGAGGAGACACATGGCCGCATCAACCAGGAAGCCGACCCAAGGCACAGTGGCTTTCCTTTCAAGGCTCTCGGCTGCTGTCCGGAGTGCTGAAATCAAAATGGTGGGTTAAATGTCAGATGCTCAAGTGGAGCCATTAGATCACTCCTTGTGAAGGTGAATTTTTGAAAACCCGAATGGCCAGATCTTGGGATCTAGTAGTATTCTCTGGCTAATATTCTGCTTTGGATATTAGACCGTGGTCTCACAGATTTTACTGTCTGTTCAGTTATTAAATAAACATGGGCGGCCAGTAATATGGAACACCTCGGTGAGGATTCATCTGCAGGGAAGGAAAGTGTTCCTTTCTGGATGAAACGGATACAGAGCTTTCTCTTAGTGGCGTAGTTTTTCACGTCCAAAGTTACTTTTCCCTAAATGTCAAAATAATTGTAAAGTAGAAATTAACTAGTTCACTTGCCAGTCAGTGAATTGGAAAACTCGTTTCCTATCACAATTTGTGGTTTCAGTTTTTCTTCATATTATAAGTGACGGCCAAAGGAAAGTAGGAAGAAGAGGTTTGGACGGGAAAGGACTGTAATAACAATTTCTCTGCTGACTTCGGCGGTCGTTGAGGCTGAGGAGGATCCACTTATCAGATGAATTCTTACAATATTGATGTTTTTTCACAGAACGTGACAGAACTAAGGCTTTCTGATAATCCCGCCTGGGAAGGGGATAAAGGAAACACAAAGGGTGACAAACACGATGACCTCCAGCGGGCACGTTTCATCTGCCCCGTTGTGGGCTTGGAGATGAATGGCCGGCACAGGTCAGTGATGGATGTGGGGCAGCTGCCGGAGAGTCCGGTCAGACGGACGGGCACTGTTAGGGTTTGCGCTGTAGCTTTATGATCGCACAGACTGCTTAAAGCGTCCTTTGGTTTGGGGGTGCCTCGGAGGCAACAGAGCTGGCACAAGGCCGTGTTAATTCCCTGGCGGCCGTTTGTGACGTGGTGGCCAAGCGCACCCAGCTTCGGTGCCTGTGCCTTCTGTTCCTGAGAGGAGGAGAGCCGAGAGTAGGGAGGGATTTTTAAAATTCCTCATGCGACACGGGAGGTGCGTTATTTGGTCTTTTCCTCTGGCAGAGAAAGCAAAGGACAAATGTTGCCCACCAGACAACTTCCATTTCCTCATAACTGCCGAAAAACAGGCAGCGGAAAATCGTTTTACCGGATGTGTGGTCAGTCAGTCAGCTAAAGACCCAGCTGGTGATGGTAACTTGCTTTAAATTTGGAGCGAACAAATCCTCTGAGCAGAGCACCAGAAATCTTAAGGTTGACATTTGTGTAGCGAACGTAAGTGACCTGTGTACTTTTGCCTTAAAAAATATGAGTGTTGAATGGCTCAGTAGGTGCCTTTTTATAGGATGCCTCAGTGTGAGCCAAAGGTTTAACCTCTTTTCCCACCATTTAGAAATATCTTTAAAAGCTGGTAGTCCCAGTTGTCATCTGGAATCTTCTGCCTAACACATTACATGTGGAAGGTAGTAATTTTTGACCATTTTCATTCAGGAAATGGGGTTAGGCTGGGGGCAGAGGGGAGACGTAGCTCACCTAAGTAAAAACTTCCGTTGGTCTGTAAACAACCACATTGAACCTGGAGCATTCTGGCACCTTTGCACACTTCTGCTTAACAGACGTGTGTGCGCCATGCGGGGCAAACTGTGCCTGAGGGAGGAAGCACCGTGCTCCGAATTGGAATAACCTGTGGCTTTATGGATTTGGAGAGAAGGAAAATTTTCGGCCCAGGGAGCTTTTAAAGATGCTACTCTTCAGACAGTGTGAATTTAAATCCTTTAAGCCCCTCAGAGTTGACCATTTAGTGGTAACTGAGGTGGTGGATATGATAATTGGCTTGATGGTGATCATTTCACAGTGTGTGTACGTATCACATCAAGTTGTGCACCCTGAATGTATATAATTTGTGTTTGTCAATTATACCTAAATAGAGCTGAAAGAAGAATTAATCAATTAGTTAAAAAGCTAAAGTTCACTGTTAGGGTCAAGCAGGCAATATTCTGGGGAAGCCGACTCACCTACCTAAGCTTGTCCTACTTTTGTGTGTGTTTCTGCACATGGGTACATACACATTATCTCGAAGTGAAAGTCATAACATAAAGGTCAGCACCTCTGCCTAGTTCCTTCCTCGGTTTCCCTCACCCCCAAGGAAAACCCCCTGACCGTGGAGCAGTCCCTCCCATTCCCCAGCCCCTGGCCACCGCCAGTCTGCTGTCTGTCTGCATGGATTTGCCTCTTCTGGATACTGCCTATACATAGAATCATTCAGTGTTTGACCTTTTGTGTCTGGCTTTCCACTTTTTTTTTTTTTTTAAAGAAAACCATGGTTCACCCTGAAAGAGGAACTTAGCAGAAACAGACTCAACTCTGGGGTCTTGAGCAGGGGTTACCTATAGCTTTTGCTTCAACTGTGGTTTCCCTAGTTTTTCCCTTTCATCCCCTGGCTAATCTCTCTTTTCTCTTCCCAGTGAATTTGTGTGTTTTGGCTTTGCCCTCCTGCTATTAATAGGGCCTCCACACTAGAAAATTGATTTGGGGGTTACTTTGTACATTTATTAAATGTTATATAATAAAGATTCAAATATAGAGAAAAACAGAAATAAGTGACTGGTGTAATGAAAACATTGAGCCTTTGTTTAAAGAAAAATAAACAAATTACTAGTAGTTAGTAAGCATCCATAAAATAGAATTTTTTTTTTGTAAACAACAGTAAGTGTTGTAAACAACAGTAAGTGAATTTAGTATGGTTGTTGTTAATTGGGTTTTTGTTGAGGCAAGCTGCATCCACTCTAATCCCTAGGGAATTGGAGAGACCTTCTATTGTGGCATTTTTAGAGGAACAGGTAAAGTAAAATGTACACCTGATGATTTTTGCCCCTTTCCCCCAGTCCTCGCCTCCAGCGGCAGCATTCTTGACTGTTTGGAGTTTAATGCCCCCTGCAGACCCGCCCAGCACCAATGCACATACACCACACTTCCCTACGCCTCTGCCAGTAGAAATGTAAACGTGTTCAACACAGTATACATATCATAACCTCTTTTTTGTCCTACTTCTCTAATTTGAGTATGTTTTTATAGCCTTGCATACAGATTTACCTTACTCTTTTTATAGCTGTGTGAGTGTTCCAAACTTACGTACCCATTCCTCTGCTCACAAACATTTAGGTGCTTTCTTTTTCCTTGTTCCAAGCAGCGCTGTCCTACACAGCTTCATAAATACATATTTACGCATCTGTACCCTCGTGGGCAGGTTTTATAGGAGACATTCCGAAAGGTGATTCTTGTGCGGGACTCTGCCAAATTGTCCTTCTAAGATGCACCGTGCTGCACCACCCCCCGCCCCCCAACAGACATGCCTGTTTCCTCAGTTTCCTGCTGGACACCTTCAGTCTCTTTTGTCACTGTCGGATACGTAAAACATTATATGACGTTTTGCAGTGAATTTCTGTAACAGTTGCGGTTAAACATTTTTTATGTTTTGGCCAATTATAGTTCTTTTGTGAATCACATGTGAATGTCTTTTGCCCATTTTTCTAGCACACTGTTTATTTTTGCTTTTTAAGAGCATTTTGAATACTCCTACTCAATCTCATATATATATAAAATATTCTCTTTGAGTTCCTATTCTGTCTTTTGACTTTTTATGTTTGTGGTTTTATTTTTAATGTATTTATCTTATTTGTAGGAGAGACTTGATTCTAAAGGATTTTTGCAAGGCAGCAGGAATGGGACCGTGGCCTGTATTTTTCTCTATTTCTGTTTCTTTTTCTACGTATAAATAGGTATATAGGACGTACTAGTTTTTTTCCGGTAATGGAATCAAATGTGACCATTTTTCTGTTTTAGTCCCTGGCCTTTGTCTAAACTGAACAAATGTTAGCTGATAATCCGGCTGTAATTTAAAAATTATTACTTAAGTCAGCTTCCATTTTGGATTCTTTCTCCAGGTTTTGCTTCCTGCGGTGCTGTGGTTGTGTGTTTTCTGAACGAGCCTTGAAAGAGATAAAAGCAGAAGTTTGTCACACGGTGAGTTGTTGACACATGTCAGTTGTTCCTTCTTGGTAGCTGAGGAAGTCACACGGTTTAGGGTTCCTCCTTCCATGTGTCATTTCAACATGCTTCAGTTCTTTCTGAAATAGATCTGATTCGTTGTTTCTCTGCTCAAAGCCCTTCCATGGCTCGTCTTTGTTGGAAACAGACCCAGACAGCCTTTGGTGACCGGTCCCTGCAGGCCTGTCCGGCTCAGGCCAAGCTTGGGCTGCTCCCTGACCTCCCTGCTGTGCCTTTGTTCCGTCTTCTGTGACCTACCAGCCTGGGGAGGTCATGCCCCCTGTGAACCTTTGCTGCTGAGCCTCCTTCCCTGTTCCCCGGGCACCTTGTTAGCTCGCTCTCCTCATCAGAATGTAATTGGTATTTCCATGGTGGTTTTCCCACAGGACTGGGGCGGTTACTTTGTTTTTTCCCTCCCCCCCCCCCCCCCAATAAGACTTTATTTATTTATTTTTTTTAGAGTAGTTTTGGGTTCTCAGCAAATTAAGAGGAAAGTAAAGAATTTCCCCTATTCCTTCTGCCCCCCCCCCCTCAACATCCCCACCAGGGGGTACATTTGTTACAACTGACGACCCTGCCTTCACACACCATCTCCCAGAATCTCCAGTTTACGCGAAGTTTCACTTGCACATCCCGTGGGTGTGGAGAAACGTGGGACGATGTGTACCCACCATTGTAGCATCACACACAGTATTTCCGCTGCCCTAAAATTCCCCTGTGCTCCTCCTGTGAGCGCTTGGGAGCGGGGGCGAGGCTTGTCTGTCTCATCACCCTCCAGAGCTTATTCCCTGCAGGGCACGTGCTGTGTCCTCAGTAAGTGCTCACACGAGAGAGCAAATACATGATGTAGGAGCTCGCCCGTTCGGGTCACATGACACGAATACCGACGGCCCCACTTTCCCAGTGTTGCTGCGGCAGCCCCCAGACATTTGTGTCTCTGGCGTGCTGTTCGCCTGCGGAAAACTTACCGTTTAGTTTAACACCGTGGATGCCAACAGCTCCCGATTGTACTTTCACCCATGTTAACTCAGCTTGGATTTCAAGCCCCTCGTTCTGGTTCTCCCTGTTGTGAATTATCCTTTCGTTGAACAGCTTTCACTGAACACCTGTCAGGGGCCAGCCTGTGTCCTGAGCACTATATGGTGGGAGAGCCTAGTGGGTGAGATCGTCACAGTCCCTGCCTTCACGGACCCCACATCCCAGTTGGAGAGGCACTCAGACAACAGGGAAGGAGGCTCAAGGCAGTAGCGACTGTGACAGATGCCAGGAAAGAAACAGGGGGTGACGTCCCAGAGGGAGAGAGGCTGGCGCAGTGGTGACAGAGGCGCCCCTGGGGGCTTGAGCTGACCTGAAGGGCACAAAGGAGCCAGCCAAGCAGAGTTGGAGCCAAAGCTGGGAAGTGACAGGATGTGGCTAGTGTGAGAACAGAAGGCTGGGGGGCGAGCGGGGGTGGGGGGGGTGGTGCAGGAGAGGAGAAGTAGGAGAAACTTACAGGTAGGGGTTACTTCATACCGCGCCCAGCCGCCCACATTGGGGCTTGTGGATCTCGTTCGAGGTGCGGTAGGAAGCCAGAGAGCAGCTTAAACTGGACCAGGTGTCCTGCAGTTTCAAAACGATCCCTCTGTGAAAGAAGCCAGATGTGGAGGACACCCTGGGTGACCGCGTGCGGGCAAAAGGTAGTTGGTTGCTGGTGAAGAAGTCACCGAGGGGCATGGAGTTGTTTCCAGTTTAGGGTGACTATGAATAAAGCCATCCCAGAATTTGGAATCTGCCTCGCTAAGCTTTTACAAAAGAGAAGAAATTCACAGAATGCGCTCAGAAATTGATTCACGTCATTTATTCACCTGTGCTTATGACATCTTGTGTGGAAGGTGAGGTGACAGGCGCTCCTAGGAAAGAGATGGCCCAGTCTGTGCTCAAGGGAGTGCAGTCCTGCAGGAATCATAAGTCAGACGAAGGATCCTCTTCTTTTTTAAGTGTGTATTTTAGAGAGAGAGAGAGTGTGCATGCACGTGAGGGAGGGGCAGAGAGAGGCAGGGACAGAGGATCCGAAGTGGGCTCTGCGCTGACAGCAGAGAGCCTGGCATGGGGCTCAAACCCATGAATCATGAAATCATGACCTGAGCCGAAGTTGGGTGCTTAACTTAGCCGCCCAGGCGCCCCTACTTTTTTTTTTTTTTTGAGGCCAGCTTCCAAGTGGATGGTAAGATGTCGTTGGAGCTCAGGGGCCAGAGAACTTCCTTTTGACTGTGCCGGTGAGCAGTGGCTTTATGAAGGAGGAGACGTGCGTTCTAAGCCTCGAAGGCAGAGCATGGTTCTCATCGGACAGACTTTCGCAGAGGTCGGGACGTGACCACCCGTGGTGCAAGCGTCGGTGGGGGGCAGCGCGCAGACGGGACCCCACACGTGTCTGCGAGATACCGGAGAGCGCCCCGGGGACTCCCGTTTCGGGCTCCTTCAGACTTCACGCGTGCCTCGAGGGGCAAGGCTCCGAGTAGGTTTTCATTGGCGCTCTGACCCGTGCAGGGCTCCTGCGGGGGGAGGATGCTGCACGCGGAGCTCCGGCTGGCGGGTCAAGCGGGACTTGTTTTGTGTCCTGCGTGGTTTTGTCTGCTTTACGTGTGCGGCAGGGGTGCCGTTTTTATACTTATGGCAAGAATGCCCCGTTCACGTTTAAAGTAAATCTGAGTAAAATTAGAAACGGGCACGTTCGCAGAAGTACATCGAGACACTGACGGCGCATCGGCGGGGAGGCCTGAAGCTACGCGACAGGATGTAGGTGGCATAGCGTGTGGGTGTGGGTGGCGGAAGAGCTGGACGCTGCCGCGTCAGACGGAGGAGGGAGAGGAGCAGCTGCCGCATCGGAGGGAGGAGGGGGAGGGGCAGCTGCCGCATCGGAGGGAGGAGGGAGAGGAGCAGCTGCCGCATCGGAGGGAGGAGGGAGAAGGGCAGCTGCCGCATCGGAGGGAGGAGGGGGAGGGGCAGCTGCCGCATCGGAGGGAGGAGGGAGAAGGGCAGCTGCCGCATCGGAGGGAGGAGGGAGAGGAGCAGCTGCCGCATCGGAGGGAGGAGGGAGAAGGGCAGCTGCCGCATCGGAGGGAGGAGGGGGAGGGGCAGCTGCCGCATCGGAGGGAGGAGGGAGAGGAGAGGAGCAGCTGCCGCATCGGAGGGAGGAGGGGGAGGAGAGGGGCAGCTGCCGCTTCGGAGGGAGGAGGGGGAGGGGCAGCTGCCGCATCAGAGGGAGGAGGCTGCCCAGGCAGCCTGTGGAGACAGAGGTGCGAGGTGTCGTCCTGCCTGGGTGGGGCAGGGTGTGGGATCAAGGGGAGCGGCCAGGGGAGTGAGTCCCACGGGGTGGCGGGAAGTTCCCGGCCCGGCCAAGGGGCAGGTGCAGGTGGGCCTACAGCGCAGAGCCACTGACGCCCGTGGGAGCACGGACGTGTAGACCTGTGCGGGATGCATGGAGAGCGACAGCGGAACAGGAGTCCAGCTGTGGCGTCAGGTGCGGGTGACGGCCATAGGCGAAACACCACGGGACCCAGCACTCCACCCGCCTGGGCCCCCTTCGGGCAGGAGGGGAACCACGTAGACTTTCTGTCCAGGTGTATGTGTGTTTTCCCCCAGAGTGTGGAAGCTGTTTTTTGTGTGTTCGAGCGTTCGCGAGAAGACTCAGGAAGTCTGCTGAAAAGCATAGAAATATGAGAAGGTGGGAAACGAAGCTGAAATTTATTACAGGAGCCAAACGCCCTAAGTCCGTGGTTCCCAGACCAGGCCGCGTGGTAGAGTCGCCACGGTGGTGTAAGCTCCCGTGGCCCACGTCAGGCCCACTGAGTCAGAATCTTCGCGGTTGGAGTAGCGCCCCATGGGTTTCTGCTCTTATTCAGGAGTTTCCGGAATGATTCCAGTGGGCGACCGGGTTTGGGGGACTAAGTGGTCCACAGCAGCCAGCCTTTGTCTTCTTCTGCCCGGAATGGGAACCATCCCTGGGACGGCGTGAAGCTGTCCTTTGCATAGGCCCACCTCACAGGTCCACGTCGGTGACCACGTTGACACATTTGTAGCACAACAGGGCTGCCTGCACAGAGTGTTACCGAGAAGCTGGTTTTATGTCACGGAACTAAAACGTTGCAAGGGAACCTGAGACCTTGTTTTGGTGCTTGGAGAGTTGGACTGGATGCAAGTGAACTTCTAATTTTAAGTTCACTTATTTTGAGAGAGAAAACACAAGTTGGGGAGGGGCAGGGAGGGAGAGGGAGAGACAGAATCCCTAGCAGGCTCCCTGCTGTCAGCACAGAGCCCAGCACGGGCTCAGACTCACAAACCAGGAGATCATGAGTTCAGCCGAAATCGAGAGCCAGTTGCTTAACCGACTGAGCCACCCAGGTGCCCCTGGATGCTAGTGAACTTGTAAACGTCAGTACCTTGAGCACTTCAAGGGAAAGGAAGGAAGCAGGAGGAAAGGGGAACTGAGGGCAGCAGGGCTGACGAGGGGAGCAGAGGGCAGGTGAGAACCAAGAGTGCTGGCTCTTCCTGTGTCATAAGGGCGGCCCCCACCGCTGTCCGAACCTCCGGCAGTCAAGGCAGGACACTGGCTGTCATTCAGGAATACCTCAGGGAGAGAATTTTCTTTTTTTCCTCTAACTTTTTTTAATCTTTATTTATTTTGACACACACACAGAGAGGGACAGAGACAGAGCAAGAGCGTGGGCAGGGGAGGGGCAGAGAGAGAGAAAGACACAGCATCAGAAGCAGGCTCCAGGCTCTGAGCTGTCAGCACAGAGCCCGATGCGGGGCTGGAACCCACAGACTGTGAGATCATGACCTGAGCTGAAGTCGGACACTTAACCGACTGAGCCACCCAGGGGCCCCGAGAATTTGCTTAAAAAGTAATCTGTTGCCAGAAAAGCAAGATAGTGAGCACTTTTAAGCTTCTAGGATTCATGTAAAAACTGCCCTGCATAGCTAGGTTGAATACTTGATGTTATCAGTTCCCTAGGGCTCCCTTAACAAGGCACCACAAACTGGGTAACTCAACAGAAATTTACTGTTCTTGAGGCCCCAAAGTCTGAAATCACAGTATGGGCAGGGCTGCTTTCTTCTAAGGACTGTGAGATGGCCACCTACTCCTTGTGAGTCTTCATACAGTGCTCTCTCCATGGAGTCCTCTCTGTGTCCAGATTTCTCCTTTTTATCAGGACGCCAGTCATACTGGCTTAGGGCCCACCCTAGTGACTGCAGTGTTAATTAATTATATCCACAGTGACCTGATTTCCAAAGGTCATATTCTAATGTACTGAGAGCAAGGACTTCAACTCTTTGTGGGGGACACATTCAGCATATACCACTATATGGTATTTGCCATTTAGAAAAGCAAAGAGCGTGGACATTCGGGGGCACACGTGTTTGGGAGCTGTTCACCCACACGGCGAACAGCGAGAATCCGTTGCCCATCAGGTTTAGGTCACACACCGCTGCTGGCTCAGGAATACTCTGGGCTTCGGGTTCTAACACGTGAGAGGAAGGATTATAGTGAGTTCATAGATGCTCTCCTCTTAGATGGAGATTTCAAACAATAACATTTTAAAGTATTAAATTGAGGGGCGCTGGGATGGCTCAGTCGGTTAAGAGGCCGACTTGGCTCAGGTCATGATCTCGCGGGCCATGAGTTCGAGCCCCGCGTCAGGCTCTGTGCTGACAGCTCGGAGCCCGGAGCCTGCTTTGGACTGTGTGTCTCCCTCTCTCTCTGTCTCTGCCCCTCCCCCACTCACCTCTCTCTCTCTCTCTCTCTCTCTCTCTCTCTCTCTCTCTCTTTCTCTCAAAATCAAACATTAAAAAAAAATTAAAAATAAAATATTAAATTGAATGACACATTTGTGTAGTGTTTCCAGGAATCAAGCTCATACTTGTAATTTAGTCTCCGAAGTTCAGTGATACTAAGTATGTCCATCAAGGCTGGCTGACCGCTAAGACGGACAGCCCTCAAGTTCCAGTGGCTAATACAGCAAAAGTTCCTGGTTCGGCAGCTCTTATCCAGGGCAGAGTCAAGGTTCAGGCTCCTGCTGGGTTACGGCTCAGACCTCGTCTGGGTTTGGGAGTGTGCTGCGTCCCATTGACGGGAGCGGCGGAGGGAGCACCCAGCGTAGGTGGTTTTCTCGGCCCAGGCCCAGAAGTGGCTCTCGTCACCTCCGCTGCCTGTGACCACACCTGACAACGGCAGGGAAGCCCGGGGAATGTGGCCCAGCTGGATGCCCAGGGACGAGGGAACACCAGCACTTTCTGCCCGAGTGCCAACAGGAAGAGTGATGGAGGAGTTTCAGCCACAGCACGTCGTGGAAACGCCAGCAAAGGGAGATAAAGTGACAGCGTCCGAGGCTGAAACAGGTCTTTTCCTTTTTGAAAATAACGTCTGAAATTTAGAGAAACCGGTGTCATAAGAACGATGGCAGGGAGACCCTCGGGATCTTCAGGGTCGACGTTTTCTCTACTCTTCACTCGGTAGTTTCACTCACGGTTGGTTTTTCGATCTGCTGGAGGAGACCCGAGGGTTTGAGACAGCTCTGCTTCTGTGCCCTGAAACGCACGGAGCGCACACTCGATTTCCACCAGCAGGGTCCGGAGAGGGGTAGTTGCTAGGTTGTTTTGTTTGTTTTCACTGTAAACAAGTCACTAGCCAGAAACCTAATTGTATTCCCCACTGTGTTCTTCCCTTCTTGTAATAAGGAGAAACACACTGGAGTAATTACAGTTTGTAAAATACACTCTGTGCTCGTTACTCAGAGCATGATCCGTGGTCCTGCAATATTGGCATCACCTGGGAGGGTTTTGTTTTTCTCTTTTTAAGCGACGCAGGCCCAGACCTGTGGAATCAAAATCTGCATTTCCACTAGACGCCCTGGGGATTTGCGTGCACAGTGAAGTTTGAGAGTCCCCACTTTAGATGTCGGAGGTATGATGAGGAGCATTTGACTTGCCATTTTCTGGCTTCGTTTATTTAGCCTTTGTGGTAGGTGAGTGGGGTGCTGTGCATGTTGTAAAGCCAGAAGTGGAAGAAAAACTTACGCTGGTTCTTTTTTTTTTTTTAATTATTATTTTTAAGTAAGCTCTACGCTTGACACGGGGCTTGGACTCAAGACCCTGAGATCAAGAGTCGCGTATGCCACCGCCTGAGCCAGCCAGGTGCCCTTCTTTTGCTGTCCTTCCATGGAGAGGTGGGACGGAGAGGGGAGAAAATGTTAAGGAAGGGGTATCTTCAAAAGTGGTCTGCAGATGCTGATTTTTTTTTTTTCAGGCTCTGGCCTCCTTAGGGTGAGCTCTCTGCCATCTTCATGGTCTTCAGAGGTATTAAGCCTCAGGGAACTGAATGATAGATATCACAGGCCGCCTTAAACTTTTTCACGTATAAGAAAAATCTAATAGAAAATTGAACGGTAGAATCTACATATTAGCAAGAAGATTCTACTCCTGGAAAGAGAAATGATCTCAAGATCCCTATTAATGCATCACCTTTAAGACACAGTCTGTAGCAGCATAATTCAGACATTTTTTGCTTGTGATTGGATTGTGTTCTTAACAAATGAATGCAGTTAAGAGTCTGACTCCAAGTGAACAGCAGTTTCCGGTTGGTTCTAACGCTGGCGGAGGCTGCTGCTTCATGTTGGCCTGGCCAGCCTGGCCCAGCCTTGGTGGCTGCCTGCCTGTCAGCCTCCACTCGCTCCCAGCGCTTCCCCTAGCACGCCACTACGACCCAGCCTGCCCCTCCCTGAACCTCCCGCTGCTGCGTTCCCCCGTGCCTTTGAGTTACTTGTATTATTATTACTTTATCTGTTACTCGAGTAAGTTGCTGAGGTAGCGGCTTCTGTTACGTCTGATCCTTTGAGGGCGGCTCTGTGTTTGAGTCCGTTGTGTCTTTGTACGAGGTGAGGTGGTGCAGTAAGGGCTTGGACTGTGGGGCCAGACTGCCTGCTTGGGTCCCAATCCCAGCTGCACTTGCTTAGCCGTGTGCTCCTGGAAAGTCCCATCGTTGCCCCGTGCCTCAGTTTCCTCATCTGTGAGACATGTCAGACATTAGAATTCTAAGTGCTTCCTCCTCATAGCAAATCTCTTAAGTAGACGCCTGTATTGGACCCACTCATAGTCATGTGACCATGCTGTGAATGGACATTGAAGGGAAATGAAGGTAGGCTCATGTTTCAAGTGACTTGGAAAGATACCAGCTTTTTTAAAAATGGTTGTTTTTTTTTAAATTTTTTTTTGAAGGTTTATTTTTGAGAGAGAGAGAGACCAAGCATGAGCGGGGGAGGGGCAGAGAGACAGGGAGACACAGAATCCAAAGCAGGCTCCAGGCTCCCAGCTGTCAGCACAGAGCGCAACATGGGGCTTGATCTCACGAGCCGTGAGATCATGACCCGAGCCGAAGTCAGATGCTCAACCAACTGAGCCACCCAGGAGCCCCTAAAAATGGGTTTTGCACTTAACTTGTTAGTGAGTTGTTATAAAATATAGGGACACAGTCGTGGTGAATTTGAGCTTTCTGAACAGGCAGTCAGAACGTAGCTGGTTGATACCACCCGTGAGCCCTGTGTAGAAAAAACGTGTAGAAAAGCAGAACTGTGCTGTCGTGGGGCTCTTGGTGGCCTTGTCTTTGACAGTCTTAACATTTTCAGCATGTGCTTTCCTTGGAATTAGGCATCGAGGTGGAAGAAATGTTTGTTGAAATGGTGATGTTAACGTTCTGTGGTTAGTTACATTTGATTTGCGCTTTCGAAGGCTCTTTTCCTTCTATCTAGCTTTGTGCTTTCCAAGGGCTATTTTCATTGACTAAGTAGATTTGATTTCGTTTCATTGCAAAGCTTCAGTTTCCCGAGGCTTTAGACTTTGCCTTTGAATTGTACATTTATTTTTTTAGTGTCTTCTTTATTTTAGTTGTTTTATGCGGTGCCACTTAATGGTTGTACGTTTTCAGTCTTGTACAATGCATGAACTCTTTTAGAGAAGGAGAATATACAGAAAATCCTCAACAGGACAATGAAAAAGTTATGGACTCTTTAGAGACCTGAGTCTGTTGAGTAGGGAGAATTAAGATCATTCCCGCCTTTGACCTATGTTGTTCAATGTGGAAACCACCAGCCACATGTGACTATTAAAATTTCAGTTTATTAAAATTTTGTAAGTTAAATAAAGGCAAAAAGTCACTTCATCAGGCATCCTCTCCACATTTCAAAGGCCCCAAAGCCCCCTGTGGTTGTGGTTGGTGTCAGACCAGACGTAGTATGTACCCACCAGGGCAGAAGGTACGATTAATGCCTCGAGACTCCAGAAGCTTATAGCATCCTTTTTAGGAAAGTGTGCTTCAGCTCTGGATTAGTTTCGTTTTACCCAAAAGAAGTGGACTCTTCTGTATTTTTCTAGGATTACCAGAACAAAGTTACGTGGTTCCCAGCCAAAGAGCACTGTTTTAGATCAGCAGAGTTTTGTTTTCAGTGAGACTTTGCTCTTGATTAGCATCTCATACACGGTAGTATCTTCAGAGCAAGATCTGTTTTTGTTCTAACTTGAGGCTTCGATTTGCAGCAGCTATTTACCGAGGCAGTCCGACCTCACTTGGCTGATCCGGGAGCCCCCAACGGTGCCTTGAGCAATACCTTTCCTCTCGTGATTTCTTCCTCGAAGCTGTAAGAGCGGCCTGTGATTTATAGGGAAGTCTTGTCAATAGCATATCTCTGAGTTCACTTCAGGGCTAGCTTGCACCAAGGAACCAGTTCTCATTCTTTCTTCTTTGGTTAGCGTTCTCTTACCACAAGTCAGGGACACGGCGATACCAGTAAGAGCACAGACGCTTCCAAAGGTCCAGCTCAGCGGCTCCGTTTCGTGTTAAAATGACTCTCCTGTTGAAAGCGCCAGTGTGGCTCCGCGGGGACCTCTGCCTGCCGCAGCGCCTGGAGCCTGTGGCGCCTCTCCAGGCACGTGACCACCAGGGGGTCTGTCGAGTCCACTTTGCTGGCAAACAGAGAAGGCGACCGAATGATCCACGGCAGGTCTCCTGGTCCATACACGCAGCTCTCGTGGACGTAGCGCCCTGTAGAAAGAAGCACAAAAACCTAGTGCCTTTGTCTCGTCAGTTTACGTTCACCCAAAAAGCGATGCTCTTCCAAGGTCATCGGGAAGGCCCCTGCTTCACGGGAGGTCGGACTAAACGTGATCTCCGCGATTGCTCTGATTGGGGCTTCTGGGTTGGGTTTTGAATCTGTGGCGGCAGGGACGCTTTCGTTCTTTCTGTTTAATGGCTACTCTGTTTAAGGGGACACTGTGGAATGTTCGTTAGTCACGAGCACAGGGGAGACGTCTTAGCACGCATTTGCCGGGCCAAGTCTAAATTCGGAACGGGGCCCCACGAACGTTTGTCTTCCTCGGTTGTGGGGAGTTTGCAGGAATTGCGTCGGTGTTAACGTGCCATTGCTTCGGCCCTCTTGCCCGTGCAGAGTGAGCGTTTGATACAGATACAAGTCATTAAAATTGGAATCATAGGTCGACTCCAGTGCCGGGTTCCTTCGCGACGAACTCAGCCGCACACGTTAGGTGCCTGACGCTGCACTCGGCTCTTCCTTCTTTGTCTGTTAACCCCCCGGCCAGTGCTGCGAGGTGCTTCCCGTTACCACCTCCGGTTCGCAGAGGAGTGAGGCGGAGGTCGACCCACTTTGGGGACCTTGCTCTCTGCTCAGCTCCGCCCTGCTTTTCTCTCCACGCCAGCCCATCGATCCTCCTTCTGAAAGCCCATCCGAGGGAAATACGGAAAAGGGGCGGAACTGCACGCGTAGAACCGTCCAGTGCTGTTTGTAAGACTGGAACAAGGTGGAAAGAACCTTCCCCCAGTGAGCACGCATTCATCTAGTAAAGGGCCAAGCAGAGTAAGCACTCCATAAGCGGCGGCTCTTGTCACGACTGACACCTTTCTCACTGGTAGACGTTCTTGGCACAGTGTCCCAGACTCTCAATAGAATTACACTGAACCAGGTGAAAAGTACGACCGTGAAGACAGGCTGCGTGAACAGCGTAGGACGTAGTGAAAAAAGAATCAGCTGCGCCTCGGTGGTAGCTGGATGGTCTCTACTGTACATACACGTGAATGTGAGCCAGGAAGGGGGCACAGGCATGCGGAAGGTCCTCAGAGTTGGGTTCGTGCCGTTTGGGTGATTACAAGTAAACAAAAGTCTTTGTTGCTGGTGACAGCAGGACGACCGTCACTCTGTGCATGCTCGTCCACTGGAGGGGCAGCAGACAGCTGCACCTGCTTAGAGACCCAGCTCTGCCACTTCCTGTGCTGCTTCCTATGACACTGGGGGTGACCTCACTTCTCTGAGCCTGGGGTTCCTCATCTGTGAAGTGTGAATACGACAGCGAGTACCTGAGAGTCATCGTGAGGACTGACTGCGGGCCCAGCGCAGGGCTCCGGAAGGTTCTACCCCGGTCACTGCCGGGGCTCGGCCTAAGGCGGGGGCTGACTCTTGGCGGCCACTTGTCTCGCTGCTTTCCTAGTGGGCAGTTTGCAGTCTGAAGTGAGCAACGGCAAGAACTTGCTGAAGTGTTCGCTTTGGGGCAACGATGATTTTTGTTAAGATTACAGAATATTGAAATATTCAGGTTGTCGTTATAAGAATTCTAAATCATGACTGTATTATTGATAGCAGCCACCCTTCATGACTTCTTACTCTGTGAGTGAATCATGTTTTCAGGAAGCATCTGAGCCCCGACCCCGGCCTTTCCTGAGCATTTATTCACCGGTCTTGTCAACCCCAGTGTGTAATGACAGTGAGCCCTGCTTTCTAAAGAAAGGCCAGCGTTGCTTCTTAGCCTGTGTAACTGTCACCTTCTTATTGTGTGAAGAGCCCCCTAATTGAATCGTGGCTAAAATATTTATTGAAAACACTAGAAAATTATTCCAGCCCTTCCGACCTGGTACCTGTCAGGAGAGTGGCTGTGTACATGGCCCTGGGAGTTGCTGGTCTTTGAGTTATTCTCTGGTATTGGGTTTTACATTTTTGAATTTGTCTACAACCTGTTTCTTTGAGATCAGTCCTTTAAACAACTGGGAAACTGGGTGAACCTGGTTGATTTTGTATTTCTGATCTACTGTGACTCAAGCCCGAGGGGCCACGCCTAGACGCGCTATTAAAATCAGTGGTTGTGTCTGTGCGCTGTTTTCTGTGGTGGTTGGGAAGCTGTGTGTAGACAGAAAGGCCAGGCCACGTGCCTGGGAGAGAGGATGCTGTGCCCCAGCCACCTGCACACACGTCTGCCCCGCTCTTCCCGCCTTCTCTGTCCAACACAGTTTGCGGCCCCATAAAGATCAGACACCTTGTTTTTCTTTCCTCTTGGGCTCCCAGAGCGTTCACACCTCTCCCTACCGGACTTGTCCGCATGGTGCTGTGACTGTTCTCCCGTCACCTCTGCTCCTCTCAGCCATCTCACCCTGGGTGGCGGGTGGGTGGGGAGAGCGGTGGGGAGAGTAGGCGTGAATGGCAGGACCAGAGGCCGGTTCTGGGTCTCCCACTCCCTAGGCATTTTCTCCCAGTGGCTGTGCCTGAGTCTGCAGTCAGCTGCTGCTTTTCCAGCCTTTTCACCAAAGAGGGACACTGACGTCCCCACCCCAAGTCTGTTCTGTATTGTCCTGGTAACTAAAACACCGGGACACCAGACAAAGGGGCAAAAGAATTCACAGCTCCCAGGGAGAGTCTCCTGAGGGCAAAGCAGAAAGACCTTCCCTTCAGCAAGAGTTTGCTGCCAACCTCTGAGCTCTGGAACAATCCATCGATCGCCTGCATTTCTCACTTGTCTGCTCTGGTAGAGGTCCAGGGAGACACAGCTTTTTTAAAATAAATGTTTAAGTTTGAGTTCTAGGGGCAGGTGGAAGAAACCCGCCAGCTTGTGTATTTTTATCTTAAAACTTTTAAAGTTGCAGCCGAGTTGTGTGTTCACTTTGTGAAAATTTATCAACCCAAGTACTTAATGATTTGTGAGCTTTTCTCTCTAGATATTATAAATAAGAAGTTTAAAAAAAAATTGCCCCATGTAATTGGAAACTCACGAATCCCTTCACTACTTCTGCTAACGATCGTCTCCCGATGTTATCCAGGCAGCAGTTGTATAGTTTTCATAAAATTGGAAGGCTTTTGCTTTTGCTTTGGTTCGAGTCTTACCTTTACATCCATCGTGAACACTTCCCTCCTCGTTCCTCCATTTAATGGCTCGAATGTCTCCTTCCCAGCCAGCATCAGGTGTGGCTCCCGGGGCATCTAAGGGGGAAACAGAACGAGCATTACAGCGGGCAGGCAGCTGCTCGGCCCTAGGGTGCCAGCTCTTCCTGGCCGTGCTCCCCCCACCCCAGATGTGGTCGTGGGAGAAAGGTGGAGGGAAGTCCAACCCTGCTTCAAGTGCTACGCCTTGGGGGCGGGCGGCGGCCGTGGCCAAGGTCTTGTGTTCCGGCTTGGCTTTCGTTTTCATACCTGTCTCCATCCCTAGTAACTTCCTGAGCGCCTCTAGCGCGCCCTTGGCATCATGATGTTGGGTTTCTCCATAACAGCCCTCTGAGGGGATGTGAAAATAGGATTTTCAGTGGATAGGATAGATTAAACTAAGATCCTAATCGATTTCTGCTGGATTCAGTGTTTGCACGGTCATCTGGACTGATTATAACCATTCAGACTTGAAGCCACATCAACTTTATACAAAGAGAAAGTAAGTCCACTTAAGGGAGGCCATCAGACTTCCCTCTCTCAGAAAACCTACCTGAGGTATCATGTTTGCCACCCCCAAAATTACTACTTTTAATGTTTTCCATTCTTTTTTTTTAATGTTTATTTTTGAGAGAGCACAGGTGGGGGAGGGGCAGAGAGAGGGGGACAGAGGATCCGAAGCAGGCTCTGTGCTGACAGCAGAGGGTCCGACGTGGGACTCGAACTCACGAACCATGCATGAGATCATGACCTGAAGTCGGATGCTCAACCTACTGAGCCACCCAGGCACCCCTCATGTTTTCCATTCTTAAAAGGGCCCCTAGCACAATGTCTGGCCCTCGTAGGTACCCAGCGGTATTTAATAAGTGAATGAAGAAATGAAGAAGTTTCTGGAGATTTGTGCTCAGATGTTGGTCATACTTCTTTCTGGAGAGGGAACAAAAGCAGCCGGGCCGGTTGGGCGCGTGGCCCTCTCTCAGCAAACCTGAGACCCCTAAAGACCCTCCCGTACTCCCCAAAGTGGAAGAGGTCTTGCAAAACGTAGAGCTCTTTGCCAAGCCATGGTAAATCGTGAGATACAATTTCCACTTACGAATAAGCATCTGTTGTTGCCTCTGATCCGAACAGACGCTGTATCGCTGGATGTTCTTACCTTTCAGTCGGTTCAGAGTCACCCAGTAATGCTGTTCTGGGCTCTGGACGTCTCTGGACCACTGGAGCAGGTCTTTTGCGCGGATGTCCGTCAGTACAAATTCTACAAACTTCCTCGTTAGTACGTAGTAAGCGCTTCCAAAATAAATTGTTAAGTTATGGGGTGGTTCATCTTTGAATCTCCTGTTTGGAGATCCGTAGATACTTCCTTCAGGGGTGAATTCAAGACGACTTCCACTTGTCTCGGATGTAACGTTTGGTGGTTGGATTACTCCAGGAGTGATGTTTTTATCGGTCCATTTGCTCCTGATGTAGCGTATGATTTCTTTGTTGGTTTTGATTGGAAAGTCGTGTCCACAAAGGTTAAGGACATAGTTCCACTGAAATTTGGAACGGACCAGATCTCTCATGCAAGTAAGATCTGCCTGCAGTCTTGTAAAGCCAGTGTGGGCCACTCTTCCTCCCTTTGATGAAATAAAAATATTTTCAAAACAGCTCACCAGGGTTTGCACAGCACTCTTATACTTCTTTGGGGCCTTTTTGTCAACATGAATACAGTAAAGGTTTTGAGGCACATAAATAGACCTGAGCAGCTGCACAAACATAGCCAGGTCCTTGTGAGTAGTTACGATATATGCCAAAGAGAAATTGCCCTCTTCTGCAGACAAGGGTCTGGTTATGAAATGCACCTCCTGGGAAATCCTGGAGCAGTTTCCTGGTGTGCGCAAGTGAGCAAGTATTTGAGAACCATGAGGGTTTTTACAAAAAGTTGCAATTTGAGGGGCGGCCTCTTTCCCTTCACATAAAGCTGAACACAGTTCATCTGGATAAAAGCCACATTCCACCGCTGCTGGATAGGTGGACTCCTCTGGTTCCTCTGGAGGTGGATCCCTTAAATAAAGAAAAACGCACACGCACACGGCTGTGCACACGAGGAGTCCGGGCTTCGTGGCCCGCAGCTGGCTCATGTCTTCAGCTCCAGGTGCCTTCTTATCACCACCGCTTGAATCTCTTTCCCTCTAGGCTTCCTAGGAGAACAACAGACAGATTCAGGGTGGCATAACTCTCCCCCAGCCTGCCGCTTTGCCGAAGTACACGTATTTAAAGCACCAAGTGTGCTCAACACGTATTTAAAGCACCAAGTGTGCTCAGCTTTGTAGACGTACGTGCCCGCGAAACCATCACCGCTATCGCCAGGACACATGTCCCCCCCCCCCGGAGATTTCTTGTGCCCCTTTCACTCCACCCGCCTTGCACCCTGTCTCTGGGCAGTCTCTGTGCCCTCTCTGTCTCTGTACGTCAGCTGCGTGGTCTGGAACCATATAAACAGAGTTGTAGACTGTACTTTTTGCCTCTTTTCACTTTGGGTAATGATTTTGAGATTTCATGCAGCTCATTAGATTTGTGACCATTCTTTCCTCCTTATTGCTGTGCGGTACGCTGTCCCGTGGGCAGGCGACAGTCCGTTTATCTGTTCATCTGTGGAAGGACACGGAATTGCTCCCACTGTTGGGATATGACGAGGTGCCGTAAGCTTTCGTGCGCGAGTCTTTGTACGGACGTTTTGTTTCTGTGTTTCAATAACTCTTCCGAAAGGGATAGTCCTTAGTACCAAAATGTAATGGTTGCTGGTTAGGTGACTTGCTGACGCAGAATTAACAGCAGTGCGTTCAGATTATTGAAATATATCAGCCTTTGGGAAAACCGAAAAGGTAGCCGCAAAACGTGGTTTACAAAAGTAGAAAGATCTGCCGTGGTTCTTTGGTTTATTGGCCAGCGCGTATTCACCCGTGCGTAACATGGTGTCAGAACTGAGTACAGCCATCCTGGAGGGACTCGGGCCACACACGGCACTCGGTGAGTAGCTGTTTACTACTCTCATGAGTAGTACTCGGTGAGTAGCTGTTTATAACGCTACTGTGGATCTCTTCACATTTACTGACTTCACAGAAAATCCTGATGACTGCTTCAGCAATCTCATGATTACGAGGTTGCTTGATTAAGGCTTTCTTTTGGCACAGTAGGGTGATTAGTGGAAGGATGTTCTCTTCCTTTTAAACACAATTCTAAATTAGGAGCGATGGCAGTTTTACAAAACTAGCCCTTAGTAGAAACTTCTGGAATGTTAAATGAGCAGGCTTTCGGGGTGATGTTAACAGGACCTGCGTTTTCGCTTCCCTGGGGCAAGTACCTAAGAGTGGAACTGCCGGCTGCTGTCCGGAGTGGTTGTGCTGTTTCACTTGCCCACAGCAGTGGGAGAGCTCCCGCAGCTCTGTATCCTCGCCCGTGCTTGGCGTGGTCACATTTATTCATCTTAACCATTCTGATAGGTATACGGTGCTGATTCACTGCGGTTTCACTTTGCATTTCCCTGATGTCTCAGGATGTTGAGCATGTTTTCATGTGTTACCGCCCTTAACGTTGGCGGGTTAAAAAAAATCTCAAATACTTATTTTGGACGTGAATACTGTCCTGTTCTACGTTATGCAGACTTCATTTTATGCTGTATCCTGTATCATTTTATAACTTTCCAGTAAAGGAAGCAATATATCAAGAGAATTTGTTCATCACAGAATTTGATTTGTTGAAACGAGTTTATGAATTTTTTAGAGAAGGCTTCCTTGATTAAAAACAAGATGTCTTTACCTGATAAAATTATTTGGTAATAATTTAGTTGCCTTTCTGGGGTCCCGTAGAAATGCACGAATAGGTTTAATAGGAACAAAGGTGACCCAAGGCGTTTTGATTAATTATTTTTTTATTAATTAATTATTAGTGCATGCAGGGAGCATCCTTTCGAATTTAGGGAGAAGACTGATCATGTAAGATGTCGACATTATCAGTAACTATTTTTTTCTTGCTTATAAATCCTGGCTCCTGATTTCCATAAAAAGTCATATCTCTGCCTATTGCTGTTTTTTCTGTTTTTTAAAAAGCCCATTTGCTTTTGAGCAGTGTTTTGTCTCAGATTGGACACTAGTCCCTTCCCTTCCACATCATTATTTCACATGCCATTGGGAGTGACTAGGCAGCATTTTGAGCTATCCTTCTCTTAAACTTTGAGCTAAAATTGTAAATGCTGATCGTGGACTGTGAATTTAAAGAATGTACTTATTTTCCCTGTGGTTTTCTTTTTCACCCATCCTGCTTCAAAAATAAAAAGCAGCCACTGCCCAAATATGCCAAGTTTTTTTGTGCCAGTTTGGTAAATGTTTGTTGATTGCCCCAAACGTGAAACCTTATGATGTAATTTTGAAGACATTTTTATAAATTATATAATACAGTATTATAAATTATATAATTATATATTATAAATTATATAATACTGTATTCACTGTAATTGACACATTTCATATCTGGTCTCTAAACAAAACCTGTATCATAAAAGGAGAAATTCACTAGGGAGGAAATACCTTCTTGAAATGAAATCAGAGCTTTTGCCTGCTTTTAATAATTTTGGTTAGGGGTGCCTGGGTCAGCATCCGACTCTTGATTGCAGCTCAGGTCATGATCCCAAGGGGATCATGGGATTGACCCCATGTCGGGCTCCTCACTGAGCATAGAGCCTGCTTGAGATTCTCTGTCTCTCTTTCTCTCCCTCTCTCTCCTTCTGCCCCCCTCCCCCACTTGCACTCTGTCTAAAAAAAAATAAAATAAAATAAAATTTTTTTTTGGTTAAAGGGAAACCACGTGCCATGGTTTATTACATTTAGTACGGAAAGGAGGTTTTGGAGGTTTTCTGGCTTGTCATCTTTGGTTTTGTTTCTAGGCTTGTGGTTAAAGTAAAACATTCTGGTTTCATCATAGAAATGTTGTTGGCCTCACTCCACTGACAGATTACACCCCGTGTAAACCGTGGCTCTGCCACAGGGAATTAGATTTTTTCAATCGTTTATGATAATTGAATGAGGACAGGTCCCGCGTGGAATCCCTCGTCCTTCGGGCGATACCTGGGCTAAGCGGTTTATGTCCCCTCTGCAGAGACAGGGACGTGAGCTGGGCTGTGTTCGTCCGCCGCCTTCCTACCTCCCGGTGTTAGTGGCATGCTCACGGGTGCCCGGGTAGATCCGCCTTCCCGCTCGCGTTCCCTCTGGGATTGAGAAACCGCTGTGCCCTAGGTGCCACGTGCAGCGGGGACCAGGGTCCCCAGCAGATGAGCCCCATTGTCACTGCTTCACCACAAGCTCTTAAAGGCAGTCAGACCAGCCTCCCAGATGAAGGCCCTGGAGCCCCCCCCTGCCGTGGCTCCTGCCGTGGCTCTAACCAGCATCCAGCGGGGACCCCGGAAATCCCCGTCACCTCTGTCACCTCTTGGGGCGTGCCGGCGTTTCCTCTCTATGCCGGGGGTGTGCCCGTTGTCAGCGTGGCGGACGTGTCCCGGCCTTGATTCTTGGCGACTGGTGACGGTTCTGCCTCTAATGTGAAGTCCGCTTTTGTTGCCATAATGAAAATGGAATCGTTAACACGTGACTCTTCTCCCACCGAACTCATTTCCAAGACGCGCAAGTGGTGGGGAACACGCAGCTCATTAAAAAGCGCAGTCTTACTGATTTCCGAACCGTTCGTTTCCTCCACACAAAGTCGTATTTAAGATGTTTATTTATTTCAAAGGCTTTAGGAAAGAGGGGTAGCTCTCCTTGGGTGTCATGCGGCAGACAGGAAGGTTCTTTGTCCGGACCAGACCCATTTTTAGCGCTCCAGGATCCTGTTTGCTCACGTGTTACTGAAGTCACAGATGGTTGCTAAACGTACTGATTTGTGCTCGCGAGGGAGCGTTCTGCCGGTCACTCACGTTCTCTTCCCTGGGCCTCACGTTCCCTGAAATCCTTCAGCCCTCGTCGCCAGGGCCCGTGGTGGGCAGTGTGTGCCCAGTGCGCTCAGGGCGAAGCAGAGCGAAGTAGCCTCCACACCAGGCGCGATGCTGGTGAAGGTCACGCTTTGAGCTCGCTGAAGACACACGATGTCCAAGGGATAGTGGGGAGTCTCTCCCGGTAGAAATCGTTACCAAAGTTGTGGTTAAGGATGGCGTTTAAATTGTTTTCCCTTATAGAATGCTAGACCCCACACAGTGACAGATGATTTGCTTCTAGTTCTCAGAATGGAATTGTGTGGCTTCTTATGTTTTTGTCCGAGCATAGAATACGTCCGAGAAATTATTTCAGAACACATTACTGCCCTAATTATTAGACCAGGTGTGTACATTTTTTTCTTCTTTTCTTCATCCATCCACAGTCCCCCCTTCCCCACCCCACAGCGAGCCTTAACAGCCAGAAACAAAAGGCAGCAGCACGGGTTCGGTATCGTGCGTTACCACTGAACACTTCCTTTAAGGGCAGTCATTTTGAATTTGTTAGGACGGATCTAATTGATTATAAAGACTTTTCCGGGGGCCGTGGGGGCACCTGGGTGGCTCGGTCGGTTGAGCGTCGACTTCAGCTCAGGTCATGATCTCACAGTTCGTGAGTTTGAGCCCCACATCGGGCTCTGTTGCTGACAGCTCAGAGCCTGGAGCCTGCTTTGGATTCTGTCTCCCTCTCTCTCTGCCCCTCCCCTGCTCACTCGCGCTCTCTCTCTCTCTCTCTCTCAAAAATAAATACACATAAAAAAATAATAGGGAAGACTTTTCAGGGGAGTTGACATCCTGTATAAATGAACTCTTTTAGTTTTGTTTTTGTTTTACAGAGATAATTTCTGTGGGTAAACAGATAATGAATGGGCATGTCTAAAGATGAACTTAAAATATTTTGCTGTATGTTCTAGAATATTACTGTTTTAGAGCACTTACATTAGCTTACCCAGATTAAATGATTTAGTCTCCGTTTGCTGGACTCACGATGCGGTCCCATAGGAACACCGGGACGGGGGTCGGGAGCAGATAGGTGGAGCCCCCACTGAGCCTGGCTGGGGGAGGTACTCGGCTTGAGCAGGACTGGGGCGCTTCGTGTTGACCCCCAAGACTGTGCCTGCCAACGCTCTCCATTTACTGCAAGTTTGTCTTTAAAATGTCACTCTACCCACAGCAGTAAAAATTTGGTATCTGTTATTTTTGTTGTCTCTGGGCTCAGAATGATGCCCAACACCCAAGGTAGAACATTAGGTTTTCTCAAAGTATTTCAACTTACAAGAGCAGACTAACTTTGAATCGGAACACTGTCCGACTGGCCAGTAACATAGATGTCCTAGTCACAACACGCGTGCATTTTCCAGCCGCTTTGATACAAAGAGGAAAAGTGCATTTCAGGGCACCCGACTCAAAACCACAACAGAAATAACATTAGTATGTTTGGGCTCGGAATGAGGCCTGAGCGTTTGGACGTGGCCTTGAGGCCGACTTAGTTATTGTCTCCCGTGTGAGGAAAGAACAGATGGTGGCATTTTGAATTTAAAACTCTAATCGCATCCTTGAAAAGACTCCACTTTTGCCGTCTTCGGCTGAAACGAAGAGTAAGGAGTGTTTGAGAGAAAAAGATGCCTGCTACGTCTGCATTTACAAATATGATTGGGGGCGCCTGGGGGCCTCAGTCAGTTGAGCGTCCAACTCTTGATTTTGGCTCAGGTCATGATCTCACAGTTGTGACATCGAGCCCTGTGTCGGGCTCCTCACTGTGAGCGTAGAGCCTGCTTGGGTCTCTCTCTCTCTCTCTCTCTCTCTCTCTCTCTCTCTCTCTCTCTCCTCTGCCCCTCTCCCCCGCTCGCTTGTGTGCACACTCTCTCAAAAAATAAAAAAACTATTACTGATACTTTTTAACATTCATTTCTTTTCGAGAGACAGAGACGGAGCGCAAGGAGGGGAGGGGCAGAAAGAGAGGGAGACATAGAATCAGAAGCGGCTCCAGGCTCTGAGCCGTCAGCGCAGAGCCTGATGCAGGGCTCACACCCATAAACCGTGAGATCGTGACCTGAGCCGAAGTCGGACGCTTAACCGACTGAGCCACCCAGGCGCCCCGGTACTCCTTTTTTTTTAAGTAAGTTCCACACCCAACGTGGGGCTTGAACTCATGACTCTAAGATCAAGAGTCGCATGCTCTGACCGAGCCAGCCAGGTGCCCCTAAAAATGTTACTGATACTCCAATATTTCTGTTTTAAAAAACCACAGAGGAAGCAAGGAAAAGCATTTTAGCAATTGTACCTGCTCGGCGTCTGCCATTTGTGATCTGTGTGTAGTTAACGAAGCGTTTACCAAAAGCCGTTCTCATGTTCCACGGGCTGAAACGCTGGCGGTGTCCGTGCCCAGCCTGGATTTTCTCTTCCGTCAGTTGCTTCTCTTCCCGCGGCTCCCGCTTAAATCACATGAACAGAGTTGCTTGGCAGGTTTCGTTACCCCTCCGTCCCTGGAGGATTTTGTTCTTGTTGATTCTGACCGGTAGGTTGAAAAAGAGTCACGCTTGCTTCTCTGAGTTTTCTTCAGGACTGGATTGCTGCCTCACAAAACAGGAGACAACGGCCATAAACACCTGGTCCGGATGAAGGGCCGCAGAGTGATGCTGGTGTTCTGAAAGCCGGGTGGAATCCTGGCAGTCGTGGGTCAGATTCCGTAAATGCTTTGAAAACTAGGAGGCCAAAGTTGGTTATCTGATCCTTGTTCATTAAAGGGATGAATGAAAGTCACGTAAAAATCTTGGGTGCTTCCTGAATAGCGTTGGGAACAATCCAGGTGTTTCAGCCCCGCTCTCCAGAGGGCCTGAGTTCAGGGACGCAGGCGAGCCTGTGCCCCGTCCCTGTCCTCCGGCTCCTCCGGGGGGGCCGTACCACCGCTCCGCCGTCGGTGCCGCTTCCGTTCTCCGCCGCTGGATGCCGGTGCCCTTAAGCCCTCTCCCTCCTCTGGTTTCAGAGCTTCTCTCTTTCGCTGCTGTCTCTTCAGGCTTACCACAGACAGGCAGATCTATCAAGAAGAGTGAAGCCAAGGCACCCGGGTGGCTCAGTTAAGCGTCTGGCTTCCACCCGGGTCATGGTCTCGAAGTTCGTGAGTTCGAGCCCCGCGTCCACGTCTCTGCTGGCAGCACAGAACCCGCTTCAGATCCTCTCCCCCCGCCCCTGCCCCTCCCCAGCTTGCGCTCTGTGAAAAATAAACGTTAAAAAAAAACAGGGACGCCGAGATGGGAATCGTACACGGTAGCTACTTCTCCCCTGGCCCGTGTCCAGACACTTGAGCTCGATTTACTCGGTCAGACGTGACAGAGGGAAGCACTGTTTTAAAAGTCAGTACACACACACAGGCACATGTTCATTCATTACACTCCCCAGAGTACTGCTTCGGGAAAGAGGCTTGTGTGATGGAGACAAAGCGAGTCCCACAAGTGGGGTTTCTGGGCCAGAGACGCATGCCATCGGTCGCTCAGTGCAAATGCCGTTTGGAAGGACAGTGACTGAGGGACGGCTTCCGTTTGTTCGTCTTCTGAATACACAGAGCAGCGCATGACCCGCCATTCTACCTCTGTTCCGCGGCACTTTCCTACTGGCTTTTTTCCCCCAGTGCTTTAGAAAAAAGGTAATATCCGGAGATCATATGGTTACACAATTTGTAGTCTTTTTCTTGCAGCATAAACCACTTTCTACGTTGTCAGAAACTCTAAAATAATTGTCTGCTCCTTTCTAAGAATGCATTATGATTTATCTATTTTCCCCATTTTTTGGACATCTAAGTTATAAGTGATAAAAGGAAGCAAATTTAAGATAAATACATGATTGGGGTGCCTGGGTGGCTCAGTCAGTTAAGCGTCTGACTCTTGATTTCAGCTCGGGTCATGATCCCACGGTCCATGAGTTCGAGCCCCACATCGGGCTCTGCACTGACAGGGCGGGGCCTACTTGGGATCCCCCCCCCCCCCCCGCCCTCCTCTGCGCATGCGCACTCTCTCTCTCTTTCGAAATAAACTTAAAAAAAATAAAATGCATGATGTCAGCTGTGTAGTAACTGTACACATAGAAAAATGCATTTGAAGGAAAATATGGTTGTTTTTTTACTTACACTATGTGTTACTTTATAAGCAGAGAGGGTCAGTCCCTTTGAGCCACCTATGTCTTTGCAACTCCCCTCCCTTTCAAAAGTGACCCTCCCTCGACCCTTCAGTCCACAGAGAACAGCCACGGCCACAGCCACATCCACTGTGGATGGAAGTCTTCCTGCCCTGGTTTCATTTGTCCCCAAGGGGTAGACCATTCGCCCAAGTTTCTGGGGCCGGGAAGAAGCCTGCCAAGGTCAGGCATGCCCCAAGAGCAAGTGACAGGACCTGTAGCCAGTGGGAGGGTCCCGTGCCCAGGCTCTAGGGGACAGCCCTGCTCAGGTCCCAGCAGTTGAGGCTTTGAGAGCATGGGTTTGGTATTAATGGATCTTTTGAATTTGGAAGAGAAAGCAAGATTTTTAGTATGAAAGGCTCCCGACTTTTTATTGTTAGTGGCTAATTCAACTTTAAAGATGCAACTCAGGGCACAACCCACCACAACTGTATGTAGCACAGGGTCCACAGTCCTATCTAGACAACCAACCAGTCACACGTAGAGGAAAGAGACGGTTGACTGCCGACACGCCAGGAAGGGGGTTGCTGAGGAACAGTGGAAAGCAGGTGCACCAAGCCTGGAGGGGGGAAGGAGGAGGGGGAAGGCTAGCGGGACAGATGGGGACTCCTTTCGCCTCCTGTGTGCGCTCGGGAGGGTTCTTGACGCTGTGGCCCCAATACCGCTGAGCCCTATGCCACCGCCTGATTCTGGTCCTGAGGATCCCTTTTTATTTCCTACCCAAGAAGGGGACCCCCCCCCCAAGAGAATCCTCTCGCCAAATCCCCCACGGTGTTGGGGCTTCCCGGGGGTCATCCTGCAGAGCCTGGAGGCCTCCCTGCACTGACGGCGAAAAGCAAGCTCCTGTTCTTCGAGGCCGTCCCAGCCCGGTGCTCTGGCGGCACCCCCTTGTGTCGTTCGTGTGGCTTCCCTGTGGCCTCGACGGCACGCCTTGTGGGCCAAAGGAGGGTCTCTTCAGTCATGGCACCTCCCAGATGCCCCTAGGGAAGGAGCTGCTGTGGTCCTGTGTGGTTTTGGAGGCGAGCAGCACAGTAAAGACCGAGCTGGGGCAGCAGCTGAGGGCTCAGCACGGGCTGGCCGGCTCCCGTGTGTCGGGAGGAGCTGGGAAAGGCTCGGCAGCGTTCAGGAAGAGGGCTTCGTGTCTTGTCCCGTGCTGAGAATGTGTTCTGTAGGAGATTCTGGGTGCCGTGGGGCCGTCCCGGTTCCCGTTCCGGGCAGGGTAGGCTTTCCAGGAGCCCCTGAGGTCTGCGTAGAGTCGTGCTCACGGCTCACGCGTACGGCGGTCCGGTAAGGCTGTGTCGCCAGGCGGTAAGGGACAGAGACTCAGGCAGAGTCGGGAGGAGCCCGTGCTCTCCCCTCCGTGAAAGGGCACCTTCCCCAGCAAAGCAGATACGGCCACACACGTGCGAGGTTTCTCCCGGGGAGGCTCGTTGGAGACACGGACATGTGTCCCGGAGAAGGGCCTGTGCTGGTGCGGGCAGCTCTCCCACGGGAAGACGCGCACTGGCCGCGGCGGCCAACGCTGGTTGACCGGTGGGTGCCCAGCCCTGTGCTGAATCCCCTGAGTGGTCACCCTGAAGTCTTGCCCCAGCCTGGACCGCACCGGGAGCTCGTTTTACTTCCCATTTAGCGGAGGAGGTAACCGAGGCCCAGAGAAGCCACCAGTGTCTCTCTCTGCCTGGGACCCACACGAAGAGGAAGACGCCACCAAACAGACGCTGGCCAGGATCGTTCCCTGAGCAGGGCGGGCTCCCCAGGCAGACCCCCTGTGGCAATAACAATGGGCAGCAGCCTGTGCCCCCAGACGGGTCTCCCCCCCCCCCCCCACCCCAGCTTCCTGCTGGGACTGAGCCCACTCCCCTCACTGGCCCTGTTCCCGGACTCCAGAGCAGGCTGCCCAAAGCAGGGTTCCCCACAGGCAGCGTCCGCATCGCCTGAGAAGACATGAGAAATGCGGGTTCCTGGGCCCCACCCTAGACCCCGAGTCGGACACCGGCCCGGGGTCCCATGAGTCCTGGAGATTCTGACGCAAGGTCGAGTTCACAGCCCTCGGCTCCGCCTGGAAGGGGAGCTCTGCGGGCCGCTTCCCGTCCAGGCCGGGCTCAGCGGCGAGCGGCACATCACAGGCTCTCGTGAAGTCAGTCATCGTGAGACAAGCCAGCAGGTGCTGCATAAATGTGGCTGATGAGTCCTTACACAGGCTTTTCCCGAATGCCCCCCACGTGCTAGGGGCTGTGTACAGGGCCCTCCTCCTGCACACCTGGAGGTCCGGTCCCTCTAGGACGTAGAGGTCCGGCGGGGAGACCTGTGTGGCAAGCGGCCCGACACAGAAAATGCTGGGAACCCTCCCGAAATCCAGATTCGCAGACGCCAGAGACTAGAGGGAGGCTGACCTGCAGGCAGGCCCTTTCCGAGCCAGCCCTCCCGGGCCTGCCACGCTAGCTCCACACGCAGAACTTGGCAAAGCAGAGCTTGACTCAAAAGCTGGCTAAGCTGAGATACAGGCAGAACACTCCAGGAATTTCCCGGGGGTTTGCAGAGCGGTGGTTGGGCACGGGCGAGGGTCTCAGGGGTAGCTGCCCTCTGCGTGGTGATGGAATGTCCTGTTTCCTGCCCTCTCCAGTGCGGGGCTGCCTTCCAGGAAGACGACGTCATCGTGCTCAATGGCACCAAGGAGGATGTGGAGACGCTGAAGGGAAGGATGGAGGAGAGACGGCAGAAGGCGAAGCTGGGGAAGGTAATGCGGCCCTCGCGTCTGCCCCTCACCTTCCGGAGGCTTCGGCCGCCTTGGCTTCGGGGCCAGTTGCAAACCACCGAGCGGCCTTGCTGGCGGCTGCTGGTGGGCGTGCCGCGATCGAGGTGGCTTTCGCAACCTACGGGGGCCGGGGCTCTGGAAGGACTCCCGTCGGGGCTCGTGGTGCGGGCAGGGCGGTTCTGCTCTCCTGCACTCAGCTTCTTCATCGGTGACCTGGGGGTGGCGGTAGCTCCTGCATAGGACAGGTGTCGTCAGGAGGGGAGAGGGCCAACAAGGTGATGCCCGAGGGAGGGGCAGCCGCCAGGGTCGCTGCGCCGTCACTGATGGTAAGAGTCCGTGCTGAGTGTGCAAAGTTTGTAAAATAGAAGCGGAAAGTTACCGTCACCCCAGCACCTCTGGAGAGTCCGTGCTGCTCAGGTTTGCAGGTCCCGGGAGTCCCCCAGAGGTGTGGGTGGGGGGCCCGACCCCGGAAGCCTGCGATCCCCACCCTCCGCCGAGGCACTTCCGGGTGGCAGGGAACTAAGCAGCCTGCCCACAACTAGAGCCCCCCTGGCCTCCCTGCGCCCTGTGCCGGGGGACTGGCTGGGAGTGTGGTACCACCGCTCGCGGGGACGGAGGCCGGTCGTGTGCCCAACCGCGGCGACCGAAGCTCTGGGTGGATGTGCCACGTGAAGGCTCTGTTTTGTGACCCTGGGCTTAAAATCACATTCCACAAGCAGTGGATTCATTGCTTAATGAGCTGCCATAACGACCGGGCTGAAAACAGTTTATAGGCTAAGAAGTCTTTCGATGTGCCATCCATTCTGCCTCCAGCAGTAAATTTTGTTATTTCTTAAAGTGTTTGCGGATGATCCCTGTGGCTTTTCACGAATAGCAAATTTTTCATTCTTTAAAAAAAATGTTGGGGACACTTGGCTGGCCCAGTTGGTGGTGTGTGCGACTCTTGATCTTGGGGTCATGAGTTCAAGCCCCACGCTGGGTGGAGAGATTACAAAAAAAAAAACAAAAAAAAATTTTTCTTTAAAAAGTTAAAAATAATAAAAAATTAAGTGAGGTTCAGGGTAAATGTGGGAGAAATTTTGTGATTAGAACTAAGTCAAAGGAGGGGCGCCTGGGTGGCTCAGTCGGTTAAGTGTCCGACTTCAGCTCAGGTCACGATCTCGCGGTCCATGAGTTCGAGCCCCGCGTCGGGCCCTGGGCTGATGGCTCAGAGCCTGGAGCCTGCTTCCGATTCTGTGTCTCCCTCTCTCTCTGCCCCTCCCCCGTTCATGCTCTGTCTGTCTCAAAAATAAATAAACGTTAAAAAAAAAAAAAATTTAGAACTAAGTCAAAGGAATGCTTGAAGTATTAGAGAATTTGTTGCAGTAGCCCGAGTGCATAAAATCATGGGGGAAACCCTCTGTGTGGCGTGCATTTACCAGTGACGTAATAGAGATTTTTCGGAGTTGTCGTTGTTTTAATCATAAAAGGGAAAGGAACTCTGGCATGTAAGTGCACGCATTCTGCACTGGCTTTCTGAATTAACTAGGATTTCGTCATCACGAGAACAAAAAGAGAACACAGAAGGCTCGAGATGTTTTAGACGATTTCCAGAAAGGAGCTGCTCGTTTTCTTCGTTGCTATCATTGACCCAGCTCGGTTTTTAAAAAGCACAAAAGGGAAGAAAATGTGTTTCAGAGGAAGCTCCGGTGTTTGTATGGTCGTTAACCATGTCACTTCAGTGAGTCGTCTCCTGTCCCAGGCTTCCTGCCAAGGTGTTCAAAGCCCAGTGGAGCCAGCACACCCCTCTCTGCAAAATACTCACCGCAGCTTCTGGGAATGCCTCTGAGATACTGCTACCAGGATACCAGAATGTTTCCCAAATATGCTCACAGCTGAAAACAAGATAGAGCACGTCCTGACTTCTCTTGCCTTTTATATAAAGCCTCAGCTGTGAACGAAAGGCTTCAAAATCGGCAGTTGTCAGTCTTTTTCTAAAGACTAGGTGTTACCTTCACGGATTTGAATGCATGCTTTGAGCGTGTGAAATGAACAGGAAGTTTTTACATTTTGTACAGCATTACAAGTCCCTCTGCACGTATATATTACAAGTTCAAGGCCAGTGCCCGAGGAGGGTCCCTTTTCCACGTTTTCTACTGAGGGGAGCCTTCTGAAGTAGTTGGGTTGTGTGTCTCTAGTGCCACCTTTTGGATGCTCTGGAAAATGGCGTGTTAAATTCTCTGAATAAACACAGTTCTGTTTGTGCTTCCTGTGACTCAGTTCTAACACGGCTGTGTGATTTTAGAATGGTGAGTTTCATTTGGAAAATTTTTGCTGCCCAGTATAATTATTATGAGTGATGGAATTTTGGTGCCTAAAAATCTAACGGGTAATCCAGAGTTGAGATTTGGCTAACATGCCTTTTAGTATAGCCTCAAGCCGTTTTTTTTTTAAGTTTATTTACTTTAGTAATCTCTACACCCAACATGGGCTCGAACCCATGACCCCAAGACCCCAAGACCGAGAGTCTCAGTCTTCGTCTGAGCCGGCCAGGTGCCCCCAGCCTCAAGTCTTTATAGTTAAATAAACAAATATGAAAGCGGTTTGACAACTTTGAAGAAGTTACTGGAATGGGTTCGATTCGGTCCATGTTTCTGCTGGTGGGACTTGATGTTCCCATCTGTACTTTGGTATTATTTGTAGCCACCCTTGACGGTGTTAGCCCTGAAATCTGGCATCTGAGACTTTTGAGAATGTGATTTCTGGAATATAAATGCAGAGCTAGGCAGGCGTCTCCAGGTGTATTCCCGAGTGACGCAGAAGTGCCTGGCTGGAAACACACACCGTTACCGTGGTCTCGAGTCTCCTTCAGAACGTGCACCCGCCCTCCACACACTGCAGCGGCCTGTCCCGGGGCACAGCCACACTAGCGCCGGAGTAGACTGAATCCAAGCACAGCTCCAGTCTGCTCTTTCTTTTTACAGAAAGCAAAGAAACCCAAGGCGGTAGAGTCTGTCTCGAAACCAGATGTCAGTGAAGGTAAGACGCTTAAAAAGGTCCTTATTTGAGCAAAAATAAGGCTGTGGCGCTGTTCCTTTAAAAAGTATATGCTTTTGTTTTTGTTTGCCTGACTGTTCTTTTTTAACAGAATCCCCAGGCCCATCAAAAATAAAGACAGGGAAGCCTGAAGAAACCAGCCTCGATTCTAGAGAGAAGAAAGCCAGCTCAGCTCCCAAAAGTGCAGGTGGGTCCTGTGGAGACAACAGGGAGCTGTTCAGAAAGCTGTTCAACCAGCTGGTTATGTCACGGTCTTTCTTGGAGTGAGTTGGAAAGCTCAGGGTCGTCCGAAGTCACGTTTCTGAGTAGCTCGTTGAGCCCTCTTAGAGGCGAAGAAACAGCCCCTCTACCCCAGGGTCGGCCCGAGGGAGGCTGGGCACGCGAGCCAGTTGTCTTCTTGCCGGGTGTGCCTTTGGAATCAAGCTACTGAGCCCCCACAGAGAGCAGGACCCTGCTGCGGACACTGGGTCGGGTCGTGGCCCGGCGCTCAGGGTGTTGGGCGGGAATGTTCCTGATCCCTTTAAGGCTCGGGTTTTATGTGCATCCCGCGTGGCATTCAGAGCCAGCCCTTCTCCTGCCTCTTGGCCAAGTGTCAAAGGGCTATTTAACACACAGTCCAGAATTCAGTGCGTTTCTCCTCGTTGCCTTTAAGAGAAGATATGTATTTCACAAAAAAAGAAACACAGATTGGGGTGCCTGGGTGGCTCAGTCAGTTGAGCATCCGACTTTGGCTCAGGTCACGGTCTCACGGTGGGTTCGAGCCCCGTGTCGGGCTCTGTGCTGACGGCTCAGAGCCTGGAGCCTCCTTCCGATCCTGTGTCTCCCTCTCTCTCTGCCCCTCCCCCACTCTCACTTTGTCTCACTCTGTCTCTCAAAAATAAATACAAAATGTAAAAAAAAAAAAGAAACACAGATTGATTATCAGGTAAAAGAATGTGCAGTCTTGTGCTGTAAGTAGCGTCCATGGTGGTTAGCGGATCCAGTCCCCGCCTTACACGTAGCGGCCACCTGGCCTGCCGTAGGTGGCCCCGCCTCCTGGGACTTCCGTTCCTGCCCCTCGTTGAAGGAGGCAGAGAGCACCCCCTTGGGAGGACGATCTGGTTCACATCGTTCACGGGGCGGGGGCCAGAGCTGAGAAGGCAGCAGACGGTTACTGGTGCGGTTTCACGTGGTAGATGTGAACCCAGCAGCTTTAAGGAGGGGGCATCGGGACGACGGCTTCCACCGTATCCGGGGGAGGTGGCGGCAGATTCCCCAGACGGACACACGTGTTTCCTGTAAGAGTGTGGTGTAAGCTGGGGGTGACCTGTGGTCCCGACCCTAACGAATCTGGCTTCTCGTTCTTCCAGCGGCAAACGGGAGCTCTTCCGGAAAAGTCGGGAAGCCTCTGTGCGGAGCCACAAAGAGGTCCATCGCCAACAGTGAAGAATCTGAAGCTTACAAGTCCCTCTTCACTTCCCACAGCTCCGCCAAGCGCTCCAAGGAGGAGTCGGCCCACTGGGTCACCCACACGTCCTACTGCTTCTGAAGCCCGTACCGCACCAGGCGCCCCGCAGGCCCTGCTGGGTCTCCGCGGGGGCGGCGCTGTCCCTTGTGCTCTGCCGGCCATTGGTGTGTGTGCGGTGGTGAAGTCGCCCTCCCAGACCTCGGAGCCGGCGTGGTCGCCCTTGCTAGCGAGGGGCGCGGGTTCCCCGGGTGGCCGTGCCGGCACCTGCCCGCCCCCTCCCGCAGGCCCCGCGCCCGCTTCCCCCTGTAGATGCGCCTGTCCCCCCACCGCCCAGAAAGACGCATGGGCTGCACTTTCTACGCTGAAAATCATTAAAGACTCCCGATTCCTCATGGGTGTGTGAGTGGCTCATTTTGACCAAAATTCTCATGCTTTTGCTGCCAACAGTTAAACAGGCCAAGAGAAACTGACCTTTACAAAGAAAGAGCGAGTTTTAAACGCACTGTGCCGCAGGTGTGGTTGAGGGAACTGGTCCATGCCGGCAGAGGGGAGCGGGGCCTTGGCCCTCGAGGTTCAGGGCAGCTTCCTTTATCGGTTTCAAGACAGAAGGGAGTTAGGACACCTGATGTTTTGCCACAGAATGAAACACATCTGCCTTTCCTCCATCTGTCTGTGTTTTCTGTCCTCTGTCTTCCGTAATGTTCTGGTAAGGGAATTGCAGCCTTTCCATTGATGGTGATCAGAGCAATCCCGTGTCCTACGAATTCCTTTTCCTCCCAGAAGATGAAGGGAATTCTATGTAAAATCGGTGCGTTTTACCTTTACCTGTGCTCTGTGTTGACATCAGTCATTGAAAGTTCCCGTGAGACAGCAGATGAGGAGCCGTGAGTATCCAGGTCTCAACACGGCCTTCTGGCCTTCTGGACCCGGTTGTAGCATGGACATGATCGGCTGGTTGGTTAACGGCTGGTCCAGGGCCCGGCTTCCATTAAAAGGAAGGAAACCGCGCTGGGGGAGGCCCCGGGACGGAGGGTCCTGTCCCCAAGTTCTCTGCCTCTACCTGGTGGGAAGTTTAGCCCCTGAGGAGGCATCCATACTGTGAATAGAGAAGGATTTTCATCGGAATTCCATCAACATCGGGTTTTGTTGTGGACTTCTCCAGAACAAACCTGCATTACCCGTCTTCTACCCGTTGCCCCTGTTCCACAGAGCCCAGTTAATCCATTTCTTAGTTATTGCCTGTCTCCTTTTTCCTTTTGTTATTGTTAACAATCAGCACCTTTCTTATTTGGTTAAGATTTCTTTTATCACAAGGAGTTTTCTCATCTCACGAAGAAAACTTGATTCATTGGTCTTATAGTCAGGTGTCACTAATTACAGCTTCAGTCATCACGAGGCATTTTATGTTAACAGCCATTGTTTCTGCCAACTTCGATTCCCCTGATTTTAGCCTTAATTTTATTTTGCAGCGATTACTTTGTCCGGTTTTTCCCGGTGACCCGGTCACAGTGTCCCCAGCATCAGAACTTGAACGTCTCAGCCCGCCCTGCTTCCCCTCGATCAAAGTCACATCCCAGCTCTGCAGGTCACTCCCCCCGCCCTCCCCGGGGTGCCCCAGCCTCCCCCCACCTGCCTCTGGCCTCTGCTATACTCTGCAGTCTCAGTCCCCTGAGGCTGCCCCGCCGAGAGAGCCCCGCAGCCCCCAGAGAAGAGCTTGCTTTGGAGATTCCTTGAGTGTCTAGCAAGGCATCGAGTCCTCAGAGGCCCGGGGAGCCACACCTGCCCCTGGTTAACGCGGGGACAGTGTAACCTTGTCCCCCTGGGCGGGACGCCTGATCTGCTGGAGAAGGAGAGCAGGCTCCCGGCTGGCTCGGGGCTACCGTGGTCCTGAGCGCTCACCCGAAGGGCTGAGCACCTGACGGTCTATCTTCGGGGCTCAGTGACCCGAGAGAGGGGCCGGTGACCAGCGTGCCTTCCCACAGCACCGCACGCGTGGGCACAGCTCATCTGTCAGGTCCTTTGTCTCCCACCAGTACTTGCCAAGCGCTTAAGTCGGCTCAGAGGGGTCAAGTCAGTGGGAGCCGAGCAAGGGTTCCCGCCCCCGGCCCCGGCCACTTTTGTAGCCAGGAGGGCCATGGGAGGGGAAGTCTCCAGGCTGCTTAACTCTTATTGCCAAGAACTAAAGTTAGAGCCTCCCCGGAATGAACTGCGACAACGCCCACTTAGCACCATGAACCTATTCTTGCCCTTTGACCCAAAGAGCATTTTGGCTCAAAGATCTTCTGGGGACACCTGGGGGGCTCCGTCTGTTGAACGTCCGACTTCGGCTCCGGTCACGATCTCGCGGTTCGTGGGTTCGAGCCCCGCGTCGGGCTCTGTGCCGACAGCTCGGAGCCTGGAGCCCGCTTCGGATTCCGTGTCGCCCTCTCTCTCTGCCCCTCCCCTGCTCACACCTTGTCTCTCAAAACAAGTAAACATTTAAAACAAAAGATGCCTATACCTTGCCTGCTTTTCTACTTGTCTTTTACTGAAAAGTGCTTTAGATTCTGACCAGGATACAAACCCCAACAGTGTGATTCCTGTCATCAAATGTCCATGAACGTTTTCAAATCAGAAACCGCCTGGGACAAAACTTGCTGAGCACTCCCGTTGTTCGGTGTCGTCCGTGTAAATCAAGTCTCTCTGCCCCTCACTACATCACACCGTAAGATTTTGGGGGGGGGGTGACAGAACACGGGGTGCGCGCAGACACGGGGCCACCCCAAATACTCGGCCGCCGTAACTGAGCAACGGGGGTGACTCTCCCACGAGAGCCACATGAGGCTGCTCAGGAGAGAACAGGACGGAGCGTCTGTTCCCAGGATGAGCCCCTGAGGGCCACAGGGCACACCCTCTAACACACGGCCAGACACCGGCCAGCCGCTCCCCGAAGGAGCCCCTCGTGAGGAGTGGATTCCCTTCACTGCCCGCCTTCCAATCAGCCCTTTGGATTTGCACCTCTGCCCGCCCAGCGCAGACCGCCTCCTGCAGGAAGGCCCCCGCCTCTCTAGCGGGCTGTGCGCAGGTAGGCGCCGTCTTCCCCCCGTGGTTCCCCCGACGAAACTTCTCGGTCACTGCCCAGAGCTCAGCCCGGCTTGAGGCACCGGGATGGTTCCCAGGGGATCCCTTGATGACATTCAGAACATTTCATTCCCAGGCAATGAGTCCGTGAGTCCGACGACGCGGGGGAACAGGTGCCAGCCTCGTGTTGCGTTGCACGAGATTTTGGGGGTTCGTGTCATTTTAAAACCTGATGGCTTCCATTGTCGCACGGGCTGGGTCCTTGTCACCTCAGCGTCCTCAGTCCCCTCCCCCACTTACCCGGCCACCCCCTCCTTTTTCGGGAGAGCCTTCCCGCATAACCTAACCCAGCACGGGCCCCTCGTTCTGTCCTCGGAAAGTACTCTGTTCTTATCACCTTTGGAATGAAGTACTTTATATTCTTGGTTGACCCAAGCGGTGCGCACTCAGCAGCGATCCACGAGTGGAGGCGGGCGGCAGAGACAAGGGGTGCGGGGACTGAGTGTGGCCACCATCTGGCTCCAGCCTCGAGCGGCCCCGTGTTCCCAGATCATCCCTATTTTCAAAGGGAGCCAGAAATCTCGGCTCTAAAAGCGGAGCCCCTCCCAACATTTAAATAGTGGCAAATACTTACTGCTAGAAACGCCGCGGAGGCCAAACGAAACACATCAGCGGCCCCCAGTTCGTGGCCTCTGGTTCAATACCTTCCCCGGTCGCCTCTCGGTGCCACAGGGGCACGTGCTGGGTCTGCCCTGCTCACCACCGCGTCTGGATCCGCGAGGCAAGAGACAGAAACAGGTGAGGGCCTCTCCCGGTGGAGCCCTGGGCTCGGAAGGAATGTTCTGGCAGGGAGCTGGCGTCCCCCGGCTGCCCGTCTTCTCGCTCTTGACCGCCCCTCGGAAAGTTCCCCGCCTCCTTCAGGCCTCACTCCCGGGCAACCGCTGCGAGCCTCCTCATCGCCTAGCCTGGAGCCGTCACAATGGCCAGGGCGGACCCCGCCTCTGTGACATCACCAACGGCCCAGCCCTGGGCACCCAGTCTCCAGGTGCAGGCACACAGACCCACCATGAGCTATTCCCTCCCCCGCCTCTGCTCACCATGCGGACGCTGACATGGGTCTTGTTCTTGCCTCTGTGCCTCTCCTGCGGCTGTGCCTTCATGTTCACGTCTCTGAGAGAGAAAGCCAAGGAACCCCAGGGCAAGGTGCCTTGCGGAGGGCACTTCCGGATCAGGCAGAATCTACCAGAGCACGCCCAAGGCTGGCTTGGGAGAAAATGGCTCTGGCTTTTTTTTGTCGTCGTGCTGTATGTGATACTAAAGTTTCGAGGGGATCGCGAGAAGACTAAGGTAAAAGGGTGGGAAGGGTTTCCATCGCACCGATTCGGTCTCAAGACGCGTCCGCCCCGGAGAGGCACGCCTTCTAGTAGGTTCCGCTCCGGGTCGTGAGGCGGAACCGAGCCGGAGGCGGGGCGCCCACCTCACGGTCCTGCGAGACGTGGGCACATCCATGTCCTGACGTGTCCTTAGGGAGGATGGCAGTCCCCAGACCCCCGGGGGGATGGGCTACCGATTGAGGACGGCCTCCTGCTCATGGGGCGAATGAAAGCTTGGCCTGATACTCATCCGGTCAAGTGAGTCTTTTCAAAGTAAGGATAGAGTCGGGAACTTGGCGTGTTTCGGGTCAAAGTTACTCTCAGAGACACCTTCACCGCCGGGTTCGTTCCCTGATTCTTGATTTCCCTAGCGTCTGACTTCTTACAAGTTGCTGAGCTGGGGGCAGGTGGCGTCATTGTCCCCAGTAAAGGACAAGGCCGGTCGTGAAGGGGTAAAGCTGTGAAGAAGTAACAGGTCCTTCCTACAGTGGCTGAACAGCTAGCTCTCAGTTGGGGAGAAGGACAGAAACACGGCACGTTCTCTGCTAGACAGCCCCAACACTTCGTCGCACTGCGTCCAGACCAGTAGAGCAGCGGTTGGCAACCCTTTTCTGGAAAGGGCCAGCTGGTCGATGTTTTCAGCTCCGGAGCCTGTACGGTCCCCGTCGTAACTCCTCAACTCTGCCGCGTTGGCCTGAAAGCAGCCTTGTGTAATGTGTAACTAAATTGGCAAGGCTGTGTCCCAATAAAGTTTTATTTACAAAAACAAGGGGAGGAAAAAAAAGAGAGAGAGAGAGGTTAGAGTGGGAGAGAGCCACAGCATAAGAGACTCTTAAAAACTGAGAACAAACTGAGGGCTGATGGGGGGTGGGAGGGAGGGGAGGGGGGGTGAGGGGCATCGAGGAGGGCACCTGTTGGGATGAGCACTGGGTGTTGTATGGAAACGAGTTTGACAATAAATTTCACATATTTAGAAACAAAGCAAAAACAACGGGAGGTACGGATTGGGCCCCAGTTGGCCAATCCCTGGCCTCGAGTGCCATGCTGGAACCATCCTTACTGAGGCCAGACCGACTCTCTTGGAACCGAGTGGAAGCCAGCAAAGTCAACGGTATCATTCACCCCGCATCTCTTTCTTGACAGGAGCAGAATCCTTCTGGGCTTCGAGGCTGCTCATTTCGCTCTCCGCTGAAGAAGACTCAAAATACTTCCCCCAGCAAAGACTATGCGTTCAATACCTTAACCCAGCTCGAGGTGGACCTTGTGAAATTTGTGTCCAAGGTGCGCAACCTGAAAGTCGCCATGGCAGCTGGCGGTAACCCCAAGCTTCAGAACCTGGAGGCGCCTGCGGACCCTCACAATAACATCACCATCTATGAGATATGGGGGGAAGAAGACTCTGAATGAATGGACTTATGTGTCAGAGGAGGAGAGAAAAAGCTGAGTGTTGGCAGACCCTATGTAAACTAATAAAACTATTCTGAAGAAAAAGGATATTCTCGAATGTGACACCTTCCCCCCTCCTTTCTTTAAAAAAAAAATTTTTTTTTAACGTTTATTTATTTTTGAGACAGAGAGAGACAGCAAAAGTTGGGGAGGGGCAGAGAGAGAGGGAGACACAGAATCCGAAGCGGGCTCCAGGCTCCGAGCCATCAGCACAGATCCCAATGCGGGGCTCGAACTCACGGACCGCGAGATCGTGACCTGAGCTGAAGTCGGACGCTCAACTGACTGAGCCCCCCAGGCGCCCCCCTCCTTTCTTTTTTTTTAAACTGGGGGGGGGGGAATAAATGTGAGACCAGGGGCCACAGCAGTTCCTGTGTTGTTTTTGCTCTCCTCGCCTCCTCGAGAGCAGGCAGAACACGGCGACGTGGCAGCAGAGGGTGGCGTGTGTGGCTGCGTCACTGGGACCCCGATGGGATGACGGGCTTGGGGGAAATGTGGAATGAGCTGCCGATACCGTTTTCAGAGCTGCTGTCTTTCCAGGAGCTGTTTGCGCAAAAGACGGAGCCAAACTTTATCTTCCTAATTTATTACAAAGTCCAACTTCAGTTACGGATGTAAAAGAAAGTGCTGGGGGGGCGCCCGGGGGGCTCAGTCGGCTGGGAGTCCAAGTCTCGATTTCGGCTCCGGTCATGATCTCGCGGTTCCTTGGTTTGAGCCCCACGTCGGGCTCTGCGCTGACAGCGGGGAACCTGCTTGGGATTCTTTCTCCCTCCCTCTCTGCGCCCCACCCCCACCCCTCGCAATCTCCCTCTAAATAAATAAATGAATACACAGACATTAAAAAAAAGAGAGAACATGATTGAATTAAGGGGTGTGTGTGTGTGCGTGCATATGTCAGGGAATGGTGGATTCTAGAATCATTTGATTTTCTTACCACCAGGAAAGTCTTTTTATTCATTCCATCTCATGGATTACACATACTGACTTTTTCTTCTACCAAACTAGCAGTTATATATGTCTAATTGGATTAAGAAAAACAGAGAATTGATCTATATTTTCAGGGTAATTTGAATAAGCTTCAGACGAGCTAAGCAGAGATTCCCAAATTAGTTGATATGAATGTTTATAATACTTATTAGGGGCGCCTGGGTGGCTCAGTTGGTTAAGCGTCCGACTTCGGCTCAGGTCACGATCTCGCGGTCCGTGAGTTTGAGCCCCGCGTTGGGTTCTGTGCTGACAGTTCGGAGCCTGGAGCCTGCTTTGGATTCTGTGTCTCCCTGTCTCTCTGCCCCTCCCCAACTTTTGCTGTCTCACTCTGTCTCTCAAAACTTGATAAATGAAAAAAAAATTATGATACTTATTAAAAATATGGATATTTTCGCATGTTAGGGTAGCTAATGGAAACTACATGTACCTGAGGCTGTTCAGTTAGCTTACTGACCCCCTAATCTAGGTCAGCACATAGTTTTATAGATGTGCAGGTGCAGCCCAGGAGAGAGAAGCTAGCTGGGGAAGACCATGGAGATTCTGTATTCCTAGTTCAGTCCAAATTAATGTGTGCCTGACAGAGGAGTCCTGAATCTCCATCAGTGAATCCCCATCGTTGGGGCAAAGTCTTCAGGCTCTTCAGGTGGGAGTCAGACCTCAGACAAAAGCTGCCCGCCCATGTCTTCCCGTCTTGTCATTCCTGACACTTTACTTTTCTCGTCTTGACCTAACAGGACGGGGAGAAATGGAAGGAGCTGGGATGACTCCAGTAGTCTGAGTTTTTCAAGCAACTGGGACTATATGAGTTATTTTCGTGGCACACTGAGGACATTCAGATAAGCAAAAAATATTTGGGTTTTAACCTGTGATCTCAATATGGCACAGACTGTGGAGGTAATCTAAAAAGCCAGGGGTCAACGAACCATGGCTCACAGGCCAAATCGAGCCTGCTGCCTGTTTCCATACTACCCATGAGCTAATAATGGCATTTATTTATCTATTTGTTTATTTATTGCTATATTTTTAAGCACCTTTCTTTTTGGGGGGGTTCTGTTTTGTTTCATTTTTTCACACAAGCATGGAGCCCAGTGTGGGGCTTGAACTCACAATGCTGAGATCAAGACCTGAGCTTAACCGACTCAGCCACCAAGGTGCCCCTGGCTTTCATATTTTTTTAATTTTTTAATTTTTGGAGAGAGAGGACACGCGCTCAACTGGGGAGAAGGGCAGAGGGAGAGGGAGAGAACCTCGAGCAGACTCCACGCTCAGGGCAGATCCAGATGAGCTGAAATCGAGAGTCAGACGCTCAACCGACTGAGCCCCCCAGGCGCTCTTGGTTTTTATATTTTTAAATGATGGAAAAAAAGATGAGTAATATTTCATGACACGAAGGTAACACGAAATTCAAATTTCCGTTCATAACTTTTATCGGCACACAGCAACACCTGTTCATTTCCATATCGCCTAGGGCTGGTTTTGTGCTCAATGGCAGTGTTGAATTATTGCAACCGAAACCCTATGACCCACAAAGCTGAAAATGTTTACTGACCGGCCCTTTATAGGAAGTTTGCCAACCCCTAGTTTATTCTAATCTTAGTTACATGTTAAGAACCAGGAAGAGTGTTCAAGAGGAGTAGATATAGTCACCTGTAACCCTCACAAACATCCCACATTTGTCTGATAGGCAAAAATGTAATTTTAAGGTTTATTTATTTTTGAGAGCGAAAGAGAGAGCGTGAGCTGAGGAGGGGCAGAGAGAGAGAGAGAGAGAGGGAGATACAGACTCTGAAGCAGCCTCCAGGCTCTGAGCTGTCAGCACAGAGCCCGATGTGGGGCTGGAACTCACGAACTGTGAGATCATGACCTGAGCCAAAGTCGGACACTTAACGAACTGAGCCACCCAGGCACCCCCAAAAATGTAATTTTATAATTCCTATTTATTGTAGTTCTGCCCAGGTCACTAGCCATTAGAGATGGGGACCGTAAGAAAAGGCAAAACATCACAATTCCTTATAGATAGCAAGTTGGCAGAGGATATAAATTAGAGCACAATCTGCTCTGCATTTGGATTCAGCAATTTCTACAAAATAGCGTCTCTGAGTCTTTGCCTAGTCTCATACAGAGCTTTGCAGCCCACGGTTTTGCCTAGACAACAGTATTTTCTCAGCCCAGTCATTTCCATGCAATATTTTCATGTAAAAATGCAGTAGATTCAGGAACTCGACCTTAAGGAAGCTACTGAATTCTGCTGGGTTTTTTTTTTTCTTAAAAAAAATTTTTTTTTTAATGTTTATTTATTATTGAGAAAGAGAGAGAGACAGAGCATGAGCAGGGAAGGGGCAGAGAGAGGGAGACACAGAATCCGAAGCAGGCTCCAGGCTCCGAGATGTCAGCACAGAGCCCGACGCGGGGCTCGAACTCACGAACTGTGAGATCATGACCTGAGCCGAAGTCGGAAGCCCAACCGTCTGAGCCACCCGGGCGCCCCTGAATTCTGCTGTTATGGCATAAACTCCTAGCATCGCTACGCTCTGGGGTGTGAAAAGAGGAGTCGACAGGCCAACTGTAAATGCCGACTCACCGTGGTCACGTATCGCTGACACCCTGGTCAGAGGGGCTCGCCCCCCAGGGGTCGTGGCTGTGGGACTCACGGTGGCTTCCTTCCTCAAGGCCAGCAGGAGGAGGAGGAAGCGTCCAGTCTCACGTGACGCAAGGAAATCAGAGGAGCGACAGCAGCCACGTAACCTACTGGTTAGAAACAAGTCCCTGCAAGGGAGGGGATGACACCAGGCACGGGCCCCACGGCAGACCCCGCCGCAGAGAGGGAGGCCGCTCCCGCGCAGGGGATGGGGACTTCACGGGGACACTAACCAAGGAGTGAGAGGACAGCCAGTGCCCTGCTTGGCATGGTCACCGCAAGGCCTTTCTTGGGGACCTGCGCGTGGCTGGTGGGCAGAACCCAGAGGGGCTCGTGTGGTCAGGCTCTCCCTCGAGCGTGGACGGGGGCCAGGACTGTGACGGGGCGGTCACCCCATGGTCGCGGCGTGTCCGTGAGGCTCCATCCTCGCCAAGACGCCCTCCTCGGGCTCTCGCGGTCACACCGCGGCCGCACGGATTCTAGCAGCAACCAGTGGCCTGGGAGAGGCCCCCCGCGTCGGACGAGACCCCAGCTGGCGCTGGGAGTTCAGCCTGGTGACACCCTGAGCAGAGAAGCCTGCTGCCCGAACTCATGCTCTTGACTCGCAGAAAGCGTGCGGTAATAAATGCGTGTTAAGCTTTCGGTCACTGAGTTGGTAGCAATTTATTACACAGAAATAGAGCGTTAACGCAGCTGCATTTTTCCACCTGCCGTTTCTGATGCCCGCAGTCAGACCTCGGCATCGGCCTCGGAATCGGAGAGCTGGGACCAGAGGCATGTGGCCAAAGGATCCGGCATGCGAATGTCCCGTCCCCTGACACCAGAGGATCCAATCTGCTGGCTCGGGGACCAACCCTCTCCCTGCCCCCCCCCCCCCCCGCCCCGTCACGTCTGCTTGGCCCCCAGTCATCCTCTGAAGATTTTACTTTGAAATAATGACAGATCCCCAGGAAGTTGAAAAGGTAGAACAGAAACTCTCCTCGTACCCTTCACCCGGTTTCCCCGGTGGTTGCGGCGGGTGTAACCAGGGGCCTGACGTCGGGACCGCGTGTGTGGACAGTTCTGTGCCACTTTGTCCCACGTGCAGCTTGCAGGAAGCCCCCTCGCAGCCAAGACCCAGGGCTGGCCCAGCTTGGGAGGCCTCCTTGCAAGGGCACCAGAACGGCCTGCCCCACCATCCCGCCCCCCGGCCATCACCGATCTATTTCCATCTCTAGGACTTGGTCGTTTTGAAGATGTCACGTGACTGGAGTCGTCCAGCCTGTGGCCCCTGAGGTTGGCTTTTTCACTCAGCATAACGCGCTGAGTTCCCTCCACGTGACTCTCTGCGCCCACGTCCTGCTGAGGATCTGGAACCGTCCACCCGCTATAGGTTGGGCTCTTACACGTAAATCTGCTGGACGTGTGCCCTCCCCTGAAACCTACAGAGGCAGCCAACCGGCCTCTGAGCCCTTTGACCTGTCTCCTCCCAGCTATGCCACACCAAGCCCATTTCTGCCTCAGGTCCTTTGCACATGGCTTCTCTCCCTGGGGTAAGTTTTTCCTCCAGATGTCACAGCGCTGACTGCTATGTTCGTCCTTCTGCTCTTTGCCCAGAGGGCCACCTGCTCGGGGAGGCCTCCACTGACCGCTCGGCTGACCTCCCCTACCTCTCCAGCCGTATCACCCACTTCACTTATTTTCTCTGCAATACCACCACTGCGTGACATTATGCTTTTTACGGACCTGTTTCTTGTTTGTCCTGCTTCATGCGGACAAGGGTGGTTGTCTGCTGTGGTTACTGCGGTGTCCTGAGCGTCAGAACGGAGCTTGGCACATCGTGGGCACTCCACACAGATTTCGAAAAATCTACTTGGAACTCGTTTCAGATTTACAGACAACAGTAGCACAGAAAGTTCCCTCCTCCCCCCCGTTTCCCAGGACGTTGGCCTCTTAGTAACCGTGGGAGAATCGTGACAACCAAAAATGATAATAGGGCTGCAATACTGTTTGTTCACTATGAAGTTCATTTCATTTCTCTCTGTTCTGGGATCCCGGCCAGTGGCCCACGCGTGCGGCCATCTGCTTCGTTGTCCTCCGAAGTGGAACAGCTTCATCTATCGTGACCTTGGCAACTTTAAAGAATGGCGATCAACTGTTTAGTAGGATATCCATTTGGGTGTTTGTTTTCTCAGGATAGGAATAAGGTTATGCGCTTTTGGCAACAACACCAGAAATGTGGGGCACCAGGGAGGGGGGAGCTCAGTCAATTAAGTGTCTGACTCTTGATTTCGGCTCAAGTCATGATCTCACGGTCGTGGGTTTGAGCCCTGGGTTGGGCCCTGGGCTGACAGTGGGGAGCCTGCTTGAGATTCTCTCTCCCTCTCTCTCTCTCCGTCCCTCTCCACCCAAAATAAATAAATATCTTAGAGGATACTATGGTGTCTATGCCAATCTGCCCTTCAAACTTTCACCCACTAGTGTGAGCCCCGATCAGTGGGTGTTTCCTGCGATAATTATTTCCGTGGTGTTGGTATTTGCCTGATGCCGATTTTCCTCTTTCCTTCTACTGTTATTCACTGGAGTTCTACTGGAAGGAAGACCTGTGTTTTCTCCCCCGTTTATTTGATTATTTATTTATATCAGGATAGACACATAGGTACTTATTTCCTCGTGCTAAACTCCAGTATTTTTGTATTTCTTTTCTTGCTCAAACTTTGCCAGTGCCCCCGGGTCGGCTCCCTCCTACCTTGAACAAGCCCCATCTTCTTTTGAGTGGTTTCTTACTGTCTGGAAACCCAAGACGTTCCAGGATCATCTTGTTTATTCCCTGCCTCAGCCGGGGAGGGGGGGGCGGGATCAACCACTTCTCCAAAGAGCCCTCGTTCCTTGGATTGGAGACCGGCACTCAGCGACCAGGCTCTGGCAGCTGGAAGGTGCTGGTCTGCCCCGGACCGTCACAGCCCCCAGACCCCCGTGGCAGGAGCCTCGTCGGTTCCTGTTTTACCCTTCCTGCGTGTCTCTTGCACAAATGAACAGAGACGTGTGTTTTCTTGTAGCCCCTCTTTCTCACGGAAGGATACCCTGTTATCAATATGCTTCGGGGCTTTGCTTTTCTTGTTTAACAGCGAGCCCTGCATATGGCTCTGTGGTGGTTCACAGAGACCTTCGTCATTCTTTTTTTCCACCCGCAGAGTACCCCACTGGGTGGGCATGCGAAAGCCGAGAGTAGCCTGTCCAGCCACTCCATGTGGACATATAAGTGGTTTCCAACAGTTTGCAAAGACAAGTAGTGGTGCAATGAATAACCTGGCTTACGGAAGCATGTTTGTGCTGTCGGAGGGTTAGCTGGGCGTAGATGCCCAGACGTGGGATTGCTGGGTCAAAAGGCAGTGCACATGTAGTTGTGTTAGGTCTTGCCAGATTTCCCTCGGGGGGGGCGGGGGGGGGTGGTTGTGCCAGTTCGCACCCTCGCCGGGGACGCCAGTGCAGATTTATAAACGAATGCGGGCAACGGCTGCTGAAAGGCCTCTTGGAACCTGTTGTACGGCCTGCGGTTCCAGAGATCACCACCAGGTGGCAGACAACGCCCACCTCAGAGAACAGGGCGCCCTCGATTTCCACGATTTCTGTCTTCGAGGGCCCTTGGCAACAACACCGCGGAAGGTGAAGGGTAGCCCTGATGTTTTTATTGCTAACAGCAACCAGCATTCACGGTACTAGCAGGAGCAATGCCATCATTTTAGCAACAAGTGACATTTGCTGTGTGACTATTTACTCACTCAAGGGCTTATTCTGTGCCCTGTTGGGGCCCTGGGGATGTGAAAATGGAAAACAACCCAAACATCCCGCCTCGGGGGGGAGAGGCAATAAACAAATACATAAGCCCAACACATAGCCTGTCAGGTGCACGCATGTACTAAGGAGACAGATAAGTAAGGGAGGAGGTATGCGTGCAGGGGTGGGGTCAGTGAGCGGGGTGGTTGGTTTACGGTCGAGGTCGGGGAGGAACTCGCTGAGGGCAATCTGGCAGAAGGGTGTGGAGGACAGACATAACGGGAAGTGCAAAGGCCCTGAGGCAGGCACCTGCGGCAGGATGAGGGGTGCTCAGTGTACTGGGGGGTGGGGGGGGCCCAGCGAGTGAGAAGAGGTAAGAGACGGCAGGGTGCGGGCCATGGAGGCTTTGCAGGCCATCCACAGGATCTGGACTTTTCCTCCGTGATAGATGAGAGCCATGGGAGAGAATATCAGATGCTCAGGGCCCCGGAGAGAGGGCTCCCTCCTCCCCACCCCCCAAGCCAGTAATTCACCCCTCCCCAGATATCTGTGGGCAGCCGGTGTCATACCACGGTGGGGGGGGGGGGGGCGCATACTTTAGGCCCTGGACGGGTTGGGATCCTGCTGCCCGGAAACCCCTGTGAGCAGCCTTCCCCTGGGAAACCAGGCATCTTCCAGAGGGCCCTTCCGGGTCACCCCTGCCTCCCTGTCTTCGAGCTACTTAACGATCCTGTAAACTGTTGCGAAATGTATAATACGGAAGCACCCTTGTTCGTAAACACGCATGAGAAAAGCGCCGAGCGGGGCTCGCTGGTGCAGCTGTGTCTGCGGCCGTCCCCACTGCAGGCCCCGCCGTGGTTCTTCCAGGTGTCTCTGGAACCTGCCGGAATGCCTCCCGGACTCCTCCTTGACTAATGAGCTGGGGGGAATCTTTAACACATCATCGTTTGACATCTGGGACAACCACCCGTCGTGCCGGTTCAGGTCCCCTCCACGGAGACTGCACCTTGCTCTGGGAGGTGAGCTGGATGCCCTTCTGCTTGGGAGGTGGCTCTCAGGAGGCTCTAAGCTCCCTGGGGTCCCACCCCCTCCTGCGTCCCCTTGTCCTTCCTCTGCTCTCCCCCCAGGCCTGAGGTCTCCGTGAGACAGAGGCCCCGCCAGGTTCACTCCTGGCCTCTCAGGAAGCAGCCCAGCCCCTGGTGGGCAATGGGGCTTGGGCTTGGGCAGACCTTGCAAGGCTGAGGAGGGACTTGGGGGGCCAGGAGGCTGCGCCATGACCTCCCTGCGTGCATCTATTTATTTTTTTAAGTGCATTTATTTTTGAGAGAGAGAGAGCGAGCATGAGCCTTGGAGGAACAGAGAGAGCAGGAAAGAGAGAATCCCAAGCAGGTTCCACACTGTGAGCACAGAGCCCGACGCGGGGCTCGAACTCAGGAACCGTGAGATCGTGACCCCCAGCCTCCAGCTGCTGACAGCTCAGAGCCCGGAGCCTGCTTCCGATTCTGGGTCTCCCTCTCTCTCTGCCCCTCCCCCGTTCATGCTCTGTCTCTCTCTGTCCCAAAAATAAATAAAAAAACATTGAAAACCAAAACAAAAAACCACCGCCACCACAACCAACCCCAGAAAATAACAAGCGTTGGCGTGGCTGTGGAGAAACTGCAACCTCATGTCCTGCTCGTGAGAACCTTCTGCGGACGACAGCACGGAGGTTCCCCAGACGCTGAAGAACAGAATTAGCGTGCGATCCGGCAACTCCTCTTCGGAGAGTAAACCCAAAAGAATTGCAATTTCAGGATCCTGGAGACACGTTCGCACACCCGTGCTCATCGCTGCGCGATTCACGACGGCCAGGGCGCAGAAGCAACCAAACGTCCACAGAGGGGTGGCTGGATGAACGAAACGGGGCTGGTGCGTGCTGGCGCGTTAGACTTCAAAAGGCCGGCACCGTGTGGGCCCTGGGAGCACAGAGGTCGTCAAAGTCTGCAGTTCGATTGGGGGCTATAGACGATTACGGGGGAGAGACATGGAAATAAACACATGAATGTCGGGCGTGGGCAAGCGCCGGGAGAAAAATGCAGCAGAGGAGGGGCGGTGGCCGGGGAAGACTTTTCAGGGGACACCTTGGATCTGTAGGAGGTGAGGGCACAGCTATGGGGAGAGCCTCTGGGCCGGTGGAACAGCAGGTGCGAAGTCCCGAAGCTCTCCTAGCAACACTCCTCCCTCCGGAGGATCGTCATCCTTATTTATAGCTTCCCGGTGCTATAATTAGATCCCCGTGAAGGCCATCAGGAGGTTATCACCTAAATATGCTGCTTTGGCCTAAGGACTATTTTGAGCTGAAGGCAATTGAGGCAGAAAGACTTCTCTGCTCTCCCCTTTTCTGCCTCAAAGCAGGACATAAATTTCCTGATGACGAAGGTGTCCCCTCCTGCCCCATTCCAGGGAGAGAAGAGGGACTCTAAGCCACCAGAGACAGAAGTTGAAACCAGGATGACTTTGCATACACAGACCTTATAACATAGTTCTCTTCTTCCATCAGTGCCCTACAGATGTCCCAGCCGCTTCCCCACAATTTAACCCTTTTACTTTTGCAAAAATGCTGTGTAAGTCTCAATTCTAACCATTTCTTTGAATTTCCCTTCTTTTCTGTGAACCCCCATGCGCATAAATATTAATAAAAAGCGTACATCTTTTCTTCTGTTATTCTGTCCTTTGTAGTTTAATTCACAGCCCCCAGGCACATAACAGAAGAGGGTAGAGGAAAAGCTTTTCCTCCCTCAACATTTTCAATTCGCTACCCTCAACACATTTTGGCTCTTATCATTCTAGAGTTTGGATGTATCATAATTTAACCAGTTCTGTACTGAAGCCTAGATTCTCCCCAGTGTTTTGTTATTACGAACACACAGCTCCAGATTGGGCAGGATTTGGTGATGTTCACAACAATCAGCACAACTCACCATCTGCCAGTGTTTGGGTTTCTTCTACAGTCAGCAAACACTGCCGCCAGAGCCAGTCAAGACGCGGAAAACAAAAAGCCTGAAATGGCTTACGTGTCACTAATTTTAGAACTCCTAAGTACAGTTATATGATGACTCATCCCACTTAAATTCAAAGCTGTTTAATGGGCCATCTGGTTCATCAGAATATGAAAGACTTTGCCCAGCAACCTAGAAAAGAACCCAAGAAGAAGATTAAAAAAAAAAAAACATTCTTAACCACTGAGGGGAAGTCCCTCTGAAATGTCAGCTGAGTGTTAGCTCCCTGAGGACAGGGATATGGTTGAATAAATAAACTGCATTTCATCTGGGCCTATTTTTCTGTAAAACAATGCCTTTAAAAAATTTTTTTTTAATTTATTCATATTTGAGAGACAGAGAATGGGCAGAGGAGAAGCAGAGAGAAAGGGAGACACAGAATCCGAAACAGGCTCCAGGCTCTGAGCTGTCAGCACAGAGCCCGACACGGGGCTCGGTGAGATCATGACCTAAGCCAAAGTCGGACGCTTAACCGACTGAGACACCCAGGTGCTCCTAAAAAAATTTTTTTAGTGTTTATTTAGAGAGAGAGAGAGAGAGAGAGAGAGCAAGCAGGGGAGGGGCAGAGAGAGAGAGGGAGGCAGAAAATCCCAAGCAGGCTCCACAATGCCAGCACAGAGCCCCACGCAGGGCTCGAACTCATGAACCATGAGACGGTGACCTGAGCCAAAATCAAGAGTCAGATATTTTTCTGACTGAGCCACCCAGGTGCCCCTGTCTTTTTTTCTGATTACGAAAGCAAAGCAACCCAAAGCACAAGTAACCGAAGAAAAATAGACAAATTAAGACTTTATCAAAATTAAAAGCTTTCGCACTTCAAAGGAAACGATAAGAAAGCGAGAAGAGATCCCGGGTAAAGGAGGGAAAATATTTGCAAATCACATATCTGACCAGGGTCTAATACTGAGAATCTATGAAGACCTTACAACTCAACAATACAAAGACAAATAACCCAACTAAAAATGGGCAAAGGACATAAATAGACCTTTCTGCAAAGAAGATGTACGAATGGCCAGTAGTTACGTGAAAAGATGCTCGACATCATTAAGCCGTCAAGTGCAAGTCAAAACCACAATAAGACGCCGTGTCTGCTCACGAGGACGGCTAGGATTAAAAGGCCTGACGATGGCGAGTGCTGGGGAAAACGTAGAGAAATTGGAGCCCTCACCCACTGCCTCTGGAAACGTAAAATTATGCAGTTACTTTTGAACACAGTGTGGCGTTTCCTCAAAGTGTTAAACGTACAGTCACCATATGATCCCCCAACTCCATTCCTGTATGTTTACCTGAGAAAAAGGAAAGAAAATGTCCACACAAAAACTTGTACATGGGGGCACCTGGGGGGCTCAGTCGGTTAAATGTCCGACTGCGGCTCAGGTCATGATCTTGCGGTTCGTGAGTTCAAGCCCCGCATTGGGCTCTCTGCTGACAGCTTGGAGTTTGGAGCCTCCTTCAGATTCTGTGTCTCCCTCTCTCTCTCTCTGCCCCACGCCTGCTCGCTCTATCTCTGTCTCTCTCTCTCTCTCTAAAAAATAGACAATAATAAAAAAAAAAAACTTGCACATGAATGCTCACAGCACTGTTATTCATAACAGCCAAAAAGCAGAAACAACTCAAATGCCCGTTACAAACGATACACAGATTCATAAAATGTGGTCCGTCCGTGACATTATTCGGCCATAGAAAGGAACGCAGCCTGACAGACGCTACAGAATGGATGGACCTGGAAAGCTATGCTGAGTGAAAGAAGCCAGGCGCAAATGACCACCTGGTACATGATCCCTGTTTGAGGGAAAAATTTCTCCTCCACCCTCTTAGGTTCTAGTCATGTGGGCCTGTGAATTAAACTAGCAAAAGATCGCTCAACAGGGGGAAAGGCATGCGATTCTTATTAATAGTTGCATGTACTGGAGTTCACAGGGAAAAAAGTGAAAGTCAGGGGCGAGTATCGACTTGGGGGTTAGATGCCATTTTAACAAAAGACAGAGAAGGTCTGAGCTCCGAGCAAGGCTCAGACGGGGATGTGCACCGGGGATTTATGGGGGAAACTGACGGAAGGTACAGGTCAGGCTAGTGAACTTTGTTCACGCAGACTCACCTCTATGCCAGCTCCGTCTCTGGGGATGGGCATCACTCCTCTTCTTGGTTTGGGAGAGGGGATGCCTTCACAAGGGACGGTCTGGGGAGCAGCCCAGGAAGTGCGGCTCGGTGACCGTTTCGCCAAAGTGTCTTGGTGGTCAGCTCAGCACCCCCTCCAGCAGCATCCTGAGGCCACCGCTGAAACTGGCAGCTTCCCGGGTGGTCAGCGTGTGGAGGGAACGGGAATGTCCCACAGGCTTCTGCTCGTCTCACTCGCCAAAAGCCATTCCACCGAAGTCATGGCTGCCCTTGACCCGCCCAGTGTCCCCTCCCCGCCCCTGCTCCCTGCTGACACACCGTCATCACCATCTACTCACATCCTCCCGTGAGCCAGGCTCACGGGCTCCACAAAGTTCATCCCATTGACCTCACCCCACAGCTCTTCCGGCAAAGAGCCCTGGGCTCTGGGTCGCCATCACTTCCTGCCTTGGGACCTGGGACTAGCGACCCACCTTCTCGAATCTGCCTTCCATCATGGCTGAAATGGAGGTGATGGCAGGGGCCCTCAGGACCTGCCCTGCCCCTCGCTCCTGCCTGCGTATCTTCATGCAGCCCAATCACGGTGGCTCCGTGCTTTCGGGCTTGAGGGGTGACCAGCCCCACGGACCGGGGTTCAGGTTCCCGGCTTGTTTGAGGGGCTCCAGGCCCCCGGGGGGAGGAGGTTCTACCTCATCTGTAGTTTCAACAATTTTTTAATAAGGGGGGGCACCTGGGGGGCTCAGTCGGTTGAGCGTCCGACTTCGGCTCGGGTCATGATCTCATGGTTCGTAGGTTTGAGCCCCGTGTCGGGCTCTGTGCTGACAGCTCGGAGCCTGGAGCCTGCTTCGGATTCTGTGCCTCCCTCTCTCTCTGTCCCTCCCCCGCCCTGCCCTGCTTGTGCTCTGTCTCTCTCTCAAAAATAAACATTAAAAAAAAAAGAATGACTGAAGCCCAGCCAGCAGCCACTCTTTGTAGAAACAAGGACAGGCTTGACGTGGCCACACCACCAGCACATTGCTGTTTCTGATCTGCTGTGGGGTAAAACTCCAGATGCCCCAGGGCCCCAGGCGTGTGATCCCATCCTAGTCACCAGGATTGAGGGTGATTAGCAAGTCTAAGGTCACACATCTGGAGCTTGTGTGAACGAGGCTTTGAACCAGGAGCTGATTCTAGATTCCAGTGGCCCTCCACTTAGGGGCGCCGGAATCAGCAAATAAAAGGCCTGGAGGCCCACTTAAATTTGAATTTCAGATGCTCAATGAATAATTTTTGGCATAAGTATATCCCATGCAATCTTTGAGATATACTTATGCTAAAAATGTATTCCTTATTCATCTGAAATTCTAATTTAACCAGGCATTTTGTATTGTTACCTGGCATCCTACTGCCACATGCCTGGCCCACCGCTGAGGAGAGAGTGGTAAGAAATGGGCTTCTTCCCACGGATTCAGGCCCCCGGGAAGTCAGAGCCTCATGAGCAGAAGGAGAAGGTTCTCAAAGTTTCCAGGTAGGAAAAACCCTTTAGTGTGGCCTGGAAGGCTGCATTCCTCTTGACCACAGCTCTCTGCTCTGAGAGCCTGTGGGGTCAACTCTATCCACCTCTGAATCTTTCACGTGAAAGGGGGTGTTGGGACAGGTGGTGGAGGTGGGTGTGTGAGGGGACATAGGGCAGCTGGGGCGGGAGGAGCCACCAGCCTCTGGGGACCAATTCCTGAGACCCCGAGCTTCCAGCCAGATGCAGGTTCTCCCCAGGTCTAAGAGCTGCTACCCTGGGGAGATTTAAAAAAAACAAAACCAAAAAAAACTATTTATTTATTGAGGTGCCTGGATGGCTCCATTGGTTAAGCATCTGACTCTTGATTTCAGCTCAGGTCATGATCTCATGGGTCATGGGATTGAGCCCCACGTCGGGCTCTGCACTGACAGCTCAGATGGGATTCTCTCTCTCTCTGCCCCTCCCTTGCTCGCACACACCCTCTCTCTCTCTCTCTGTCTTAAAATAAATAAACTCTAAAAAAAATCTTTATTTAAGTCATTTCTACACCCAACATGGGGCTTGAACTCACAACCTCAAGATCAAGAGTTACATGCTCTACGGACTGAGTCAGCCAGGTGCCCCAAGAGAGCTCCCTATCTTAACTGATTCCCTGCCCAATCCCCTCGGCCCAGCTTTTTATCTTATCTTATCTTATCTTATCTTATCATCTTATCTGTCTTTTTTTGCAGTTTGGGGGAATTTTCCAAGTACACCCTCTCCTGGCCAAGGAAATTCCTATCTGCCCTTCTGAGTCATGACCTTAAACGTTATTCATTCATTCAACATTTATTTCTCTCATGGTCCTGGAGGCCAGAGGTCCAGACCCAAGGAGTCAGCAGGGCCGTGCTCTCTCTGCAGGCTCCCTGGGAGAATCTGTCCCATTTTCTGGTGGTTGCGGGAAATCCTTGTTGTTCCCTGGCTCGTAGATAGGCGCTCCAATCTTCTCTACCTCACATGGTGGTCTCCTCCCTGGGTCTCTTTCCCTTGCTTTTGTTTTTGTTTTGGAGGGGGACAGAGAGAGAGAGAAGAGAGGGAATCCCAAGAAGGCTCCATGCTGTCAGCACAGAGCCCACGAACCAGGAGATCATGACCTGAACCGAAATCAAGAGGCAGATGCTCAACCGACTGAGCCACCAGGTGCCCCTCTGGTCCCCATTTTACAGGGACACCAGGCAGGTTGAATCAAGGGCCCACCCTACTCACTAGGACCCCATCTTCACTTACAACCCAATGGCATCTGCCCAGACTCTGTTTTCAACGTCACAAGTTCTCAAGGTCACAAGTGCCGGGAACTAGGATCACAACATATCTTCTTGGGAAACGGAATTCAACTCACAACACACTTTCTCTGAGAAAAAGTAAACTTTATTGGAATTTTAATTGGAATTGTATTCAATTTATATGACAATTTTTTTACCTGTTCTTACTCAAACACATGGCACGTCTCCTTCTTTGTTCCTATTTTGTGGAATGTCTTATTTTTATGTATTTATCTTGAACCCAGCCACCTAAACAAAATCTCTCTTTTTTTAAGTGTTTATTTATTTTGAGAGAGAGAGAGAGTAGCAGCAGGGCAGGGGAAGAGAGAGAAAGAGAGAGAGAGAGAATCCCAAGCAGGCTCTGCACTGTCAGCACAGAGCCCGACGCGGGGCTCGAACCCGTGAACCCTGAGATCATGACCTGAGGCGATACCAAGAGCCGACGCTCAACCGACTGAGCCACCAGGCGGCCCCCCACATGGTAGTGTTAAGTGAGGAGAATAAGACGTGCGGATGAGGAATGGAATCTCGGTCTGGGAAAAGCATGAGGAAGAAGGCAGTAAGTGCGGATGAGGGCACACGTGAGCCGTGATTCTACGGTCACAGGGAGGGACAGAATGTTAGATTGCCTGGCGGGGCCGCTTCCAGGCTCGGGGGTCAACGTGGAGGCAAGAGGGGAGGAGGGCCGAAGGCATTCAAGCAAGAAAAGAAGAAAGACTCTCCCCCAAATCCAAAATCGTTATGGCACAGCCACGTTTAGGCAAGCGCACACATACAAATGTGTATATTTACATTTATATTTGCTGGGCATGTTCAGAGGAACTTAATTTTTTAAGTCAACACAAAAACAGAAGAGTTCGCGGGAGATGGGGGCCCGAAGCTCACCTCCTCCCACGGAGACAACCGGCTTGACACCCTCATCCGCGTGAATCCCTGGGGAGACGCCGCCCCGAAGCCTGATAGAAACGCTGACGGCAGAGAAGAGGCCGCACCGAGGAGGTTTTATTGAAGTACGACTCACAAATACAATCGAACGTAGTTAAGGCAAAAACTTAACGCAAAAACAAGCGAGGAGCTCAGACTCGGCCGGTGTGGCTTTCGAAGCCGGGCCCCGGTGCGGAGACACGGCCCAGGCCTGGAGGACGCCCGGCAAGGACCTCTGGCTCCTGGTGAGAGGAAACGGTCGTGTTTGGGGGGTTACTCGCCGGCATCCGTGTCCGTTTCATGGCAGAGCCCACTTTGCCCCGGGGAGCCACAGCCGGCCCCTCGCCGCCCCCGCCCACACCCGCACTGTGCATCTTCTTGGTGGCACCATCCTCACACTCTGCCCTGCCGTGGCAACGGCAGCCGAGCGCCCGGGCGGCCAGGCTGGGGCTCCCCTCCAACTCTGACTCTCGAGTCCAAGGCCCAACATGTTGGCTGCTCACGGAGCCTGGAGCCCGCAGACGACACGGCCCGGAACCCTGACACCTTGGCCGACGTCCTGCCTAAGGCCAGCTAGTGAAGTTTTCCTTTGATATTTTTTAGCCTTCCAAATACATTCCTTTCTGGCCTAAATCAACCAGAGACCATTTCTGCTGACGAAGAGCCGTGTGTGTGTGTCTGTGTGTGTGTATGTGTGTGTATGTGTGTGTGTGTGTGTGCGTGTGTGTGTGTGTGTTTAAACCACATCTAAAATCCTTCCACTGCCTTGAGCACTTTGCACAACACCGGTGGCTCGGTTGGTTGAGCGTCCGACTTTGGCTCAGGTCATGATCTCACCCTCCGTGAGTTCAAGCCCTGCATCAGGCTCTGTGCTGACAGCTCGGAGCCTGGAGCCTGCTTCCGATTCTGTCTCCCTCTCTGTCTGCCCCTCCCCTGCTCATGCTCTGTCTCTTTCTGTCTCTCCCCCAAATAAATAAATATTAAAAAAAATTTTTTTAAAGGAAGGTGACGGGCACCTGGGTGGTTCAGTCGGTTAAGCGTCCGACTTTGGCTCAGGTCAGGATCTCACGGTTTGTGAGTTCAAGCCCCGCGTCAGGCGCTGTGCCGACAGCTTGGAGCCTGGAGCCTGCTTTGGATTCTGTGTCTCCCTCTCTCTCTGCCCCTCCCCTGCTTGCACTCCGTCTCTCTCTCTCTCTCTCTCTCTCTAGAAATAAATAAACAGTAAAAAGAATCTTTTTTAAAGAAAGACGAAGAAGTTCAAATGGGGGTAGGCATGCGGCTAAGTTATCAAATGATGTCCGCAGGGTCTCTTTCTTTCTGTCTTGCTGGCTTCACTTTCTCGACGCCCTTCTCAGACAGGTCCCCCTGTGCTTGCAAGCTGGCTCCCAGGAGCCCCTGGGGCCACAGCCCCGGAGGCTTTCCTTCGACTTCCTCGTCAAATGTCTCCTGACCTCTCCTTGGCCCTTTCTAGATCATCTGCCCATCCCGGACCCATCACTGCAGCTAAGGTGCTGCAGACTGCTGAATGGCCGAGCCCGAGGTCCCATGCCCCATCCTTCCTCTGGGTGGGTAAACTTGGGGAGGCACCTGTCGGGGGTTGGGGAGAGAACCGGGGGGCGCTCCTCTTTAGGGGAAGAATGAATGGAAATTGGAGCAGGGGAACACCGAACGCTGTCTTTATGGGAATGTACATGACAGCTTGAATCGGTGGGGTTCAGGGTCAGGTGGGTGGGACCAGATCCCAGAGGGCTCAAAGGGTGACTTTGACCAGATCCCAGAGGACTCGAAGGGTGACAGGCTTGCTGCTTAGAGGCAGCTGGGGAATATGAATCAGCGTCCCAGAGGGAGTAAGTCACATCCAAGGTCGCCTGGCCCCAGATCTAAGCTTCTTCCCATGAAGGGACACCTGCCAGAACTCCCTGGCTCACGTGGTTGGGCGACTGGCGGTTTCTGTCTCTCAGTCCATTCTCTCATTTTTTTTTAAGTTTATTTATTTATGTTGGGGGGGAGGGGCAGAGAGAGGGGGAGAGAATCCCAAGCAGGCCGTGTGCTGTCAGTGCAGAGCCCGACATGGAGCCCAAACCCACAAACCGTGAGCTCAGGATTGGAGCCCAACTGAGGCGTCGGATGCTTAACCGACTGAGCCACCCCGGCGCTCCCTTCTCTCATTTTGATGATGATGAGGGTTCGGATTCTTCGAGGAGGTTGCTGGTCCTGAGTTCCTTCCTTCAACAGGCTCCTAATCCACCCGATATACTTAGAGGTCCACACACTTTTCCTTTAATTGGCCAGAAATAGTAAATATTTGGGGCTCTGTGGGCATATGGTCTCTGTGACAACTGCTCAACTCTGCTGTTGCGGTGACAGCGCCCACATTATTTACATATTGCCTGTGGCTGCTTTTGAGACCATATGGACCGCAACGCCTAAAATTTCTATCTGGCCCGTTACAGAGTTTGCCAAGCTCGTCCTGTACTATGAATATCTTTCAAGTCAATCCATACCCTTCCTTCCCACACTTTTTAATGACTGTATTTTGCTTCCCTTCCACCAACGTTTCCAAAGCTCCTCTACTGAGGCCGTTCGTTTCCCTGGCAAAACGTCCTGGGAACTGAGTCTGCCAGGGGAAGCTCCCTTCTGAGCTTGGGAAGCGACGGGTAGCCTAGCCCTGGTGTCTAAGCTCTGACGGGCTGAAAAGGGGGCATTTTCCGAGTCACTTCTCATGACTCTGATCTCCTCTGGATCTTTTTGCAACGTTGCAAACCCACAAGTTAAGCCCCCTGCTGAGGAACACCCGCTGACCCTGACCTGATAGTCTAGGACGGTCCCTCGGTTCCCCGAAACATGGTCTCATTCACACCGAGCTATTTTTCAGCAGTATACAAGGAGCATCTTGAAATCTTTCCCTCCCCCGCTTAATTGCAGCTTAAACTTTGTCTTATTGGGGGGGAAGGATTCCCTGCTTGCTGGGTAACGCTGTACATCAAGCCGGGCTGGGGGTCTTCCCGCTGGATCAACGGAGAGGACTTGAGACGGAGCCTTGAGCCAGGTTCTCTGGTTCCAAGCACTCTCCAGATCCTTCTGTGGGTTTTCTTTTCTCAGGCAGAAACTCTGCCTGGATTTGCAGATGACATGGGGCTCTTTGTCACCCGAGTTCCCTCAGGAACCCCTGAAGAAGTCAATCATTTGAAAAGTGTTGCCTCCTAGGCTTTTCCTTTTTTATAAAAGAGGAATTATAGTCTTTGCTCCCTATAAGCTTGGATTTCTGCCAGGTTTTCTTGGTAGTATTTTTCACTTGATCAATATGAACCTGAGCCAGGAGGGTGTTTCATGTACCAATAGTGGAGTTTGAAAAGCCAACCATCTCAAGCCTGGTTGTATCCCTGGGTTTATCACGTTCAACACTCCAAATGCACATGTCACTTTCCAACCAACTTTCAGATGAATTGGAAAAGCCAGAAAGAAATAAGAGGCAATCAGTCTGCTCATTTTTCAAATTGATAGGACTTCCTTCAAAAAAGAAAAATTCTGGGGGCACCTGGGGGGGGCTCAGTTGGTTGAGCATCTGACTTTGGCTCAGGTCACAATCTCGTGGTTGACGAGTTCGAGCCCCGCATGGGGCTCTGTGCTGATGGCTTGGAGCCTGGAGCCTGCTTCAAATTCTGTGTCTCCCTCTCTCTCTGCCCCTCTCCCACTCATGCTCTGTGTCTCTCTGTCTCAAAAATAAACATTAAAAAAAATTTTTTTTTAAATTCTGGACTTTGAAGTTTATTTGAAATTTACTTGAAATTCTTTATTTTCTTATTATGAAATGATCCATGGCCATTAGAGAATTGAGAAATCTTAGCCTGGACACATGTGCTGTCTTGTCTTAGCCAGCAGCCCATGTTCAAAGAGGTACATATAAGCAACTCTCTATAGGAGAGACTCCTCCAGCCCTCAGCCCGACTGGGCTCTACAGGTTGTCCAGTCAACATCCATTCTCTTCCCCCTTCCCTAAGAGACCCTTGGTTTTGTTCTGGCATCCACTCTGGAACAAGTATTTTTTTTTTAAGTTTATTTACTTACTTTGAGAGAGAGAAAGAGCAAAAGTGGGGACGGGGCAGAGAGAGAGGAAGAGAGAGAGAGAATGCCAAGCAGACTTCACACTGTCAGCACAGAGCCCGACTCGGGGCCTAATCCCAAGAACCAGGAGATCATGACCCGAGCCGAAGTCGGATGCTTAACCGACGGAGCCGCCCAGGCACCCCTCTGGACGAGTGTTTTGAGGGGGGGTTATCAATTTGAGATTAATTTGTCATGGTGGCCATTTCCCTCCCATCAGGTGGCTTGGGCCCGGGGAAGGGACGCAACTATGGGCGATGAGGTAAGAAGGCAGCTATCTGCTGAGGGGCTCCTCCTGGAGAAGGTTTCCTTCCTCCTAAGTGAGACGCACAGAAGGAAATGCCCTTCTGCTGTTCTTTCGGGAGACTAGACAGGACACTTGCAACCACGATGGCCGGCTTGCCCTCAACCTGAGAAGGAAGAGCACGTGGGGAAGAAAATGGAGCCCAGAGAATCAGAAATAGAGCAGGTGCCCCCAGTGCCTCGTGCCTGCCGCGCCCCTGCAGAAGACGCTCCCAAATTCTAAGCCAGGCCGACTTGTGATTCTGTCACTGTGTGCGAACCGAGTAGCTCGTGTGTGTGCGCACACGCGTGTGCGTGGTATGTCGTCGAAGCGGACCGACCGGGCCCCGCGAGGACCATTCCTGCAGTCGAATAAAGACGGGCTCCTTTAACTGCTGCTGCAAGGACCAGAGGAGGCTTCGGGAGATTCTAGGAAAAGGGGGCTGGGGGGAGTTGGAGCTTGCCCTGGAAGATTCTAAGGAGGGATGTGAGAAACAGGCTGGTTCCGCCCCCCGGGCACTGCCGAAACGCTGGGCCATTTGGCATCTATGTTAACAAGTGAAGCAGGACCAGATTGGAGCAAAGCAGGGTCGGATCGGAGGCTGATGAGTTCGCAGTTACTCACGAGAGAGGAGAGGGCTGTTTCATTATCTTTATGGTGTCTCTGTGGCCTCGTCCGAGACCTGCTCCGCGTGCCGTCTATGGTGTGGTGGAAACACGGTGGCCTGGTCGCCAGCGAGGCCCCTCTCACTTCCCCGGGCTGTGAGGGAAATACAGAAAATATAGATACAAAACCTGAACAGGGGCGCCTGGATGGCTCAGTCGGTTGAGCATCTGACTCTTGATTTTGGCTCAGGTCATGATCCTGGGGTTGTGGGATCGAGCCCTGCGTCAGGCTCTGTGCTGAGCGTGGAGATTCTCTCTCATTCTCTCTCTCCCTCTGCCCTTCTCCCCTGCTCACTCTCTCTCTCTCTCTCTAAATAAATGAATAAGTAAATAAATAAATAAAACCAAACTTGAATAAAAAGTTGGGCCCCATATCATCCATTCTCCATGTCATGTGACATTCAAAAAAATGTTTTTAATGTTTATTTATTTTTGAGAGAGAGATAGAGAGAGAGAGAGAGAGACAGAGTACAAGCGGGGGAGGGGCAGAGAGAGAGGGAGACACAGACTCCGAGGCCGGGTCCAGGCTCCGAGCTGTCAGCACAGAGCTGGATGTGGGGCTCGAACTCACAAGCAGTGAGATGGTGACCTGAGCTGAAGTCGGCTGCTCAACCGACCGAGCCACCCAGGGGCCCCAAGGTGACACTGAAAGACACAGAGTCTCCTAAGACTCATTAAAAACAGCCGATATATTATTTCTTGTCAGTGCAAAGTGTGCCCGAGAAGCAACCCGCGTAAATCAACCTGCATGCAAACGTTTTAAAATTATTATTCAATAAAACGCGAACGAGGAGGAGACACAGCGTGTTCTGGGATATACGGATATTCAGTGCCTGATAAGAAAACTATTCTGCCAGCTGATGGAACTCTTCGCCTTATATCTAGGCTTCTTTGTATCATAAATTCCAAATTCCCGGGTCAACCCAGGCAGGCTGCACGAAAACCACTTTTTTTTCATGTTGCTGATGAAAACTTCTGGATTCCCACTTCCTTCCTCGCCTGAGACTCTGCTTCAGCAACTCTCACCTGGGAACCTGTGTTTTCTCACACGCTCACGAGGTGATGCTGCTTACAACAGGACAGGGGGTGGGCCCAGACGGAGTGCCAAGGTTCCACCTCTCGATCTTTCCGGGTCTCTACCTCAAAGTCACATCCCCTTTTCCTCCCGTTTCAAGAAATTTGACGGGCTTCACTTGGCTCACATGTCCCAGCCCTGGGCCGTTCCCCGTGGCTGGTGACATGGGGCGCCACAATTGGCCGGATCCGGGTCGTCCGCTCCTCTCCCAGACCAAGCGATCCTGAGAGGGGGTGGTGTGACCGACAGCTATGCTGAACCGAACGATGGACTCAGGCGCAAGTGTTTCCTCGCAGGAAGTGCTGGGGGCCATGCTGGGCATGCCATTCCCAGAATGCCTGAGTCTTATTTTAGGTCAAGAGGCGAAGGCAAACTAACAGTCGGCTTCCTTAGTATTCGCTGGGCTTTGGGCGAAACTCGAAAGCGGACTGTATCTCTTGGCTTAGAGGTGAAGAGGGAGGGGTCGCTTGCCAACGGCCAGCCAACTGTCACCCGGGCACCAGGGGGCATCGTGCCCAGAGATGACCCAGCCAGGCCAAGAGCTTGAAGGCTGGACCTCCTCGTGGTCAGAGCTGCCACCGGGAGTGACAGCGGCCTTCTCCTCGGTGGTGTTAGAATTTGACCCAATCAGATTCCTGTCTTCCTCCCCGAAGGACAGGTAAGAGGAACAAGATTCTAAGCCGAAAGATCCCAGCGAAGGGCTCTGCTGGGCTCAGCTTGGGTCCGGTGGGGCCTCCCGCCCGGAGGGTTCCAGGTACACAAACAACACTCCCAAATACCTCCTCACTCATGTTGAGACGCTGTGGCATAATAACTATGTATTTGGTCTCTGCCCCTATTTCCAGGCTCAGAGCTCCTGAAATCCTTGGAATGTCCAAAGTCGTGTGTCTTTTTGTACGCTAATGAGATGACTGGAGGTTGGGGCTCCCTTGCCAAGGGAACCAACCTCCTGCTTAGGGGGCTTTCAGCCCCTCCCACGGACCCTTAGGGAGCAGAGAGGGGCTGGAAGCTGAGTTAATCCCTAAAGGCCAATGAGTTACTCAGTCTTGTCTATGTAACGGGCCCTCTGTAAACAGCCCTGAACGGCAGGCTTCAGGGAGCTCCCGGGCTGGTGAACAGATGGACGGTACTGGCGGGATGGCAGGTCTGGAGAGAACACCAAAGCTCTGTGCCCTTTCCGCCATACCCCGCCCTAGACATATTTGCCCTCTGGCTGTCTCAGAGTTGTGTCCTTCATGATAAACTAGTAATTTAGTAACTGCACGGGTTTCCTGAGTTCCTTGAGCCTTCTGGCAAATTACGGAAGGCAAAGAGTGGGTCATGGGAATCCCAGTTTATAGCTACTTGGTCAGAGATCCTGGATGCCCAGCATCTGAAGTGGGGAGGGAGACTTACAGGGCTGGGCCCTTAACCCGGGGCGGCGGGGGAGGGGTCTGCACTAATTCTGGGAGGGAGCGTCATAATTGAATTGGATCGTGGAGCACCCAACCGATGTCCAGGGGTTGGAGATTGGTTGGTGTGGGAACCCCCACACTGCCATATATCTGGTGTAAGTCGAGTGTAGTACTAGGAGAAAAAACTATGTTTTTAGTTTTTATTTTTTTCATTTTGGATGCTCTTCTCTTCCCCTCCTTTAAAAGTATTAAAGCCTTTAATTTAATAGAAGAACGAAATCTTTCAAAGGGTTTTGCAGTAAGGATGGCAACAGGGGTGAAAGCCAACAGAGCAAAGAGAATGAAATTATACTCAGTGAGGCAAACTTGGCTCATCTTTGGTCCCCATTTTATTCGTGTGCAGCTAAAAAGACAGCTTTGCCCGAGTGGTGACCTAGAAATGTGGCTACTATCTTTTATTATTTTCTTTTTGCTGTTCAGGAGGTTAAGGTTTCTCCAAAGAGTATCTTCAGATAGCTCCTGCTTTGATCCAAAATGATTTTAATTAAAATAACCACAACAGGGACACCTGGCTGGCCCAGTCGGTAGAGCATGGGACTCTTGATCTCAGGGTTGTGAGTTCGAGCCCCATGTTGGGTGTGGAACCTACGTAAGGTAAAATAAAATAAATTTTTTAAAATGTTTATGGGAATGCAAGCTGGTGCAGCCACTCTGGAAAACAGTATGGAGGTTCCTCAAAGATTAAAAACAGAACTACCCTACGACCCACCAATTGCACTACTAGGCCTTTATCCACGAGATACAGGGGTGCTGTTTCCAAGGGACACATGCACCCCCATGTTTATAGCAGCACGATCAACAGTAGCCAAAGTATGGAAAGAGCCCACATGTCCATCGATGGATGAATGGATAAAGAAGATGTGGTCTATATATACAATGGAGTATTACCCGGCGATCAAAAAGAATGAAATCTTGCCATTTGCAACTACGTGGATGGAACTGGAGGGTATTATGCTAAGTGAAATGAGTCAGTCAGAGAAAGACAAAAATCCTATGACTTCACTCATAGGAGGACTTTGAGAGACAAAACAGATGAACATAAGGGAAGGGAAACAAAAATAATATAAAAACAAGGAGGGGGACAAAACAGAAGAGACTCATAAATATGGAGAACAAAGTGATGGTTACAGGAGGGGTTGTGGGAAGGGGGATGGGCTAAATGGGGAAGGGGCACTAAGGAATCCACTCCTGAAATCATTGTTGCACTATATGCTAACTAACTTGGGTGTAAATTTTTAAAAAAATAAAAATCTAAATAAAGAAAGAAAAGAAAAATAAACAAATAAAAACGTTTATTTATGTTTGAAAGAGAGAGAGTGGAAGCAGGGGAGGGACAGAGAGAGAGGGAGACACAGAATCCAAAGCAGGCTCCAGGCTCTGAGCTGTCAGCACAGAGCCCGATGAAGATAAAGTAAAATAAAGTAAAGTAAAGTAAAATAAAAATAAAATAATATAAAATAAAAAATAACCATAACAACCAAAAAGAAAAAAAAAATAGAGCAACGGCTTGTGAAATTCTGCAGGAAGGAGAAAGAGGGTTAGGAGTGGAAATCCACTTGAAATGGAGACATTTGGTTTGAAGCAGAGTCTAAGGAGGCTCACCCTTTTTATTCAGATTATATGCTTATTTGGACTGCCTTGATATTGGGGTGCTGATGGCGATGGGGGGTGAGATGACCCCCAAATTGCAATGGCCAAACAGAACACAGCACTTCCATTTTCTGCGTACTTTGTGAATACGAGCCCATCTGAACCTTACAACAAGCCCGTAAGGTAGGTCCTTGCAACCCTCTGCAGATCCCACAGCGAGTAGGGTTCCTGCAACCGCGATGCCACCCTGCCTCCCTGCCTTGGGAGACGCTCAGGTTCTGGATTTGCGGCTCACTGCCGGGCAAGCCCGGGCGTTTATCTTCTTTGAGCCTTGGGTCCCCACCTGCAGAACAAGGGTGGTTCGGAGCTGTTGGGACGCACGTAGAGCAGCTGACCTCGGTGCCCACGGAGGGCAGTCGTGAGAGCTGTTCCCGACTTATGGTTCCAGCTGACTTACGCAGGCTTTGTGCCAGGACTCCCCTAGTGCTGCCCTCCGAGTGAGCCCGGTTGGGGACGAGGCTCCTTCGTGCCAGAGAGCAGCAGCCCGAGCCTCAGCCTGGGAGGACGCGATGAGCCATTCAGTAACTTCTCCCCTTGACGCTGCTCGACGTTAAGGGGGCACCTGGGTGGCTCAGTGGGTTAAGTGTCCCACTCTTGATTTTGACTCAGGGCGTGATCCTCCCGGTTCGTGGGTTCTAGGCCCTCTACACAGCACAGAGCCTGCTTGGGATCCTCTCTCTCCCTCTCCCTCTGCCCCTCCCCTGTGCACGCCCTCCCTCTCAAAATAAACTAAAAAAAAAAAAAAAAAAAAGCTCATCGACATTAAGGAATCTTCCTCTTTCTCTCCTCTTTCTTCCTTCCCACCTCCCCACTTCCCTCCCTTCCTTTTTCTTTACGCTAAGTCATGGACGCCTGAGTAGGTAAGGAAGCAGGAGGGGCGGCGTGAGGCTTGTGGGCTGCCCAGGATTAAGAGAAGATTAGGGCCCTGTGTCAATTACTCATCTCCGCTCTGCAGAGACAAGACCTGAGGTATTGCCGAAGAATTCCCTTGGTAACGACTTTCTCCGAGCCCTGTTTGGATCGCCTCGGGCTGGGTGGAGCTCCCCCTGCACGCAGGCTTCAGGCTTCCGGGGAAGGGAGCCCATGGCTGCCAACCCCGGTGCGGGGGAGCCAGGGCATTTGCATTGGGTTGGGTCCGCACTCCAGGGCCAAGTCGACTCCCCTCCCGGGCCAGTTGCCTCAGACCTTGGAGACAAGCCGCATCCTGCCCAGAGACTCGCTCCCCGGTTCCAGCGCCCAGGGGTGTGGTCCTGTGGTCACCCCTCCTGCCCCTCCCTGTGTGTTCCCTTCCCTTGTCTCTCCTGGTTTATGGAGGAAACATACAAGCCGCTCTTACACAAGGCCAGTCGCTTGGCCCCGGGCCCGCCCTTTCCAACCCGCTCCAGGACTTCAAGCCTTTAATTCTCTCTCCACCTCGCCTCCTGACTTATCCATCCCTCCCTCTCCTACCGCCTCATCAGCCACGGAGCTGCTCCCACACTAACAAGGGCAGAAACCCTCTGACCTCTGTGCGCCCGGCCAGCGTCCATCCACACTCCTCTGCTTCCCTTCAGAAGCGAGCTTGTCTACACCCACCGCCGCTGTTTCCTCAACTCCCACCCTTCTCCTGCCCACTTAGCCCCCCGAACTCGCCCCTGCCAGGGCCACCGGTCTCATGAATGCCTTCAGGTCCTCTGTCATGGGGCTTCTTAGGTGCATTTGACCCAGCCGACCACGGTCTCCTTCCCGAAACTCCTTCCCTGCTTTCCTGCCTCCTCCCCTGCCTTCACCACTGCCTCCTCCCCTGCCGGCCCTCTCGATGCTGGCTTCTGCAGGGCCGGTCTCTGGTGGCTCTCCCCCGGGATCTAGGGGCTGGGGGTCCCGTCTTGCTGTCCCCTCACAACCGACTGCCCGCTGGACACCCTCCAGGAACATCCCTGGGGCATCCCACGCTTCACGTGTCCAGAACAAAGCTTTCCGCTGTCTTCCGCTCGTTTCCACCCCAGGATTCCTCACCTGCAGGACAGGTGGCTGGAGCCGCATCCCTGGGGTCCTGCCCCGAAACCCTCCACCTCCAACTCCCATCCTGATGTGCAGATGCCCCTCCGGTCCCACCTCTTCACCCCCACTTGGCTACCCTAGGCCAGGCCCCCAGCAGCTCCCACCTGTAGCCATGTCCTACGTGACTGCCAGCCTTGGCTTCTGAGCCTTCTGAGCTGCTGCTGAGATCTTTCTAGAACGAAAGTTGAATCAGGTCAGTCCTTTGCTTAAAACCATTTCATGCTCTTTACTGCTCCTAAGGTGAAGTCTGGCATCCTTAAGACTTTACACTGCCCCTCCCTGCCTCTCTCACCTTCAGGGCTGCCCCACTCCCCCCCACACCCCCCACCCCCAACCCCCGGGCAGGGCACCCTCCTCGTCCCAGATACGGGGACAGGTGCTCAGGTCCTGGAATGTTCTTCCCTTCCAGGCCTTCGTACTTGATGCTTCTTTCTTGGGTACCCTTCCCTACCCTGCCCTACTCCCCACGTCTGGTTAGCTCCTACTTATCCCTCTGTCCTTGTCTTGGCTTAGATGTCATTTCCTCCAGGAAGCCTTCTCTGACTCATCCTCTGAAAACAAAACAAAATCCAATCAGGCTAAAAAACTGAGTCATAATCTCTCTCTTCCCTCAGGAGAGATCAAGAAAGCCGGGTTTGCATAAACAAACACACCATTTTTACATTTTTACTTGACTTCTTTGTTACAGCTTAGTGGAAAGGAGTAAGGATCGCATCTAAATATAAATAATTACATAGCACTAGAAACACCCAAAAGTCTACTGATACGTGACTAATGTGATCAGCTGATTGGGACAGGTCATCAATAAATGAAATACTCAAAGCAGAGACTTGATTAATGAAATTATACTTTGCTCACATAAAAAGACGCTTACCTGGGTTTTATAGAAACCAGGTTTTTCCTTTTTCCCCGACGGGTGGTCTTTTGTTCCAATGACGTGTTATAGAATTGGTTTCTGCCTTTCGCATATGAAATCACACTAACGCCACCTTCTGGAATTTTCAATACATCCTTGGCTAATTCTGTTGCCTTTACATTATTATTACCATTATTGATACTTGGGATGCCTCGAGGTGTCTAATGAAATAGGAGGCTGGCTGTGGCAATTTTCGATGCCCTGTGGCTTCACTGTTACTTGAACTGCAAGCGTTTGGCACTTAGCAGAGGCTGGATCAATACCGATGAACTGATGAACAATGGAACGATCGAGCGAACGAACGAGGGAATGAATGAAATGGCTCCCAAATAGGAGTTGCAGGCTTTACATTATCGACCTCCAGCCAATTCCAGCAGCACAAACAGACCAGGTGTGGCACCCACTCTCCGAGCCGTGGGGCCATCGAGTGACAGGAAGCAGGGTTCCTGGAGCCACCACAGCCCCTTCTCCGAAGGTGTCGGTTGAGCTGGCTGAGAAAGTGTCGGAGGAGGGACAAGGGGCCGGGTCTTACCTGAACTTATGAATTTTATTCTCAGTATGGTGAGAAGCCCCTTGGAAATTAAACATACCACCTGATCTGATTTCCTTCTTTTTTGTTGGTTGCAAGCCTCTGGAAAGCCGGATCCAGGCCCGGAGACAGAAAGTAAATGATCAGCTGAGAGTGTCACACACATTTGTGATACCGGATGACCCACCCGCTGCCACCAGTAATGGCAATGCCTTGAGTCAGCTTGCCATCTTGTGGTCAAACCTAGGGACCACACACTTCCCATCCTGCACTCCAGGGCCCCTGGAATGGAGGAGTCAGGATTTGGACCCCGGTCCGCGGCCCCACCGGAGTCTGGGGTCTAAAGGTCTATGTTCAAGTCTTGGTTTTACCATCCCCAGACATATAACCAAAGAGGATTCAGGTTCCTTTTTTTTTCCCCCAATGTTTAATTGGAGAGGGGGCAGAGAGAGAGAGAGAGAGAGAGAGAGAGGAAGAGAGAATCCCAAGCTATCCATGCTATCAGAGCACAGCCTGACACAGGGCTCAAACTCACAAACGGTGAGATCGTGACCTGAGCCGAAACCGAGAGTCGGTTGCTTGACTGACTGAGCCGCCCAGGCCCCACTCAGGTTTCTTATCTGAATTGTGGGAACTGCCACCCTCTCTTGTCTCCCTGTAAAGACCCAGTGAGAAATAGATTCTTGTTATCAGAGGCTTTTATAAGCTCTCCTGGTTTGGTAGCTGGATATGGTTTTTCTGAGGATGAAATTCCAGCATCTTTCTTCAGTGTTACCTTAAAACGAGAAAGTAAGATGCCTCGGTGGTTTGGATGTTTTGCACCGGAAGGGTCTTGGGGGGCATTAGGGTGACCTTATTTTAGAGACGAAGGAAGAAACAGCCTCACGAAGAGAGGGAAGCAGAAGTCAAGACTTTTCAAGGCTGCCGCCACTTCAGGATGTGGGTTTGCTGCTCCGCTGGCTTCAGGCAAGTTCGCTGGGCGGGGACAGAAGGCCCCAGGTGGGCACCCAGAATGGGGTTCGGGAACCAGGCCGGAGAGGACAGACATCATGGAGATCGTGGCCCTTCGGGGGCCGAGTCCGTCTTTGGGCCGTGGAAGAGGCGTCCGGAGAACCTGCAAGCGTGAGTGGGGCTCCTGGCTCCCAGCTGTGCAGAATTTCTGGCATTTAGGGAAAACTCCTGCCCCACACTGGTCACTTTGCATCATGTTACAGAAGAGGAAAGTGAGACGCGGCTGGAGGCAGGGGCAGCCCAGGGCACTCTGTGGTTTCAGTGGCTTCTCCATCCCAGCAAACTGTGTGGCTGCCGTTGTGACCCTTTGTCTAATTCTGACCCTTTTTCTTAGAGGGCTCGTGGCACAAGGCACTCTATAAACACTTTTTGAATGTTTATTTTTATTTTTGAGAGAGAGAGACACAGCACGAGCAGGGGAGGAGCAGAGAGAGGAGGGGGCACAGAATCCAAAGCAGGCTCCAGACTCCGAGACATCAGCACAGAGCCTGATGCGGGGCTCAAACCCAAGAACCAGGAGATCATGACCTGAGCCCAAGTCAGGTGCTCAACCAACTGAGCCACCCAGGCACCCCAAACAAGGCACCTTATAACCTTATTATCCTGTTAAACCTTCCCAGCAGCCTTGCGAATAGGTTTATTCCCATTTTACCGATGAGGAAGCTGAGGCTCAGGGAAATGTCGTGAGGTGCACAAGACTAGTGAGTGGTGGGTCCAGAAAGGAACCCTTCTCTGCCTAACTCTAGAAACTGGGTTCATGTTCACTAAAGTGTACAGCGAAGAAGAGGCTTTGAGCTCTTTGGGGGTGGGTATAAAGAGCTGATGAGGAGGGACGTGTTGTCTCACAGGTTATTGAGATCTTCTCTTCTCACTCATCACTTCTTGAGGAAGGAAATTACAAAATGGGGGGCATGACGCTCCTGCCTCAGTGCCTTGATGCAAACCCAGTGCCCAAATAAAGACATTTCCTCCACTCATCCAACCCAGCTCCCACCTGCTTTAGGAGCCCCGTGAAGGAAGCCTCCAAAATTAAGAAGGTATGAAGCGTGAATGCCTCCGGGGATTTCTTCCTACCCCCTGAACAGTATACCCTTGGGAAAAGGAGTAGGGGCATCCCTCGCTGGAAATACCCCAGTTCCCTGAGGGATGATGGCAGCCCCATCACTAATGGAGAACACAAATCTGTCCTGGGAGTCCTGGGAGAGCCTGGGGAGGGAGCGGGGGACGGGGGCAGAGGCCATCTGAGGCTCTTTGGGCCGGAACCCCCAACACAGGCAGGTCCCAAACCACACACTGGCCTTCCCGAGCGTTTGGCTGCTGGGCTACTCCATGTCACGGCCTATGCCTAATGTCATCCTCAACCCTGTGGATGGGAAAGTCCCTGTTTGACTCTGCCATTGTCTTTGTGTGTCCTCGGAAGTATTTCTGACCACGCCCGAAGATCAGTAACTTCAGGCATCCTTTCGAAGAGAGCAGACTGGACGTGGGAGAAAGGTTTTCAGTGGCTGAATATGTGATGGATGATGAACTTGCATGCTTCCTTCCTGGTCCCCGTGGTCTCCAGGTTCCTTGGAACCAGGAGGCATCTTTTCTGTCCCCCCAGCACCTCGTGTCCACCTTAGACCATGTCGACCTCTGCGGGGCCAGTTAAAGGTCTTCGTAGGGCCCAGGCATTGACGCTTCAGTTACTGCCACACCGCAGAGTAGAAGGCATGTTGAAATGCACCTGCTGCACACGTTTAAAACATTTTCCTTGGTGCAAATGAGAAAAGAAATGGATCCCTGAGTTTTGCTAGGACACATTGTTCACTTTGTCTTTGGGTTTCAAATTTATTATGTTTATATGGAACACTGTATAAAAAACCCCCAAACCTCCTGTATGTTTGGCAATGTGACGAGAAACCTCTAAATAATTCACGAGTTAAAAAGGAAATCATAGGGGCACCTGAGTGGCTCAGTTGGTTAAGCATCCAGCTTTGGCTCAGGTCATGATCTCACAGTTCATGGGTTTGAGCCCCGCATCAGGCTCTGTGCTGACAGCTCGGAGCCGGAAGCCTGCTTCGGATTCTGTGTCTTCCTCTCCCTCTGCCCCTTCCCCACTCACGGTCTGTCTCTCTCTCTCTCACTCAAAAATAAACATTAAAAAAAAAAAAGGAAATCATAATGTCAATGAGAAAATATTACAACTGAACAACAATGAAAACCCGCCTCCTTATCCTGGTGGGTGCAGCTAAGTCCCTATGCGGGGGGTAGATGCCCTTAAATGCACATTAATGAGCTAGATTTCTATTCAACAAATCAGAGGAAGAATATCAGAGTAAACCCAAAGAAAATGGGAAGAAGAGAATGAAAAAATAATAAAAATTAATTAGAATCAATTCTGAGTATCAACAAACCAAAAGTTGACTCTCCCAAAATAAAAACAAATAGATAGGGGCACCCGGGTGGCTCAGTTTATTAAGCATCCGAATCTTGATGTTGGCTCAGGTCATGATCCCGGGGTTGTGGGATCGAGCCCCACATTGGGCTCTGCACTGAGCATGGAGCCTGCTTAAAATTCTCTCTCTCTCTCTCTCTCTCTCTGTTCCTCTCCCCAGCTCACGCACTTTGTCTCTCTCAAAATAAATAAATAAACTTAAAAAAAACCCACAAATAGATAAAACTTCAATGATACCATTTATTGTTTAAAAAGAAAATAGATATTTGCAAATGACATATCCGATAAAGGGTTAGTTTCCAAAATACATAAAGAACTTATCAAACTCAACAGTCAAAAAACAAATAATCCAATGAAGAAATGGGCAAAAGACATGAATAGACACTTCTCCAAAGAAGACATCCAGATGGCCAACCGACACATGAAGAAATATGCTCAACATCACTCATCATCGGGGAAATACAAATCAAAACCACAATGAGATAGCACCTCACACCTGTCAGAATGACTCACATTAACAACTCAGGCAACAACAGATGTTGGTGAGGATGCAGAGAGGATCTCTTTTGCGTTGTTGGTGGGAATGCAAGCTGGTGCAGCCACTCTGGAAAACAGTATGGAGGTTCCTCAAAAAATTAAAAATAGAACTACCCTACGGTCCAACAATTGCACTACTAGGCATTTATCCACAAGATACAGGGGTGCTGTTTCGAAGGGACACATGCACCCCCATGTTTATAGCAGCACCATCAACAGTAGCCCAAAGTATGGAAAGAGCCCAAATGTCCACCGATGGATGAATGGATAAAGAAGATGTGGTATATATACAATGGAGTATTACTTGGCAATCAAAAAGAATGAAATCCTGCCATTGGCAACTATGTGGATGGAACTGGAGGGTATTATGCTAAGTGAAATGAGTCAGTTAGAGAAAGACAAATATATGACTTCACTCATATGAGGACTTTAAGACAGAGAACAGATGAACGTAAGGGAAGGAAAGCTAAAATAATATAAAAGCAGGGAGGGGGACAAAACAGAAGAGACTGTTAAATATGGAGAACAAACTGAAGGTTACTGGAGGGGTTGTGGGAGAGGGGATGGGCTAAATGGGTCAGGGGCACTAAGGAATCTACTCCTGAAATCATTGTTGCACTAGATGCTAACTAATTTGGATGTCAATTTAAAAAAAAATTAAATTTAAAAAAATTAAATAAAAAGGAAATAGAAATTTTAGGAATGAAAAAAGGAGCAGTACAGATACTCTAGGGGTTAAAAATAAGAGAACACTGTGAGTCAGACTTATACCAACACATGTGAAAACTTAGGGGAAATAGACAATTTTCTGGGAAAATAGAACCTTCTGGAATCACCTAAGAGGACTACAATAAACCTGTATCCATTACATTACTGTGTCCATTACATTATCCGTTACTGTATCCACTTGTGCCAGTAGCTTAACATCCAGCCAGTGGAGGCTGCACAGGACCCCAATGATTTCCAGAGAAAGTTCTACCAAACCCAAGATAATCCTTGTATGGCTCCAGAAGATTAAAAAAATGAAAGAAAACTGCCCATCTCTTTTGCTGAGGCTAGATTTACCTGGATGTGACACCAGAGAAGAAACTATAAGAAATAAAAACTATGTCCAATAGGTTCAAAAATCCTACATAAAGTGTCATCACGTCAACTGGAACTAAGGGTGTAGAACATAGGAGAAAATGGGTGGAGACCTCCTGCAGATGCCTTGGAACAGGGTGGGGAGGCAGCCCAGCAGGGGGTGGTGTCCACTTAAGGAGGGTGCCTGAGAGTCAGGGCCAGTGGTTCAGGAGATTCACTGCACAACAGGGGATTGGGAAAATAAATGAATACACTGAGAACCAGGGGATCCATGTTTCTTACTATTAAGGAAAAGAGGTCCAAAACGGAAGAAAGGAATTGCTACAAAGAATCCCATGGAACTGACTTAGAATTGGAAAAGGATTAGAGTGCCTGGGTGGCTCAGTCAGTCGGGCGTCTGGCTCTTGATTCTGGCTCAGTCACGATCTCATGGTTGGTGGGTTCGAGCCCCGTGTGGGGCTCTGTGCTGACAGCTCAGAGCCTGGAGCCTGCTTCGGATTCTGGATCTCCCTCTCTCTCTACCCCTCCTCCTCCCTTGCTCATGCTCTGTCTCTGTGTCTCTCTCAAAAATAAACATTTTTTAAAGATTAAAAAAAAAAAACCCAAAAATAAAATAAAATAATAAAATAAAATAAAATAAAATGAGTTGCAGGGCTCCTTCTGGAAGCTTTAGGGGAAGACCCATTTCTGTGCCCTTTCCAGCTTCTGGATGCTGCCTGCATGCTTGGCACAGGGTCCCTGCCTCCACCTTTAAAGTTACCAGCCTCTGATTCCATCCCACCTGACTCTGACTCTGATCTCCTCCTGTAAGGATTCTTGTGATGACACCAGGCCCACCCTGGATAATCCGGGATGATCTCCCCATCTCAAAATCCTTAACGTAATCACGTCTGCAAAGTGTCTTTATTCAAGGTTCCAGGGGTTTGGATGTGAATGTTTTTTTGGGGGGGGGGGCATGATCACGTCTAGCACATTTAGTGATTTATATTGAGTGAAATAACAAGAAACATTTTCAAATGCTTTCCTAGACTTTGATTCCACCAGAAAAACCTGTTGATCAAGCAAAACTGGGTTTATTAGACCTCCTGCAGTAAAGGACAACACTGGCTTCCACAGAGTCTCAAATTAGGAAAATTAGGGATGGTATTTATAGGGTTTTAGGGCCCTGGCTGGGGGATTTTGAAGTGGGTCTTGCACAGCAAGGAACAGGTGGGGACCGGGCAGAGTTTCTGACATAAGAGCATTGGAATGGTGGGCCAGGGAGGTGGGGTTTGGAAGTGAGAGCTGAGGCATCATCTTATCTCCCAGGAGCAGGCATTTCCTGGAACAAGCAGTGTGGTGACTTTTGCCTGATCCCAGGATTGCTTAACCAAAGGATCACGGTGGCTGCAGTTCTCACTATTTACGCTATAATAATAGTTCTTATTTTTTGAAGCACCTCCTGCAGGCCAGACAGCTCGATTACCTTTCAGCAACTAAACAACCCTAAAGGCAAGCATTTCAGCCTCAGGTCGGTATAGTAATTCCCTCCTTGGATTCCGGGAGTCAAAAGCTCCTGCATAAAACTCGTGGCTCGTCCACCCACTTTCCAGGGGGGATATGGACAGGTGAATTCTCTGGGCCAGGCTCCATTTCTTCATCTGTAAAATCGGGATGGTACTTCCTGCTCCCAGGATGAAGGCATGTATCCAGGGGCTCTGGCTGGGTGCACAGCGTGGGTCCGCATGAATGGGGGGGCCACGCACCCCGTCTGCCTGCAGGAGACCTGGTTCACGCCTACCCTTCTGGCTTCATTATCAATAGTGCCTTGGTATGATTCTCAAAAGTGTTCTTCTGTAGATGATAAATTATACGGGCACAGGTCAGTACAGTGAAGCTATGGTCATTATTTCTACTCTGTAGGTGACAAGGGGAAGGGGCAGAGAGGTCCGGTGCCCTGCTTCCAGGTCTGAGGGGGCAGAATTTGCCCAAGTAAAGGTGCATTTGTAGGTCAAGTGCCATTCTTGCTGGGAGTGATGGGTCCCCCCCCTCCCCCACGCCACACTTTGTGACTACATATTTGTGTGATTTTTATATTAAATCCATGTTTCCTATTCGATCAGGAGCCCCGCACGAGTGCGAAAACTGTGTCATCCTGACAGTACAGGGTGCCCAGGACAGCTCTTGTCCTCCCCAGATGCTTGTCATTTGCATGCAAACGTTCAGCCTGCTGCCCGGTAAGTGTTCAAAAGAAAGGGTGTAACTTAACAGGGGCAGCTCTCCCCTTAGAGACAGACCCAGCCTCAGAGGTGCCGCCCCAAAAGTTCTGGGAGGGTCCACCACCCCGGCCCGGACACTCCACAGTAGTCAAGAGCTGTCCCATCACCCACCAGCCGCCTCCCAGTGAGCACCCGGGAGTTGGCGACCATCCTCCACCCGACGGGGCTCTGATAACCATCCACCCTCCACAGTCGGGTAGACACAGGAAGCAGGAGAAAAGCGCCCACACGCTGGGCTCTCTCGGGCGCGGTGTATGTGCCGGGCTGGGGCCTGACCCCAGTGTCCCCAGCAAACAGGATTTTTTCCTGTAATTACCATACCTTAGGCTTGGCCCTCACAAAGTTATCGCCGTGCAATCAGACGGGAGGTTTGGGCTCTGATAAAACAGTGTCTCTCTCCTTAATAGTAACAGACGTTAAGGAATGCTTAATGCCTGGTCTTCCTTTGACTCCCAGGAGGAAATTAACCCGCATACGTATGCATTTATTTAGGCTAAGATAATAGACGGCTCTGGTATTGCAACTTCAACCACCGCGCAGAGTTTTTAAACAGTCTAAAATCTGAGCAGACCCCGTGACTCGGCAGTTTCCGTCCCCGACGGTCCGCGGCAGAAACGCTCCGGACCAGCAGGTGTGCGCGAGGGCGCCCCTTTTATCTTTTATTTGTAATAACAGGAAAAACTGGAAGAACCTCAGGTCCCTTAAGGGGGGAAGGGGCTAATGACCGAACATCAGGGTATATGCACACAATGGAGGGCCTCCCCGGGGCCAAAAATAAGGAGGCCCAGGGAAGACGACGTCCCGGGCCGAGCGCAGAGAACAAAGCGAGCGTTGGCGCATTGATATTCATGGAACTGCCCCGACGAGGGCCTAGAAATGCAAATTCGCTGAATCTGTTACCTCCTCGGCAGTAACAAAAAAGATTGTATTCAGGTACGACTCGGTCACTTGAAAAACACACAGCATTGAAACGAACGGGAAGGTGGCAACCTTAAATCGGGGGGCGGAGGGGGGTGGGGGGGCGCTTAGCTCGGCAGCCTTCCATCCGGGGTAAATGCGGGTGTAACCAACTCGGGAGCTTCCCGGGTTCAGTTAGATGGTTTTTTGGTTTGGTTGTTGCTGTTGTTGTCGCTGTTGTCGTTTTTCCAGGGCTAGGCGGCTGCAGAAGGAAATTAAAATTACGATAAAAATTTCACCCAGGGGCGCCTGGGTGGCTCAGTCGGTTAGGCGTCGACTTCAGCTCAGGTCATGATTTCACGGTTTGTAGGTTCCAGCCCCGTGTCGGGTTTTGTGCTGACAGCTCGGAGCCTGGAGCCTGCTACTGATTCCGTCTCCCTCTCTCTCTGCCCCTTCCCTACTAGCTCTCTCTCTCTCTCTCAAAAATAAATAAACATTAAAAAAAAAAAAATATATATATATATATATATTAACACCCGTAATAACTAACACCGTGAGCCTGAATCACATGCCTTTGCAGCTTAATTGCCACTTTTGGTGAAATCTAGGCACCCAGCATTCTTCTTTCCGTGGTCCACTTGTATTTCCCAGCTTTTCCTTAAGGCCAAAATAAAACTGGGAAGCTGTGGGCAGTGGGCAAAGCCCCGGAAGGTATTTGAATGAGATTCTCCCCAGGGGCTGTCAGCCAGTTCTGGATTTTTCCACTTGAACAGAATTGTTTTTCAAGATCTGACCATTGCTAGAAGGGTGGTTTCTCCCTTGCCCTTGTATCAGTAAGTATGGAGTGCGTGACTGTTCCCGGGACTGAGGTGATCCCTAAGGACACAGTAGTGAACCACTTAACAGATCCCCTCCCCGCCCCCCAGGGGCTCTTATGCTGCCGTGGAGGCCAGTGGGCGTGGGTGTTGACAGTGACCCAACAGGCGATAAGAACGTGACAAATAAAAGAAATACTGCAAATTGTAATAACTCAAATGCCTCCTGGGAGGCCCTCGAAACTCTCCTGTTGAAATGCCAGCCCATGACTGTCCCTGCCCCTCTCACCTGCCTATCCTTCTCCTGGGTTCTTGGCAGGTTCTGACACTATGTATCCGACTCTTTACTTGGTTCATTCAGCCAAAGGGACGCTCCACAGAACAGGATTTTTAGTCCGTTCTGTTCACTGCTGAATCCCCAATGCCTGGAACAGCACTGGGCACGTAGGACGTGCTCCATAAATATTTGTGGAATGAGTGCATGCAGAAGGGACAACTCGGGGCAGAGATAGGGAATCACAGGGTGAGGGACCTCGGCTGGGGAAGGCCAGGTTGAGAAGGTGACAGATATGACTCAACGCCACTCTGAGAGTTAGTCAGGCCTTCTCCAGGGCCAGGGCCCCAGAAACGTGGGCTCCGAGCTCCCCACAAACTGACTCCCTCTTTAAGGTCACGGCTTCCCCTCTGGATGCTCCCCAAGGGCTTTGCAGACATTGCCTTTCACGTCTCCCTCGCCCAAACCCCAAGAGCTTGCGAATGTCATTTCCTTTCTAGATGTGTGGAAACTGAGGCATGGAGACTTTAGCTAAGTTGCCAGTGAGGGCCGAAAATGGGGTTTGAATCCCTGCACACTCGATCGGTTCTGGGTATCATGGGGGCCAATGTCCCGGGTCCATGCAGACTTTTGCTGGCTTGGACCCCCACCAAGTCCCCTGACCTGCGGTCCCTGAGTACAAGTGGACTGGATGAAGGAGGAAGAGATGTGGCGTTCAGACTGGGAGACAGCTGTCCAAGAGGCCCTCTTCTCCAGTGAAGGAGTCAGAACCACCTAGAAGTTCCACGAAATTGCTGGCTGGTGCCCCAGCTAACCTCTTGCTCCCTAATCCTGCTGTAAACCCTAACCCAGAGCTCCTGGAGAAGGGATTACACAGGCAGTGGGAAACTATGCACCCTTTATGTGTTGTTTCAACCTTGTGTACTACAAACATATGTCTTTTTTTTTTAATTATTTTTTCTTTAATGTTTATTTATTTTTGAGAGACAGAGCGCGAGCAGGGGAGGGGCAGAGAGAGAGGGAGACACAGAATCCAAAGCAGGCTCCAGGCTCCGAGCTGTCAGCACAGAGCCCGACGCGGGGCTTGACCTCTCAAAGTGCGAGATCATGCCCTGAGCCGAAGTCAGACGCTCGACCAGCTGAGCCACCCAGGCGCCCCTGAGCATATGTCCTTTTGGTAATAATACCGATCATTCCAGTGTTTGATCGAAAGGAACATAATGTGGTTGTTAGTAAAAGGAAAAGCAGACAACGCAGTGGGGGGGTTGGTAAAGGGTAAAAGGTGTCATTTCGTGTCAGTGGAGAATTGGTGATTTGAAAAGGTAATGTTGAAAGACATCAAAAAAAAAAAAAGAAAGAAAGAAAGAAAAGAAAAGACACTTTATTCATTAGTCCCAAAGAAAGGATAGGTTGGGCAAGTTTGTAAATGCGTGATGCAAAATCTCCCTAGGAAAATGGTAGGAAGAAAAGAGAAGCGATCACAGAAACACCAGGAAGGGGAAGGGAAAGGCTGGCCCATTTCACTCCAGAAGGATTTCAAATGTGAAATATTTCAGGCAGGAAGCAAGACGAGGGAACGATACACAGCGTGACTTGCTGTCTGCTCAGCTCCCGGCTCCCGACAGAGGCCACCCCCAAAACCCTGCGAGCTCCACACCCTACACCGTCTGCCCAGCCTTCCCGCTGCAGACTGAATTTGGAGTTTTCTTCCCCTTCCTGTTTTTGTCCTTGTGTTTCCTGCGGAGGTACTGATGCCTCTTCTGCAGGTTTTAAAAGTGCTATTGGGCAGGGCGCCTGGGGGGCTCAGTCGGTTAAGCGTCCGACTTGAGCTCGGGTCACGATCTCGCAGTTCGCGGGTTCAAGCCCCGCGTCGGGCGCTGTGCTGACGGTTCGGAGCCTGGAGCCCGCTTCGGATTCTGTGTCTCCCTCTCTCTCTGCCCCTCCCCTGCTCACACTTTGTCTCTGTCTCTCAAAAAAATGAATAAACGTTAAAAAAAATAATAAAAAAAATAAAATTGCCATAGGGGCACCTGGGTGGCTCAGTTGGTTAAGGTCTCAGGTCATGATCTCAGGGTTCGCGGGTTTGAGCCCCGAGTCTGGAAGTGTGGAGCCTGCTTGGAGTTCTCTCTCTCTCCTTCTCTCTCTGCTCCTTCCTCTCTCTCTCTCTCTCCCTCTGTCTCAAAAAAATAAGCTTAAAAAAAAAATAAAATTGATAAAAACGCTATCATACGGATATCACATTTTTACATTGAGGTAAAATTCATGTAACATAAAATCCACCATGTTAACGATGTTAAAGTGTACGATTCTGTGGCGTGTAATACGTTCGCAATGTGGGGCAACCCTAGTTCCAGAACATTCCGTCACCCTGAAACGGAACGCTGGGCCCATTAAGCAGTCACCCTGTGGATTTGCCTATTCTGAATATTTCCTGTAAATGGAATGATAGCACAAGTGACTGGCTTCTGGCACTCGCTGTTATGTTGTTGAGGTGCATCCCTATGGTAGCCATTCTTCACGCTTCGTTTCCTTGGATGGATGTGCCACATTTTGTGTATCCCTCCGCTGACGGTCATTTGGGTTGTTCCCACCTTTGGCTGTTGTGCATAGTGCTGCTATGAACTTTTGTGTACACGTTTTTGTTTGAATGCCTGTTTTTATTTATTTATTATTATTAATGTTTATTTCTTTTTAGAGAGAGACAGACAGACAGAGTGCGAGCCGGGAAGGGGCAGAGAGAGGAGAGGGAGGGAGACACAGAATCCGAAGCAGGCTCCAGACTCTGAATTGTCAGCACAGAGCCCGACGTGGGGCTCGAACCCAAGAACGGTGAGATCATGACCTGAGCCAAAGTCAGACGCTCACCCGGCTGAGCCCCCCACAGGCCCCTGAATGCCTGTTTGTAATTCTTTGGGGTATATACCTAAAAGCGGAATCGCTGAGTCCCACGGTGGTTCCGTGTTTGACTTTTTCAGGAGCCTCCAGGCTTTTCCACGGTGGCTGCAGCGTTCTGCGTTCCCACCGGCAACAAGGAGGGTCCCAAAGAGTCCAGTCCTCACCGCCCTGGGGGACGCGTGCAAAGTCGTTGAAAACGTTTTTCTTAGCAACGATCTGCCTTACCAGTGTCTGTGTTCCTATGTGTGGCTTTGCCACAGAAGCACGTAAGGCCTTGATAGAGTTCGGAACGTGCCGCCCCAAAATACGCTGCTTTGGCCTATTGATTCTTTTGAGCTGTCGGCACTTAGAGAATCAGATGCAGGCAGGGCTCCCTGACCTCCTCCTTCCTACCTGAAAACAGGCCGTGAAATTTCCCATAAGGAAGGTACCGTCCCTGTACTAGGAAGAGGAGAACATTCCGGAGGCTAGGAATCAGTGCCGAAATGGATCTGTTCAAACAAGCCTACTAACATCAGCTTATCTTCTGCGGGCCCCTCCTCCCCGTGTACCTCCCAGCGACTTCCTGCAGCTGGCTGGCTCGAACCTCTTTGTCTTGTCATCTGTTCCTGACTCTATCGTTTATTACAACGGTGTAAAAGCTTCCTGCTCTGGTCCCTTCTTAGGGGGCCTTCATTCCCTGATGAAGACCCCCCAAGGACATGGAAAAATTTCCTGGAACTCTTGTGTCTGTCTCCTGATCATCTGCCTTAGGTCAGAAGAATTCTCAAGCTCAGCCGGAGACCCTCCGAAGGTGAGGAAGGTTTTCTCGTCGCCTCCAGCCTCAATAGTAGCTGGGGGTGTCAGAAGAAGCACCTGCCAGCCCTGTGCCCAGCTCCCCACGTACGTCACTTCACTTTGACTGCTCACACCCATTCGGTGATGCTGGTGCCCTCGTGCTCCCCATTTGACAGACGCAGTGACTGAGGCCAAGATGTCAACTGGAAACTCCATTCGAAGAGGCAGCCCCTGCCCCTCACTCATCAATAATCATTTTTTCTCCTAAAACCTGCATCAAAGCTAAAGGCTTTGTCCTAAGTTGTGTATAGGTTAATGTTTTATATATATATGTATTTTTTTTAATCTGAGAGATTTGGGGAAAACAGGGCTCAGCAGGACGTGCTCCCGGGTGGGTGATGGGACCAGCAGTGGGCGGAGTCAGCCGGGAAAAGGCAGGAACGGAGCCCTGCTGCTGGGAATTAGCCCATTTACCTGACCTGAGGACCCAGTCTGTGCGGACACTCACCCAGTACTCTCTGAGTGTACCTCTCGACAGGACAAGCCCAGATGCCTTTTAGCACAGGTTCTGGCATGAAGTAGGTCCTTACGGAAACGAGGAAGAAGAGACCCTCTCTGTACTCAGGGAAGCTGGGACCTAAGGGGGAGACTCAGGAGCACAAAGGTGCGTTTTCCTGCCACCCCCCCCCCCCCGCCCAAAAGTGGGCGCTTGCCTGAGTCTGAGCATGCCTGGGGCTCGGGGAAGGGCATGTGCTAAGGCCATTTCTGATGGGTTCTTATGCCCTTGTGATTGGTCTCTTTAGTCTTAGTTTTATTTTATTTTTAAAATTTTTTTTTAATCTTTATTATTGAGAGAGAGAGAGTGCAAGTGGGGGAGGAGCAGAGAGAGGGAGACACAGAATCCCAAGCAGGCTCCAGGCTCCGAGCTGTCAGCACAGAGCCCGACGCAGGGCTCGAACTCACAAACCGGGAGATCATGACCTGAGCTGAAGTCGGACGCTTAACCGACTGAGCCACCCAGGTGTCCCATTTATTTATTGAAAGTTTATTTTGAGAGAGCGAGAGCAGGGGAGAGGCAGAGAGAGAGGAGACGGAGCATGTCAAGTAGGCTCCACACCGTCAGCACAGAGCTCAACTCGGGGCTTGAACTCCCACACCGTGAGATCGTGACCTGAGCCAAAACCAAGAGTCGGACACTTAACCGACTGAGCCGCCCAGGTGCCCCTGGTCTTAGTTTTAATGAAATAATTGTTTTTCAGATATAAAAGCAAGATATGCCCGTGATCCAAATAAATCAAATCCAAGGGCACACAAAGGTCGAAAATAAAAGGTAAGTTCTATCCTACGTCATTCACCCCCTGATTTTATTTCCTATGATTTTGTAAATTTTCAAGTATCTTATTAGCTAATTTGCAAATGGGTGATGGCACACTATCCTTATCCCCACACCCGGGCGTGAGGGAGGCTCCTTTATTTATTTTTTTTTAATTTTTTTTAACGTTTATTTTTTTATTTTTGAGACAGAGAGAGACAGAGCATGAACGGGGGAGGGGCAGAGAGAGAGGGAGACACAGAATCCGAAGCAGGCTCGAGGCTCTGAGCCATCAGGCCAAAGCCTGACGCAGGGCTCGAACTCACGGACCGTGAGATCGTGACCTGAGCTGAAGTCGGATGCTTAACCGACTGAGCCACCCAGGCGCCCCAGAGGGAGGCTCCTTTATAAAGCTGTGTTCAAATCTCCATCAAGACTCTAGAAAGTACATTAAAAAATGTATCTGGAAGCCCCTGGGTGGCTCAGTCGGTTAAGGAGCCAACTTCGGCTCAGGTCATGATCTCATGGTTTGTGAGTTCGAGCCCCGCGTCAGGCACTGTGCTGACAGCTCGGAGCCTGGAGCCTGCTTCAGATTCTGTGTCTCCCTCTCTCTCTGCCCCTCCCCTGTTCATGCTCTGTCACTCTCTGTCTCTCAAAAATGAATAAACTTAAAAAAAAAATTTTTTTTTAAGAAAAAGAAATTGAGAGAATTTAAGGTTTAAAAGGAAAGAAACAAAACTGTCATTATTCATTGATGATATTACTAAATCGAAAATCCAAGAGATTCAACAAACTGTTACAACAAATAAAGATATTCAGTAAGATTACTGGAGAAAAGATTCATATTTAAAAAGCAATGGAGCTTCTATACACAAGGAAATAAGAACTTAACTTATAGTTAAAATAAAGGTATATAAAAGCAAGAAAAAAATGATAAGGAACAAATCTAATCTAACAATGTGCAATTTTTGGGATAAATTTATAGCGGTTTACTAAAAACCTATAAGGTAGTTTTACATAAAGGTCAATTTTACTCAAGTTAATTTTTTCAACGTTTTTTTTTTATTTATTTTTGGGACAGAGAGAGACAGAGCATGAACGGGGGAGGGGCAGAGAGAGAGGGAGACACAGAATCGGAAACAGGCTCCAGGCTCCGAGCCATCAGCCCAGAGCCTGACGCGGGGCTCGAACTCACAGACCTCGAGATCGTGACCTGGCTGAAGTCGGACGCTTAACCGACTGCGCCACCCAGGCGCCCCTCAAGTTAATTTTTAAACTCACTGGAAGCTAATTAAAAAAAATAAATAAAGGGTTGACCAATAAGCCTAGCAAGGATGATTTTAAAACCCATATGCTCTCTATGGATTTCAGATTTTGGAGTCTGGCTTTTAGACTTTGGAACTCGTCATTTTGTAAAAGATCAGGGAAAGCCAAGACAGTTTTGCAAACTAAAATGAAAGGGGATATACCTTAAAAGATTTTAACTGTTCCTCTAAAACGGTGACAAGCAAAACAGTGTGGCACCAGACCGAAGTGTTAGAAGGGAGCTCGGAGAAGACCACTGTCCCGTGGGGACGTGTGGGGCGGGGGTGGGCTGCCAACCTGCTGGAGAAGAAACGAATCAGTCAACAAGTGGTTCTGGGAAACTGGCTATCACAAGAAGTTAAGTTAAATCCTTATTATTAGATCATCCACAAAATGAATTTCAGATGGATTAAAGAAGTAAATGTTGGGGCGCCTGGGGGGCTCCGTCAGTGAAGCGTCCGAGTTCGGCTCAGGTCATGATCTCATGGTTCATGAATTTGAGTTCTGCATCGGGCTCTGTGCTGATGGCTCAGAGCCTGGAGCCTGCTTCGGATTCTGTGTCTCCCTCTCTCTCTGCCCCTCCCTCACCCACACTCTGTCTCCCTCTCTCAAAAATAAATAAACATTTAAAAAATTAAGAAAAAAAAAAAAGTAAGTGTGAAGACACAGTACCGAAAAGTTTTAGAAGAAAACAGGAAATAGCATCATGATATCACGGAAGGGAAGGACTCCTAATCAAGATAAAATAACAAAACCATGAAAGAAAATGTTGATGCATTTCAAAAAAATTTTTTTAATGCTTATTTATTTTTAAGAGACAGAGAGAGACAGAGTGCAAATGGGGGAGGGGCAGAGAGAGAGGGAGACACAGAATCTGAAGCAGGCTCCAGGCTCTGAGCTGTCAGCACAGAGCCTGACGTGGGGCTCGAACCCACGAACCGTGAGATCATGACCTGAGCCGAAGTTGGATGCTTAACCGACTGCCCCACCCAGGTGCCCCTACAATGTTGTCACATTTAACTGCGTTCAAGAAAAGTTTCTTAGGGCAAGACATAAGACACTGTAAGTGAAAAGACCATCCATAGATTAAGATCAGGTAGATGCAATGCTTCAGAATAAATTCTAGAAATTGACAAGAAAAAAGGCAAGCAATAGAACCAGAGAAAGTAGAAAAAATAAGCGAAAGACATGAATAGGAATTCACAGAAAAGAAAATCCCCATGTCCTGTAAAGCTTTAAAAGTGTTCAGTCTTGCTGATGGTCAGGGAGATACAAATTAAAACCCAAATCTATTCCTCTCACTTATCAGATTGGCACAAACCAGTGAGCCTGAAAACCTCTACTGCTGGTCAGGATGAGGGGAAGCCAGAACTCTTACCAGGAGGGTAAACGGATACAAATAAATTAATAAGGTAATTTTAGGTCATGCTTATGCTGTTAAGACTTGGAAACAGGGTGGTGGGTGGGAATGTCTGTGAAGAAGCTATTTGAGAAAGGATGGTCAAGGGAGGACCTTGTGAGATGATGGCCCCCTTGCACCCCGAACCCCAGCAACAGTGCCCGGCATGGTACCTTTGCCCGATGAATGTTATTTATTTATTTATTAAAAGTGTACTTATTTATTTTGAGAGACACAGAGACAGCGTGAGCAGAGGAGGGGCAGAGAGAGAGAGAGAGAGAGAGAGGATCCCAAGCAGGCTTTGTGCTGCCAATGCAGAGCCTGATGTGGGGCTCAGACTCAGGAACTTCGACGTCATGACCTGAGCTGAAACCAAGAGTTGGATGCTGAGATCAAGAGTCAGACACTCAACGGCCTGAGCCACCCAGGTGCCCGAGGAAGGGCATTCTAACTTTCTTTGTACTTTGACATGGTTGGTTCACAAAGTTACACTAACACAGCAACGAAGAAGGCATTCCAGCCATGGGGACGCTAGACAGAGCAGGCCCTCTGTTCTGCAAATCCATAAAACATGTCAACATTTTAAAATATAACCATGAGGAGGTGAATGGCTTAGGGAATGGAGAAGTCAAGCCTTTATTTTCTGCATTTCTGTGCTATTCTCATTTTTTTGGCGGGGCATGCGTATGTCTTGTTTTTATCATTAGAAATGAATTATTTTATTATGCGTAAATATATATATTTTTAAACATGAGCATTTCTAAACAAACAAACAAACCAGGCATTTCAGACTGGCAGAAACTGCAGCCCACCTCCATGTCTGACCCGTTTCCTTGCTCCCTATGCATGAGCTGTACTCCGTCCGGGTCAGGGTCCTGCTGTCCGAGCCAGGCGCCTGAATGGGCCGCTTGCCACACAGGTCTCCCCCCCCGGACCTCTTGGTCCTAGAGGGACCGGACCTCCAGGTGTGCAGGAGGAGGGCCCCGTACACAGCCCCTAGCACGTGGGGGGCGTTCGGGAAAAGCCTGTGTAAGGACTCATCAGCCACATTTATGCAGCACCTGCTGGCTTGTCTCACGATGACTGACTTCACGAGAGCCTGTGATGTGCCGCTCGCCGCTGAGCCCGGCCTGGACGGGAAGCGGCCCGCAGAGCTCCCCTTCCAGGCGGAGCCGAGGGCTGTGAACTCGACCTTGCGTCAGAATCTCCAGGCCTCATGGGACCCCGGGCCGGTGTCCGACTCGGGGTCTAGGGTGGGGCCCAGGAACCTGCATTTCTCACGTCTTCTCACGTCCCCAGCGGACGCTGCCTGTGGGGAACCCTGCTTTGGGCAGCCTGCTCTGGAGTCCGGGAACAGGGCCAGTGAGGGGAGTGGGCTCAGTCCCAGCAGGAAGCAGGTGCTTAGGCTACTACTCCCCTTCCATTTTTTAAATATTTTTTATCGTTTATTTATTTATTTATTTATTTATTTATTTTATTTTGAGAGGGAGTGAGCATGAGTGGGGGAGGGGAAGCGAGCGAGGGAGGGAGAGAGAATCCCAAGCAGGCTCCACGCTGTCAGCATGGACCCCGACATGGGGCTCGAACTCACAACCCTGAGATCGTGACCTGAGCCAAAGTCAGAGACTTAACTGACTGAGCCACCGGGACGCCCCTCCTTCCATTTTTAAAAATCTGAAATATCTCATAGTTGAGATTTTTACGTAGTAGATCTTGCCAGCATTACCCTTCATGTCTTGGTGTCAAAGTCACGTCCACTACTGAACTGGTGAATTCATTTCCCATTTTATACTTTTATTTTTTTTTAAATTCCTTTAGCGTTTTTATTCATTTTTTGAGAGACAGAGAAAGACAGAGCGCAAGCAGGGGAGGGGCAGAGAGCAAGGGAGACACAGAATCCGAAGCATGCTCCAGGCTCCGAGCTGTCAGCACAGAGCGGGATGCGGGGCTTGAACCCATGAACCGCGAGATCGTGACCTGAGCCGAAGTCGGTCGCTTAACTGACTGAGCCACCCAGGCGCCCCCCATTTTATACTTTTAATTCTTTGCTCTCCACTGTACTCGTTTTTGGAATAAAGAGTGAAGGTTTTGCTGCAAAATGCTTCATTTTTTTTATTAGTTTTTTAATGTTTATCTATTTTTGAGAGAGAGAGAGAGAGAGAGTGTGCAAGTCAGGGAGGAGCAGAGAGAGAGGGAGACACAGAATCCGAAGCAGGCTCCAGGCTCCGAGCTGTTGGTGCAGAGCCCAGTACAAGGCTGGAACGCATGCACTGTGAGATCATGACGTGAGCCAAAGTCAGGAGCTTAACCGACTGAGCCACCCAGGTGCCCTCAAATGCTTTTTTTAAATGTCACTTATGAAATACCTGGTCTCTCTCCACTGATGTGAAAGGAAACCTTTTGCCCTTTACCGAACCCTCATATAATACGGGACAGGGTATGAAAGGTCTTATTCAGGTCCGTTAAGTTTTTTGATTGCCCTCGTGCCAACACCAGATCATTTAATAGAAAATTAAGTTGCTGTTATTGTCGCCGGAAGATGTTTATGGTAAAGGATGTCGGAAGGACACATGGACAGTGTCATTCCACCGCCACCACGGATTCCATCTCCCGGAGATAAAGGTCTAGGTTAGGGTTCGCAGCCCCAGCCCGGGGTGCCCGCATTTCAAAGGCAGCTGTGCCCAGACCTTTGACCGGCAGTGGGGGGCAGGGGGGGGCTGAGTCACCTCAACCTTCTTGGGAGATCCCCACGCTCGAGCTGAAGATGGTATACCTTTGGGGCTCGCACTCACATGAGCTGCGCCTGCTATTACTTTACAGAGGACAAAAAGAAGTGCTAAGTAGTTAGTTGTCTTGTCCCGGTCGTCCTGCTGGTCCGTGGGTGATGTTCTTCAAGTTGGGTTGCACAGCAGGGCCCTTGCTGTGTCTTCCGGGAGCATCTTCTCTGTTCCATCACACTTTGACACCTTGCAGCTCTGGATACTTGACGGAGGCTGTGTGTCCCAATAGACCCGAAACCTTGTGGGGGGGGGGGGGGGGAAGACAGGAGATCTGTTTTGTTCGCTGCTCTACGCCCAATGCCTAGAATCATGGGCGGTGGAATTTGGGGGGTGGGGGGGGATCGGTAGGGTAACCCTCCACCTGCTGCCCGGTGCCTAGGAAAGGCTTAAGTCATGCTAATGATTACATTTGCGAGAGTTTCTCTTAGCAGGCAGTCTGCAGGTAGCTGCCACAGCCTCCTTCCAAGGGTGTTCAAGATGATAGCTTCATGGGGTGCCTTTCAGTCTACAGACAAGACTTCCCCGTCCGCTTAGGTGCCACGATCCTGTTTGTACGAGTAAGTAACGCGGAGTCAGTGGGTAACAGAGCATTCATCACTGTGGCTACACTTTGGTAACCAGCCAAGGTCAGCTAGAGCCGGGAAGCGGGGGTGGAGGGGGTCACGTCCACACGCCAGGCTCTCCCAGACACCGCTCACGTGCATCGTTCCATTGATTCACCTCCGGGCTGGGCTTTGCTTTAATCCCCACACATACAGGGTGAAGACTGGCTCATAGATTCACCTCCATCTCAGAAGATAAGACTTCTGGATTCTTCTGGAATAGCTTCCCAGTTACTGGAATAACAAAACCTTCAAGTCTTGGTCTTCATCCTGGGCCCCTCTATCCCCCAGAAGAAAATTAGTGTCTGTATTTATTGAGGAAATACTGTTCTGCAGATATTTGAAAGTAAGATCTAGCTATAGACAATGATGTAGAGGAATGGCCTAGAATATCGCGGGGTGGTAGATATGTGTCAAATAGGAAAGAATAAGATACGTATAAAGCTGTTTGCAGAGATCTCTCAGATACATAGAAAAGGGACTCCAAGCATCTTCTGAATCGTGGTTGCTTGTGCAGCAAAAATAAAATTCCTCAACACCGTCCCAGGGAGGGCACTGAAAAGCAGAGTCTGAGGAAGAGAACTGGTTAGCGTCAGGACTGCTGCTTGCTTCTGGGAAAAAGCGAGGGAAAGGGACAGACATTTCTGTGTTCTGTAGCTGGACATTTGTACACATGTCAGGAACATTCTAAAGCTAAAATATACCCACGCGTTTCTGGGCCATTTAAAAAAGTACATTTGGGGCGCCTGGGTGGCTCAGTCGGTTGGCCGTCCGGCTTCGGCTCAGGTCATGATCTCACGGTCCATGAGTTCGAGCCCCGCGTCGGGCTCTGTGCTGACAGCTCAGAGCCTGGAGCCTGTTTCGGATTCTGTGGTCTCCCTCTCTCTCTGCCCCTCCCCTGTTCATGCTCTGTCTCTCTCTGTCTCAAAAATAAATAAATGTTAAAAAAAAAATTAAAAATAAATAAATAAATAAATAAATAAAATAAAAAAGTACATTAAACTAGAAAGCCAACAGAAAGTTGTGAAGTGAGAAAAATGCAAATCCCTGTCCTCACCCTTTCTCCTGCCCTCCTCCCTTCCCCCCACCCCCAACAGTGTGGTTCCTTAGATCTGTAACTGTTCCTTGGTAAGTGAATATTTGTGTTAAGGGAAATTGTTATTAGCAGTTTTCTGCAGTAAAATTGGTAGGTCTTGCTTTGGGTCCGGCCACAGGACAAGGGAATTAAATCACACACCACCTACAGAGAGAGAGAGAGAGACAGAGAGGGTAAGTGGGGCCGGAGGGAAGAAAAGGAAAGAAAAGAAGGTGCCTGGGTGGCTCAGTCGGTTGAGTGTCCGACTTCAGCTCAGGTCAAGATCTCAAAGTTCGTGAGTTCGAGCCCCGCATCGGGCTCTGTGCTGACAGCTCAGAACCTGGAGCCTGCTTTGGATTCTGTGTCCCCCTCTCTCTCTGACCCTCCCCTCCTCATGTTTTGTCTCTCTCTCCCTCAAAAAGTAATAAACATTAAAATTTTTTGTTAAAAAAAGAAAAGGAAAGAGAAAAGAGAGGAAAGAACCGGTGAAGCCAACACGTCTTTCTGAATCTGCTCCCAGGAGCTCGGACGCAACTGCTGACCACCGGATTTTTAAATAATAATGCTGTTCATTAGAATAATACTAGAAGCTATTGTGTGCTTGGCCAGGCTTCAATCTGCCTAACAGCCTTGCTGCGCTTGAGAATGGGGCTCACATTTGATTTCCATTTTATTTGTTGTTGTTGTTATTATTATTATAGAATGTTTCAAACACATCCTTAGGGGGAGGGAATTGTCCAGCGACCCACCCTTCACCCTGGACCCTCTGCTGTTTCTGCCGCCCCTTCCCACAGCTCCACGCCTCATCCCTCTCCTGCCCCCAATGTTTTATTTTGTGCTGTTTTTTTGTTTTAAACGTCTATTTATTTTTGAAGGAGAGAGAGAGAGCATGAGAAGGGGAAGAGCAGGGAGAGAGGGAGACACAGAATCCGAAGCAGGCTCCAGGGTCTGAGCCGTCAGCACAGAGCCCCACGCGGGGCTCGAACCCACGAACTGCGAGATCGTGACCTGAGCAGAAGTCGGACGCTGAACCGACTGAGCCACCAGGTGCTCCCTGCCCCCAATGTCTTAAAACAAACCCCAGACTTCATATTATTTCACCCAGAATTACTTCAATGTGTGTCTCTAACAGATACTTTAGTTTTTAAAGTTTATTTTATTTATTTTAAGAGACAGAGCGTGCATGCGAGAGAGAGAGAGAGAGAGAGAGAGAGAGCGCGCGCCTGAGTGGGGGAGGGGCGGAGAGAGAGGATCCCAAGCAGGCTCTGCACTGCCTGAGTGGAGCTTGACTCGGGGCTTGAACTCACAAACCGTGAGATCATGACGTGAGCCGAAATCAAGAGTCAGACGTTTACCTGACTGAGCTACCCAGGCGCCCCGAACAGATACTTTTTTGCTTGCTTATTTGTTGTTCTAACCCCTCAGGATCGTCACTCCCAGAAGAATTTAATAATTTCCTATCATCTGATAACCAGACCCGTTTCAATGGAGTGGTTTTCAAATCTTCCTGAAGGAAAACCTGAAGGAAAACCTGAAAAGCTTTGAAAAACTGGCAAATGCCATTGTCATTTAATGCCAAGCGAGATCCGGGGATTAAGGCCACCATGTCGCCCAGGGAGCTTGTTAGAAAGTACAAAATCCCTGCCCCGGACCCACTGAGACCACAGTGGCCGTTTAAGGAAAACCAAGGGTAAGTAAAGTTCGAGGCTATCCATCTACACCGCACGGAACGCAGCAGCCAGCCCACTCTGGATTAACCCACTTTTTCCCTGAGACGTAGATCCTGCTTCTCCTTCCAGTCTTTCCAACGGGGACAGCCCACCATGCAGCAGGTGTCCACCAGGCTCCTGGGGACAGATGTGGGGTCCCAGCGGTTCTGAGCCTCTCACACCAGGGGAAGAGACAGAGAGTAAGTTTGCAGATAAATAAGCTAATCCGAGTTGTGCTCGCTCAGTATATCGCCTGGGTGAGACACCTCCCTTTGACGACAGATTCTGATCGCATCGGCTCCAAGGTCTGTCCCCACCACCCCAGCACCCTGCCTGCCTCCTCTTGCTTCCCTTGTTCTGTGGACCTCATCTCCAGATGTTGGACCTGGCTGTGGTTGATTTTTTTGCTCATGGCTTTCCTCCCTGGCTAGGATGTGAAGTGGGGGCTAAATATTTGCTCAACGAAAGTCTACTAACATGTTTTGAACAATGGAAATACTTAATAGTGGGGCGCCTGGGTGACTCAGTCGGTTAAACTTCCCACTTCGGCTCAGGTCATGATCTCATTGTCTGTGGGTTCGAGCCCCGCGTCAGGCTCTGTGCCGACAGCTCGGAGCCCGGAACCTGCTTCGGATTCTGTGTCTCCCTCTCTCTCTGCCCCTCCCCCGCTCATGCTCTGTCTCTCTCTCTTCTCTCTGTCAAAAATAAACATTGAAAAATTTAACAGAAAAAGAAAATACCTAATAGCGATCAATATGTGAATTCGCTTTTTTTTTTTTTTTTTTAAATCTATTTGACCCCACTTATAGGAACAGTTACTCTGAGGAAAGGGGCTGATCCAAACAACTCCTGAACTTCAGAGAAGAAACTGCCCCTGACCCTGGAGTGGGTGCTGCCACGCCCCTGCCCCCGAGCTGTGTCAAGGTTGAAGAAGCCAGACCTTTGAGGACTCTATGCCCTTGTGGCCACACTACAGGTCACTGGTCTGGATTTTTATGTTTATAACCTGAGGGCTCTGCATCCAGAAGCTGGTTTTGTTTTGTTTTGTTTTGTTCTGTCTCTTCTGGGCCTAAAAGTGACCTAATCCCGGTCTCATTCGTGTAACGATCCCAAGCATTGTCAAATGAGTCTATGCGTTCACAGTAATTCCACTCAAAATTAAGGCAAGATTTTTGGGGGGTGGGGAGGGGGAGGGGGGCTAGAGCCGGGGTGGGGGCTGGAGAAGAACCAAGAGACCCTGAAGCTCTTGGGCAGGATGAAGGCAGCAAGATAAAGCGCAAGGCTGCTCACCTTGTGTACCCCTTGGTACCCGTGTAGGAATATGCCGTGTGGCCAAATGGGCAGGACAGACAGTAGAACCAGGCCTGGGAGGGAGCCTAACAGATGATAGAGGCAGAGGTTCAAGTGGGAGGGATTTTTTTAAACATATTTTTTAATGTTTATTTACAGAGAGAGAGAGACAGAGTGCGAGCGGGGGAGGGGCAGAGAGAGAGGGAGACCCAGAATCCGAAGCTCAGGCTCCAGGCCCCGAGCTGTCAGCACAGAGCCCGATGTGGGGCTCGAACTCACGAACCGCAAAATCATGACCTGGGCCGAAGTCGGACGCTCAACCGACTGAGCCACCCAGGCGCCCCTCAAATGGGAGGGATTTTAAAATACTTGCTACTGGGGCGCCTGGGTGGTAGGGTGAGTTGAGCATCCAACTCTTGATTTCTGCTCAGGTCATGATCCCAGGGACATGGGATCGCGTCCCACGTTGGGCTCCCTGCTGAGTGTGGAGCCTGCTTAGGATTCTCTCTTTCTCTGTCCCTCTCTCTTTCGCTCTCTGCCTCTCCCTTCGCCCCTGCTCGTACTCCCTCTCTCTCCCTAACGATTTTTTAAAAATTTTAATTGAAAACAAAATAAACGAAAACAAAATACAATAAATGCTATTGGGGCAACTGGCGGGATTCCCTGCATTCGGACGCTGCCCGTGAGTCTCCCGCTCAAACACGCACAGTCCCATGTGGGTTCAACAGGTTCCGAGACACGGCTCGAAACAGGTAAGAGGCTGGCGTGACAGAAACGCGGGCAGACAGCACGGCCGGGCGGCTCACGGGGGAAGAAACACAAGGGGTCACTGAGTCGAGAAATGCTGCCGACCGTCGTGTCATCTCCGCCATGAGACTGTGCCGAGGCCGGGAGAGATGGCTACAGACGCACGGTCGCTCGTGCAGAAAAATAGCGGAGATCGTGGCTACGTGGTCAGTTCACGTAAAATAGCAAAAGCAGTAAGATCTTCTTCACCAAAGCTGCGTGCAGAAGTATGGACTTAAATCTATAATACAAAGGCCTCCGCAGACACTCACCCGACTTCTTCATCGGGCTTGCTTCTGGGGAGAAGCTAGGAAGCTGCTACTCTTTAGGATGTACCGGGTCGGCTGGCCATGGCAGGTGACCTTGTGAGGACTTGGGGCCTCTCTGCACCGTTGGGGTGTCTAATTAAGCTTTTGGGGGACTAGAAGCAGTGGTTACCGCCTCCTTGACGCCCGCCTTGACTTCTCGCACTTACGCTGCTACCTGCGTGATTCTGCAAGTGCCATAGATCCTACGGGGGCGGGTGGGGGTGGGGGTGCGCGATCCACTAAATTCCATACCTCGGAATCTTCCAGATCCTCGTGTCACCCAGGACTTCCAAGGGCCGTGGGTGGCTTCTGCTTGGGCCACTGACTGTGTTAAAAGGTGACTCAATTAAGGTTTCGCCTTAAAACAAGTAGTTTGCCACCGGGGGTCAGATTCTCACACTCGAGCTGCAGGCCGGGCCCTGAGGGCCAGGAGTCTGAAACCTCCGTGTGCCTGGGATCCCTCAGGGGAGTCGCCCCTGAGACATCACACCCCTTCCCATCCGATCTCTTGCCTTTCCTTCTTGGTCATGCCTGACCTGTCCTAGGTGTTAGGCTTGCGGGTGTTCCGCTGTCCCCCACCCGCCCTGGTAAGCTCTGTGGGGGGAGGGGGCTGCTCCTTTTCTTGTGCGCCACCCCCTGGCCGGACCTGGCCCCCCACCCCCACCCCCGGGGACCCGGGCACTCCGAGCGCATCCGGGCTTGAAGGATGACCTCGTCCACCGCCCATGCGGTTGAAGACCATCTTATTTTACCAAACACCCGCTGCAGGTCTGTGCTTTGCTGAGTCCTGTAGATAATAGATAACAGGAGGAGTGTCTGTGGACAGCATAACTGAGCTCCCGACCCCACCTTCGCTTCCAATTCAGGACCTGGGCTCCTGCTCAGGATGTCCCAGGGCCCTGAGCTCCCTTTCCTCTGCTTCCTCTAAAGATCTGTCTGTCCTGGGGCGCCTGGGTGGCTCAGTCGGTTGAGCGTCCGGCTTCGGCTCAGGTCATGATCTCACAGTTTGTGAGTCTGAGCCCCGCATGGGGCTCTGTGCTGACAGCTCGGAGCCCGGAGCCTGTTTCAGATTCTGGGTCTCCCCTCTCTCTCTGCCCGTCCCCTGCTTGCACTCTCTCTCTCCCTCTCTCAAAAATAAACATTAAAGAAACAGATTTTTTAAAGGTCTGTCTGTCCTGCGAGACCCTCGTGACTTCAGTGTTGCCTCCTGTGGACATCTGTCCCATCCCTGGACGTGGCCAGGCTGCCGGCCCTGCAGAACCCCGGTTTCTTCCAAGCACCCCCTCTGTAAATGCTTCAGTTGGCTGTGTAATCGTTTGCCAAGGTTTGTCTGCCACTGGCGACAGGAGGGCACCAAAGACAGAGATTTGGGCCTCAGTTTGGACCACCGTGAGCTCCCCAGCAGGGAGCCTGGCACTTGGCAGGCGATCGATAAATACCTGTGGAATGAAGGAATGCGAAAGAGACAACTCCGGGCAGAGATAAGGAATCACAGGGTGGAGGGGACCTTGTGGACGCGGGTGGCTGGGAAAGGCCAGTTTGAGAAGGTGTGACCTGTATGACTGACACACCGTCCAGTTAGAGCCAGACCTTGCCGGGCGGCGATGCCACAGAGACTCGTGGACGCTGGACACCCGGCAGAGTGACCCTTTCAAGCTCCAAGCTCTCCCTTCGGGCGCTGCCCCAAGGGCTTTGCAGACACCGCTTTTCACTCCTCCTTCCCCCAGGTCCCAAGAGGTTGGGAACGCCTGGCCCCTCATACCCAGCGAAGGTCTCAGCTCCCGTTGTCGGCACTGGGCGCTCTGCTCCCTCCACCGTCTGACCTCGGACCTTCCTGGTGGAATTGGGCACCGAAGCCCCCCAGTGTCACAGGTCCCATCAAGTCCTAGGACTGGGAAGTGAGGAAGTGTCCTACCCTCCTCCCCAGCCCCCGTCTACAGGGAAAACTCTGCGGGGTTGGGTAGTAACCCCAGGACACTGGCCACCACGATCAGCCAGGCACTGGAGACCAGACCCTGCCTCCCCCTGCCTTCTCCCTCCTCCCCGCTGTCTGGGGGGACCAAGAAGCCGACCCCTTGTTCTCCCCAGAACTTGCTGGGTTTCCTTTCGATGGTTCCTGACCTATCTCCTCCCCTTCAGTCATATGGGAGATCCTCAAATCGGGGTGGGGGGGTGGGGGGGTGGGGGGGGGTGGGGGGGTGGAGGGGGTTGGGGGGGATGGGGAGAGAGGGAGGGGCCAGCAGAATGTGGGCCTTCTACTGGAGGCCTACCCAGAGCAGGCGCAAGACAGCAGACGACCCAGAGGGTTCCTCTTGGTCTCCTTCTCCAATGTTCTTCTTCTTAGTAAAGAATCCAAGCAAAACATCGGATAGGAGGCCAATTACTGTCCACTCACAGAGGAGGAAACTATCGAGAGAGAGAATGCTCTCCTCCCTCTCTGCTTTTCTTCCTTCTGCAGATCTATCCTCAAATGTATCCAAAACCATAACTCCTGATTCATTTACGAACTCACTTGTCCTTCATGCGTTTGCTTCATCCGGCTGTAGATGAGCACCTGCTTGGTGCCTGGCCAAAGACACCAAAGGGCAGAGATTCCCAAAGTTTTGGTCGAAAGACCTCTTTACATTTTTGAAAATTACTGCACTTCTTGGGGTGCCTCAGTCGGTTAAGCGTCCGACTCTTGATTTTGGCTCAGGTCATGATCTCACGGTTCGTGAGTTCGAGCCCCGTGTCCAGCACCTGCTTGGGATTCTCTCTCTGCCCCTTCCCCGCTCATGTGTGCTGTGCATGTGCTCTCTCTCTCTCTCGCTCTCTCTCTCTCTCAAAAATAAAGAAATAAACCTAAAAAAATTATTGAAATTCTCAAAAAGCTCTTGATGATGTGGGTTATCAATACTTACCGTATTAGGAGTTGCTGAGACATTTAAAACATGTATTTGAAGTAACAATAAACCCATTACATATTAACCTAAAAACAATTCACGGAAAAAATAACCGAATTTTCCAAAACTACAAAAAAAAATTTTTTTTTTTTCATGAGAACGGTGGTATTGCGTTTTACTTTTCTGCCACTCCCCTCTCGCGTCTGCTTCTGTCTTCACTCTGTGGTATCACACAGCATGTAGCCTCTGGAAAATTCCACTGCCCAGAGTGAGAGCGGCAAATGACCTGTGATGAAATAGTTGTGTCCTCATGACCCTCTGAGAAGGACTCGTGTGCTAAGGGGACAGGTTCCAGGAGCTTGCAGTCTGGTTTTGGGCAGGGCGGCAGGGTCAGATGGGGCTGGGGGTCCCCGACCAGCCTCAGGGGCCCGGGGGCCTTCTCCTCAGCCTCCTCTCCATTTCTTCCCTCCTCACCTTCCTCCCCAAACTTCCTCTTTCTGTTCCTCTGGCTGACTGTATAGCCTTCCCCGGAGGCTCAATGTGTCAGCTAAGCTCAGGCTTTTCAGAACCCGAAGCTGCAGCTCCCGTTTTCATTTGCTGTGTGGCCTTGGGCAAGTTATGCAGCCTCTCTGAGCCTCGATCTACCCCCCTCTCAGTGGCCAGGGAACTGAGACCTGACTCATGGGCACACTGTAGAGCCAGAGAGATTTTATAGGAAAAGTAAACCAGTATGTATGATGTGACTAATCCCTGGCTAATCCCTGTATGCAGGGAATGCACAGACAAATTCTTTGGCCCTCAAGAATTTTACATTTTATTTTATTTTATTTATTAAAAAATTTTTTTTAATGTTTTTATTTATTTTTGAGACAGAGAGAGACAGAGCATGAGCAGGGGAGGGGCAGAAAGAGAGGGAGACACAGAATCTGAAACAGGCTCCAGGCTCCGAGCTGTCAGCACAGAGCCCGATGCGGGGCTCGAACCCATGAACTGTGAGATCATGACCTGAGCCAAAGTCGGACGCTCAACCCCCTGAGGCACCCAGGTACCCCAAGGGTTTTACATTTTAGAGAGCAGGTGAGTTTTCAGTCACAAAACAGATATTCATTAAGCACCTCTTATATGCCTGAGTAACATATGGCATATAAGAGGTGAGTAACCTCTTATATAGATATATAACCTCATATATATATATATATATAAACTCATATATATATATAAACTCATATATATATATAACCTCTTATATATACATATATATATAACCTCTTATATATATAACTTACATATGGCTGAGTAACATATGGAAAGCACCCGAGTTCACATTATGAAATTCTATGCAGTAGTTAAAAATGAGGCATTAGAACATGGTTAGAACTTTAAGATATATTTATTTCTTTTTTTTAAAGTTTATTATTATTATTATTATTATTATTATTTTTTAGTAATCTCTACACCCAGCGTCGGGCTCGAACTCATGACCCAGAGATCAGGAGTTGCGTGCTCTACTGACTGAGCCTGCCAGGCATCCCCCAAGATATATTTCTAAGTGGAAAAAGCAAGTTGCAGGATGATAATATGTGAATAGGAATATGCGATACCAAAATAAGCATTTAAACACACGTACTTTTTCTCTTAAATATCTACATTTTAGATGTTAATTATAAATCTAATTTCCCTTATATAATTTAAACCAATAGTGTGTGTTTATCTTGTATATCTAAACATCAATTACAAATATAATTAAAGACCATGGGGCACCTGGGTGGCTCAGTCGGTTGAGCGTCCGACTTCGGCTCAGGTCATGATCCATGGTCCATGAGTTCGAGCCCCGCATTGGGCTCTGGGCTGACAGCTCGGAGCCTGGAGTCTGCTTCAGATTCTGTGTCTCCCTCTCTCTGTCTGCCTCTCCCCCGCTCATGCTCTGTCTCTCTGTCAAGAATAAATAAACATTAAAAAAAATTAAAAAAAAAAAAAAAAGAGAGACCTCAAGGGGCGTCTGGGTGGCTCAATCGGTTAAGTGCCCAACTTTGGCCCAGGTCATGTCTTGTGGTTGTGGGTTTGAACCCGGTATTGGGCTCTCTGCTGTCATCACAGAGCCTGCTTTGGATCCTCTGTCTCCCTCTCTCTCTGCTGCTTCCCCACTCATGTGTGCACGTGCAGTCTTTCTCTCTCAAAAATAATAACGCAAAAAAAAAAAAACAACCCTAAAAAAATCCCTAATTAAAGACCTCGAATAATTTAAGATAGACTAGGGGTGCCCGGCTGGCTCAGTCTGTAGAGCACGCAACTCCTGATCTCCAGGTCGGGGGTCATGAGTTCAAGCCCCACCTTGGGTGTAGAGCTTAAAATAAAATAAAAAAAGGAAAGAAAAGTTTACACTTGATCTTAGCCAAAAGGCCGAGAAGCGATGGGGAAAGAAAAGTTTAAAAGAGACTTACATAGTATATTATTTAAAATATATTATTATAAAAGTTATGATACTTATAATTAAACCTTTTCTAAAGCAGCTGTCACATAGGGCCAATTCCCCTCCTTGTGATTTTCATACTTGCTTTATTTTCTTCCTAGGGCTCAGTTATGAGATTCGTTCCACTTTTTTTTTTTTTAATTTTTTTTTTTTTAACGTTTATTTATTTTTGACACAGAGAGAGACAGAGCATGAACAGGGGAGGGGCAGAGAGAGAGGGAGACACAGAATCTGAAACAGGCTCCAGGCTCTGAGCGGTCAGCACAGAGCCTGACGTGGGGCTCGAACTCACGGACCGTGAGATCGTGACCTGAGCCGAAGTCGGACGCTTAACCGACCGAGCCACCCAGGCGTCCCTTCTTTTCACTTTTAAAACATTGAGTGAAATTCAACAAAGCACGACATCTTCAGGGTACAGCTCGATCAACATTCACAGAGTAAATATGCTCTTGTAACCCATACCCAGGTGAGGCCCTAGAACATTCTGCTACCCCTCAAGGTCTCCTCCTGCCTTTCCTGTGCATTCGCCCCACCCGAACGCAGTCACTGTCACCACTATTCTGACTTGTACCACCATTGGATCAGTTCCCCTGTTCTTGAACTTCAGCCCCCACGGGATATACTTTTGTGTCTGCCGTCTGTTGCTGGAATGTTCTGTCTGTGAGATTCGTACCGGCTCTCGTGCCCAGTGGCAGGTCACATGCTTCTTCCTCGAGGTGTGGCAAGCGATTGTATACATATACCTCAATGTATTTATTCATCCTCCTGTTAACAGACATTTGGGTTATTTTCGGTTTGAGGTTATTATAAACATAGCTGCACAGAGCATTCTTGTGTGTCTCTTTTGATGGACGTGTGTTTTCATTTCTCTGTAGCAGATGCCCAGGTGTGGGATTGCTGGGTCATAGAAGGCCTAAGGACTCCGTGTTTCTTTCTTTATTTTTAAATAGTTAAAAAAAAATTTTTTTAATGGTTATTTATTTTATTTTTCAAAATATTATTTATTTTGAGAGACAGTGAGACGGAGCGTGAGTGCGGTAGGGGCAGAGAGAGAGGGAGGACACACAGAATCCAAAGCAGGCTCCAGGTTCCTAGCTGTCAGCACAGAGCCCGACACGGGCTCGAACTCACTGACCAGGACCTCATGACATGAGTCGAAGTTGGATGCTTAACTGACTGAGCCACCCAGGTGCCCCTTAAATAGTTTTCTAGAAAAATTTAATTAATTAATTAATTAATTAATTTATCTATTATTTTAGAGAGAGAGAGCACAAGCATGAGTGAGGGATTGGGGCGGAAGGGGACAGAGAATCTTAAGCAGTCTCCATGCTCAGTGCAGAGCGTGACGTGGGGCTCGATCCCATGACCCTGGGATCATGACCTGAGCCGAAATCAAGAGCTGGTCGCCAATTGACTCAGCCACTCAGGTGCCCCTGATAGTTTTTTGTTTAAATTTTATTTTTAAGTCATCTCTACACCCAACATGGGGCTCAAACTCACAACTCCAAGATCAAGAGTCGCACAGTCCACGGACTGAGTCAGCCAGGTTCCCCCGCTCTGTGTTTCCTACGGGTTCTCAGACGTGCAGGTAAATGCTGACACCAAGGCCACACTCACACTGAGCACCAGGTACCTCTTGAGCAGCAGGGACAAGGGAAGCAAGAGACCCGAAATTGGCAATGGTGATCCAATGGGAGAAGAGACTTATCTGTAGTCTCTCACATTTTTTAGAAGACAGATATACTCGGGGCACCTGGGTGGCTCAGTCGGTTAAGTGTCTGACTTCAGCTCGGGTCATGATCTCATGGTTCATAGGTTCAAGCCTCACATCAGGTTCTGTGCTGACAGCTTGGAGCCTGGAGCCTCTTCAGATTCTGTGTCTCCTTTCTCTTCCCCTCCCCTGCTCGTGTTCTGTCTCTCAAAAATGAAAAAATGTTAAAAAAGAGAAAAGGACAAATATACTTCTGTATTACTGTGAAATGGAGTTTTAAAAAATCATTCAATCGCCTCACACGGTGCCTTGATCGCAGAGTGGTCAAGGCTACATGAAGAGTAACTCTACTTGCAGAGTCGATGAAGAAACTCATGATTGAAGTGACCTTCCAGCTGTCAACACCTGGAAACTGGACAAAATGTATGAATCAACTCTTTTCCGACAGTAGACATTCAGCATCCTGGACTGTGGTCCCTGAACAGGGAGGGAGCCATCTGCGCTCCATGACCATCCTGCTAGAAAGCAGCGGTGCCCAGTGGTGCCCAGTGGTGCCCTCTGACTTGCAGCACAGGGCGGGCAAAGCAGAACAAGGTATTTTGAGGAGCTGGAGAGTCTGTGCCTCTTCAGCTCCTCAAAATGTGGGTGTGCGACACGTGCAGCTGCCTAGGGTCCCAAGCTTGGAAGGGCCTCGAGCTTGGGTTGATACCCTGCTATTACGATCTTGAAAATCTTAACTTTTGAACAAGGCCTGGATTTTCATGTTGCACCAGACCTGGGAAATTCTGTAGACAGTCCAGGGAGGCAGAGACTAGGGTCAGGAAGTCCGAGTTGGGTACAATGTGAAGAACTGGAGAGAAAGGAGCAACCCCTGAGACCCCTAAAAATCTCAGGGACCCCCCGGAGTCTTTGCTTGGATGTCCTGATGGTTGATTGTATGTGTCAACTTGACCTGGCCACCCCGTGCCCAGACATTTGGTCAGACATCCTTCTAGATGGGTGTGTGAGGGTGTTTCTGGACGAGATTAGCATTTGAATGGGTAGACTAAGGAAAGGAGATGGCTCTCCATCATAGGGAGGCCCTCAAGCAATCAACTGAAGACCTCAATGACACAAAGAGGCTGCGTAGGAGGAAATTTCTCCAGCTTGACCCCCGAACTTGACTACACACTGGTCTTTTTCAGCCTTCGGGCTAGAATCCAAACAGTGATTCATCTTGGGTCTTGAGCCTGCTGACTTTTGGTCTGGAACGGAGACCACTGGCTCTCCTGGGTCTCCAGCTTGCTGACTGCCGTTATGGGCGCTGGCCAGCTTCCATAACATCATGTGCTAATTCTCCGTAAAATATGTGTATATCTCCTGAGGCACCTGCTGGCTCAGTCAGAAGTGCATGCGACTCTTGATCTCAGGGGGTCATGAGTTTGAGCCCCACACTGAGTATAGAGGTTCCTAAAATATATATATATATATATATATATATATGTATATATATATATGTATATACACACATATACACACACAGACACACATATATATACACATACATACACATATACATATATGTATGTATGCATATATAACATATATATGTATCTTTATATAAATCCTATTAATATGAAACTATATATAAAACTATATATAACTATATATGTAACTATGTAAAACTACATGTGTAACTATATATATATAACCGTGTACATAACTATAGACATAAATATATAACCCAGTAATACCAGCCCTAGGTTTTTAAGCACGAGAAATGATATATACGTCCACACAAAGACTTGTACATGAATGTACGAAACAGTTTTATTTGTAATAGTCCTACAATGGGCTGAATGTTTATGTCCCCCGAACTTCCTACATGGAAACCTAATCCTCAATGTGCTCTAGTAGGAGGTGGGGCCTTAGGGAGATTCTACCCTCATGACTGGGATGGGGCCCCTTATAAAAGCGGCCCCAGAGAGCTCCCTGTCTCCTTGTGATGACGCAGTGAGAAGGTGGCCACCTATGACTCAGGGACCAGGCCCTCAATAGATACCGAGTCTGTAGCAGTTTGATCTTGGACTTCCCGGCCCCCAGAGCTGTGAGAAATCAGAGTATGTCATTTATAAGCCACCTAGTCTATGGTGTTTTGTTATCGCAGCCTGAGCTAAGACAAGTCCCAACCTGGAAATAATTCAAATGTCAGTCAACAAACAGGTGAATGAATAAACAGATTGTGGAGTACACACAATGGAATATTACTTAGCATTAAAAAAGGACAGAAATACTGGCACACAGACAGCATAGATAAATGCTAGAAATATGCCAAGGGAAGAAGCCAGATGTAAAAATGTACATTTTACTTGTATACATTTTATTGCCATGACACTTGAGAACTGTTTAAAATAATTTATAATGATGGAAACAGATTGACGGTCATCTGGGACTGGAGATGGGAGCGGCCACTGGCTGCAAAGGGGCAAGAGGGGACTGTCTGGGGTGATGGAAATATTCTATATCCTGATTTTCAAAACTCATCAAAGTATACACTTAATCAGTGCATTTTATGATATGCAATTAGACCTCAGTAAAGTTGATTTAAAGCTTTTTTTTTTTAATTTTTTTTAACGTTTTTATTTTATTTTTGAGGTAGAGAGAGACACAGAGCATGAATGGGGGAGGGTCAGAGAGAGGGAGACACAGGATCCGAAACAGGCTCCAGGCTCTGAGCTGTCAGCACAGAGCCCGACGCGGGGCTCGAACTCACGGCCCGCGAGATCATGACCTGAGCCGAAGCCGGCCGCCCAACCGACTGAGCCACCCAGGTGCCCCTGAGCACCCCATTCTTGATCTCGGCTCAGGTCACGATCTTACAGTTAGTGAGTTTGAGCCGCACGTCGGTCTCTGCACTGACAGAATGGATCCTGCTTGGGAGTCTCTCTCTCCCTCTCTCTCTGACCGCCGCGCCCCCCCCCCCAAATAAATAAATAAACTTAAAAAAAAAACTTGAAGAAAGGAAAGAATAAAATATATATATATGGCAAGAGCTAATTTTATACAAGCCATTCTGATTCCCACCCTGAGGAAGTGTACCTAAGAGGAAAGGAAGATAGTTCAGGCAACCTGACCCTGACCCTGACCCTGGGTGCTGCTTCAGCCTCACATCCAGCTGGGAGCCTTGGTGCTGCCTGGTCCCCATCCTGGGCTGCCTCCTGCGGAAGCCAGAGAAGCCCTAGGCCAGAGCTGCAGGTGAGTCATTGGGCACTGTGGCCACCTTCCGGGTTACCCGTCTGGATTCTGATTAACAAATCCAAATAACTCAGAGTTTCTCAACCACCCTCAATGCTGTTGACATTTTGGACCAGGTATCTCTGTCCTGGGGGGCTGTCTTGTGCACTGTCCCATGTGATGTTCAGCAGCCTCCCTGGCCTCTGCCCACGAGGTGCCAGGAGCACATCCTCCGGAGCTGAGACAACCAGAGATCTTTCCAGACATTGCCAAATGTCCCCTAGGGGACAAAATCACCCTGCTGAGAGCCACTGCTTTAATCAGGAGCTTTGCTTCAGGTGGTCTCCCTTTTCTTCTAGACCTAAAAGAGACCTGATCTCAGCCTTGTTGTATAAAGATGCCAGGTCTTTATACATTCAGAGTAATTCCACTCAAAATTAAAGCAAGATGTGTGTGTGTGTGTGTGTGTGTGTGTGTGTGTGTGTGTGTGTTTGTGTGTGTGTGTGTGTGCATGTGTGTGTCAGGAGGTGGGGAAGAATGTGACACATTGACTCTAAGACTATTCTGGAAGACTTGAATCAGGGAGACAAGACAGATACGGAAATAAGGGCAAAAAGTACATAATCAAAACAGAGTCTGGCATGGACGTAGGAACAGACTGTTAAAGGAAACAGATTAGGGGGCAGAAAAATCCACATATGTATAGAGGTCAGCTTCTGTGATTCAAAGTGGCACTTCAGGGCCCCATCTGCACCGTGAAGGCAATCGGCTATCATCTCTCCTTCAGAAAAAGTAAAAATTAGGGGCGCCTGGGTGGATCAGTTAAGCATCTGACTCTTGGTTTAGGCTCAGGTCATGATCTCATGGTTTGTGAGTTCAAGCCCCACATTGGGCTCCATGCTGACAGTGTGGAGCCTGCTTGGGGTTCTCTCTCTCCCTCTCTCTCTCTCTCTCTGCCTCTCCCCCACTCGTGCTCTCTGTCTCTCTCCCAAAATAAATAAATAAACCTAAAAAATTAAAATAAAATAAAAATTAGGTCTGTCTACCTTAGACCATCAGTATGTGTCCCCTCACATTCACCCCTCCCCTGCCATACCAGTTGCATTAAAGATCTAACCATTAATCCTGATTTATGAAAGCAGTTGGAAAAAATATCAGAGAGGGCGCCCAGGTGGCTCAGTCTGTAGAGCGTGTGACTTTGGGTCTGGGGGTGGTGAGTCTGAGCCCCACGTTGGGGGTAGAGTTTCCTTAAAAAAAAAAACAACAACAAAGCAACAATTTAAAGAGAAAAATGAAAAATACGAGAGGAAAGATTCCTAGATAGAGAAATGGGCAAGTTGCACTAATGGGCTACAGAGGAAGTAACACAAATGATCAACAAATATTTGAAAAGACGCAAGTGAAATGTACCATTTTATTTTGGGCCGCCCGATCGGCTCAAATCGAGGATCAGTGAGCTGCCGCACCCCCCCTCGCTCCCCCACGTGGTGACTGCGAGAAGTGGGCACTTTTTCTATCCTGTGGACGGGGGCATAAGGGGAACGGCAGATCCTGCTGCTGACTGCCCCAGCCTCAGATGCCCCGGCTCCACTGGGAAGCATCACACCCGGAAAAGGGTAGATCTGCATTTCTACAGGCCCCAGAAAGTCTGGGACCTCACCCTGGAGGCCCCCAGGCCCTAAACAGCCTGCGGCCATGTTCTAACTGTGCCACATGCTGTTTCAAAAGACCACCTGACTCAGCTTGTTAGGGCGTGTGTTTAGTCCCCAGGAGGTTAGCACCTAGTGTCTCGTTTCCCCCACCAGTGCCACCTGCCTGGCCCCACACGTGTCTCTCAACCTCTGTGTTCCTGACTCCCTGCGGGCTCAGAATGGAGACAGTAATAGGCCCGACCTCAAGGAGTTCCTATGAGGATTCAAGGAGAGAATACAGGCCACAGGGCTGAGAACAGTAAGGTCCACGTGACGTCAATGCATGGTAGGCATATGAAAAAAGCCAAATAAAAGAGGAAAAAAAAAAAAAGCCTAATGTGGAAGCTATTATAGGCATTAGGCTTCTATACATCGGGTCGTTTATTTTTATTTCTTTTTTTAAGCCCAACACAGGCTCGAACTCACCACCCTGAGATCCAAGGCTGAGCTGAGGTCAAGAGTTGGGCGCGTCACCGACGGAGCCACCCAGGCGCTCCAACTGTTTTGAATACTTTACACGCATCATCTCATTTAATTGTCATCCGCCGACCCTGTGAGATAGGGTGATTCTCTCTATTCTGCAGATGTGAACACTGAGGTAAGCAGAGCTGGGAACTGGAGGACAGTGGGCTCCCAAACCTGCAGCCTTAACCACGGAGTAAAAGAAGTGTTCCAGGAAAGGTAGACCCCAGCAGCCTTCCAGCCCGGTGGGCAAGCCTAAATGCAGCGGGGTGTTTAAGCCATTTGCGCCCCCTGTTTTCTTGTGTTTAGGATAGCGGGGCCTTGGCCTCCCCTGCTGCCCTGCCAGACCAGGCAAGGTAACGCTTGGAGCCTGTGGCGAAGGAAAACACGTGTGCCTATACACGTTGGACAAAAATGAACAAAAGCTTTACAATCCAAAGCAGGGCTTAGTACAAAGCCTCTGCTCATCTAGTTTGCACAGCGGCCATCATCTCTCAACAGACACCTGGCTGGGGACACAGAGAGGCTTGGGACCGGGGGCCGCTTGGAAAAAACTGTTTCCATTGCACAATAACACAGGGTCATAAAACAAGCAGCCTGTCTTCAGTTACAATTCGGATATCTTGTGCCTCAAGGATTTATTTGTGTTCATCTGATTTTTCAGAAATCTTGCATTAAAGGGGCGCCTGGGCGGCTAGTCGGTTGAGCGTCTGCCTTTGGCTCAGGTCATGACCTCACGGTTCATGAGTTCGAGCCCTGGGTCGGGCTCTGTTCTGACAGCTCGGAACCTGAAGCCGGCTTCGGATTCTGTGTGTGTGTGTGTGTGTGTGTGTGTCTCTCTCTCTGGCCCTCCCACTCACGCTTTGTGTATCTCTCTCTCTCTCAAAAATAAATAAACATTAAAAAAAAATTTTTTTTAAGTTTGCATTAAAATATTGTCTTGATTACTGAGGTTTTGTTTTGTTTTTTGTGTGTGTATGTGTGTGTGTGTGTCTTAAATTTTGCTCCCTCACCTTGGTTCCAGTCCTGGTCCTTAACTCTCCTGTTACTGACCTTTCCAGTAACTGACTTGTCCTTCTTTCCGGGGTCATCGAGATTCACAGGGACAGTCACTTGGTCCAAGAGAGGGGAACCTCTGGTTTCTGACTTGTCTGAAGGATGGGGGTCCAAAAGAAGAAAGGATGATGTGCTTATTTGGATGAAATGGGGCTGGGGAAGACATGGTTTTTCCTAATCACCTCTTTTGGGGCTTCAGTATTTTCCTGAATATAAGTAAAACTTGGATTCATAAACTAACCTTTTGGGTGGGAGAAGGGACATAGATAGGAAGTAACCAGATTTTTTTTTTCCTGAGGAGTTTGAAAAAAATTTTTTTTAATGTTTATTCATTTTTGAGAGAGAGAGAGAGAGAGAGAGAGCATGAGTGGAGGAGGGGCAGAGAGACAGAGAGAGAGACAGGGGTTGGGGGCTGGGGAGACACAGAATCGGAAGCAGGCTCCAGGCTCTGAGCTGTTAGCACAGAGCCTGACTCGGGGCTCCAACCCACAAACTGTGAGATCATGACCTGAGCCGAAGTTGGACGCTAAACCAACTGAGCCACCCAGGCGCCACTAAATATATAAACTTAAAAAAAAAAAAAAAAAGACAAATTTGTCCAAGACTACACTGTATATTAACTAACTTGGATTTAAATAATAAAAGAAGATACATTTGCAACAAGACTACAGAACATCGCATATAAAGAATTTATGCCACCTAGACCCTGAAGAAGCATAGAGGAATCCAATTTACACGGTCATGCTTTGGGAACATGCAAATTAGATTCACTGTACGGTTTCAGAGTCTCCCAGATGAACGAGGGAAGACATAAGTTCACACTTGTTTTCACAGGAATCATTCATGCCAGTGGGTCTCCGACTTCAGCACGTACGAGTGACCTGGAAACACAGGTTGCTGGCTCCACCCATGGAGCTCCAGATAGAGTGAGTCTAGCTGGGGTGGCCCCTGAGAACTGGGGGTTTTAGCACAGGTGATGCCAACGCCTAGACTCCGGGTCCTGAACTTCGCCTTGGGAATCGCTGCTTCATGCTGTGTCCAAGATTCTAATGCATGACAGCTTTGCAGCCGACACATGCATGCAATTGGACGTGGTTGTAACTGGTCTGCTTCTGCAGTAGGAGAACGTCTTGCAAAATCAACACTCATTATTGCCTAATAGGATAAACTAGGGCAGGGTCGTGTTCTGAATCTTCTTGGAGCATATCTAAGCTTCTTACAAAAAGGAAATGTTGGTACAAGACATTTTTCTTTCTTCTTCTTCTTTTTTTTTTTTTTTTTGGAGGGGGGAGAGGCAAAGAGAGGGAGAGAGAATCTTTATGTAGGTATGTATTTATTTATTTTTAACATATATTCATTTTTGAGCAACAGAGACAGAGCATGAGTGGGGGAGGGGCAGAGAGAGAGGGAGACACAGAATGGGAAGCAGGCTCCAGGCCCTGAGCTGTCAGCACAGAGCCCGATGTAAGGCTCGAACTCACAAACCCCAAGATCATGACCGGAGCGGAAGTCGGACGCTTAACCGACAGAGCCACCCAGGCGCCCCAAGACATTTCTAATTATTAGTTTTGGAGGCTAAAGATTTCGTTCAGGTGAGAAAAAAAAAAAAAAAAAAAAAAAAATATATATATATATATATATGCATTAGTCTTTAAAATTTTTTGGTTGGTGCGCCTAGAATTCAAAAGGGCTGGAAATCGCTATTTATTTTATATTATAGAGTGGATCTAAAGAATCGTATCTTTCATATCTTTTCTTTCCTTTAGGTTCTGGCTTTAATTTGGTGTTGATTTTTGCTGGCTAGGGTTTCCCTCTGAATCCCTGTGTTACCATGGTGCCATTTTGGCTTTTTAAATGTTGTTGTTGTTTTTGGGCCGAAGGCCCCACTGAAATGAGTTCTTACATGCAGAACTCGGGAGCCTGGGAGCAGGTTCAGGGAAGCCAACGTCCGTGAGCCACGTGAGGAAGTAAACTGAAGATACCACAGCCTGGCTTGTAGGATAGGGAGGAGGGGGGTGAAGGAAAAAGGGCACATGTGGCTGCCGGGACCTGAGAGCTCCCCCAAAGGGGTCCTCCTTCAGCACCCCACCAGAGGAAAGACCGGGGGCGGGGGGGGGGGGGGGAAGGGAGGCGGAAACCTTGCCCTGGCACCACGTTTTCGTAATTACGCATTGTGACAGTACAGGGTGCTCCAGTTTCTGGAGTCAAGTAATCCATTTGGACAATGACAGTGGCTATTGTTTCTTTCTTTAAAAAAATTTTTTTGAGAGAGAGAGAGAGAGCATGAGCGGGAGAGGGGCAGAGACAGAGAGGGAGACGCAGAATCCGAAGCAGGCTCCAGGCTTCGAGCTGTCTGCACAGAGCCCGATGTGGGAGTCGAACCTTGTTTTTTGTTTTTGTTTTAAGTTTATTTCTTTACTTTGGGGGGAGGGGAGAAAGAGAGGGAGAGAGAGAGAGAGAGAGAGAGAGAGAGAGAGAGAATCCCAAGAAGGCTCCACGCTGTCAGTGCAGAGCCCGACGTGGGGCTTGAGCTCACGAATGGGAGATCGTGACCTGAGTCCAAGTTGGCTGCTTAACGGACTGAGGCGCCCTTTTCTTTTCTTTTTTTAAATTTTTAAATGTTTCTTTATTTTTGAGAGAGAGAGACGCAGATTGAGAGCACGTCGTGCAGGGGAGGGGCAGAGAGAGAGAGGGAGACCCAATCTGAAGCAGGGTCCAGGCTCTGAGCTGTCAGCACAGAGCCCATCTCAGGGCTGGAATTCAAGAACCCTGAGATCATGATCTGAGCCGAAGTCTGAGGCTCAACTGACTGAGCCACCCAGGCGTCCTCTCCTCTCCCCTCCCCCCTCCCCTCCCCTCCCCTCCCCTCCTCCCCTCCCCTCCCTTCTCCTTTTTTTTTTTCAATTATAAAGCTAAGACACAGTGACAACAGCAACACAGAAGACCAGGAACATAACAACAACAACATATCTGGATTAAATTCCGAAATAAACTCAGGATGTTAACAGTGATTAGTGTATTCATTTTAAAAAATAATTAAGGGGCGCCTAGCTGGCTCAGTCCAGGATCCTAGCGACTCTTGATCCCGGGGTCATGAGTTCGAGCCCCACGTTGGGTGCAGAGATTACTTGAATGAGAAAGTTAAAAAAAAATTGAAAAAAAAAACAATAAAAACAACACACATTAATCACACCCCTCCCCAAAGGAAAACAAAACCCCAACCATAAAGAAGGAAAGTCCTCTCTCTCTCCACACCCCTCCCCCCAGCCCCACCCTGTTGCCCGGTTGCAGCTACCCCAAAACTGTGGCCTGTGGCCTTCTAGCCATTTCTATAGCAGGACCAAAACAGCACCGCATGTGTTGATCTTAGACCAGAAGAATATTAACGACCAAAATCCTAGTTACATCTTCAACCAAGCTCAGTTTCCCTGTAGTTTTGTACTCTAAGCTGCAGTAGCAAAGAGTAGCAGTTTAAACCCCTTCCCACGAAACTGTGGCTGTGCTTGTATGAGCTTTTGTTTTGAGAAGGGTAAAAATATCTCCATGGATGGTTCCAGCAGTAAACATCTCTTGGTGCATTTAAGAAACTGTGCCTTTGAAACTAATTGGGAAACAGAGAAACTGGAAGAGTTTACCAGTAGGTGGGGTTGAAACCTACAGGTTTTCAGCCTCGGTTGTTGTTGTTGTGTTTTTTTTCCCTCCCCCTTCCTTTCTTCTAAAGGCACATGGAGAAGAATCTTGGATAAGTTTTCAACTCACCTCCCTGGGAAAAAAAAAGCTTTTGGGGTTGCCTGGGCAGGTTCTGTGTGCAAACCATCAAGGACCCAGGTAAGGAGGGGGACAATTGGTTCTTTGCAAATCCAATTTTTCCTGCTGCTGGTCCTGGGGATCTCAGTGGCGCCCGTGATGTTCCAAGACCAGATCCAGCCAACACAGGGCATTTAGTTTTGGGTCAACAGTGTTCCTTAAGAAAACTGGATTTTACGGGGCTCCCCGCTGTTTTTTGGTTTATGCTTTGTTTTGTTTTTGTTTGTTTTGTAACCCACAGCACTCCAGCTGCGTTCTTAAGGCGAATAGCATGAACGGCCTAGGTGCAAGCAAATGTCCCAGGCACCAAAGGAACACACAGCCCCCACCCCCAAATCCAGCCACCTCCTTCTCCCCCCACCCCACCTCCCCACCCCCGGAATCCACTGCCCCTGGTTCAGTTTTAGCTGAAGTCAGATCAAAGCTGGAAGTGACGGCCGAGAGTTCACGGAAATGCTAATAGATCTGGATTTGGAGACGAAATAGGTCTCCAATGTCCTTTGCCAGCAAGCTGTGGGCCACATTTGGGATAATTTCGTGATGGAAGCAGCCGTCCCCCGGTCTGCCTGTCACAGACGCGCAAAGATCGCTCAAAACCCCAAGGAAGACCCTTTTCAATTGGCGAGTTTACAGTTTCCAAGGGGAGGAGGGCAGGGGAGGAGTAACGACGACCTTTTCAGGTGTGTCTTCCAATCGCGATAGCCGGTTTTGGCTGTGAATCGAAAGCCCCCTCCCTACTTCCCCCTTCCGTTAATTAAATAAACCTCGGAGCACTTTGCGGCACGCGACTCGGCCCTTGGGGAGCGCTTGCAGCCCGGCTCCCATTCCCAAGCTCAACTCGCAGAGGCTGAAGGGCTGGCGACATGAATTTCCAGCTCCTGAGGGTGAGAAAGGAGGTGTCGGGCGGAGGGCAGGCCGGCAGGGAGGAGAGGCGTGCGGGAGGATGCCCGCGGGGTGGGGAGGGCGCCGCTGGGGCTGCGGGGTGGCTCCCGGGCGCTGCCACTTCTGGCGCCGGCAGCCGAGTCCGCGTCGCCGGGCGCCTGGCCTCAGTGGGCCTCCCCTCGTCGCCTGGAGGCGACCAGAGAAACGCGTTAAGGCCGCCGGGCTCGGTTGGCCTGCAGGGGTGTGGTGTTCCTGGACGCCGAGCGGAGAAGGCCTCCGGGGACACCGGGCTGGAGCCTGAGTCCTCCCGCCTGCGCTCCGAGCGCTTAGGCTGCGCGCGAATGGGCCCTGGGACACAGTGGAGAAGTGACAGGCATTCTGCGGCCAAGCGTGGCCTCCGGAGGGCGGGGGTCCCCCGGGGCAGGGGAGGCGAGAGCCGAGCTTGTCTCTAACAGGTCTCCAAGAGCAGCTAGGGAGGTCGCCTCGAAGAGCAGGCATGTTTGTGGCTTTGAGGTAGTTGGACGGCCAAAAATCCCCCGACGCCTGCTGAGAAATGGGGCTGCGGTGGTCGAGTTAGAGACTGTACCCACGACCTCTGCGCTTGGCGGGCGCCCTTCGAATGCGCGCGCGGACTCGACCCGGGACAGACACGGACCCGGGCCCTCCCCGCCCCGCCCCGCCCGGAGCCTGGGTCCTCCAGGCTCCCTCAGCTCCGCGGCTCTCCGTCCATCTGTAAAAAGCAGGTTTTGCGAGGAAAAGCTACAGGCCGCGAAGCCCCTCCCTTCAAGCCCCGGGCCTGGAGCCGCGCGCGCAGAAGGAGCCGTAAATGCAGTCGGGTTGGACCCTGGGTTAAGCAAGCCAAGAAGCATCCGTGTGTGCGCGGCTGTCGCTCTGCGCACCATCAAAACAATCTGCTATTTTTATACTATTGCTGTTATTTTGGAGTGGCTGTGAAATGATGCAGTGGCGCCCCAGGGCGTGCACCTTAGCGGGCTTGGACAGTCGGAGTGCTCCTCGGTGCCAAGTGTCTGGCCCTCGGGGTGACGATGCCGCGATGGGAGACTGTGGGAGAGAGGGGCACCCCCCTCGATTGCTGCAGGCCCCGGCTTTTCGGCTCTGCTTAACCCGGCTGGCCACTTCACCGCGGTCTCTGCCGGCGCTCACGCGGTTCCAAGGGGCGGGACAGACACCTTGCGCGCTGCGCGGCGTTCCCTAGGGCGCTGGGGGCCTCCACCTGCCGCTTTCGCGCCCCCCTCCCTGGGGCGGGAAAAGAAGTCGCAGGCCAACCGCGTTCCAGCTCGACCTGCCCGGGCGCCTTCCTTGGTTTGCGGGGGTGGGAAGTTGGAGGCGGCGGTCTCCGTCTGCGCCTCTACCCAGACGCCTCCTCGCCTCCAGACTCCGGTTTCTTGGGCCACCGGAGCGGGATGGGGGCCCGGGTCCAGGCTTCAAGTGTGTGTGAGCGAAGGCTCCCTAGGGGGCGACAGAGGGGAGCCGCGCGCCACCCTCCACCCCCTATCCCGGATTTTGCGTGGCGTGCAGTGAAGCTTGTCCCCGGGATCCTCTCGTTCTGTTTACAGTTAGGCGGCTGCGAGGCCTCGGAGGGTCCTGAGGGGGCACCCTTTCCCGAGCGGTGGCCGTCCCAGGGCGCGGCCTCCAGATTCCGGCCTTCATGCGGCGAGGGGCCTGGGCTTTGGAGGGAGGTCTGTCCCCGGTGCAGGAGCCATGCTCTCCCTGCTTTCCGCAGGGAGAGGAAAAGTGGAGCTCGAGGAAGGGCTGAGGCTTCCGGCACGCCGACGGGGGCGCGCGCGTGCCGGGGCTCCGGCCCCGAAGCCGAGGGTGTGCGTATTTGGGCCGGGTCTCCCTGGCTGGGAAGATTGAGGACTTCTTCCACCCGCCTTCCATCCAGGGCGCGGAAGTCGCGCTCTAGCTCGAACGCGTGTCCCTGGGAGAGGGGGCAGCGCGCCGGTGTCCGGGGAGCTGCCTTGGGAATGAACGGCCCTTGCTAAGCGGTTCGGAAACATCTAGGCCCCTGGGGCTCCCAGAACGGAGGCGCGCAGACCCTCAGGGCCCATCGGCTCCCTTTTGCCTCTGCCCCCGGGCTGGGAGGAATCTCTGTCCCTTCGGGTTGCCTCGGCCACAGCTCTGCTGCGGGAAGGAAGGACAGCCAGGCCCTGGGGTGGGGGATTGGCCCGTTCCTGCCCTGCCGGGGTTCCAAACCTGCCTACGGGTAAAGTTGCCGGCGTGAATGAGACAACTTGTTCAGGCTGCACTCCAGGCGGGGTCTTTGAGTCAAACCCGAGTCTGGAAGGCCCAGCGTGGAGAAGGCCCCTCGTCACCGCCCTGGGGTCTGGAACGCCTGAAGGGGGTGCCACATTCTCCCTCTGGGGTGTGTGCGTGTGCCTGGGACCCTAACCTTCCACGTCCTGCTGTGCAGGTGTCCCATTCTTGCGTGGCGCAGGTGTCCCCCTTCCTGTCCCCCCGCCCCCCAATGTCAGGTACGCTGCTGCTCTTGTTCTTTTCTTCGAGCCCCGGATCCTGGTATTTTGGAAGCAAGGCGTCACTTCTTAGTGCAAAGTCCTGAAAAGCCCCCGGGTTTTGTTCTCACGTTTGGTAGGAGTATCACCTTGGCTCTACCTCCTCTAGGGTAAGAGAGGACGTTTCACGTGGAGGACGCCTATTTTTATTGCAGTTCTTGATTTTATCTTAGGTCCATCTGGGTCTAGAGAAATGCCAAAGCCCAAATAAACCCGAGAAGGAGCAGGAAGGCGGTGTGTGCAGTCGTTCTGTAGATGGGGGGGGGGGGGGGGGTGGGGGTGGGGTGGCGTCCACTCCCGGGCCCAGGACCCGGGCACTGCACTGATGCGTATCAGTTACTGCAGAATCGGATTCGGAATCAGATGGAAGGAGTCCCCTTCTCCGACTCTCTCGGAATGTTTGAGTTCCGATCCCGGAGCCAGCTGGGACGCCCCAGCAAAATTCGCCCTTGAAAATTAGCGACTTTCCCCTGGCAGTGAAAAAGATCAATTACAGTCATTGGGCCAATGGATTTCGTTTCTTTAAAATTTTTAAACAACTGCGCATTGCATTCAAGTTTGCGTGGCGAATAAATCCCGAGGCGAGAGGCAGCGTTTATATTCGAGTTTCGTTTTCGTCCTGCGTCTGCAGAACGGGGGGTACTCACCCCTCCAGCGGGGGGTCCCCCTCTGGCCCCTCCCCCCTCTCCCACCTTCTCCCTCCCCCCTGCCCCCCCCCCCCCCCCCGCGCGCGTGGCGCTCGGGTTGTCTTCCGCCCCGCACCTCTTTCCCCGGGTGAGTTGAGGCTTCTGAGCGTCCGGCTCGTCGGAGGCATCTGCCGAGCCGGCGCCCTGGGCAGGGCTGGGCAGGGCTGGGCAGGGCTGGGCGAGGGAGCGCGGGTGACCCCCGGCCGCAGTCTGCGGCGGAGATGCAGCTTCGGGCGATGGCAGCCGGACGCCGTTGTCCCAGACTTTGCGGCCGGTGGAGGCCCGCTCGCCCCCTGGCGCTCGGGGCAGACTCCCCAGAAGGCCTTCCCTCCTCCAGCCCCTCGGAGGAATGGGCCGGCGCTGTGACCGCGGAGAGAGAAGGAAGGGGAGGCGTCTCTCGGAGGGATTGGGGCTCCGGCTGCGAGGTCCCAGCCCAATTTAAGTCTCCGTGAGTGGGTGGGTGAGGCATTTCAGGCTCTAAGGGGGACCCCAGCTGTTGAGATGCCCGCAACGCGAGGTCTCTTAACCGCAGGTGACCACGTCTTTCGGAGGATGGGGGGAAGGCGCTTCAGGAGAAATAGGGGGGGCTCTTAGGTATTTGCAGCCGGGGCCCCAGCGCTGCCAGTCTCAGGTGTGGGCCTGGGGGGGGGATGGACGACGGAAGGCGCGGCGGGGGACCCCGACCTAGCAGGTCCGCGGCTGTCAGAGAGGTGCCCACGCCCGCCCGCCTCCCCCTCCTCGCCCCCCGCGGCGCGGGTCTCGGCGCGGCGCCCCGCCGGGGTGCAGGGCGGAGCTAGGCTGGGACTGGCTGGGGGCTGCCCCGCCCGGCGCCGGGGCCTTCGTGCCGGCCCCCGGGGGAGGAGTTATGATAATTTCCTTCTCATTAAGGCGCCCGGGTCCCCCGGCTATTGCCGGGACACACAGTGCGGGCGCGGCTTCCCGGGTCCCCGGCAGCGGCTTCTACGCGCGCGGCGGCCGCATCTACGCTCGCGGAGCCGCCGATGCGCGTCCAGTGACCGGGACAGCGAGGCCCTCGCGTGGCGGGGGGCGGCGGCGGACGCCCAGCCACCGTGACCCCCATTTTGGATTTACCGCTCGGGGGGTGGGGGGAGCCTGGATTTAACTGGCGACTGTTTTGGGGGACGCCGGACGCCATGTTGTGGAAAATAACCGATAATGTCAAGTATGAAGAAGACTGCGAGGTGAGCTGGGTGCAGGGGCGCAGCCCGGCCCCGCCCGAGTCCAGCCCGGGAGGCGGGGACCCACCGACCGAGGTCCGGGCGCGGGGCGCGGGCGCAGCGAGCAGGCACCAGCCTCTGCCCCTCGAGGGGACGGGGTCCGCTTTTGCGGACGCCCCTTAGTCCGTTTCTCCCGGGCCCTCTTCCTGAATCGGGCCCTTCCCCAAACCACCCTCCGGAACAGGGCCTGGAAGGAGACCGGCAGATCCCACCCACAGAGCTTACCGGTCGGTTTCGTGCGAAGCAAAACAGCCCTTCTTTCCCCTTTCTCGGAAGAGCGCCCCGTCTACAACGCTTAGACGCGGCTTTTACGCACGAGATCTCCGTCCCGAGGGGTCAGATGAGGCGACCTGCCGGCGACACCTTTGCAGAGTCCCCTCCGCGGCGGGCTTGTCACCTGCCCCCGCTAACTCCTCGGGGAAACCAGAAAACAACCGAAGTTTGGCTCTCCAGAGAAGTGGGGGCTGGGGAGCGCCGGGGGGGGGGGGGCGAGGCCAGATGGGGCCGTAAGCGCTCGGGAGTGCTCCAGCCAGTCCGACAGGTTGAGCTAGAGTTTCGGAGAGTGGGAGGGAGGCAGGCGGCGAGCGGGAAGAGGAAGACGCGGGCGGCGGGAGGTGTGCGCCCGGGCGCTGGCAGAGGGGAGCCCGGGCTGGGGGGCGACGCGGGCGGGGGGCCGCGCGCCCGCGGGACCTCCTGGGGCCGCCCCTGTTGGCGGGCCCGGGCACTTCCGCTAGGGGGCGACAGCGCCCGTTTCTCCTAGTTCCCCCGCCACCCCTGTGACCCCGCGAACCCAGGGAGACGAGTCCTTTAAGAATTAGGTCGGACAGCCTGGAGGCGAGGGACGTGCGCAGACGAGGTTGCCCAATATTCGGGGGTCCTTAGTTCTCCCCCTCTGCCCCGGTTTGTGGGGGATACTGACCGTGGCCCGGCAGGGCGGCCCCACTGGGTGTTCCCCGCTCGGTCTGGACCCAGCCAGCTGGGGCGGAGTGGGGTGGGGAGCAGCCCTGGCCGCGAGGCGTCCCTCCCCGAGTTCCTCGGGCGGCCTTGGGTGGCCGGCCTGCCGGGGAGCGTCACTTGCCCGGAGGTCTTTGTCCTGAGGGCGTGGAAGGGAGGGTCCCTGGGGCGGGGAAGATGCGCACTTCCCGCTTCGTGCGCTTTATCCGCGTCTGCCGCTTCCCCACGTTCTTTTCGTCTGGCGCCGCTGACATGTGCGGGCTAGTGAGCGAGCGCAGTCCTCACGGTGCCTACAGCATGCCGACTTCCTCCCCGGGCCCGGGCCTCAGCTACTCCTGGCCCAAGACCTGGGGTTCGGATCCGGCTCTTGAGAGCGCCCCGGGCGTCCGACCTCCCAGGCCTTCGCCGCCGGGCTTTGAGAGCGAGTTCTCCCAGGTCTTTGGAAGCCTCTTTCCTCCGCGGACTGGCAGTTCACAACGAATCCCCCGGCGCACAGCGCCTCTGGGTGCTCTCTGGGCGGAGGGCAGGCCCCACGAGTCGGGTCCCCGGGGACGCACGGCTCAGCGCAGCGGCTGCAGCCACTTCGCAGTAGCGGGGTTTCGTTCTAGCGGGGTCTCTGCTTCTCTCTCCCAGGATCGCCACGACGCGAGCAGCAATGGGAACCCGCGCCTCCCCCACCTCTCCTCCGCGGGGCAGCACCTCTACAGCCCCGCGCCGCCCCTCTCTCATACTGGAGTCGCCGAGTATCAGCCACCACCCTACTTTCCGCCGCCCTACCAGCAGTTGGCTTACTCGCAGTCGGCCGACCCCTACTCGCATCTGGGAGAAGCTTACGCCGCTGCCATCAACCCCCTGCACCAGCCGGCGCCCACCGGCAGCCAGCAGCAGGCCTGGCCGGGTCGCCAGAGCCAGGAGGGGGCTGGCCTGCCCTCGCACCACGGGCGCCCGGCCGGCCTGCTGCCCCATCTCTCCGGGCTCGAGGGTGGCGCCATGAGCGCCCGCAGGGATGCCTACCGTCGCTCCGACCTGCTGTTGCCCCACGCGCACGCCCTGGACGCCGCGGGCCTGGCCGAGAACCTGGGGCTCCACGACATGGCGCACCAGATGGAGGAGGTGCAGGTGAGCGACGCCTCGGCTCTTGCCCCTCCTGCCCGGACCTGTTTGCCCCCCAGCCTCTCCTCTCCCCTGCCCGGCCTCCCCGGAACTTAAGGGAAACTTTGTCGTTTCTCCCCCAGAATGTCGACGACCAGCACCTGCTCCTGCACGATCAGACTGTTATTCGCAAAGGTAGGCAGCGAGAGCAAACTTTTTTCCTCCCTGGGCCGCACCTAGCCTGGCAAGGTTGGGGGCATTTGGTGGCCACCTTGGGACAGTTGTGGTAGGGAAGGGACCGATGGAGGAGGGGGCGGGGGTTGGCTGGAGGAACATAGGCTTTTAGGAGAAAGAAGAGGGCATCGCTTTTGGAGCTAAATGAAAAGGGATGGTGGTAAAACTCTTAGGATTTGTTACTCGATAGTGTTCTCTTGGAGACTAGGGCCCCTTGAATTTCATGGTGTTTTTACAGTGTTAGTCTTCCAGAGTGAGTTTTAACACTGACTTAATTTGGAAAAAAATCAGACCACGCACCTTGGTTGGGTGGTTGATGCTGTGGCAGTTGTTGAGTGGATGATTGAATTTCCCGTTTCATAAATGCATGTGGCAAGGATCCCCAATTCTGACCCGCAAGAAGAGGTTTTGAAACAGTTTGGCCTACCAGATAGACAGCCTTCAAAGGACCAGAGTGGGACGATCTGCCAGAGTCTGGGTTTATGCAAGATAGTGGGGGAGGGGATTTGGAACATTGGATGGGGGGGAGGGGGGAATGTCTCAAGAAATTAAGTTACAGACTGAGGGATTGCCAGTTTGGCTGTTTTGAAGATGGAGTGGCCCTAAATGAAAGGGAGTTGTGGTCTGCTACTTGAAGTTAAACTCCTTGAAATCAGTTGGGAAATGGTTTTTGAAGAACAGCTCAGAAAATAAACCGAATTTCCCAGGAAACTTGTAACAGGGCAGGTTTGTTTGTATTTTTAAATTTACCATGATCAGCTGCACCGAAAGGTTTCAGCAAAGGATCCGCGCGTGCGGGGTGATTGTGGTGGTTCTTAGAGGAAGGAAAAAATCCCCATGTATGTAGGATTGAAGCAGTCTTCTGAAAACCAGTGTTCTAATTAAACACATTTTAACAGTGGCTAGAAAATGAAAACCCTCCACGCTTGGGGTCATGACTAATTAGCTTTGCAAGGTGTTAACTTGTGAATTTCAGATTCGATTATCTTTGAAGAATTGGACTTAAAAAAAATGTGCTTGCCCAACACACAACGCTGTTTGCTTAAAGAGCTCTTTCAGCTCGGGTTAGAGGTTTGAAAAGGTCCCTTTTTCGTAAACGCAGCTCTCGGGGACTGCCACGTCTAATCTTCGTTCACAGGTCCCATTTCAATGACCAAGAATCCGCTGAGTCTCCCTTGTCAGAAGGAGCTGGTAGGGGCTGTGATGAATCCCAGCGAGGTCTTCTGCTCGGTCCCTGGAAGATTGTCCCTCCTCAGCTCCACGTCTAAATACAAAGTGACAGTTGCTGAGGTCCAGAGGCGATTGTCCCCGCCTGAGTGCTTAAACGCCTCGTTACTGGGAGGTGTTCTCAGAAGGTACATGGGGGCACATTCTGGGCACGGTGGTTGGGTTGGTGTACAACCCAAAAGAACCAAGGAGGTATTTTTAACATTTATGTAACTTTCATACCTAACACTGAATTCTAATCGGCTCAGAGTTTTAGTACATTCCTTCTCTTTTAGAAAGTGCCAGATGCAGAAGGAAGTGCTAAATCACGCCAGCAAATTATCATTTGGTTAGAATTTGATTCCATTATGAGATGGTGGCGTCCCTATTAGGGGGAGAGGAGCTCCATCGGGTTTGCTACTCCGGGGGACTTGGGGGGCTGCCACAGTTTCTAGAAGTGAACATTTATCTGCTCCAGTATCCTTTGCAATGTTCTGTGACTGGGGGGGGGGGGGGGGGGAGGAATGTTGCTGTTAAGAAAGATGTTTGAATTTTACAGGCATTAATTAAATGAGGGACTCCCTGTTTCACTTGATTGCGACCCACATAATGTAGATACTCTTGGACAGATTTCAGTGTTGGTAGCATTTGAAGGATGGAGAATATGAAAGCGTGATTTCTTGAGAAGAGCCACAGTTCACTTTTGTTTTGACTCAGAGCCAAATCTAAAAATGGAGGCCGGTCCTTGCGGGAGAAGTTGGACAAGATTGGGTTGAATCTTCCCGCCGGGAGACGGAAAGCTGCCCACGTTACCCTCCTGACGTCCTTGGTAGAAGGTCAGTGGGGTTTTGCTTTTGTTTGGTGATGTTTTAATATGTTGCTAGGTTGTTTGTGTCTTTAATGCTACTCTGAAGAAAAGCTTAAAAACAGCCCTGTCACCAGTTGAGAGATGAAAGTGATTTGTCCCGAGTTCATTGCAATGAATCACAGTAATTTTTATCAAAGAAGTTAACATTTAAATACCTGCCTGCTTAGCCATCCTGTTCTGGGTTCTCCAGCAAATCATTATTAAATAGAAATGGGTTTCCCAGACCGAAGAATTCACACCGTAGGGTGTTGGGACATTTCCTAGAAGTGAACCAGTTTTTGAAAGATGCAATCGATCGACGGGTACACCTTTCAAAAGCTGGTTGGTTATGTATTGGTGGGAAGAAGCCCCGTTTCTAGCTTTGGTAGCTGGGGAATATCAGGGTTGTGGTCGGTGAAGAGAAAAGCCTTTGCATACGCAATTCACAAGTCCTTTGTTCATTTCCCCCATGGGAAAAAAAAATTAGTGGGGCCCCTCTCCCCCGACCTAAAATAGTAGGATGTAACATTTTCATTTATTGAATGGGCCCCTACCCCCAATCTGGAAGGGAGCCAAGAATGCAATTACAGCCTTTAAAAAATAAAGGGGAGGGGGCAAGGGAAAAGTGAAATATATATATTTTTTAGAAAGACCAGCTCATTGTTGCCCAGTGGAACGTGGGGAGGCTTCTCCCGGAGCCTGGAGCAGCCTCCAGCCCTTGCCCAATCAGCAGGGCGCTGGGCTCCGGCTAAGGGCAGGGGGAGCCAATGAGGGGTGGTCTCCCGGCAGCCAGGCAATCTTTTGAACACTGTCTGTCCCTGGTCTCATGGCGCGACTGCCGTGCCGAAAGCGACTTGGCAGAGCCCCGCTCTACCTTTTTACGGGTGTCTTTGGGGGTCAGGGCCAGGAGAAAGGAGCTGCCTGCTAGCTGCCTGTTGGAGAACAGCTGTCCTGCATGGAGAATGGTGGGTTCTGTGTGCGTGGCGCGTAAATGCGGCTCCGCTAGGTTTTCTGACCAGCCGGGCGGGGGTGCTTGAATGAGAAAGTGTGTGCCAGAACAATGGTTCTCAGATTCTGATTTAGTAAGTCTGGGGAGGCAGGTGGAAGCCTGGGGGTGGGGGTGGGAGGGGTGCCACTATCTGGGTTTCAGCAAAGCTCTTGCCAGCCCACGGGGCGGCCAGGACCTGGCATCTCTGGTCAGAGATGAGCCCCCTTGCTTTTTCCTCTCCCTCTCTTCGTCCCATGATTTGGACAAAAGGGGGTGAGTAGTCCAAATCGGTATTTGGGGCCCTAAACATTTCCAGTGGAAACGCGTGCCTTTCTTTTCTTAAACATTCTAGAGACTTGCCTCCTTCAGGAATGGGGCACCCTGAATTAAAAAGAAAGTTCTACGTCAAAGACTTCATCCCAGTTTCATAAAGAGAAGTGCCCCATCGGCTTTTGTCAGAGATGCTTGTCTTTAGCATTTCCCTTCCCTTGTGTCCACAATGAGAGCTTTTATAATCCAGAGAAAGCATGGGTGTGTCAAGAATCTGAGTTGGGTCGAAGACTGGTGAGCACTGTTGGAAGGCAGTGAAAAAATTCAGGGTCTTTTTTTCCCCACACATGGTAGGATTTCCTCCTCAGTTCCTAGGGGAGTGAACCCACTGAAAGTACCCAGGAAGGTCTACTCGCTCGCTGGATTGTTTTCCTGGTGTGTAATTTCATTTTAAAATGCAGAGGGACTGGGGGGCCGGGCCGTCTGGGTTAGCAGAAGAGGGAAGGGAGACCTCCTAAGTCTGTTGCCATTGCTGATTATTCTAGGGGAGGCTGTTCATTTGGCTCGGGACTTTGCCTATGTCTGTGAAGCCGAATTCCCCAGTAAACCAGTGGCGGAGTATCTAACCAGACCTCATCTTGGAGGGCGGAATGAGATGGCAGCAAGGAAGAACATGCTTCTGGCGGCACAGTGAGTATCCAGACTTGAACGTGATGGCTGGATGCCCTCATGTTGGAAGTTGGGGGCCCAGTGTAGTCCCCGGGGCTTGGGAAAGGAACCCGCACTTAAGTAAGGGTGTGGAGCGAAAGGAACTGACAAGAGGGCCTTTTTGGACACGTCAGATGGGTTAACTCTTCGGTAGGATTTGGAAGAATAAATGAAATGAATGTGTTGGTTAGTAGTGACTGTTTGGAGCTGCTCAGTTATTCAGCTCAAAGTAGTTATACTACCCGTTCATTATGGTGTCTCCATATCTTACAAAAACGTGTTGAAAACAATTTGTTTTGTCACATCCAGGAAAGATTGGGTGCCTTCTGCCTCCTGATAAGATTTTTTTTATGCTTAAAAAAAATTTTTTTTTAACGTTTATTTATTTTTTGAGACAGGGAGACTGTGAGTGGGGAAGGGGCAGAGAGACAAGGAGACACTGAATCCGAGGCAGGCTTCAGGCTCTGAGCTGTGAGCACAGAGCCCGACACGGGGTCGGAACTCAGACGGAGATCATGACCTGAGCTGAAGTCGGACGCTTAACCGACCGAGCCACCCAGGCGCCCCTTCTGTTTTTCACATGTCATGATCCAGTTGGATTTGTAGGAGACGTGTGGAGAAACTTTGTCTCAAACCCTGCTTCATGCAGCTGCAAGGTTTCTCCTAGAAAGCCGACAGTGAATGGATTTTAAAACGACGGTAAAGGGGGCGCCTGGGTGGCTCAGTCTGTTGAGCGTCCGACTTCGGCTCAGGTCACGATCTCGCGGTTCGTGGGTTCGAGCCCCGCGTGGGGCTCTGTGCTGATAGCTCGGAGCCTGGAGCCTGCTTCGGATTCTGTGTCCTCCCCTCTGTCTCTGCCCCCCACCCCCGCTTGTGCTCTGTCTGTCTCTGTCTTTTAAAAATGAATCCATAAAATGACGGTAAATGAAGCAGAAATCGTACAGTCAGGAAATGGGGGCAACGGTGAACCAGTGTGTGCAAAGGGCGAGTTTCGGGGGCAGCGTGGTTCTCCGTGTTCTTGAAGAAACTGGTACCGAGCTGCACCAAATAAAGGGCTAACCCGATACCTTTGGGCTGGAAATCCGGACTCCACCTCTTTCACTAGTCCCGGTGACCTTGGCGTTTTGACGGGGGTTAATCCTGTTACCTTTCCTAATTGCAGTGAGGATTAAAGAAAGATAGTGCTTGATAGAGTTTAGCTCCGGGCCTGGCACAAAATAGGTGCTAAGTACAACTTAGCTCCACCGTTAGTCTCCAAGTCTGTCTGTTTCTCTGGTGCGGCCACGTGTTCTGATTGCCTCCTGGGGTGTCATCCTTAGGGCGATTTGGCTCTGTCCCCTTGACCTGTCAAGAGCCAGACTGAGCTCACAGGTATGCGCTGACTGTCTCCACAGGCAAGTGTGTAAAGAGTTCACAGACCTTCTCAATCAAGACCGAACGCCCAACGGGAACAACCGACCCACCCCGGTCTTGGAGACGAACATCCAGAACTGCCTGTCTCATTTCAGCCTGATTACCCACGGGTTTGGCAGCCAGGCGATCTGTGCCGCTGTGTCTGCCGTGCAGAACTACATAAAAGAAGCCCTGATCGTCCTAGACAAATCCTACATGAACCCCGGGGACCAGAGTCCAGCTGATTCTAGCAAAACCCTGGAGAAAATGGAGAAACACCGGAAGTAAGACGGGAGTGAGCCACGGGGCCGAAGGGTCTGGAAGGAAAAAGGCCTCCAAAGTCGTTCTCGACCCGGACAGACTGGGAACCCCTCTTGCCTGGGGACAGTTGGTTACCCGCCTTCCCATTAAAAAGGCCTCCAGCGATTCCTGGATCGTTTACGTGCCCTCCTGGATTCCTTAGTGTTATTTCTGTAGCGCTGAAGTGTGTGCGTCTCCTTGACTCTGGACAAGTCACTGGAAGGTGACAAGTATTGTTTTATTCTTTTGAGACCCATTGTTTTCTCTGAAAGTGGTGCTACAAGTTTTAGAACCTTTTAAATCCGTTCCCCGGGCTCGAGAGAAAACCCACACGCGTAGCTGTTGAGATATGTGATCGATGGCCATTCACATCAACGGTAATTTGCAGTGTCAAGGTAATGGTTGGCTTCTGGCGTCCACTAAAGATTTATCTAAACAAAGTATTTATCCGGCTTCTAGCTTCTTGAGATGTCAAATCCTGCATACAGGAGGAAGCAAAGATCCTCTCTGCTCAGCAACCAGCTTATCAATAGCTGGTATTCGACACACAAACCCCTGGTTACAAGGGGCTCTTTGGGTTTTTACGAAACTTGTAGAAATGAAGCCTGCTGATGATTTTGTGTTTTCTTTTGCTGTCTTTTTTTCTTTTTCTTTCTTTTTTTTTTTTTTTAAACTCAGAGTTAACTCTTCAAATGGGAGACTCGGAAATGACATGTTCCTTTAAGGTACTGAAGCTTTATTTGCATATTTATTTCACATTTTGGTGTTTTGAGTAAACTTGAAAAGGGTAGGCATGAAGCGTTTTTTTCGTTTTGTTTTGTTTTTTGTTTTTTTTTTTGGCTGCCCGCCACCACCATGTCCCATAGGAGGCTCTGTATTTTGAGGAAAACTGTGCGTTGAGTGTACAGATGTTATTTATGCGTAATTTAATGGGGTCTGTAAATATGGGTGCACTTGAGACTTTTTGACAAATGGGTTCGATTTTAATATTAACTTTGAAAGGTGATGGGGTAATCTAAAACACTAATTTAGGCTTTATTCATAGGTACGCAGGGTATTAAGAATTAAGAGGGTCTGGGCTCTGTTCTTGATGCGGAAGATTTCTATTTAATTGAAACTGTTCAAAAGCAATAACTTTGGGTCTCGTTCCCATCATGCTGAACCGGAAGATGGGTGTGCGGTACTGTGTGTGGGGGTGAAATGGAGGTTTGGAATTGAACTCCACGTCTGTAAACGTCCCCCAGATAATTATTGTGTATACGATACCTGTATAATAAAAAGTATTCTCGATAGAAGCCGTGAAAGTCGGGTTACAACTTGGTTGTTGTTGTTGTTGTTGTTGTTTTAAGTCTCTAGGATGAGTAGAATAGTGGCAGAGCTAATTTATGGTTGGCCGCGGCTCGCGGCTTAGCTCATGGGACTGAGCAGGGAAGGTAGGTGTGCCAAGGGAAGGCTGAAGAAGTTTCATTTTCTGTCCCTCGCAAGGCAAGACGGCTCCGCCGCGCTAGGTCTTACGGTCTTAACGCCCATGGGCGGCTCGCAACTTGGTGTAGTACCTCCCTCCTGCCACTAGGGCGGCCGGGCCGTGCGAGAGTCCACAGTTTTGGAATACCAGCTCTTGTACAAAGTGACCCTGTTAAGAAACACTGTGGTGGAGTCGCCACCCCAGAATTTGGAGATGGAACCGAAACTGACGGTAGGTAATCTTGGGCGCGGATCCTTCTCGGGAGGATTTTTGCATTCACTCAAACTCAAGCAATGGAAATTGTAGGCTTTTCGTTTTCGGTTCAGTGAAATTCTCCATCTTGGCCACAGGGAGGTTGGGTCTCCGCCCTCCGTTTGGGGAGCAGAAGAGGCTGGCCGAGCTCGTGTGCTTGCTGGATGTTTGTGAGGATCTTGAATGTGCTCCGCGGGTCCTTGATTTCAAGTTGAAGTGGCCTGGCCGTTTCCTCCGGGAAGTGAGATGTTTATAGTTTGGCAGGAGAGGCCGGCCTTCAAGGGAAGTTGGGAGCGAAGGCATTTTCCACGTTGGATTAGGCTGTTTCTTCAACTCCTGCTTCATCATCCTTGATTTATAACTCCCTACCAAATGCTCAGCAATTCCTGATTTAGTGCTGCCAATGGACGTTAAGTCATTTAAACTCTGCCAACCTAATACTTTGCTCTTGGCAGCTTGTCCTTGGCCACTGAACGTGCCCATTAAGTTGGATTTATCTGGTTGATATGTCAAGTTCACAATTGCTTTGCTTTAGAGGAGTAAAAAGAGGTCTTAGGTTGGCAGTTATTTTCTCCATCAAGATGTGAGACCTTGGGTGTTAAAAGGAAGTTACGGGGCAAAGGGCTGAAGGGGAAGGGACTATTTTCTTTTCGACATCTTAACCTGCTTTTGGACTAGAGTCTGGCTTTTAGGAGCCCTGCCCAATCGCAGTGCAGACAATGTTCTGGAAACGCCCCAAAGTCAACCAAAGATTGAAGTGAGTCATAAGCAGGGCTTGTGCCTGGCTCACTGCTCAATCGTCCTTTATCCTGGTTCCCACCAGAGCCCATAGATGGCCACTGGGTCCCCTGGGTCCAGGACACCTAATAACAGGTTTTTCTTTCAACACCTCTGAGCTGATGCCATGCCAAACAGCTGAGTCTCCCCAACAGGTCCCTATGGAAACTGGCTGCCTCACCTTTGCCCTCAAGCTCCTGTTTGTGAGAGGAAGGGCGCCCTGCCCTTGGACTTCCAGATCCAATGGTAGACCGCCGCTCCTTACGGGCTGGGGTGGTTTCGCTGCAAGCCCCATGACCGTGAGGATCCCATTTCTTTCTCCTGTTCTTCTCCCTGTGGCTGTCTGGCTGACAGATTGAGCTTGCTTGTACGAAGGCACACGATGCTGCAAAGTCTGCCTTCTGGGAGAAAAAAATGAAGACGCATTTCTCCCCTGTCGTCGTCTGAAGGCACGCTCCTGTCGAGCGTTCCACGTGTGACAGACTTCTTAGCAGGACCGTGTGTCTGGTGGCTGGAGACTTGCCCATCCAGGTGTCTGGGGCCGTGACGCCCTCCTGCCTTGCAGACCTCGCATTTACAAGTTCTGGAAGGTCAGAGAGAGGGTGTTTTCAATTGGACTTCATGGTTGTCTTATCTTCTGTGTGCGCACAGTCGAAGTTGTGGGTTAGGAGAGGGACGGATTAGTCTGTTTCTCATTTGAAACGATTCCATCACAATGACCATCATTATTTTCTGTTCGGGGGCGGGGCGGGGGGGGGTAGGTCTAGCGTCAGGGTAAATTCTGAGACCTTAAGTTCCTGTATTTCAGTGTTGAGAAACAAAACAAGCGAGGGTCATGGATGGGTGACAGATAAACTCCTCAGGGCTTGGCAGTGGTGGGATTCCACCCCCCCCCCCCCCCCCCCCGCCTAGTTCTCCCCCCCGGGGGACATGTCAGTTTCCAGCCGTTGTGAATTCTTGTAGTGGTTCTGTTACTTTTGAGGATTGCTGAGCATTTCTGCAGTCTTTTCCTTTTGCTGGGGTGCAGGCGGGGTGGTGAGGCGGCAGTTCGATTTGTCTCCTTGACAAGCAGGTGGAGAACCGGGGAAGTCGAGCTACTGTCGGCCACCGGGGGAGGGAAGAACAGGCTGAGGTTCCTTTTAAGTGTGTTTTGCAGGTGAGGGAGCTCTCTTAGCCCTGGCATGGCAGCGTTCTTGGCTAATGTCTTCACTAGCCACCCGAGCCCAGTGGGCGGGGAGGGTTTTCTCCTAAGTTGGGAGATAAGGCTTGCTTTTGAAATTTCAGTGCCGCAATGCGCAGGTGGCTATTCTCAGGGGTAGCCGTTGTTCCCGGATGATGTGAGAACTGTTGACGTCCCTTTCGAAGATCCCGGTTCCCCTGGAGTGTTTCTTTTCCACCTCATTTGTTTCTCTGAAGACCGCAGGCCACCACGTAGGGAGGCGCCATCAAGATCTGATCCCCCTCCTGGTTCTGCTGACCCAGGCTGATCCAGGCAGTGCCCAAGGTCCACTGATGCAAGGGGTATCGCGACCTTGAACGTCTTTTGTCCGCTAGTAACATGGAGCAGCGTCTTCCGAGGAACCAACTTGACCTCAGGAGTTTTAAAAATTATTGTTGTGCTGGAGTCCACAGTTCCGCGGAATGCTTGGTTATTTTTGGCATCATCATAAACGCTAATTTCCCTGCCTCTTTGGGATAACATCTTGATGGGGGAGACAGTGGGGGGGGGGGGGGGAGAAAAGCATGGAAACTGAGTAGAGTTGAAAGGTCTAATTCCAGGGACCTGTTCAAAGGAACAACTTGGCGAAGAGTGTTTCCAAGGTCAAATCTCAGCATTTTTTTCTCATGACGCCTGGAGCATTCCTGGCTTCTCCACGTTTTCCACGGAGGATCCCGATCTTGAGGAGTGACCCTCCTAGGTGAGTGTCAGAGGTGGGTGGGTTGAAGGCATCCTGGCCACTTGCTCAGACTGGAAGGCTTTTGGGACTCCCTGGGCGTTCTGGGTTGAGACTGTGCTTCCCCAAAAAGTATGTCCGCATCCTATCCCCGTACTTTCAGAATGTGACCTTATTTGGAAATAGAGTTATTGTTCGTAATTAAATTAAGATGAGGCCCCAGAAAAACCAAAATAAAACCAAACAAAGATGAGGTCCTATTGGAGCGGAGTGGCCCGTAATCCAGCGTGGTTTGAGTCTTCCTAAGAAGAGAAGAGGCGAACACAGACACAGGAAGGGGAGCACAGGTGCCAAAGGAGGCGGAGACCTGAGAGCGAGAGCTCAGAGCCAAGGACTGCCAGCCACCAGCAGCGAGAAAATTTCAGAAACTCCCCTGCAGATTTCAGAAGGAGCATGACCCTCCTAACAGCTTGATTTTGGACTTATAGCATTCAGAATTTTGAGCCCATAAACTGTCCAGTTTGTGGCCCTAGGAAACGGACACAGTGGGGAAGTCCTTCCTTTGTCCCCCACCTCCCCTCCCCCCCCGTTGATCTTCCTGTGGGTTCCTTTTTTTTTTTTTTTAATTATTTCTTAATGTTTATTTTTGAGACAGAGAGTGAGTGGGGGGGAGGGGCCGAGAGAGAGGGAGACCCAGAGTCGGAAGCAGGCTCCAGGCTCCGAGCTGCCAGCACAGAGCCCGATGCGGGGCTCGAACTCACGAACCGGGAGATCATGACCTGAGCCGAGGTTGGACGCTCAACCGACTGAGCCACCCAGGCGCCCCGTTTGTGGCTTCCTTTCTGCACATGGTGTCGTCTCTGCCTGGAGTATCGGCCGCCCCCCTCTGTGGTCCTAGCCCTGGGTCAGGTCCATCTAACAGCATGGGGGCCCTTCACTGGTAAATGAAACGAGATTTTCCTGCGCGTTCTCTACAGCTGTGTTGATGAGTGGGGCTGCTTCCTGGTGGCAACATTAGCCAGCTCTTCTCTTTTGGCTTTTCGGGGAGAAGTCACCCCGGCATCTCCGTCCAAAGCAAATCCCAAACTCCCTGAGGCCCGTTTCACTTCTCCTTTCTTCTTGTTTCCTGTATCTGGGCCCCTCTGGGCATCCCAGCATTGACCTCTGAGACCAGTGGCTGTTAAGCCAGAGGTACTGGAAGGATTACTGATGCGCTTCTGCTGCCTTTGACCCCGCTGCGTCCAGGATCCGGGGGTCATTTTTATTAAACACCGACTTCTCTCGGTGATCCTGATGGTGAGCCGAGTTTAGGAACACCTGCCGTCTAGCATCTTCTAGCTCTAAAGTTTTACTGAGTCACATCTGGGATCCCTGGGAACCCGTCTCTCCCCGCTCTCCCTCCCAGCCAGGCTGGGGTTGAGGAGAATCCACTTTTACCCAGTCTGGGTTTAGATGTTCCTTCTCCCCCAGCAGCAGGTGGGGCTGCCTGCAGGGAGGCCAGTCAGGAGGCTGGGACGTTAGAGGACACGGAGTGGGCAGGCGGGGAGGGGGGGGTGGAGGGGAGGGAAGGAGCTTGGGTGCCGATGTGTTTTACTGGTGGAACTGACAGGACTCAGTGCCAGACTGCACCAAGGCACCTTGAGCACTTTTCAGGCAACCATAAGCTACAAAGTAGCTTCTGGAATTAGGCAGTCCTCCTGGATTCTGCGGACCAGAGAGGGAGGGTCTGCGGCCTTATGTCAGTGGAATGGCCAGCCAGTCTCTGCAGGAGAAAGACTCTGCAGGAGAAAAGGGTGGGGACGGATGGTCCCCATGACTCACCCCACAAGACTCCCCCTTTTCTCCTCTCCCCTCAAGAGGTGTGGGGTGACGGCCCAGATTGGGGGCTCCATTTCATCAAAACTTGCCTTCGTGGTTCCTTTTCATGAACCAGGAGGAATCCTGTTTGGGCCTCCTGAGGAAGGAGGGGAAGAAAAAGGTGCGACTTTCCCCCAGACATTTGCAGAGTCTGGAGACATTTTTGGTTGTCACAACCAGGGGAGGGAAGACTGCTCCTGGTTATTAGTGAGCAGGTGGATGCTAAACACCCACCAGTGCACAAGACTGCCCCCCCCATATGCCCCCCCCCGCCCCCGTAATACGGAATGATCTGTTGGCCCCCCCATATGCCCCCCACCCCCCCCGCCCCCATAACACGGAATGATCTGTTGGAACATGGGATGATCCGGTCCGAAATGGCAAGAGTCCAAAGGTGGGGAAGTGCTCCTCTAAACATAGGAAAATTCTAGACGGACCACTTAGGCCATTAGCAGAATTTACTTCTGCACAGTGGATTACTTTTTGCCTCATACGACCCTATACAGTCTCAAATTTTAAAAAACAAGTACTCCTTTCATAAATAAAAACCTGACATAATGTTTACATAAATGAACATCTGTTGAGTGAATGCGTAAGTGGATGTTTGCTCTGTTTTGTTATTTTAAAGTTTATTTACTTGGAGTGTGAGCAGGGTAGGGACAGGGAGAGAGAATCCCAAGCAGGCTCCCCGCTGGCAGTGCAGAGCTCGATGCAGGGCTCGATCTCACGAAGGGTGAGATGGTGACCTGAGCTGAAATCAAGAGCCACGCAGGTGCCCCATAAGTCAATGTTTAAATCGGCGAATAAAGGAAGCAAAGATCCCGGGAGGGAGAGAGATGTGCATCTCTTTGTCACTGTTTCTTAACTTTGGATTTGGGGTTGTGGTTATTCACCAGGAGCCCTTTTCCCGGGGCAGGTGAAGGAAGAGAGGGTGCCCCCCCATCCCCCCTCCCCACCCCCACCGCAGAGACGGGGTCTCCCTTCCCTCCTCTTTCTTTTTGACATGGTTTCACTTCTGACATCTGTTAATATCCTTTAACCACAAGACAGAAAAAAACGCAGTGGTGGAAGGCACCAGCCATTTAAGAAAAATCTTCAGAAAGAATGTTCTCAACTGTTTCCTTTTAATTGTTTGCTCTGCCCATTGTTGCAAAGTAGTTCAAGCTGACAACAGAACGAACGGAAGGGTCACAAACCTCAGAAACTGTTTCTTTCGTGTTGTGGGCCAAGTAGCCGAAGTAATTCATGTTACTGCTGCTACCCCCACCCACTTGGAACATCTTTGGGGGGTTGGGTGGACAGAGCCTGCGGCGAGGTTCCTCTGGGCAGGGGCTGGGGTGGGAGGGACACGCATCTTTCACTCTGTCATTTTGTCCAGTTGGAGTGTTTCATGGGGCGTCTGGGTGGCTTAGTTGGTTAAGCGTCTGACTCTGGATCTCAGGGCAGATCTTGATCTCAGGGTCACGAGTTCAAGCCCCGTGCTAGGCTCCGCATCCAGCGGAGAAAAAACAGAACAACCACCCCAAACACCCAAATGAAACGGGCTCTCAGATTTAGAAAAACACTAGGTTTAGTAAAAACACGGGAAGACTGAAAAATGCTTCTGTGAAACAAAGGACCCACGGAAGAGGAGAAAACGCCCGTGCCTTCCGTTATTTATTTCCTTCCCTGGTAAACCTATTTTAGCCCATTTTACAGAGAGGCTCAGACACAGGTAAGCAGTTGCTGAAACTCATCCAGCAAGAAGGCATGGGAGCCAGCCCCAGAGCCGGTCTGGCTGCCTCCGGGGGCTGTGAATATGACCGGGTGCTGTCGTGCCCCCGAAGGTAAGAACTTACATTATTGAGCGCTCATTATGTGCCAGGCACTGTTTTAGACACTTTTCATATTTAATAAATTTACTCCTCCCAACAACTGTGGGAAGTATGACACCCCTTCTACAGAGGAGGAAACGGAGACACAGAGCCACGAGCTGCCTGTCCAAGGTCTCTCACTTGGTGACTGGGATAGCCCAGACTTGGTGAATGGGATAGCCCAGACTAGAGCTGCAGCTTGAGTGGTTCCTGGGAGGGACGGTCTGTGCCTTGTGTTTCAGGGAGGGGCTAGAAACAAGACAGAAGTATTCTGAGTGATAAGTGCAAAGTGCTTGGCTCAGTGCCTGGTACATGTAAGTGTTCAATTAGAGTGTCAGCTTTTTTTTTTTTTTTATGTTTATTTATTTTGAGAGAGAGAGAGCACGAGCGGGGAAGGGGCAGAGAGAGAGGGAGAGAGAATCCCAAGCAGCCTCCTCACTGCCGGCACAGAGCCTGATGTGGGGCTCGAACTCACAAACCGTGAGATCATGACCAGAGCCAAAATCAAGAGTTGGATGCCTAACCTACTGAGCCACCCAGGCGCCCCAAGTGTCAGCTTTTTTGAATGTAACAACCTGTGGTCAAAGAGAAAAACGAAGGGAGAGAGAGAGAGGAGGGGGAGGTGAGCAGGGAAGAAAGTGCAGAGGGGACAGGGAAAAGAAGAAAGGCAGGAGGCCCCCTCCTCCTTTGCAGAGCGGTGGGAGTGTGGGGCTCCTGCCTGCACGATCAGGGGCTCTGCTGGGTCTCCAGCGTGGGGCCGACTCAACCTTCAGGGCTCCTTTTGCCATCACCATTGGCCTTTCCCAACGCTCAGCTTTCCCTCTACCTCCTGCCACCTCACTTGCTTGCCTCCTTCTCAGCCCCAGTCTCACCCTGGACAGCACCTCCTCCTGGAGCCTTCCCAAGCTTACGCTGACTTGGGCGTCCCCTCGGCTTCCATCACACTTCTTGTCACATGGGGTGGTAACCAGCTGTGTAGTGTTGTATCACCTTCCAGATCCTGCCACCGAGGGAGTCACTGTGGTCTGTTCGTAGCTGAACCCCAGTATGCAGCTGGCAATCTGGCTTTTGGTAGATGCTCAATAAATATCCATAGGCTGAATGAATAAATTCATTTATACCAAAAGGTCAGGATTTGCTGAGGTGGTGAATATCAAGACCATTCATGCATTCCCCCATCCATCCACCCACCATCCATCCATCCATCCATCCATCATCCACCCACCCACCCACCCACCTATCCACTTACCTTCCTTCCTTCCTTCCTTCCTTCCTTCCATCTACGATGCTAGTCCCTGGATATCTACCAATAAGCTAAAGCTGCCTGGACCCTGCCTTGTGGAGCCCACAGTCTGTTAGGGGAGCCACACATCAGTCCATCAATCCCATACACATAGGAACTACCAACCTGGTGTGCTGTTGGGACCCAGCAGAACTGTTGCTACCCCAGTAGTTTCTGTAACAGAAAAGCTTTAAAGGGTGAAATTCCCTGCATTCTGCAGCAGCTGGGAGACATTTTTTCATTTTTATTTTGGGCCTGGGGCAGTGTTACCGCCATCCCTGAAATTGGGAGTACTCAGCTTAAAGTTACATCCTTCAGAGACAAGCTCCCTGCTCTCAGAAGACACTGGAAGGAGAAGACCAGCAAGTAAACAATCAAGACTATGTCAGGGTGGTGGGCATCTATTATTATTACTATTATTTTGTGTAAGCTGGGGAAGAAATGCAAACGGCACAGGTGATATATAGACATGAGAGTGTGTTCCTCCCACCCTGTCTCCCAGCCACCCAGTTTCGGGGTGGAGACAAATCTCATTACCAATTAGGTGTAGACAAAGATATTTTAGGCATGTACACATAATTACATGTATTTCTTTTTTAATTCTCATTTTGTACACACAGTCTGGCACCTCACTCTTCTCACTTGATTTATCACGTTGATGGCTCCTTACCAGTTCGTACAGAGCTGCCTTTTTTTGCAAGGTGGCCTTTTGGGTGTGATGTACAGATTATCCGTCCTTTCCCGGTGGGGTTTAGGATGTTTCCGACCCCCTGCTGGTATAAACAGGCTACAGTGAGTGAGCTTGCTCAGGGGTCGTTTCCCACAGCTCCTTCTGGGTGGATTCCTGGCCATGGAATTGCCTTTTCAGTTTTTGTAGACCCCGCCATGTCGCCTTCCTCAAGACATTCCCCCCCACGCCCCGGCAGTCTACGTGAACTGGCCTGTTGGGGAGGCGGTGGGGGAAAGCATTACTTGGGACCTTCAGGAGTCCCCCTGAGGAGGTGATATTTGGGTTGATGGGTGAGAAAAAGCCAGTTGTGCATAGCCAGAAACAGCTCTCCTGCCAGAAGGACCAGTGTGGCCGGAGGAGGTGAGGCTGGAGAGAGAGAGAGAGAGAGAGCCAGAGCCAGATCTGTACAGGCTTGGAAAGGCACTGGGATTCAAATGGGAAGCCATTTGAGGATTCTGAGCAAATCAATCAACCAATCAATCAATCAACCAATGCATGTAGGGAATGAAGCACAGGGGGTAGGAATGAAGCTAGGAGACCACACAGACACGGAGGCAAGATTTGGGGGTGGCTTGCCAGCTGGTGGGAGCCGGGACAAAGAGAGCTGGGGCATTTTGAAACTAGAGCTGACAGAACTTGCTGATGAGTTGGAGGAGCCTGGGCACGGAGGGAAGAGTTGGGAGGGATCGCGTGGAACTTTCAGGGTTGGGCTTCAGCGGAATTGACCAAGTTGGGGAAGAGTCAGTATACCAGCTTTGGGCAAGTAAGACCCATAAGCTCAGCCACAGGGAAGGAAAACCCCACGGAAGTTGTCCTCGGCTTCTTGGAGCGGGGACCCGAGTCATTTAGGGTGCCTGTGGCCGGTCCGTTCATGGAAGTGGCCGGTGTTGGTGCCCCAAAGCTGATGTCCTGGCCACAATGGCGCCACCAGGATGGGCTCCATATTGGTTCTGAAACCCGATGCCTCCAGATACCTGGACACACTAGGACAAGAGGTCAGAGCAATCTGCCCACCCACTGGGTTGGGCTGATGTTGTCTAGCTCTTGGAATTAAAGATTCCGCAGGTTTATGTGACCAGCAGAGGTGGGGTAGGGTGAGCCCAAGGGCAGGGCTCATTAGAACTTTATTGACTGTCAATACTGGAAGGAATCTTAGAGGTCATGGGTTAAACCACTGATTTGGAAAGAAGAGATTGTTTGAATGCTGGATTATTTTTATGCTCTTTCAACAGTGATTTCAAAGAATTAAAATAACAACATTGTTTATGTGCACTGATTATGCACCAAGGCCTAGGCCAGATGTTTTACATTCATTATTTCTTTTTTTTTTCTTCCTATGTATTCGTTTATTTGAAAGACGGAAGGAGAGAGCGCGAGCAGGGGAGAGGCAGAGAGAGAGGGAGAGAGAGAGAAGCTTAAGCAGGTTCCACATCCAGCACAGAGCCCGACACAGGGCTCGGATCTCATGGCCATGAGATTATGACCTGAGCTGAAATCAGGAGTCAGACTGTTAACCAACTGAGCCACTCAGGCACCCCTTTCCTTCCAATTAAAAAAAAAAGAAATCGAGCAGGAGCACCTGGGTGGCTCAGTCAGTGAAGCGTCTGGCTTCGGCTCAGCCGTGATCTCGAGGTTTGTGAGTTTGAACCCGGCATTGGGCTGCCTGCTGACAGCACAGAACCCACTTTGTATCCTCTGCCTCCCTTTCTTTCTGTCCCTCCCCCCCTCGCGCTGTCTTTCAAAAATAAACATAAATTTTTTTTTTTTTTAAATGAGTGTAGTTTGCACATATTGTTACATGAGTTTACATACATTCTTTCATTTCAGTCTTCCAGGGAGATGCTGTCATTATCTGTGCAGTCGCTGAGGCTGGGGGTGGCGGCCCAAAGTCCCCTGGCCGAGGTGGGGGCAGCTGCTGCCTGTCTCGGACCCCTGGCAATGCGATTGGAACCTGCCAGGGGCATTTGTGTTCTCAACCCTCTGTTGCCGGCTGACAAGTTGAGACCCAGGGAGGAGGACGCATTGTGTGACCAAGAGACAAGTTAAGAAGAAGTTAAGGATCTTGGAAGTACAAGTCTTGGCCCGAGAGGGTGTGCTTGTCTCTAAGGCTTTGACGATTCTACCCGCCATATTGGCCCCAGAGAAAATGACCCAAGAAACATGAGCCACCAGCATGATCGAAGGGCTGGCTCTCCAGTTGTTTGTCCAATTGGAGTATTATATTCTTTAAAATTTTTTTTTAATGTTTCTTTATTTTTGAGAGAGAGAGAGAGAGAGAGAGAGAGCAAGTGGGGGAGGGGCAGAGAGAGAGGGAGACACAGAATCTGAAGCAGGCTCCAGGCCCCGAGCTGTCAACAGAGAGCCTGATGCGAGGCTCCAACTCATGAACAGTGAGATCATGACCTGAGTAGAAGTCGGATGCTCAACCGACTAAGCCACCCAGACCCCCCTGGAGTATTATATTCTTAATTTTTGCTGGTCTGATAGACAGGAAAACATCCCATTGTTACAATAAATACATTTTATAGAAACGTATCAAATAATTGGTGGGCTATACTCACCTGCCCCCCAATAATCTGTAATGATGGGGCTTTGGGTTCTGGATTCCTTCTATTTTATTTTTATCATAAATTCACTCACGTATTCATTCCACACGTCTGTGAACTCGATAGAGTTGTTCTAGGTGCTCGGGACACATCAGAAAGAGATCTGCCCTCCTCTGGTGCCTTCTGGTGGGCGACCAAGACCCCGAACACGGTAGATTCGTAAAATACATTCAGTGTTCGATGGTGAGAAGTGCTTTGGAGAAAGAGGAGGAAGGGACAGGACAGAAGCATTCCTGTGGCTGGAGAAGGGTTGCAGTGAGAAGGCGAGGGAGCAGGCCGTGGGGGGAATCGAGGTCTAGGGAGACGACACAGCAGGTGCCAAGGCTCACAGTGGGGGATCATGCCTGGCATGTTGAAGGAGCAGCAGGAAAGAGGGAGACTGGGGAGCAGTGACTGGGGGAGGAGGGCAGAGGCTCTCGCGTCCTCTGTAAGGACATTTTGCTCCCGACGGGGCAGAGCCTTCGATGGTTTCCCCAGAGGAGCGCTTTGGCTGCTGTGTTGTACTTGGACCGTAGAGGGTCAAGGTCAGAAACTTACAGATAGTTTGGAGGCTACAGCAAGAGGTGGTGACTTAGTGTAATGGGTTGAACAGTGTCCCCCGAAATTCATGTCTCCCTGCAACCTCAGAATGTGACTTGTTTGGATATGGAGTCTTTGTAGATGTACATTCACCTTTGGGGGGGGGGGGCGGTTCCTAAATCCAAGGGCCGCTGCTCTTATGAAAAGGACACAGAGAGAGACACACAGGGAAGGGGATGTGAAGACGGGAGATTTTGCAGGGATGCTGACACAGGGCTCCGAAGCCACCAGAAACAGGGGAAGCAAAGAAAGATTCGCCCCTAGAACCTTCAGCGGGAACTCGGCCTTGCTGGCATTTCAATACAACACTTCTGGTCTCCTGAACCCTGAAAGGACACGTGTCTGTTGTTTTTAGCCAGCTTTCTGGCAGTTTGTCACAGCAGCCAGGAGCTTGAAGGTCAGTCAGAGTTGGGCTACATTTTGAAGACAGAACCGAGGGGATTTGCCGATGGCTGGGATGTGAGGCGTCAGAGAAAAGGAGCCCAGGCTGGTCCAAGGTCTTTGTTCTTTGTGACTGGAAGGGCCACTGGGAGGCAGGAGGGCTAGAGAGGAGCTGGTTTAGGAGAGAGGATTCCACATCTCCCCTGGAGCGCACTGAATGAGCGATGTCTATCACACAATCGAGTGGGGGCCAACCACACATCCTTATTCGCCCTTTAATTTGGTCTGTTTGCTTTTTTTTTTTTTTTTAAGTTTGTTTATTTTGAGAAAGAGAGCACAGAAGGGGTGGGGGGGGGGCGGCGAGAATCCCAAGCAGGCTCCACACCATCAGTGCAGGGCCCGATGCGGGGCTGGAACTCACAAATCGTGAGATCATGACCTGAGCCAAAGTCCAACGCTTAACCGACCGAGCCACCCAGGCGCCCCGAGGATATTTCTTGAAGATTTCTTCATGTCGAAACGTAAAGAAATGCTTCATTTTTTGTAGCTGTATAGTATTCCATGGTGTGAAAGGACCATTCATGTAACCGGAATCGGGCGTGTTTTCACATGATCGGATGGGTAAGACTACCTACAGTGGTTCTTCCACGGTAGTTGTTATTACGTTTTTCACGGCAGTTATGTTTCGAGTGTTGTTTGGGTGGCCGTGCCCGAGGAGTAACTTCATGAGAGAGGTACGTGGGTGCAGGGGGTAGGGCTGCAGTTTCGGCTCTGGCACCCTCCGCGGTGGGGCGCGGTGGGGTGTTGTCAGCCAAAGAGAAAACCAAGCAAAGCCCCAAGCGCAGTATTTTGAAGCCAGTGCCCCCCGCCACACAGTATCGTCTGCTACCATTTCTCACACATTCGTGTGCAACGGCCAGAGGCGCGCGGGGTATTTTACGGACACCAGCCCCCTCTTTCTAGAACAATGGCTTCTGTGGTCCAGCAGCTCCCTTTGGAGAGTCATGGTCCTTGTTAGCTCACCAAAGGCTCTGACAAAGTCTGCAGTAAGGGAATGTTTGTTTAACCCAGGTTGCTCAAATGTATTTGAGGACCTCGCTCGATCCCTCCTCCAACCCCTAATTGCTGAGGACATCTCTGGGGCCCAGAGACCGATAGCCTGAGAAATGTTGGCTTTGGTTGACGCATCGGAGTTCAGAAAAAAGATCACAAAAACCAGATTTGTGCTGTTTAAACAAACATTAAAAAAAGAAACAAGCATTGTGTCAGCTTTGCGGTGAGTGATGCCTCTTCTAGATGGAAACTCTTGTTCTTTTGATTCTCAAGGTTTTTTATTAAAAAAAATTTTTTTTAATGTCGTATTTATTATTGAGAGACAGAGAGACACAGAGCGTGAGCAGGGGAGGGGCAGAGAGAGGGGGAGACACGGAATCCGAAGCAGGCTCCAGGTTCCGAGTCGTCAGCACAGAGCCCGGTGGGGGGCTCGAACTAACAAACTGAGAGATCATGACCTGAGCCAAAGTGGGTCGCCTAACCGACTGAGCCACCCAGATGCCCCCCCGTCAATTTTTTTTTTAATGTTTATTCTCGAGACAGAGAGAGACAGAGCATGAACGGGGGAGGGGCGGAGAGAGAGGGAGACACAGAATCCCAAGCAGGCTCCGAGCTGTCAGCACAGAGCCTGAACCGGGACTTGAACCCACCAACCGTGAGATCATGACCCGAGCTGAAGTCAGACGCTCAACCGACTGAGCCACCCAGGCGCCCCGATTCTCAAGGTTTAAGGTTTAACCTCCGGGAGTCACACGCTAACAGTAAACGGCTCAGAAAAATTCCGCACGCGGGGACCATCTTAGGGCGATGGGATGTTCTAAACCTGAGTTGGGGCCATGATTCCGCATCTCCAGAAGTCACCGAAAGTCTCAGAGCTTTGGGCTGTCAATGGGTGAATTTGGGGGTAAGTTATACCTCAATAAAGCTGTTTCAAAAAAGGCAAGGGAGAAAGAGCCAGCACCCCTGCCCCGAGGAGGCCTCCTCTGCCCCAGCCAATCTCCCTCCTGGCTTTCTGTGGCCAGAGTGTGTGGCCCACTAACGCATCATCGGTGGCATGAGAGAGGGTTCTGGGTTTCCCCCCGCAAATGGACGAACTCACGGTTTAGGTGGTGGGAGCATCCGAGCAGATCGGACGCCCTTCCTGCAAAGGGCACCGTCCCCAGCGGCCAGAGGCACCGACGGGCGGCCCTTCGCCCTGTGATTTGTGCCTGGCTCTGCTTGGTAGTGATTTCCGAGGAAGGACAAATTATATTAACTGAGCCTTTCAGGAAATGGTCCCTGAAGAGAGGTGAGAAGACCTTAATAAGGGTCTGCCTGCCAGTTAGAGTGAGATCCCAAGTTTGTGACTCCAAGAGCGTCTCCGCGGACTTCTACTGCTCCCTCACCTTGAGCTTCCGGAAAATATACAAGGAGCCGGGGGTTCCAGAATTTATGCTAGAGACTCTCCGCTGTGTCTAGTTTCTTTTGGAATCATTTCGCGGCCTTTGCTTAAAAAATTACCGTGACGGGGGGCGCCTGGGTGGCTCAGTTGGTTCAGCATCCGACTTCGGCTCAGGTCATGACCTTGCGGTCCATGGGTTCGAGCCCCGCATCGGGCTCTGTGCTGACAGCTCAGATCCTGGAGCCTGTTTCAGATTCTGTGTCTCCCTCTCTCTCTGACCCTCCCCCATTCATGCTCTGTCTCTCTCTCTCTTTCTCAAACATAAACATAAAAAAAATATTAAAAAAAATTAATGTGTTGGGGGACACCTGGGTGACTCAGTTGGTTAAGTGTCCGACCTCGGCTCAGGTCACGATCTCACGGTTCATGGGTTCGAGCCCCGCGTCGGGCTCTGTGCGGACAGCTCAGACCTGGAGGCTGCTTCGGATTCTGTGTCTCCCTCTCTCCCTGCTCCTCCCCCGCTCATGCTCCGTCTCTCTCTCTCTTTCTCAAACATAAACATAAAAAAATATTTAAAAAAGTTACTGTGACGGGGGGCACCTGGGTGACTCAGTCGGTTAAGTGTCCAACTTCATCTCAGGTCATGATCTCCCAGCTTGTGGGTTCGAGCCCCGCATCGGGCTCTGTGCGGACAGCTCAGAGCCCGGAGCCTGCTTTGGATTCTGTGTCTCCCTCTCTCTCTGCCCCTAACCCACTCATTCTGTCTCTGTCTCTCTCAAAAATAAATAAACATAAAAAAAACATTAAAAAAAATTACTGTGATGGGGGCACCCGGGTGGCTCCGTCGGTTGAGTTTCCGACACAGGCCCAGGTCATGATCTCTCGGTTCGTGGGTTCAAGCCCCACGTCAGGCTCGCTCGCTGCTGTGGGTGCAGAGCCCGCTCTGGGTCCTCTGTCCCCCCCCGCCCCTCCCCCACTCACGCTCTTGCTCTCTCTCTCTCTTTCAAAAATAAACAACTCTAATGTGACATAAGAAAAAGACTCGCCAGGTGTGCCACTGACGGCAAAGCGCTCACGGGCCATCCTGACTGAGCCTGGAATGTTGAAGTCCTTTCAGTAAGTCTCTGTGGACCCCGCATTATCATTCCCTCCTTTATAAGGTATTCGCTGAGCACCTACTAAGTGCCAGCTCATTAGGGCCCCCGGTGAGGAATCCGATAGGCCGGGGGCCCGCCACAGAAGCGACAGTCTGGTGATGAGGACAAGCGCTGTCACCCGTTAGCGCATATCCCTGTGCCCCGCGGGATGCTCACAAGTGACTTCACTCTGAGGGAGGCACCCTCTTCTTCCCAGGTCACAGATGGGATCTTGAAACGGTCGAGTAGGTGGGTGAGCCCCGCCTCAGCTTCCGGGAACGCTGTCCTTGGAAGAGACTCGGCTGGTGAAGCATCTGAACCGTGCGGACCCCACCCTTCAGCCCCCACTTGGAAGAAGCGGGAGTAACCTCCCGCCTTTCAGGATTGGGACAACTACATCTACATAAGAAATGAAAATCCGATCTGCGCCCTGGCCCCACCCAGTGACGGACAGTTCCCAAACTGGGTGCTCCTACTTTCTAATCTTAGCACCCCAACCCCCCACCCAGTTTCCCTTTATTCCTATGGACTTTCCACTCAGCAGTGTTAAAAAAAACAAAAACAAAACAACAACGGTGAGAAAAATTATGGCAAAGGTAAGCTTCTCAAAGTTTACATTGAACAAACAGGCTTTTTTTTTTTCTTTTTAACAAACAAGAAAGGGTCTGGAGCAGGGGGGTCTGGAGTCACGGCCCGCCTGGGTTCGATTCCTGCTTCTGTTACTTCACGGCTGTGTGACTTTGGGCAAATAAATGAAACTCTGTCAGCCTCAGTTTCCCGGCTGGTGGCGTGCAGAGTTGCTGAGGGCTCCCGAGGCGATGTGCATCCATTGCTATGAGCAGTGCCTGCCTTAAGGGTTCTGTGTGTGGGTTATTGTTTTGTTTAAGTTATTGACTTATTTTGGGGGGGGGGGGGCGTGCAGAGAGAGAATCCCAAGCAGGCTCTGTACTGTCAGTGCCGAGCCCCATGCGGGGCTTGAACCCACCAACTATGAGAGCATGACTTGAGCCGAAACCAAGAGTCGGACACTTGGTGTGGGGGTCTTACTTTAAGGCAGTGCCGGCAGGCGGCCCCACGTGGAGCCCGGGAGCATCTGTGGGTGGCGTTTCCTGTGTGTGCCTCTTGGTGACAGTAGGGCTGCCTGCACCCGGAGAGGTGCAGACTCAGGGTTTGAGGCCAGTGGAGAATGTGCAGCCTCCTGGGGTGGGTCCAGCCTTGCCCTCCTTGGAGAAGACTGCTTAGACCCTGCCAGGTGCACTTGACCTGTCATTCCTTTGCCCTGGCTGAAATAGCAGTAACAGCAGAACACTGTGATGGATGGACTGCATGCTCATTTTGGTGACGGGACAGTGAAGTCCAGGGGATCAGAAGCCACATTTTATCCATGTTTGTGCCCCAACACCCCCCCCCCCCCCCCGCCCCGCCTTCAGCCCAGTGCCCAGCAGGCAGGATGACTGAGTAATAGTGTCCAAGGTCAAACTGCTTGAGTTTGGGTCCAGGCTCCATCACTTAGCTGCTGTGTGTCCTTGGGCAAGTTGCTTAACCTCTCTGCTTCCATTTCCTCCTTGGGAATAGTAGTAATGGTAGTCCCCAGATAAGAGGCTTATTTTGAGAAGTCATAAGGAGCACATGGGTCAAGCGCCTTTCACTGTGCCTGGCACACTACACCTTCATTCCCACCACGGATTCACCCAGAGCGGGCTCAGTCCGGCCCTCCGCACCCTAGATCCCTGCCCTCCCGGGTCTCCTCTTCTAGCTGGGCACTGAACAAAGCAATAAACAAGTGAAAGAGATAGCATGCCAGGTAAGAACAAAGCCGTGGAGGAAAACAAGGGAAGGAGGGGGCCAGGACAAGGAGAGCTCAGTGACAGCTTGCGTTATGATGACGGTGAATATATAATGAACACCGGTTCAGTACAGGGCGGTGAAGGAATGACTGTGGGTGGCCGTGTCTGTGTCTCAACGAAGTGGCATAAAGGGGGTGCGTGTGGGGGGGTTTCAATGAAAAGAATCGCCCCCTCCCCCCAAATGACTTCACGAAGGTGCTTTTCCCCCAGAGACTGGGCAGAGAAAGCCCGTGGGCGGGAGCCACTAGCCTCCACCACTGGGGGCTGCTGCGGGTGTGACAGATGATCCAGCCTCCACCCAGGTGGCTCCTGGAAGTCTGTGCTTACGGCCGGATTGGCCCCTTGGGGAGAACACCCACCGCACCCCCCCCCCCCCCCCCGAGCTGGGCCTCTGCAGCGATTTCACGGGAGATGTGATTTCTCGTGACTCTCCTGTGGTTTAAAACTGTTCCCTCACCCTCAGTTTAGAGGAAGACAGATGCAGAATGGACGAATGGACTGTTGTTGGGTGGGTAGAAAATGTGCTGCTTATCTTGGGCCCATTGGGCCTGGCGTAGGTGCAAAGCAGCTCCTGAGTGCTAGGTACCGTTAGATGCTTAGTCCTTCCTTCCTTCCTTTGACGTTTGGTTGCTATCACGAATCAGGCATTATACTAGACAAAGCCCCATGACCTAGGAAGCAACAAACAATAAACCAGAAAATGGTCAAATATAACAAAAGCGCGGCTCATCTCGAGTTCCGTAATGGTTGGGGCAGGGGGTGGGCCGCGTAGATTTGTGTGTGGGTCTGTTTGTCTGGAAGAGGTGCCCTTTGAGTGGACGCTTGAAGGATGGCAAAGATCTGCCACGGGAGGGGGGCGGGAAGAGCGTTCCCGGCAGGGGGAACAGCATGTACAAAAGTACAAACAGAGATGTGAGCAGACCTGGCCTGTGGGAGAAGGTGGCAAAGCCCAGGTGGTTTGACTGGTGGCACAGGAAGGCGCGTGGTTGGGGACCACGCCGGACAGCGGCAGGGCTTGATCAGACAGTGCCCTGCAGGCTGAGGTGTGGGGCTTGGGCTTAATTCTGGGGGCAGCAGGAAGCTTCTGGAGGGTTTGGCGGTTATGCTTCAGGTCACCTTGGGCAGAGGATGCACAGGAAGGGGACTGGGGGGCCAGGGAGGAGCCCATCTGGTGGTTCAGTGAGAGGAGCGAGGGCGGGGCTGGCGGCGGTGGTGGGCGCAGTGAATTGAAGGGTGGCCCCCGGAAGAAATGTCTATGTCCCAGTACCAGGATGCCATGATTGTGACCTTATTTGCAGATGCCGTGAAGCTGGGGATTGCTAGGTGAGCGCATTCTGGGTAACCAGAGGGACTCTAAGTCCAAGGACAAGCGTGCTTTTGAGAGACAGAAGAAAAGACGCAGACAAGTGAAGAGGAGGAGGCCACGTGGCCGTGGAGACCGAGATCAGGGTGACGTAGCCACAAGCCACGAACGCCTGGAGCCCCAGAGCCGGCAGAGGCAGAAGGGATCCTCCCCCAGAGGCATCAGAGCGAGCGCGGCCCTGCCCGCACCTTGAATGCAGACGCCTGGCTTCCAGGGCTGTCAGAGAAAGGAGCTGTGTCATCGGCCCGGCTGCTGGGAATTTGGGCAGCCCCGGGAGCTAACGGGGCGGGTGGGAAATTTGTAGGAGGAACAGGAGAGCAGGTGCAGTGCCTCAGGGTACCTTCTCCCCAGGGCAGGAGTAACTCCACAGTGGAGACCCCTGCCGACATCACTTTGGCCATGACCACAGTTGGCCTTGCCAACTGATGGGACTGATGGACGGCACATACCTCCTGATGGGGTAGGATGGGGGCAGGTGGGGCGGGGAGGGGACTGCCTCAGGGAAGGAGGGAGGACAGAACCGCAGCTCACCCAGAGCTGCTCTCTCGGAGGAGTCGGGGGGAACTGGGTCTTTGGGACACCTGCACGTGCCTGGGGCCACAGGCTGGGCCTCCGGGGCGAGGCCACTGGGGAGAAGTCAGGTGCAGGATGGACCCGCGGCCCTCACTGTTGATAATGGGGTACGGAGAGGTGCGGCCTTGAAGCTTGTGAGGGACGCCTGGGACACGGGGTGTATGCCCTGGACTGGCGCATCCTGACCGCCCTGCAAACGGGCCGGAGGAGACCAACACGGGCCCGGGGGAGGACGGCCCGTCCCAGGGTCACTCGGCCAGGGAACGGCGGAGCTGGGCACCTCACCGGGTCTGGGTCTGGCTCAAGCCTGTGCTCCTCCGACAGGCGGGCACTGGGCCCTTGGGAAGGAGGAGTTCTCGCCTTTTTCTTCCAGCAGCTCCGTTTGGGCCAGCAGGACAGGAAGGCGTCACCTGCTGCTGGGGCTGGATCCTGGGGGACACTCCCCTTGGGAGTTGGAGGTGGGAGTGTAGGGAGGGCCTCAGTAGTCAGATGACTTAATGAGAAATAATGATAAATACAAATGATGGGGCGCCTGGGGGGCTCAGTCCGTTGAGCGTCTGACTTTGGCTCAGATCGTGATGTCATGTTTCTTGAGTTCGAGCCCCGTGTTGGGCTCCCCGCTGATAGCGCGGGGCCTGCTTGGGATTCTCTCTCTCCCTCCCTCTGCCCTTCTCCCACTCCCACTTCCTCTCTCTCTCAAAAATAAATAAACTTAAAAAAAAAAGAAAAGTCTCCCCTTCCACTAAAGGTCATGCACAGTTGCCCTGCACCTATTCGTAATGTCCATGAGATGCTGGCTTAGCTATGCTACTCTATCTACCTATCTGTCATCTATCTATGTATCTATCTATCTATGTATGTATCTATCTATCTATCTATGTATCTATCTATGTATCTATCTATCTATCTATCTATCATCTATCCAGGTATCATGTATAAAAGATATCTTCTACCTATATCTGTCTCTATCTATCTACCTATCTATCTATCTACCTATCATCTATCTATCTATCTATCTATCTATCTATCTATCATCTATAAAAGATTTCTACTTGTATCTATCATCTATAAAAGATATAGATAGCGATATAGATATAGATATAGATATAGATATAGATATAGATATAGATATATCGATCTCTCTCTCTATGTATATGATAGGTTTCCTGCCTGAGTCATCGGGCCACATGGAGAGGGGACGATACCACAGGAGGAGGAAAATGGTGGTAATCACGTTGGTTTGCTTTGGGCTCAGCGCGTGCCAGGCACGGAGCTGAGCCCTTTGCACGCATCTTCTTCTTGAATACCCCCTCCCCGCCCTCAAGACCGGGAGACAGAACTCTCCCCGCCCCCACTAGCTCCCGAGCACAGGGGTATTTCCTGGACAGTCTGCTGCTGTGCCTGGAACAGAACCTGGCGTGTCTTCGGTGCCCAGTGTACATTCGGAAGAAGGAGCTACGCTCACGAAGTATCTGTCAAGCCAAGCGCTGTCTCTCCCTGCAAGCACGCACGGCCAGGGAGCGGCAGAAGGGCAGCGCTGTCCCTGGGTCGGCACAGACTCACTGCAGAGCTGGTCCCCTCACCAAGTGGGGCCGGCGGGAGGGGAAGCTGGCAGGAGGAGCTCCCCGGGAAGCCCCTGACGGCCCCGGGGCGGGATCGCAGTGGGTGCTGGCACTCAGGGTGACGAGGGGTTCCATTCGGCCACTGCTTACGGTTCCCGGGACGCGCAGAGACCCGGGCCGGGGGCAAGCGTGGGTGTCAGGAGAGGACCTTGGCTCAGGCAGGTTTTTTTGGAAAGTCCAGCTCCCTGTGGAATTGCATTCACAGTGAGGCTTCTAGGTCGAGAAGATTCAGACTGTGTTTCTGCCTTTAAGGGATTTACTAACGGGGGCGGGGGGGGGGGCACTACACTGGATTGTTATTTTTTTAAATACTTGTCATTAAAAAGTTTTTTCTTTTTAATGTTTATTTATTATTGAGAGACAGAGAGAGACAGAGAGCATGAGCAGGGGAGGGGCAGAGAGAGAGGGAGACACGGAATCCGAAGCAGGCTCCAGGTTCTGAGCGGTCAGCACAGAGCCCGATGCGGGGCTCGAACTCACCGACCGCGAGATCATGACCTGAGCTGAAATCAAGAGCCGGACACTCAACGGACTGAGCCACCCCAGGAGCCCCTGGATTGTTATTTTTATTTTGAAAAATTTCTAGAATGAAAAAATGAACATGGTAAAAAAAAGTTCCAACACAACGAAAGGGATATATTTACTAAAAGTTAGTTTTCCTCACTGACCCCCCATCCCTCCCCTTGGAAGCTACCACTGTTCCCTGTTCATGCTTTCTTCCCAGAAAGTCTGTGCGAATATACGTGTGTGGTTTAGATGCTTTATACCCTCTATATCTTTATACCTTTGCACTATACACACTTCTTTGTACCTTGTCTTTTTCTTTACTTTAATTAGTAACACTTACAGACCTTTGGCATCATGTTTCATGACTGTGTAACTATTCAACTGTGTGCATGTACCACAAAGTATTGAATGTTTAATACCTTCGTGTGGGGTCTCCTTTGCTAACAGAAACTGTGATGCACAGAACCTACCTGAATTATCCTCTCTCTCTCTCTTTTTTAAGCTTATTTATTTACTTTTGAGAGAGACCACAAGCAGGCAGGGGCAGAGAGTGAGAGAAAGACACAGAGTCCAAAGTAGGCTCCAGGCTCTGAGCTGTCAGCACAGAGCCCGACGTGGGGCTCAAACTCAGGAACGTGATCATTTAAAACTATTATAGTTACAGGGGTGCCCGCGTGGCTCAGTCAGTTGAGCGTCTGACTTTTGATTTCGGCTCAGGTCATGATACCAGGGTCGTGGGATCAAGCCCCGAATTGGGATCCTTGCTGAGCGTGGAGCCTGCTTGAGATTCTCTCTCTCCTTCCCTTTGCCCCTCTTCCCTGCTCGTCGTGTGCAATCTCTCCTAAAAAACAAACAAACCAACCCAAAAAACCCAAAATCCCAAAACAAGACTATTATAATTATTGCCAAATTATCCTAAGAGAGTCTATCAATTTAAAAAAAAATTTTTTTTGTTTTACTTACTTTATTTAAAAAAATTTTTCAATGTGTATTTTTATTTTTTGAGAGAGAGAAAGACAGAGCGTGAGTGGATGAGGGACGGAGAGAGAGGGAGAGAGGATCCCAAGCAGACTCCAAGGTGGCAGTACAGAGCCCGGAAGGGGGCTCGATCTCTCAAACCAGGAGATCATGACCTGAGCTGAAATCAAGGGTCAGATGCTCAAATGACTGAGCCACCCAGGCGCCCTGAGATTGCATCAATTTTTACTGTCACAGACGTCATGATTCTCTCCCCCATATCTTTATAACGTTTTACACTATCAAACTTTTTGATATTTATAAATATGGTAGATAAAAATGACATCTCCTCATTTATGCTGACATTTCTTTAGAGGTTTTTTTTCACCTTTTTTTTTTTTTAATGTTTATTTATTTTGGAGAGAACGAGAGACACAGAGTGCAAGCAGGGGAGGGGCAGAGAGAGAGGGAGACACAGAATCCGAAACAGGCTCCGGGCTCCGAGCCGTCAGCACAGAGCCCAATGCGGGGCCCGAACCCACGAACCGTGAGATCATGACCTGAGCCAGAGTCAGACGCTCAACCGACTGAGCCACCCAGGCGCCCGTCACCTGTTTTTTTTTTTATTTTCATATGAGCTTCCCGTTTGTGTTCTTTGCTCTTCTTTTCTGTTCAATTGTCTTCTTGATATTGATTTGTAATTAAATGGGTAAATATTGGTTTATATATTAAATATTATACATTCATATATTATGTATTAAGGGCACGAATGCTTTATCTGTGATACCACTTTGGATTATACAAGTCTGCGCCACGGGTCTAAGTCCAGTGATAGAGATAGTTCCGGAATAACATGAGAGCAGAGCCGCAGGCCCCCTGACGCTGCGTGAGTTTGCTCAGTCTCAGGGGAGACTTTGCGGGGAAGTGGCATGGAGGTGAGCCCCCGTGAGGAGAGGAAGGGAGAGGGTGCTTCGGTGGAGTGACTTCCATCCGCGGGGTGTCCTGGCAGGGAGCTGCGCGTGCCGGTGGCGGATGGCGCTGGGGAAGGCCCATCCCGCCATTGGCACTCTGTCCTCCAGGCAGCAGGAAGTCGCAGAAGGGGCTTTAAGCAAGGGATCAGCTTTGCCTTTTGAGAACACGGTTCTGGCTGCTCTGGAGCCGGGACTGCAGGAGAACAAGGTCCGGGAAGGAAAACCAGTTCGGAGACGATTGCAGACTCTGGAAGAGGCGAGAGTGGCCCAGGCTAGGGTAACGCGGCCAGGGCGGGGAGATGCGGACACGCTCGAAAATTCGCGTTTTGGGGGTAGGACTGGCAGGGCCGGTGATGCAGCTGCTGTAGAAAACAGTGATTCGGTGACAGCTCCTCTATGCGCAGCGGGGGGTCAGAAGAGGCGATGTCGGTGGGGAAGGGAGGAGGTGAGGATCGGACGCGGGCACAGAGAGGTGGGCAGAGGGTATCCTGACGTTCTGTCCACAGCCGGTGGGTGTTCCAAAGATTCCTGAGCCTGGAGTAGACATCATTTGGGGTGTCTGCCCAGACCACCCCCTTCTCTGAGACCTGCTGTCCTCTCTACAGGGGCCAGGCTCTTACTGCCGGGTGACCCTCTGTCTCCGTGGTTACCTGGTTCAGGAACAGACACCTGACCCAGAGGACACCTATCAGAGCCTCTTTCCCTGCGGTTTGGCACTTGAACCGGGGCACAGCTGACTTGTGCAGTGGGCTCCCGGGGGCTGTGTCTGTGCCAGGATGATGGCAGCAGGGGAGGCAGGCTCTCAGAGACGGTAAGGTGAACTTCCCGGCCAGAGAGAAGCAGGCACGGCCGGCTCAGCAAGGCAGACTGAACACCGACAGGGCCACTGACACCCCCTGTCCAGGGCCTGCTCTCAAGGCAGCAAAGGAGTCAGAAGCGTGGCTCACGGGGACAGAGAGCAGGAGAGGAGAGAGGTCAAAGCGATTGCGAGCAGGAAAGCCAGTGGGGGAATGGTGGCCGGCTTGTCATTCCAGAGAATTCTGTGCAGTTCTGTCCGTGGGGGTGGGGAGAGTGAGAGCCCCCCATTCGTCACAGAGAGCCCCAGAAATGGTCACAATTGGGAGTTCTCGGGGATCCCGCGGGGTGAGAAGGAAAACAGGCGGATTGGTCGGCAGACTTTGCGAGAAGCGTCTCTTCTACCCCTCTGTGCCTCTCGGTACTTACCCCTTCCCATCCCAGGAAAAGACTAGAGCTTTCCTCTGAAGGCTGGAGCCGGAGGAACCTGGGTCTGGAGACCCCAGCCCCGACGGGGCTGCAGATCATGTGCTACAAACAGGGAGTTGGCAGGAATGTTTATCGATCGAGCAGCGACATGCTCAGCGTCTGCCCGGCTTCCAGAATGTTAGCAGCTGGGGCCGAAGTCTGGGGGATTCTTCTCGGGTAGGGTTGCCAGATAAAATTCCAGATGTCCAGCTCCATCTGAATTTCAGAGAAGCAACAAATACCTCCCTGATAGAAGCGTGCCCCAAGTATCGCCAACTCGTGTTGGTAAGATTTGGGGCAGGGCTGTTCAGGGGAAGCTAGGAGGCAAAGTCCTAGAGGCTCCGTTCCCAGTGAAGTGAGTTGGGACCCTGGACCCCTACTGGGAGGCCCCTGGGCCCCTGAGCCTGGTCCTTCCCCAAACAGCATTTGAGTCCGACTTACAAATGTGCACGAATAGCCCACGTCACTTGACATTAGAGGGAGGGTTCCCAAACGACAGGCAGTGATAAAACCAACAGAAAACAGAACTCTGGACACAGGGGCAGTGCAGAGAGAAGAAGAGAGCTACGGAGAAGCCGAGACGGGGAGCAGTCCCCACGGGTGACTCTTGCTAGCCTCCCGGTCTTGGGTTCCTCTGGAGCCCCTGCCCCTCCCATCCCTGGCTTCTGTGATACAGTCCTGGCTGTGCCAAAGCTCCCCTGGGGGCGCTTAAGCTGCTGTGAACATGCTTCTTTCCCTTCTGACCAAAGGATTTTTCTGTCCTAAGAAAAAATCACTCCTGTCCGGGATATGGCTGTCCTGGACCCTCATCCCGCTGACCCCAGACAGCTTGGGGGGAAGAGCTTTCTCTGGGCTCGCAGTTGACCCGGGGCCTCTGCCAAGTGATCGTGGCAGCTGCGGCTGCCTCTCTGTGCCCCCGGGAGTCAAGGCCACGTCCAGAAGTCTCCATCTGAGGCTGGCCTGCATCCCAACTGCCCTTTCAGCTGGCAGGGGATGGAGCCAGTTGGCTCTGGTCTGAAGTGGGAGCCACGAGGCTCTTGACCAAAGTCCTCCGTCCTTGACGTGGCAGAACCGGGCAGGGGTCCTCCTCACGTGTGTTTTTGCCTTTCCTCCCATGTCCAGGAGCTCCGGGAGGGGCAGTGGTTTCGACTGGCGTGACCATCTTCAAATGGATAGGACACTCTTTAAATACCTGGAAGGTACTCCTGAACAGTCCGGCAATCAGTTGCCCCAGATTCATGAATCCGTTGTCTGCCTGAGGGGTTTAGTCCTTTGCTTTCTTTTTGCAATTGGCATACATGTGTGTTCTCGGTTCCAGTTGCTAATATTGATAATTTCACTCACCGATCAAAAAGAATGAGGTCATTTTGGTAACCCAAACATTTGAAATAAGGGGTGGGAGGTTGGGGTGGCCAATTAATCATCGACGTGTTGACTTCTGGCGCTCACACGGGAGCTCTTCTGGGAGTGGGACTGAGCACTGTTACTAATAAGGCTGGGACAATAGGTGTAAATAGGGACTGTCCGTCCCTACTGATACATGACTTGCTCATTTATTTCTGGATTTTTAAATTTTATTTTAGAGAGAGAGCGTGAGCTGGGGAGAGGGGCAGAGAGAGAGGGAGACACAGAATCGGAAGCAGGTTCCAGGCTCTGAGCTGTCAGCACAGAGTCCGAGGCGGGGCTCCAACCCACGAACTGGGAGATCGTGACCTGAGCCGAAGTCAGATGCTCAACCGACTGAACCACCCAGGCGCCCCATTTGCTGTTTGTCTTTAGCTCGCTTTACAATGGTAGTTCTCACCTGCATGACCTGTTTTTGTAAATAAAGTTTTATTGGAACCCAGCACGCCTGTATTGTCTGTGGCTGCTTCCGTGCTGCTTGGGCAGAGCTGACATATGGCTTCGATACAGACACGCGGCTGCACACCCACAGTGCTTTATGGAAAATGTTTGCTGAGCCCTGACATGGGGACCGTAAATCCGAATGTCCCTTGTGCAAGTTGCAGTGGCCCAGGGCTGAAGCCTGCGCGCGAGGAGAATTAAAAGTGCCTTAGAAGAATCTGCTGTGCAGTCGGCACCCGGGAAGGGCAGGGAGACCTGAGCCGAGGCATGGGGGGAGGGGCAGCCCGCACGGAGGGTGAGGGAGAGAATTCCAGGCCGAAGAGCAGACCACAGGGGGCTGCCCCGGCATGGACAGCGCAGGGAGGGTGCGGGACGGAGCTGCAGAGAGGAGGTAGGTCGGTCCTGTGTGGCCCCAGGGCTTTCAACTGCACGGTGAGTCAGGACTCCAGGATTCCGGGGAAACGGATGGCTCCCCCTGCCAGAATCTTCCGCAGCCCCGCGTCCCAAGACAACCGGCTGCTTCCCTAACAGCCAGGCTCTTCCCGTCCCTGGTGGTGGAGGCAGGAACCGGCCCCACGCCGGGGTGCTGCAGGTGAGAGGTGAGGTCCAGCTGGGCATCTGGGTCAGACGACAGAGCTGCAGTTGGGGCCCCTCGGCGGGGAGTGGGGGGGGGAAGGGGGGGATGGGCGTGGTAGCACACGCGCACGCGCACACGTGCACACGCGCGCACGCACCGGTTTTCTTCCACAGCCGTTCGCATGGACGCACGGTCCCCGCCAGCACTTCCCGGGGCGTGCAAATGTGTGCAAAGGCACTCACACGCCCCCTCGCACGAGCGGCTCTGCCCGTGTGTGCAGCCACCCCCCCTCCCCCCCAGTCACGCCAGAGCGAGACAGAGACCGAGCGTGGCCCCGCTCCGCTCCCGGCCGGCCACCCCGTTGTCGGGAGGAGCAGGCGAGGCTGGGGCCCGAGCGTGTGGAGGCCAGGCTGCCTGGCCACGTGTGCGGGCGAGCCCCGTCTGCCTCTGGTCGCGGCCTGTCCGGAGGCACCAAGGCCACGTGCGGGCTGAGCCGCCCGCGCCACTGTCGCCGGGCTCCTGCGGAAGCAGGTCTGGTCTGCAAGTGAGCGAACCCAGCGCGGCCTTGCACGTGTGAGCGGTGGCGGGAAACCCTGAGATGCGCCGAAGAGTGAGCGGGCTTAGAGCGGAGGGTGGCGCGGAGGGTGGCTTCTGTCGTCGTCTCTGTTGTCGCTTGCTTCTGTGTGGCCAGCGTGCGTCAGCTTCGAATAATGCTTAGGATCGTCAAGGCGGTCGGTTGAAGACGTTTGCTGATGATTTGTCGCGCCTGCCTTCCCCGCCCCCTCCCCCCCCATGTCCCCTCTTCACTCTCCCCCGCTCCTGTGGATCTGGTGGAGGCTCAGACGGGGTGCGGGTGCGGTGATGGGGTGGGGTTTGCTTGAGCCTGGCCCCCCGTGTTCAGGGCCACAGTGATTGTCACGTGACCGGTGCCAGGCCCGTCAAAATCCTTCCTTGCCTTTCCAGGCGCAGACACAAGGAGACCGGCTCTCCCTTCCTCCGGGATGTTAGGGCCATCTGCGGTCACGGTCCCTACCCCCCGACTACATGCAAGAACCCCTCTTCAGCGGAAGAGGCTGATACCTAGAGAAGCAGCCACAGAAAAATCTCTTTGATTGTCAGATACACAATTCAGCATTTTACGTAAAACAAGCCTGCCGATTAAACTGTGGCCTGCTTCTGGATGTAAGCCACGTTCTGATTTCAGTGATATTAATATGCAAAAAAACACCTAACTGAGAATCGGTGAAATGCGTATGTGGGTGGATGGATGGATGGGGAGACATACAGCAAGAAGGCGTGAGCTGGAGAGTGAGAGTCACACGAGAGGAGGTGTGTGTGTCTAAGAGGTAGGACGATTCCTGAAAGCATCTTTGAGCGCCTGAATTCAGCCATTCCTGAAGCTGACATCCTTGATGTAAGAGCCGATATTTTGTGTTTTAAGCCTATACCAATCCGATTCCTGTGATTCACAATGGGAAGAGACTGGAGGACCCTGCTGCTTTTGTTTCTGTTTATTGCCTAGACACAGGTAATAGAAAAGTTTCCCTTTTCTGTCATCTTTTCATGGCTAGATACCTACTTCACTTTAAGAACCAATAGCGGCTGGAAACGGCCTGACCCTGATCGGGCACAGCAGATGCCTATGGAATTGAGTTGAGATCGTTGTTGAAGCTACTTGGCTGCAAGTGTCAGAAATCTCAGTTCAAAGCAGCTTAGGCAAAAAGCAGAATGTATTGGCTTGTGTACGTATTGGCCTGGCAAGTAAATGCAAGCTTCAGGCACAGATGGATCTAGGGGTTCACATGACTTTCTCGGGATGTGGTCTCTACCTTTCTGGGCTCTACTTTTCTTTTCTTTTCTTTTCTTTTCTTTTCTTTTCTTTTCTTTTCTTTTCTTTTCTTCTTTCCTTTCCTTTTCTAATTCATTCATTCATCTCTACACCCAGCGTGGGGCTCAAACTCATGACCCCAAGATCACAAGTCACTTGCTCTCCAACTGAGCCAGCCAGGTGCCCCCACTACTTTCTTCCTTGTTGGCTCTAGTCTCAGACTGACAATCCTTGTGAGGTGGCCCCTAGTCAGATGGACACCTTCCAAGTTAAGAAAGAGATTTTCTTTATCCAAAAAATTCTGTGTCTGGGATTGAGCATCAGCCGGCCAACTGGGCAGGTGCCTGTGGGGAACCAGTTACCTAGAGAGTCCCTGGACAGGACTGGAGCATGCTGATTGGCCACATGGGGTCGTGTGATCCGGAGTGGGCGGGGCATCGACCAGAGAGGATGTGAGGACCGAAAGTGATGGGGAGGTAGCTCCCCAAAGGAAAATTGGGGTACTGTTACCAGAAGAGTGGAGGATGGGGCATCTTGTAGGTGTCCCCAACAATTCTACCCCTATCTCTGGGTTAACACCATCCCAGGGAAGGGTTCCTGGCCCCAGCCGCCTGGTCCTCGGGGTCTGGCCTCTCCCCGGAGAAGCTCCGTCCAGGGGCCGCCCGGCATTTGGGAGGTGCTGGGGCCCGTCTCTCCCCCTGCAGAAATGACACAAAGGAGGCTGGGGAGGGGTGTCCCTCGGGGGGCTGGAAGCCGCCCTGCCTCAAGGAACCAGAAGCCCTTTCTGGGCACCATTACGTGATTGCCCTCTTTCGTGCCTGCAAAAAATGTGCTCTTAATACGGTGTGTTTGACAAGGCGGGCAGGATTAAAGGGCAGCCCTAATTGACCGAGGGGTGGGTTTGCACCTGTTTACTCTCCAGAATAATTCCACGTGGCAGGCACGATTAGCCACGTCACTCTTATGTCATTTGTGGGGGAGAAGTATGACGTCCAGACGGGTTGTGGCCGGGAGGCGTGATGCTTCACAGGACCGGCCCCTTAGCTCCACACGCGGGATGGACAAGTGTCTCTGAGCTGCAGCTCGACCGGAAGGAAGGCTGCCCTGCTCCTGCCAGGCCGAGCGGCTGCCTGGCTAACGAGGCATCACGGGGCTCCAGAGGCCAAGTCCATCGCTTTCCACGACCTTAGGCGAACGTACTGCCCTCCCCGCCGTTCCCTTTACTCATCTGTCCAATGGGGCTTCGGTGGCATCGTGTGAGACGATGTGCATAAAGTGCTTGGCACATAGTAGTTGCTCAATAAAGAGGTAGCAGCTGCTACTGCTGTTATTGTTATTTGTTATTATTGTTATTAGACCATCTCATTCTCCTGTCGCAGAGGAAATTTTCAAAATGCTCTGTCCTCTGCGCTGATAACCACAAAGGCCTTGTTCCCTTAGAGCCGGGCCTCTCAACCTCGCCACCGTTGACACTTGGGGCCTGATAACTCTCTCCTGGGGGCGGGGGAGGCATTCTTGTGCACTCTGCAGGGTGTTTGGCTTCTGGCCTGGGCCCACTGGATGCCAGTAGCACCCTGCCTGCCCCTGCCGGGTTGGGACGACTGAAAATGTTTGCAGACATTGCCAAAGGAAGGATTGCTTCCTCCACACTATCCCCTCCCAGCTGAGCAGTCCTGCCTTAAACCAATCCCAGTGCATTGCCCCCCCCCGCCCCCCAGACCAGTGTGGTCTGGTGGTCTGGCTCCCACAGACCCGTCTGGTTTCACCCATAGCTCTGGGCTTCCCCTCATTCTCGTGGCTTCCGCTGCTCTGGTCTCTCTGCTGGGGGCGGGGGAGGGGGGACTCCACACCTTGTTTTCCCTCCGTAGAGGGAGCCTAGCCCGGCCTCCCTTGCCTCTATACCCCCAGCCCAGCCTTCAGACCGCAGCTCGGATGCGGCTTTCTCAGGACATCTTCCTGATCTGCACAAATGTGCTGAATCCCCACCCCGGAGCCTCAGCTCTCCCGCGGCCTCGCCTGCCGCACTTGCCTCGGCCGTGATTGATCCCGTGTGTATGCGTGGGATCCTTTACTTAAAACGTGACTCCCCGCCTTACAGTGTAAACGCCGAGAGCTGGATCGAGTGTTCTGTGTCCCAGGGGTTGGTGGCCGGTAAGTAGTCTCCCTGAATGTTTGTTGCACGAACGAGTGAGTTCTGAGCTATGCAGCTCCGACCCGTGGGCTAGCGGCTGGCCATACCAGCCCACGCCCCGGACCCCGGTGCGGAGAAAGATCCCCGGGTTGGAAGGAGCCTGGAGAATGGCAAACAATGTTTCTGTCGTGTTTTGTTTTCACAGTTTTTATTGGGGTATGATCTGCCTCAAAATGAGATATACCGATCTTAAGTACACAGCCTGATGAATTTTTACAAAGATAATCCCTTTGTGTAGCTGACGCTCAGATCAAAATAACAGAAGACTGTCAGCACCCCAGAAGGCTCCTTCGTCTCCCTCCTGCTCAGTATCCCAGCCAAAGGTGACAGCTGATCTTATTTCTGTCACCAAACATGAACTTTGCTGGTTTATTAGAGTTCTCTAGGGAAACAGAATCAATAGCATTTTTTAAGAGCTTTATTTATTTGGGGGGGTGGGCAGAGAGAGAGGGAGAGAAAGAATCCCGAGCAAGTTCTATGCTGTCAGTGCAGAGCCCGATGCAGGGCTCGAACCCACAAACCGTGAGATCATGATCTGAGCTGAAACCCAGAGTCAGACACTTAACAGATTGAGCCACCCAGGCGCCCCTAGGATGTTCACATATCTATAGGAAGATTTATTTTAAGGAATTGCAATCAGGGAGGCAGGCAGGCTGGAGACCCAGGGCAAAGCTGATGCCGTGGTTCAAGTCTGAAGGTCGTCTGCTGGCAGAATTCTTTCTTATTCTGGGAGGTCAGTCTTTCATTCTATTCAGGCCTTCAGCTGATTAGATGGGGACCACCCGCATTATCAAAGGCAATCTGCTTTACTCAAACTCCCGTGACTTAAATGTTAATATAATCCAAAAACGCTGTCGGGGAAACATTCAGAATAATGTTTGACCCTATATCTGGGCACCTTGACTCAACCAAGATAACACATACAGTTAACCATCACAGATGTCATATGAACGGAATCATACGATGTGTCCTCTTTTTAAAAAATTATTATTTTTTTTAAGAGAGAGAGAGAGTGAGAGAGAATGAGGGGGGAAGGGGGCAGAGGGAGGAGGAGGGAGACTTCTAAGCAGGCTCCACCCCCAGCATGGAGTCTGATGGGGGACTCGATCCCACAACCCTGGGATCACCACCTGAGCCAAAATCAAGAGTCAGACGCTCAACCGACTGAGCCACCCCGGCGCCCCAGCTCTCGCCTCTTCTGTGTGTGGCTTCTTTTGTTCAACAAATGGCGAGATTCATCCACGTGGTTCAGTAACGGCGTGCATTCTTGTTTCTTTCCTGGGTAGTACTCTGTTCTGTGAACGTACTACCATGTTGTTTTGTTTTTTTAAAGCTGGTGGACATTTGGGTTATTTCCACTTTGGGGCTATCACCAAACTGCCACGAGTGCTTTTGTATATGCTGGTTGGAGGAACCAGTGCTCATTTTGGGAATTGTCGGACGGCTGGGTCGTAGGACGTCCACGTGTGTCTGGCGGACACGGACCAGCCGATCTCCGTGGTGGACACACCAGTTTCCATTCCTGTGAGCGTTCCGGTTCCTCCCCCTCACGTGCACTGATGTCAGTCCTTCCGAGTTCAGCCAGTCTCATTGGTGTGGGTCGGTATCTCGTGTTTTAATGAAGCCTTTATTTAAAAGGATTCTCTGTGGGGCGCCTGGATGGCTCAGTCGGTTGAGCACTGACTTAGGCTCAAGTCATGATCTCGAGGTCCGTGAGTTCGAGCCCAGCGTCGGGCTCCGTGCCGACAGCTCAGAGCCTGGAGCCTGCTTCGGATTCTGTGTCTCCCTCTCTCTCTGCCCCTCCCCTGCTCGCGCTCTGCCTCCCTCTCTCTCCCAAATATAAATAATCATTTTAAAAAATAAAAAAATAAAAAGATTCTCTGTTGGAGAGACCGAAACCAGACTCCCCTGCAGCTCAAGCAGTCTCTTTTATTAAGACCATCCTGTACAGCAGTTTTCAGAGGGAAGGAGCCCAGCATTCACCTTGCGTCGCACCCACTCTGCCAGGGGCGGTGCTAGGGTTTTACAGATTGCGTCTCACATCGCCCCCAACGCATCTCTTAAGAGACGTGGACAACCCTGGGGACAGGATGGCGACAGGCACAGCACTTCCAGTCCCCGAAGACCCGAGCATGCAAATGAGACGTCGGCTTCTCACTCCCTGGGGAACTGATTCAGCAATTGCTTCTGTGACAGGCACGGTGTGAATGTGACAGATGTTCCGGCAGAGAGAAAGCTGCCTTTGGCGGGAGCCGCCCAGGCATCAGCTGGGTCTCGGGTCCACGCGTGCAGCTTCCCGCCGGTCTCCACGCGGGGTCGGCGGGTTGCAGGTTTGGGAGCGGATGCTTTGCCTGCCGTTGGCCGTGCGGACGCACCTCTCGCGGGCAGATCGATGCTGCGTCAGCCGGCGGGCTCCGGGCCTCTTGGATCGCCGGATTTCACAGGCCAGGCACCTTCTCTCCCCAACTTTTGGTAAAGACTATAGAGGTGAAGGATATTTTGCATTTTTTTTTTTTTTAGAGAGAGAGTGAGCAGGGGAGAGCAGACGGAGAGAATGAGAGAGAGAGACAGAGACAGAGAGAGAGAGAGAGAGAATCTCAAGCAGACTTCACGCCACGCTGGGACCTCAATGCAGACCTCGGTCCCACGACCCGTGAGACTGTGACCCAAACTGAAATCAAGAGTCGGATGCTTAACCAACTGAGCCACCCAGGTACCCCCAGAAAGTGCTTTTCTTACATTTGGTGCGGCTCATCTGGCCTGCCTCCTTCTTGGGGAGCCCCCAGACTTGAAGCTTGCCTTGTTGCCCCGGGAGAGCGGAGGGTGTCTTTCACGCAGGTTGTCTCAGCCGCCAAGGACGGGCGCACGGCTGGCTGAGTTGGCGTGAGCAGAGGACCCTGTGCCCAGCGCTCGAGGGCTCGGTTGCTTCCTTCCCTCCTCCATCCTCCCCTCTCCGTCCTCCCTCCTCCCTCCTCCCTCAGGGCAGATGCATTCGGGGCCACTACCCGCAAAACAAAGGCCTGACTTTATGGAAGAGAAAGTCCCTCTGCCCCACACCCGTTAAACACACAGACCCATTCCAATGCAATGCAGACCCATTCCAAGGAAGCAGATAGAAAACGCTTCGTCTCTCACTTGGGCAGCCACATCCCCGGGAGGCTGGGGCAGAGGGAAAGGCCCCCGAGGCCCAGCTAAAGGCCAGAGCAGGGGCTGGCATGTCCTGGGGGTGGAGCACACCAGCTCCTGGCTCCGGGGGCCACAACGAAGAACTGAGTGCACCGTAGGGCAGAGCTCCCTGACGCAGGAACAGGACCGGGGGGCTCTCTCGTGGACAGGAAGGCCCCTCCGCGCCAGATTTGCAGCAAGAGCAGGATGTGGAGAAAGCCCAGCTCACCACATCCCCTTGGCGAACTATGACAAGAAACGCACAAGCTCTTCAACGCCACTCTTGTTCTCTGTCAATGGGTTCCATTGTGGGCGCGAATTCCCCAGCTCCAGGAGTTGGTTCCGTGCCCTGGCCAGAGTCTTCAACCAGCGACCTGGGCTCATCCACTCCCTTCGTCAGCGTTTGGAAGCACCCCCTCCATCCTGCCCAGGAAGTTTCCCTTTGCTCCCCATCAGTGGAGGGACAGAGAGCTGGAGGAAGGCTCTGGCACCCTCCTTGGGGGCAGTGAGCTTGGGGTCTCTCCCGCTTTTCCACTTGATGTCGCCCCACTCAAGTCCAGGGCAGAGATGGGCAATTACCAACGGGAGGGGGGTGGGCCAAATCTGGCCCCCCACGCGGTTCTCTAAATAAAGTTTTATTGGAACACAGCCATGCCCGCTCTGAACACGTTTATTTATTTTGAGAGAGAGAGCACGAGTGGGAAGGGGCAGAGAGAGAATCTCAAGCAGGCCCCTCGCTGTCTGTGCAGAGCCCGACACAGGGCTGGATCTCACCAACTGTGAGATCATGACCTGAGCCGAAGTCAAGAGCCGGACGCTTACGTGACTGAGGCTCCCAGGCGCTCCCATGCCGCGTGTTTAAAGGAAAAGGCGGAGTGCTATGTGGGCCCATCTCAGGGGTCAAGGCTGGCTCCCTGGGAGGAACAACATGTCAGCTGAGACCTTGACCATGAGTACGGGTTATCCAGGCCAGTGGGCTGGTGGGGAGAGAGGAGGAGAGTCCTCAGGCAGACGGCCCAGCCTGGGCAGCCAGGCCAGAGTGTGGCTCCATCCAGAAATGGAGTCTCGGAACAGTCATGGAAGATGGGCTTTGGGGGCGGGCAGCCTGGGATGAGACGGCCGCCATGGGCTTCTGGGCCACGTGGCAGGGAGGTGTGAGACTGGGCCGTGGCCCTCTTTCTTTAAGACACCGAGGGTTCCCCCCACCCCCCACCCCCCACCAAAAGACATGAAAAGCTCCCTTCTTCCTTACACAAATCTCAGCCTAAATTCAGATCCACGAACAGGTTCTTCTAACGTGTCGATGCCCAGGGGCGCCGGGGTGGCTCGGTCGGTTGGGCCTCAGGTCGTGATCTCACAGTTTGTGGGTACCAGTCCCGCGTCGGGCTCTGGGCTGCCAGCGTGGAGCCTGCTTGGGGATCTCTCTCTCCCCCTCCCCTCTCTGCCCCTCCCCCTGCTCATACTCTCTCTCTCTCTCTCTCTCAAAATAAATAAATAAACTTTAAAAAAAGATAAAAGGCTGTTGTCCCGTTTGGTAGCCGCTAGCCATGCCTGGCAATTTAGACTTAAGTTTAAATTAATTGAAAAAATTTAACTGAGCAGCACCTCGGTCACACCAGCCATGCTGTGCTAGGAAATGGCAGAAAGTGGCGGAAAGTGAGGACAGAGAGCGTTTCCTTTGTCACGCAGGGAGCCCTGGATAGCACTGGCCCAAAGGCAGGAGTCACCATGGGAGGACTTACTTCTTAACTGGAAAAATAATCCGGGCCTTGGGATTCGCACTCTTCCATTCAGACATAAGCTGGGCCATCTTGGGCAAGTTTTTTTTTTTTTTTTCTTTAAAAAATTTTTTTTTTTTTTAACGTTTATTTATTTTTTTGGGACAGAGAGAGACAGAGCACGAACAGGGGAGGGGCAGAGAGAGAGGGAGACACAGAATCGGAAGCAGGCTCCAGGCTCTGAACCATCAGCCCAGAGCCCGACGCGGGGCTCGAACTCATGGACCGCGAGATCGTGACCTGAGCTGAAGTTGGACGCTCAACCGATTGAGCCACCCAGGCGCCCCCATCTTGGGCAAGTTTATCTCATTCCTTTGAGTCTCAGTGTCACTGACAGCAAAATAGGCCCGGAAAAGGGTTTGGCACCCTCTAGGTGTTCCCTCTAAAAGGCAGCTGTAATAATTTTAACTTTGCAAGGTAGAGAAAAGAGTTACAAGCCTTCAGAGTGGCCCCAGGAAGTCCTGTTCGGGAGGAAACTTGGTGCAAAGCGCTCGGGTGCGGTAGGGGGAGGCTCTCCAGGCTGAGTCGCTGAGTCTGCAGTGCGGGGAGCAGGGACCCGCCCGTGGCAGCAAGGAGGAGGCAGGGAATTCGCCCCCAGCTGGGAGCCACGCGTGATCAGGGACAACCCCAGTGGCTGGTGTGGCCGAAGGTCTTTCCAGACCGAGGATGTGTAGAGATCAACCAGAGGCTCTCGGCAGACAGAGCTGCAGGCCCGCGTCCTGAGTGCGTGTCTTCCCTTCCCGCTGTTCCCCGTGAATGTCTCAGGAGACCCCCTGGGCCAGGGGGTGGTGAGTGGAAACTGAGGAAGGGCCGCTTTTCCCATCCGGCTTTTCGCGGTGTGCAAGAGCGGCGGTGGGGGTGGAGAGGAGCCCGGCATCTGAGGGGCCCCAAGAAGGTCAGGCAAATTGAAATTTGCAGAAATCTCTGGGAACGCTCTAGAATGGGAGAATTTTTGAGGAGGTCGTTCACCAGAGTGGAAGGCTGGGGGTCATCTCAAAGGCTGGGAGGCCTCAGGGGACATCTGGGTCGCTCTGAAGTCTGAGGGCAGGGTCCTGACTTCCCCCAGCTTCGTGCAAAGCCCTCTGATCTGGATATGTGGGCTGAAAACAGCCATTGGCTTGAACTGGAGTTTCGTTCGTTCATTCGTTCCTTCATTCATTCAATCATTCGTTCATACGTTGGGCAGGCCTGTTTTGGGTTGCATGTATCCAAAAACCCAATCCAAACTAATCTAAGGGACAAAGCCAGAATGAGTGATTTATCTAAGAATAACAACAACAACAACAATAGGGGCACCTGGGTGGCTCAGTCAGTTAAGCGTCTGACTCTTGATTTCGGCTCAGGTCATGATCTCACGGCTTATGAGTTCAAGTCCTACATTGGGCTCTGTGCTGACAGTGTGGAGCCTGTGTGGGGTTCTCTCTCTCCCTCTCTCTCTCTGCCCCTCCCCTGCTCTCTCTCAATAAATAAATAAACATTTCAAAACATTAAAAAAAATAACAGTAACAATCAAGGTGGCACATCAATTCTGGCTTTAGGGAAAGCTCTAAGAATAGAGAAAGGACTGGCTTCTGTCTCCCCTTCATTGGTCCTCCAGGACAACGTGGCCTTCCTGATTCCAGAACCAGGGGAACGGGGCTTTGCCCAAGCCCCGTGACGGCCTCCTTGTGGGTCATTGGTTCTCCTGGGTTGCGTATCCCCGAGCCCATGGAACGGAGTGGTCTGACTGGCCTGGGGGCTCACATGTTCCCCAAGAGCTGAGTGAGGAAAATTTAAGCAACAAAGTAAATCAAGGGAGCCGAGGACCGCAGACAGCTGAGCAGACTCTGGGCGTGGAATGAGAGATGCCCACTGTAGCTAATTCACTCGACACCCCAGGGCTGCCTCTGGGGTGCAGCGGACGGCAGGCCTCGGCCCTCACGGAACTTCCATTCGGTAGGGGGGCCTGACCCTTATCTCCACGGCCCTCTTCCTGCCCTCCCTCTGGGCCCGAGTCCAGCCCGCGGAGAGGAGTGAAATTAACTGTCCCTCGTTATTATGACACTTCCTGGGAGCAACAAAGGGCCTTTCACGGTGAGAAAACGAAGCGTGTACATGCGGGGTGACCTGGAAGTCACAGAATTTCGTTGTTGAGGTGCCAGATGGAAAACACCCAACAGGTCATGTTCGGAGTTTGGAGCTAGAAGAGACAAGCTCTTAAAAAAAGAGTCCATATATGGCTAGCATTTCAGGTACACCTCTTGGAGTGAAGGACCCTGGGCTGGATCCTCAGAAACGGAAAACACATAGAAGGTTCTGGAAACATCAGTGAGTGGGCGGAGCCAAGTTCTCTTCCAGTTTTTCACTTTCCGTGGGGCTGGATGCACTGTGGTGTCGACCGGGGGGAAACTGGGGCCTCAGAAATTGGGCCCTGGCCCTCATCCCTCTCGCGGCCATGAGACCCCTTTCAGGGGAGGGTTCCGGGCAGAGAGGGCAGCAAGTGACAAGACGTGGAGGGAGGGGACACGGGCATGCCGGGAAACAAAAGCAGAAGCCCGGGGCTGAGAGAGAGACAGGGCGGGAGGTGCTGACGGGGTACAGGCTGGGCCAGACCTTGAAGGAGCTGGGGAACCAAGGAGACGAGCTTCAAGAGATGTTTTCTCTCCCACCGCTGGAGGCCAGGAGCCTGGAATCGTGGGGTCCGCGGGGCTGTGCTCCCCCTGATGGCTCTCAGAAAGGACGCTTCCCTGCCCTTTCCAGCTTGACGTTCCTTGTTAACGGCTGCATTGCTCTGACCTCTGCCTTCGCCCTTCCAGAGCCTTCTTCTGTGTGTGTGTCTGTGCGTCCTCTCTTCTTATAAGCACCCGTGACTCGTTTTCTGGTCCCCCCACCCCCTCCAGTGTGAGCACATCTTAACTAAGTATATCAGCAAAGACACTGTTTCCAAGTAAAGTCACTTTTTGGTTTTTTTTAAGATTATTTATTTATTTTGAGAGACAGAGAGTGCACAAGCAGGGGAGGGGCAGAGACAGAGGGAGAGAGAGAGAGGGAGAGAGATTGAGAATCTCAAGCAGGCTCCGCACTGTCAGCACAGAGCCTGATGCGGGGCTCGATCCCATGAACTTCGAGATCGTGACCTGAGCCGAAACCAAGAGTCGGACACCAACTGAGCCACCCGGGCGCCCCCCCAGATAAGGTCGCTTTTGAAGTTCTGAGTGGACGTGAATTTGGCGGGGAGGGACGCTAGTCAATCCCCAGGGCGGCCTGATGTGGTTTTTACTTGGCGCGAAGGACCCCGGGGCCCGAGGCGTGGGTAGGCGGGGAGGCAGCGTGGAGGCAGGACCCCAGCTGGGGTCAGGAGAGAGAGGGCGCAGACCTGAGTGAGGTTGGGGACGGTGGTGATGGAGGGGCAGGGATGGCTCAGGAGAAGTTCCCGAAGCAGCATCAGTGGGACCTGGGGACAGACACGATGTGTCGCGGAGAGAGAGGGAGGCTTTGAGAACACGCCCCGGGCTTCTGGGTGGTTGTCAGCCCGGCCAGCAGTAAACCCCACGCGGTGAGGCTGGGGCTGGAGATGAAAGGGAAAACAGAAAACACGCTTGCAAAAAAGAGCAGGAAACTCGGGTGTGCAGGGTCTGCGAGATCTGTCCCCGGCTGCACGGGCTCCCCCGGGACTCCTCAAATCCTCCTGGCTCAGCAGGTGGGCATCGCACGGAAGCGGCCGCCGGCCCAGAATAAACAGAACAAGTAGGATAAATACCCCTCCCAGTGAGCTCATTCTTCAATTAGGTCCCTCCTTCTGGCTCACGCCAGGCCCTGGGCGGGCAAATTGCTGGTGATGCGCCTGAATGCAGCCTCTCAAGGCCCTGGGGCCGGGACCGCCCGATCCCCGGGGATGAGCTGGCCCCCCTCCCCCTTCCCCCACCGTCAGGGGCACCGGCCTGACCCCTCGGGCGGGCGTAGGTGTTGAGTCTGCACATCTGACCCAAAGTGCCGGGAAGGGTTCCTAGCATTTTCCCCCACTGACTCTGGGGCCGGGCTTCAGATTTGCCTCAAGAGTCTGTATGGGTCTCCTGAGGCCGCTGTAAGAAGCGAACACACACCATCTCGGTCACTTCAAACAGCGGGCATTTACTGTCTCATCCTGGAAGCCAGAGGTCTGAGGTCAGTGTCACTGGGCTGAGATCAAGATGTCGGCAGGGCCGTGCTCCCTCCCCAGGCTCTAGGGGAGGACTCTTCCTTCCTCCTTCCAGCTTCTGGGGGCTGCTAGTGTCCCTTGACCGTGGCCACATCGCTCCAAAGTTCAAGGACAGCGTGTCCAATGCGCTCCCTGCTTCCTTCTTACAGGGGCATATGGGCCTGCATTTAGGTCCCGCTGAATAATCCGGGACAATCTCTCCATCTCAAGAGCCCTAACTGAATCACATCTTCCAACACCCATTATCCCTCTAAGGTCCTCCTTACGGGTTCCAGGGACCAGGACCTGATATCTTTGGAGGGGCCTTTATTCACCGACCACGGACTCCTTTCCTTACAGTTTGCACGGACAAGTCACTTCCCTCTCTGTGCCTCGGTTTCCTCCTACGTAGAGAGCGCACACTCTGCTTTTAAGAAAAGAATCTCCAGCCTTTAGCTGGCCACGAGGCCATTTGAATAGAGACTTAACGTCCCAGGCTCTCCTGTCGCTTGACGAGACCCTGTGCCTAACTTCTAGCCAGTGGGCATCAGCAGAGGCCGGTGTGTGTAATCTCGGGGCGGCACCCTTCTCCTTCCCTTTCCTCTTTCGGCCGCTGGAGGTTGGGCACGATGGCTGGAGACCTGGAGCAGCCATCTTGGGCCCTGAGGTGCATTTGGGAAGGGCGGCCGCCACCTCAGAGGTTCTGGTGGAGACTGGAGAGGAAGAGCATTGAGAAGAGGGCCTGGGGCAGAAACCCACCCTGTGAGTGTTTCTTCCTCCTCCCGGTCCTGTTCCCCTCCCGGCCTGGCCCGCCTCACTCTCCCGCTGCTGTGAGCTCACAGGCGTCCTGGGCCGTGGCCTCCAGCTCCTGGCCACACGTGCCACACCCACGGCTTGCTTTTTGACTCATTCTAGATCATTAATAAAAATAACGAATGAGTAAGCGAGCCACTGCGTTGGGCGCTTGACGTACCCTGTTTCCGAATTTTACAGCAATTATGCTTTAAAATCATCATTATGCGAGGGGCGCCTGGGGGCTCAGTCGGTTAGGCAGCCGACTTCAGCTCAGGTCATGATCTCGCGGTTTGTGAGTTCGAGCCCCGCGACGGGCTCTGTGCTGACGGCTCGGAGCCCGGAGCCCGCTTCGGATTCTGTGTCTCCCTCTCTCCCTCCTGCTCATGCTCTGTCTCTCTCTGTCTCAAAAATAAATAAAGACATTAAAAAAGAATTATCAGTATGTGAGAGATTGTGTTCTCTTTGTGAAAGTCCTACCTACTGTCCCCGGTGCTGTGGGTGACAAAGGCTCACCGTCCCACAGCTGGTGGGGGCGGGATCGGGAGTCAGCCGGTTCCTCCGCTCTTCCGTGGTAGGTCATGGAGCCCCAACAGGGGGCTGGCCCTGGGTCAGTAAATATAAGGGAGACTAAGATAAAAAAAACCATCCCCACTCTGAGAAAGGTATGAGGGGTATGCTGGCATGGGGAGGCTACTTGGGGTCAGCCCCTGGTTCCTTGGAGAAGGTCAGATTTCTTTTAACGTGTATTTATTTGGGGGGCGGAGGGGCCAAGAGGGGGGGGACGGAGGATCCAAAGAAGGCTCAGTGCTGACAGCAGCGAGCCCACTGCGGGGCTTGAACTCACAAACCTCGAGATCCTGACCTGAGCCAAAGTCGGATGCTCAACCAACTGAGCCACCCACGTGCCCTGGAGAAGGTCAGATCTGATCTGAGTCACGACGAGGGGTGGTGTGTGTAGACAGAGACAATGGGGGGAGCTCTGGGGCGGTGGGAGTCGGGGTGTGTTGGAGAATCAGGAAGCAGACGGCTCGCCCCGCGGATGGGTGAGGGTTTCAAGTCTGGGCAAAGTAAAGTTTCCTCCTTTCAATCAGAGACCTGTTGCTTTCTTTCTCCTGCAAGAGATGAGTTTTTATTTTCATTTATTTATTTGTTTTACAAATTTATTTATTTATTTGGAGAGAGAGAGCACGTGCGCGAGCAGGGAGGGGCAAAGAGAGAGGGAGAGAGGGAGAGAGAGAACCCCAGACAGGCTCCGAGCTGTCAGCACAGAGCTCGGTGTGGGCCGTGAACTCACGAACCGTGAGATCGCGACCTGAGCTGAGATCAAGAGTCAGAGCCTCAACCGACTGAGCCACGCAGGCGCCCCGGAAACGAGTTTTTAAATACCAACACAACACTTTGTTTAAAAGAGAAAATCTGGAATATCCAGAAAATCACGGAGCATACCTCTCCTCCTACGTGTTCAACGATGTCAATTTATTAGTATCCGTGGCTCACCCTTCTGAGCCCTTCTCAATGCGAGGCACCTTCTCTGTGTCCTCGCGTGGTGGGAGGGGCGAGGGAGCACTCTGGGGCATCTTTTCTAAGGGCTCTAATTCCATCCACGAGGGCTCCACCCTCCTGACCTGAGCACCCCTCAAAGACCCCACCTCCTCATGCTGTCACAATCCAGGGTTAGGATTTCAATGAATTTTATTGTTTTGTTATTTTTTAAAGTTTATTTATCCATCTTGAGAGAGAGGCAGAGAGAGAGGGGGAGAGAGAGAATCCTAAGCAGGCTCCGTGCTGTCAGCGTGGAGCCCTAGGTGGGGCTTGATCCCATAAACCGTGAGATCAGGACCTGAGCTGAAATCGAGAGCTGGACACTTGCCCGACCGAGCCACCCAGGCGCCCCCACAACGTGAATTTTAGGTTCTGCTCAGCCCACCCTTTTATAGCGACAGTGCCTGTGCCTGCCAGGAAGTGCTAGTCTGTTCTCCATTTCTCTAATTTTGTCATGTCAAGAATGTCGTACGAATGGAATCATGCCGTATATAACCTTTGAGAGGTTTTTTTTTCCACTCAGCAGAATTCCCTTGAATATTCTCCATGTAATTTGCCTCCTGCAACGTGAAGATTGTATCCGAATAAGGCGAGATCGGGATGTATTTAACATGCCCCCTCCTGCTACTTGCTGATTTCCATTTAAAGATTCCTTTGAGCTGTGCTGTGGCAAGTATCCTTGAAGCTTAGTGAATACGGTTATAAAGATTTCTTCCTTTCTTTCTTTTTTGATATTTATTTTTGAGAGAGAGAGAGAGAAGCAGACAGAGAGGGAGACCCAGAATCGGAAGCAGTCTCTGGGCTCCGGGCTGTCAGCACAGAGCCCGACGCGGGGCTCGAACCCATGAACTGTGAGATCAGGACCTGAGCCGAAGTCAGACGCTTAACTGACTGAGCCACCCAGGCGCCCCTAATGATTTATTTCTGAAGCTAGATCCTTGCATTGGACTTGTGGGGCTGTGCATATTTTAAGAGTCATCTTGCCTAATTGCCCCGGGGAGGCGGCGTCCGAATTTTCACCCCTCTAACTGGTGTGGAGGACTGTTTGGGTCCCTACATCCTGGCCCCCTTAAGTAGAAAGCTCCTGCTCCCTTCAGCTCATCTGAGGCCTGGGGTTGGCAAGTCCGGACAGGAAGGGGCTAAGGCAGAGAGGCCGCCAGAATATCGGCGAGGGGCCTGTGGTCACAGGGGGAGGTGATGGGGCTCCCACTCTGGCGTCCCAGTTTGATGAAAAATTATGTGGCCGCTCTACTGAGCGGACACGGGGGAAGGAGGCGCCCTTTTATTCCTCGCGTCCTCCCAGCCTCTTGGTGCTCTTTTCCCATTAAACGCGATCAGTGTCGTACAGGGGTCGCAAACACGGACTCCCGAGGGGCCCCATGGGTCACGCCAGTGGTGACATAAGGACAGCACACTTTCTCCTTTCTCCCGATACATGGGCTCTATGCTCTGGGAACCTTCCTCCCTCCCACGTTTTGAAAGCATAGAAAATACTCTCTTTCCTGTTCTCTGGTGCCAACCAGACACGCTCTGGCCGTGGGGCCCCTGCTCTTGCTGGTGCCTCCATCTGGCATGTCTTGCCCTTGAGACGCCTGGTTCACCCCTCGCCTCCCGCGGGGCTCCCCCCGTGGCCCCTTCTCAGCGAGGCCTTCCTGAGCCCGGGCTTGCACTTCCCGCCCCGGACCCTGTGCCCATGTTCTCTGCTTGACTTTCCATTGGCTTTTATTCCCATCCCTGGACTCTACACGTTACGGATTTAGAGGTGTTTTGTCTGTTTTCCCCCGTATTTTTGCTGCCTTGCTCCTTGCTGTGTCCTCGGTGCTGAGAACAGTGCCTGACTCCCGGTGGGCACTCAGAACGTCCTGTTGAATGAGCGGGTGAGTGGATGAATGAATGAACAAACGCACGAGCGCATGAATGGAAGACAAAACAGAGGGATGAATGAAAGGCAAAAAGGGGAAAACTTACTCCAGTGTAAGAAATACCGTGCTGAGGGGCGCCTGGGTGGCTCGGTCTGTTGATCGTCCGACTTCGGCTCAGGTCATGATCTCGCAGCTCGTGAGTTCGAGCCCCGCGTCGGGCTCTGTGCTGACAGCTCGGAGCCTGGAGCCTGCTTCGGACTCTGTGTCTCCCTTTCTCTCTGCCCCTCCCCCACTTGTGCACATGCTCTCTCTCTCTCTCTCAAAGTAAATAAATAAACTTAAAAAAAAGTTCGGGGACGGGGAGAGGCTTCTGGAAGTAAAACAAGCCAATCACCCAGGACGGTGTGAGGGAGGCTTGGGATTGAAAAGCGGCCCCGCCTGTGGGAAGGGTCAGGTCAGAGATGGTTCTCCAACCCCCCCGTAGCACCGCGATGAGCCAGGGCCCAGCACGCAGGGTTCAACCTGCCCCCAAGCATGGGGGGGGCGGCCTGCCCACCCCGCCAGGTGTCCCGGGTCCCCCAGGCACAGGCAGCCACAGGCCCCGGGAGCTGGCAGCGCAGCCTGCCATCCACTCGTTTGCCACCGACTTACCCCGGCTCTGACTGCCGCGGACGTGGCCGTGAGTAGGAGGCAAGGGCTAGGGCTCCGGCCCCTTCACCGAGTGGGCCAGTCGGACGACGCGTGAGCAGTGGATACACGGCGCAAGGTCGGGAGTTGTAGGAAGTCGCGCCCCTCCCGGTGATCACCTGCCTCGTTCCTCCCTCGGGCTCTTCTGGAAAGAAGAGGGGTTTGGGATTTGAATGTAAGGCTTCTGGTGCTCCATTTTTTAAAAAAACCTTATTTTTATTTATTTATTTATTTTATTTGAGACAGAGACAGAGAGAGAGAGCATGAATGAATGAAGACACTTTTACCAGGGGGACGGTGCCTTACTGTGAAGGGCTTCCTGGCTGCCTGGGCTGTTGTTTTGATTCCTCTTTGGCAAGGGCTTGGCTCCCCGTGGGTGGAAGTGACTCGCAAAGTGTCCACAGGGTGAATGAGCGAGTGAGGGAAGGAGCGAGGGAGCGAGTGAGTCTACGAGATCGCACAAGGCTAAGAGGCCAGCAGGAGAGAGACACCAAGCCCAGGCGTATATTTGCACGGGCCCCAGACTCGGGATCTTTCACCGCTTGACCACTGCTTGCTGTCGTGAATCTGGACCCTTGGTTTCACTCCTCCTTTTATTTTCTGAATTGGCACCGGACGATCCGGGTGTTCAGTTACCTGGACGGCGTCAGGATGTCCCCATGATCTCTGCTGTCCCGGAGGCAGAGCGCGGTGGGTCTCCCACGTCCCAGCAGCTCTGGAAGGAAGAGCAGCAGCGAAGTCTCGCATCTGAGGCGGGTTCCGTGGCACATGGTGGGCGCGAACGCTGGAGGGCAGGCCGCGTTCGTTCTGCATTTTCTAGAACCTGGGCACTCCGCGGTGGCAGCCGTGCGTGCGGGTAAGCCCTCACGCATGCACGCGTGCATTCAGCCGGGGAGGGCACTGGCTTTGAGCCCTCCCGACACGTGGGGCAAGTTAGTACCAAAGTGCTAGGAATCTGTGTCCTCGCTGGGGAGACGCACATTGCGATGGTCCCTTTCTTCCAAGATGATTGCAGGTTAAATGTGATAAGGTAATAAAGTGGCACAGAGCAAGGCCTGGACCAAACCCTCGATAAGTGGAAAGACACAGGTCTCTGTAAGGGCATCGACTTACAAGCGAGGTCAGTGGTGTCTCCGGGAGCCACGTGAGTTTTCAGATGAGACCCAGTTGGGTTGGGACAGAGAGGAAAGAAGGAACGTTTCCACCCTTGTCTTTATGTTTGCTTTAATTTCGTTTTCTTTTTTTAAAAAAACCTTTTAACATTTATTCACCCTTGAGAGACAGACAGAGTGAGAGATGGGGAGAGGCAGAGAAAGCGAGACACAGAGTCTGAAGCAGCCTCCAGGCTGTCCGCACAGAGCCCGACCTGGGGCTCGAACCCACAAACCGTGAGATCGTGACCTGAGCCGAGGTCGGACGCTGAACCGACTGAGCCACCCAGGCGCCCCATACGTTGGCTTTAATTTCTAAAGAAAAGTGCTGGCTAGCAAGAAAAGGCAGGATGGGGTGAGTTGGTGTGAATTCTGGAGCTTTCTCTTATTAACTGGTCTTTCACTTGTAGAATAACCCAAGGCCAATGCCCCCAAATTCCGGGACTTGAGAAGAAAAGACAGAGTCATTTGTAGGCAGTGCTGGTTCTTTCTTGCAAAAACTCTCAAGTCAGAGCAGGGGTGGCTGGAAGGTGTGGAGAGAATGTTCCTGCCTTTGCAAGGATGTGTGGGGACTGAGACTCATGGCTGCAGACAGCACAAGAAGGTTTGACCTGAGCAAGCCCATAGGTCGTCTTGGGGTGGGCTTGTGGGTGGGTTCCGGTCTTTTCCAGCAAGGAAGAGGATTCTGCCTTCTTTCTGCTTTCTTTTGGGTGTGGTCGAGTGGCCGGAAGGGACCTGAAGTCCCTCCAAAAGAGCAATCTCTACCAGCATGTTTCCCCAAACGATGGCACTTAGAGACAGAAACTAATAATGATGGATGCCATTCACCCATCTTTCCTCCCTTCCATTCATTCTATGATGTCCATGATCACATAAACGGGCAACCAAGGAAATCAAGCATGGTTCTCTCACTCACCTTGGTTAGCTAAGTCTGCTTGCCTTTTTGAAACTGGTGCATGGGTGGCACAATGGTGGAATTCTCGCCCGCCCACGGCGGGGCAGGAGGAGGTGTTGCGTTGTAAGCAACAACATGGGAAAATGGCAGCCATGTTGTCACCAGGGGGTGTTTGATGGGCTGTTAGCACACAACTGAGCAGGGAAGGACCCTTAGCTGGGTCCCTTAGCCGGGACCTCCTGGCCGGCCAGAGGCAGGGGGTGGCCCAGGGATGTGTGTCCCACCAGCGCCCACCGGTCCACGACAGGGAAGGCAGTGCAGCGTTGGAAAGTGAGGGATGGAGACCAAAAGCATGTGGCAGGAATGGTCAAGGGAGGAAGTCATCACCAGTGACGACTGAGGGACAGCGACCCTTTTCTACCTGGGAAATGAAGTGGGGGGAAGGTCTGCTGAGGGTGCCCCGCCACAGCCCCTCGCCCTGCCCGTGCCAGTGCACCCCCGCCTGGCTGCCCCGTGGCCGGCATTTCTCTGCCCGGGGGCTTTCTGCGGTAACGGGAGCAGATGTGTGGCGCTTGGGGCAGGCCGAGTGCTGGGGATGGATGCCCCCCGGGGGCAGCCCCCAGCCGACGACAGAGTGTGCAGAAACCCTTCCATCGGGACGGCTGCCGGTTTCTCCAGCAGCGTTGAGATCTGTCACTTGCTGTCACTCGGGTGGTGCTCAGTAACACACGGCTGCCCCGGCCTCTCTCACTTCCCGCCCCCACCAGATGCCCCGTGGGCTCACCTCCCAATGCCGTCCTCTGCGTTCAAGTCCCTGCCTCCAGGTCTGTATCTAGAAGTCCACCCTGGCTGCCCGCTCGACGCTTGGGCAAGAAAGACGGACGTAAAACTAACATTGCAGGCTGCGTGCTGGAAAGGACGGCCCGAGGAGCCGTTGGGGAGGCCGGCGGGGGCGGGGGGGGGTGTTGCTCAGCCCAGAAGTGCCTTTGTTTGGGATTCTTTGCCTGAAAGTGGATTTTTTTGGGGGGGGGGCACTGTTTTGCAGTGCGGGAAACTTTTAGGGGAGCGCAAATACGGATCGAGTGCTTTGTCCGCGCGAGTTGCTGAGATGCTCTGCTGAAGCCAAAAAGGCCAGCCTGGGGAGGCGGATGACAGACCTCGATGGGGAGATCTGAGGAACGAGCCAGCTGAAACTGCTGTTGGGAAGGGGAGGCCACACGAGCTTTGGCTGCTTTTAAAAGGGGGCCTCGACCGAATCAGGGGGGCCAGGGATGGTTTTGCTGAGTAGAGGGGCTTGGACCAGGGGCAAAGAGAGAGACTGGCGTTCCAGGCAGAGGGCTCAGCCCGTGCCAAAGCACAGAGCAGGAGGGGATGTGCGCTGGAGACCTGTCCGAGGCCAAGGCGATGGGTGCACAGAGAACGGGCTGGAGGTGGCAGGCGATGAGCTGGTGAAGGACTAGACTGGGAAGCGTGTCCACGGCCACTCAAGGACTTTGTCCCGGGAGTGCCAGACGGCAAGCGATGGTGGGCTATGGCCGGCTCAGCTGACTTGACCAGATCTTCGTTCTGAAGAGATCACTGGCGCCCTGTGATCTGCTCAGAGATCATCTAAAGATTCCCTCCGATCCCCTCCCCTCTCCTGCCGCCCACTGGGACCCTCGGACTGGAACCAGGAAGCAGGGAGGCCGGGACCGGCCACGCCAGACGCGACTTAATCTTTCCCCTGAGCCAGCGAGCCTCGCGGTGATCCTCGTCTGGCCAATTACCTTGCCGTTTCCCAAAGGCACTTTGCCGCCGGAGGAATGAATGGGGCTCCGAGTGGCCTTATGTAACAGTTGGACTTCCCTCTGGGCTGAGAACAGGGCTCCTGTCAGCCGCTCAGCCCCTGAGAGCACGCCTTGGGTCTGATGAACAGAGCCTGGCAAGCGGGAGGCTCACAGTCGTGCCAGGCACTGCGGTTTGGACGGGACTTAGGAGGGAAACAATCGAAGCAGCTCACCGTGTGCAGAAGGGCAAGGGCAGGGGAAGCCGGGCGGAGACGCAAAGACACGGTGTGGGGGACGGAGGGCAGGCAGTGTGAGCGCAGCCTTGCAGCCTGCTCGGCCCGCCCGCCAGGACGCCTCGTTCCTTCCTGGGCTGAGCAGCCCGCTGGGTCCCTAACATCCCTCCCCGGGGGGCAGAGGGGGCAGGGCGCCGGTGGAGGTGGGAGGGAAGCCTAGGGGACACGTTTGTAGAGCGCTTTTAGGGACCGTGGGCCGCGTTTGATGTCCGATGCTGTGGCCCGGAAGCCGTAAAGCCTCAGCTTGTTTTGCTGTTTGGACAGTTCTGAACCGAGCGAGGCACACGCCCTCACCCGGGGCTGCTCGTGACCACAACTGAGCCACCCCGGGGCCTGGCCGGGAGCCCGTGCCGAGCGCCCGCGAGGGAGCCGTGGGACCGCGCAGAGACCCCGCCCGGGCGTTCTTTTAGGACAACGTCTCCTGTGGGTTTGGACCTCTGTGCAAAGACGCGGGGTCTCTTTCTGGTCGGCCAACCCCACCCCTCCGGTGTTTTTCCGCAGGACCTCAGGGCAGCAGCTTCCAGAAATGCAGAAACGCAGAAGGACAGACGGGCAGGATGTCCTGTCCCTGCCCAGACCGGGGGAGTCCGAGTCTCTGCCTTTTCACCAGCCCCCCTCCCGGGAGGTGATCTGATCTGCAGGCGCCTTACAAGTTTGAGAGGGGCGGGTTCCAAGGCACGGCCGTCGGTGGTCTCCCAATAGAAGGCATTTTTCTGGGTTAGGTGTTGGGTTTGACACACATCGTCTCATCTCATCATTTCATCCCCGGGGCGCAGAAGGCCACTGACATGCCGACGAGGACACTGAGGCCGGTTTTGTCACGTGTTCTGCCCGAGGTCATCCGGCTGGCGAAGGGTGGGGGCAGGCGTGGCTGCCTCTGGCTCTCCTGTTCTCCTCAGGAAAACCCCGGACACGCGCCAGCCAGGGCTTGGCAAACCCAGGCCTCCTTACCCAGAATCCTCTCTCCGGTGCCGGAGCTGGGCTGTTCACCTGCCGGGGCCTGTGGCCTCCCGCACGCGTGCCTGGGGAAACATCTGTGGAATGAACAAGGCCCCAGGCATGCAGGGGAAATGGGGAATAACCTGAGAGCGATCGGAGAAGGCTCACATCTTCCAGAAAGACCGAATCTCAGGCGAATGCTCCAGCGACGTTAGGGCACACCCTCTGTCCTACGGGCTCCCTGCTCCCCCGTGCAGGCCAGGATGTGCCCGGGTTGAGTGATCAGGGTGGCTGGTGGGACGCCTCCTGCTTATGTTGAAGGACGCAGGGTTCTTTTCTTTCTTTTTTTCCCTTTTAGTTTGGAATATAAAAGCCTAGTGATCGGTGAAGCAGATTCGGGCCTGGATTCGACCTTGTGGGGTTTTGTTATTATTATTTTTTTAGTTTTTATTTCACCTCCACGAAGGGGCTTACGCCGTGGGGTTTCGACAAGAACCGGGCAGGCAGCGGTGGCTACGTGCCTGTCAGGGTTTCATCTCTCGTCTGTGTGTGGTGTCCTCAGGCAGCCCCGACCGTTGGCTTCAGGGGCCCTCGGGCTTGCTTCCTGTGAGCCACTTGTGGAGACCTGGCTGCAAATGGCACCTCAGCCAGCTCGAGGGTGCTGGAAGGTGTGCTTCCGGGCCGAGCAGATGAACGGAGCAGGCTGGCTTCTCTCTCTCTCTCTCTCTCAGCTTCCTCTCTGACCCTTGGTATCTTATTTCAGTGCCTTGTTAATTTTTTTAAAATGTTTATTTATTTTTGACAGAGAGAGAGAGAGCGAGCATACACACAAGCAAGCAGGGGAGGGGCAGAGAGCAAGGGAGACAGAGGACCCGAAGCGGACTCTGTGCCCGACGCGGGGCTCGAACCCACGAGCCCTGAGATCATGACCTGAGCCAGAGTTGGACGCTTAACCGAAGGAGCCGCCCAGGCGCCCCAAGGACTTGTTAATTTTTAAGGAGAGGAACGCGAACTAAGATAGATAACAGGTTCCTGTTCCATCATGCTTTTTTAGCCCAAACACCCAAATTTCCTTAAAAAAAAAAAAACAAAAAAACTCTACAGCAAGACTCTCAACTTCCAGGAGGTTTTTCCAAAGGTCCCATGCGGGTCTGTGAAATCCTGGGACACCCACTGT